>NC_141876.1:398999094-400421594 GCF_056163025.1 Triticum urartu
GCATTTTTCCCGTTGTCCGTTTCTCAATCCGGCGCTCCTATGTCACCTGGTGTCCCTTTCTACCTCTTTTCGTGTGCGGGTGTTAAACGTTTTCGGATTGAACCGAGACTTGTCATGCGGCCTTGGTTTACTACCGGTAGACCGCCTGTCAAGTTTCGTGCCATTTGGACTTCGTTTGATACTCCAACGGTTAACCGAGGGACCGATAAGGCCTCGTGTGTGTTGCAGCCCAACACCATCCAAACTGGCCCAAAACCCACCTAAACTCCTTCCATCATCTCGGTCATTCGATCACGATCGCGTGGCCGAAAGCCGCACCTCATTTGGACTCTCCTAGCTCCCTCTACCTATAAATATGTGCCCCTCTCCAAATTTCGCGGTCTAACCCTAGCCCCCTCCCTCTCCTCGCGCGCCGAACACAAATCCCGCCGACGGACACGTCCGCTCTGCCGTCCGCCGCCACGTGGCATCCTCTGATTCGCCGCCGCCCGCGCCCACTTCACCGCGCCGCCGCGGCGCGCCGGGGCCCGGGTCGGGCCCTCCCGGCCCATCTCGCCGTCGCCGCGCACTGCGGGAGCCCTGCCCCGAGCACCGCCCGACTCTCTCCTTCGCCGCCTCCTCGCGCCACCAGGCAGCTCACCGCCGGCGATCTGCACCTCGCCGCCATCGCGCACCTAGCCCCGCCGCCCTTCGCGCACCACCACGCCGGCCTCCTCCGAGCTGGTCGTCGCCCCGTGCGTGTCCTCGCCATGCGCCGCCGCCCGGATCCGGCTTGCCGCCACCGGATCTACCAGTTCCACCACCACGCCGCCTCGTCCCGTTTCGCCGGACTGCCTCGCCGGCGCCGCCGCCTTTGCCCCGATCCAGGCGGGATCGGGAGGACGACGAACGCGCCTCGACTTCGTGGGCCGCGTGGGCCACCGCATCCCGTCCGGCCCGTTCACTCCGGCCCGCCTCTGCCTAGCCTCTTCCCCGACTGGGCCGATCCCATGGTGAGCGAGACCCTCAAACCCCTTGCCCTGCGCGTGTTTTAACTATTTAGCGCTCATCTATTTTTTTTCTGGAAACGTCTAAGTCCTGAGATTCCAGATTTTTTTGTGCATTCTTCGTCATATTATAACTCATCAACCATTGCTCCGATTCGTGCATGTAGCATATCAAAATGTTCGTCTCGATGAGTACATCATTTCCTCTCATTGCATCATTTTCACTTGAGCTCATTTTGATGCCCGAAATGCTGTTGGAAGAGGGCTATGTGAGGAAAGTTGCAGATCTGTTTCAGCAAATGGCCTTTTGTCATTTTTGCCATGATTAATGTGTGCATGCTATGCCCCTGAGCTCTACATGTGTTTTGTTATATGTCATGCCATCTTTACAGGGGTGCACGCCATGTATTTTTGTGATCTTTGTGGTGACTAGAACAAGCATGCAAAGTAGCTTACTCGTTGATGCTGATTTCAGGGACTTAGAATTTCACTAAGTCCTTGTCCTGTTATTGTTTTTATGTCATATGTTCATGTTGTTTCCTAGTGATCCGTGCCTCTTTTGAGGATGATCAGTAAGGATGTTTTGTTAATAATGTGGTGCTCTATCCATCCATGTCTTTGTTTGCAATTATGGAGCACCCTAGCTTGAGTCAATCGAGCTCTACTTTTGCTATAAAATGTTCCTGGCAGATTGTTAACATGTTTAGCAATTTTGCCGAGCTTGTTGTTGTTGATCCATGCATGCTATGTTGTTGTTCTTGCCATGTCTAGCTTCTATGCCATGTCTTCTTGATGGGTGTATGCTTAGTTTGTCATGCAATGCCTCATAGTGAGTGCATAGAGCTCGTAAACATGCCTACTCGTTGACTGTTTTGCCATGCTCTAGTTTTTCACCTAGTCTGAATCTGTTTATGTTTTGCTTTGTTCATATGCTTGCAATTGTATATTCTGATCCCTTTTGGCTCAAGGTCACTAAGGGACTTTTGTTATGTGCTTAGAGTAGCTTCATGCCATGCCTTGCTTTGCCATGATATGGTCCTGTAGCATGTAATTTTCATACTCTAAAGATTGCTTCCTGATGATAAATTCCTGATTTGTTGTTAATTTCACCAAGTCTGAAACATGTTATCATTTGCACTTTTGCCATGCTTGTTTGAACCTGTTAATGAGTGAATTAGCCGTAGCTCAGTGTTCATCTTTTGTCAATCATCATGAGTGGATCCCTGCCATGTATTTTGTTGTCATGTTTGAGTGTTGTAGCATATTTATCTTGATGCATTTAGAAGGCTGCTTGCTGATTATCGCAGACCGATGCCATATTTATTTTGCTTGCCATTTCGAAACCGTGCATCCGATTCCGGTGATCTTTATATCGATTTCGACCGAAATCAACTCCTCTTTCCAGTGGAACTCTTGGATTTCCATGTTGAGGCCAGGTTCAATCATTCCTTTCTAAGTCATGCATATGCATCACATACCGCATCCCGCATATCATGCCATGTTCATGTGTTGGTTGTTTACAATGTTGTGTGCTTTCTTTCCTGTGTTGCTTCTTCGGGTTGGTTCCGATAATGTCGCGTTTGTGAGGAACCGTTCGACTACGTCCGTTTGTCTTCTTCATGGACTCGTTCTTCTTCCTTGCGGGATTTCAGGCAAGATGATCATACCCTCAAAATCACTTCTATCTTTGCTTGCTAGTTGCTCGCTCTTTTGCTATGCCTATGCTACGATACCTACCACTTGCTTATCATGCCTCCCATATCGTTAAGCCAAGGCTCTAACCCACCTTGTCCTAGCAAACCGTTGTTTAGCTATGTTACCGCTTTGCTCAGCCCCTCTTATAGCGTTGTTAGTTGCAGGTGAAGATTGGAGCTTGTTCCATGTTTGGAACATGGATATTTTGTTGGGATATCACAATATCTCTTATTTAATTAATGCATCTATATACTTAGTAAAGGGTGGAAGGCTCGGCCTTATGCCTGGTGTTTTGCTCCACTCTTGCCGCCCTAGTTTCCGTCATATCGGTGTTCGCCTTGAATAAAACTCCTCCAGCAAGGCCCAACATTGGTTTTACCATTTGCCACCTAGCCTTTTCTTTCCCTTGGGTAGGCCTCCCCAAGGGTCATCTTTATTTTAACCCCCGCCCCCCCCGGGCTAGTGCTCCTCTGAGTGTTGGTCCGAACTGAGTAGACTGCGGGGCCACCTCGGGGCAACTTGAGGTTTGGTTTTACTCGTAGGATGTCTCATCTAAGTGTGCCCTGAGAACGAGATATGTGCAACTCCTATCGGGATTTGCTGGCACATTCGGGCGGCTTTGCTGGTCTTGTTTTACCATTGTTGAAATGTCTTGTAACCGGGATGCCGAGTCTGATCGGAATGTCTCGGGAGAAGGAATATCCTTCGTTGACCGTGAGAGCTTGTGATGGGCTAAGTTGGGACTCCCCTGCAGGGATTTGAACTTTCGAAAGTCGTGCCTACGGTTATGGGCAGATGGGAATTTGTTAATGTACGGTTGTAGAAAACCTGAAGTTGATCTTAAATTAAAATACATCAACCGCGTGTGTAACCGTGATGGTCTCTTTCCAGCGGATTCCGGGAAGTGAACACGGTGTTGGAGTTATGCTTGACGTAGGTTGTTCTAGGATCACTTCTTGATCATAGATAGATTCTCGACCGTGCTTTTGCCTTCTCTTCTCGCTCTCATTTGCGTATGTTTAGCCACCATATATGCTAGTTGCTTGCTGCAGCTCCACATCATACATTTGCCTTACCTATAAGCATAAATAGTCTTGATCGCGAGGGTGTGAGATTGCTGAGTCCCCGTGACTCACAGATACTTCCAAAACCAGCTTGCAGGTGCCGATCAACCGAGCAGGTGACGCAACCGAGCTCAAGGAGGAGCTCGATGAAGATCTTGTCCTTTGTGTGGGTTCGTTCTAGTTGATCAGTAGTGGTGCCCAGTTGGGGTCGATCAGGGATCTGTGTAGCATTTGGGTGGTCTTCTTTTATTTTGGTTCCGTAGTCGGACCTTGATTGTATCTGGTTGATGTAATGCTTTATTCATGTAATTGCGTGAAGTGGTGATGGTAAGCCAACTATGTATCTTTTCCATTATTGTATTACATGGGTTGTTTGCGAAGATTATCTCACTTGCGACATTGCTTTCAATGCGGTTATGCCTCTAAGTCGTGCTTCGACACGTGGGAGATATAGCCGCATCGAGGGCGTTACAACACCACTCCTAGGCACTCATACCAACCCCGTCTACTATAGCTTAGCATTGAAAGTAAACGTCTCGGGCTGATAACAGGGAGATGGGTTCCTACCTCATGCATTCTACTCAACTACAAGATTCAATAACACTACTGGAGGGATTGTTGTAAAGATCCCACTGAATGCAATAAAAACATAGGTATGAAAGCATGGTCAAAGTGAACATGCCTGGTATTACTTGATGAAGACAATATCGCTCTCGCAAAACTTGATAGCACTATACGCAACTCTCCGATGAAAATCTATATAGTCAAACATTGTACTCACATAAGCAATAACCCTAGCAAACAATACTAGCAATAAAAATAACAATCAAAAAGCACTAAATAATACAATAATGAAGTCAAAGAAAACCAAATAGAATTCCAAAGAAAACTTCAGGAAAACAAGGGAGAAACCAACTCACACAATAACAGTCAATACTCTCATAGCAACACTAAATTACTCTAATAACTTTTCTATAGAAAAGAAAATAAAATTCAAATGCAACAACATAAAATAATTTACTAAATTAATAACTAGAAAAAGAACTAATATAAATACTACTATAACTATCTGGTTAACACTAGAAAAACTATAACAACTAACAAAGAACTAAGACAATAATAAAAATACTAAAATAATTATGAAAATTAATTTAATTCTAAATATAGAATCAATAACAACATATATTGAAGTGGCAAAATGAATTACTTCAAAACTAATAAAACTATTTCTATCAACTATCACTATGAACTAAACAAACAAATACTAAAATAGTAGCTAAACACTAGTAAATAACTACAAAAATTTATCTACTGTAGTCTAACAGAGACATATGACAATATGTAAAGATTTACAAAAATAATTAACTAAAATAGTGTCACAGCCTGGATTTTTGCCCTTTTCTTTTTTGCTTTGATTGTCATGGATTTTCCGATTTGATATGCTTTTCCGTGGCTATGTGGTTCTGAAACTTGGGAAGATCATGTCTTCCTAGGTTTTATAGTGTCTTGTCACCCTGATCATCATCCCAAGATCATGTCATTTCCATCCTTGACCTAACCCAATATTCTTTTTATTGGGAATATTCCTTTTCTGATCAAGGAATAACCCTTTAAAACCCTAAGTTGTGAAGCAACATATATTTCTGTCACTCCAAAAATTGCCAAATAATTCTCATAAATAGTTTGGGCCATAGCTTCCACAAATATGGCAAAATATATCATTGGCCATGTTTCCCATCATGCTCAATTAATTCATTTTCTGTTCTGTCCTGAATGGCACTTTGTGAAGAAAGTGCCATTCATCTTTGCCCTATTCGACCCAAACTTCTTAGACATTTTTTCCTGTCCAAATAGTTGCCTCATGCCAAAATTCAACTTAATTTGTCTAGTAAATATTCCTGAGCAATTTTTCAAAGTTCCTGTCTGAGGGAAGTGATTGTGAAGGAAGTACAAGCTAGGCACATACAAATGAGTTGAAATATGGAAAGGTCCTTCATATGTTAAAATCATGACTCTCCACCAAATATGAGCTCATGTAACTCATCTATGTGAGCCCAGCCCCAAATCTTAGTTTCTGGTCAGATTTTCAGTTTGTGAAGCAACTATATTTTATATTGCTTCAATTGAGCTGAAACTCTACCAGGACATGCTTCTACCTATATCAACTCCCTCCACCAACTTTTAGCTCAATTAGTTAATCCAATTGCCCTGTGCAATTTTTCCAAGTTTTTGTCCAGAATGAAGCTTTGTGAAGCAAGTGCCACTTTGGTATCTACAAATAGCATGAAACTTTTACAGCAGCTTCATATCATCATATAACTCCTCTATGCCAAATTTCAGCTCATGACAATCAAGTATGTGAGCGTATCATCCAAATCCCTAATTCTGGCCAGTTTTGCACTTTCTACAGCAACCCTCATCTAAACTCCTCTTCTTAGTCAGATTTTTTGTGATCAAAATCACCTTAGTGTGTGATCTTCGCCAGACAAACTATTTACCATGTTACCAAGCTGGTTTAAACACAACAAGTTACAAGCACCTTCATATTGATTTACTTTGGAGCTAAGTGTAAATCTCTTCTTTGCCCCTGGACCGATTTATTTCCTCATTTTGACTAAGGGCACGACGGTCTATCTACTGGACATGGTCGGCCTGACCAGAATGCGCCTTTTGCACCAGTGCCCGTGGTGATCACGCTAGCGTCACACATAGTGCAAGCTCTGGCTCGGTCCGGCCACTGTTCTCGTCTCCTCCCTCCTCGCCTCGACGTCCAACCATGTCCTGGAGCTCGTCGTGCTCGACTGCATCGCCCTGTGACGCTGCCTTGTTGTGGTTCGCCTTAAATGCGCCGCTAGCTCCATGCCCGTGCCGCGTCCAGCCTCTGCCCTCCATTAAAGCTTGGTCGGGAGCTCGCTCGTGAGCTCTATAACTCTCCCCCGCGCCTATTTAAGGACCCCCGAACCCCTCCGCAGCTCACTCATCCCTCCCTCGCCTCATTTGGTCACCAAGATTTCCCCATCTCGCCGGTGTTCGGCTCTGTCCTCCATGGCCGCCTCGGCCTCGACTTGGTTCCAACCAAACCGAGCCTCCTCTTCTCCTCCTACAATGTCCACCAAGTTCCCCTAGCCCCACTGAGCCGCCCCACCACCTCGCCCCTCGCCGGAGTGCACCGTGGCCACGGCTTCCATGTTCGTCCACCGCCTCCACCTCTCGGCCACCACCCCATCTCGACAATCTGGAGCTTCTCCCTCTCCCCCGTCGCCACCACGAGCTTCCCCACGTCTCGTAGATCCTCCCCCACTCCTCTATTGGTCGCTGGAGTGCGTGCTTCGCCGGAGAGCACCACCGCCCACGTGTTCTGGTCCTCCTCCTAGCGCCACCTCTCCCCTCCACCCCTCTCCTCCCCGATGGCCGTGCTCCCTCTGAACGGTACCCCCTCGCCGCCCTCGGCTCGGCCAGAGACGGCCGGAGCTGGCCGGCACCCTCGCCGCTTCCTCCCCTGCTCCTCCTTTGTACCACACGGGAGCACAGGAGCGGGAGGAAGGAGACAACCAAGCATGGCCCCTCCCCCTGCGCCTGGACCCCACCTGTAAGCTTCTCCTCCCCTGGTCCACGTGGATAAGTGGAGACGTCTTTTCCGTGAATACGTTTTCATTTTCGAAAAGCGTATTCTCAATTTATTGCGGCTGAAAATATGTTTCCCTTCGCAGAAACGTGTTTGGCCCGAAGGCGCTTTCTGTTTTTGCACCAGGGGCCTGTTTGCTGAAAAAATTAACGATAGGTCCCTGATCTTCTACACCTCATAACTCTGCAACCATAACTCCCATTAAGGTGAAACCAACACTCACTTCTTTGTATCGTCGAGCTCTATCTTTTGGTAACATTTTCACTAGGGGGTCCCACAGTTAAAATGACCATTTTTCCCTTGCCTCAAATCAGCCCCTCCGAGAAAGAACCGCCCGACGTTTCATTCCGCGGCTTCACCGCACTTCTTCCCGGAGTCTCCGTCACCCCCAGGCAAGCCACAATACCCACTTGCATGATAGTCATGCAGTAGCCATGGCTTTCAACTTGAATATTTATTAAATGCTTGCTTGTTTAAAATATGGTTATCATTGTTTCGGTAGTGCTTCTGGGTTAGTGCTTACTTTCTGGCTATGTTGTTATGCACCTGTTTATCATGCCCTACTAGTTGCTAGTATTCCTTTCATATGCTTATGCTTGCTAGTAGTACATGTTGATGTTGATGATGGTCTTCGATGCATGGCTGCCGTCTGTCCCGACTACCGTTGTTATGCATGTTCCATTGCCTCTAGTTGGTTAAATGCTTGCATGATGACATTGTCGATATGTTCTTGCATGATATTTATTATTAATGCTAGTGGTCATGCTATGTTTCTGAGAAGTATGTACTTGTGATGTTCATGCTAGTCAGTATGCCATGCTCAGTTGGATATGATTCATTGTTGATATGGTTAATAGTTATGTTCCACCTCCATGCTTATGTGATATCATGTTCATGCATTGTAATTTGCATCATGTTATTTTATCATGGCTTAGCATATTTGCATTCAAGTTTAACCGGATTAAATTGAAGTTGAACAACTGTTGGCTGAGTCATGGTACCACCATATCGAGCTGACCAGTGCAACCACGCTTACCTAATGGGAAGGTCCTAACTGGGTCTATTGTCGTGCCTCTCGCCGGTGCCTCCAATGAGGGAAGGTTATGGGCGTGCGGTACCCTGCACCGGTAAGCAGACATAACCTTGTATGCCCGTTGTTGTTATATCCGGATTGTCCATGTTTGGGACCGTTTTGCCACGATGGTGGCTATTTTTCCACGATGGTGGCCATTGGTGCCTTTGGTAGGAACGGGGCCACCCATGACCTGGCCCAGAGGGGAGTTGGTCGGAGTGGCCAGGAGAGTGTCATGGCAGTAGATCGGTTTTGTCGGAATGTCGTTGGTCCACCCGAGTGGGAGCGAGAGGCCATGGGTTCCGTGGTGTGGGTACAATGTGCTAACCTCTGCAGAGTGTATATTAAATCTATCGATAGCCGCGCCCGCGGATAAGGGCCCAGTTCGTACTTGGTCACACTATGGGTCAACCGTAAAAATAATAATGTTCTTAATAACAACCCTGGTTCGATGATGAGATAAGTTGGTTATGTGATCCGCGAATGATCACCGTGGTATCGAGGGGATACCGAGTTGTTGGATATTCGGGATGTTGTGCAAGAATCATGGGTAAAGATCAAGCTCCTTGTAGTCATTTAATGATAACTACGGTATTGTTTATACCAAGCTTGATTTGTTCCTGAGATGATCGTGTAATGTCCGAGGTTGGTAAGTGACGCATGTGATGGTTACTAGGTAACCTGAACAGAATAAGTGGTGCATATAGTGTCATCATGTTGCATGCTAGTATCATCAGATTTATATGTTCATGCCATGCTCATATTGTTCTAGCGATATTATGTTCATGTTCTTCATGCCATGTTATCTTGATGATCTCATGATAATTCCTGCTTAACCTGTAATTGACATGCTGTTGTTTTTGAATGCTTCTGGTTATTGTGAGCTTTCAAGTACATTCAATGTACTGACCTGGCGTGTCATGCCAGTTTGCAGGTCATGCTTGGATTGCTTGCTTGTTTGGTATTGTTCCTGTGTTCGCGAGCTAGGATAAACGTTCCAGCCAGAGTCCGTGCGGATTGGAGTTCATCATCGCCATTCATTGTTCCGCTGCCTCGAGTTGTTATGCTGCTTGTATAGAGCAAGCGTGGTTGGCGTAGTGTCGCCATGCCGATGTTATTCATTGTAATATCGGAGACCTTGTATTCATATTCGTGTTGTACTAGAGAGCTGGTTTGTTCTATACTAAGCAGTGCCATATTCCAAAAGACCTCACCTCGATCTCTGGGCTGGAATATGGGGCGTTCTGGTTTTCTCTGAGCCGGGGTGCCACATGTTTGGTATCACAGCAGGTCTGGTTGTAGAGCGTCCTAGTCCGCTGGAATGTTAGAAAATGGTAGTATAGGGTCTGGTTGTTGCCCTTGCTTGCTGAATTTGGTTGTTGCATTTTTTTGCTACATATAGTCTTATTTTTGAGTTAGTCCGAGATGCCATTAGAGCCAGGAGATTTCTTGGTGTCGCTATACCTCAGTCTCCGCCAGCTTCTTGCTACCTCTAGAGCACTGCGTTGGTTTTCCCTTGAAGAGGAAAGGGTGATGCAGCAAAGTAGCGTAAGTATTTCCCTCAGTTTTTGAGAAACCAAGGTATCAATCCAATAGGAGGCCACACACGAGTCCCTCGGACCTACACAAACAAATAAAATCCTCACAACCAACGCAATAAAAGGGGTTGTCAATCCCTTCATGGTCACTTACAAAAAAGAGACCTGATAGATATGATAAGATAATATTTTTGGTATTTTTATGATAAAGATGCAAAGTAAATAAAGCAAAATAAAAATGGTGCAAGAAATAGCTTGTTGATGGAATATTAATATGATAGAACATATACCTGGGGGGCATAGATTTCGCTAGTGGCTTCTCTCGAGAGCATAAGTATTATGGTGGGTAATCAAATTACTGTTGAGCAATTGACGGAATTGAGCATAGTTATGAGAATATCTAGGTATGATCATGTATATAGGCATCACGTCTGAGACAGGTAGACCGACTCCTGCCTGCATCTACTACTATTACTCCACACATCGACCGCTATCCGGCATGCATCTAGAGTATTAAGTTCAAAAGAACAGAGTAACGCTTTAAGCAAGATGACATGATGTAGAGGGATAAAATCATGCAATATGATATAAACCCCATCTTGTTATCCTCGATGGCAACAATACAATACGTGCCTTGCTACCCCTACTATCACTGGGAAAGGACACCGCAAGATTGAACCCAAAGCTAAGCACTTCTCCAAACCAAATTAATAATTCGACGAGACTTGAAAAGATAACCAATGATACATAAAAGAATTCAGAGAAGATTCAAATATTGTTCATAGATAAACTTGATCATAAACCCACAATTCATCGGTCTCAACAAACACACCGCAAAAGAAGATTACATCGAATAGATCTCCATAAGAGAGGGGGAGAACATTGTATTGAGATCCAAAAAGAGAGGAGAAGCCAACTAGCTAATAACTATGGACCCGAAGGTCTGAGGTAAACTACTCACACATCATCGGAGAGGCTATGGTGTTGATGTAGAAGCCCTCCGTGATCGATGCCCCCTCCGGCGGAGCTCCGAAAAAGGCCCCAAGACGGGATCTCGCAGATATAGAAGGTTGCGGCAGTGGAATTAGGGTTTTGCTCCATATCTAGTAGTTTGGGGGTACGTAGGTGTATATAGGAGGAAGAAGTACGTCGGTGGAGCAACGTGGGCCCCACGAGGGTGGAGGGCGCGCTTGGGGGGGGGGGGTAGGCGCGCCCCCTACCTTGTGCCTTCCTGGTTGCTTCCTTGACGTAGGGTCCAATTCCTCTGGATCACGTTCGTTCCAAAAATCACGGTCCCGAGGGTTTCATTCCGTTTGGACTCCGTTTGATATTCTATTTCTGCGAAACTCTGAAATAGGCAAAAAACATAAATTCTGGGCTGGGCCTCCGGTTAATAAGTTAGTCCCAAAAATAATATAAAAGTGTGTAATAAAGCCCAATAATGTCCAAAACAGAATATAATATAGCATGGAACAATAAAAAAATTATAGATACGTTGGAGACGTATCAAGCATCCCCAAGATTAATTCCTGCTCGTCCTCAAGTAGGTAAATGATAAAACAGAATTTTTGATGTGGAATGCTACTTGGCATAATTTCAATGTAATTCTCTTAATTGTGGTATGAATAATCAGATCCGAAAGATTCAAGACAAAAGTTCAATATTGACATAGAAATAATAATACTTCAAGCATACTAACTAAGCAATTATTGTTGGGTTTCGTAGTAATTTCAAAAAAAATCCTACGCACACGCAAGATCATGGTAATGCATAGCAACGAGAGGGGGAGAGTGTGATCTACGTACCCTTGTAGATCGACAATGGAAGCGTTAACTTGGTTGATGTAGTCGTACGTCTTCACGGCCCGACCGATCAAGCACCGAAACTACGATACCTCCGAGTTCTAGCACACATTCAGCTCGATGACGATCCCCGGACTCCGATCCAGCAAAGTAACGGGGAAGAGTTCTGTAAGCACGACGGCGTGGTGACGATCTTGATGTACTACTGTCGCAGGGCTTCGCCTAAGCACCGCTACAATATTATCGAGGACTATGGTGGAAGGGGGCACCACACACGGCTAAGAATATGATCACGTGGATCAACTTGTGTCTCTAGGGGGTGCCCCTGCCTCCGTATATAAACTTTCAAGGGAGGGGGGCCGGCCGGCCAGGAGAGGCGCGCCAGGAGGAGTCCTACTCCCTCTGGGAGTAGGACTCCCCCCCTTTCCTAGTTGGAATAGGATTCGTGTAGGGGGGGGAAGAGGAGAGAGAGGAGGAAGGGGGGCCGGCCCCCTCTCCTTGTCCAATTCAGACCAAGGGGGGGAGGGGCGCGCGGCCCATCTCTGGCCACCTCTCCTCTCTTCCACTAAGGCCCACTAAGGCCCATATACCTCCCGGGGGGTTCCGGTAACCTCCCGGTACTCCGGTAAAATCCCGATTTCACCTGGAACACTTCTGATATCCAAACATAGGCTTCCAATATATCAATCTTTATGTCTCGACCATTTCGAGACTCCTCATCATGTCCGTGATCACATCTGGGACTCCAAACAACCTTCGGTACATCAAAATGCATAAACTCATAATATAACTGTCATCGTAACCTTAAGCGTGCGGACCCTACGGGTTCGAGAACAATGTAGACATGACCGAGACACGTCTCCAGTCAATAACCAATAGCGGAACCTGGATGCTCATATTGGCTCCTACATATTCTACGAAGATCTTTTATCGGTCAGACCGCATAACAACATACGTTGTTCCCTTTGTCATCGGTATGTTACTTTCCCGAGATTCGATCGTCGGTATCTCAATACCTAGTTCAATCTCGTTACCGGCAAGTCTCTTTACTCGTTTCGTAATACATCATCTCACAACTAACTCATTAGTTGCAATGCTTGCAAGGCTTATGTGATGTGCATTACCGAGAGGGCCCAGAGATACCTCTCCGACAATCGGAGTGACAAATCCTAATCTCGAAATACGCCAACCCAACATGTACCTTTGGAGACACCTGTAGAGCTCCTTTATAATCACCCAGTTACGTTGTGATGTTTTGTAGCACACAAAGTGTTCCTCCGGCAAACGGGAGTTGCATAATCTCATGGTCATAGGAACATGTATAAGTCATGAAGAAAGCAATAGCAACATACTAAACGATCGGGTGCTAAGCTAATGGAATGGGTCATGTCAATCAGATCATTCATCTAATGATGTGATCTCGTTAATCAAATAACAACTCTTTGTCCATGGTTAGGAAACATAACCATCTTTGATTAACGAGCTAGTCAAGTAGAGGCATACTAGTGACACTCTGTTTGTCTATGTATTCACACATGTATTATGTTTTTGGTTAATACAATTCTAGCATGAATAATAAACATTTATCATTATATAAGGAAATAAATAATAACTTTATTATTGCCTCTAGGTCATATTTCGTTCAGTCTCCCACTTGCACTAGAGTCAATAATCTAGTTCACATCGCCATGTGATTCAACACTAAGAGTTCACATCACCATGTGATTAACACCCATAGTTCACATCATCATGTGACCTATACCCAAAGGGTTTACTAGAGTCAATAATCTAGTTCACATCATTTATGTGATTAACACCCAAAGGTGTGATCATGTTTTGCTTGTGAGATAATTTTAGTCAACCTGTCTGTCACATACAGATCCGTAAGTATTTTGCGAATTCTGTGTCTACAATGCTCTGCACATAGCTACTCTAGCTAATTGCTCCCACTTTCAATATGTATCTAGATCGAGACTTAGAGTCATCCAGATCTGTGTCAAAACTTGCATCGACGTAACTTTTTACGACGAACCTTTTGTCACCTCCATAATCGAGAAATATTTCCTTATTCCACTAAGGATAATTTTGACCAATGTCCAGTGATCTACTCTTAGATCACTATTGTACTCCCTTGCTTAACACAGTGTAGGGTATACAATAGATCTGGTACACATCATGGCATACTTTATAGAACCTATGGCTAAGGAATAGGGAATGACTTTCATTCTCTTTCTATCTTCTGCCGTGGTCAGGCTTTGAGTCTTACTCAATTTCATACCTTGTAACACAGCCAAGAACTCTTTCTTTGACTGTTCCATTTTTTGATCTACTTCAAAATATTGTCAAGGTATGTATTCATTGAAAAAACTTATCAAGCGTCTTGATCTATCTCTATAGATTTTGATGCTTAATATGTAAGCAGCTTCACCGAGGTCTTTCTTTGAAAAACTTCTTTAAAAAAACTCCTTTATGCTTTGCAGAATAATTCTACATTATTTCCGATCAACAATATGTCATTCACATATACTTATCAGAAATGCTGTAGTGCTCCCACTCACTTTCTTGTAAATACAGGCTTCACCGCAAGTCTGTATAAAACTATATGCTTTGATCATCTCATCAAAGCGTATATTCCAACTCCGAGATGCTTGCACCAGTCCATAGATGGATCGCTGGAGCTTGCACATTTTGTTAGTACCTTTAGGATTGACAAAACCTTCTGGCTGTATCATATACAACTCTTCTTTAATAAATCCATTAAGGAATGCAGTTTTGTTTATCCATTTGCCGGATTTCATAAAATGCGGCAATTGCTAACATGATTCGGACAAACTTAAGCATAGATACGAGTGAGAAAGTCTCATCGTAGTCAACACCTTGAACTTGTCAAAAATCTTTTTGCGACAATTCTAGCTTTGTAGATAGTAACACTACTATCAGCCTCCGTCTTCCTCTTGAAGATCCATTTATTTTCTATGGCTTACCGCTCATCGGGCAAATCCATGAAAGTCCATACTTTGTTCTCATACATGGATCATATCTCAGATTTCATGGCCTCAAACCATTTCGCGGAATCTGGGCTCATCATCGCTTCCTCATAGTTCGCAAGTTCATCATGGTCTAGTAACATGACTTCCAGAACAGGATTACCGTACCACTCTGGTGCGGATCTCACTCTGGTTTACCTACGAGATTCGGTAGTAACTTGATCTGAAGTTACATGATCATCATCATTAGCTTCCTCACTAATTGGTGTAGTAGTCACAAGAACAAATTTCTGTGATGAACTACTTTCCAATAAAGGAGAAGGTACAATTACCTTATCAAGTTTTCTACTTTCCTCCCACTCACTTCTTTCGAGAGAAACTCCTTCTCTAGAAAGGATCCATTCTTAGCAACGAATTTCTTGCCTTCGGATCTGTGATAGAAGGTGTACCCAACAGTCTCCTTTGGGTATCCTATGAAGACATATTTCTCCGATTTGGGTTTGAGCTTATCAGGATGAAACTTTTTCACATAAGCATCACAATCCCAAACTTTAAGAAATGACAACTTTGGTTTCTTGCCAAACCACAGTTCAGATTGTGTCGTCTCAACGGACTTAGATGGTGCCCTTTTAAACGTGAATGCAGCTGTCTTTAATGCATAACCCCAAAACGATAGTGGTAGATCGGTAAGAGACATCATAGATCACACCATATCTAATAAAGTATGGTTATGATGTTCGGACACACCATTACACTGTGGTGTTCCAGGTGGCGTGAGTAGTGAAACTATTTCACATTGTTTTTAACTGAAGGCCAAACTCGTAACTCAAATATTTTACTTCTGCGATCATATCGTAGAAACTTTTATTTTTGTTTACGATGATTCTCCACTTCACTCTGAAATTCTTTGAACTTTTCAAATGTTTCAGACTTGTGTTTCATCAAGTAGATATGCTCATATCTGCTCAAATCATCTGTGAAGATCAGAAAATAATGATACCTGTCGCGAGCCTCGATATTCATCGGACCACATACATCAGTATGTATGATTTCCAACAAATCTGTTGCTCGCTCCATTGTTCCAAAGAACAGAGTCTTAGTCATCTTGCCCATGAGGCATGGTTCGCAAGCATCAACTGATTCATAATCAAGTGATCCCAAAAGCCCATCAGCATGGAGTTTCTTCATGCGCTTTACACCAATATGACCTAAACGGCAGTGCCACAAATAAGTTGCACTATCATTATTAACTTTGCATCTTTTGGTTTCAATATTATGATTATGTGTATCACTCTGATCGAGATCCAACGAACTATTTTCATTGGGTGTGTAACCATATAAGGTTTTATTCATGTAAACAGAACAACAATTTATTCTCTTACTTAAATGAATAACCGTATTACAATAAACATGATCAAATCATATTCATGCTCAACGCAAACACCAAATAACACTTATTTAGGTTCAACCCTAATCCCGAAATTATAGGGAGTGTGAGATGATGATCATATCAATCTTGGAACCACTTCCAACACACATCGTCACTTCACCCTTAACTAGTCTCGGTTTATTCTGCAACTCCCGTTTCGAGTTACTAATCTTAGCAACTGAACTAGTATCAAATACTGAGGGGTTGCTATAAACACTAGTAAAGTACACATCAATAACATGTATATCGAATATACTTATGTTCACTTTGCCATCCTTCTTATCTGCCAATCACTTGGGGTAGTTCCGCTTCCAGTGACCAGTCCCTTTGTAGTAGAAACACTTAGTCTCAGGCTTAGGACCAGACTTGGGCTTCTTTACTTGAGCAACAACTTGCTTGCCGTTCTTCTTGAAGTTCCCCTTCTTCCCTCTGCCCTTTTCTTGAAACTAGTGGTCTTGTCTACCATCAACACTTGATGTTTTTTTCGATTTCTACCTTCGTCAATTTCCGCATTACGAAGAGCTTGGGAATCGTTTCCGTTATCCCTTGCATATCATAGTTCATCACGAAGTTATACTAACTTGGTGATGGTGACTAGAGAATTCTATCAATCACTATCTTATCTGGAAGATTAACTCCCACTTGATTCAAGCGATTGTAGTACTCAGACAATCTGAGCACATGCTCACTAGTTGAGCGATTCTCCTCCATCTTTTAGCTATAGAACTTGTTGGAGACTTCATATCTCTCAACTTGGGTATTTTCTTGAAATATTAACTTCAACTCCTGGAACATCTCATATGCTCCATGACGTTCAAAACATCTTTGAAGTCCCGATTCTAAGCCATTAAGCATGGTGCACTAAACTATCAAGTAGTCATCATATTGAGCTAGCCAAACGTTCATAACGTCTGCATCTGCTCCTGCAATAGGTCTGTCACCTAGCGGTGCATCAAGGACATAATTCTTCTGTGCAGCAATGAGGATAAACCTCAAATCATGGATCCAATCCGCATCATTGCTACTAACATCTTTCAACACAATTTTCTCTAGGAACATATCAAAATAAACACAGGGAAGAAACAACGCGAGCTATTGATCTACAACATGATTTGCAAAATACTACCAGGACTAAGTTCATGATAAATTTAAGTTCAATTAATCATATTACTTAAGAACTCCCACTTAGATAGACATCCCTCTAATCCTCTAAGTGATTACGTGATCCAAATCAACTAAACCATGTCCGATCATCACGTGAGATGGAGTAGTTTCATTGGTGAACATCACTATGTTGATCATATCTACTATATGATTCACGCTCGACCTTTCGGTCTCCGTGTTCCGAGGCCATATCTGTATATGCTTGGCTCGTCAAGTATAACCTGAGTATTCCGCGTGTGCAACTGTTTTGCACCCGTTGTATTTGGACGTAGAGCCTATCACACCCGATCATCACGTGGTGTCTCAGCACGAAGAGCTTTTGCAACGGTGCATACTCAGGGAGAACACTTCTTGATAATTTAGTGAGAGATCATCTTATAATGCTACCGTCAATCAAAGCAAGATAAGATGCATAAAATATAAACATCACATGCAATCAATATAAGTGATATGATATGGCCATCATCATCTTGTGCTTGTGATCTCCATCTCCGAAGTACCGTCATGATCACCATCGTCACCGGCGCGACACCTTGATCTCCATCATAGCATCGTTGTCGTCTCGCCAATATTATGCTTCCACGACTATCGCTACCGCTTAGTGATAAAGTAAAGCATTACAGCGCGATCGCATTGCATACAATAAAGCGACAACCATATGGCTCCTGCCAGTTGCCGATAACTCGGTTACAAAACATGATCATCTCATACAATAAAATTTAGCATCATGTCTTGACCATATCACATCACAACATGCCCTGCAAAAACAAGTTAGACGTTCTCTACTTTGTTGTTGCATGTTTTACGTGGCTGCTACGGGCTTAAGCAAGAACCAATCTTACCTACGCATCAAAACCACAACGATAGTTTGTCAAGTTGGTGCTGTTTTAACCTTCACAAGGACCGGGCATAGCCACACTTGGTTCAACTAAAGTTGGAGAAACTGTCACCCGCAAGCCACCTATGTGCAAAGCACGTCGGGAGAACCGGTCTCGCGTAAGCGTACGCGTAATGTCGGTCCGGGCCGCTTCGTCCAACAATACCGCCGAACCAAAGTATGACATGCTGATAAGCAGTATGACTTATATCGCCCACAACTCACTTATGTTCTACTCGTGCATATAACATCAACATATAAAACCTAGGCTCGGATGCCACTGTTGGGTTTCGTAGTAATTTCAAAAAAATTCCTACGCACACGCAAGATCATGGTGAAGCATAGCAATGAGAGGGGGAGAGTGTGATCTACGTACCCTTGTAGATCAACAACGGAAGCGTTAACTTGGTTGATGTAGTCGTACGTCTTCACGGCCCGACCGATCAAGCACCGAAACTACGGCACCTCCGAGTTCTAGCACACGTTCAGCTCGATGACGATCCCCGGACTCCGATCCAGCAAAGTAACGGGGAAGAGTTCCGTAAGCACGACGGCGTGGTGACGATCTTGATGTACTACTGTCGCAGGGCTTCGCCTAAGCACCGCTACAATATTATCGAGGACTATGGTGGAAGGGGGAACCACACACGGCTAAGAATATGATCACGTGGATCAACTTGTGTCTCTAGGGGGTGCCCCTGCCTCCGTATATAAACTTTCAAGGGAGGGGGGCCGGCCGGCCAGGAGAGGCGCGCCAGGAGGAGTCCTACTCCCTCTGGGAGTAGGACTCCCCCCCTCTCCTAGTTGGAATAGGATTCGTGTAGGGGGGGAAGAGGAGAGAGAGGAGGAAGGGGGGCCGGCCCCGTCTCCTTGTCCAATTCGGACCAAGGGGGGGAGGGGCGCGCGGCCCATCTCTGGCCACCTCTCCTCTCTTCCACTAAGGCCCACTAAGGCCCATATACCTCCCGGGGGGTTCCGGTAACCTCCCGGTACTCCGGTAAAATCCCGATTTCACCTGGAACACTTCCGATATCCAAACATAGGCTTATATATCAATCTTTATGTCTCGACCATTTCGAGACTCCTCGTCATGTCCGTGATCACATCCGGGACTCCGAACAACCTTCGGTGCATCAAAATGCATAAACTCATAATATAACTGTCATCGTAACCTTAAGCGTGCGGACCATACGGGTTCGAGAACAATGTAGACATGACCGAGACACGTCTCCTGTCAATAACCAATAGCGGAACCTGGATGCTCATATTGGCTCCTACATATTCTACGAAGTTCTTTTATTGGTCAGACCGCATAACAACATACGTTGTTCCCTTTGTCATCGGTATGTTACTTGCCCGAGATTCGATCGTCGGTATCTCAATACCTAGTTCAATATCGTTACCGGCAAGTCTCTTTACTCGTTCCGTAATACATCATCTCACAACTAACTCATTAGTTGCAATGCTTGCAAGGCTTATGTGATGTGCATTACCGAGAGGGCCCAGAGATACCTCTCCGACAATCGGAGTGACAAATCCTAATCTCGAAATACGCCAACCCAACATGTACCTTTGGAGACACCTGTAGAGCTCCTTTATAATTACCCAGTTACGTTGTGACGTTTGGTAGCACACAAAGTGTTCCTCCGGCAAACGGGAGTTGCATAATCTCATGGTCATAGGAACATGTATAAGTCATGAAGAAAGCAATAGCAACATACTAAACGATCGGGTGCTAAGCTAATGGAATGGGTCATGTCAATCAGATCATTCATCTAATGATGTGATCTCGTTAATCAAATAACAACTCTTTGTCCATGGTTAGGAAACATAACCATCTTTGATTAACGAGCTAGTCAAGTAGAGGCATACTAGTGACACTCTGTTTGTCTATGTATTCACACATGTATTATGTTTCCGGTTAATACAATTCTAGCATGAATAAGAAACATTTATCATGATATAAGGAAATAAATAATAACTTTATTATTGCCTCTAGGGCATATTTCCTTCCATTATTTCTTCTCAAAATAACATGGCCAAAGAAAGTTATCCCTACAAAATCATATAGTCTGGCTATGCTCCATCTTCACCACGCAAGGTATTTAAATCATGCACAACCCCGATGACAAGCCAAGCAATTGTTTCGTACTTTTGGTGTTCTCAAACTTTTTCAATCTTCACACAATACATGAGCGTGAGCCATGGACATAGCACTATATGTGGAATAGAATGGTAGTTGTGGAGAATACAAAAAGGGAGAAGATAGTCTCACATCAACTAGGCGTATGAATGGGCTATGGAGATGCTCATTAATAGATATCAATGTGAGTGAGTAGGGATTGCCATGCAACGTATGCACTAGAGCTATAAGTATATGAGAGCTCAACAAAAGGAACTAAGTGGGTGTGCATCCAACTCGCTTGCTCACGAAGACCTAGGGCATTTTGAGGAAGCCCATCATGGAATATACAAGCCAAGTTCAATAATGAAAAATTCCCACTAGTATATGAAAGTGATGTCATAGGAGACTCTCTATCATGAAGATCATGGTGCTACTTTGAAGCACAAGTGTGGAAAAAGGATAGTAGTATTGTCCCTTTTTTATTTTGCTTTTTTGGGACTTCTTCTTTTGGCCTTTTTTGGACAATACTCTATGAATGATGATCATCACACTTCTATTTATTTACAACTCAATGATTGCAACTCGATACTAGAATAAAGTATGACTCTATATGAATGCCTCCGGCGGTATACCGGGATAGCAATGATGCATGAGTGACATGTATGAAAGAATTTTGAACGGTGGCTTTGCCACAAATACAATGTCAACTACATGATCATGCAAAGCAATATGACAATGATGGAGCGTGTCATAGTAAACGGAACGGTGGAAAGTTGCATGGCAATATATCTCGGAATGGCTATGGAAATGCCATGATAGGTAGGTATGGTGGCTGTTTTGAGGAAGGTATATGGTGGGTGTATGATACCGGTGAAAGGTGCATGGTATTAGAGAGGCTAGCAATGGTGGAAGGGTGAGAGTGCGTATAATCCATGCACTCAACATTAGTCATAAAGAACTCACATACTTATTGCAAAAATCTATTAGTTATCAAAACAAAGTATTACGCACATGATCCTAGGGGGATAGATTGGTAAGAAAAGACCATTGCTCGTCCCCGACCGCCACTCATAAGGAAGACAATCAATAAATAAATCATGCTCCGACTTCGTAACATAACGGTTCACCATACATGCATGATGCGGGAATCACAAACTTCAACACAAGCATTTCTCAAATTCACAACTACTCAACTAGCATGACTCTAATATCACCGTCTCCATATCTCAAAAGAATTATCAAGTATCAAATTTCTCTTAGTATTCAGCACACTCATAAGAAAAAATTTCTTACTAATCTTGAATGCCTAGCATTTTAGGATTAATTTCCCAGTTTAAGTAAATTACCATGCTGTTTAAGACTCTCAAAATAATATAAGTGAAGCATGAGAGAATAATAGTTTCTATAAAACAAATCCACCACCACGCTCTAAAAGATGTAAGTGAAGTACTAGAGCAAAAACTATATAACTCAAAAGATATAAGTGAAGGACATAGAGTATTCTAATAATGTTCAAATCATGTGTGTTTCTATCAAAAGGTGTGTGCAGAAAACATGATTGTGGCAAACTAACAAATAAAGATTCAAATAATACAAGACGCGGCAAGCAAAACACATATCATGTGGTGAATAAAAATATAGCTCCAAGTAAAGTTACCGATTGAAGTAGACGAAAGAGGGGATGCCTTTCGGGGCATCCCCAAGCTTTGGGTCTTAGGTGTCCATAGATTATCTTGGGGTGCCATGGGCATCCCCAAGCTTAGGCTCTTGCCACTCCTTGTTCCATAATCCATCAAATCTTTTACCCAAATGTCGGTGTACAAAAATATGGGCGCATCTTTGTACACCTTTTCCTGTGCACGGGCAGTCAGAGGCGCGCCCACGGCCACACCAAGCAGAACGAGGGAGGTGAGCCAAGGTAAGATCGAAGCCCAAGACAATCAAAGAAACGCCAAGGCCAAGACCCCAAAGAGTAGAGGGACGAAGCAAGTTCCCCCGGCAAGACCCTTGCCGGGTGGCCTCAGCGGCCCCGGCAAGACTCTTGCCGGGACAACTCGCCCCGCACTAACAGAGCGAGCCACCCTTGAGCCCACGGCCCCCAGTACCATCATCAGCGTGGGGCCAGGGCTCGGGACGGCACCCCTGTGGTGGCATGCGGATCTTTGTGAAGACATATTCAAGATCAGATTAGAAGATGACGATTCTCGACAAGATCCTTACCAAGGAAGGCCACCAGACCCCCGGCAAGATCCTTGTCGGGGACGACAATACGCCACAGCGAGACCCTTGCCGGGCTACCCGGCAAGGCCACCGCCAAGCCCACGTCAACCAAGCTTCCACTGCCGTTCACATGCAGTTGCCAGCCCAACCAGCTGGGCGAGCACCTGCGTGGGAACATGCAGCTCCCAGGCCAGCTCATCAAGCGCCTGCGGGGCGGCATGCAGATCTTTGTGAAGGCTCCACCACCGCACCTACTCAGCTGCCTGCCTGCCTACATGGCACCACACGCATCGCTAGCCGAGGTGCGTGTCGAAGCGAGGGGGAGTGGCGACGGACGGGACGGGCCCCGCCCCCGTCCCCGATAAAGTAAGAGGACACCTAAGCGATGCATTAAATGCACCTTGTCCTGTAATACGAGGGATAACCTCGTGCCACTATAGACCTTTCCACCTTCTGTGTGCCACTGTGGCAACCCGTTTTTCCTATAAAAGGAGGCCCGAGGCGACGAGGAGGGGGATTCGGCTCTTTTGAACCACACGCTGACCACAGCTAGTTGGAGAGCTCAAGAACTCTCAGAAATACACCCACCAAAGCAAGACTAGAGTTTTACGCATCCTCGCGGCCCGAACCTGGGTAAACGAACCTTGTGCTGTCTACTAGCCCTGCTCTCCTCGCAACCCTGCACCCCGGCAACCGTAGTAGGGATTATTGTGATCCCATAGGTGTCGTTCCACACCGACATCTTTGGCGCGCCAGGTAGGGGGGTGCAATTGTGAGAATCTGGTCTAGTAGTTAGCCTAGCACTTCTTCGTCGCCATGGCCCCTAAGAAGAGGATGGCCACGGCGGTCGATTCGTTGGGAGCTGAACGACCCGTGCCGGAGAGGACGAGCAGCGGACCGGTCGCAGACAGGACCCGGGCAGCGGCCCGTGAGCACCAGCATCGCCCAGGCAGTCGGAGCCTGGCGAGCGGTGTCGTTCATGCGCCAGACGACCGGCTACACGTTGTCGGATCCAAGGACAGAGCTGGGCCCCCCGTAGGCGGCACGTGGCCCTCCAGGGGCGTCGTTGTGCCGACTCCGGGCGGCGCATTGACCTCCAGGACACCTACACCGGCGACCACTGCGCGTTCTTCCCATGGTGTGCGCGTCGAGCAGCGTCACTGCAATGGTGACCCTGGGCACCGCCATGAGAAGAGCCTTGTGCGTCATGAAAAAGACGAGGGGGTTCAGCACGCGCGCCGAAGAACTGGCGAAAATGGCACAAAGCCGCTGGATCGTGACGGAGCTCCTTCTAACGTAGTTAGAAGTCGAAGCGCACCGCGATCCACGCAGCTGCCGCCGCTGCCCACACCAGCGGAAGCTTTGGTACGCGCACAGCTGCTCCTCGACTTCCCTCCTGCTGCGAAGAAGCTCGACGAGTGGAGGGCCACCATCCGGAGCCTCGTCACCGTCGCAAACAAAGACGATCCGCGACCAGCGGGGCCCTTGGGCCGGCGCTCCACCGATCCACCACATGTTGGCGCTGGGAGGACCGGGGGAGCTGCGGCCACGGTGCATCTCCTCCTCGCCGGCCGCCGCGGGCGTCGGCCCGTCGCGACGACACTTGTGATAACATCTCCATAGTGTCGTCCGACCCATGGACCCTCCGCGACCAGTGCCAGGTCCTTCGGGAGCGAGCTCACGAAGACGCTCGAACCACCGTCGAGCGCCGGTGTGAAACGCGCCGCCAGTCGGACAAGCGGCCGGGACCTGCTATGGACCACCCGGCACCGGGGGGCCCTGGCGGCCTACCTTACGAGGTGGGCTGCCCGGCTTTTACCCGTGAGCTGAGGCAGTTCAAGTGGCTATCCCACCGCAAGACCCATCCGTCCGAGTTCCTCAGCATCTACACCATCGCGATGCAGGCCGCTAGGGCTCGCGACGACAAGGTGCTTGCCAACTATTTCCCGCTGGCGCTCAAGCCCGATGTGATGTCTTGGTTAATGCACTTGCTGGTGGATTCCATTTCTTCCTGGTCAGATCCGTGCCATGAGTTCGTTGGCGCCTTCACAGGAGGCCACCAAGCTCCTAGCCAGACCAGTGATCTGCATATCATTCCCCAGAAGGAAGGGGAGACCCTGCGCAAGTACATCCAGAGATTCAGCTGGGTGCAGTACAACATCCCTGATGTTCATCCCGCCGCTGTGATTAGCACGTTCCACCAGAACGTACGCAATCGCAAGATGCGCGAGGAGCTGGTGATGACCAAGGTTAAGGATGTGGCCGAGCTCTATGTTTTGGCCGATAGGTGCGCCCGGGCTGAAGAGGGAAGGAAGTACCCCGGCGAAGACAGCGGCACGGAAACCGACTCTACTGATGAAGACGCTGCCACCCCGACGAAGAAGAGCCGACATCGCAACAGGAAACGCAAAGGCAAGGTCGTGCTTGCCTTGAGGGATCTAACGATACCGGTGCCGGCAAGAAGGTCAAGGCAGACGCCCCCGGCAAGGTGATTGCCGGGTGCGCCGCCTGCCGGGCCCCGGTGGCTACTGACAAGCCAGGAAGCTCTGGCAAGCAATACTGCAAGATCCACCGCACCAAGGGCCACGACCTCCAGAACTGCCAACAAGTCGAGCTGCTTGCTGAGAAGCAAAAGGCTAAGTATGAAAGGCAGGACAAGGAGAAGGACCAGGACGGTGCTGAGGGATCCGGCAAGAAGCGTGGCGGCCAAGGAGGCCGCCCCGGCAAGGACAACCAGCAAGAGAGGCCCGCCCGGGGCCGCAACATGAAACAAGAAGATGACGATCACGACGAGTCTGGTGAGCAAGGGTTCCAGAAGGCTACGGAGGCCATGTGCGTCGATGGCGGTGCCTCGCTGCATACCTCTCACCGCCAGCTCAAGCAGTGGGCGTGTTAGATTACAGCAGCAGAGCCGTCGTTCGACGCTCAGAAGCCGCTGAAGTGGTCCAGTACGCCCCTCATCTTTGACGCCGAGGACCACCCTGACCGCACTACCGCGGTCGGGTGTTTGCCATTGTTGGTCTTGCAAACAATACGCAACCTCAGGGTGAACAAGATGTTGGTTGATGGCGGGGCCGGCCTGAACCTGATCTCACCTATCGTGATCAAAAGGTTGCAAATCCCTAATGGAGACCTCGAGGAAACGGGCATGTTTCAAGGGGTCAATCCGGGGAGGAGCCAGCCGAAGGAAAGGTCACACTGCCCGTGACATTTGGAGGAGAGTTGAACTACAGGACGGAGAGGATCGTCTTCGACGTGGTCGAGATCCCCTTGCCCTACAACGGGATCCTCGGCCGCCCGGCATTGGCCAAGTTCATGGCGGCGGCACACTACGCCTACAACATGCTAAAGATGTATGAGCCGTTGACCATCATCTCCGTCCCCTCCGCCAAGAAGGACGCGCTGATTTGCGCTGACCAACTCTACAGGGAAGCAGTTGCAGCAGCTGCCATCAAGGCACCTGCTCCTGCCGCTGATGGTCCGGGAGGGAAAAAGGAGCCCGGCAAGACCTCTCGCACCCACTCTGGCAAGCGCACCTCCTCGGAGTGTTGTGCTACCGTTGAGGACGTGCCAGAGAGCTCTACCGACAAGAGCAAGAGATCCAGAGTCGAGCTGCCGTAGACCAAGTTGCCCGTCGGGGAGGGTGGCACGGGAGGGGCCTTCATCATAGGCTCCACCCTCGACAGCAAATAGGAAGGCGCTTGTCACCTTCCTACGGGCAAATGTCGACGTGTTTGCATGGCAAGCGTCCGACATCCCCGGTGTTCCCAAGGAGGTGATTGAGCACCACCTAGCTGTCTGCCCCCACGCGCGGCCCATCAAGCAGAAGGTCAGAAAGCAGGCTCTGGAAAGGCAGGAGTTCATCACAGAGGATATCAGGAAGTTGGAAGCGGCAGGTTTGGTGAGAGGGGTGCTCCACCCGACGTGGTTGGCCAATGCAGTAGTGGTGCGCAAGGCGAATGGGACGTGGAGGCTGTGTATTGATTATACAGATATTAATAAGGCTTGCCCTAAGGACCCCTTCCCGTTTCCGCACATCGACCATATTGTTGACTCCACCATCGGGTGTGATCTGTTATCATTCGTCGACGCCTACTCAGGCTACCACAAAATCTTCATGACAAGAGAGGATGAAGAGAAGACGACATTCATCACACCATGTGGTACGTATTGCTTTTTACGGATGCCTTTCGGGTTGAAGAGTGCCGGCTCAACGTTTGCAAGAGCAGTCCAAATTGGTTTTGAACCTCAGCTCCATAGAAATATGGAGGCCTACATGGACGACATAGTGGTCAAAACCAAGGACGGGCCAACTCCTGTGCAAGATCTGGAAGAGACATTTGCTAACTTGCGCAAGATCAACCTCAAGCTGAACCCTAAGAAGTGCGTCTTCGGTGTTCCGTCCGGCAAGCTTCTCGGATTCTTTGTGTCGCAGCGTGGGATCGAGGCAAACCCAGACAAGATCAAGGCTATTGAGTAGATCGAGGTGCCCAAGCGAATCAAGGATGTGCGTTGGCTCATCGGCTACGTTGCCGCCATGAGCCGGTTCATCTCCATGTCCGCCAAGCGCGCCCTTCCCTTCTTCAAAATCTTGAAGAAGGCAGGCCCAATAGAGTGGACTCCAGAAGCCGAGGCAGCACTGCAGGATCTGAAGAAATACCTTTCCTCCATGCCGATACTGGTTGCGCCTAAACCACAAGAGCCGTTGCTGCTGTATCTGGCAGCGATGAATCAAGTGGTCAGCGCCGCACTGGTGGCACAGAGGGAGGTCGATGAGGAGGCGGCAATGACGGCAGAACCAGCGGATGGCAAGCCAAAGATTCCCTCGCCAGGGCCTGGTGCCGACAAGGCGCGGCCCCCGGCGGAGTCTGGTGCCACCAAGGCAATGCACGCGCAGTCGAGTGAAGTCGTGCCAAAGAAGAAGATGATGCAGCACCCGGTTTACTTTGTCAGCTCCCTCTTGTAGGGGTCTAGGTCGAGGTATTCCAGCATGCAAAAATTGCTCTTCGGCCTCCTTATGGCCTCAAGGAAGCTATGTCACTACTTCTAGGCCCACGAGATCTCTGTCATCACCCACCTCCCGTTGCAACGGATACTACACAACCCGGACGCAACTGGAAGGATAGAATGGGCCTTGGAGCTGTCAAGTTTCGGTTTAAAGTTTGAAAGTACCTCGACAATTCAGAGCAGAGTCTTGGTGGAATTGATCACAAAATGGACCTCAATGCTTGACGAAGAAATCCAGGAGACCACTCTCCCCGACGAGGAAGCAGACGGCGACTGGATCATGCACTTTGATGGGGCTTTCTCGCTGCAAGGCGCCAGTGCCGGTGTGCTGCTCGTCGCACCCACCGGAGAACACCTCAAGTACGTGATCCAAATGCACTTCCATAGGAAGATGTCCACCAACAACACCACCGAGTATGAGGGATTGCTCGCCAGTCTCAGGATCACGGCAGACCTCGGGGTTAAGAAGCTCATCGTCAGGGGCGACTCGTAGCTCGTTGTCAGGCAGGTCAACAAGGATTATCAGAGCCCATTGATGGAAGCCTACGTAGATGAGGTGAGGAAGCTGGAGGAACGCTTTGACGGTATCCAGGCGGAGCACGTCCCCCGAGCGGAGAACGACATCGCCGATTACCTGTCAATGCGTGCCGCATTCAAGCTACCTATGGAACCAGGTACCTTTTTGCTCCGGATAACTCAACCATCTATCGAACCATCAGCGGGGCAGAACAAACGGAGGAAATCAGGTCCCGGCAAGTACTTCCCTACCGAGCCCCCTGGGGCTGCCGGCAAGGGTGTTGCCGCGGACGCTGAGCCTGCCCAAGAGCGACTGGCTCCGACAGGGCGTCAAGCCCTGGCCATAGAGATAGCCGCTCTCATGGCGGAAGAAATGCCTTTGGTCCTTGCCGTCGAGCCCCAGGCTCCGGCATGGGCGCAACATACCATCCACTTCCTCCAAACAGGGGAGCTTCCTGAGGAGCAGGAAGAAGCAAAGAAAGTAGCCCATCGGTTCTCCCTGTACCAGTTCGTCGATGACGGCCTGTACTGGAGGAGGCCAAATGGTGTGAAACTCAAGTGCATCCCCCGGGAGGAAGGAATAGAGTTGTTGGCGGAGATACATGGAGGCGTATGTGGCTCCCACATAGGGTCAAGGGCCCTTGCCGGGAAGGCATTCCGGCAAGGTTTCTTCTGGCCCACCGCCCTCCAGGATGCGACGACACTAGTAACCAAGTGTGAACCGTGCCAGTTCCATTCAAAGAAGCTTCATCAGCCGGCTCAAGCCCTTCAAACAATCCCTCTCTCCTGTCCATTCTCGGTCTAGGGGCTCGATATACTGGGCCCTTTCCCCTACGCTGTCGGGGGCTTTGAGTACTTGTACATTGCAATCAACAAGTTCACAAGCCGGAAGTGGAATCAGTGAGGAAGGTGACTGCTCTGCCATTTTGGTGTGCCAAACAGAGTCATCACCGACAACGACACGCAGTTCACAAGCCACACCTTCATGCAGTACATCCAATACCTCGGCAGCAAGGTCCGTTTTGCTTCCGTGGCTCATCCACGGAGCAACGGCCAAGCGGAGAGGGCAAATGCTGAAGTGTTGCGAGGCTTGAGAACGAAGACCTTTGACAAGCTGCACAAGAGTGGAAGGCGCTGAATTGATAAGCTGCTGGCGGTTCTTTGGTCGATCAGGACGACGCCAAATCAAGCCACCGGCCAGACACATTTTGCCCTGGTATACGGGGCAGAAGCAGTTCTCCCCATGGAACTCATATATGGGTCACCTCGAGTGCTTGCTTATGATGAGCTTGAGCAAGAGCCATTGCACCAAGATGACGCGACGCTCCTTGAGGAAGATCGTCTTCGGGCGGCTGTGAGAGCGGCACGCTACCAGCAAGCCTTGCGCCACTATCATAGCCGCAAGGTTCATGCCCGAAGCCTTGAGGAAGGCGACCTTGTTCTTCGGCGCGTTCCGTCGGCCAAGAATTCCAACAAGTTGACACCGAAGTGGGAAGGCCCTTATCGGGTAATGCGAGTCACCAGGCCTGGCGCAGTCCGCCTGAAGACCGAAGATGCCGTCCTAGTGAGCAACTCCTGGAACATCGAGCATCTTCGCAAGTTTTACCCATAAGGCGCGGCTTGCCTGGCCTCCCGGCAAGCCACCTTTTGTACAAGGTTTGCCGACAAGGCATGTGACCCTTTGTACAAAGCCAGGCGCAGACCCTGAGCATAAGTAAATGAAGCGCTGGCGCCCTAAGTTTTAGCATGCATGCTAGGTCGAGTCTCTTCCTTGGTTAGGGTTGATAGTGCTTAGTGGCGACTAACCCCTAGCCTAGAAGTCGAGTGTGCATCTGTCTGTTCCTTTTCTGTCCTCCTTTGGTTCGCTGGGCATATGAGCACTTCTGCTGAGCTACTCGAGAAGAAGGAAACGGACCGATGCCCCGACCCCGGCAAGCCAGAGTTGCCGGGGGCTACCAGCACAAGGATCCAACTGCGGCAAGATGAGATCGCCAAGGGCTGCGGATCCAGTTAAGTCTTTTATCCTCTCTCATGCATTTCGGAACCGGACTGGGGCATGTGAAACCTCATTTTTATCTCTAGGCTGCCGTGCTCCCCTTTTTCCTATACCTAGGGATTATTTCCTGGGTCCGGATTTAATCGTAGCCGCGGCGGCAAGGAGGTGGGACGAGGAGCCTAAATACCACTTCATCCCTGCCTCCGCCAAGAGCGCGAGAACGGTCGAGTGGAGTGGGGGGACGGCAAGGCTTGTTGCCGGGCGAAAAAAATGTTTATCTTAAAACAATTACAAGGATTCGCTCCTTGTCGCGGGATTTACCCGCGAACAAAAAACCCAGCAAGCATCCCTTTTTCATTAAAAACATCCCATACAGGTATAGTTCGTGCGAGATGAAAAACATGAGCAAGGGTATTACAAGTTTTAAATTTAACAAAGTCCCGCAGGCTTACAAACTAAAAAAGAGATAAGATGCCCGTAATCCCTTTCTTGTCCCTTTCCTCGGGAGGCAGGTCAAGGAGGCGAAAGGGTAAAAGGGGCGCCTAGGCGAGCTACGAGTAGTAGAAAGCACCAAGAGAACATCTCAGTGGCCACCCACGGGCGGGCCGGTGATGACGGTGCCGGGAAAGGAGTTGGAAGACAAGGCGGCAGGACCGGCAATACGCGATGAAGGCATCGGTGCCCGCATACTCCGAGTTGACAGCCTTGCCACCCGCCCTCTTCCTCTTCCGCAGCCTCCCGACGCCAGCCGCCCAAGGAGACAGCCCCGAGAAGTTCAAGGAGCTGGCCCTTCCCCCGGCCAAGGCCAAGACCCTTGTCGGGTGGCCTCAGCGGCCCCGGCAAGACTCTTACCGGGACAGCTTGCCCCGCACCAACAGAGCGAGCCACCCTTGAGCCCACGGCCGCCAGTGCCATCATCAGCGTGGGGCCAGGGCTCGGGACGGCACCCCTGTGGTGGCATGCGGATCTTTGTGAAGACATATTCATGATCAGATTAGAAGACGACGATTCTCGGAAAGATCCTTGCCAAGGAAGGCCACCACACCCCCGGCAAGATCCTTGCCGGGGACGGCAATACGCCACGGCGAGACCCTTGTCGGGCCACCCGGCAAGGCCCTCGCCAAAGACGCCGGCAAGGCCACTTCCAAGCCCACGTCAACCAAGCTTCCACTGCCGTTCACATGCAGCTGCTAGCCCAACCAGCTCGGCGGGCACCATTCCAACTCATCAAGCGCCTGCGTGGCGGCATGCAGATCTTCATAAATACACCCACCAAAGCAGGACTAGGGTTTTACACATCCTCGCGGCCCGAACGTGGGTAAACGACCCGTGTGCTGTCTACTAGCCCTGCTCTCCTCGCAACCCTGCGCCCCAGCAACCATAGTAGGGATTCTTGTGATCCCATAGGTGTCGTTCCACACCGACACCAAAACTTGAAAACTTCACAACATAAAACTTAAAGTAGAAAATCTCGTGAGCTCCGTTAGCGAAAGAAAACAAAACACCACTTCAATGTACTGTAATAAACTCATTCTTTATTTATATTGGTGTTAAACCTACTGTATTCCAACTTCTCTATGGTTTATAAACTATTTTACTAGCCATGGATTCATCAAAATAAGCAAACAACACACGAAAAACAGAATCTGTCAGAAACAAAACAGTCTGTAGTAATCTGTAGCTAACGCAAGTTCTGGAACCCCAAAAATTCTAAAATAAATTGCTGGACGTGAAAATTTTATCTATTAATCATCTGAAAAAAGAATTAAATAAATAGAACTTTCCAGATAAAAATGGCAGAAATTCTCGTGAGCGCTAAAGTTTCTATTTTTTACAGCAAGATCAAAAAGACTTTCCCCAAGTCTTCCCAACGGTTCTACTTAGCACAAACACTAATTAAACACAAAAAACACAACCAAAACAGAGGCTAGATAAATTATTTATTAATAAAAAGGATCAAAAACAAGGAATAAAAATAAAATTGGGTTGCCTCCCAACAAGCGCTATCGTTTAACGCCCCTAGCTAGGCATAAAAGCAAAGATAGATCTAGGTATTGCCATATTTTAATTTTTTTAGCGGAGTCATGCTTGAATCCGGGAGGTTCTTTATGTTTCCCTTCATATTCAGAATTTTTTAAATCTAAAGAGTCCAACCGCTTATTACAAAGAGTTATCAACATATTCATGCGGTGAAGATTCCCGCTAACAATCTTAAGAGGTTCAATAGATTTTTGTAATATTTTCGTTACTTCGCAAATTTTCTCAAAAACTTGGGTTTCTTCCTGGGTATGATGAGGCCCCTTTTGTTGAGTTAGTGTTCCCACTATCCCCTCTATAATTTCATGCACCATACTGGGATCAATTTTGATAAAATTTCCTTTGGCAACGCAGTCCAAGAGTTGTCTATGAGACATATTTAGTCCAACATAAAAATTGCAAATCAAAATTCTAAAATTCACCTCTAGGGTGTAATTACGATAATATTCCATCATCCTTAACCAAGCATCTTTTAATTTTTCTCCTTGTCTTTGTTTGAAGTGAATAACCTCAAACTCGGGAGACAAAGGAGCGGATAAAGGACTAGACATAACGACAAGCAAGCAATCCAACACACGAGTAAACAAGAAACGGGAAAAAAGAGGCAAATAGGGAAAGAGAAGGAGGACGGAGAGAGGGGGCAAATAAAACGGCAAGGGTGAAGTGGGGGAGAGGAAAACGACAGGCATATGGTAAATAATGTAATGCGGGAGATAAGGGTTTGTGATGGGTACTTGGTATGTTGACTTTTGCGCAGACTCCCCGGCAACGGCGCCAGAAATCCTTCTTGCTACCTCTTGAGCACTGGGTTGGTTTTCCCTTGAAGAGGAAAGGGTGATGCAACAAAGTAGTGTAAGTATTTCCATCAGTTTTTGAGAACCAAGGTATCAATCCAGTAGGAGGCCACGCACGAGTCCCTCGCACCTACACAAACAAATAAAATCCTCGCAACCAACGCAATAAAGGGGTTGTCAATCCCTTCACGGTCACTTACGAAAGTGAGATCTGATAGATATGATAAGATAATATTTTCGGTATTTTTATGATAAAGATGCAAAGTAAATAAAGCAAAATAAAAATGGTGCAAGAAATAGCTTGTTGATGGAAGATTAATATGATAGAAAATAGACCCCGGGGCCATAGATTTCACTAGTGGCTTCTCTCGAGAGCATAAGTATTACGGTGGGTAATCAAATTACTGTTGAGCAATTGACAGAATTGGCATAGTTATGAGAATATCTTGGTATGATCATGCATATAGGCATCACGTCCGAGACAAGTAGACCGACTCCTGCCTGTATCTACTACTATTACTCCGCACATTGACCGCTATCCAGCATGCATCTAGAGTATTAAGTTCAAAAGAATAGAGTAACCCTTTAAGCAAGATGACATGATGTAGAGGGATAAACTCATGCAATATGATATAAACCCCATCTTGTTATCCTCGATGGCAACAATACAATACGTGCCTTGCTGCCCCTACTGTCACTGGGAAAGGACACCGCAAGATTGAACCCAAAGCTAAGCACTTCTCCCATTGCAAGAAAGATCAATCTAGTAGGCCAAACCAAACTGATAATTCGAAGAGACTTGCAAAGATAACCAATCATACATAAAAGAATTCAGAGAAGATTCTAATATTGTTCATAGATAAACTTGATCATAAACCCACAATTCATCGGTCTCAACAAACACACCGCAAAAGAAGATTACATCAAATAGATCTCCACAAGAGAGGGGGAGAACATTGTACTGAGATCCAAAAAGAGAGGAGAAGCCAACTAGCTAATACCTATGGACCCGAAGGTCTGAGGTAAACTACTCACACATCATCGGAGAGGCTATGGTGTTGATGTAGAAGCCCTCCGTGATCGATGCCCCCTCCGGCAGAGCTCCGGAAAAGGCCCCAAGATGGGATATCATGGGTACAGAAGGTTGCGGCAGTGGAATTAGGGTTTTGGTTCCATATCTGGTAGTTTGGGGGTACGTAGGTATATATAGGAGGAAGAAGTACGTCGGTGGAGCAACGTGGGCCCCATGAGGGTGGTGGGCGCGCTTGGGGGGGTAGGTGCGCCCCCTACCTCGTGCCATCCTGGTTGCTTCCTTGACGTAGGGTCCAAGTCCTCTGGATCCGTTCGTTCCAAAAATCACGTTCCCGAAGGTTTCATTTTGTTTGGACTCCGTTTGATATTCTTTTTCTGCGGAACTCTGAAATAGGCAAAAACAACAATTCTAGGCTGGGCCTCCGATTAATAGGTCTAACCCAAAAATAATATAAAAGTGTATAATAAAGCCCAATAATGTCCAGAACAGAATATAATATAGCATGGAACAATCAAAAATTATAGATATGTTGGAGACATATCACTTCTCCAAATCTTCTGCCTCGTCCATCCGGAGTTTCAGAGTCAGCGTTCCACTTGCTACTCCCTTAGCTTCCTCGTCAGTGTGCGAGTGTTTGCTCAAGCGCAGGGTATAGTCCTTCATGTAGCGCTTGTGCATCCGTTGTAGTATCATGCTTGTGTGTGTCTGTGTGGACTAGCTTCGTAGCTTGTTTTCTGTGTGCCTTGTTGCAATAAATCGTTTTCTCCTGCTTCTTTGTTTTGAATCCTCGGTGTTACCCCCTTATGGAAATTATTCCTTGACCGACACCGAATCAGAAGAAGCCGTAAGCAGTACAGATATACACCAAGAAATTTAGTTAAAAGCAATGAGGTTTTCAGCTGACAACATTGTATCGCAGACATCCGTCTGGATACAAATTGTATTCTGATCAGACTTTCAGTAATAAGTACCCGTCAGAGATACACTTTATCGCAGCAAAGATTAAATTAGAAAGAGGGCAAAATTGGATCAACGGTGCATTTCAAGTCAAAGGTATGGGTTATGCACAATGATTGGATCTTCTACAAGTCAAAATTAAAACATTGCGACATCCAGAAGTCAGTCCAAATAGGCAATGAATTCAGCAAGGATAGTCAGACAATTCTTGTCATACAAATAATCAACTGCCAGACTGACAAAATATATATATGTCATTCCATTCACCAAGAAAATCGGTCCCGTCCTTCTCCACAATTTCTTAGCGAAGTGCACAAAGACAAGGTTCCCAGTCTGCATCGGTAGGGTATGAAGGGATTCCCATGCAAGATATCCAGTCTTCTCAATAAAATACTAAAAAAGCTTTTGGCATAAGGTACCGAGTCTTCCCTAGCAAAGTCTTTAAGGGGGGAAGCTTATGAGGTACGGTACCTCGTTTTCCTCAAGAAAATATCCACCGAAGGCTTCAGGCACAAATCATCCAGTCTTCCTCAACACGATACCTCTGTTGTTTCCGAGTGCAAGTTGCCCAGTCTTCTTCTGTACGTCACTAATACAAGACATTAAATTATGAATTGTCAGCATATGACAATGTTTTCCAAGTGGCAGATCTGCGACAATTTGGTCTGAAACAAAAATCAGTCAGAACAAAGGTATGCCTCGAGAATCAGATATTTGTTCATTCAATGAGTACGCTGCGAAGCCCATGCAAGTCTCTCGCATAAGGAAGAATTCACAGAAAGACAACATTGGGGCAATAGTCTTGGCAGTGATTATCAAAATCAGCCCCGCAAGGTGATATTACTAACCCTGGCACTGCCCGACAGAATCAACAACAGTATTGAGGTATGTGTAACCACACGTGGGCCGGATAATATACCAAGGCTCAATACATGAAGCCAGTCAAGATAAATCAGAAACTCCTGCAAGATGTTAGCATCCGTTAGCAAAACAGATATGATCCACATCACTGTTTTGAACCCAGAAGGCATGCATATATTCAAGGAACCCGATGCCTGGATAGAAGAGATTCTTTGTTCCACGGGAAGATGTGTTCCCCAACTCCGTGGAATATTCTCGGTACTCGATATGAGAATAACATTTCCAGCAAGGATCAATATCAAGAAGGACAAGTATGTCCGTAAAAATAATATTTCAGATGCTAGCTCAGCCAACAGATATGAAAGAAAATTTGAGTCAGTATAAACAGGAACATATGAGGTACGTCCTGTCAGAATGTCAGATACGGCGAAGCAAACCACCCCAGATCAAGACCATCAATCAGATCCAGTTCAGCGGGAAGATTATATGAGAATGAATAAAAGAAACCCGAGTTGGAAACGGTTTCCTCAAGTCAGAAAAATTATTTAATCCTAAGCAACCAAATCTCGAGGACGAGATTTCTTTAAGGGGGGAAGGTTTGTAACAACCTGGATTTTTGCCCTTTTCTTTTTCCTTTGATTTTCATGGATTTCCCAATTTGATTTGCTTTTCCGTGGCTATGTGGTTCTGAAACTTGGGAAGATCATGTCTTCCTAGGTTTTATAGTGGCTTGTCACCCTCATAATCATCCCAAGATCATGTCATTTCCATCCTTGACCTAACAAAATATTCTTTTTATTGGGAATATTCCTTTTCTGATCAAGGAATAACCCTTTAAAACCCTAAGTTGTGAAGCAACCTATATTTCTGTCACTCCTAAAATTGCCAAATAATTCCCATAAATTGTTTGGGTCATATCTTCCTTAAATATGGAAAAATATATCATTGGCCATGTTTCCCATCATGCTCAATTAATTCATTTTCTGTTCTGTCCTGAATGGCAGTTTGTGAATCAAGTGCCATTTATCTTTGCCCTATTCAACCCAAACTTCTTGGACATCTTTTCCTGTCCAAATAATTGCCTCATGCCAAAATTCAACTCAATTTGTCTAGTAAATATTCCTGAGCAATTTTTCAAAGTTCCTGTCTGAGGGAAGTGATTGTGAAGGAAGTACAAGCTAGGCATATCCAAATGAGTAGAAATTTTGCGATAGAAGAAATTAATGTTTTGAGTGGAAAGATGGATGAACTTATGAAATTATTTGCTAATAAAAGTGTTTCTTCTGATCCTAATGATATGCCTTTGTCTACTTTAATTGAGAATAATAATGAATATATGGATGTGCATTTTGTTGGTAGGAATAATTTTGGTAACAACGCGTATAGAGGAAACTTTAATCCTAGGCCGTATCCTAGTAATTCCTCTAATAATTATGGTAATTCCTACAACAATTCTTATGGAAATTTTAATAAGATACCCTCTGATTTTGAATCTAATATTAAAGAATTTATTACTTCGCAAAAGAATTTCAATGCTTTGATTGAAGAAAAATTGCTTAAGATTGATGAATTGGCTAGGAACATTGACATAATTTCTCTTGATGTTGATTCTTTGAAACTTAGATCTATTCCACCTAAGCATGGTATCAATGAGTCTCTCAAAGCCATGAGAATTTCCATTGATGAGTGCAAAGAAAGAACCGTTAGGATGCATGCTAAGAAAGATTGTTTTGTGAAAGAGTGTTCTTCTAGTTTCCATGAAAATAAAGATGAATATCTAAAAGTTATTGATGTGTCCCCCATTAAATCTTTGTTTTGCAATATGAATCTTGATAATGATGGGACTGAATATGATCCATCTTTACCTAGAAGACGTTCCAAAAATTCGGAGTCTTTAGATCTTGATGCTAAAATTGTTAAAAGTGGGATTGAAGAGGTCAAAACTTTAAATATATATGAACCCACTGTTTTGGATCTCAAGGAATTTCATTATGATAATTGCTCTTTGATATATTGTATTTCCTTATTGCAATCCGTGCTAAATTCTCCTTATGCTTATAGTCAAAATAAAGCCTTTACCAAACATATCGTTGATGCTTTGACACAATCTTATGAAGAAAAACTTGAGCTGGAAGTTTCTATCCCTAGAAAACTTTATGATGAGTGGGAACCTACTCCACAATTCCAAAGACTTTGTGTGATTTGCTAGGTTTCCGTGATTTTGATGATTGCTCTTTAAACTTGCACCTTGCGGATTCCACTATTAAGAAACCTATGGGAAGTATTAATGATGTTCTTATTGTTGCAAATAGGAATTATGTGCCCGTGGATTTTATTGTTCTTAACATAGATTGCAATCCTTCATGTCCTATTATTCTTGGTAGACCTTTCCTTAGAACGATTGGTGCAATTATTGATATGAAGGAAGGGAATATTACATTCCAATTTCCGCTAAGGAAAGGCATGGAACACTTACCTAGAAATAAAATTAAATTACCATATGAATCTATTATGAGAGCCACTTATGGACTGCCTACCAAAGATGGCAATACTTAGATCTATCATTGCTTTTATGCCTAGCTAGGGGCGTTAAACGATAACGCTTGTTGGCAGACAACCAAATTTTATTTTTATTCATTGCTTTTTGATCCAATTTAGTAATAAATAATTTATCTAGCCTCTGTTTTGGTTGTGTTTTTTGTGTTTAATTAGTGTTTGTGCCAAGTAGAACCGTTGGGAAGACTTGGGGAAAGTCTTTTTAATCTTGCTGTAAAAAAACAGAAACTTTAGCGCTCACGATAAATGCTTCCATTTTTATTTGGAAAGTGATATTTAGTTAATTAGTTTTGCATACTATTAATAGATAAATTCCTCACGTCAAGAAATTTATTTTAGAATTTTTGGGGTTCCAGAACTTGCGTTAGCTACAGATTACTACAGACTGTTCTGTTTTTGACAGATTCTGTTTTTCATGTGTTGTTTGCTTATTTTGATGAATCTATGGCTAGTAAAATAGTTTATAAACCATAGAGAAGTTGGAATACAGTAGGTTTAACACCAATATAAATAAAGAATGAGTTCATTACAATACCTTGAAGTGGTGTTTTGTTTTCTTTCGCTAACGGAGCTCACGAGATTTTCTATTTTGAGTTTTGTGTTGTGAAGCTTTCAAGTTTTGGGTTAAGTTTTGATGGATTATGGAACAAGGAGTGGTAAGAGCCTAAGATTGGGGATGCCCATGGCACCCCTAGATAAAATTCAAGGACACCCAAAATCCTAAGCTTGGGGATGCCCCGGAAGGCATCCCCTCTTTCGTCTACTTTCATCGGTAACTTTACTTGGAGCTATATTTTTATTCACCACATGATATGTGTTTTGCTTGGAGCGTCTTGTATTATTTGAGTCTTTATTTGTTATTTTTCCACAATCATCCTTGTTGTACATACCTTTTGAGAGAGACACACATGATTCAGAAATTGTTAGAATACTCTATGTGCTTCACTTATATCTTTTGAGTTATATAGTTTTTGCTCTAGTGCTTTACTTATATCTTTTAGGGCACGGTGGTGAATTTGTTTTATAGAAACTATTGTTCTCTCATGCTTCACTTAGATTATTTTGACAGTCCTACAAAACAGCGTGGTAATTTGCTTTAATTATGTTAGGCATTCAAGATTAATAAAAAAATTATGAGTGTGTTGAATACTATGAGAAGTTTGATACTTGATAATTGTTTTGAGTTATGAAGATGGTGATATTAGAGTCGTGCTAGTTGAGTAGTTGTAAATTTGAGAAAAGCTTGTGTTGAAGTTTGTGATTCCCGTAGCATGCACGTATGGTGAACCGTTATATGATGAAGTCGGAGTATGATTTATTTATTGATTGTCTTCCTTATGAGTGGCGGTCGGAGATGAGCGATGGTCTTTTCCTACCAATCTATCCCCATAGGAGCATGCGCGTAATACTTTGTTTCGATAACTAATAGATTTTTGCAATAAGTATGTGAGTTCTTTATGACTAATGTTGAGTCCATGGACTATACGCACTCTCACCCTTCCACCATTGCTATCCTCTCTAATACCGCGCACCTTTCGCTGGTATCATACACCCACCATATACCTTCCTCAAAACAGCCACCATACCTACCTATCAAGGCATTTCCATAGCCATTCTGAGATATATTGCCATGCAACTTTCCACCGTTCCATTTATTATGACACGCTCCATCATTGTCATATTGCTTGCATGATCATGTAGTTAACATCGTATTTGTGGCAAAGCCACCGCTCATAATTCTTTCATACATGTCACTCATGCATCATTGCATATCCCGGTACACCGCCGGAGGCATCCACATAGAGTACTATTTTGTTCTCAGTATTGAGTTGTAATTGTTGAGTTGTAAGTAAATAAAAGTGTGGTGATCATCATTTTTAGAGCATTGTCCCAAGTGAGGAAGGATGATGGAGACTATGATTCCCCCACAAGTCGGGATGAGACTCCGGATTAAAAAAAGAGGCCATAAAAAAGAAGAGAGAAAAGGCCCAAATAAAAAATGAGAGAAAAAGAGAGAAGGAACAATGCTACTATCCTTTTACCACACTTGTGCTTCAAAGTAGCACCATGATCTTCATGATAGAGAGTCTCCTATGATATCACTACCATATACTAGTGGGAATTTTCCATTATAGAACTTGGCTTGTATATTGCAATGATGGGCTTACTCAAAATGCCCTAGGTCTTTGTGAGCATGCAAGTTGGATGCACACCCACTTAGTTCTTTTGTCGAGCTTTCATATACTTATAGCTCTAGTGCATCCGTTGCATGGCAATCCCTACTCACTCACATTGATATCTATTAATGGGCATCTCCATAGCCCGTTGATACGCCTAGTTGATGTGAGACTATCTTCTTCCTTTTTGTCTTCTCCACAACCACCACTCTATTACACATAAAGTGCTATGTCCATGGCTCATGCTCATGTATTGCGTGAAGATTGAAAAAGTTTGAGAACACCAAAAGTATGAAACAATTGCTTGGCTTGTCATCAGGGTTGTGCATGATTTAAATATTTTGTGTAGTGAAGATGGAGCATAGTCAGACTATATGATTTTGTAGGGATAACTTTCTTTGGCCATGTTATTTTGAAGAGACATAATTGCTTAGTTAGTATGCTTGAAGTATTATTATTTGTTTGTCAATATTGAACTTTTGTCTTGAATCTTTCAGATCTGAATATTCATACCACAATTAAGAGAATTACATTGAAATTATGCCAAGTAGCATTCCACATCAAAAATTCTGTTTTTATCATTTGCCTACTTGAGGACGAGCAGGAATTAAGCTTGGGGATGCTTGATACGTCTCCAACGTATCTACAATTTTTGATTGTTCCATGCTATATTATCATGTTTTGGACATTATTGGGCTTTATTATAAACTTTTATATTATTTTTGGGACTAGTCTATTAACCGGAGGCCCACCCCAGAATTGCTGTTTTTGCCTATTTCAGAGTTTCGCAGAAAAAGAATATCAAACGGAGTCCAAACGGAATGAAACCTTCGGGAACGTGATTTTCGGAACGAACATGATCTAGAGGACTTGGACCCTATGTCAAGAAAGCTACCAGGAAGGCACGAGGTAGGAGGGCGCCCCCCCCCCCCAGGCGCGCCCTCCACCCTCATGGGGCCCATGTTGCTCCACCGACGTACTCCTTCCTCCTATATATACCTACGTACCACCAAACTACCAGATACGGAGCCAAAACCCAAATTCCACCGTTGTAACTTTCTGTATCCGTGAGATCCCATCTTGGGGCCTTTTCCGGAGCTCCCCCAGAGGGGGCATCGATCACTGAGGGCTTCTACATCAACACCATAGCCTCTTCGATGAAGTGTGAGTAGTTTACTTTAGACCTTCGGGTTCATAGTTATTAGCTAGATGGCTTCTTCTCTCTGTTTGGATCTCAATACAAAGTTCCCCCCCTCTCTTGTGGAGATCTATTCGATGTAATCTTCTTTTGCGGTGTGTTTGTTGAGACCGATGAATTGTGGGTTTATGATCAAGTTTATCTATGAACAATATTTAAATCTTCTCTGAATTCTTTTATGTATGATTGGTTATCTTTGCAAGTCTCTTCGAATAATCAGTTTCGTTTGGCCTACTAGATTGATCTTTCTTGCAATGGGAGAAGTGCTTAGCTTTGGGTTCAATCTTGCGGTGTCCTTTTCCAGTGACAGTAGGGGCAGCAAGGCACGTATTGTATTGTTGCCATCGAGGATAACAAGATGGGGTTTATTTCATATTGCATGAGTTTATCCCTCTACATCATGTCATCTTGCTTAAATCGTTACTCTGTTCTTTTGAACTTAATACTCTAGATGCATGCTGGATAGCGGTCAATGTGCGGAGTAATAGTAGTAGATGCAGGCAGGAGTCGGTCTACTTGTCTCGGACGTGATGCCTATATACATGATCATACCTAGATATTCTCATAACTATGCTCAATTCTGTCAACTGCTCAACAGTAATTTGTTTACCCAACGTAATACTTATGCTCTCGAGAGAAGCCACTAGTGAAATTTATGGCCCCCGGGTCTATTTTCTATCATATTAATCTTCCATCAACAAGCTATTTCCTTTTCCGTTTATTTTGCTTTCTTTACTTTGCATCTTTATCATAAAAATACCAAAAATATTATCTTATCATATCTATCATATCTCATTCTCGTAAGTGACTGTGAAGAGATTGACAACCCCTTTATTACGTTGGTTGCGGGGAGTTTATTTTTTGTGTAGGTGTGAGGGACTCGTGCGTGGCCCCCTACTAGATTGATACCTTGGTTCTCAAAAACTGAGAAAAATACTTACTCTACTTTACTGCATCACCCTTTGCTCTTTAAAGGAAAACCAACGCAGTGCTCAAGAGGTAACAGTCGCTGCTGCCCTCTTTCTCTCGCGTCATCCCTGCTTCGTCGTCCCAAGATTTGATTTTTACCGCCGGAGGAGCTGCTAGAGTAGGAGGAGCTATGAGAAGAGGAACTATGGCGGTGAGGAGCTGCCGGATCTATGCGGCTGTGGGGAGCTGCTGCATCTGTGCAACGGTGACGAGGAGCAGGAGGTGATGCCGAGCGACGACGTGCCAAAGGAGAGGAGGATGGTGAGCAGCTGGACCCACGACGGCACCTCCGTACTGCCCCCGTGCTTGAGCGTGTCGTACACCACCTAACGTCGAAGGATGCGGTCGAACACCACCTGCGGTTGCTTGTCGTCGCCGCGGCCACTGCCGTCCTCCTCGCGCGCGGCCTCCATGAGTGACTCCTTGAGGAGCAGTTGTTGCGTCAGGTGGTGAGAGGATGGACGTGGTGGCCCGGCTGTGCATCCATGGATGATGACTCCTTGAGGTATTGCTCTCTCTTCCTCTTCCTGTTTCTTCTCCGTGAAAACTTAATGTCAGATTTTTGGAGTAGTGCTAGCAAATGGAGATTCTTGTGATCTTGTGTACTGCTAGGAGCAGTGCTAGCAAATGTTACGGATGCTAATGTCAAATGTGAGGCCTTAATTGCCTACCGAGCTCTCTGTAATCAACCAAGCAGCAACAACAATCCAACATTTCTTCAGAGGTTTACTATTGATGGTTGATTGTTTTGCTTCAGTTGTCGTCCGATTCAGAGTTCCAGTCCTCTGTTGTGCTTGCAGGGCGACGCTGACAGTGGTGCTTGTGGTGCCCGACGCTGACGCCGTGCTCATGGTGCCCGACACCTGCTGCTTCAGTCATTCATTCGGAGGAGTATCATCTGCGTGTCCGATGTGGAATTGCATGTTTTGTAGTCTTGTTTGGAATTAAGTGAGGCTCTTTCTACTGTACTCCAACATATGTGAGCTTAGTAGGGTTAAGCGTAGGACTGATTTTACTACTCCTCTTGTGTATTGTTGTTTCCTCACCAACATCTGTGCTACTGTAGTTTTTGGTTAAATTTGCAATGAGCTAATGGAGTATTGTACTCCTCTTGCGGCAGTACTGTACTGTACTCATCTTACATTAGTTAGTGAGTACTCCAACAGTACTTACTGTAGTTTCTCTCCATCTTCTCTCCATTTTAACTGAAACTTTAATTTAAACTTTAAAATTAACTAAAGCTTTACTTCAAAACTGTAATTATTATGTTGTAGTTTATGTAGTTTCAATATTATTTTGGAGTAGTGGTTGCAAAATTTGGAGTAGCAAACATATCCAGTATTTGGAGTACCTGAATAATCAGATTCGGAGTTTCTGATTTGCAGTTGGATTAGCTTGGAGCAGTAGGAGTGGTTGCTTTGCTCTTCTCTTCTCAAATAGAAAAAAGTGAATTCAAGATTTGGAGAAGTGTAGGATTTGGAGTAGTGTAGATCTTCTCTTCTCTTTTCAGTTAATTTAAATTAACTCAAACCTTTCAGTTTCTTTAATTAAATTAACTGAAACCTTTTTCTATTAATTAAACTAACTTAAATCTTTTTCTGTTAATTAAACTAATTAAATGAAGCCTTTTGTTGTTTAGTGGTGTAATTTAGTGTATAGTGCTCTTCTCTTCAGTACTTGGCAGTAGGAGTTGTTCTTGGAGTAGGAGTATAGTGTAGGACAGCACTAGTATTACCCAGTGGCAATTCTAGTAGAAATAGTTCTTGGATCTCTTCATTAATAAAGCATTGGAGTACTCCTGGACATTAGTACTCCATGGAGTTACTTAGTCCAATAGCTTAATCCAGTTACTTACTCTCTTCTTTTCTCTTCTCTTATCTGGAAATTAACTGTAAATTAAACCTTTTTAGTTAATTAAACTTAAATTAAACCTTTTTAGTTAATTAAACTTAAATTAAACCTTTTTTTAGTTAATTAAACTTAAATTAAACCTTTTTGTTAATCTTTCCCTAATAATAATAAAGTACGGATTGACTCCGTGGGTTCACCGACACAATACGCTTCTTCCCGTGAATTTACGCTTTCAGTTTGAATTTAAAATATATATCCAAGGTGGTTTTAATCTATCTGAGCCACTTTCATCCGTAAGTAAACAAAAGCTTCGTCTGTTTGTTCCCTGCCGTATATAATGTGTATTAGGCCTACCCTACGCTCTTTTGGGCCTCAGCCAAGGCCAGCCTAGCACTCTTCCAATCCCAAAAACACCAACACGTTCAAGCTGCACATACGCAACTTCACCAAGGCCCAAAAGTGGCCTGCTAATCAGCCTTTTTATTTTAATTTACTATTAAAAGGATAGTCCCACATCGCTTTGTAACAATGAATCCCATCAGTTTAAATATGTGAGAAAGTTGCCTAGGAACAAGCCTTCTTGGGAATTAAATAATTGGAGGATGAGGTATGGATCTGCTGAAAAACAAAAAGAGAGGGGTGAGCTCAGGCAATGAGCAGCAAGACGAAGGATGACGACAAAAGATGGATGAAGGCGATGGCATGGCCGAATGTGACCTGGCTTCACACTCATGGAGCAGCCGCCCTAATTGCCGGCTCGTTGGGGGTCAGCCCGCGATGCTCCCGTCTAGCCTCTGAACGCATTGTGGGAGTTTGTACATTTTTTAACGGCTTACCGATCGACACTAACCATGTGTTCGTTTTTCATGCCAAAGTCACATGTAAGAAGGCCTCATGTCCCTCTATTGAAATCTAAGCTCAACCATAACCGTACATGCCGAAGTCACATGTAAGAAGGCCTCAAAGTTCCTTTACTGAAATCTAAGCTCATTCACAAGTTCCCGTACAAAATAGTCCAATACTCTCTCCATGAACCAATATCCCAGTTCGTACATTTTTTGAACGGCTTATCGATCGACACTAACCATATGCCTGTTTTCCATGCCGAAGTCACATGTAAGAAGGCCTCAACACTCTCTACTGAAATCTAAGCTCAATCACAAGTTCATGTACAAAATAGTCCATTACTCTCTCCATGAACCAATATCGCAGTTCATACTTTTTTGAATGGCTTAGCGATTGACACTAACCATGTGCTCGTTTTTCATGCCGAAGTCACATGTAAGAAGGTGTCAAGTCCCTCTACTGAAATCTAAGCTCAATCACAAGTTCCCGCACACGCCAAAGTGATATGTAAGAAGGCCTCAAGTCTCTCTACTGAAATCTAAACTCAATCACAAGTTCTCATACATGACATTGTCGGGCAACCAAGCTCATTGGCTTGGAATTGAAAGACATTAATAGTTGGACCACACGGCCATCGTCGATGATGGTGGCGTACATAGGTGGCGACATGAATGGTTTGCTTGGCGCATATGAAGGTTTTAATCTCCCGTTGCAACGCACGTGTTCTTTTTCTAGTTAAACTTAAATTAAACATCTTTTGCTAATTAAATCTAAATTAATCCTCTCCTCTTCTATTTCACTCCTTTCCTCTCCTAGCCCTTTCCTCCTAAGCAAAAAAAGAGAATTCACTCCACACAAGTCGATGCAAACATACAGAGTAAAAATGATTATACAAATGGAGTAGAAAAATCCACTCCACACAAGCCTTTGCAAACATACTCAAATATGGATTATAATCATACTCCACACAAATAATCACAAGGATGCAACAAGCATACTACACAAGCCTCATCTCAGGTCCCTTGACAACAAGCATCTCGGGTCTCATGACAACAAGCATCTCAGGTCTCTTGACAACAAGCATCTCAGGTCTCTTGGCAACAAGCATCTCAGGTCTCTTGACAACAAGCATCTCAGGTATCATGACAACAAGCATCACAGGTCTCTTGACAGCAAGCATCTCACGTCTCTTGGCAACAAGCATCTCAGGTCTCTTGGCAACAAGCATCTCAGGTCTCTTGGCAACAAGCATCCTCAGGTCTCTTGATAACAAGCATCTCAGGTCGCTTGGCAACAAGCATCTCAGGTCTCTTGACAACAAGCATCCTCAGGTCTCTTGACAACAAGCATCCTTAGGTCTCTTGACAACAAGCATCCTCAGGTCTCTTGGCAACAAGCATCTCAGGTCTCTTGACAACAAGCATCCTATGGTCTCTTGACAACAAGCATCTTCGGTCTCTTGACAATAAGCATCTTAGGCCTCTTCCATTACCAAACCCTCTCCATTAGCCCTAAGTTGTGTAGGGCATTTGCATAAATCTCTTGAGGGCATGATAGTCTTGGAGGTAGCCGCCCAAGATCCTCAAGCCTTTCCTTGTTAACATGTGGTGTTTTATACCCATTACCCCCTGCATGGTTTAGGATCTCAATCATGCATGTTTCCAGAGTTAGGAAAATTCTGTTGAGCTTGTAAACCTCAAAGCCTTCAAATTCCTCCAAAATACCATCAATAAGGTCTTATAGTGTTTTAGGACTCAGACAATCTGTCAGGGATTGCAGCGAGTTGAAAAACCCAAGGTCAAGCACATTCAAATCAGGATTGTTGGCAGGTTGTTGTATTATTCTGATGTCAACTCTAGTTTTTACAATAGCTGCTAGAAATTTTGGGTCATTTGGCAAGATATGGGGCTTAGCGTTATCCTGCTGAATGTAGATGGTCTGTCCAGCATCACTTTCAGGCCAAACTGCTTGTATCGCTCGCAAGACCTTCTCTATCAAGAACTCCCTCATCACTTTTCTGTCGACCTTTATTGACTTTGTCTCTATTGTACCTCTGGGCCTGTTATCACTTCTCCTTTGAGCAGGAACTTCTTTCACGAATGGCCAGATGCCAATTTTCCCAGAGAAGGTCACGTTTCCTTCACGGTCCCACCTTCGCCTAGCAACGGCCGTTAAGAACATCACCTTGCCAATGCAGTTGCCATGTATAGGCCTCGTAGGATCCTCCTCCCCATCCAGCAGATAGTAGGTCTTATTTTTCTTCGTCATATTGAACCATTTCTCATCGATGTGCATGACATTATGCATTGTCTTGAATTTAGGCCTTGAAGTTTCTATCATTGTCTCATCAAGCATTGACATACAAAATTACATCCTAGCCTTCTTATTCTTTTCCTTTTGAGCTGGCTTCACACAGTTTGTGTGCCTCTTTATCAAATTCAGCTTGAACTTTCTATGCAGTGTGGTAGGGCTACATCCCATTTGCCAAGCTAGAGATCTGATAGTGGAACTCTTGTTTAGTGGGATGGTATGGATTTGCTCTAAATTGATGTTCTTTGGCTTTATTCCAGAGTTTCCTTTTCTCTGATCAGAAACATCCACCTCTAAACCTTTTGAAATTTGCTCCATCGCCTTCTGCCAAACTCTCTGTATACTTCTCACTTCTACCTTAAAAAATTGTGCACGGTCTTTCTTATCATTTCTTTTGAATCTGCCACCTCTGCTCATGCACACTGAATGCAGTGCCACATAAGCATCATACTTTTACTCATCAGTGCGGGTTTTCTTTTTTCTAACTCCTTGCTCAACAACTGCAACAAGAAACCAAACAATGAAAAAATATTAGTCCATGCTCAAATGATCAAATGAAAAACAACAAGAAATGATCAAATGATGAAATGCTCAAATGCTTAAATGATAAATTGATCAAGATCACATGATAAATTGATCAAATGATAAATGAGCTATTGTTCATTTTCAGAAACTAGTTACTGTTCATTTTCAGAAACTTGCTAAATGAGCTACTCTTACTGTTCATTTTCAGAAACTAGACTATTCAGTTTGATCTAAACTTGATCATATTTTTCATTGATTATTCAGTTTGATCACTACTTGATCATATTTTTCCTGGAGTATGATCTAAACTTGATAATGCAAAGTGATCACTACTTGATCATATTTTTCCTGGAGTATTCAGTTTGATCTAAAGTTGCTAAATCAACTGTTCATTTTCAGAAACTGGAATACTATTACTATTGTTGTTACTATTGTTGTTTCAGTTAACTTGGAGTAGTTCACTAGTGTTCCATGATCTAACTTGGAGTATAACACTTGCAGATGAGTATTAACACTTGCAGAGTACCAAATGAATTTGTTAATACCAAACTTTGTTGGTAAACATTGTTAATACCAAATGAATTTTTTAACTGCTCAACACTTGCTCACTACTCCATTCTAGGGGTACAATGAACTATTGATTGTTCATGGCAGGAGTACTGGAGCTCACCAACTGCATCTTGACCGGGATCAATGCCCTCTTCTTCTTCCATGTTCATATCATCTTGGAGTATGTCTTCTTCGGCTGGAGTGCAATTGAGATCAAAATCCATGCCTTAGCCCTGACTATGTTTATTTCCTTTTTCAGCTACTGCCTGTAGGGGTGGACTAATGAGCATCTCGGCTTGTTAAGCTCATACTCATTAAGCTCGTGCTCGTTAAGGCTCGGCTCGTTAAGCTTGTTAAGATTAACGAGCAGAAAACCCTGCTCGGCTCGGCTCGTTGGAAGCTCATTAAGCTCGTGAGCGCTCGTTAACAGATTATAATGTGTTACGATATATATGATGAGTGTGTAGGTGCGGTTTCCAAGACAAAATATGGTGACTATAAAAAGAAATGCAGTAGTTTTTTGCCTCATATGTCGATTAGATTGAATATATGGGCTGAGGTGCTACAAAATTTTGTCACGTAAGATAAAAATATGTATTGTGTTGTTATTAACGAGCTAAACGAGCTAATTGTGAAACTCGTTAGCTCGCTCATTAAGCTCGTTAAGCTTAACGAGCTGAAATCAACGATTGGCTTTGTTCATTAAGAAGCGAGCTACGAGCTTAACAAGCCGAACTATCAAGCGCTCATTAAGCTCATGAGTTACGAGCTTTTGGTCCAGCCCTAGCTGCCTGTTGTGTAGTTGGTTCAATGGAACCTGGAGCTGCACCTGCTGGACCTGGAGCCTGTTCAGATACTGCCACAATATAAGTTCATGCAACATCAAGCACTGTAGTACTCCAACATCATGCAATTCTACTACTGTCGTGAAAAGGATGTTGCATGATGTTGTAAAAGTGATTCTGCCCCTTTAGTACTTCATCATGCAATTGTACTCCAACATCATGTTATTCTGTTAATGACACTCCAACATCATGCAACTGTTTCAGTAGTACTGCACTTTTACTCTAGTGTAGCACTGATTTTTGGAATGCTCCAACATCATGCAACATCATGCTCTAGTACTGATTTTTTTCATGCTAAATTTTGTTGCTATAGCCCTCAATACTAATTTTGTCATGCTAAATTTTGTTGCTACAACCCTCAACACCATGCAATTGAATTGCCCATTTTTGAACTTGTTGAACGACCAGGACCTGAAGCCGGCGGCTATCTGCAGTACCTGGAGGTGGATCTGGCGAGGCCCTGTGAGGAAGACGGCAATCTGCAGCAGGGCGCTGTCCTTGGGACGATGAGGTGGGGTTCTGCTGGCCCAGGACGACAAGAGGGATTTGCTGGCCCAGGAAGACGGGGAGGATGGGAGGGGATCCGCTGGGCGAGATGGGAGGGGATGGAGGTGGGGGATCCAGAGGTGGGGCGATGGAGGTGGAGGATCCAGAGGTGGGGGCGATGGAGGCGGGCGGATCTGGAAGACGGCCTGGGTGAAGGTCGAAGAGAGAACTAAAATTGAAGGGTAACCTGGCCATTTTGCTACTTTTTCACCTGGTCGGGAAAAACCCCCAGCGTCATGTATTTCAGAATGGAGGGAGTATGAACTTAATACTCTAGATGCAGGCAGGAGTCGGTCGATGTGTGGAGTAATAGTAGTAGATGCGGGCAGGAGTCAGTCTACTTGATACGGACGTGATGCCTATATTCATCTTCACTGCTTTAGATATCATCATAATTATGCGCTTTTCTATCAATTGCTTGGCACTAATTTGTTCACCCATTGTAATATGTTCTATCTTGAGAGAAGCCTCTAGTGAAACCTATGGCCCCTGGGTCTATTTTCCATCATATAAGTTTCCAATCTACAATTTTACTTTCCTATTTATTTTCTTTGCAATCTTTTACTTTCCGTTCCATAAACTAAAAATACCAAAAATATTACTTTACCGTTTATCCATCTCTATCAGATCTCACTTTGCAAATAACCGTGAAGGGATTGACAACCCCTTATCGTGTTGGGTGCAAGTTGGTGTTTGTTTGTGCAGGTATTCGGTGACTTGCGGGTTGTCTCCTACTGGATTGATACCTTGTTGTCAAAACTTAGGGAAATACTTACTCTAATTTGTTGCATCACCCTTTCCTCTTCAAGGGAAAAACCAATGCAAGCTCAAGAAGTACTAGGAAGAATTTCTGGCGCCGTTGCTGGGGAGATCTACGCCAAGTCAAGACGTACCAAGTACCCATCGTAAACTCTCATATCTCACATTACATTATTTGCCATTCGCCTCTCGTTTTCCTCTCCCCCACTTCTAAAACAATTTTCTAAAAGATTTGCATTTTCTTCACCCCTCTTCCGTCCACCTTCTCTATGTGCTTTTTGTGTGCTCATGTGTTTAAACATCCGATTAGCTCTTATGGCTAGTACTCCCATTATCGTGAGCACTCCTGATAATGAAGTCCTCAATTTCAAACAAAGGGGAGGAGAAAATTTGAAAGATGCTTGGTATAGAATTTGCAATGCTCAAAATAGATCAACTCGAAAGCAATCTACTGTTGTTCTTCTTTGCAATTTTTATGTAGGCGTTACTCCTTGGAATAGATATGTTCTAGATACCATTACTAGAGGTAATTTCTTTGGGAGCCATACTTTTGATTCTTATAATGCTATGATAGATTTGCTAGGTCCCCCACCTCTTTTGGTTAATGGTACAGTTTTAACTTTGGAGCATGTGATGCAAAGACTTGATATTATTGAGAATAAAATTTCTACCGTCGAGTTGATTGAAAATTTGGATAAGAAAATTCATACTCAGATTACTCAATATGGATCTAAAGTGGGAGTTACCTTAAAAAATTGAAGGAAAAAGGAACCAATAGTTAATGAAAAGATAGATCAAGGTTCTACTAGAATTGGCAAACTAGAAGATATTATTACCAACTTAGGTTCCGTTTTTTCTTCCGTTAAAACTAATCAAAATCTTCCTCCTACTAAGATTGCCTGGTTTACTTATGTTCCTAAGAATAACGGTGAATCTTCTAGTAAAGACAATGAAGATCTCAAAGTGATAAGTATTCACCCTAATTTTCTCGATATTATTAAGGAACTTATCATCGCGAATGAATTTCTTGATTTCTTTCCTAGGAGTTTAATCATTGATAAAACCAAAGAATCTCCTAAGAATCATGAGTGCATAATTAAAGAATTGCATGCCAAAGATGACAATATCTAGATCTATTTGTGTTTTATGCCTAGCTAAGGGTGTTAAACAATAGCGCTTGTTGGGAGGCAACCCAATTTTATTTTTTATTTTTTCTTTTTAGGTTCTGTTTTGCAGTAAATAATTCATCTAACCTATGGTTAGATGTGATTTTGTGATTTAATTAGTGTTTGTGCTAAGTAAGACCTTTGGGATAGCTTACGGTGATAGTTAATTTGATCTTGCTGAAAAACAGAAACTTTTGCGCTCAGGAAATTAATTTTGATTTTTAGCAGGAGCGCGATAAAATACTAAATGCTTAGGTCGTCCTATTTTTCAGAATTTTTGGAGTTACAGAAGCATTTGAAATCTCTAGATTGCTACAGACTGTTCTATTTTTGACAGATTCCGTATTCTTTGTGTTGTTTTCTTATTTTGATGAATCTATGGCTAGTATCGGGGGGTATGAACCATGGAAAAGTTGGAATACAGTAGATATTACACCAATATAAATAATGAATGAGTTCACAACAGTACCAAAAGTGGTGATTTATTTTCTTATACTAAGGGAGCTTACGAGATTTTCTGTTGAGTTTTATGTTGTGAAGTTTTCAAGTTTTGGGTAAGGATTTGATGGACTATGGAATAAGGAGTGGCAAGAGCATAAGCTTGGGGATGCCCGAGGCACCCCAAGGTAAAATTCAAGGATACCAAGAGCCTAAGCCTGGGGATGCCACGGAAGGCATCCCCTCTTTTGTCTTTGTCTATCAGTAACTTTACTTCAGGCTATATTTTTATTCACCGCATGATATGTGTTTTGCTTGGAGCGTCTTGTATAATTTGAGTCTTTGATTTTTGTAGTTTGCCACAATCATCCTTTATGTACACACCTTTTGAGATAGACACGCTTGAATCGTGATTTATGAGAATATTATTTGTGCTTCACTTATATCGTTTGAGCTAGGCAATATTGCTCTAGTGCTTCTCTTATATCTTTTAGAGCACGTTGGTGGTTTTATTTTATAGAAATTGATGAACTCTCGTGCTTCACTTATATTATTTTGAGAGTCTCTAAATAGCATGGCAATTTTCTTTGGTTATAAATTTAGTCCTAATATGATAGGCATCCAAGAGGGATATAATAAAAACTTTCATATAAAGTGCATTGAATACTATGAGAAGTTTGATTCCTTATGATTGTTTTGAGATATGAAGATGGTGATATTAGAGTCATGCTAGTGAGTAGTTGTGAATTTGAGAAATACTTGTGTTAAAGTTTGTGATTCCCGTAGCATGCACGTATGGTGAACCGTTATGTGATGAAGTCGGAGCATGATTTATTTATTGATTGTCTTCCTTGTGAGTGGCGGTTGGGGATGAGTGATGGTCTTTTCCTACCAATCTATCCCCCTAGGAGCATGCACGTAGTACTTTGTTTCAATAACTAATAGATTTTTGCAATAAGTATAAGAGTTCTTTATGACTAATGTTGAGTCCATGGATTATACGCACTCTCACCCTTCCACCATTGCTAGCCTCTCTTGTGCCACGCAACTTTCGCCGGTACCATACACCCACCATATACCTTCCTCAAAATAGCCACCATACCTACCTTTTATGGCATTTCCATATCCATTCCAAGATATATTTCCATGCAACTTTCCACCGTTTCCATTTATTATGACACGATCCATCATTGTCATATTGCTATGCATGATCATGTAGTTGACATCGTATTTGTGGCAAAGCCACCATTCATAATTATTTCATACATGTCACTTTTGATTCATTGCACATCTCGGTACACCACAGGAGGCATTCACATAGAGTCATATTTTGTTCTAAGTATCGAGTTGTAATTCTTGAGTTGTAAGTAAATAAAAGTGTGATGATCTTCATTATTACAGCATTGTCCCATGTGAGGAAAGGATGATGGAGACTATGATTCCCCCACAACTCGGGATGAGACTCCGGACGAAAAAAAGAGGCCAAAAAATGGGAGAAGGCCCAAATATAAAAAATGAGAGAAAAGAGAGAAGGGGCAATGCTACTATCCTTTTACCACACTTGTGCTTCAAAGTAGCACCATGATCTTCATGATAGAGAGTCTCCTATATTGTTACTTCCATATACTAATGGGAATTTTTCATAATAGAACTTGGCTTGTATATTACAATGATGTAAAAGTGCATTATATCGACTTGAGGGGGGGGGGTGAATCGCCGATTTTTATGAATTCTTCACTGAGGAATTTGCAGGTGAGGAAATTCCTTAGCGAAGAACTACTAGCAGCAGAATAGGTACTCAAAAGTAAACATAACAGAACACAAGCTAGTCATCATGATGAAATGAAGACAAGCACAGAGTACAGAAAGCTTAAACACAAGATAACACAGGATAAAGACAAAAAGACTGAAGAAATTGAACTGAGGAAATTGAGAAAGTCTTCAGTCAAAGTCTTCAAACACAGATACGAACAAGCACTCAACACAGTTAAGAGGAAATGAAAGAGTTGAGGAAATAGAAACAGTGAGCTTGGTGAAGACAATGATTTGGTAGACCAGTTCCAACTGGTGTCTCAGTTGTACGTCTGGTTGGAGCGGCTAGGTATTTAAACATGAGGACACACAGTCCCGGACACACAGTCCTCACTGTATTCTCCTTGAGCTAAGGTCACACAGACCTCGCCCAATCACTCGTGGTAAGTCTTCAGGTGACTTCTGAACCTTCACAAACTTGGTCACTCGGCGATCCACAATTCCTCTTGGATGCTCTAGACCTTGATGCCTAACCGTCTGGAAGAAGCACAGTCTTCAAAGGTAATAAGCATCGGATCCACACAGGATCAATCTGTAGCGACCAGACCTCAAACAGTCCAATCTCTGTGCTCCGATGTCATCCCTGGATCAGTAATGCTGACACCACATAGTACTTGAAGGATTTATAGCAGAGTAGCAATCACACACTTATTACATCAAGTGTCTCCAAAGATAACTTATTACAATAAAAATGGCTTAAGGCCATCTAATAAGGATAACAGCAGAAGGCTTGGAAGATAAGTGAGTCCATCAACTCCAACGGCATCACTGAGTATAGAACCACGACCTAAAACTCCTTAATCATCGTCTGAAAAGTCTGCAACATTAACGTTGCAGCCCGAAAACGGGTCAGCACATGGAATATGCTGGCAATGTAACACATAGAGAATAATGGAATGAAACTGCTATACTATATGCATATTTGGCTGGTGGAAAGCTCTATGGTTACAGTTTTGCGTAAAGCCAATTTTTCCCTACTGCAAAGGAATAAATTTATTTAACTACTATGGTGGTTGTTAAACATTGAGAATGGTTGACAACATTTTCAATCCCAATTAAACATCATCATTAAACAAACCCAACAAAATTAATCTTTAGAGTAACATGTTGAGATTCACATGATAATCCAGGTACTAGATACTCAAGATGTCCATAACCGGGGACATGGCTAACCATGATTAGTTTATACACTCTGTAGAGGTTTGCGCACTTTTCCCCACAAGACTCATTCGCCTCCATTTGGTTTCTCGCACTACACAGTGTTTGAGAAACGGATAACCGAGACATAGTCTTTCAGAAGCACTAGCACCTTACGATGGGTAGACCGTACCACCTACATCCCCTACATCTGCTAGTCTACCACTGTAAGAGTTCGCACGACTTAGTCAACTATGCTAGAGCCCATAATAGCTTGTGGCTGCACACGGAAGTTTCTAGCATGAATAATCTCATGATCCCTTTGAGCCTGGGTGGCGGTCCAAAAGAAAACAGGCAATCTTGGAATACCTAGGTGCCTCAGTCCACCCAGATGTGTGTTTAGGTGCACTCTGGGTACTCTATCGCAAACAAACAAGCATACAATAAGTACTCTACTAATGCACAGGTAAAACTCAAATAAGAGATTTAACCAGAAAAGCAAAAAGAATCGAATCGAACGAAGCAACGAAAAACAACCGGCAAAAGAAACAGGCTTCATTTACTATTCTGGATCTAAGGAAATTTTTACAGAAGCAAAAACTTGTTTAAGTTGGTTAAACGGAAAGAGGGTTTCGAGACGAAACTCCAGGCGCTTGAATCGCCTGATTCCGATAAACGAGCGAAAAGATAAACTAAAACGAAAATCGGATGAGAAATCGCAATCAGAAAATCGCGGATTTAATCCGAGAAAAAGAAAAACGACGAAGCGAACGAACGTTCATTAACTGAATCTAAATGAAGAACGCGTTGAACGAGCGAACGCTCGCTAATTAGCCTAAACCGGGAAAAAACCGATTTAAAGAAAAAACAAAACAAAAAACCGACGAAAACCGAACGGTTTTTTCCGGGAAAACCGGCGGCGGGATCGAGGGAAACCTCGGGCGGCGGGACGGCGGCGGCGGCTCCGGCGAGGCGGCGGCGTCGACAGCGGCGGGGTCCGGCGGGGCGGCGGCGGCGGACGGCGTCGGGCGTGGGCGGCGGCGTCGGGCGCGGCGGCGGGGTCCGACGCGGGCGGCAGCGTCGGCAGTGGGCGCGGGGTTCGAGGCGGGGCGGGTAGGGTTTTGGCCCGGGGTGGGCCGGCGGCTTATAAAGGCTGGGTCCGGGGGAGTCCGGGCCTAGCACGGCCCGTAGGTCGGTTCGGACGTTTTTTTTAACTTACGCTCGGGAAAAAAACAAAAGGACCACTAAACGGACTCCAAAAATCCCGAAATAAAGTTTCCCTGGCTTATAAAATCAAGCCGCACAGGATGAACATTTATTTGGGGCCTAAATGAAATTTTGAAAAACACGCATTTTTCCTAAATTCAAATAAAATAGCAAATAAAACCAAATAAAATCTTATTTGATTTTTTATTAAATCCTCAATATTTCTTTATTTTGGGAAAGTCATTTTATTCCCTCCCTCATATTTTTGTAATAGAAATAATTGAAGATAAAATAAATAAAATAAAATGATCCTATTTTCAAACTTTGAGACAACTCAAATATGAAAATAACGAAATCCCCAACTCTCTCCGAGGGTCCTTGAGTTGCGAAAAATTTCTAGGATCAACCAAAATGCAATAAATATGCAATGATGATCTAGTGTATAACATTCCAAATTGAAAATTTGGGATGTTACAAACCTACCCCCTTAAGATGAATCTCGCCCTCGAGATTCGGGTTGGCTAGAAAATAGGTGAGGGTGGTCCTTCAGCAAACCTTCCTCTCGTTCCCAGGTGGCTTCATCCTCCGTGTGGTGGCTCCACTAAACCTTGCAAAACTTGATAACCTTGCCGCGGGTGACTCGACTGGCATACTCTAGAATCTTAACTGGTTTCTCCTCATAGGTCAAATGATTGTCCAACTGAATTGCTTCCAGTGGTACCGTATCTCTCAGCGGTATGTCGGCCATCTCTGCGTGGCACTTCTTCAACTGGGATACATGGAACACGTCGTGAACTCCTGACAATCCTTCGGGAAATTCCAACTTATAGGAAACTTCTCCCATACGCTCCAAAACTTGGTATGGGCCTACAAAACGTGGTGCTAACTTTCCCTTAACTCCAAAGCGCTTAACTCCTCGAAGTGGTGATACTCGAAGATAGACTCGGTCTCCAACTTTGTAAACTGTCTCCTTGCGTTTAGAATCTGCATAACTCTTCTGCCTGGATTGAGCTACCTTCAGCCTGTCGCGAATTAATTTCACTTTCTGTTCAGACTCCTTTATCAGATCCGGTCCAAACAACTGGCGATCTCCAACTTCATCCCAGGACAATGGGGTCCTGCACCTCCTTCCGTACAAGGCTTCGAAAGGGGCCATCTTCAAACTGGATTGATAGCTGTTGTTGTAAGAGAACTCTGCATATGGCAAATTCTCATCCCAACTAGATCCATAATCTAGCGCACAAGCTCTTAGCATATCCTCCAAAATTTGATTTACTCTCTCGGTCTGTCCATCTGTCTGCGGGTGGAAAGCTGTGCTAAACTCCAGTCTGGTTCCCAAAGTCTCATGCAACTGATTCCAGAACTTTGAGGTAAACAGGGTTCCTCTATCCGATACAATGCTCCTTGGAACTCCATGCAGACATACGATCCTGGTCATGTATATCTTTGCCAACTTTGCACTGGTATAGGTAGTCTTCACTGGAATGAAATGAGCTACCTTTGTCAAACGATCGACTACAACCCATATCGAGTCATAGCCTGAACGTGTTCTGGGCAATCCTGTGATGAAATCCATGCCTAGCTTATCCCACTTCCGTTCGGGTATCGGCAATGGTTGTAGCAATCCTGCTGGCTTCTGATGCTCTGCCTTCACTCTCTGACATACATCACAAACTGCTACATATTCCGCAATATCCTTCTTCATTCCGGTCCACCAGAAAATATCCTTCAAATCCAAATACATCTTGGTATTTCCTGGGTGAATCGAGTATGGTGAGTCATGGGCCTCTTGCAGAATTAGCTTCCTAATCTCCGGATCATTTGGTACATAGACACGGTCTTCAAACCATAAGGTATCATGCTCATCCTCACGAAATCCCTTAGCTTTTCCTTTGTTTATTTTCTCCTTAATGGAAGCAATTTCCTTGTCAGTCCTTTGAGCTTCTCCGATCTTATCCATTAAAGTAGACTGAATCTCCAATGCTGCTACATAGCCTCTTGGAACTATTTCCAAACATAGCTCTCGAAGATTTTCGACTAACTCCCCTGGTAAATCTCCCGTCATTAGGGTGTTGACATGGCTCTTACGGCTTAATGCGTCAGCTACTATGTTAGCCTTTCCGGGGTGATAATGCAATTTCATATCATAATCCTTGATGAGCTCCAACTATCTCCTTTGTCTGAGGTTCAACTCCTTCTGTGTGAAAATATACTTCAAACTCTTGTGATCCGTGTACACCTCGCAATGGTTTCCAATCAGAAAATGTCTCCAAGTCTTCAATGCATGCACTACGGCTACTAACTACAAATCATGTGTGGCATAATTCAACTCATGAGGCTGAAGCTGTCGTGAGGCATATGAAACAACTCTGCCTTCCCGCATAAGCACTGCTCCAAGTCCTCGTCGTGAAGCGTCGCAATACACCTCATAATCCTTGGTCTGGTCCAGTAAAATCAACACGGGTGAGGTAACCAAACGTTTCTTCAACTCCTAAAAACTAGCCTCACATTCCTCCGTCCATATGAACTTGGTATCCTTCTTCAACAACTCAGTCATAGGCTTCGCAATCTTTGGGAAATTCTCAATAAACCTCCGGTAGTATCCTGCGAGTCCAAGAAAACTCCGGATCTCTCCCACGGTGGTTGGTGCTTCCCACTTGGTCATGGTATCAACTTTAGTGGGATCTACTGCTATACCTTCTCCGGATATAACGTGTCCGAGAAATCCAACTTCCTTCAACCAAAACTCACATTTGCTAAATTTGGCATATAATTGATGTTCTCTGAGCTTTCCAAGAACCAAACGCAAATGCTCCTTATGCTCCTCTTCATTCTTTGAGTAAACCAGGATATCATCAATGAACACTACGACGAACTTATCCAAGAACTCCATAAACACCTTGTTCATCAAGTTCATAAAATATGCAGGTGCGTTAGTCAGACCAAATGACATAACGGTATACTCGTACAGCCCATACCTGGTGGTAAAAGCCGTCTTGGGTATATCCTGTTCCCGAATCTTCAACTGGTGGTATCCTGATCACAGATCGATCTTGGAAAATACCTTAGCACCTTGCAATAGATCAAACAGATCATTGATCATCGGTAGGGGGTACTTGTTTTTGATGGTTACTTCATTCAATCCTCGATAATCGACAACCATCCTTAACGATCCATCCTTCTTCTCCACTAGAAGTACTGGCGATCCCCAAGGCGATGAACTTGGGCGAATATATCCTTTATCCAGTAACTCCTTAATCTGCTTCTTAATTTCCACCAAATCCTTTGCAGGCATCCTATATGGTCTCTTTGATATTGGCCCTATGCCTGGCAAAAGCTCAATCAAAAACGCAATATCTCTATCCGATGGCATGCCTAGCAACTCTTCTGGAAATACTTCGGGGAAATCCTTCACTACTGGTACTTCCTCCTGCACTACTCCGGTTAAACAATTTAGCTGAGTCCTCTTTGGCACATGTCGGGATACATACTTGATCCTTCTCTCTTCTGGGGTGGTAAGTGAAATTGACTTACTGGCACATTCAATATTCCCTTCATACTTTGATAACCAATCCATGCCTAATATCACATCCAATCCTTGGGATTCCAATACTATTAGGTCCGAGGGAAAAACATAGTTACCAATCCTTAATGGTAACCGATCACACCATAGACTAGCCATATGTTCTGCTCCAGGCGAGGTTACTAACATGGGTGACCTAAGGGCTTGGGTTGGCAATTTATACTTATCCACAAATCCCCTTGATATGTATGAATGCGATGCACCAGTATCAAAAAGAACGAGTGCAGTAAATGACTTAACCAAAAACTTACTGATTACTGCATCCGGCTGCTCTTCAACATCCTCCACGTTAACGTGGTTCACCTGTCCCTTGTTGAAAGGGTTCAGCTTCTTCCCAGAGCTTCCATTGCCATTTACATTCTGGGATTCAGGACATTCATTGGCATAATGTCCGGTCTTCTGGCACTTGAAGCAAGTGACTTGGCTCAGGTCTTTCTTGGCTGGGGTTGATGGGTTGGTGCGGTTCTGGCCATTGCTTCCTCCATTCCCATTACCATTCCTGGGGCCATTGTGATTGTGCGAACTACCTCCTCCATGGGTATGCTGAAAATGTCCTCCCGGCCTAGGGGTAAATCGTGGCTTCTGCTGAGCTTCTGAATTGTACTTTCCTTGTGCATACTTCCTCTTGCGATTCTCAATTTGCTGCTGCTTCCCTTCAATCATAAGAGCACGATCTACCAACTCCTGGTAGTTGTTGAAGGTTGCTACCATCAACTGCATGCTCAACTCATCATTTAGTCCTTCCAGAAACTTCTCCTGCTTAGTTGCATCCGTAGCAACGTCATCTGGGGCATAACGTGCTAGCTTACTAAAGTCCTCCACATACTGGCCAACTGTCCGCCCTCCTTGGCGCAAGTTGCGAAACTCTCGCTTCTTAATGGCCATAGCTCCTGCTGAAACATGGGCAGTACGAAAAGCCTGCTGAAACTGGTCCCATGTGATAGTATCGACAGGGAAAGTGGCTATGAAATTCTCCCACCATGATGCTGCGGGTCCTTCAAGCTGATGTGTGGCAAACATCACCTTCTCCGCATCCTGCTGTGGTCAACTCTCTAGCTGTCTTGCGGAGCCAGTCATCTGCTACTATCGGCTCGGTGCTACTGGAAAATACCGGCGGGTTCTGCCTAAGAAAACGGGCTAAGTGATCAACAGGTGGTGGTGGTGGTGGGTTGTTGTTGTTGTTCCCCTGGTTCTGATTCTGGACTAGTAACTGCATCAATGTGTTCTTCTGCTGGATCAACTGAGTGAGCTCCGGTGGGAAGGTAAATCCGGGGTCACGTCTCGGAGGCATCTGAGGGTTTAGAAAAGGATGAGATTTAAGAATAGAGGGGGCCTAAAGAGAAAACACTACCCATATGCACATGAGGCAAAAGCAAACAATTCACTTCATTCAATCAACCAAACAAGGGCATACAATCGATCTAACTATCGCAAAAGTGCTCGGGCTACTATATTTACATGGTGGACTACTACTACTGTTGGGATGGTCTACTATAAATATTCTTCGGTTGCAGACTCCATGATATCTGCTCCAGCTTCATCAACATAGTCATCATCGCTATCATCTGGATCCGAGTCGGTGTCGTCGATGATGATGTAGTCTTCCGGGCAAATCTCCTTGGGTTCTTCGTCTTCTTCTACCGATGTAGGGTCTCCCATGAATATTCCAATTTTCTTGATCAGATCGTCATTCTTTTCCACTAATACTTCAATTTCTTCTTCAAAATCTTCACGTGTAGCCTTGAGTTCTTCCTCCAGTTCCTTGATTCTTGTCCTTGCCTTCTTCAGGTCTATCATGTCGACGCACATCTGGTTCTCCTGACGTCGAATCTGCTGGTTTAACTCCTGGATAAAAGTCGCAATTGATCTATCCTTTCTGGTGCTGATCATCTCCCAGTGCTCATCTCGGCACCCACAAATCTGGTAGATAGTATCCTTGAGATCATTGAGGTAAACTTCTCCAATGCGTCCCATGGCGATGTGAGCTGCCATGCTCTTTCCTAGACTCCAGGTTGGTGCATCGAAAGAAAACTCTATGGGCTCAGTGACTGGCATGAACGTCCTTCCTGGAACTTGAACTTGAATCATCCAGTGCTCTTCTTCAGGTAAGGTGGCGTTGTATGTTCCGGTGAAGCTTGGTACTCCTATGTTCAGGTATCTAGTGACTTCCTTCAAGTGACGTCCAAAGGGTGTATCTTCATCTGGTTGAGTGAACTTGTTCCTTGCATCCGCCATCCTAAAAGAGTAGAAAAGATGAGAGGTCAGAAGAGAAGAGCGTGAGTAGTGATCTAGGTCTTTAGCTTAGTGGTCGTGTCCTACAGTCAGCGTGTGCTCTAATACCATCTTGTAGCGACCAGACCTCAAACGGTCCAATCTCTGTGCTCCGGTGTCATCCCTGGATCAGTAATGCTGACACCACACAGTACTTGAAGGATTTATAGTAGAGTAGCAATCACACACTTATTACATCGAGTGTCTCCAAAGATAACTTATTACAATAAAAATGGCTTAAGGCCATCTAATAACGATAAGAGTGGAAGGCTTGGAAGATAAGTGAGTCCATCAACTCCAACGACATCAATGAGTATAGAACCATGACCTAAAACTCCTTAATCGTCGTCCGAAAAGTCTGCAACATTAAATTTGCAGCCCGAAAACGGTTCAGAACATCGAATATGCTGGCAATGTAACACATAGAGAATAATGGAATGAAACTGCTATACTATATGCATATTTGGCTGGTGGAAAGCTCTATGGTTACAGTTTTGCGTAAAGCCAATTTTTCCCTACTGCAAAGGAATAAATTTATTTAACTATTATGGTGGTTGTTAAACATTGAGAATGGTTGACAGCATTCTCAATCCCAATGAAAAATCATCATTAAACAAACCCAACAAAATTAATCTTTAGAGTAACATGTTGAGATTCACATGATAATCCAGGTACTAGATACTCAAGATGTCCATAACCGGGGACCCGGCTAACCATGATTAGTTTATATACTCTGCAGAGGTTTGCACACTTTTCCCCACAAGACTCGTTCGCCTCCGTTTGGTTTCTCGCACTACATGATGTTTGAGAAACGGATGACTGAGACATAGTCTTTCAGAAGCACTAGCACCTTACGATGGGTAGACTGTACCACCTACATCCCCTACATCTGCTAGTCTACCACTCTAAGAGTTCGCACGACTTAGTCAACTATGCTAGAGCCCATAATAGCTTGTGGCTGCACACAGAAGTTTCTAGCATGAATAATCTCATGATCCCTTTGATCCTGGGTGGCGGTCCAAAAGAAAACAGGCAATCCTGGAATACCCAGGTGCCTCAATCCACCCAGCTGTGTGTTTAGGTTTCCACCTTAATTAAACCATTAATTAACAAAGCTCACATCTGTCATGGATACACTCACCCAATCCACGTCTACTAGCATAGCATAGCAATAATAAGCAAACGTAGAAGTAACTCCCAAAGGTTTGAAAATTAGACAGGTAATAGGTACTACCTCAACTACTTCCCAAACCCACAATTTAATTAGATCCTAATCATGCAATGTGTAAGGATTGATCTAATGCAATAAAACTGGGTAGTAGGAGGTATGATCAAAGTGTTACTTGCCTTGCTGATGATCCAGGAAACCTAGCGATTCAAAGTAACAAGCGGTGCACTCCGGGTACTCTATCGCAAACAAACAAGCATACAATAAGTACTCAACTAATGCACAGGTAAAACTCAAATAAGATATTTAACCAGAAAGTTCAACTTAAGAACTCAGGTTGGCAAAAAAAATTGAATCGAACGAAGCAACGAAAAACAAACGGCAAAAGAAACAGGCTTCGTTTACTATTCTGGATCTAAGGTAATTTTTACAGAAACAAAAACTTGTTTAAGTTGGTTAAACAGAAAGAGGGTTTTGAGACGAAACTGCAGGCGCTTGAATCGCCTGATTCCGATAAACGAGCGAAAAGATAAACTAAAACGAAAACCGGATCAGAAATCGCGATCAGAAAATCGCGGATTTAATCCAAGAAAAAGAAAAACGACGAACAGTTTAACGAACGAACGTTCATTAACTGAATCTAAACGAAGAACGCGTTCGTTAAAACGAACGAACGAGCGAATGCTTGCTAATTAGCCTAAACCGGGAAAAAACCGATCGAAAGAAAAAACAAAACAAAAAAAACTAACGAAAACCGAAGAGTTTTTTTCCTAGAAAACCGGCGGCGGGATCGAGGTAAACCTCGGGCGGCAGGACGGCGGCGGCGGCATCGGCGGCGGTGGGGTCTGGCGGGGCGGCGGCGGCGGGCGGCGTCGGGCGCGGGCGGCGGTGTCGGGTGCGGCGGCGTGGTCCGACGCGGGCTGCTGCGTCAGCGGTGGGCGCGGGGTTCGAGGCGGGGCGGCTAGGGTTTCGGCCCGGGGTGGGCCGGCGGCTTATAAAGGATGGGTCCGGGGGAGTCCGGGCCTAGCACGGCCCGTAGGTCGGTTCGGACGTTTTTTTTTAAAACTTACGCTCGGGAAAAAAACAAAAGGACCACTAAACGGACTCCAAAAATCCCGAAATAAAATTTCCCTGGCTTCTAAAATCAAGCCGCACAGAATGAACATTTATTTGGGGCCTAAATGCAATTTTGAAAAACACGCATTTTTCCTAAATTCAAATAAAATAGGAAATAAAACCAAATAAAATCTTATTTGATTTTTTTATTAAATCCTCAATATTTCTTTATTTTGGGAAAGTCATTTTATTCCTTCTCTCATATTTTTGTAATAGAAATAATTGAAGATAAAATAAATAAAATCAAATGATCCTATTTTCAAAATTTGAGACAACTCAAATATGAAAATAACGAAATCCCCAACTCTCTCCGAGGGTCCTTGAGTTGCGAAAAATTTCTAGGATCAACCAAAATGCAATAAATATGCAATGATGATCTAGTGTATAACATTCCAAATTGAAAAGTTGGGATGTTACACAATCTCTTCAGTGATGCTCAATCACTTTGGGTTTGTAGGTGTTTGGGTTTGGGTTTTCCTCACTTGATGATTTTCGCTCAAAGTCCTCAGAGGATGGGATGCTCTCAAATGACAAGTGTCAGTTTCTCTCAGAGCAGCCAACCACCTAGTGGTTGTAGGGGGCGGCTATTTATAGCCTAGGGAGCAGCCCGACATGATAAGACATAAATACCCTTCAATGATATGACCGTTAGGTGGGTAGATATTTTGGGACAGGTGGCGCATAGCACAACAACGGTCGGAAATTTGAGTATCAAATTCCTCAAGGCTATCATGTTCCTCATTGTGTAGGCAATCCGCACTGGCGAATTCCTAACTCCTCAGTCAAAACAAATTCCTCAGAGACCAGAAGAACTTCGTCTCTGTCACTGAAGAATATGACTGAACTGTATGAGATTTACAATGGCTTCACTCGAAGGGATTGGTAGGTGTAGGATTTTGAGTTGAGCATCACATGGAAATTTTTCCTTAGTATTTCCTCGACCCCCTTTAACAGTACGGTGTTTCCTATGACTCAAGAAAGAGAAAATGAAACTACGAAAACAAAAGTCTTCACGCTTCATGTTCCTCGAATGAATGCCAAGTCTTCAAGGTCACACCAATTTCTTGACTTTCAAAGTCTTCAGAAATTCTTCAAAAATTCAAAGTCTTCAGTCGAAGAACTTCATTTTTAGGGGTTGACTTTCTCTTTGAATATCAAACTACCCATAGACTTATAGTCCTGTGTACACTCATAAACACATTAATCCCTTAACCTATAAGTCTTCAATACACCAAAATCACTAAGGGGCACTAGATGCACTTACAATCTCCCCCTTTTTGGTGATTGATGACAATATAGGTTAAGTTTTCAACGGGGATAAACATATGAAGTGTAAATACTGATATTGAGGAATTTGATTGCAAGATATAGAAGAAGTCCCCCTGAAGATGTGCATGATGGGGAATTTGCTTTTGAAGCATTGCACACTTGAAGAGTAGAATCATGGAGATCCCCCCTATATCTTGTAATTCATACACGCATTTGACATATCATATTGAAGAATTTGAAATGCATGATGAAATATGGTGACTGATGTAATTCAGCATGTGTGCATTAACATATATGAGGAATAAGCATGTAGAAAAAAACACATCAAAAGTATCAGAGCACCATCGGGTTTAAGTTTACAACTCGATCCAATAAAGTTTTCGAAGAACGGGAGTTGTAACTTAGCAAAAAACGCCCATATAGACAGACCCGCTTGAAGAGTAACTCAAAACTCTCCCCCTTTGGCATCGAATGATCAAAAGGATCGAAAATGAGGACTAACGCCCCTGAAGAATATCAAGTTGATGAAGGAGCGCCAGCGATGTTGGGGTCGTTTGTCGTGGAAGGGCCTGCCGCAGTGTCGTCCAAGTCTTCATACTCGTCGGTATCGCGTGATGAAGAACATGAGCTGGACATCAAAGAAGGAACCTTGACCTTCTTGAATTTCTTCGGTGGAGGTGCAGACCAGTCAAAATCTTCCTTGAGACCCATTTTCTTGAGATCTTCTTCACTATACAGATGTGATAGAATGGCCCAGGTGCGACCGAAGACTTCATGGAGGTAGTAATGGTTTTTCTTCACTGCATTGTGTGTAGCAGTCATGTTGTGAAGAAATGAACCAAACTGGCGCTTAACCCATTTATGGTTTCGATCCACCTTCTGGTGAAGACTAAGAAGAAGCTCACGGTCAGTCATCACATGAGGAGCAGTGGCTTGAGGAGTAGACTTGTGTGCATTGGCAGCAGAGTCATGTGTGGCATAGTCATCATTGGTGGAATAAGATGCAGCTTTGCGAAACTGACCATCGAATGGACAAATGCCTTCATCAATGACAGCAGGAGCCTTGCCCTTTTCATCAGTTGAAGTAAAAGCCTGCTTGAGGACTTCAATCGGGGGAAGATAGCTAAGGTGATTCTGAAAATCAGCCTTGTAGTTGAGTGAAGACCTTGTCCTGAGGAATCTCATAATCCAAGGTGCATAAGGTTTCAGCTCAAACGGAGAAAGTGCAGCATTTTCCAGAGTCCTCATGAAGAAATCGTGATAGTTGATAGGAATGCTATGAATGATGTTGAATAGCAGATTCTTCATGATCCCAACTATTTCCTCATCAGATGAGTCGTGGCCTTTGATGGGACTCATTGTCCTCGTCAGAATGCGATAGACGGTTCTGGGCACATAGAGTAAATCCTTCACGAGGAATTTGGTCCTTGGGGCTTGACCGGGCTTCAAAGGCTTCATTAACACTTGCATGTAATGAGCTGTGAGTTCTGGTTCATGATACAGGCATCGAGCTCCTTCACTGGGTGGACTGATGGGCAGTGCATGAAGCAATTCAGAGGTTGGTGCCTTATAGTGAGTATTTTCGGTCATGCAGTCCAAGACCCAGGTGTTGATATCTTAAGGATCACTGGTGATGTGCAGTGTCGCATAGAACTGAAGAATGAGCTCTTCATTCCAATCAACATTGTCAGAGCAAAAGTTGAGGAGGCCTGCATCATGAAGAACACTGAGCACAGGAGAGAAGCAAGGTAATGATTCCATGTCCATGTGAGGAATATGCTCATGGTAGAAGATTTTGTCTTTGTTTAAAAGCAGTGAAGAATAGAAGTTGGCCTGGCTTGCAGTCCAGAAACGCTTCCTCCTTAGACGAGCAGAGTCATACGGATTGTAGTTAGTGAAGAACACGTGCTCGCCGAAGAAATCATCAGCCTTGAATTTCTGCTTCTTTGAGAATGGATCCTTTGGCTTGGGGTGAGGAGTGTCAGTCAATTGCATCACAACCTCCGGGATCTCGATCTTAGGTTCCATAGGCTGAGGAATTTCAGGTGCCGCTTCAGTGGCAGCCTGGGACTTCAATTCTTCATTTATATGATCTTCAGCACTAGTGGCTGGAATTTCTTCATGGACATACGGTGTGGCATGTGGTTCATCAGATCCCATTTGTACAGTAGTTACTGGGGACTGAGGAATTTGTTGCAATGGTGTGAAGAGTGGAGAGTTGGGGTGCTGACTTTCCCAAAATTCATCACTTAGCACAGGTGTGGTACAACCAATGTCCACATCTTCATCTCCCATTTCTTCAACGCCGGCCTCTTCAGTAGTAAACTGAGGCATAGGCGAGGAGACAATTGGTGTTGAAGGGATTGTATCCACTTCAATTTCTTCATCCATCTGCTCTGACGAAGCAGCAGAGGGATTCTCTTCATCAGATTCACTTGGAATCACATATTCTTCATCAAAAGGAACAAGGTCCTTTGATGGCATGGTTGAGATAGGAACAACATCAATTGGATTTGCAAATGAGCTAGTCAGTGGCTTCATCTTCTTCTCAGCTGAAGAATCCGATGCAGTTGATGCCTTCCTTTTATTCACCGCTACACGCTCTGCAGCCTTAGTTTTCTTCACATCTGATGCAGATGGAAGGATCGGAGTTGGTGTAGGTGCAGAAGCAGAGGAATTGGGTTGTATTTCTTCAAGCGCAACTGATGCAGTTGCCCTGACTTCTTCATTTTCTTCAGGCGCGCCACTAGTGGATGCCTTGGCAATTTCATCAGCGGCTGGAATGCAGTCATCAGCCCTGGAACTCACATTTTCTTCAGCAACCTGATTGTCATCAGCGGTGCTGGCATTTTCTTCAGTCGGCTGAGCAGATGCTTCAGCCTGAGGAATTTCTTGTTACGTTGGGGCAGCAACATTGGAAGTGAACTGTTCAGTTATCTTTACAAATATGACTTTGGCTCCGAGCCAATGAGCATAATAGTAATCAAATTCATCACTCGGTTTCTTGATTTCAGATTGAAGAGCAACAAGTTCTTCAGGTGAAAGCTTTAGAACGTTTTGCTTCAGAAAGCGCTCTTTCTTGTATTGCGCTTTCTTCACCCTCCTTCCCTGTTCAAATTTCCATTTCTCTTCATCAATGAAATGAGTCAGTACATGACTTTGACCAGGAGTGAGGTTCAGCTCAGGAAGAGGTGTGGTGGGGTCTTTGTGCCACAAGTCAATGAAGTCTAGGATCAACTTCGGATCCAGCATTAATGGCACATTATTGCCTTTGGCTCTAGCAGCCCTGAGTTGCCTGTCCCTGATGATTTCAGTAAGTTCTTCATCATCAGTTTCGTCTTCATCAGATAACACTTGAAAGGCAGCTTGTTTCTTGTGAGGACTTGGTCGAGGACCTCGTCCAGCAGTGGTCTTCTTCCTCGGAAGAGTGGGAGCAGCTGAGGAACTTGGAGCAGCTGAGGAACTTGCAGAGGCTTTTGAGGCAATAGATATGCCTGTGGTCCTTTAGCACGTGGCAAGATGCACAGGTGCTGAGGATTTGGTCGGAGCAGCCGAAGACCTTGGTGGAGGAGCTGAAGATTTTGTAGGAGCAGGAGCAGTGTGAGGAATTGGCCATGAGGGCTTTGAGGAATCTGGCCATGAGGGCATAGCTGAGGAACTCGGCCGTGAGGGCATTTCTGGTGAAGCACTGGCCTTGTGAGCAGGCTTCTTTGGCATGACCTTCTTCGGCTTTACAGAGGCCTCAATAGTAGCAGCGGCAGTAGAGTCTTCGTTGAATTTCCTCACTACATATTTTGCTTGTTTGGCCAACTTGGCCTGGCGCTTGGCCCATTCATCAGGATAATCCTCACCACGCTTGAGGCTGGTGGGATCAGCTATTTGACCATGTGCCAACAGAGGTCTTGGGCTTGGAGGATTTAGTGCAAATTTCTTCATATATTTGGGAGTGACATATCTGTACTCCCTCCACTCTCTTGCCCATCTCCTCTCAATCTTTTGAATGTGCACCTAGCGCTGATTTTTATCTTCCTCAGGGGGTGTGCAATACCCAGCATAGATGTCCTCAGGGATTTCAAAGGCAGTGTTGACCGCAGGCCTCTTTCCTCCATTCTGCGGCTTCTTACCATCAGCCATTTTCATCAGTTGAGGAATTTGAACAATTGAATTCTCTGAAGAAGTATGCAACTTTTCTTCAAGGAATGCTGCAAATGAGTTAAGTTGATGAGAACCTAGTGATTCAGCAGCTGACATGAGTACCTATGAACAGAGTATAGTTGCGAGGAATTTGAAGAGGTCATATATGTTCTCAGAGGTTTTTCAAAAAGAACAAGTTTGAGGAATTTGACCAGATGAGTCTTGAAGAATTTCACTAAGCGTTCTTTGTCTTAGGTTCCAGAGATGTATAGATTGAAAATCCACACATTTGAGGAATCTTGAAGAAAAACATAGCTTAGAGAAACGAATCAAGAACAGATGATGTGTTTTAGTGTGTGAAGATATGAAGAAAAACACCTTTGAGGATTTTGTAGAAATCATTTGAATCATAGAGGGCAGTAAAAGTAACTTTTAATTACCTTGGACGAAGAGCATGACGAACTGGAATGTGGAGATGTGAAGTTCGTCAGTGCAGATCTTCCACGCCCTAAGTTGGCGGACGAAGACGGCTACGGCGGCGGCGGAGTGAAGATTTCCACGGCCGGCGCGAGCATGACGGTGATGAGGTCGAGGCAGTGAAGCTCTTCCTCACCGGCGACGATGATGTAGGGGCGGTGCTAGGGTTTGAGAAGCTCGAGCTGGAGAGAGGTCGAGCGGAGTAAAGGAAGTGAGGAAGGGGAAGGGGGTATTTATAGCCACGGTGAAAAACTGTTCGCCCGAAGAATTTGGACGAACGTGCCCCTGACCCTTCTCATTCGCTTGACATGTGTCACCCATGTACTGAGAAGTGGAGATCGTGTGCGATCGTGGGTGAATAGATAAGTATATCGTGGGATGCGGAACAGTTTGAGCGGCAAAGCCGAAAATTTATATAAGATAGGTTTTAAAGTTCCGTTTGCAATTTCTTCAGCTGACAAGGACAGTGTGAAGATTTTGAATGAGTTTCAAATAGAACGCACATGAAGAATTTGTGAATAGATTGGGTTGAGTATAGCATAGAGGGGGAAGGGTCCGATCACATTCACTTAGGAGAAAAACCAACTTGAAGAAATAGTCATAAGTGAATGCTGTAGAGGACATAAACTCATATATATATATATATAGCCAACAAAGAAAAATGACGGAAACAGTGAAGACAATGCAAAGTTGAAGAATTTGAACAACTGAGGAACTTCAAAACAAAAAAACTCAAATTGAAGATTTTCAACTTTTGGTGGTGGCATGACCCACCGTATAAGAATGATGATTTCAGACACCGCGTACAATTGTCGTAGGGTTCTGAGAATCAAATTCTTCGCTAATTTCTTCACACTTAGAGTGTTATTCTTCATTGATTGAAGAAAAACGTTTCTTCATGTATTGCACATCTAAGTCATCAATTCTGCATAAGTGTTAGGATGAGTGTCCTTCTCAAAGAACATTCGAAGATTCTAAGTATTTAGCTCACACCGCAACTTGCTAAATCTCTTCTCATCCAAGGGCTGTGTGAATATATCGGCTAGCTATTCTTTAGTCTTCACATGCTCAATAGAAATGTCACCCTTCAACACATGATCACGAAGAAAATGATGACGAATCTGAATCTGAATGTGCTTTGTCTTCGAGTGCTGAACTGGGCTGTGAGCAATCTTAATGGCACTCTCATTGTGACAGAAGAGATGCAGATTCTTCACGTTGAAGCCGTAGTCCTTGAGAGTTTGCTTCATCCATAGCAATTGAGCACAGCAAGAACCAGCGGCAATGTACTCAGCTTCAGCAGTAGATAGTGATACGCAGTTCTGTTTCTTCGAGGACCAACAGACCAAAGATCGTCCGAGGAAATGACATGTACCAGATGTTGACTTGCGGTCCACACGATCACCAGCATAGTCAGAGTCAGAATATCCAATGAGATCAAAAGCCGAGCCCTTGGGGTACCATAATCCAAGTGTTGGTGTGTCAGCTAGATATCGAAGAATATGCTTCACAGCCTTATGGTGTGATTCCTTCGGTGTAGCTTGAAATCGGGCACACATGCAAACACTAAGCATAATATCTGGCTTAGATGCATATAAGTACAATAAGGAACCAATCATGGAGCGGTATACCTTTTGATCGAAGTCAATTCCATTTTCATCAGTGCACAGATGGCCATTTGTGGGCATAGGGATTTTGACGCCTTTGCAATCTTGCATGCCAAATTTCCTCAGTACATCCTTGACGTATTTCTCTTGAGATATGAATATGCCATTGCGTTCTTGACGAATTTGAAGACCTAAGAAGAATTTCAATTCTCCCATCATAGACATTTGATATTCTTCACTCATCATATAGGAAAATTCATCACTATAACGTTGGTCAGTACAGCCAAAGATAATATCATCAACATATATTTGGCACACAAACAATTCACCATCATAAGATTTAGTGAAAAGAGTAGGGTCGAGTGAACCAGGTTTGAATCCTTTCTTCAAGAGGAATTCCTTCAAAGTATCATACCACGCCTGAGGGGCCTGCTTGAGGCCATAGAGGGCCTTATTGAGTCTGAAGAATTTGTCAGGATGCTTTGGCTCTTCAAAACCTGGGGGTTGAGCAACATATACTTCTTCCTCAAGCTTACCATTGAGGAATGCACTTCTCACATCCATTTGATATAGAGTGATATCATGATGGTTAGCATAAGCAAGTAATATGCGAATAGCCTCAAGTCTAGCAACAGGTGCAAAAGTTTCATCGAAATCAATTCCTTCAACCTGTGTGCAGCCTTGAGCTACAAGCCATGCCTTATTCCTTACCACAAGGTCATTTTCATCGTGCTTGTTGCGATAGATCCATTTTGTGCCAATGATATTGTGCTTGCGAGGATCTGGATGTTTGACTAGTTCCCAGACGTTGTTGAGCTCGAACTGATGTAATTCTTCTTGCATGGCCTGAATCCACTCAGGCTCCAGAAATGCTTCATCTACCTTAGTGGGCTCTGTGATAGAGACAAAAGCATAGTGCCCACAAAATTTAGAAAATGTGAAGCTTTTGAGCATGTGAGAGGACCTGGCGCTTTAATATCATTGATGATCTTTTCAACTTGCACTTCTTTTGCAACGCGAGGATGAGCTGGTTGTCGTTGAGGAATTTGATCAGCATTTTCTTCAGTATTTTCTTCAGGTGCATTAGCTCGACGTTCTTCATGTTTCGGAATGAATTCTTCAGCAGATTCTTTGGTAGGAATGACATCCTCAGTAGCCTTGAACATGATAGTTTCCTCAGGTGCTAGTTCATCTATCATAGAAGGTAGGTGCTCTCTTTGCGAGCCATTAGTTTCATCTAACCACACATCTACAGTTTCAATAACCTTGTGAATAACGTTGTTGAAAACTCTGTAGGTGTGCGAGTCCTTTCCGTAACCAAGCATAAAACCTTCATGTGATTTTGGTGCAAATTTTGAGTTGTGATGAGGATCTCTAATCCAACATTTAGCACCGAAGACTCTTACATTGGGTTTCTTATCAGGTGTGCGAGCCATTAGTTACTATTGAAGAATTTGTGAAGATATACTCTGTTGATGATGTGGCACGCAGTATCAATTGCCTCAATCTAGAAACGACGAGGCGTTTTGTATTCATCAAGCATAGTGCGAGCCATCTCAGCAAGAGTCCTGTTCTTGTGCTCCACGACGCCATTCTGCTGAGGAGTATAAGGAGCAGATAACTCATGAGTAATACCAAGTTCATCAAGATAGTCATCAAGCCCAGAATTCTTGAACTCAGTTCCATTGTCACTTCTGATGTGCTTGATCTTCACACCAAAGTTGGTTGAAGCCCTCGAGGAAAATCGTTTGAAGACTTCCTGCACTTCATGTTTGTAAGTAACAATGTGTACCCATGTGTATCGAGAGTAATCATCAACAATAACAAAGCCATAGAGAGATGCATCATTTGAGACTACAGAATAATGGTTAGGACCGAAGAGATCGATCCATGTGAAGCAATTCAAATGGATGAGTGGTGGTCATGATAGTCTTCGCTGGATGCTTAGCCTTTGTCATCTTCCCATCTTCACAGGCTCCGCACAAGTGATCCTTGAGGAATTTGACATTCTCGATGCCAATGACATGCTTCTTCTTCGCTAGCGTGTGCAAATTCCTCATGCCTGCATGACCAAGTCGTCGATGCCAGAGCCAGCCTTTGAAGCTTTTGCATGTAGGCACACGGCTGGTTGCTGTCCTGTAGAGAAATCAACAATATATAGGTCTCCTCTCCTAAAGCCTTCGAAGACTTTGGAATTGTTAGCTTCCATAACCATAACACAACGGTACTTGCCAAAGACAACAACCATATCAAGATCGCAAAGCATTGAGACAGACATGAGGTTGTATCCTAAGGACTCGACAAGCATGACTTTGTCCATGTGTCGATCCTTTGTGATCGCAACCTTACCTAGACCCAATACCTGACTTTTTCCTTTGTCAGCGAAGATGATATGCTTCAGATGCGATGGTGATAAGGGAGCATCCATCAATAGATTCTTGTCACCAGTCATGTGATTTGTACATCCACTATCGAGGACCCACTCAGTGGCTTTGGGTTGATCATCCTGCAGATGAATTAGTGCAACTTACGAATTCATATACTTCAGTGAAGAATATGACATCAATTCATTAGATCAATTTCATCAAGCAACAGAACAGATAAAGCAGTATGAGGACTTGAGAAATGAAAGTTCATTTCTTCATGATTAGCCTGCATCCTTTCAGGCACACTCAGGTCTCCAGCAAATTCTTTAGATGATTACGTACGTCTGGAGACCTGACCTTGCAGAAGAGATTAGTTCTTTTTCTTCACCACCCACATCTGATGGGGTGGCAAAGAGTTCATCATTCTGTGAGCTTCATACGAGAAAGGTGGCATAGAATCAAGTCCATTTCGTTTCACATAAGAGGAGTTAGGATAAGCATATGAATAAGCAGAGAAATTCTTCGAGGACTTATGAACATAATGATTAGAAGAATACTTCTCATATTCATAGCCCTTGGCTCTTCCCTGCGAAACAGAGTAGTTAGCACGATGATATTCATATGAGGAGTTTGATCCTTTTGAGGAATTTGGTCCATATGAAGAATTTGATCTGGGGTTCCTATTCTTCACAGGTGGTGTCCTGAGGACATTTAGTTGAAGACTTTCAAGGCACTTTTTGGGAACCCAGATTTTCTTCATAGGAGGACCGTTTCTGCAGTTAGTGCCAACATATCTAGCAAATACTTCACCATTATGATTTTTGAACAGTTTATAGTTGGAGTCAAATGACTCATCATCAGAACGAGGAGATTCACATGCAAAGCCAGCTAAGTTGGATGGATCAACTGGAGGTCCCTTTGCAGCAACCCATGAGGTTTTGGGGTACTGCTCAGGCTTCCAATATGTACCATCAGCATTGAGTTTCCTCTCAAAGGCAATACCCTCTTTCCTAGGGTTCCTGTTGAGGATCTGCTTTTTAAGCACATCACAAAGAGTCTGATGCCCTTTGAGGCTTTTGTACATGTCAGTCATGTACAATTCCTTCAGCCCTGCATCGTCAGTGATACTAGAAATGTCCTCAGATGAGGAATTAGTGATAGAAGAGACAGGTGAAGAATTTGAAACATTAGCAGCATTTGAACATTCAGGTGAAGAGTTAGCAGATTCACGTTCAATGCACTTCAAGCATGGATGAACAAATTCTTCCTGAGAAGCACTGATTTGTTGAGCAAGTAATGAATCACGCTCCTTCTGAAGATCTTCATAACTCACTCTTAGCTTTTCAAGATCTTGCTTTCTTTGAAGAAATTCATATGAAAGCTTCTCATGATCAGATAAGAGAGTGTTATGATGACCTTGAAGGTTGTCAAACCTAGACTGAAGTCTTTGAAGATTTTCAGTCATGGTTTTAGTGCGATCCATTTCTTCACCCAACATATCATCACTTTTGTCTAGCATGTTTTGAACCTTTTCAAAAGCCTTCTGTTGTTTTACAGCAATCTTAGCGAGTTTGGAGTAGCTGGGTTTGAGGTTTTCATCAGATTCATTCTCACTTGATTCAGAGGAGGGGTATTTGAGTACCTTGGCACCTTTTGCCATGAAGCAATAGGTGGGAGCGTAGTCATCATTATTTCCATCAGCCTTGTTGGTGAAGCCTTATTCTTCAGAGTTGAAGATGGAATTGCTGACGAAAGCAGTAGCGAGAGCCAGGCTTGCCACACCAGACTCAGACTCCTCAGATGCCTCCTCTTCCTCATGTTCCTCAGATTCAGCCTCAGAGTCCATTTCCTTGCCAATGAACGCCCGAGCCTTCTTGGATCTGCTCTTCTTGTAAGACAAAGACTTTGAGGATTTTGATGATGAATATTTTGAGGATTTCTTGTTTTTCTTTGCATCATTAGAACTATAATCCTTGTATTTCTTCTTCTTTAATTCCTTTTCCCACTGAGGAAAATCTTGAATATAGTGTCCAAGTTTCTTGCATTTGTGACAAAGCCTCTTCTTGTAGTCACTGGATGAGGAATCATTGCTCCTTGAGGATTTTCCAAAGCGACCACATTTTGAGAACTTTTGGAATTTCTTCACGAGCAGTGCTAGCTCATGGATCAGTTCTTCAGGATCACCAAGGCTGCTACCAGAATCTTCATCTTCAGATTCAGACACTGCCTTGGCCTTCAGGGCACGTGATCTGCCATAGCTCGAACCATTGAGATCTCTCTTCTCAGCAAGCTGGAACTCATGAGTATTTAGCCTCCTGAGGATATCAGCGGGATCAAGTGACTTGTAATCAGCATGTTCTTGTATCATCAATGCCAGAGTATCAAATGAGGATCAAGCGATCTCAGCAATTTCTTCACCACCTCATGGTCGGTGATGTCAGTGGCACCAAGTGCTTGAAGCTCATTTGAGATGTCAGTGAGGCGATCGAAGTTTTGCTGAACATTTTCATTGTCGAGTCTTTTGAAGTGGTTGAAGATATTGTGAAGAACATCAACTCGAGAGTCACGCTGTGTTGAGACTCCTTCATTGACTTTGGACAGCCTATCCCAGATAAGCTTAGCAGTTTCCAAAGCACTCACTCTTCCATACTGTCCTTTGCTCAGATGGCCACATATGATATTCTTCACTTGCGAGTCGAGTTGCTTGAATCTCTTCACATCAACAGCATTTAGAGAAGGTGTGACTGAGGGAACACCATTTTCCACAACATACCAGAGATCATTATCAATTGCCTCAAGATGCATTCGCATCTTATTTTTCCAGTAGGGGTAGTCCATCCCATCGAAGGTAGGACACCCAGCAGAGACCTTGGTCATACCTACGGTCGACATAACTAAAACTCCAGCAGTTAAACCAAAATCACACAGAACAAGGGAGTACCTTGCTCTGATACCAATTGAAAGTGCGTTATATCGACTAGAGGGGGGGTGAATAGGCGATTTTTATGAATTCTTCACTGAGGAATTTGCAGGTGAGGAAATTCCTTAGCGAAGAACTACTAGAAGTGGAATAGGTACTCAAAAGTAAACATAACATAGCACAAGCATAGTCATCATGATGAAATGAAGACAAGCACAGAGTATAGAAAGCTTAAACACATGATAACATAGGATAAAGACAAACAGACTGAAGAAATTGAACTGAGGAAATTGAGAAACTCTTTAGTCAAAGTCTTCAAACACAGATATGAACAAGCACTCAACACAGTTATGAGGAAATGAAAGAGTTCAGGAAATAGAACCAGCGAGCTTGGTGAAGACAATGATTTGGTAGACCAGTTCCAACTGTTGTCTCAGTTGTACGTCTGGTTGGAGCGGCTAGGTATTTAAACATGAGGACACACAGTCCCGGACACATAGTCCTCACCGTATCCTCCTTGAGCTAAGGTCACACAGACCTCGCCCAATCACTCGTGGCAAGTCTTTAGGTGACTTCCAAACCTTCACAAACTTGGTCACTCGGTGATCCACAATTCCTCTTGGATGCTCTAGACCTTGATGCCTAACCGTCTAGAAGAAGCACAGTCTTCAAAGGTAATAAGCGTCAGATCCACACAGGATGAATCTCTTTAGTGATGCTCAATCACTTTGGGTTTGTAGGTGTTTGGGTTTGGGTTTTCCTCACTTGTTGATTTTCGCTCAAAGTCCTGGGAGGATGGGATGCTCTCAAATGACAAGTGTCAGTTTCTCTCGGAGCAGCCAACCAGCTAGTGGTTGTAGGGGGCGGCTATTTATAGCCTAGGGAGCAGCCCAACATGATAAGACATAAATGCCCTTCAATGACATGACCGTTAGGTGGGTAGATATTTTGGGACAGCTAGCGCATAGCAGAACAACGGTCGGAAATTTGAGTATCAAATTCCTCAGGGCTATCATGTTCCTCACTGTGTAGGCAATCCGCACTGGTGAATTCCTAACTCCTCAGTCAGAACAAATTCCTCAGAGACCAGAAGAACTCCGTCTCTTTCACTGAAGAATATGACTGAACTGTATAAGATTTCCAATGGCTTCACTCGAAGGGATTGGTAGGTGTAGGATTTTGAGTTGAGCATCACATGGAAATTTTTCCTTAGTATTTCATCGACCCCCTTTAACAGTACGGTGTTTCCTATGACTCAAGAAAGAGAAAATGAAACATTGAAAAGAAGTCTTCACGCTTCATGATCCTCGAATGAATGCCAAGTCTTCAAGGTCACACCAATTTCTTCACTTTCAAAGTCTTCAGAAATTCAAAGTCTTCAGTCAAAGAACTTCATTTTTAGGGGTCGACTTTCTCTTTAAATATCAAACTCCTCATAGACTTATAGTCCTGTGTACACTCATAAACACATTAATCCCTTAACCTATAAGTCTTCAATACACAAAAATCACTATGGGGCACTAGATAAACTTACATGATGGGCTTCCTCAAATTTCCCTAGGTCTTCATGAGCAAGCAAGTTGGATGCACACCCACTTAGTTTCTTTTTGAGCTTTCATAAACTTATAACTCTAGTGCAACCATTGCATGGCAATCCCTACTCACTCACATTGATATCTATTAATGGGCATCTCCATAGCCCATTGATACGCCTAGTTGATGTGAGACTATCTCCTTCTTTTTCTCTTCTCCACAACTACTGCCTATTCCACCTATAGTGCTATGTCCATGGCTCATGCTCATGTATTGCGTGAAAGTTGAAAAAGTTTGAGAACATCAAAAGTATGAAACAATTGCTTGGCTTGTCATCATGGGTGTGACTGATTTAAATATTTTGCGTGATGAAGATGGAGCATAGCCATACTATATGATTTTGTAGGGATAAGTGCTACCTCTTGAGCACTGCGTTGGTTTTCCCTTGTAGAGGAAAGGGTGATGCAGCAAAGCAGCGTAAGTATTTCCCTCGGTTTTTGAGAACCAAGGTATCAATCTAGTAGGAGGCCACGCACGAGTCCCTCGCACCTACACAAACAAATAAAATCCTCGCAACCAACGCAATAAAGGGGTTGTCAATCCCTTCACGGTTACTTACAAAAGTGAGATCTAATAGATATGATAATATAATATTTTTTGTATTTTTATGATAAAGATGCAAAGTAAAGAAAGCAAAATAAATGGAAAAGGAAATAGCTTTTTGACGGAAGATTAATATGATGGAAAATAGACCCGGGGGCCATAGTTTTCACTAGTGGCTTCTCTCGAGAACATAAGTATTACGATGGGTAAACAAATTACTGTTGAGGAATTGACAGAATTGAGCATAGTTATGAGAATATCTAGGCATGATCATGTATATAGGCATCACATCTGAGACAAGTAGACCGACTCCTGCCTGCATCTACTACTATTACTCCACACATCGACCGCTATCCAGCATGCATCTAGAGTATTAAGTTCAAGATGACATGATGTAGAGGGATAAACTCATGCAACATGAAACAAACCCCATCTTGTTATCGTCGATGGCAACAATACAATACGTGCCTTGCTGCCCCTACTGTCACTGGGAAAGGACCCTGCAAGATTGAACCCAAAGCTAAGCACTTCTCCCATTGCAAGCAAGATCAATCTAGTAGGCTAAACCAAACTAATAATTTGAAGAGACTTGCAAAGATAACCAATCATACATAAAAGAATTCAGAAAAGATTCAAATATTGTTCATAGATAAACTTGATCATAAACCCACAATTCATAGGTCTCAACAAACACAGCACAAAAGAAGATTACATCGAATAGATCACCACAAGAGAGGGGGAGAACTTTGTATTGAGATCCAAAAAGAGAGAAGAAGCCATCTAGCTAATAACTATCACTAGTAGAAAAAGGGTCAAATGTGAAGCACATTAGTGCCGGTTTGAATTTGAGCCGGCACTAATGTGTCCATTAGTGCCGGTTCCAACGGCTAGGCGGGCGGACATCATTAGTACCGGTTCGTGGTGAACCTTTAGCACCAGTTCGTGCCACGAACCGGTACTAAAGTGAGTGGTGGCAGGATGTTGTCAGTCCAGGGCCCCTCCAGCACCTTTAGTACCGGGTCGTATCACGAACCGGTACTAAAGGTCGTCCTACATAGACCCTTCATCCACCCGAGCTCGCTCTGTTCTTCCCCTTTCCCCTCTCATCTCTGTTCTTTTCCCTCTTCCTCTCAAGCTCATCACACATTTTGCCCAAAATTTGTCAAGATTGGAAGGCCCCCATCCATTCAAATGATCACAAAGGTTAGCAACTTTGTCCTTTCATCTCTCATTGCTAGATTAGCTCGTGCAATGCTTTATATAGTGATTGATTTTTGAGTTTAATAATTTGGGAGGAATTATATATATGTGCTAGTATTTGATTTATATGCAATTTGAGGTCAAAAATAACACTTAGTTTGCATATGTAGGTGTAGTTTACTTAGTGCCTTCTAAATCTCCGTCGTAACCACCGTCGATCGCCCGCAACGTCCCGTCGCCGGAACCACCTTGTGGTGAGCCTCTTGTTCATGAAGTTTTATATAAAAAATTGATGTTTGTGTGATTTGGATATATAGTTACTCATATAATTATCTTACCCATACGTTGTTTGTTATACATAGTGCCATGGTTTTGATATCCGTCCCCGTCGGCCCTCGTCCGGGTTATGATTCGGATGTGGTATATTCTCTTTTAAAACTATTCGTTGCATTTCGTGTTTATGACAAATTATGCCCATCAAGTTGACATAGATATTTGTATGTAGGAGGTAGTTGAACCGGAAATTCCAACCGACCCTATTGTCGAGAGGTTAAATTTAGTTGAAAGAGAAAACGAGGATTTTAAGGAAAAATTGAAAAGAATTGAGGGGGAGAAGATGGAATTGGAGTTGCATGTTGCTGATGTCGTTGATGATCACAAGATTAAGATGGAGAAAATGCGCTTGAAGATTAGAAAGATTAGAAAATATGCCATTCATAGTGAGGCTTGGTATCATTATATTGTTGGATCAATTGTTACCTTAGTTGCGATGTTGATCGCATTTGTTGTTGCATTTAAATTCTTTAGCTAGAGAGTTATTTGTTTGTTGCATTTAAGTGTTGTATGATCTTTATGTATGAACTTTATGTATTGTATTAATTTGGTGTTTTCGGTGCTGTGTATTGAAGATGAGCCAGCAATGGATGTACGATGACCGATGCTCTCCCGAGTTCATTAATGGCGTGCGTACTTTTCTGCTTGCGGCTGAGGCAAACAAGCGGGCGGATGGTTTTATGCCTTGTCCATGTGCTGGCTTCAAGAATGGTCACAATTACTCTACGTCAAGAACCATTCACGTCCACTTGTTTGAGTCCGGTTTCATGCCCCACTATAATGTTTGGACCAAGCATGGAGAAAGAGGGTTTATGATGGAAGACAATGAAGAAGAAGAGGACGATGCCAGCTATCCTGGCCATGGGTTCCCTTAATACGATGATACAACAATGAGGGAAGAAGTTGAGCCGGTAATGCGGGAAGAAGTTGAGCCGGCAATGCGGGAAGAAGCTGAAGAAGAGGCATCGGATGAGCCCGTTGATGATCTAGGTCGGGCCATTGCCGATGCAAAGAGAAACTACGCAAGTGATTTGGAGAAGAAGAAGTTGCAGCGCATGTTAGAGGATCACAAAAAATTGTTGTACCGGAATTGCGTAGGTGACAAGAAAAAGTTGGGCACTACACTGGAATTGCTACAATGGAACGCAGAGAATGGTGTATCTGACAAGGGATTTGGAAAGTTGCTGGTAATGATAAAGAATATGCTTCCAAAGGACAACGAATTTCCCGAGAGTATGTACGAAGCAAAGAAGGCCGTCTGCCCTCTAGGGTTAGAGGTGCAGAAGATACATGCATGCCCTAATGATTGCACCCTCTACTGCGGTGAGTACGAGGATTTGAACGCTTGCCCGGTATGCGGTGCATTGCGCTATAAGATCAGCCGCGATGACCCTGGTGATGTCGAGGGTGAGCGCCCCAGGAAGAAGATTCCTGCCAAGGTGATGTGGTATGCTCCTATAATACCACGGTTGAAACGTTTGTTCCAAAACAAAGAGCATGCCAAGGCGATGCGATGGCACAGAGAAGACCATAAGAAAGACGGAAAGTTGAGAGTACCCGCTGACGGGTCGGAGTGGAGAAAAATCGAAAGAAAGTACGGGAAGGAGTTTGCAGATGACGCAAGGAACGTATGGTTTCGTCTAAGCGCAGATGGCATTAATCCTTTTGGGGAGCAGAGCAGCAACCATAGCACCTGGCCTGTGACTCTATGTTTGTATAACCTTCCTCCTTGGTTGTGCATGAAGCGGAAGTTCATTATGATGCCAGTGCTCATCCAAGGCCCTAAGCAACCCGACAACGACATTGATGTGTACCTAAGGCCATTAGTTGAAGAACTCTTACAACTGTGGAATGGAACAGGTGTACGTGCGTGGGATGAGCACATGGGGGAAGAATTTGACCTAAAGGCGTTGTTGTTCGTGACCATCAATGATTGGCCTGCTCTCAGTAACCTTTTAGGACAGACAAACAAGGGATACCGCGCATGCATGCACTATTTGGACGATACCGACAGTATATATTTGGCTAATTGTAAGAAGAATGTGTACCTGGGACATCGTCGATTTCTTCCGAGCAGGCATCCCGTAAGAAAGAAAGGCAAGCATTTCAAAGGTGAGGCGGATCACTGGACGAAGCCTCACCACCGTACTGGTGCTGATGTACATGATATGGTGAAGGATTTGAAGGTGGTCTTTGGAAAGGGTCCTGGTGGACAACCTGTTCCGAATGACGCTGACGGACGTGCACCCATGTGGAAGAAGAAATCTATATTTTGGGACCTGCCCTATTGGAAAGACCTAGAGGTCTGCTCCGCAATCGACGTGATGCACGTGACGAAGAATCTTTGTGTGACCCTGCTTGGCTTCTTGGGCGTGTATGGGAAGACAAAAGATACACCTGAGGCACGGGAGGACCAGCAACGTATGCACGGAAAAGATGACATACATCAGGGTCATGCAAGCTACGCTCTTACCAAAGAAGAGAAGGAAATCTTCTTTGAATGCCTGCTCCATATTAATGTACCGTCTGGCTTCTCGTCGAATATAAAGGGAATAATAAACATGGCAGAGAAAAAGTTCCAGAACCTAAAGTCTCATGACTGCCACGTGATTATGACGCAACTGCTTCCGGTTGCATTGAGGGGGCTTCTACCAGAAAATGTTCGATTAGCCATTGTGAAGCTATGTGCATTCCTCAATGCAATCTCTTAGAAGGTAATTGATCCAGAAATCATACCAAGGTTAGAGAATGATTTGGTGCAATGTCTTGTCAGTTTCGAGTTGGTGTTCCCACCATCCTTCTTCAACATCATGACGCACGTCCTAGTTCACCTATGCGAAGAGATTAACATTTTGGGTCCTGTATTTCTACACAATATGTTCCCCTTTGAGAGGTTCATGTGAGTCTTAAAGAAATATGTTCATAACCGTGCTAGGCCAGAAGGAAGCATCTCCCAGGGCCATGAAACTGAGGAGGTCATTGAGTTTTGTATTGACTTTATTCCTGACCTTAAGCCGATTGGTGTTCCTGAATCGCGGCATAAGGGCAGACTGGATGGAAAAGGCACGCTAGGAGGGGAACAAATAATATGTATGGACGAACATTCTCTCACTGAAGCACACTACACAGTTCTACAGAATTCCGCCTTGGTAGCTTCGTATATGGATGAACACAAGAATTTGCTACCCTCCAAACACCCGGAGCGGTCTGATCACTGGATTACACATGAACAAACCAGGAGTTTCGCCAGCTGGTTGCAGACACATACCATGCATGACGCCTCTATTGAAGATGACCTGTACTTGCTGTCCCAGTTACCATCTTCGAATATAATGACTTTCAAAGGGTAAGAGATAAATGGTAATACATTTTACACGATCGCCCAAGATAAGAAGAGCACCAACCAAAACAGTGGTGCCCACTTTGATGCAGAAACCAAGACGGTAAAGGAAACATATTATGGTTATATACAGGACATATGGGAACTTGACTATCGACGTGGTTTGAAGGTCCCTTTGTTTCGGTGCAAATGGGTCAATATGACACGAGGCGGGGTAACGGAAGACCCGTAGTATGGAATGACAACAGTGGATCTCAACAATCTTGCGTATGCAGACGAACCATTTGTCCTAGCCAATGATGTGGCACAGGTTTTCTATGTGAAGGACATGTCTACCAAGCCGAGAAAAAGAAAAGATAAGGAAGCGAATGCATCGTACGATGAGCCAAAGCGGCACATAGTTCTTTCTCGGAAGAGAAACATCGTGGGAGTGGATGACAAGACAGACATGTTAGGAGATTATGAAAAGTTTGATGAAATTGCTCCATCCACAGTGAATATTGACCCGAGCATCCAGTTAAATGATGACGATTTTCCATGGCTACGGCGCAAAGGGACACACGCGAAGAAAAAGTTTCACACCCGAAGATCTGGGATGTGATCGGCTTCACTATCATCACTTTCTTCTGTGTTTCACACCCAGGAGGGAATCTCTGTAATAGTTAGGGTAGCTAGTTATGTGTTTTGGCATTTGAAACGCGAAGAAATTTTATGTGCAAGCAAATTCTTTCATGCATTTACTGATTTTTTCAGCTAAATGACCCTGAAATTGAAAAGCATTTCAAATGAACTCAGAAAAGGTTGAAAGTTGGCATGGTATCATAATTTCACCCACATAGCATGTGCAAAAAAGTAGAGAGGGTTACTGCAAAAACTGGATGCACTTCGTGTACAAAATGGACAATCTCTTTCGAAGTATCAGGGTTTCGGACGAAAACTCATCCGTTACAAAGGCATTTCATTTTTTAAATAACCTAAGCATTACCAAATTGAATATAATGGTAAAACACACTAATATTAAACATAAGAAAAAAAGAATCACTGAAAAATCTATTTTCAAAGTTAAGTTATTCACAAACTAGTGATTCACACAAATTTCAAATAATTCAAAATTTAAACTATTCAAATTTGTAAACTATCGGTACTAACAGAAAGTTTGTAATTTTTTGTACCTAAAGCAAAAATATTCACAAAGAAACTCTAAATACAGCAAAAAAACAACTCAAAAATAAATAAAACAAAAATAAATAAAGCAAAAAAATAAGAAAAAAAGCCCATCTACTGCGCCATAGCGGCCTGCATACGACTAGAAACCCAACCTGTTGTTGGGCCAGGATGCAGGACCGCAAAGGCCCAGTAGGCCCACAGGGCAACACAGAACATTTAGGCCCAGTAGGCCTGCTTTGGAGAGGAGCTCGAGGGAGCTACCACACTGGGGCTTATAAACCAGTGCGGACACCCCTCGGCTAGCGAGGTGGGACTAAACATGACGCACCGCACCTGCGCTAGTGCACCCCCTTTAGTACCAGGTGGTGGCTCAAACCGGTACTAAAGGGGGGTCTTTAGTACCGGTTGGAGCCACCACCCGGTACTAAAGGGGTGCTGTTCCCGCCGCTTGGCCTGGCCAAAACAGACCTTTAGTACTGGTTGGTGGCTCCAACCGGTACTAAAGGTTGTTCTATATAAGAAAACACTTCAAAAAATTGTCAGTTTCTCATCTCTCCCTCTGCTTCTTTCTCCTCTGCCCCGTCGCCGCCGCCCCTCGTCGCTGCCCCCGTCACCGTTCCCGTCGCCGTCCGTCGCCGTCCCCGTCCACGTCGTCGCCGTCGCCGCGCCGCGCCCCGTCCTCCCGTCGTCCCCGTCGCCGCGCCATGCCCCGTCCTCCCATCGTCCCCGCCCGGCCTGTCCCCATCCCCGTCGTCGCCGCCCCGTCCCTATCGCCGTCGCTGTCTCCGTCTCCGTCCCCGTCGCCGCCCCCCCGTCGTCGCGCCTCGCCGGTGAGCTCCTGCCCGGCCGCTATGTACCACACACACACACACACATTGTTATAGAAATATTAGCAATCTTTCTGTTTTTTAGTTATAGAATTATTAGAAATGTTAGTTATATAGAAGTGTTTTTTAGTTATAGAAATATTAGGAATGTTAGTTATATAGAAATATTAGAAATGTTAGTTATATAGAAATGTTAGTTATATTAGAAATGTTAGTTATATAGAAATGTTAGTCAAATATGAATGTTTTTTAGTTATAGAAATATTAGAAATGTTAGTTTTAGTTATAGAAATATTAGAAATGTTAGTTTTAGTTATAAAATTTAGAATTTGCATATATGAAATCACAATCCATCATTTAAAAACTGTTACTTTACTTTTGCGGCATATAGTATTTGTTGTCGATGATGCCCGGCCCGCATCCTTGCCGTCGACCCGTTCGCAACGACGTCCTGCTTCAGAGGACCCATGTCTGGGACTGGGCTCTGCCGGGCTGGCACTGGGAGGTGCTACCTTCAGGGGCGCGACGCTTGGTGAGGAACCCAGCCCCGGGTCCCGTCGTCGACCCTCATCTCCTTTGGTGGCATTCGCGTGGGCCACTTTCGGTGCGGAGGGAGCCGGCCCCGCCGGAGGTGGTACGTCGCCGTGTCAGAGAGGAGGACGAGCACGTCCATCGCTACATGGCTGCTATGGACGTCAGGTTCTCCAATACCTGGCAGGTTCTTTGGGGAGATCACCCAAGCTATGATCCAGTGATGGTTCCTTCACTTTGGTTGTCCACCGCCTAGATTACTCTCTAGTATTCGATCTTTATTAGCTAGCTAGCTAGCTAGTGATGTATTCGATATATAATATTCGAGATGATTTATTCGAGATTATATATATTATTTGAGACGATGTATTCGAGATTATATCTATTATTCGATAAGACGTATTCGAGATTATATTCGATGATGCTTATTATGTACTATAATTGATTCAGTTTTTCCTTATTAATTGATTGCATCCACGCATTGTAATTTGAATATATTTCTTTTGGATTAGTTAAATAAAACCTATGGAGGACAATACCGGCAGAGAGGGAGAAGAGGCCCTGTTCAATATCATACGCAATCCTCTCGGGTGTAACATCCCAAATTTTCAATTTGGAATGTTATACACTAGATCATCATTGCATATCATAATTTTTGCATTTCGGTTGATCCTAGAAATTTCACACAACTCAAGGACCCTCGGAGAGAGTTGGGGATTTCGTTATTTTCATATTTGAGTTGCCTCAAATTTTGAAAATAGGATCATTTGATTTTATTTATTTTATCTTTAATTATTTCTATTATAAAAATTATGAGAGAGGGAATAAAATGACTTTCCCAAAATAAAGAAATATTGAGGATTTAATAAAAAAATCAAATAATATTTTATTGGGTTTTATTTGCTATTTTATTTGAATTTAGGAAAAATGTGCATTTTTCAAAATTGCATTTAGGCCCCAAATAAATGTTCATCCTGTGCGGCTTGATTTTAGAAGCTGGGGAAAATTTATTTCAGGATTTTTGGAGTCCATTTAGTAGTCCTTTTGTTTTTTTCTGAGCGTAACTATTTATAAAAAAACGCGCAACCGACCTACGGGCCGTGTCCAACCGGGACACTAAGGCCCGTCCGGCTTTAAAAGCCGGGGAGGCCCAGCCGGAAGCCCCCCCAAACCCTAGCCGCGCCGCCGCCTTCGCCGCCACCGCCGCCTTGCCACGCCGCCGCCGCCTTCGCCCCGCGCCGTCGCCGCCGCTGCCCGCCGCCGTCGCCGCCGGAGCCGCCGCCGCCGGACCCGCCGCCCGAGGTTTACCTCGATCCCGCCTTCGTTTTTTTAGAAAAACCATTCAGTTTTCCGACGGTTTTGTCGTTTTTTTTTTTTTGGTTTTCTTAAATAGATCGGTTTTCCGGTTTATTTAAATAGTGAGCGTTCGTCCGTTCGTTCGTTTTAACGAACGTTCGTCGTTTTTTTTTCTCGGATTAAATCCGCGATTTTTCTGATCGTGATTTTCGTTTTAGTATAACTTTTCACTCGTTTATCAGAATTAGGCGATTCGAGCGCTTGGAGTTTCGTCTCGAAACCCTCTTTCCTTTTAACCAACTTAAACAAATTTTTGCTACTGTAAAAATTGCCTTAGATTCAGAATAGTAAATGAAGCCTGTTTCTTTTGCCGTTTGTCTTTCGTTGCTTCGTTCGATTTGATTCTTTTGCCAAACGGAGTTCTTAAATTGAACTTTCTGGTTAGATCTCTTATTTGAGTTTTACCTGTGCATTAGTCGAGTACTTATTGTATGCTTGTTTATTTGCGATAGAGTACCCGGAGTGTGCCGCTTGTTACTTCGAATCGCTAGGTTTCCCGGATCAACATCAAGGCAAGTAACACTTGATCATACCTCCTACTACCCAGTTTTATTGCATTAGATCAATCCTCACACACTGCATGTTCTCGGATCTAATTAAATTGTGGGTTTGGGAAGTAGTTGAGGTAGAACCTATTACCTGTTTATTTTCAAACCTTTGGGAGTTACTCTACGTTTGCTTATTATTGCTATGCTATGCTAGTAGACGTGGATTGGGTGAGTGTATCCATGACAGATGTGAGATTTTTAATTAATGGTTTATTTAAGGTGGCAACTTAAACAAACATCTGGGTGGATTGAGGCACCTAGGTATTCCAGGATTTGCCTGTTTTCTTTTGGACCGCCACCCAGGCTGAAAGGGATCATGAGATTATTCATGCTAGAAACTTCCGTGTGCAGCCACAAGCTATTATGGGCTCTAGCATAGTTGACTAAGTCGTGCGAACTCTTAGAGTGGTAGACTAGCAGATGTAGGGGATGTAGGTGGTACGGTCTACCCATCGTAAGGTGCTAGTGCTTCTGAAAGACTATGTCTCGGTCATCCGTTTCTCAAACACCATGTAGTGCGAGAAATCCAACGGAGGAGATCGAGTCTTGTGGGGAAAAGTACGCAAACCTCTGCAGAGTGTATAAACTAATCATGGTTAGCCATGTCCCCGGTTATGGACATCTTGAGTATCTAGTACCTGGATTATCATGTGAATCTCAACATGTTACTCTAAATTTAATTTTGTTGGGTTTTGTTTAATGATGATGTTTAATTGGGATTGAGAATGATGTCAACCATTCTCAATGTTTAACAACCACCATGATAGTTAAATAAATTTATTCCTTTGCAGTAGGGAAAAATTGGCTTTACGCAAAACTGTAACCATAGAGCTTTCCACCAGCCAAATATGCATATAGAATAGCTGTTTCATTCGATTAGTCTCTATGTGTCACATTGCCAGCATATTGCATGTGCTGACCCATTTTCGGGCTGCAACGTTAATGTTGCAGACTTTTCAGACAACGATTAAGGAGTTTTAGGTCATGGTTCTATACTCAGTGATGCCGTTGGAGTTGATGGACTCACTTATCTTCCAAGCCTTCCGCTGTTATCGTTATTAGATGGCCTTAAGCCATATTTATTGTAATAAGTTCTCTTTTGAGACACTCGATGTAATAAGTGTGTGATTGCTACTCTGCTATAAATCCTTCAAGTACTGTGTGGTGTCAGCATTACTGATCCAGGGATGACACCGGAGCACAGAGATTGGACCGTTTGAGGTCTGGTCGCTACAAGATGATATCAGAGCACACGCTGACTGTAGGACACGACCACTAAGCTAAAGACCTAGATCACTACTCACTCTCTTCTCTTCTGACCTCTCATCTTTTCTACTCTTCTAGGATGGCGGATGCAAGGAACAAGTTCACTCAACCGGATGAAGATACACCCTTTGGACGTCACTTGAAGGAAGTCACTAGATACCTGAACATAGGAGTACCAAGCTTCACCGGAACCTACAACGCCACTCTACCTGAAGAAGAGCACTGGATGATTCAAGTTCAAGTTCCAGGAAGGACGTTCATGCCAGTCACTGAGCCCATAGTGTTTTCTTTCGATTCACCAACTTGGAATCTAGGAAAGAGCATGGCAGCTCACATCGCCATGGGACGCATTGGAGAAGTCTACTGCAATGATCTCAAGGATACTATCTACCAGATTTATGGGCGTCGAGATGAGCACTGGGAGATGATCAGCACCAGAAAGGATAGATCCATTGCAGCTTTTATCCAGGAGTTAAACCAACACATTCGAAGTCAGGAGAACCAGATGCGTGCCGACATGATAGACCTGAAGAAGGCAAAGACAAGAATCAAGGAACTGGAGGAAGAACTCAAGGCTACACGTGAAGATTTTGAAGAAGAAATTGAAGTATTAGTGGAAAAGAATGACGATCTGATCAAGAAGATTGGAATATTAATGGGAAGCCCTACACCAGTAGAAGAAGACGAAGAACCCAAGGAGATTTGCCCGGAAGACTACATCATCATCGACGACACCGACTCGGATCCAGATGATAGCGATGATGACTATGTTGATGAAGCTGGAGCAGATATCATGGAGTCTGCAACCGAAGAATATTTCTAGTAGACCACCCCAACAGTAGTAGTAGTCCACCATGTAAATTTAGTAGTCCAAGCACTTTTGCGATAGTTAGATCGATTGTATGCCCTTGTTTGATTGATTAAATGAAGTGAATTGTTTGCTTTTGCCTCATGTGCATATGGGTAGTGTTTTCTCTTTAGACCCCCCTTCTATTCTTAAATCTCATCTTTTCTAAACCCTCAGATGCCTCCAAGACGTGACCCCGGATTTACCTTTCCACCGGAGCTCACTTAGTTGATCCAGCAGCAGAACACATTGATGCAGTTACTAGTCCAGAATCAGAACCAGGGGAACAACAACAACAACCCACCACCACCACCACCTATTGATCACTTAGCCTGTTTTCTTAGGCTAATTCCGCCGGTGTTTTCCAGTAGCACCAATCCGATAGTAGCAGATGATTAGCTCCGCAAGACAGCTAGAGAGTTGACCACAGCAGGATGCGCGGATGCGGAGAAGGTGAAGTTTGCCGCACATCAGCTTGAAGGACCCGCGGCATCATGGTGGGAAAAATTTCACAGCCACTTTCCCTGTCGATACTATCACATGGGACCAGTTTCAGCAGGCTTTTCATACTGCCCATGTCTCAGCAGAAGCTATGGCCATGAAGAAGTGAGAGTTTCGTAACTTGCGCCAAGGAGGACGGACAATCGGCTAGTATGTGGAGGACTTTAGTAAATTAGCACGTTATGCCCCAGATGACGTTGCTACGGATGCAGCAAAACATGAGAAGTTTCTGGAAGGACTGAATGATGAGTTGAGCATGCAGTTGATGGTAGCAACCTTCAACAACTACCAGGAGTTGGTAGATCATGCTCTTATGATTGAAGGGAAACATTAGCAAATTGAGAATCGCAAGAGGAAGTATGCACAAGGAAAGTACAATTCAGGAGCTCAGCAGAAGCCACGATTTACCCCTAGGCCGGGAGAACATTTTCAGCATACCCATGGAGGAGGAAGCTCGCACAATCACAATGGCCCTAGGAATTGTAATGGGAATGGAGGAAGCAACGGCCAGAACCGCACCAACCCATCAACCCCAGCCAAGAAAGACCTGAGCCAAGTCACTTGTTTTAAGTGCGAGAAGACCGGACATTATGCCAATGAATGTCCTAAATCCCAGAATGGAAATGGAAATGGAAGCTCTGGGAAGAAGCCGAACCCTTTCAACAGGGGACAGGTGAACCACGTTAACGTGGAGGAGGTTGAAGAGCAGCCGGATGCAGAAAATCGGTAAGTTTTTGGTTAAGTCATTTACTGCACTCGTTCTTTTCGATACTGGTGCATCGCATTCATACATATCAAGGGGATTTGTTTATAAGTATAAATTGCCAACCCAAGCCCTTATGTCACCCATGTTAGTAACTTCGCCTGGAGCAGAATATATGGCTAGTCTATGGTGTGATCGGTTACCATTAAGAATTGGTAACTATGTTTTTCCCTCAGACCTAATAGTGTTGGAATCCCAAGGATTGGATGTGATATTAGGCATGGATTGGTTGTCAAAGTATGAAGGGAATATTGAATGTGCTAGTAAGTCAATTTTACTTACCACCCCAGAAGGGAGAAGGATCAAGTATGTATCCCGACATGTGCCAAAGAGGACTCAAGTAAATTGTTTAACCGGAGTTGTGCAGGAGGAAGTACCAGTAGTGAAGGATTTCCCCGAAGTATTTCCAGAAGAGTTGCTAGGCATGCCACCGGATAGAGATATTGATTTTTTGATTGAGCTTTTGCCAGGCATAGGGTCAATATCAAAGAGACCATATAGGATGCCTGCAAAGGATTTGGTGGAAATTAAGAAGCAGATTAAGGAGTTACTGGATAAAGGATATATTCGCCCAAGTTCATCGCCTTGGGGATCGCCAGTACTTCTAGTAGAGAAGAAGGATGGATCGTTAAGGATGGTTGTCGATTATCGAGGATTAAATGAAGTAACCATCAAGAACAAGTACCCACTACCGATGATCAATGATCTATTTGATCGATTGCAAGGAGCTAAGGTATTTTCCAAGATCGATCAGCGATCAGGATACCAGCAGTTGAAGATTTGGGAACAGGATATACCCAAGACGGCTTTTACCACCAGGTATGGGCTGTACAAGTATACCGTTATGTCATTTGGTCTGACTAACGCACGTGCATATTTTATGAACATGATGAACAAGGTGTTTATGGAGTTCTTGGATAAGTTCGTCGTAGTGTTCATTGATAATATCCTGGTTTACTCGAAGAATGAAGAGGAGCATAAGGAACATTTGCGTTTGGTTCTTGGAAAGCTCAGAGAACATCAATTATATGCCAAGTTTAGCAAATGCGAGTTTTGGTTGAAGGAAGTTGGATTTCTCGGACACGTTATATCTGGAGAAGGTATAGCAGTAGATCCCACTAAAGTTGATACCATGACCAAGTGGGAAGCACCAACCACTGTGGGAGAGATCCGGAGTTTTCTTGGACTCGCATGATACTACCGGAGGTTTATTGAGAACTTCTCAAAGATTGCGAAGCCTATGATGGAGTTGTTGAAGAAGGATACCAAGTTCATATGGACGGAGGAATGTGAGGCTAATTTTCAGGAGTTGAAGAAACGTTTGGTTACCTCACCCATGTTGATTTTACCGGATCAGACCAAGGATTATGAGGTGTATTGCGACGCTTCACGTCGAGGACTTGGAGTAGTGCTTATGCAGGAAGGCAGAGTTGTTTCATATGCCTCACGACAGCTTAGGCCTCATGAGTTGAATTATGCTACGCATGATTTGGAGTTAGTAGCCGTAGTGCATGCATTGAAGACTTGGAGACATTTTCTGATTCGAAACCATTGCGAGGTGTACACGGATCACAAGAGTTTGAAGTATATTTTCACACAGAAGGAGTTGAACCTCAGACAAAGGAGATGGTTGGAGCTCATCAAGGATTATGATATGAAATTGCATTATCAACCTGGAAAGGCTAACATAGTAGCTGACGCATTAAGCCGTAAGAGCCATGTCAACACCCTAATGACGGGAGATTTACCAGGGGAGTTAGCCGAAAATCTACGAGAGCTATGTTTGGAAATAATTCCAAGAGGCTATGTAGCAGCATTGGAGATTCAGTCTACTTTGATGGATAAGATCAGAAAAGCTCAAAGGACTGCCAAGGAAATTGCTTCTATTAAGGAGAAAATGAGCAAAGGAAAAGCTAAGGGATTTCGTGAGGATGAGCACGATACCTTATGGTTTGAAGATCGTGTCTATGTACCAAATGATCCGGAGATTAGGAAGCTAATTTTGCAAGAGGCCCATGACTCACCATACTCGATTCACCCAGGAAATACCAAGATGTATTTGGATTTGAAGGATATTTTCTGGTGGACCGGAATGAAGAAGGATATTGCGGAATATGTAGCAGTTTGTGATGTATGTCAGAGAGTGAAGGCAGAGCATCAGAAGCCAGCAGGATTGCTACAACCATTGCCGATACCCGAATGGAAGTGGGATAAGCTAGGCATGGATTTTATTATAGGATTGCCCAGAACACGTTCAGGCTATGACTCGATATGGGTTGTAGTCGATCATTTGAGAAAGGTAGCTCATTTCATTCCAGTGAAGACTACCTATACCAGTGCAAAGTTGGCAAAGATATACATGACAAGGATCGTATGTCTGCATGGAGTTCCAAGGAGCATTGTATCAGATAGAGGAACCCAGTTTACCTCAAAGTTCTAGAATCAGTTGCATGAGACTTTGGGAACCAGACTGGAGTTTAGCACAACTTTCCACCCGCAGACAGATGGACAGACCGAGAGAGTCAATCAGATTTTGGAGGATATGCTAAGAGCTTGTGCGCTAGATTATGGATCTAGTTGGGATGAGAATTTGCCATATGCAGAGTTCTCTTACAACAACAGCTATCAAACCAGTTTGAAGATGGCCCCTTTCGAAGCCTTGTATGGAAGGAGGTACAGGACCCCATTGTCTTGGGATGAAGTTGGAGATCGCCAGTTGTTTGGACCGGATCTGATAAAGGAGTCTGAACGGAAAATGAAATTGATTCGCGATAGGCTGAAGGTAGCTCAGTCCAGCCAGAAGAGTTATGCAGATTCTAAATGCAAGGACACAGTTTACAAAGTAGGAGACCGAGTTTATCTTCGAGTATCTCCACTTCGAGGAGTTAAGCGCTTTGGAGTTAAGGGAAAACTAGCGCCACGTTTTGTAGGCCCATACAAAGTTTTGGAGCGTATGGGAGAAGTAGCCTATAAGTTAGAATTACCCGAAGGACCGTCAGGAGTTCACGACGTGTTTCATGTATCCCAGTTGAAGAAGTGCCATGCAGAAATGGCTGACATACCGCTGAGGGATACGGTACCACTGGAAGCATTTCAGTTGGACAGTGATTTGACCTATGAGGAGAAACCAGTTAAGATTCTAGAATATGCCAGTCGAGTCACCCGCAGCAAGGTTATCAAGTTTTGCAAGGTTCAGTGGAGCCACCACACGGAGGATGAAGCCACCTGGGAACGAGGAAGATTTGCTGAAAGACCACCCTCACCTATTTTCTAGCCAACCCGAATCTCGAGGGCGAGATTCATCTTAAGGGGCGTAGGTTTGTAACATCCCAAATTTTCAATTTGGAATGTTATACACTAGATCATCATTCATATCATAATTTTTGCATTTCGGTTGATCCTAGAAATTTCACACAACTCAAGGACCCTCGGAGAGAGTTGGAGATTTCGTTATTTTCATATTTGAGTTGCCTCAAATTTTGAAAATAGGATCATTTGATTTTATTTATTTTATCTTCAATTATTTCTATTATAAAAATTATGAGAGAGGGAATAAAATGACTTTCCCAAAATAAAGAAATACTGAGGATTTAATAAAAAAATCAAATAATATTTTATTGGGTTTTATTTCCTATTTTATTTGAATTTAGGAAAAATGTGCATTTCTCAAAATTGCATTTAGGCCCCAAATAAATGTTCATCCTGTGCGGCTTGATTTTAGAAGCCGGGGAAAATTTATTTCGGGATTTTCGGAGTCCATTTAGTAGTCCTTTTGTTTTTTTTTCTGAGCGTGACTATTTATAAAAAAACGCGCAACCGACCTACGGGCCGTGTCCGACCCGGACACTAAGGCCCGTCCGGCTTTAAAAGCCGGGGAGGCCCAGCCGGAAGCCCCCCAAACCCTAGCCGCGCTGCCGCCTTCGCCGCCGCCGCCGCCTTGCCGCGCAGCCGCCGCCGCCTTCGCCCCGCGCCGCCGCTGCTACCACCGCCCGCCGCCGGAGCCGCCGCCGCCCGACGGAGCCGCCGCCGGACCCGCCGCCCGAGGTTTACCTCAATCCTGCCGCCATTTTTTTCAGAAAAACCGTTCGGTTTTCCGATGGTTTTGTCATTTTTTGTTTCGGTTTTTTTAAATAGATCGGTTTTCCAGTTTATTTAAATAGTGAGCGTTCGTCCGTTCGTTCATTTTAACGAACGTTCGTCGTTTTTCTTTTTCTCGGATTAAATCCCGATTTTTCTGATCGCGATTTCTGATCTGATTTTCGTTTTAGTATAACTTTTCGCTCGTTTATCGGAATCAGGCGATTCAAGCGCCTGGAGTATCGTCTCGAAACCCTCTTTCCGTTTAACCAACTTAAACAAGTTTTTGCCACTGTAAAAATTTCCTTAGATCCAGAATAGTAAACAAAGCCTGTTTCTTTTGCCGTTTGTCTTTCGTTGCTTCGTTCGATTTGATTCTTTTGCCAACCGGGGTTCTTAAATTGAACTTTCTGGTTAGATCTATTATTTGAGTTTTACCTGTGCATTAGTCGAGTACTTATTGTATGCTTGTTTGTTTGCGATAGAGTACCCGGAGTGCGCCGCTTGTTACTTCGAATCGCTAGGTTTCCCGGATCAGCAGCAAGGCAAGTAACACTTGATCATACCTCCTACTACCCAGTTTTATTGCATTAGATCAATCCTCACACTCTGCATGTTCTAGGATCTAATTAAATTGTGGGTTTGGGAAGTAGTTGACGTAGAACCTATTACCTGTTTATTTTCAAACCTTTGGGAGTTACTCTACGTTTGCTTATTATTGCTATGCTATGCTAGTAGACGTGGATTGGGTGAGTGTATCCATGACAGATGTGAGATTTTTAATTAATGGTTTATTTAAGGTGGCAACTTAAACACACATCTGGGTGGATTGAGGCACCTGGGTATTCCAGGATTTGCCTGTTTTCTTTTGGACCGCCACCCAGGCTCAAAGGGATCATGAGATTATTCATGCTAGAAACTTCCGTGTGCAGCCACAAGCTATTATGGGCTCTAGCATAGTTGACTAAGTCGTGCGAACTCTTAGAGTGGTAGACTAGCAGATGTAGGGCATGTAGGTGGTACGGTCTACCCATTGTAAGGTGCTAGTGCTTCTGAAAGACTATGTCTCGGTCATCCGTTTCTCAAACACCATGTAGTGCGAGAAATCCAACGGAGGAGATCGAGTCTTGTGGGGAAAAGTGCGCAAACCTCTGCAGAGTGTATAAACTAATCATGGTTAGCCGTGTCCCCGGTTATGGACATCTTGAGTATCTAGTACCTGGATTATCATGTGAATCTCAACATGTTACTCTAAATTTAATTTTGTTGGGTTTTGTTTAATGATGATGTTTAATTGGGATTGAGAATGATGTCAACCATTCTCAATGTTTAACAACCACCATGATAGTTAAATAAATTTATTCCTTTGCAGTAGGGAAAAATTGGCTTTACGCAAAACCGTAACCATAGAGGTTTCCACCAGCCAAATATGCATATAGAATAGCTGTTTCATTCCATTACTCTCTATGTGTCACATTGCCAGCATATTGCATGTGCTGACCCATTTTCGGGCTGCAACGTTAATATTGCAGACTTTTCAGACGATGATTAAGGAGTTTTAGGTCGTGGTTCTATACTCAGTGATGCCGTTGGAGTTGATGGACTCACTTATCTTGCAAGCCTTCCGCTGTTATCGTTATTAGATGGCCTTAAGCCATATTTATTGTAATAAGTTCTCTTTTGAGACACTCGATGTAATAAGTGTGTGATTGCTACTCTGCTATAAATCCTTCAAGTACTGTGTGGTGTCAGCATTACTGATCCAGGGATGACACCGGAGCACAGAGATTGGACCGTTTGAGGTCTGGTCGCTACAGCGGGCCAGATGATGATCAGAATGAAGAAGATTATGACGGCTCCGAATATCTAAACAACACCGGGGAGGGTGATATGATATTCGATCGTGACGACCTAATTGATGAAGTCATGAACTATGAACATGACGAAGAAAATGTTAATCTTGAAACAACAAAGACCGCCGAGGTATATATATTTATATAAGCAGGCATCGATATATTAACGAATCGATCTTTCTTCTTTCAACCATCCGGATCAAGCAAATCTTCAGGCAACAAGAAACAAGGCCCGAACAAAAAGTTAAAGGAGGGCGTAAAGTACAATATCGAGACCATCAAACCTAATGGCGAACCATTAGCGCCTATTCATTCGTCAGTGCGGAGTTCTTGTGAGGGACCAACTCCCGATCTCCCTTCAAGAATGGAGAGAGCCAGCAAAGCCACGTCCAGCAGTTACTTTTGTCGACGACAGACAAAAACTTCTGCTTTGGGAAACGCTCATGGAACATTTCACCCTACCACATCATTTCATAGAAGGAGATGTGGAGAAAGTCAAGGACGCTGCTCTTAGGAAGATGGCGGTTGCATTCAACAACCACAAGAATCGTGAATGGGACAAGTACATCAAGGGAGGAAGGAAGACTCCAGTATTCGAGGGAACACTAGAGAAGCAAAGTGCTCATTGGGACGATTTCGTGAAATTCAAGGATTCGGAATTATCTAAGGAACGGTCAAGAATAAACAAGGCCAATGCCGCAAAAAAGGATAAGTTCCATAAGCTGGGGCCAGGTGGGTATGCGGTGGGAATGCCTAAGTGGGATAAGTCTGAGAAAGAGATGGAGGATGCAGGTGTCACTCCAGAAACATTGAGCTGGCCCCCCCAGGTGTAGGACTTGGTTCTATGTGTATGGGGGGAGTTGGACCCGAAGACAGGCAAAGTTTCGAAGAAGGCATGTCTGGACGGAGCTGAAGATAAGCTACTTGTTGCAATAGAAGAGGCTCGATTGGGGGTGTTCCAGCCCAACATCGAGAACGACGAGCTTACGTGTGCCCTGGGAAATCCTGAACACCCGGGAAGAACACGAGGCAAGGGCACTATTCCGTGGTATGAGGGGTTTTCGGACTGGAACGCCGACTACAGAACCCATGCGAGAAAGAACATTGCGGAGGAGAAGAAGTGGAAGATGGAGGAGGAGCAGAGGAAGCTAGACTATGAGCGCCTTCAAGGCCTAGAATCAGTGCACGCGGACTTGGCAGTCAAATTCCAGCAGCAGCAGGAGCAGATCGACTCACTCAGCCAGCAAAGGGGGTCGCAGCAGCTAGCGGATGATCCAGCACTGGATAGCACCGTCCCATCCATGCCGAGAAGCAGCGTGGGTTCCGCCCCGGGTGACGCAGGATAGCTACCCAGTGGATGACATCATGGAGAACACTAACTGCGAGCTACACTTCAAAATGAAGAACATATCCATGAAGGTGGCAGACGCCCTTGCTTTTACAAATCCCCCCGAGGCAACTTTCCATTGCAACCTGATTCCAGCGGGCTATGCTCGTGTCTTGGTTGATGAGGTGGTGGACCAATATTCAAGGCTAAAGCTTGACATTCCTGGAGGTGACAAGGAGCACACACTGGGAGAGGCCAACCATCGTATCATCCTATGGAGAAAGGATTGCATCATCTTTCGAAGGCCACCGACACCACGTCATCCGACTCCTCGTCGAAGTCCGCCACCGAGTCAGCAGACTCCCGCTCCTCCAAGTCCACCTACGCGTCAGGCCACTCCTCCTCCAAGTCCGGCACAGCTTTAGGCCACTCCTCCTCCAAGTCCGGCAAAGCGTCAGGCCACTCCTCCTCCAAGTCCGGCACAGCTTCAGGCCACTCCTCCTCCAACTCAGCCACGTCAGCCGTCTTCACCGCCTCAGCAATCACGGAAGAGAGCCGCCTCAGCTATGGTGCGTAGCGGTACAAGTCGAGGTAGTACTGGAGGTACAGGCGGAGGCAAACGATTTCAATATGGTCCAAGTAGCCTCGCGCCTCTTCCGCAGAGGCATTACGACAAGTCCGAGGAGGAAAACGCAGCCATATCGAAGGCCGAGGTGGAAGCCCATTTTGCACCGAAACCACCACCGCCGCCAAGGGAGAAAGTGCCTGAGGAAAAGATTGACCACTTCATTTGTATGGCTAGAGCACTAGCTCCCAAGCCTGTTGATACAGACTATGAGTGCCACCTCAGGAAGTTAAATCGAGCATGTCTACAGAAAGAGGCGAGCTCGAGCTCGAGCAAATCAGCTGGCAAAACATGCGGTAAAACTGTTCCCCAACTGGGAGAACAGGCGGCGCAATCAATCCCCCCGCTTGTTGTGCCAACAACACATGAGAGTAGGCGCGCCCAATATTATTGTGGGCAAACCGTTTACGTTCCCGAGCTGGGCGATGTGGTAATAACCGAGGAGCATATTGAGCAGGCTAAAAGCCTCATGATCACTGTTGGACAACTCCTCGATATCGATCCCATGTCTCCGACTAGAGAGGAGGAAATAAAACGGAAATATGTCCGGGGCCAACCTTTGGTCGAGCTAGACGAGGTCAAGAAGCTCCCAACGAGAATGTATGAATTGCATCAATGGTACATGGACATTACCAAGATTTCCAATCGAGAGTCCCTCATGGTGAATGTCAAGAAGGATCATTACTACCATGAGAAATCTGTGTCCGTTGAGTATTCAGAACTATTTCAGTTATACAATCAAGACGCACTCAACAAATATATCGTCAGTTGCTATTGTCTATAAGTGATTTCTTTCTGTAATTTAAGTCTCAAGCTAGCTGTAGTGATCATTTTGATCAATCATTACCTGTAATTATCCTCACTATATTCTTTTCTGTGGTATTATGCAGGATGAAGATTTATGAAATGAAAAAAGGTGGACGCTATGGCGTTGGGTTCATTGCCCCAAATACCATTAATGAATATACATGGAAAATAGATCCATATTACGAAAAAGTGTAGAGGAAAGCATGCTAGAGTTCTTCAAGCGCCTCAAATACAATGAAGATATACTACTTCCTTACAACTTCGAGTGAGTCACACTGTCTTGTACTACAAATTCTGTTTTTGCCTACTAGCTAGCTACATGTTTTTGCTTACATATGCCTGCTTAATTAAGACATGCAAACGTGTGTGCATGCAGATTTCACTGGATCTTGTTAATCATTAAAGTTGATGAAGGAACAGTTGAAGTACTAGACTCACTACTTAAGAAACCAACTAACTACACCATCGTGAAGGGGATAGTCAACAGGTAATTTCAATCATTATTAACTATATCTCGGCCTATTTAATTAGTTCGTCATTTCCTGATAACAACTATTTAATAACCCATTTATACATTTTCTTTGTCAGCGGGCAGGGCTTGGGCAAAGTTCATCAGCGTCACTCCAGGCCAATGGAAACGAAATCTGAAATGGTATCGACCCATGGTAAGTAATTAAGTAGTACTAGCTAGCTGCCATCTCTTTAATTATCATGCTTGATTAATTAGTATATGATCAAATTCCATTCTCGTAAAGGCCCTGAAGCAGGCGCCGGGGAATAATCTGTGTGCATACTACGTTTGCGAGAACATTCGCATGATGGCGTCCGAAAGGAGCAGATCTCAAAGACAGGAGTGGGTACGTTTGTCAGAACACTATTCACAATTTTTACACCATTATCGATATATAGTCACACAACTAATACACATGCATATTGATCTCCTTCTTAACATTTCAAAGAGGTGCGGGAGAAACTCCTACCAGAGGACCGCATAGAAGCAATTCAAGAGGAAATAGCAGGATTTTTGCTCGACCAGGTCATAGATCCCAAAGGAGAATACTTTTACCCGCTACCGCCCCCATGAACCACTTCCAATTGTTATCGTGCTCCGAAGGCACCAATTAGGCTAATGCCACTGGCTCCGAAGGCACCAATTAGGAGAAATTGTATATAGCTAGCCTCTCCGAAGGCACCCGTGTATATATGTGTGAATTAATTAATGGTGGTTGTGAGACATTCGATGATATATATATATATATATGATCGGTCCTACTAGAAATTCTATTTATATATATGCATAACGTGTACAATATGTAGTATCATAAAATACCAGGAAACGAAAAAGAATTAAATGGAAAACACAAAATTAAATGAAAAAGAAATCATAAACCCAAAACCACCCACCCTTTTAATACCGGTTGGTGTCACCAACCGGTACTAAAGGGCTCCCTGCCCCCGGAGCTGGCTCGTGCCACGTGGTTGCCCTTTAGCACCGATTCGTGCTGAACCGGTACTAAAGGGGGGGACCTTTAGTGCCCACACTTTAGTGCCGGTTACCGAACCGACACTAAAGGGCCTTACGAACCGGTGCTATTGCCCGGTTCTGCACTAGTGTATGGACCCGAAGGTCTGAAGTAAACTACTCACACTTCATCGGAGAGGCTATGGTGTTCATGTAGAAGCCCTCCGTGATCGATTCCCCCTCCGGCGGAGCTCCGGAAAAGGCCCCAAGATGGGATCTCACGGATACAGAAAGTTATGGCGGTAGAATTAGGGATTTGGCTCCGTATCTGGTAGTTTGGGGGTACGTAGGTATATATAGAAGGAAGAAGTACGTCGGTGGAGCAACATGGGCCCCACGAGGGTGGAGGGCGCGCCTGGGGGGGTAGGTGCGCCCCCTACCTCGTGCCCTCTTGATTGTTTTCTTGACGTAGGGTCCAAGTCCTCTGGATCATGTTCGTTCCGAAAATCACGTTCCCTAAGGTTTCATTCCGTTTGGACTCCGTTTGATATTCTTTTCCTGCGAAACTCTGAAATAGGCAAAAAAAACAGCAATTCTGGGATGGGCCTCCGGTTAATAGGTTAATCCCAAAAATAATATAAAAGTGTATAATAAAGCCGAATAATGTCCAAAACAGGATATAATATAGCATGGAACAATCAAAAATTATAGATACGTTGGAGACGTATCAAGCATCCCCAAGCTTAATTCCTTCTCGTCCTCGAGTAGGTAAATGATAAAAACAGAATTTTTGATGTGGAATTCTACTTGGCATAATTTCAATGTAATTCTCTTAATTATGGTATGAATATTCAGATCCGAAAGATTCAAGACAAAAGTTTAATATTTACATAAAAATAATAATACTTCAAACATACTAACTAAGAAATTATGTCTTCTCAAAATAACATGGCCAAAGAAAGTTATCCCTACAAAATCATATAGTCTGGCTATGCTCCATCTTCACCACACAAAGTATTTAAATCATGCACAACCCCGATGACAAGCCAAGCAATTGTTTCATACTTTGGTTGTTCTCAAACTTTTTCAATCTTCACGCAATACATGAGCGTGAGCCATGGACATAGCACTATATGTGGAATAGAATGGTGGTTGTGGAGAAGACAAAAAGGGAGAATATAGTCTCACATCAACTAGGCATATCAACGGGCTATGGAGATGCCCATTAATAGATATCAATGTGAGTGAGTAGGGATTGCCATGCAACGGATGCACTAGAGCTATAAGTATATGAAAGCTCAACAAAAGGAACTAAGTGGGTGTGCATCCAACTCGCTTGCTCACGAAGACCTAGGGCATTTTGAGGAAGCCCATCATTGGAATATACAAGCTAACTTTTATAATGAAAAATTCCCACTAGTATAAGAAAGTGATATCATAGGAGACTCTCTACCATGAAGATCATGGTGCTACTTTGAACCACAAGTGTGGTAAAAGGATAGTAGCATTGTCCCTTCTCTCTTTTTCTCTCATTTTTTTATTTGGGCCTTTTCTCTTCTTCTTTTTATGGCCTCTTTTTATTAGTCCGGAGTCTCATCCCGACTTGTGGGGGAATCATAGTCTCCATCATCCTTTCCTCACTTGGGACAATGCTCTAAAAATGATGATCATCACACTTTTATTTACTTACAACTCAACAATTACAACTCAATACTTAGAACAAAATATGACTCTATGTGAATGCCTCCGGCGGTGTACCGGGATATGCAATGAATCAAGAGTGACATGTATGAATGAACGGTGGCTTTGCCACAAATACAATGCCAACTACATGATCATGCAAAGCAATACGACAATGATGGAGCGTGTCATAGTAAACGGAACGATGGAAAGTTGCATGGAAATATATCTCGGAACGGCTATGGAAATGCCATGATAGGTAGGTATGGTGGCTGTTTTAAGTAAGGTATATGGTGGGTGTACGATACCGGCAAAAGGTGCGCGGTATTAGAGAGGCTAACAATGGTGGAAGGGTGTCAGTGCGTATAATCCATGGGATCAACATTAGTCATAAAGAACTCACATACTTATTTCAAAAATCTATTAGTTATTGAAGCAACGTACTACGCGCATGCTCCTAGGGGGATAGATTGGTAGGAAAAGACCATCGCTCGTCCCCGACCGCCACTCATAAGGAAGACAATCAATAAATAAATCATGCTCCGACTTCTTCACATAAAGGTTCACCATACGTGCATGCTATGGGAATCACAAACTTCAACACAAGATTTTCTCAAATTCACAACTACTCAACTAGCACGACTCTAATATCACCATCTCCATATCTCAAAACAATTATCAAGTATCAAACTTCTCATAGTATTCAACACACTCATAAGAATTTTTTTTATTAATCTTGAATGCCTAACATAATTAAAGCAAATTACCACGCTGTTTTGTAGGACTCTCAAAATAATCTAAGTGAAGCATGAGAGAACAATAGTTTCTATAAAAAAATCCACCACCGTGCCCTAAAAGATATAAGTGAAGCACTAGAGCAAAAACTATATAACTCAAAAGATATAAGTGAAGCACATAGAGTATTCTAACAATTTCAGAATCATGTGTGTCTCTCTCAAAAGGTGTGTACAGCAAGGATTATTGTGGAAAACTAACAAATAAAGACTCAAATAATACAAGATGCTCCAAGCAAAACACATATCGTGTGGTGAATAAAAATATAGCTCCAAGTAAAGTTACCGATGGAAGTAGACGAAAGAGGGGATGCCTTCCGGGGCATCCCCAAGCTTTGGCTTTTAGGTGTCCTTAGATTATATTGGGGTACCATGGGCATCCCCAAGCTTAGTCTCTTGCCACTCCTTGTTCCATAATTCATCAAATCTTTTACCCAAAACTTGAAAACTTCACAACACAAAACTTAAAGTAGAAAATCTCGTGAGCTCCGTTAGCGAAAGAAAACAAAACACCACTTCAAGGTACTGTAATGAACTCATTATTTATTTGTATTGGTGTTAAACCTACTGTATTACAACTTCTCTTTGGTTTATAAACTATTTTACTAGCCATAGATTCATCAAAATAAGCAAACAACACACGAAAAACAGAATCTGTCAAAAACAGAACAGTCTGTAGTAATTTGTAGCTAACGCAAGTTCTGGAACCCCAAAAATTCTAAAATAAATTTATGGACGTGAGGAATTTATCTTTTAATTATCTGCAAAAATAATTAGCTAAATATCACTTTGCAAATAAAAATGGCAGCAATTCTCGTGAGCGCTAAAGTTTCTGTTTTTTAAAGCAAGATTAAAAAGACTTTCCCCAAGTCTTCCCAACGGTTCTACATGGCACAAAAACTAATTAAACACCAAAAACACAAACAAAACAGAGGCTAGATAAATTATTTATTACTAAAAAGGAGAAAAAAGCAAGGAATAAAAATAAATTGGGTTGCCTCCCAACAAGCGCTATCGTTTAACACCCCTAGCTAGGCATAAGAGCACGGATAGATCTAGGTATTTCCATAATAATAGGATAGATCATTAAAACTCGTTTCATATTATCTACGTTCGGCAGCGAGTTTTCTTTGAGGCAAGCAAAAGTAATCAAAAGGGCTAAATTTAATGGGACCAAAGTCCCCAAGATCAACTTTAGGAGGTATAGGTTCCTCCTTTGGCCCTTCGTATTGCACAACCAATTCATCATTATAAGCATTCTTTTGACAGAACTTTGTGAGCCTATACTCGAGAGAATATCCTAGCTCATTATTTCGAATAGTCAAATAATTATTAAGTTCAGAAATTCTATCAACTAGAACATTGGTAGGAACCCTTTTTCTAAGATTTTCATTAAAAGCAACAAAGTCTAGAGATTGAAAACACATTATTTCTCCTTGATCAAAAAGGATAGCCTCTATGGGAGGACGGCCAGCGTCCACCCTATAATGCGCAAAGATTTCTTTGGCCTCTTTTATTATAAATATAAACTCATGAGCCAAAAAGATAGTAGCGGCACGCTTAACAGAAGAATGCTCAATATTAGAAAATTCTAGGAAAATCCTTTGTATGCAAGGATGCATGTGCATAAATTGTCTTTCAAGTTCAACTACAAGCATGGCGATAGCGTCCGCAAGACTACTAGTTCTATGAAGAATAGAACTACCCATAGAAGGCAAAGCACCGGCACAAGTAAAGAAATCTTGGATAACTCCTCTTCCAATAATATTACCACTACCAATTCGGAATTTTTTTTGTATGTAAGATAGGGGGTTCTTTAGCAGGAGCATCAGAATTTTCCATGATATTATTATTGTCCATATCGACAATAATTTCCCCAATTTCACACATAACGGCAGAAAGTGCAAGGGGAAAAAGAAGGAGGAAGGCAAACGGAAAGAGGGGCGAATAAAACGGCAAGGGTTAAGTGGGGGAGAGGAAAATGAGAGGCAAATGGCAAATAATGTAATGCGGGAGATAAGGGTTTGTGATGGGTACTTGGTATGTTGACTTTTACATAGACTCCCCGACAACGGCGCGAGAAATCCTTCTTGCTACCTCTTGAGCACTACGTTGGTTTTCCCTTGAAGAGGAAAGGGTGATGCAGCAAAGTAGCGTAAGTATTTCCCTCATTTTTTGAGAACCAAGGTATCAATCCAGTAGGAGGCCATGCACGAGTCGCTCGCACCTACACAAACAAATAAAATCCCCGCAACCAACGCAATAAAGGGGTTGTCAATCCCTTCACGGTCACTTACAAAAGTGAGATCTGATAGATATGACAAGATAATATTTTTGGTATTTTTATGATAAAGATGCAAAGTAAAGAAAGCAAAATAAACAGAAAAGGAAATAGCTTGTTGACGGAAGATTAATATGATGAAAAATATACCCGGGGGCCATAGGTTTCACTAGTGGCTTCTCTCGAGAGCATAAGTATTACGGTGGGTAAACAAATTACTGTTGAGCAATTGACAGAATTGAGCATAGTTATGAGAATATCTAGGCATGATCATGTATATAGGCATCATGCCTGAGACAAGTAGACTGACTCCTGCCTGCATCTACTACTATTACTCCACACATCGACCACTATCCAACATGCATCTAGAGTATTAAGTTCAAAACAACAGAGTAACGCTTTAAGCAAGATGACATGATGTAGAGGGATAAACTCATGCAATATGAAATAAACCCCATCTTGTTATCCTCGATGGCAACAATACAATACGTGCCTTGCTGCCCCTACTGTCACTGGGAAAGGACACCGCAAGATTGAACCCAAAGCTAAGCACTTCTCCCATTGCAAGAAAGACCAGTCTAGTAGGCCAAACCAAACTGATAATTCATAGAGACTTGCATAGATAACCAATCATACATAAAAGAATTTAGAAAAGATTCAAATATTGTTCATAGATAAACTTGATCATAAACCCACAATTCATCGGTCTCAACAAACACACCGCAAAAGAAGATTACATCGAATAGATCTCCACAAGAGAGGGGGGAGAACTTTGTATTGAGATCCAAAAAGAGAGAAGAAGCCACCAGCTAATAACTATGGACACGAAGGTCTGAAGTAAACTACTCACACTTCATCGAAGAGGCTATGGTGTTGATGTACAAGCCCTCCGTGATCGATGCCCCCTCCGGCGGAGCTCCGGAAAAGGCCCCAAGATGGGATCTCACGGATACAGAAAGTTACGGCGGTGGAATTAGGGTTTTGGCTCCGTATCTGGTAGTTTGGGGGTACGTAGGTATATATAGGAGGAAGAAGTACGTCGGCTGAGCAACGTGGGCCCCACAAGGGTGGAGGGCGCGCCTGGGGGGTAGGCGTGTCACCCTACCTCGTGCCCTCCTGGTTGCTTTCTTGACGTAGGGTCTATGTCCTCTGGATCATGTTCGTTCCGAAAATCACGTTCCCGAAGGTTTCATTCTGTTTGGACTCCGTTTGATATTATTTTTCTGCGAGACTCTGAAATAGGCAAAAAACAGCAATTCTGGACTGGGCCTCCGGTTAATAGGTTAGTCCCAAAAATAATATAAAAGTGTATAATAAAGCCCAGTAATATCCAAAACAGGATATAATATAGCATGGAACAATAAAAAATTATAGATACGTTGGAGACGTATCAATAAGCTTTCTTTGTCCATGTTATTTTGAGAAGACATAATTACCTTGTTAGTATGCTTGAAGTATTTTTGTTTTTATGTCAATATTAAACTTTTGTTTTGAATCATACAGATTTGAAAATTCATTCCACAATAAAGAAATTACATGGATAAATATGTTAGGTAGCATTCCACGTCAAAAAATTTGTTTTTATCATTCACCTACTCAAGGACGAGCAGGAATTAAGCTTGGGGATGCTTGATACGTCTCCAACGTATATATAATTTTTGGTTGTTCCATGCTATTATATTATCTCTTTTGGATGTTTTATATGCATTATTATGCAGAAAAGGAATATCAAACGGAGTCCAAACAAAATGAAACTTTCGCGATGATTTTTTTGGACCAGAAGACATCCAGAGGACTTGGAGTACACGTCAGGGAAGCCGCTGAAGGAAATATGCCCTAGAGGTAATAATAAAGTTGTTATTTATATTTCGTTATATCATGATAAATTTTTATTATTTAATGCTAGAATTTTATTAATCAGAACTTAGTACATGTGTGGATACATAGACAAAACAGAGTGCCCCCAGTATGCCTCTACTTGACTAGCTCGTTAATCGAAGATGGTTATGTTTCCTGACCATAGACATGTGTTGTCATTTGATGAACAGGATCACATCATTAGAGAATGATGTGATGGACAAGACCCATCCGTTGGCTTAGCATAATGATCGTTTAGTTTTATTGTTATTGCTTCCTTCATGACTTATACATGTTCCTCTGACTATGAGATTATGCAACTCCTGAATACCGAGGAACACTTTGGGTGCTATCAAACATCACAACAGAACTGGGTGATTATAAAGATGCTCTACAGGTGTCTCCGATGGTGTTTGTTGACTTGGCATAGATCAAGATTAGGATTTGTCACTCTGAATATCAGAGAGGTATCTCTGGGCCCTCTCGGTAATGCACGTCACTATAAGCCTTGCAAGCAATGTAACTAATGAGTTAGTTACGGGATGATACGTTACAGAACGAGTAAAGAGACTTGCCAGTAACGAGATTGAACTAGGTATGATGATACCAACGATCGAATCTCGGGCAAGTAACATACCGATGACAAAGGGAATAACGTATGTTGTTATGCGGTTCGACCGATAAAGATCTTTGTAGAATATGTAGGAGCCAATATGAGCATCCAGGTTCCGCTATTGGTTATTGAGTGGAGATGTGTCTCGGTCATGTCTACATAGTTCTCAAACCCGTAGGGTCCGCATGCTTAACGTTCGATGACAATTTGTATTATGAGTTATGTGTTTTTGATGACCGAAGTTTGTTTGGAATCCCAGATGAGATCACAGACATGACGAGGAGTCTCAAAATGGTCGAGAGGTAAAGATTGATATATTGGAAGTTTACATGTGGACAGCGGAATGGTTCCGAAGAAGATCGGGGATTTTTCGGAGTACCGGGAGGTTACCGGAACCCCCCGGGAAAGTTACTGGGCCTAATGGGCCATAGTGGAGGAGAGGAGGCAGGCCACAGGAGGTGGGGCGTGCCCCCCTTGCCCCACGGCCCCCTCTTTCCTTCTCTCTCTCCCTCCTTTCCCCTTTCCCCGTCTCCGTTGGAAGGAAAGGGGGGCCGAATCCTACTAGGTTTAGAGTCCTAGTAGGACTCCCCCACCTTGGTGCGCCTCCCCCTTGGTCGGCCTCCTCCTCCCCAATCCTTTATATACGTGGGCAGAGGGCACCCCAAACACAGAACATCAATTGTCTTAGCCGTGTGCGGTGCCCCCTCCACAGTTTACCACCTCGGTCATATTGTCGTAGTGCTTAGGCGAAGCCCTGCGCGGATCACATCATCAACACCATCACCACACCGTCGTGCTGACAAAACTCTCCCTCGACCCTCTACTAGATCAAGAGCTCGAGGGACGTCATCGTGCTGAACGTGTGCTGAATATGGAGGTGTCGTACGTTTGGTACTTGGATCGGTTGGATCGTGAAGACGTTCGACTGCATCAACCGCGTTACTAAACACTTCTGCTTTCGGTCTACGAGGGTACGTGGACACACTCTCCCTTCTCATTTTTATGCATCTCCTAGTTAGATCTTGTGTGATAGTAGGAATTTTTTTGAATTACTACGTTCCCCAACAGCCACGAGGTGGCCACAAGGATGGAGGGAGCACCTAGGGGGTAGGGCGCACCCCGCACCCTTGTGGGCCCCTCGTCACTCCACCGACCTATTTCTTCCGCCTATATATTCTCAAATATTCCCAAACCAACCAGGAGAGCCATGAAAACACTTCTCCACCGCCGCAACCTTCTGTACCCGTGAGATCCCATCTAGGGGCCTTTTCCGGCGTCCTGTCGGAGGGGGATTCGATCACGGAGGGCTTCTACATCAACATCATTGCCTCTCCGATGAAGCGTGAGTAGTTTACCTCAGACCTACGCACTACTGCAGGTTGCTCCTAACGCGACACTACGATCAAAGACCCATCGATGAAACTGTGTGAGATGCCATAATCGAAAACGGTGGTGTAAAAAACTGTCAAAAAGGTGCAAAACGTTTGCGATGGAGGATGCATCAAACATGATTCAGATTTTAGTTGCATGTGCGATGCAGGGCATACGGTTCAACTCAATTAATTTTTTGCGATGAGGAGGAACAAAAGAAACAGGCAGCCAGATGAAGGCGTGTGCGATGTACAACATACGGTTCACTCGGATGAACTATTTGTCATTAGGCAACACAAAACAAATGGTCAACCAGATCAAAGGTGAGTGCGATATACGGCATGCGGTTCACTCAGATGAACTGTTTGCGTTGAGACATGAGAGCAGAAACGGTTCAAATGAACAAGATGTGTGTGATACGAGGCAAACAGGTGTCTAATCGGAAACGTGTGCAAAGACTGATAACAACACAGACGATTACTGCTAACAAGTTGTGCGTGTTGTGAGCAAACGATTGCTAGTATACAATTGTGATTGATTGATGAAAACATCACCGATGGGTTACAATGTTTAGTCCGTGTGCAATGTGATTTTCTTTGTCCGCACAACATCTACGCTCTGTCTACAGAGCATCAACATATATACTTAAAAAAGACAACATTGCATAACCAAATTAAGCATACAATTACACAAGTGACTACACACATAACACTTCCACACACCAAAGCAAGCAATTACATGCATACTAAAGTAGGAGAAACGAGGATCTAATCATCTACTTATTCTTGTGACGACGCTTGCCATTGCTCTGCTTCCGGCTGGATCCCTGACTATTTTGGGGAAGGAGGCACTTCCTCATGTCAACGATCCGCCTATACATGTCGTAGCTCATGTACGCCTCCTTGGCCGCGTACACGATGTGAGCTTTGTCAAGTTTCTCTATCCAGGCTAAGTGCCAGGCACGCTTGTCCTTGTTGCACAAATCCTTCATTTCTCTGTAGTAGGGGTCAATGATGGCCTCGGCGAGGTGAACCAGTGAGTCCTTCTCATGCTCCTTGCTGCCGCAGATCTTGTATTGGCCCTGGATGTCGACAAGATTCTGGTAGGCGATGCCTGAATTCTCAAGTGCCTTCACATCGTTGGTGATGTCCACCGTAGCAAACATGTAGTGGGGGTTGTTGACAAACCTGGCGAAACGCTCGCAAGGCCTTGTGGCCAGGTAGTAGTGGTAGACAAGGACATGGTGGCGCACGCACATCCGGGCGACAGCGACCTTGGAACGAGACCCGGCACGAGCGCGGCTGTACTCAAGGTCGAACCCGACCACCTTGTACTTCTCTGCGGCAAGCAACAGCTCCATGATGTGGATGGAGTGCTCCACCCAAACCGGGTTGTTGGTGTACACCATCGAGAGGTCCATGAACCTTCTGTGGGTGTCCACCACAGCGCGCATCGTGAACTGCTGCTCGTCGTCGGTAGCCGCTCGGAGCGCCATTGAAGCCGCGCAGGATACCCTCTAAGAATTTCTCATGGTGGGTGTGCTTCTTGTAATGGTAGGGCGCGATCGAAAGTTTCAAGAGACACAAGGGTTAAATGGCCGCTGTAATAAATGTGGGCCGACCGGCCTGTAATCGACACGTCTTATCACGGTGTTCATAGCGGAGGATTCCAGTGCACGCTTGACAACACCGCCCCGCACGGGTGGGCTCGAAGAGGCGCCAAATGTATCGCCGGTGAGCCTGTTCCCGCGCTACCGCGCTGTTTACTGCGCAAGCTTCCCGCCCGGCTTGTTTGGCCACGCGTCGGCTAGAAGAGGGTCAAATCATGGGCGTTTATTGGCAAAAAGCTTTGTAAAAATGAAGTGTGTGGAATGACTTTGATCATAAGTTTACCTGTGGGTGATGAGGTCAAAGCTACATAGAAGGGTGATGATGGAAACTCGAGTGCCATAAGTAATTCTGTGTTCTACAGTGCACACGGTGGAAGAAACCAATTGTGTGCAATAATGTTGAAGATCGCAGTCGAGTTAGCTATACAGATCGTGTGCTGTGAGATAGACAAGGTAAACTGATTCGAGAATGGTTAATAAAATCTAAGAACATTGCATATTAAGGTCAAAATAGTGTTAGCAATATACAAGTCTCATACGATGCCATTTCAACGATTGTACCACAAAAGCTCGAAATGTTACAAGGTTCAAATTCTAGAGTTATATGGCTCAAATTCGAAGATTACAAGGTTCAAACTGATATTAGAAATGAAATTGAGCTCGTCAGCTGCAAACGCTCGCGCTGATCCGATGAACATGGATGTCAGAGAGGTTCAAACTAATATCACCGCTTCTAAGTCTGGTTTTGAAACCTCACAATTTTTGCAAAGGGGTCAGCCACTGAGAAGTCATGTATGGGGTTGACACAATCACTTCTGATTACTCTTTCATCTGAAGTAATTCAACATTTTTGGAGCCTACTCCATTCTACCGCAGGCGCCGATGCTGATCAACAAACCAATCATTTTGCGAAATAAATGTAGGGCAAACCTCATTTCCTTCAGCACCCTTGCTCTAAGAACAAAGAACCTGGCGAATATAATCTCCGGTAAGGTCCCTCGGTAGGAGTTCAAAGTAATTTCTGAGAGATGCAGATCTAGGCATTCGACGTGATTGTTATATTGTATCACATTATCCACCACTGAGCCTAATCTTATCTGCAAAATAAGAAAACGCGTTAGTGCCTACATGCAGTTTTGAACATAACTACATGCCTATTTGGTTTGCAGGATTTGTAAAATGCACCAACCTGCCATCTTCAATCTGACATGATTAACATGGGCATTTGATTATCTAGAAAAATGTAGCCTTATTCACAAGAGGTTGGAGTGGATGAAAAGTTCCCTAAGAAAACATGAACTCCCTTATGGTTAACATTTAACAAGAAAGGAACATCACCTCGATATATAGCTTCTCTAGGCATGGAAAGCATCTCAGGAAACTGACAGCTTGCTCCAGGTTGGGGCCGATAGATTCTAGTGCCAAGACCTTCACTGTGCGCAGTTTTGGGGTCAAGCTTGTCAGAATCATTTTCTGAATGACAGACGAACAAACATCTTCAAAATTAGAAATAATGTTATTTTGTAGAAGGTGGATGTTGTACCTGAACAGCTGTGGATCCAATAACAAGTTCGGAGTATTTGTGAGACGAGTAGCCCACCACTATCAATTTCGGCGCAGAAATGACATTGATTCTTGTTGGACCTTCTTGATCAACTACAAGTAATCTCTCAAGTACAGGTGTGTCCTCAATGACCATACCGTGGTACACATCTTGTGATGTCTTCCTGCCGCACCAGCAACACACATAAATAGTCTGGAGAGTCATGGAGGTGATGTGGAAGGTACTCAACCCATTGATTGCCTGAAGACAAAAGTATTCGAGTGCAGTACAGCCACAGAGCAGGCGCTCCATGTCACCGTTCGAGTGGCAGACGGCGACGAGATCGAGGTGCTTCAGTCGTGGTAGAATAAGAGCGGGCGCGTCATTAAGGGGGGATGACAGTTCCTGAACTTGGCGACGTGCAGCGTGGGTGCGAGGCGGAGTGCGAACGTTGGCAGCGACTGCATATGCCCATCATCAAAGTGAGCTCCTCGAGCTGATCTAGGGCGGGGGATCAGAACCGTCGTCAAGCTTGGCTCGGTCCTTGCCGTTGGAACAGAACTTGCCTATTCTAAGGCCTTTGGTTGGGACAACGTGACTGTCGAGGATCTTGGAGAACGCATCCAAGCTTTTGTGATAGCCACGGCAGAGCTCGTCGGTGTCGATGAGGTCGAGAGGGGTGGAGTTCCATAGGGGGCGCCACTGCCGGGAAACGACGGTTGTCTGCACCCCATATTTGATTGGGAGGAGGGAGATGATGACTCTCAACATATCATCGGGGAGGTTGTTGATGAAGTATAGGCCTGCTGGAGTCGCTTGCGCTTCTAGCTCGCCCCGCCTTCGCTTGTTCATAGCCCCGTTCTCCACCTCCAGAGTCTCCTTGTCAGTGGTGCTTTCTGATAGAAAAGGGAGTACAGGGAATATTTAGTTAAAACAGGGCAATAGAAAAGTGTATTGGTAACTAGAAGTTATTAGGTAGGAATATAGTACGAAAAGGGAATAACAATTGGTTGCTTAAATACTACACAATTCATTTGACATTGCTGGGTAAGTCAACATGTAGATAGTTGAAAAGAAAACTTACTTGGAACAAAGTCCGGACGGATGATTTTGACCTGCGAGTTCGTCGTCCATCACTTTGACGAATAGCCGGCAGTGAGGTTAATTTGACCAGCAAGTAGAATCTTTTTTGTTTGTGTTATGGTGGTATATAGTTCGTGTCGAAGAGGTGGGAGGGGACTAGCATATATACTAGACGTACGTATCTGTGAACAAGTACACCTCACTCAATGTCGGGACTTTTTGGTTTCCGAGGCACGTGCCACATCAAAATTGTGAAATTGGTTATTCAAACATCACACAACACCTTTTTGGGCCACATGCATATCCTAGCTAGGACACTCACGTGTGACGCTTCCATCTGTGAGCCCACGAGGCCATCATCGATGCATGCATGCATCACTTTGACCTACATCGGTAGAGGTTAATTAATTTCACCATCGATGAGGATTCGTTTGGGTTGTACATATATTACGGCGGGAGCATATAGTATGCGGTGAAGAGGGGGGAAAGGGGACCATCATATGTTGTACACTTGATTAGGACCTCGCTCTGTGTGGGTGCATGGTTTATGGTTTTTGAGGCATGTGGCACATGAAAGTTGTGCATTTTGGGTATTCAACATATATATGTTTGGCCCACATGCAAAGCGGTGGTGGTTGTCCTCTCGCACCCACTTAAGCAGTTATCAGCGATATCGATGCTTTCCATTTGTGGGCCCGCTTGGTCCATCACTACTTTTTGCCTGACAACAAGAGAGGTTAATTTGACTTAGGAGGGGATTATTATTTTTGCTCTGGGACGACATGCATGATACAGCTTGAGCGCACACACATGCATGTGTACGCATGAATCCCTCCCATCGAGTCGAAGTGGCTAGTACAACGACACATCATGAACTGATCTCGCTCTGTATGGGGAGCTAGTGTACGATTTTTGACACACGCGCCACATCAATGTTGTGTATTCAAACATGCATGCACGCATCACCTCCATACATATGCATGTAGTGGTTGCCTTCGAACGGTACACTCCCTCGCGTGGTTATCGGCGACAAGCCTATATATTCGTGGGCCCGCGTGGACATCCATGATCACCTTACCAACAACAAGATAGGTTACCATGGTGGATTCTTCATTTGGTTCATGTTATCGTAGTATATAGGTCATGGTGAGATTCAGACCTAATTAAGTTTCAGCGCATATACTATGCACGCATGCATGCATGAATCCCCGTCGTTGGCTTGAAGTGTGGTGTAACATACATATGCATCGTCAACCTAACCCTCACTCAGTCTGGGGATTTCTAGTTCGAAATCACGGTGCCACATCAAAGTTGTTCCATTGTTACTCAAAAACACACCTCTCTATACATATGTTTGTGCCACACGCATGCAGTGGTTGTCTTCGGGGACTAGCTACTTGCGTGATTATTGGCGAGCTAGCCGATCTCCGGGGTCACATGGACGGACATCAGTTTGACCAACAACAAGAGAGAGGTTGTACGACCAAGGTGGGTTATTCTTGGTCCGTTTTATGATCCATCTTGGTGAGATATATGCCTCTCTGGCCTGCCGATTGAAAGTGTGTGTGTGTGGGGGGGGGGGTTGCTATTAGCACTTTGCTAGGTGAACCTCGGTTGGGGGCATGCATTCATAGCTTAGGATTCCCTTCGTGGCGACACGAGGGGGGTGGGGGCTGCTAGCTACCTTGCACTTTGCTAGGTGAACCTTGGTTGGGGGGAGGGGCATGCGTTCATAGATTAGGATTCCCTTCGTGCCGACACGAGGGGGCTGCTAGCTACTTCTCACTTTGCTAGGTGAACCTCGGTCGGGGGGCATGCATTCATAGCTTAGGATTCCCTTCGTGCCGACACGAGGGAGGGGTGGCTGCTAGCTATTTCGCACTTTGCTAGGGTAAACTTCGATTGGGGGGGCATGCATTCATAGCTTCTTCGTGCCGTCATGAGGGAGGGGGGCTGCTAGCTACTTCGCACTTTGCTAGGTGAACCTCAGTTGGGGGGCATGCATTCATAGCTTAGTAATCCCTTCGTGCCAACACGAGGGAGGGGGGCTGCTAGCTACTTCGCACTTTTCTAGGTGAACCTCGGTTGGGGGGCATGCATTCATAGCTTAGGATTCCCTTCGTGCCGACACGAGGGAGGGGCGCTGCTAGCTACTTCGAACTTTGCTAGGGTGAACCTCGGTTGGGGGGCATGCATTCATAGCTTAGGATTCCCTTCATGCCGACACGAGGGAGGGGGCTGCTAGCTACTTCACACTTTGCTAGGGTGAACCTCGGTTGGGGGGGCATGAATTCATAGCTTAGGATTCCCTTCGTGCCGACACGAGGGAGGTGGGAGGGGGCTGCTAGCTACTTCGCAGTTTGCTAGGTGAATGAACCTCGGTTGGGGGGCATGCATTCATAGCTTAGGATTCCCTTCGTGCCGACACGAGGGAGGAGGGGGCTGCTAGCTACTTCGCAGTTTGCTAGGTGAACCTCGGTTGGGGGGGAGGGGGCATGCATTCATAGCTTAGGATTCCCTTCATACCGACACGAGGGGGTGTGGGGGCAAGCAATACAGTGCGCTTTGTGAGAGAGGTGCCACATCGAACTTGCATTTGGTATTTGAAAATCAAACCACCCTTTTGATACATAAATTTGGTCCACATGCAAGTGTGTTCATGTTCTGACCCTCTCCTGCGTCATTTTTCACCAAATTTATGAACATTAGATAAGTCAGATGATGCAACAGACACGGTTCACTCAAACTAACCGTGTGCCACGCTGATAACCCACGAGTATAGGGGATCACAACAGTTTTCAACGTAGAGTATTCAACCCAAATTTATTGATTTGACACAAGGGGAGCCAAAGAATATTCTCAAGTATTAGCAGCTGAGTTGTCAATTCAACCACACCTGGAAACTTAATATCTGCAGCAAAGTATTTAGTAGCAAAGTAATATGATAGTAGTGGTAACGGTAGCAAAAGTAATATTTTTGGGTTTTGTAGTGATGGTAACAGTAGCAACGGGAAAGTAAATAAGCGAAGAACAATATATGAAAAGTTCATAGGCAATGGATCGGTGATGGAGAATTATGTCGGATGCGATTATTCATGCAACGGTTATAACATAGGGTGACACATAACTAGCTCCAATTCATCAATGTAATGTAGGCATCTATTCCGAATATAGTCATACATGCTTATGGAAAAGAACTTGCATGACATCTTTTGTCCTACCCTCCCGTGGCAGCGGGGTCCTATTGGAAACTTAGGGATATTAAGGCATCCTTTTAATAGAGTGTCGGACCAAAGCATTAACACATAGTGAATACATGAACTCCTCAAACTATGGTCATCACCGGGAATGGTCCCGATTATTGTCACTTCGGGGTTGCCGGATCATAACACATAGTAGGTGACTATAGACTTGCAAGATAGGATCAAGAACTCACATATATTCATGAAAAAACAATAGGTTCAGATCTGAAATCATGGCACTCGGGCCCTAGTGACAAGCATTAAGCATAGCAAAGTCATAGCAACATCAATCTCAGAACATAGTGGATACTAGGGATCAAACCCTAACAAAACTAACTCGATTACATGATAAATCCCATTCAACCCATCACCGTCCAGCAAGCCTACAATGGAATTACTCGCGCACGGCGGTGAGCATCATGGAATTGGTGATGGAGGATTGTTGATGATGACGATGGCGACGGATTCCCCACTCTGGAGCCCGGAATGGACTCCAGATCAGCCCTCCCAAGAGAGATTAGGGCTTGGCGGTGGCTATGTATCGTAAAACGTGATGAATCCTTCTCCCTGAATTTTTTCTCCCCGAACATGAATATATAGAGTTGGAGTTGAGGTCAGCGGAGCACCAGGGGGCCCATGAGGCAAGGGGCGAGCCTAGGGGGTAGGCGCGCCCCCCACCCTCGTGGACAGGGTGTGGGCCCCCTAGCCTTGATTCTTTCGCCAGTATTTTTTATTAATTCCAAAAATAATCTCCATTGATTTTCAGGTCATTTTGAGAACTTTTATTACTGCACGAAAATAACACCATGGCAATTTTTGTGAAAATAACGTTAGTCCGGGTTAGTTCCATTCAAATCATGCAAGTTAGAGTCCAAAACAAGGGCAAAGGTGTTTGGAAAAGTAGATACAACGGATACGTATCAACTCCCCCAAGCTTAAACCTTTTACAAACTATGTTTGCTCTTGTTGATAAACTAAAAGTGATAAAGAAAAACTTTTACAAACTCGGTTTGCTCTTGTTGTTGTAAATATGTAAAGCCAACATTCAAGTTTTCAGCAAATATTATGAACTAACCATATTCATAATAACAGTTAGGTCTCATGTTTACTCATATAAATGGCATAATCAACTAGCGAGCAATAATAATAAATCTCGGATGACAACACTTTCTCAAAACAGTCATAATATGATATAACAAGATGGTATCTCGCTAGCCCTTTCTGAGACCGCAAAACATAAATGCAGAGCACCTTTAAAGATCAAGGACTGACTAGACATTGTAACTCAATGTAAACTAACAGTAATGATGCAAATGACAGCGGTGCTCTCCAACTAGTGATTTTTAATAAGAGGATGATGACTCAACATAAAAGTAAATAGATAGGCCCTTCGCAGAGGGAAGCATGGATTTGTAGAGGTGCCAGAGCTCGGTTTAGAAATAGATATCAATAATATTTTGAGCGGTATACTTTCATTGTCAACATAAGAACCGGGAGATCTCGATATCTTCCATGCTACACACATTATAGGCGGTTCCCAAGCAGAATGGTAAATTTTATACTCCCCCGCACCAACACGCATCAATCCATGGCTTGCCGAAACAACAGGTGCCTCCAACTAACAAAAATCCTAGGGGAGTTTTGCTTGCAGTTATTTTGATTTGATTTGCATAAAACATGGAAATGGGCATCCCGGTTACCATCCATTTTCTCGTGAGTGAGGAGCGGAGTCCACTCCTCTTGAGAATAACCCGCCTAGCATGGAAGATACAGACATCCCTAGTTGATACATGAGCTATTCGAGCATACAAAACATAATGTTTATTTGAAGGTTTAGAGTTTGGCACATACAAATTTACTTGGAACGGCAGGTAGATACCTTATATAGGTAGGTATGGTGGACTCATATGGAACAACTTTGGGGTTTATGGAGTTGGATGCAGCAGCAGTATTCCCTCTTAGTACAAGTGAAGGCTAGAAAATGACAGGGAAGCGACCAGCTAGAGAGCGACAACAATCATGAAGATGCATTAAAATTAATCAACATCAAATCCAAGCATGAGTAGGATATAATTTGTGACGCCCCCGATTCAATCATACACTAATCATACACGCAAACGTGTACGATCAAGATCAGGGACTCACGGGAAGATATCACAACACAACTCTACAAATAAAATAAGTCATACAAGCATCATATTACAAGCCAGGGGCCTCGAGGGCTCGAATACAAGAGCTCGATCATAGACGAGTCAGCGGAAGCAACAATATCTGAGTACAGACATAAGTTAAACAAGTTTGCCTTAAGAAGGCTAGCACAAACTGGGATACAGATCGAAAGAGGCGCAGACCTCCTGCCTGGGATCCTCCTAACTACTCCTGGTCGTCGTCAGCGGGCATCACGTAGTAGTAGGCACCTCCGGTGTAGTAGGGGTCGTCGTCGACGGTGGCGTCTGGCTCCTGGGCTCCAACATTTGGTTGCGACAACCAGGTAGAAGGGATAGAGGGAAAGAAGGAGAAAGCAACCGTGAGTACTCATCCAAAGTACTCGCAAGCAAGAAGCTACACTACATATGCATGGGTAAATGTGTAAAGGGCCATATCGGTGGACTGAACTGCAGAAAGCCAGAATAAGAGGGGGATAGCTAATCCTTTCGAAGACTACGCTTCTGGCAGCCTCCGTCTTGCAGCATGTAGAAGGGAGTAGACTGAAGTCCTCCAAGTATCATCGCATAGCAATAATCCTACCCGGCGATCCCCTCCTCGTATCCCTGAGAGAGAGCGACCACCGGTTGTATCTGGCACTTGGAAGGGTGTGTTTTATTAAGTATCTGGTTCTAGTTGTCATAAGGTCAAGGTACAACTCCAAGTCGTCCTGTTACCGAAGATCACAGCTATTCGAATAGATTAACTTCCCTACAGGGGTGCACCACATACCCCAACACGCTCGATCCCATTTGGCCGGACACACTTTCCTGGGTCATGCCCGGCCTCGGAAGATCAACACGTCGCAGCCCCACCTAGGAACAACAGAGAGGTCAGCACGCCGGTCTAAACCTAAGCGCACAGGGGTCTGGGCCCATCGCCCTTAGCACACCTGCACATTGCGTGGGCGGCCGGAAGCAGACCTAGCCTAGTGGCGTTCCAGTCCAATCCAGCGCGCGGCGCTCCGTCACTGACGTTAAGAAGGCTTCGGCTGATACCACGACGCCGGGATACCCATAACTACTCCCGCGTAGATGGTTAGTGCGTATAGACCAAATGGCCAAACTCAGATCAAATACCCAGATCTCGTTAAGCGTGTTAAGTATCCGCGAATGCCGACCAGGGCCAGGCCCACCTCTCTCCTAGGTGGTCGGAACCTGCCCTGTCGCTCCGCCTCAAAGATCCACACAGAGGGCCGTTGGGACAAAGGTCCTTTCAGCCCCCAATCCGTGAATCACTCGCGGGTGCTCCACAAGCCGACCCGTCTTTAGTCACCACATGTATCCTGTAGAAAGTATATAGTAATATACCCGTGATCACCTCCCGAGTGATCACGGCCCAGTAGTATAGCATGGCAGACGGACAAGAGTGTAGGGCCACTGATGGAACACTAGCATTCTATACTAAGCAGTAGGATAGCAGGTAATGGTAACAACAGTAGTAGCAAGGACAGGCTATGCATCAGGATAGGAATAACGGAAAGCAGTAACATGCTACACTACTCTAATGCAAGCAGTAAAGAGGAGAGTAGGCGATATCTGGTGATCAAGGGGGGGCTTGCCTGGTTGCTCTGGCAAGAGAGAGGGGTCGTCAACTCCGTAGTTGTACTGGGTAGCAGCGGCGTCGGTCTCGGTGTCTAGCGGAAGAAGAGGGGGGAAGAAACAATAAATATAATGCAAACAGATGCATAACGACGCATGACAAGGCAAGTAACGGTGCTAGGGGTGCCCTAACGCAGTATTAGGTGATACCGGTGAAGGGGGATAACATCCGGGAAAGTATCCCCGGTGTTTCGTGTTTTCGGACAGATGAACCGGAGGTGAAATGTTGCAGGTTCACTATGCTAGGGACACGTGGCGGACGAACGGGCTGCGTATCCGAATTCGTCTCGTCGTTCTGACAACTTTCATGTACAAAGTTTTTCCATCCGAGCTACGGTTTATTTTATATTAATTCTAAAAGATTTAAATCACTTTTAGGATTTATTTATTTAATTTAATCAACATTATCCAGAATAGTGTCTGCTGACGTCATCATGACGTCAGCATGACGTCAGTAGTTGACTTGGTCAACCTGACAGGTGGGTCCCGATCGTCATACTCTGTTTTAATTAACTAACAGTTAATTAGGTTAATTAGTGATTAGGTTAATCTAATTATAATTAATTAACCTAATTAATTCCTTAATTAATTAATTAATTAATTTTATTATTATTATTATTTTCTCTTTTTTTTGAATCGTTCTGGGCGTGGGGCCCCCTGTCATTGGCCCAGAGGGGCTTTGCGGGTGCCGGGTGTCGGGCACCAGCCCGAGCGGTTCGGGCGTGCGGGCGAACCCGACGACGGGCGCCGCGGGCGTGGCCGAAGCCTAAGCGGCGACCAGCGCGTGGGGGCGGCACGGCGAGGCCCCCAGGCCGCAGCGGCAACAACCGAGGGCGGGGTGCGCGAACTGCGACGGCGGAGGTGGTGTTCAGGGGCGGAGCAGAGCTCCGGGGCGCACGACCGTCGGCGACGAGGCGAGCAAGGGCGTGGCTGTGCATAGTCCTGGTGAGGCGGGGCGGTGCGGGGTCGACGGCGACCAACAGGGACGCGACCACGGTGAGCGCGCACGGGAAGGAGGCCGTGGGCGTGCCCGCAGGCGAGGCGCAGGGCGCGGCCACGCACCGGGTGCGGACACGACCAACAGGGGCAGGCCCATGGCGGAGGCTTCGTGACGAGCATGGGGAAGGGGCGGTGACCGACGAGGTGGTGTGCGTGCGCGCGAGGCGACACAGAGGAGAAGGAGGAGGGGAAAAGGCGGCTGCTCACGGCGGGAAGTAGGGACTAGGCAGCGGGCGTGAGGAGGGCGACGGGGACGAGCGACGTGGTGGTGGCGACGGGCGTCAGGGTGACTTCGGGGCTCGGCAACGGAGTGGCGGTGGGCGTCCAGCGAGGCGACGCCGTGGAGGAGGACGAAGGCGCGGCGGAAGGAAAACGCGAGGAGGAGGCCGGAGGTTGGTGCTCGGCGCCGGCGGGCGGCGACTGTCTCCGGGCGCGGGCGCTCCGAGTGGAGGGGAGCGAGTAGCGAGGGGAAGTGGGGGTCTTCGCCCCGATCCAGATTGGATCGGGAGGGGGGAAGAGGGAGTGGCGGCGTGGGGGGGAGTGCGGGGTTTTGGGTGGGGGTTAGGGTTAGTGGGGGGGTGGGGTGGCCTAATAGGCCTGGGGAGGTGCGGGGTGGGCCGGCGTGGTCGGCTGAGCCGACTGGGCCAAGGGGCCCAGTGGGGGGGGCTTGTGGCCTGCTGGGCCGAAGCCCAAGGGGCAAGGGGGGGGGGTTCTCCTTTTCTTTTTCTTTTTTTTGGTTTTGTTTTCTGTTTTTTTTGTGTTTACTTTCTCTTATTTATTTTATGTTCTGTTTTATTTCATTTTCAATCATTTAGACATTCTATAAAATATGTTTGCTGCACTATAATTACCTATGCCATTTTGGCACAGCCCGAACATTTTAGTTTAATATTTTGAAAACTTTTATAATTTAACTTTATTTTAATGTTTGAATTTGACTCGGTTTTGGACTAACGGTAGATTATCAATAGTAACCGGGGTGACGTGGCATGATTATCATTGGATTACTGTAGCTTGATTACCCGGGCGTTACAAAACTCCTCCACTACAAGAAATCTCGTCTCGAGATTTAGGAGGTAGAAGGAATCAACGCGGGGTATTCATCACGCAGGCGATCCTCGCGTTCCCAAGTGGCTTCGTCTTCAGAGTGATTCGACCACTGGACTTTGAGGAATTTGATCGCCTTCTGACGTGTGCGGCGTTCAGCTTGGTCAAGAATGCGGACCGGATGCTCTTTATACGAGAGGTCCTGTTGCAATTCGAGCACTTCATGATCCACGGCTCGGATTGGATCCTTGAAGCAACGGCGGAGTTGTGACACGTGGAACACATCGTGAACCTGAGAAAGGTTCGGCGGAAGCTCCAGTTGATATGCCACCTTTCCACGCCTTTCGAGAATAGTGAAGGGACCGATATAGCGAGGAGCTAGCTTGCCCTTGATCCCGAAGCGGTGAGCACCCTTCATTGGTGTAACTCGAAGATAAGCCTTTTCGCCAGGTTGATAGACCATGTCTTGGTGATGACGGTCATACTGACTTTTCTGACGTGACTGAGCAGTCTTGAGATTCTCGCGAATAATGCGAACTTGTTCTTCGGCCTGTTGGATAATATCCGGACCGAAGAGTGGGCGTTCCCCAGTTTCTGACCAGTTCAGAGGGGTTCGACACTTTCGTCCATAAAGCACTTCGAAGGGGGACATCTTCAGACTAGCTTGATAGCTATTATTATAAGAGAACTCGGCATATGGAAGAGATTCCTCCCATTTCTTGCCGAATGAGATTACACAAGCTCGAAGCATGTCTTCGAGAACTTGGTTGACACGTTCAACTTGCCCTTGTGACTGCGGATGAAACGCAGTACTGAAAGATAAGTGAGTCCCCATAGCTTCTTGGAAACTTGCCCAGAATCTTGAAGTGAATAAGCTGCCACGGTCTGAACTGATAACCAGTGGAATTCCATGAAGTGAAACAGTTCTGGCCATGTAGAGAGTAGCAAGCTGACTAGCAGTGATTGTCTCTTTGACCGCCAGAAAATGGGCAACTTTGGAAAGTCGGTCAATGACGACAAGAATAGCATCATTACCTTTCTGCGATTTGGGAAATCCAGTGATGAAGTCCATTTCAACATGGTCCCATTTCCATTCAGGAATAGAGATAGGTTGCAGAGTTCCGGCAGGCCTTTGATGCTCTGCTTTGATTCGGCGACAAACGTCACACTCAGCAACATAACGAGCAATGTCCTGCTTCATATTAGACCACCAGAATCTTTGACGAATATCCTGGTACATCTTTGTACTACCAGGATGGATGGACAGAGGCGTATCATGGGCTTCTTGCATAACCCTTTTAGTCTTATCCAGGTTTTTCTTCGAACATGGTACCACTAGGCGGCCTTTGAAATACAAGGCGCCATCGTCGGCGATCGTGAAGAATGAGGGCTTTCCTTCTGCTAGATGGCGTTTAATCTTATGGACTTCAGAGTCGTAACCTTGTATAGTCTTTATACCAGCTACGAGATCTGGTACGACAGCCAGGGTATTTAGAGAACCCTTAGTAACAACAAGAAGATTCATCTTGCGGAACTCCGGGGGAGGGGGAGCGAGTGCTCCAGGAGGAACAATATGGAGGTTCAGCTTTCTAAATTCTTCGACAAGCGAGGGCTGAACTTTATGAACCTGGAGGTGGTTGCATTAAGACTTGCGGCTCAAGGCATCGGCCATTACATTAGCCTTGCCGGGGGTATAACATATACCCACGTCAAAGTCTGCAACAGTCTCCATCCATCTTTGCTGATGTAGGTTCAAATCTGGCTGAGTAAACAGATACTTCAGACTTTGATGGTCGGTGAAGATCTCGCAACGATTACCGAGAAGGTAATGTCGCCACTGCTTCAGTGCATGAATGACAGCAGCAGGCTCGAGGTCGTGAACCGGGTAGTTTTCTTCGTGAGGGCGCAATTGACGAGAGGCATAAGCAATCACTCTGCGCTCCTGCATTAGGACACAGCCTAATCCTTGGCGGGAAGCGTCGCAGTAAATGACGAAGTCCTTCTTAGTATCAGGTGGTGCAAGCACGGGGGCAGAAGTCAACTTGTCTTTGAGCGCCTGGAAACTTTCCTGACACTTGTCTGTCCAGTCAAACTTGACACCCTTATGCAACAAATTAGTCAGAGGCCTGGCAATCTTGGAGAAGTTCTCGACGAATCGACGGCAATAGCTGGCGAGACCGAGGAAACTTCGGACTTGCTTCACATTCTTCGGAGGAGTCCAATCGAGAATAGCCTGAACTCGTTCAGGGTTGACGGCAATACCATCTTTGGAGATGACATGCCCAAGATAGGTTACTTCGGGAAGCCAGAATTCACACTTGGAATACTTAGCATACAGCTGATGCTCCCGAAGCTTTTCCAGCACAAGACGAAGATGTTCAGTATGTTCCTCCTTGTTCTTGGAAAATACAAGGATATCGTCCAAATAAACCACGACGAACTTGTCGAGGTAATCCATGAATATATAATTCATCAGACGAGAGAAGGTGGCTGGAGCATTTGTTAAGCCGAATGACATGACGGTGTACTCGTATGATCCATACCGAGTCACGAAGGCGGTTTTTGGGATGTCCTCTTCACGAACACGGATCTGGTGGTAACCCAACCTCAAGTCGAGTTTGGAGAACACTGATGAACCAGCCAGTTGATCATAAAGATCATTGATCCGAGGAAGAGGGTATTTATTCTGAATGGTAGCTTGGTTTATAGGACGGTAGTCTTGGACCAATCAGTTTGTCCCATCCTTCTTCCTAACAAAGAGAGAAGGTGCTCCCCAAGGAGAGCAACTTGGGCGAATGAAACCTTTGACAAGAGATTTGTCGATTTCCTCCTTAAGCTCAAGGAGTTCATGCGGCGGCATCTTGTAGGGTCGTTTAGCTATAGGGGTAGTGCCGGTTTTCAAGTCGATGATGAATTCGACAGCTCTAGCAGGGGGAATCCCTGGAAGTTCTTCTGGGAATACATCTTGGAATTCACAAACGACGGGAACGTTTTCAATGCCCTCGAGTGGTGCAGCGTTCAACGCATTCAAGGCATAAAGTCGTGCCTCGGCGTTCTGAACTAGATGAGCTTGATAAGCTATTATTTCATCAGAAGGGTGTAGCATATGGACGACCTTAGTGGCGCAAACTATAGAAGCAGTATGCGCTTTTAACCAATTCATTCCCAGAATGAGATCAATGCTACAGGACTTCAGTACGATGGGAGAGACAAGGAATTCCAGTCCTTCGATTTCTACAGGGACGTCGTTGCAAATCATGGAGGTTCGACATTGGCCCGCAGGGGTGTGTACTAATAGTGAAGCATCCATGTTCTCACATTTAATGTCGTGCAAGCATGCAAAACCTTCTGACATGAATGAATGCGATGCACCTGTATCAAATAAAACGGATGCTGGTACTGAATTTACGAGGAGGGTACCCATCACAGTAGCAGGCTGGTCTTGAGCTTCATTGAGATCAACATGGTTGGCATGAACACGACCATAAGACTTGGCACTATTGCTGCGGGGCTGGTTGCTTCCACGGCCAGTTGCTGGAAGGGCCAGTTGATTCTGGTTCTGGTTTCATTCCCTAGCACGGTGCCCTGGTTGTCCACACCTGAAGCACAAACCATTCTCGGGAGTAGGAATAGGAGCTTGGGGTGGTGGAGCTGGAAGCCTTGGCTGCCTAGTTGGAGCCGTAGGCAGACGAGGTGCAGCATAGGACTGCCTTGGGGCAGGTGCATTCGGCTGGTACATGCTGTTGGGAATCCATATCTTGCGCTTTTGCGAGGACGGGCCCGAAGATGAGCCCGTGTCACGGCTGCGCTTGTGAGAGCTCTGGTATTCCTGCAGACCAGTTTCGACATTGATGGCTTTGTTCACCAGAGTGGCGAAATCAGCAAAGTCATGCACTAGAAGTGCGAGTTTGATGTCAGCTTGAAGGCCATCCCGGAACTTCTCCTGTCTGCGTGCATCAGTTGCAATGTCCTCTTCAGGATAGCGGGACAAGTCAAGAAACTCCCGCTGGTAAGCTTCCACAGTTTTGTTGCCTTGGGTGAGATTGTGGAACTCACGCTTCTTCCGGTCCATAACTCCCTGAGGAATGAAGCGAGCACGGAAGGCAGCTTGGAAGTCTGGCCAGGTGATGATTGTTCCAGCTGGCAGTGTACGCCTGTGGCTGTCCCACCATTGAGCTGCGGGTCCCTTCAGGAAGAAGGAAGCAAAGGTGACATAGCTGGAAGGGGCTACCTCAGCATACTCCATCTCATAGGTGATGTCACGGAGCCAGTCATCAGCATCCAGAGGCTGAGTTGAGCTGCGGTACACGGTTGGGTTCAGGCGCATGAAATCCTGCAGAGTTACTGGGGTTGGCTGCTGGTTCATATTGGGGCGAGGAAACTGAGCCATCATATTCTCCATGAACTGGCGATTCATCTCAAGCTGTTGGACCATACCAGCCATGTACTCAGGCGGTGGTGGGGCGTTGCCACCACGACCACGACCACCTGGTCTAACCATCCTGCTCATATTTAACAGGGGTAGTTCAATATTGAGAAATTTGCAAAAATAACAAGAGTCATTCATGATGAAACATGCACAACGAAAGCAGCACGATAGATACTACATAGTAGTCGGCATATCTTACAAAAGAGATCATGCATGGAGTTCGTTACACAGAGTTTGGTACATAGACTAAGACATAATAGGCGGCACGCAGGCTCGCGGCGAATGCATCTAACACTAACAAGCAAGTCTACATCAGTCCCACGCGGTACTGCGGAGGTAGCTGTAGCCTGAAAGCTGGTAGTGTGGCATCGGGTACACCACGTCGGCAACCTGGGGTCCGCGGGTACTCTGGTGCAGAACCTGACGCTCAAGTGGCAGAAGAGGACCAAGTGCAGGAGAGTAGCCTCCCACATCTGGCCAGCCGACGCCCTGAGGCATCACGGTCCTGGCAGGGTAGACCGCAGAACGCGATAGATCACCAGATCGGATAGAGGGGTGCAACAGTGTCAGAGCACGGTAGAGGTGCTGACGAGTGGTGTACAACTCGTGGTGAAGAGCTCGGTTAGCGCGATCCAGCCCATCAGCATGCAGAACCAGGTTCTGATGGTAGAAGGGCTCTCGGGTGACAGTGGAGTAGGCAGCAGTGTAGTAACCCTCCGCACCAACATCGGATGCGATAGCAACGTGCCTGAAGGGGGAGGTATCCAACTCCTGATACTCTCCACGGAGACGTGTCAGAGCAGCATAAGCAGCGTCGTGGACTGCCATATCGATAGTCACTCCAACACCATGAGCAGTGTGCAGCACGGTAGTGGAGTCATACTCTCGAGAGTAGAGGTGGACGATGGCACGGTACTGCTCCTGGTTGAAGTCCTGGTACTCCTCATAGACGGTGTACTCAGGGTGCCAGCGATAACCCAGATAGGTCATCATCTCAACCAACACAACAGGTGATCCTGAGGCACCAATGGCCGTCGTGTGGCGCACGACCTGCCTCGTGGGTTCCATCTGAAAACAAAGATGTTTTCACAGGAGTCAAATGACAATGTGGATAATGTTCAATTACTACTCTAAAGAACAACTAGGGCTTATCCAACTTTGGGGTGAATGTCGTAACGGGACCCTAGTGTCAGAGTTAGTAAAATCGTTTAACCCGAGTAGGAGAGAGTTCAGAGTCCCAGAGTAAAGGTCGAGGAGTAAAGGATCCTAGTACCACCCGATGGCGACGTGGGCCCGTAAGGCACACAGCCAAGTTAGTAAAAGTTTTTACAATGTCTAGACTCGACTTCGGCCAAGGAGTGTGGAAGGGGGATTCCTACAGGCAGTCGGCTCTGATACCAACTTGTGACGCCCCCGATTCAATCGTACACAAATCATACACGCAAACGTGTACGATTAAGATCAGGGACTCACGGGAAGATATCACAACACAACTCTACAAATAAAATAAGTCATACAAGCATCATATTACAAGCCAGGGGCCTCGAGGGCTCGAATACAAGAGCTCGATCATAGACGAGTCAGCGGAAGCAACAATATCTGAGTACAGACATAGGTTAAACAAGTTTGCCTTAAGAAGGCTAGCACAAACTGGGATACAGATCGAAAGAGGCGCAGACCTCCTGCCTGGGATCCTCCTAACTACTCCTGGTCGTCGTCAGCGGGCATCACGTAGTAGTAGGCACCTCCGGTGTAGTAGGGGTCGTCGTCGACGGTGGCGTCTGGCTCCTGGGCTCCAACATCTGGTTGCGACAACCAGGTAGAAGGGATAGAGGGAAAGAAGGAGAAAGCAACCGTGAGTACTCATCCAAAGTACTCGCAAGCAAGAAGCTACACTACATATGCATGGGTAAATGTGTAAAGGGACATATCGGTGGACTGAACTGCAGAAAGCCAGAATAAGAGGGGGATAGCTAATCCTTTCGAAGACTACGCTTCTGGCAGCCTCCGTCTTGCAGCATGTAGAAGGGAGTAGACTGAAGTCCTCCAAGTATCATCGCATAGCAATAATCCTACCCGGCGATCCCCTCATCGTATCCCTGAGAGAGAGCGACCACCGGTTGTATCTGGCACTTGGAAGGGTGTGTTTTATTAAGTATCCGGTTCTAGTTGTCATAAGGTCAAGGTACAACTCCAAGTCGTCCTGTTATCGAAGATCACGGCTATTCGATTAGATTAACTTCCCTGCAGGGGTGCACCACATACCCCAACACGCTCGATCCCATTTGGCCGGACACACTTTCCTGGGTCATGCCCGGCCTCGGAAGATCAACACGTCACAGCCCCACCTAGGCACAACAGAGAGGTCAGCACGCCGGTCTAAACCTAAGCGCGCAGGGGTCTGGGCCCATCGCCCTTAGCACACCTGCACATTGCGTGGGCGGCCGGAAGCAGACCTAGCCTAGTGGCGTTCCAATCCAATCCAGCGCGCGCCGCTCCGTCACTAACGTCAAGAAGGCTTCGGCTGATACCACGACGCCGGGATACCCATAACTACTCCCGCGTAGATGGTTAGTGCGTATAGACCAAATGGCCAAACTCAGATCAAATACCCAGATCTCGTTAAGCGTGTTAAGTATCCGCGAACGCCGACCAGGGCCAGGCCCACCTCTCTCCTAGGTGGTCGGAACCTGCCCTGTCGCTCCGCCTCAAAGATCCACACAGAGGGCCGTTGGGACAAAGGTCCTTTCAGCCCCCAATCCGTGAATCACTCGCGGGTGCTCCACAAGCCGACCCGTCTTTAGTCACCACATGTATCCTGTAGAAAGTATATAGTAATATACCCGTGATCACCTCCCGAGTGATCACGGCCCAGTAGTATAGCATGGCAGACGGACAAGAGTGTAGGGCCACTAATGGAACACTAGCATTCTATACTAAGCAGTAGGATAGCAGGTAATGGTAACAACAGTAGTAGCAAGGACAGGCTATGCATCAGTATAGGAATAACGGAAAGCAGTAACATGCTACACTACTCTAATGCAAGCAGTAAAGAGGAGAGTAGGCGATATCTGGTGATCAAGGGGGGGGCTTGCCTGGTTGCTCTGGCAAGAGAGAGGGGTCGTCAACTCCGTAGTCGTACTGGGTAGCAGCGGCGTCGGTCTCGGTGTCTAGCGAAAGAAGAGGGGGGAAGAAACAATAAATATAATGCAAACAGATGCATAACGATGCATGACAAGGCAAGTAACGGTGCTAGGGGTGCCCTAACGCGGTATTAGGTGATACCGGTGAAGGGGGATAACATCCGGGAAAGTATCCCCGGTGTTTCGTGTTTTCAGACAGATGAACCGGAGGTGAAATGTTGCAGGTTCACTATGCTAGGGACACGTGGCGGACGAACGGGCTGCGTATCCGAATTCGTCTCGTCGTTCTGAGCAACTTTCATGTACAAAGTTTTTCCATCCGAGCTACGTTTTATTTTATATTAATTCTAAAAGATTTAAATCACTTTTAGGATTTATTTATTTAATTTAATAAACATTATCCAGAATAGTGTCTGCTGACATCATCATGACGTCAGCATGACGTCAGTAGTTGACTTGGTCAACCTGACAGGTGGGTCCCGATCGTCATACTCTGTTTTAATTAACTAACAGTTAATTAGGTTAATTAGTGATTAGGTTAATCTAATTATAATTAATTAACCTAATTAATTCCTTAATTAATTAATTAATTAATTTTATTATTATTATTATTATTTTCTCTTTTTTTTGAATCGTTCTGGGCGTGGGGGCCCCTGTCATTGGCCCAGAGGGGCTTTGCGGGTGCCGGGTGTCGGGCACCAGCCCGAGCAGTACGGGCGTGCGGGCGAACCCGACGACGGGCGCCGCGGGCGTGGCCGAAGCCTGAGCGGCGACCAGCGCGCGGGGGCGGCACGGCGAGGCCCCCAGGCCGCAGCGGCAACAACCGAGGGCGGGGTGCGCGAACTGCGACGGCGGAGGTGGTGTTCAGGGGCGGAGCAGAGCTTCGGGGCGCACGACCGTCGGCGACGAGGCGAGCAAGGGCGTGGCCGTGCATAGTCCTGGTGAGGCGGGGCGGTGCGGGGTCGACGGCGACCAACAGGGACGCGACCACGGTGAGGGCGCACGGGAAGGAGGCCGCGGGCGTGCCCGCAGGCGAGGCGCAGGGCGCGGCCACGCACCGGGCGCGGACACGACCAACAGGGGCAGTCCCGTGGCGGAGGCTTCGTGACGAGCATGGGAAAGGGGCGGTGACCGGCGAGGCGGTGTGCGTGCGCGCGAGGCGACACAGAGGAGAAGGAGGAGGGGAAAAGGCGGTTGCTCACGGCGGGAAGTAGGGACTAGGCAGCGGGCGTGAGGAGGGCGACAGGGACGAGCGACGTGGTGGTGGCGACGGGCGTCGGGGTGACTTCGGGGCTCGGCAACGGAGTGGCGGTGGGCGTCCAGCGAGGCGACGCCGTGGAGAGGACGAAGGCGTGGCGGAAGGAAAACGCGAGGAGGAGGCCGGAGGTTGGTGCTCGGCGCCGGCAGGCGGCGACTGTCTCCGGGCGCGGGCGCTCCGAGAGGAGGGGAGCGAGTAGCGAGGGGAAGTGGGGGTCTTCGCCCCGATCCAGATTGGATCGGGAGGGGGAAGAGGGAGTAGCGGCGTGGGGGGGGGGAGTGGGGGGTTTTGGGTGGGGGTTAGGGTTAGTGGGGGGTTGGGGTGGCCTAATAGGCCTGGGGAGGTGCGGGGTGGGCCGGCGTGGTCGGCTGAGCCGACTGGGCCAAGGGGCCCAGTGGGGGGGGGGGCTTGTGGCCTGCTGGGCCGAAGCCCAGGGGGCAAGGGGGGGTTCTCCTTTTCTTTTTCTTTTTTTTTGGTTTTGTTTTCTGTTTTTTTTGTTTACTTTCTCTTATTTATTTTATGTTCTGTTTTATTTGATTTTCAATCATTTAGACATTCTATAAAATATGTTTGCTGCACTATAATTACCTATGCCATTTTGGCACAGCCCGAACATTTTAGTTTAATATTTTGAAAACTTTTATAATTTAACTTTATTTTAATGTTTGAATTTGACTCGGTTTTGGACTAACGGTAGATTATCAATAGTAACCGGGGTGACGTGGCATGATTATCGTTGGATTACTGTAGCTTGATTACCCGGGCGTTACATAATTCACCATGAACATAAATATCATAGAGGCTAGGTTGATTTTGTTTCAACTACATGCGTGAACATGTGCCAAGTCAAGCCACTCGAATCATTCAAAGGAGGATACCACCCTATCATACCACATCACAACCATTTTAATAGCATGTTGGCACGCAAGGTAAACCATTATAATCTCCTAGCTAATTAAGCATGGCATAAGCAACTACATTCTCTAATTGTCATTGCAAATATGTTTCTTTCATAATAGGCTGAATCAGGAATGATGAACTAATCATATTTACAAAAACAAGAGAGGTCGAGTTCATACCAGCTTTTCTCATCTCAATAAGTTCATCATATAATCATCATTATTGCCTTTCACTTGCACGACCGAAGTTTGGATAATAATAATAGTGTACGTGCATTGGACTAAGCTGAAATCTGCAAGCATTCAATTCAAGAGAGAAGACATGGTAATATGGGCTCTTTGTTAGATCAACAATAATGCATATGAGAGCCACTCAACATTTTCATTATGGTCTTCTCCTCTCGACCCCCAAAGAAAAGAAACAAAACTATTTACACGGGAGAGCTCCCAACAAGCAAAAGAAGAACGAGGAATCTTTTTGGGTTTTCTTTTTATTACTACTACTACAGGCATGGAAAGTAAACTAACTAAAAGCTACAACTATTTTTTTCTTAAGGTTTATTAAGGCACACAAGAAGAAAGCTAAAAAGGAAATAAACTATCATGGATGATACAATGAAAAAGTATGAGCACCGACAACTAGCATGAGTGTGTGAACATGAATGTAATGTCGGTGAGAAATACGTACTCCCCCAAGCTTAGGCTTTTAGCCTAAGTTGGTCTATGCCCATGGATGGCCTGGTGGATATCCGAAGTTGAAGCTGGGGTCAAACTGAGATGCATCAGCTATTGCCTGATGAGCTATAGCTTGGAGGCGAGTTGCCTCCGTCCTCCTCACGTACTCGGTCGCCTCCTCCCTGGTTATAACATATCTCCATATGTGTCAAATTCCTCCTTGATCCCTGCTTGGACAATGAAGTCTTCTGACGGCTATTCACAAGGCCACACTTGAGCGTCCCTCGGTGTTACATCGTCCGGCTCATGCATTGCGGGCCTGGGTCCTTGCTTCCTTGAAGAACCACCTTGGTACATTTTCCTAAACATATTTCCTCCTCTGAAAAATTTCTGAAATTTTTAGTAACTTCAAAATAAAAGTGAACCAAACTCAACAAAATTGATAGCAACTACTCCCACAAGTGCCTAGAGACTATATCATGCATTAAGACTACTTTTGACCACATAAATTTGACATGCAAGCTCAAGAACAGGGTCACCTAAGCAGCAAAAAATTGCAATAAATAAAGCAGTAGAACAAAAACTAATTGGACCATTGGAGGAGTCACATACCAAAGAACAATCCCCCAAAGCAGTTTTGTGAATGGAACTTTGAGCTAGGAGACCGAAAATGGCAGCAAGATGAGCTAGAACTCGTGCTTGAGCTGGTTGGTGATTTTTTTGGGAGGAAGAGGGAGTGTGTGGTGGCTGGAATAAGTGGAGGGGGGCCACCAGGGGCCCACGAGGCAGGGGGCGCGCCCTGGACCCTCGTGGCTAGGTGCTGGATCCCCCTGATGTGTTCCTAGTGCCAGATATTCTCAAATATTCCAGAAAAAATCATATTAAATTTTCAGGGCATTTGGAGAACTTTTATTTTCGAGGTATTTTTTATTGCACGGATAATTCAGAAAACTGACAGAAATTACTATTCTTGCTTTATTTAATATAAATAACAGAAAGTAAAAAGAGGGTACAGAGAGTTGTGTTTTCTAAATTCACCCATCTCATGCTCATCAAAAGGAATCCACTAACAAGGTTGATCAGGTCTTGTTAACAAACTCATTTCAAATAACATGAAACCGGAGAATTTTCGAATGACACTATGTTACCTCAACAGGGATATGCACATCCCCAACAATAAGAATATCATATCTCTTTGTAATAGTAGGAAGAGGAAATTCAAAACCTCCAATAGTGATTGTTGAAATTTTTCCAATAGAATTGATACTGTGGACTTGAGGTTGTTTCCTCGGAAACTGTACCGTATGCTCATTACCATTAATATGAAAAGTGACATTGCCTTTGGTGCAATCAATAATAGCCCCTGCAGTATTCAAAAATGGTCTTCCAAGAATAATAGACATACTATCGTCCTCAGGAATATCAAGAATAACAAAGTCCATTAAAATAGTAACGTTTGCAACCACAACAGGCACATCCTCACAAATACCGACAGGTATAGCCGTTGATTTATCAGCCATTTGCAAAGATATTTCAGTAGGTGTCAACTTATTCAAATCAAGTCTACGATATAAAGAGAGAGGCATAACACTAACACCGGCTCCAAGATCACATAAAGCAGTTTTAACATAGTTTCTTTTAATGGAGCATGGTATAGTTGGTACTCCTGGATCTCAAAGTTTCTTTGGTATTCCACCCTTAAAAGTGTAATTAGAAAGCATGGTGGAAATTTCAGCTTCCGGTATCTTTCTTTTATTTGTAACAATTTCCTTCATATACTTAGCATAAGGGTTCATTTTAAGCATATCAGTCAAACGCATACGCAAAAAGATAGGTCTAATCATTTCAGCAAAGCCCTCAAAATCCTCATCATCCTTTTTCTTGGATGGTTTAGGAGGAAAAGGCATGGGTTTCTGAACCCATGGTTCTCTTTCTTTACTGTGCTTCCTAGCAACAAAGTCTCTCTTATCATAACGTTGATTCTTTGATTGTGGGTTATCAAGATCAACAGCAGGTTCAATTCCTAAATCATTATTATTGCTAGCTTGAGCATCAACATGAACATCATCATTAACATTATCACTAGGTTCATGTTCATTACCAGATTGTGTTTCAGCATCAGAAATAGAAATATCATTGGGATTCTCAGGTGTGTCAATAATAGGTTCACTAGAAGCATGCAAAGTCTTAGCATTTTTCTTTTTCTTTCTTTTAGAAGGACTAGGTGCATCAATATTAATTCTCTGAGAATCTTGCTCAATTCTCTTAGGATGGCCCTCGGGATACAAAGGTTCCTGAGTCATTTTACCACCTCTAGTCATAACTCTAACAACATTATCATTTTTCTTATTATTTAATTCATTGAGCAAATCATTCTGAGCTTTAAGCACTTGTTCTACTTGAGTTGTAACCATAGAAGCATGTTTACTAATAAGTTTAAGTTCACCTTCAACGCTAGCCATATAATCACTCAAGTGTTCAATCATATAAGCATTATGTTTCAATTGTCTACCAACATAAGCATTGAAGCTTTCTTGTTTAACAATAAAATTATCAAACTCATCTAAGCATTGGCTAGCAGACTTATTATGAGGAATATCACCTTCATCAAATCTATAGAGAGAATTTACCTTTACTACCTGTGTCGGGTTATCTAGACCATTTATTTCTTCAATAGGTGGTAAATTATTAATATCTTTAGCTTTAATACCTTTTTCTTTCATAGATTTCTTTGCCTCTTTCATATCTTCATGACTGAGAAATAGAATACCCCTTTTCTTCGGAGTTGGTTTAGGAAGTGTCCAATTACTTTCATTAGTCAACATATTATTCAATAGCAATTCAGCTTGATCAACAGTTCTTTCATGAAAACACAACCAGCACAACTATCCACGTAATCTCTGGAAGCATCGGTTAGTCCATTATAAAAGATATCCAGTATTTCATTTTTCTCTTGAGGGTGATCTGGCAAAGCATTAAGTAATTGGAGAAGCCTCCCCCAAGCTTGTGGGAGACTCTCTTCTTCAATTTGCACAAAATTATATATTTCCCTTAAAGCAGCTTGCTTCTTATGAGCGGGGAAATATTTAGCAGAGAAGTAGTAAATCATGTCCTGGGGACTACGCACACAACCAGGATCAAGAGAATTAAACCATATCTTAGCATCACCCTTTAATGAGAACGGATTTAAGGATATAATAGTAGCGAGTTTTCTCATCATTAGTGAACAGGGTATATATATCATTTAATTTAGTAAGATGTGCCACAACAGTTTCAGATTCATAGCCATAGAAAGGATCGGATTCAAACAAAGTAATTAGATTGGGATCAACTTAGAAATCATAATCCTTATCAGTAATAAAGATAGGTGAAGTAGCATAAGCAGGATCATATTTCATTCTAGCATTCAGAGATTTTTCTTTCAGCTTAGCTAATAGTTTCTTAAGATCACTTCTATCATTGCAGGCAAGAAAGTCTCTAGCAGTTTCTTCATCCATAACATAACCTTCAGGCATAACAGGCAATTCATATCTAGGGGGATAATCTTCATCATCACTTTCATCTATATTATCAGTTTCAATAATTTCATTCTCCCTAGCCCTAGCAAGTTGTTCATCAAGAAATTCACCAAGTGACACAATAGTATCAAGCATAGAAGTAGTGTCATCATAAGTATCATGCATAGTAGAAGTGGCATCATCAATAACATGCGACATATCGGAATCAATAGCATGTGTAGGTGTCGCAAGTTTACTCAAAACAGAAGGTGAATCAAGTGCAGAACTAGATGGCAGTTCCTTAGCTCCCCTCGTAGTTGAGGGAAAAATCTTGGTTCTTTCATCTTTCAAGTTCCTCATAGTGACTAGCAGATATAAGTCCCAAGTGACTCAAAGAATATATCTATGCTCCCCGGCAACGGCGCCAGAAAATGGTCTTGATAACCCACAATTATTGGGGATCGCAACAGTTTTCAAGGGTAGAGTATTCAACCCAAATTTATTAATTCGACACAAGGGAAGCCAAAGAATATTCTCAAGTATTAGCCGCTGAGTTGTCAATTCAACCACACCTAGAACTTAATATCTGCAGCAAAGTATTTAGTAGCAAAGTAATATGATAGTAGTGGTAACGGTAGCAAAAGTAATATTTTTGGGTTTTGTAGTGATTGTAACAGTAGCAACGGGAAAGTAAATAAGCGAAGAACAATATATGAAAAGCTCGTTGGTATTGGATCGGTGATGGAGAATTATGTCGGATGCGATTATTCATGCAACAGTTATAACATAGGGTGACACAGAACTAGCTCCAATTCATCAATGTAATGTAGGCATGTATTCCGAATATAGTCATACGCGCTTATGGAAAAGAACTTGCATGACATCTTTTGTCCTACCCTCCCATGGCAGCGGGGTCCTATTGGAAACTAAGGGATATTAAGCCTCCTTTTAATAGAGTAGCAGACCAAAGCATTAACACATAGTGAATACATGAACTCCTCAAACTATGGTCATCACTGGGAGTGGTCCCGATTATTGTCACTTCGGGGTTGCCGGATCATAACGCATAGTAGGTGACTATATACCTGCAAGATAGGATCAAGAACTCACATATATTCATGAAAACATAATAGGTTCGGATCTTAAGTCATCGCACTCGGGACCTAGTGAAAAGAATTAAGCATAGCAAAGTCATAGCAACATCAATCTCAGAACATAGTGGATACAAGGGATCAAACCCTAACAAAACTAACTCGATTACATGATAAATCTCATCCACCCCATCACCGTCCAGCAAGCCTACAATGGAATTACTCACGCACGGCGGTGAGCATCATGGAATTGGTGATGGAGGAAGGTTGATGATGACGATGGCGGCAGATTCCACTCTCCGGAACCCCAAACAGACTCCAGATCAGCCCTCGCGAGAGAGATTAGGGCTTGGCAGCGGCTACGTATCGTAAAACATGATGAATCCTTCTCCCTGATTTTTTTCTCCCCGAATATGAATATATAGAGTTGGAGTTGAGGTCGGTGGAGCACCAGGGGGCCCACAAGGCAGGGGGCGAGCCCAGGGGGTAGGCGCCCCCCCCACCCTCATGGACAGGGTGTGGGCCCCCTGGCCTTGATTCTTTCGCCAGTATTTTTTATTAATTCCAAAAATAATCTCCGTTGATTTTCAGGTCATTCCGAGAACTTTTATGTCTGCACAAAAATAACACCATGGCAATTCTGCTGAAAACAGCGTTAGTCCGGGTTAGTTCCATTCAAATCATGCAAATTAGAGTCCAAAACAAGGGCAAAAGTGTTTGGAAAAGTAGATACGACGGAGACGTATCACACGCCAGTGCACATATTAGGCACACATCCGCACAGTACATTGGGCTCCACGAGGCTCCCCCTCTCAAAAATATCTGCCCGCCTCAAGGGTTTTTCTGTTTCATAACACACGGTTGTTATCTCCGTACCGTGTGCGATGTTTCTTGTTCCCAATCCCGCATGCATCCCTAGAAAATATCTACCCGCCTCAAGGGTTTTTTGTTTCATAACACACGATTGTTATCTCCGGACCGTGTGCGATGCACTATCATCAAAATTTTCAATAGCCCGACATTTCAATCTCGCGTTTGACTCCCGGGTAGTAAAATTTTCAGTACCCGCGTCATTTTCACAAACAACACGCGCCCCCTCCTCCACACACACACACACACACACACACCAAAACCTCCTTGGGCGTGGGCGTGCGCGTGCACACACACACACCATCCCTCGCTCGAAACCCTAGCAAGGTCCCCGCCGCCGCTGCCGTGGCCGCCACCGCAAGGCCTCCATTGTCAACATCTGCTGGTTTGCCCGTGCATCTTACCCAACGATCTCCATACCCAGGCTGCCCTAAGTTTCTTATATGACGCCTACCAAACACGCCCTTTCAGACAAATCCTCATCCCCATCCCCATCCCCCACTCCTGAGCGTCGCAGCCTAAGCACGGCTACGCTTCCCGTGGTGCTCGAGGAGCGACTGGCCCAAAAGAGGTGTATAGCGGTCTCTTCGCCCGCCGTCGCCGAGGAAGCTGACGACCATTACTGGCGGCAGGCACTCAAGCAGCAGGCCAGAGTATGCGGGCATGTCTCTTCCGTCGGCTACGATATTGTTGGGTTCTACGGTAGGGTGCGTCGACTGCAAATTAAAATTTTCCTATGCACAGAACAACCAAGAACATGCTACGGGAGATGGATCACAGTTCATTACCACTAGACGCGCAGTGCCGTGCAGCGGAAGAAGAGTTGGGGCAGCGCGTCCGCGTGGATCGTCTCCGCCTCGTCCGATCTCCCTCATACAGCCAGTAGTCGGTTCCCATGTACAGGTTCGCCGGAGTGGCGCAAGTGCACCGCCTCTAATGGTATCCATGCGTGCAGGAGGAACGTCGTGCGGCGGACTGCTAGGTCCGATCACACAACCAGCGGCGAGTGGAGGTGTCTATTCACAACACATGCAAACCCTAATGACAGGGCCAGAGCGATCAATCGCGTGAGTGTGCGGCACCTCCACTTTATATAGGCGTCCTTCGTAGGCTCAACACTTGGGCCTTGCACAGACCCTAAAGCCCATAAGTCTACTCGGCCACAATCCGAATCACATCCGACCAGTGTCCTCGGATCCGACCTCATAGGTCCTTCCCTTAAGCGCGTGACCCCTTAGGTTCAAGTCGGCTTGGTCGCAGTTTGGATCACCTCCGAGCTGCACAGTTGGTAGCGGCCTCTAGCAAGGCATGCCGAACACCAAACAGACTATAAAGCTGGTTAGGTGAACCTGTACATCATACTTCCATTCCTTTTGCCACACGATATATGTTGTCGGGCTCAAGGCTAGTCTGTCATCCTTGTGCTAGCCCGACCTCTTTCTCATTCCAGTGATGCCGACCACAAACCAGATTATCTCATAATCCTTGTCGCATGACCATGCTTATCCTGGTCGGATCACACGAGGGGCCTAGAGGAGTATAGCTCTCCTGATCGGAGGGGCAAATCCCATCTTGCTCGACCACGTCTCGCAGCATGGTTCTGGACAAACCCGAAACCTACGTTTATAACTACCCAGTTACGGAGTAGCGTTTGGTCGGCCCAAAGCAAGTCTGTCACCATCCCGAGTACATGCGTCAGCTCAGGTCTTAGGACATAGAACATACGTTGTACTAGAGACTCACAAATGACATATCGTTGCGTCTCATAGTTGGGTCTGTCCGACTCGGACCTTATCTCGACTCGGATCCGACTACGTTGAATCCGACCAGATCCTTCCAAGTCCATATTATCCGGTTAGAATCCAATGCTTCATGGCTAGTGAGACCAAGCCATCGACCGTGTCATATGCTAGTCTAGTTGGCTGCGCGTCCACACAGCCCTTTCGACTAGGGACCTTTTAGGGCAGTCATCATACAATGCATAGTCCCACAAACAAGTCACGTAGTTGCTAATACACATCATTGATAATGTCCAAGGACTATCTTTATTCATAAACAAATAAGAAATATCATCATACAAGATTGCCTCTAGGGCATATCTCCAACAAACATCGAGGTCATCGACAACGACGACCTAAGGCGTGCTATGTCACAGGTCAAGTGGCCCACCCCAACCCCTCGGGTTCAACCGCTGTCCATCTCATCAATGGCCCCGCCGCTGATCTCCCCTCGCTCTCTGTCAACAATTTGCCATTCTACATCGCCATCGAGCCCCTTTTGTCATTTCTGAAGGACACATTCTGCGACGCTGGCTTGGGATCCGCAGCTTCCAAGTCAGGCCACATCGACAGCGACCACGAGCAGGGAACCCTCTCCGGCTCTTCCAAGGGGAAAGAGCCCATCTGCTCTTCCAAGGGGAAAGCGCCTGTCTGCAACATCAGGGAGGGCACCCTACAACCGTGCTCTTCCAAGGGGAAGTAGCCCATCTGCGACAACATGGAGCGCATCCAGGGTCCGTGCTCTTCCCATGGGAACGAGCCCATCTGTGACAAGTGAGGAAACCCATGATTTGTTTTGCCGTGCCTCTTCACAGGGGAAACCCATGATTTGTTTTTTTGAGTCCCTTTTGTAGTGTAGTGAGAATATGTCCAGTTTTAATTGCTATATCTGGTTGTTTGCAGTATGGCTTGTTTATTTCAGTTGTTCACAACGTGATTCTCTATATGTGCAATTATTTACTGTGCAATGCATTTCATCAATCTAGTTTTAAACATACCGATAGAAATGCATATATTTGCTTGTTGTTAAGCCTGTAATAGCAAGCATATGCCTCTTTTAAAGTTTTTTGATTGTTCGGTTGTTTGTAGTTAGCATATGTCCAGTTTCAAATGCTATCTTTGGTTGTTCGTAGTATGCCTTGTTTATTCCAGTTATTCACAACGTGATGTTCTATATGTGCAAGTACGAACTATTGTGCTTAACATGCTTCTCGATGTACCTACAGAGGACAATTTTGGGAATGACTGCTGTTTTCCATCGAGGTTAGTTTCATCCCATGGATTATATCTGCTCACTGTTTAGAATATCGGTAGCTGGTACCATATAGGCCGGCGGCTGATAAGGGACTAATCGGTGAATCGGACTTTTAACTGAATATATCTGCAGCCCATTTTATCGTTAGGTTAACTAGGGACATATGTAATATATCTGAGGCTACATAGCAACATGCACCATACTTAATGTCTAAATATGCAATCCTAGGCTACATAGCAACAAGGAAGAGTGTTACATTAATGTTCTAATGATGTCTAGATATACGTAGAAGAGCAGCAGCAACAACAACAACAACACAACCCTGTTTGGATACTCAATTTAGCTAGAGGTTAGAGTTAGTTTCTAGCTCATTACTAACCCTGAACTAACTCCATCCAAAGAGTTGTTTGGATGGCAGGTTTAGATTGACAATAAATGCACTAGGAGAACTAGTTCCAATTAGCACCTCTTGGGTTGGATAGTTTTTTTGGGTAGGTTATAGATGCAACTAGCTCAAACTAGCCCTCATGTTTAGATATACTTTAGGGTTATTTGAGCCTGAACTAGCTCAAACTAACTGTAACCCCTGGATACAGCAACAGTTAATCAGCCAATAATTTGTAAGAATGCACTGAACTCCTTCCGGCCCATAATATAAGATGTTAATTCATCTAATATGTGAGTATATTGGATGTTATAAGATACTACCTCCGTTCCTAAATATTTGTCTTTTTGAAGATTTCAAATGGACTACCACATACGGATGTATATAGACATATTATAAAAGAGTGTTGTACTACATCATTATGCAATTGATGTTTAGCTTCTAATATTAACTTGGTGCTTTTAGGTACATATGTCATTGGTAAAGATCCGCGCTTTGACCCTTTCTGCATATGGGGCAATGAGATATCGATGAACCAGCATCAAGTGAGGAAGTTGATAAAGATTGTTAGTAAAATGGGTCCAAAGATGGCAATTAAACTATTTGTTTACACTTTATCCAAGACAATAGCAAACTGCAGGATGGTAAGTAAGAACTTTGCAGCCTTCTTTTTACAGCCCATAATGAGTTGTATTATATGACAATGTCTGGATCTCTTTCCTTTGTAGTGGTTGCCAAAGCAGTTTACTCAAGATTACCTCTCACATGATTGGTGGGCATGCAAAGGTTAAAGTATTTCTACTAAAACATGATGATTATCTAGATGTTTCATGAAGACCATGAAGGATGGGCGGTCGACCATCACAAGGGTTTGGACTAGAGTCGTGCGTGCCTTCTTCATGGAGGAGGGCACAATATGGGCATTCCGCTTCACCTTGTTCAGCAACCAGAATATATTTCGCCTATTTCTTTACGTCTTTAATAGTACATGTATACAGCTGTGGTTCATCATTCTTTATTTGGTTCTTATGTAATTCTTGAACATATGTACCTATGAATCGAATAATGCATTGGTTGTTTGAACCTGATTAATATGAACAAAGCTGTAGCATACATTCAAATTCAAATTCAAATCCGGTACAATTTGAAATAGTAGCAATTAAATTACGGTGAAATTACGCTCTACAGGTTGTTACGGCACACACGGTTGGTAAAACACAAACGTTTGCGATATAAACCATAATCCGAGACGGTTCACACAGAGGAAACGTGTGCAAGCATGCACATAGTTGCCGTTTCCAAAGGGTGTGCGATTTCAGACAATATCACAAACGGTGTGGGCAAACTAAATGTTTGTGTTAGTTGCCTTATCGTACACGATTCACAACCAGGAACTATTTCTGATGAAGTATGCATCGTAAACGTTGCACCACAGAATAGCGTGTGCGATAGTTATCGTATACAACGATGTTACAATGGTCCGACGTTTCGTAATCCTGTCCGACACTCGTACAATGATTAGATAATCTTCTTAACAGTGAACGGTTTGTGATGGGCCGCGCAACGTACACATTCTATAATAGTGAGCCATTTGTGATGGGTCGCGCATCGTAAACGTAGCACCACAGAATACCGACTGTGATGGCAATGCAAGCAGAAACGAGTTGGAGTACTGCAGGGTCCCTATCACCGACGGTTTCTGGGTTGTGTGGGAACGACCCCCCTATCGCCCACTCTCACTTGGTGACGGTTCCAAATGTTGTCGCGGAAAGGGGTTAAAAACCATTTGTTTAGGACCGACGCACACCAGTGACGGGTCCATAGCTAGTAGCTAGATGGCTTCTTCTCTCTCTTTGATTCTCAATACCATGTTCTCCTCGATGTTCTTGGAGATCTATCTGATGTAATACTCTTTTGGGGTGTGTTTACCAAGATCCGATGAATTGTGGATTTATGATCAGCTTATCTATGAATATTATTTAAATCTCCTCTGAATTCTTATATGCATGATTTGATATCTTTGCAAGTCTCTTCGAACTATCGATTTGGTTTGGCCAACTAGATTGGTTTTTCTTGCAATGGGATAAGTGCTTAGCTTTGGGTTCAATTTCTCGGTGCTCGATCCCAGTGACAGAAGGGGAACCGACACGTATTGTATTGTTGCCATCGAGGATAACAAGATGGGGTTTTCATCATATTTCTTGAGTTTATCCCGCTACATCATGTCATCTTAATGCGTTACTCTGTTCTATGAACTTAATACTCTAGATGCAGGCAGGAGTCGGTCGATGGGTGGTGTTATAGTAGTATAAGCAGGCAGGAGTCAGTCTACTTGATACGGACGTGATGCCTATATTCATGATCATTGCCTTAGGTATCATCATAATTATGCGCTTTTCTATCAATTGCTCGGTAGTAATTTTTTCACCCACTGTAATATTTTCTATCTTGAGAGAAGCCTCTAGTTAAACCTATGGCCCTCGGGTCTATTTTCCATCATATAAGTTTCTGATCTACAATTTTAGTTTTTCTATTTACTTTCTTTGCAATCTTTTACTTTCCGTTCCATAAACCAAAAATACCAAAAATATTACTTTACCATTTATCCATCTCTATCAGATCTCACTTTGCAAATAACCGTGAAGGGATTGACAACCCCTTATCGCGTTGGGTGCAAGTTGGTGTTTGTTTGTGCAGGTATTCGGTGACTTGCACATTGTCCCCTACTGGATTGATACCTTGATTCTCAAAACTGAGGGAAATACTTACTCTACTTTGCTACATCACCCTTTCCTCTTCAAGGAAAAAACCAACGCAAGCTCAAGAAGTAGCACATACCAACAAGCAACCATGTGTTTCAAAATATCAACACTAAAGCAAGTTATCCCTAGCCCATTATGCTCAATCATTGATCCATTCATGAAACACACTCGCATATTAGCTACACTCAATGCTCAAGGACGATCATAGTGCCCCTTAGTTGGTGCTTTATAAGAGAAGCTGGAGACTCAAATAAAAAAATAAAAATTGCATAAAGTAAAAGAAAGGCCCTCCGCAGAGGGAAGTAGGTATTTGTAGAGGTGCTAGAGTTCAAAGCGAAAAAGATAGAGATAAAAACATATTGGGTGGCATGCTTTTCCTGTCAATGAAAACAATCAATTAGTTTCCAATACTTTCCATGCTAGATATATCATAGGCGGTTCCCAAACAGAAAATAAAGTTTATTCATTTTTCCACCATACTTTCACATTCCAGGGCAAACCGAATCCATGGGTGCCGTCCATACCAACACTTTCCAAGGAATTTATTATTTGACAACATAAAGTGAAGTCATTTTAAATTTCGGGACTGGGCATCCCTAATACCTTTGTTATACTCTCGTGCAATGACAAGTGAATCAACACTCATCTTGAGAATAACACATCTACCATGGAAACATATCAGACACACTCTATCATTTCATGGGCGGTACGAGCACACACAAAAGAAGTTTATATTCAAAATTAGAGATGACACATACAAATTTGCTTAGAACGGCAAAAGAATACCGCATATAGGTAGGTATAGTGGACTCATGTGGCGAAACTGGTTTAAGGATTTTGTATGCACAAGTAGTGATCATGGTTAGTTCAAATGAAGGCTAGCAAAAGATTGAGAAGCATCGAACCAAGAAACGAAAAATCTCATAAGCAAGCATTAAGCATAACTAACACTGAATAATGCACCACAAGTAGGATATAATTTCATTGCATAACTACTGATTTTTGTGCTTGCAGAGGGAATCACAAACCTTAACACCAATATTCTTAATAAAGCATAATTACTCATCAACATGACTCGCATATTATATCATCGTATCGCAAAACTATTACAAAGAATCAAGTTTATTTTGTCAACGATCTTCATGAAAGTTTTTATTATATCCCTCTTGAATATCTATCACTTTGGACTAGTTTCATATGTTGCTTTCGATGGCTCAAACAAATCTAAGTGAAGAGCATGAGCATAAAATTTTTATTCTCCAAAAATAATTTAAGTGAAGCATGAGAGAATTTCTTAAATTTTTTACTAACTCCAAAATAAATCTAAGTGCAGCACGAGAGCATTTCTTCGAAAATACTAAAGCACACCGTGCTCAAAAAGATATAAGTGAAGCACTAGAGCAATTCCATAGCTCATAAAGATTTAAATGAAACATAGAGAGAAATTGTAACGAATCATAGCATAAGTTTGGCTCTCTCAACTAGGTGTGTCCAGTAAGGATAGATGACTTCAAATAAAATGAAAAACAAGCAAAGACTCATATCATACAAGACGCTCCAAGCAAAACTCATGATATGTGACGAATAAAAATATAGCTCCAAGTAAAATACCGATGGTCGTTAGAAGAAAGAGGGGATGCCACTCGGGCATCCCCAAGCTTAGTTGCTTGCTTCTCCTTTAGATAATAGCTTGGGATGCCATGGGCACTTCAATCACACAAAACTCAACAAAACCTTCGTGAGATCCGTTAGTATAACAAAGCAAATCACTACTATAAGTACTGTTGCAAACCCATTCATATTTTATTTTTGCATTATATCTACTGTATTTCAACTTTGATATAGCTTATACCCTCCAATACAAACCATAGACTCATCGAAATAAGTACACAACGCAAAGAAAACAGAATCTATCAAAAATAGAACAATCTCTAGCAATCTGGAAACTTTCAATACTTCTGTAAGTCCAAAATTTCTGAAACATTAGGACAACGTCGGGAATTTGTATATCAATCTTTTGTAAAAATGTCAGAGCAAAAGCATGTTCTGTGATTTATTTAAATTGTTTTTCTGAGCGCAGAAGGTTCTGTTTTTCAACAAGACCAAATCAACTATCACCCAACATGATCCCAAAGGATTTGCTTGGCACAAACACTAATTAAAACATAAAAAACACAATCATAAGTGTAGCATAATTGTGCAAACACTCAAGAACAGAAATAAAAAGACAAAAATAAATTGTATTCACTGGGTTGCCTCCCAACAAGCGCTATCGTTTTATGCCCCTAGCTAGGCATAATGCAAAGACCTAAGTATTGTCATCTTTAGTTTCCAACTCCTCAATCAAACACTTAGAATTCTTCGAAGATTTAGCATACAAATTTTCAACAACAATACTTCTAGGAACAAGTTTGAGGAATTCATTCTTGCCGGTAGGGTCTCTTATCACTTCAATAAAATCGGGGTGAATACTAATCATTTTAAGATCTTCTTTGTTACTGTTAGAGGTTGCACCCTTGTTTTTAGTGGCTTGATTACTCTTGCTAATTTTGATCACATTTTTTTCAATATTTTTAGCGGAAGCAAAATCCGTGCTTAGATTACTAAAGATTTCTTCCAATTTATCGACCTGAGACGGGCTTTCCTCAATTGTTTCATGAATTACGATCCCCTTTTCTTTTATAAAATTAAGAACTTCTCCCGCTTTTGACCCAATTTTACTAGCAAAATTATGCATCTTTTTATCCAAGTTTTCAATATGTTCTTCTGCAAGCATTTTCTTTTCTACAGCATCAAGCCTTTCCATCGCATGCTCAAGAGTTAAAGTTGTTTCATTAACCGTAAGAGGTTGTGATCCCACTAAATTTCCCATAGCATTAGGAGCATCTAGAGAAGGACACATCAAGAAAATTCCCACCGGTAATCATATCAAGGATGAATCTATACCAAGTGGTGATGCCCACCTAAAAACAATGAAGAAGCACAATGGTTGATTGCTTACGAATTGATCTATTATGAGCATTGCAAATTCTATACCAGGCATCTTTTAAATTCTTCCCTCCCCTTTGTTTAAAGTTAAGAACCTCATTCTCGGGGGTACACGCAATAGAGGAAGAGCTATCCATAACGACAAAAGTGGCAAACAAAATTGCACACAAAAACAGATCTGATGAGAAAACGGCGGACAAAAAAGAGGGCGAATAAAACTTCAAATTTTTGTGAAGTGAGGGAGATGAAAACGAGAGGCAAATGGAAAATAATGTAAATTACAAACACATGAGATTTGTGATTAGGAACCTGGTAGATGTGGATGATGTCTCCCCGGCAATGGCGCTAGAAATTCCTTTTTGATGCGGCTTGAACTACATCGGCATTTCCCCAAAGAGGAAGGGATGATGCAGCATAGCTACGGTAGGTATATACCTCATTGATGAGACCAAGGTTATCGAACCAGTAGGAGAACCACGCAGCACTACGTGAACGGCACCTGCACAGAAGAACAAATAATTGCAACCCGACGTAAAAGAGGGGTTGTCAATCCCTCCCAGGTAAAAATGTAGTTAAAATTGTACTAGATTGGATAAATAGATCTCGAGGGAACACGAGATAAAATAAATAACAATAAATTGCAGCAAGGTATTTTGGTTTTTTGGATCAATAGATCTGAAAAATAAAAAATCAAATAAAAATAGATCTTGAAGGCAAATATGATAAGGAAGAGAACCGGGGGTCGTAGATTTCACTAGTGGCTTCTCTCGAGAAAATAGCATATGGTGGGTAAACAAATTACTGTTGGCCAATTGATAGTACTTCAGATAATCATGACGATATCGAGGCAATGATCATTATTTAGGCATCACGTCCAAGATTAGTAGACCGACTCCTGCTTGCATCTACTACTATTACTCCACACATCGACCACTATCCAACATGCATCTAAGTTCATGGAGAAATAGAGTAATGCAATAAGAATGACGACATGATGTAGACAAGATCTACTCATATAGGAATATACCCCACCTTGTTATCCTTAATAGCAACATTACATACGTGTCGTTTCCCCTTCTGTCACTGGGATCGAACTCCGTAAGATCGAACCCATCACAAAGCACCTCTTCCCATGGCAAGAAAAATCGATTTAGTCGGCCTAACTAAACCAAAGATTCGAATAAGAAATACAAGGCTATAAGTAATCATGCATATAAGAGATCAAAAAGAGTTGTAACACCCACAATGCGGCTATATCTCCCACGTGTCGGGGCACGACATAGAGGCATAGCCGCATCGTAGTTTTGTCGCAAGAGGGGTAATCTTCACACAATCCCATGTACTGAATAAGAAAGCGATAGAAGTTGGCTTACAATCGCCACTTCACACAAATAACATAGTTAAACATACATCATCCGGAATACAAACAAGGTCCGACTATGGAACTAAAATAAAAGAAGACAACCCCAGATGCTAGATCCTAGATCGTCCCGACTGGGCACCACTACTGATCATCCGGAAAAGACACATAACAACGACCAAGGTCTTCATCGAGCTCCCACTTGATCTTGGTTGCGTCACCTGCACTGGTATCATCGGCACCTGCAACTGTTTGGACGTATTCATGAGTCACGAGGACTCAACAATCTCACACCCGCGAGATCAAGACTATTTAAGCTTATGGGTAGGGTAAGGTAATGAGGTGGAGCTGCAGCAAGCACTAAGCATATATGGTGGCTAACATACGCAAATAAGAGCGAGAAGAGAAGCAACGCAATGGTCGAGAACTAGAAGTGATCAAGAAGTGATCCTGAAACTACTTACGTTCAAGCATAACACAAGAACCGTGTTCACTTCCCGGACTCCACCGAAAAGAGACCATCACGGCTACACACGCGATTGATGCATTTTAATTAAGTCAAGTGTCAAGTTCTCTACAACCGGACATTAACAAATTCCCATCTACCACATAACCACGGGCACGGCTCTCGAAAGTTTAAACCCTGCAGGGGTGTCCCAACTTAGCCCATCACAAGCTCTCACGGTCAACGAAGGATATTCCTTCTCCCGAGAAGACTCGATGAGTCTCGGAATCCCGGTTACAAGACATTTCGACAATGGTAAAACAAGACCAGAAAAACCGCCCGATGCGCTGACAATCCCGATAGGAGCTGCACATATCTCGTTCTCAGGGAAACACCGGATAGGTCAAGCTACGAGTAAAACTAGCCCTCAAGTTGCCCCGAGGTGGCCCCATAGGCTGCCCAGTTCGGAGCAACGCTTAGAGAAGCACTGGCCTGGGGGGTTAAAATAAAGATGACCCTCGGGTTTTCCGACCCAAGGGAAGGGTAGTAGGTTGTTAGGCAAATGTAAAACCAAGGTTGGGCCTTGCTGGAGGAGTTTTATTCAAGGAGAACTGTCAAGGGGTTCCCTTAACACCCAACCGTGTAAGGAACGCAAAATGAAGGAACATAACACCGGTATGATGGAAACTAGGGCGGCAAGAGTCACTACAAAAAAAGACACATTCGTGACATTTTGTGCCAAACGAAAAAAATTTCTGTCATACATATGACACTTCTATGACGATAATTGTGACAAAATCCGGTATCATCATAGATGTGGTGGGCTCCTACTTCTATGACAAAAAATCATGACAAAAATTGGCTTTTCGTCCTGGGCGGGCCGGAGACGCAGCTGCATGACATTCTTTGGGCCGTCCATGATGGAAAAAACCATGGTAGAAGCGAGGGGGAGGAAAATTTTGGGGAGTTCCCGGTTACGGTGGGAGGTCGGGGACCGAGCGATGCGCGTTTCTCTCGTACACATACGCGCGTGTGTGCGAGGCGTTGGCTCTAACTGAACCCGAGCGAGGCGTTGGGCTCTAACTGAACCCGAGTGATTGCACTGCAGGCTACGCGTTACTGAACCCGAGCGATCGATCGATGGCTATTAACTGAACCCGATCGAGCGATTCCTTCGCTACTGCTGCTAACTGAAGCCGATCGATGCTGCCTCTGGGAAGAACAGTGAGCGTTGCAGGGGGGTTTGGATGAATAGTGAGAGGTGTCATTGCCTTTGGATGAACAGGACCCCGTGGTGTGGTGGAGGGCTGGATGAACAGTAGACGGTGGAGGGGTGCCCGTGGAGGGGTGGTTGAACAGGACCCCGTGGTGTGGAGGGCTAGATGAACAGTAGACAGTGGAGGGGTGGTTGAACAGTAGCTGTGGAGTAGCGCGCGGTGGAGGCTGGATGAACAAGAGCCCGTGGAGGCTGGAGGAGGTCGACGGTGGAGATGAACAGTATCCCGTGGAGTCCCGTTTTGCGGTACGCCACACCCCTCCCGATGAACAGGACCCCTGTTTCGACCGTAGCGCTCCAACACAAGTCCGTTTCGTCCATTTTGCGGTACGCCACACCCCTCCCAATCAACAGGACCCCTGTTTCGACTGTAGGAGGTCCGTTTCCTCCGTTTTGTGGTATGCCACACCCCTCCCGATCAACAGGACCCCCGTTTCGACCATAGGAAATCTATTTCCTCCGTTTTGCGGTACGCCAGACCCCTCCCGATCAACAGGACCCCGTTCCGATCGTAGGAGGTCTGTTTCCTCCATTGTGCGGTACACCAGGCCTCGTTTCCATCGCCTGTTCCGTCCAAGCCCTCCCGATGAACACGACCACGCATTCCGTTCTGACCCAGCCGGTTGGCTCCCTGGCGTTCCGTTGCCTCCCGTTGAACACGACGCATTCCGTAGCCTCCCCATGAACACGACGCATTTCGTTGCCTCCCCATGAACACGACGACGACGATGTTTCTCTGTTCCGACCCAGCCATGTACACGAACCCTGGCCGTACGTATGCGCGAGTAGGCATTCGAGACCCCGCCCATATGTACACATACGTCGCCGTATTTTCTTTCTTGCACCCTGGCCGCTGTACATACGTGTACATGCTACGTGCGCGCCTCTACTACGACACGTACGCGCCTCTACTACGACACGTGCGCGCGTCTACATCCACCAGTATATATGTACGTACACATTCACGACCAGAATGACACGTACGCTTCGACCAGGTGGGTCCCGACTGTCTGGCACTTCCTTGCCTGCGAAGATGTAGCTGGTGGGTCCCAGCAGTCAGGGGGGCGATTCGTTTTTTTGCCTAGACGCACTTCCTTGCGTGCGAAGATGTAGCTGGTGGGTCCCAGCAGTTAGGGGCAAACGTTTTTTTCGTGAAATACGGTGGCCCGTCCGGTGGGTCCCCGCTGTCAGGTGGAGGAATGATTATTTTGCACGTAATAAGGAGGCACTTCCTTGCTGCGGCCGTGGACACAGCTGTCATCCTCTCCACGTACAGTCCACGTCCGATGGAAGCCGTTCCTTGACCACGTTGACCACGCCGCGCCGAGAGCACCAGGGTGGTGGATGACAGCGAGGCCTAGGAAGGGGACGACACGGAGCCGGGGAAGACGCGGCAGTGGATGCCCACGCGTAGAGGAGTACGAGGGTTCACTGGTTCGCTGCGGTGTGAGGCTGCCATCGCCGCAGAATAACAGGGGGTGTGGGTGAGTAGAGGGATGGCCTGGCCAGCGGTGGGAGTAGTAGGGGGCGGTGAGGCCTTCGCCGCATCGCAGCCGGCCACGGGAGGCAGGAGCACAAGGCACGACCGACGCTGGTTTGGGCGGCTGGAGCAAGAAGACCAGAGGTTGAAGAAGCACTACGGCCGTTGGATGGACATCGTACGGTCACTGAAGCTAGAATCGTGCATATTGACTAAGTTGACAAAGCCCTCTGTCCCCGTCAACTTAGTAGGCCCACAAGTCAGCCTGCCACTATACTCGGTCCCAGCTAACAGGGGGAGTATTCATTTTTTTTGTGCGTAATAAGGACGCACTTCCTTGTGTGCGAAGATATAGCTGGTGGGTCCGAGCTGTCAACGACGGTAACGTTTTTTTTCGCGAAATACAGAGGCCCTTTCGGTGGGTCCCTGATGTCAGGTGGAGGAATCATTATTTTGCGCGTAATAAGGAGGCATTTCCTTGCGTGTGGCCGTGGACCCAGCTGTCGGCCTCTCCACGTATAGTCCACTTCAGATGCATGTCGGTCGTTGACCACGTTGAATAGGCCGCTCCAAAAGCACCAGGGCGGTGGACGACGGCGAGGCCTAGGAAGGGAACAACACGGAGGCAGGGAAGACTCGACAGTTGTTTCCCACACGGAGGGGAGTACGACTGTACGAGGGTTTACTGGTTCGTCTGCCATCGCCGGAGAATAACATCAGGTGTGGGTGAGTGAGGGATGGCTAGGCCAGCGATGGGAGTACGGTGGGGCGGTGAGGCCTGCGCGGCAACAGAGTCGGCCGCGAGGTGGAGGGAGCAGGCAGTCCCACCGGTGCTTGTTTGAGCGGCTCGAACAGGAAGAGCAGAGATTGAAGAAGCACGACGGCCGTTGGATGGCCATCCAACAGTCACTGCTTGTGCGTCAACCTTTTTTAGGAAATCCTCAAATCTGTGGAAAACAGCATACAACCCATCTGCCATTATTTCTAATAATTTACAACCCATTTGCTAATTATTAAGGTTTTTTTGGAGCCCATATTCTTTTTGTTAGCATTACAGCCCATATTGTGGCCACTATTAAAAAATTATATGAAATTTTGCATATTTCGGTGCGGTTCGAACTGTTTTTAATCCCGAAATTTCGACTCACATTCAAATTGATTTTAAAAATAAATGTATATCAATATAAAATCCAACAAATTCTCCATGAATAAAAATTAATGTAATTTAAAATCTCTAAATGAAAAAAAGATATTTGAAAATAATTGCTGGTTTGATGTGTTTTAAAAATGTACAACCCATTTCTCATTACTGATGGGCCATTTTCTCGGCCAGGCAAATGAAAGCTCTCCTCGTCTTGAAAGATTTGCAGCCCAACAGGCCTGACAAAGCGACTTACTTGGCAAATCACAAAAAAACTAGGATGTGGCTGTGGACCCAGCTGTCAGCCTCTCCACGTATAGTACTCTTCCGATGGAATGTTGTTGACCATGTTGACCACGCCGCGCCGAGAGCACCAAGGCGGTGGACGACGGCGAGGCCTAGGAAGGGGAAGACGCGGTAGTGGATGCCCGCGCGGAGAGGAGTACGAGGGTTCATTGGTTCGGCTGCGGTGTGAGGCTGCTGTTGCCGCAGGGCCTGGCTAGCGGTGGGAGTAGTAGGGGGCGATGAGGCCTCAACGGCAGCACACCCGGCCACTGGAGGCAGGAGCAGGTGGTCTCCCCAGCGCTGGTTTGGGCGGCTGGTGCAAGAAGAGCAGCGATTGAAGAAGCAGCAGGACCGTTCGATTCAAATCCAACGGTTACTGCTGCTAGAATCGTTTGTTGACTAAGTTGAGAAGCCCTGCGTACGCGTCAACTTAGTAGGCCCATAGGTCATCCTCCCAGCCGGTGCACCCCAGATGTCAGTGGGAGGAATCATTTTTTCGCGTAATAAGGACGCAGTTGATTGCGTGCGGCAAGACCAGCGGAGGGAGTAGGGTGGGCCGGGGAAGCCTGCGCGGCATCACAGCGGGCCACAAGAGGAGGGAGCAGGCAGTCCCACCGGTGCTAGTTTAGGCGGCTGGAGCAGGATGATCAGAGATTGAAGAAGCACGTCGGTCATTGGATGGACATCCAACAGTCACTGCTGCTAGAATCGTGTGTTCACTGACAAAGCCTTGCGTAAACAAGTCAGCCTCGAAATCTGTGGCGTGTACAGCCCATTTGCTATTATTTTTATAATTTTTACTCATTTTCTAATTCATATGGAATTTATTGCAGTCTGTTTTCCATTTTTAGAATTGCTGGCCATTTTCTGGTCAGTACCAGGGTCAAAAAATTAACTAAATGTGTGGGAAATTTTGAAAATTCGCAAATTTTTTTTGGGGAACGAAATATTCTTAATCCAAAAATTAAAAGCCATACTAAAACAAATTTAAAAATAAATTAGTACTATGTCATGTTAAATCCAATGAAATACGTATACGATATCAGTGAAGAACAAAAACAAAAAAAGAAACTTATATCCCATTTGCTATAATTTTTTTGGAATTTTCAACCCCTTTTGATATTACTTTTAACAGACATTGACCATACTCTTAAGCCAGGCCGGAATGCATCCCTCCTCGTCTTGAAAGATTTACAGCCCAGTAATTCGGAGAAAACAAATAGGCCTAGCTTGGGTATTCTTAAAAAGAAATACTGGGCTACCTATTTTCCCAAAGAACTGGTGCATGAGCATTTAGCTTTATTTATTTATTTACTTATTTATGTTTAGGGGACCATGAGCATGTACCTGGGCCGGATTCATGTGAGAGCCTCCCTTCTAGTTAATTATGGGCTTCTCTATTGGGCCTTCATCAGTGGGTTGCATGTTATCAACAAGTGGAAAATGTGTTTCGTACGAAAAATAGTATGCGCTACGTACGGTACGGGGCACTAAAGGATCGAACCATGCAACGACTTCCAAAACATTGTGTTTGTCATTCTAACAACACATTTATTCAACCAACAGACGAAATATACTACTGATTGTACATTGAAAACAACAGCAGCAGCAACCAGGGCTGGGGGTGCAACAGAAGCAGTAAGCAGGCCAGAAGAGTGAAGACGCACCTCTCTCTTCCAAACCAAACATCAGCCATCATTACAAAAGGGCTACCAAAAAAGAACAAGTGTATGCATCAAACTAAATAAAGATCCTACTACACCAAGTGTACGCATCTAACTAACTGGCTCAGTTAGACATTACTATTTATTAAGCTGTGGAGATTGGCTGATGGCTTGAACCAGATAGGTGCCTGACGGGGGAAACTCTAGCCAGCAGGTCGAAGTCTGATACTTGCGACCTCTCTCCTACTTTGGGAAGCAGAGCATGGCGGCACATATCAGGGTATGGTGCATGCAGAGACGCATGGTACGCTATGTACACACAGTTTTTCCTGATGAACGAAACCGCGCTGCCATCATGATCCTTGCCGTCGGTTATCTCCTGGTTAATCGGATAATTCAGTCCGACAAACAGAGAGTGTGTACCAAGGCTACTTACCAGCCTCCAGTCAAAAATTCCTGAAGGCCCAAAGAAGCTAGGATCCTACTCAAAGACCTTGCAATGACTGTGATTGTATTTCGCGAAACAACACTCCGGTACGTGCGAACGATCATCAATCTTTCGCCGTCGTCTGATCGAGCCAGGAACCACATGCAACTGCCATGCCACTTTTCTTTGAAAGGTTCTGGGATTAGGAAGGGTAGTGACACCAGGTGTCCTACAACATCATATCAAGTTGGAGTCAAATAAAAAAGGGCTCTTGATTTAGTCAATCTTAAGAACAGCATGTTATGAGCATGAATATTTTTTCAGCAAATTTTGACAGTAATATAAGCAAGCCATCATGATATCATAGGAAAGTAACATACTGCTGTAACAGCCGTTTGTAGCGATGACTGGAGTAGGCCAGCAATACATCCAGCCATAGAAGGAGTCGACGGCGTAAATGAAGCCCTTGTGTTCAATGGCATCAGAGAACCATGGAGGATGTATGATCCTGCGATGGACGTGCAGATTTATCCACTTACCGAAGTGACCTGTCAGATAGGAGAGACCGCGGTTGAAGAACGCAATTAGCCTGAAGTATTTATAATTCGCAGATCTTGTGGGCACTTGGCAGATTACAACCTTGAGCAAATCAAACTTGGTATCATGTTGGCTCCTGTAAGATTCCGAGTATTCTGGGCCGCGGTGCCAAAGCAGTGCAGTGTTAATCGAAGGAAGGGGGATCAATCGCCAGGTGTAGACCTCCACGAGCATCCAGCTGCCGCGACCGTCAACGAGCACCATCCAAGGCGTGTTCATGCCGACCTAGTACATACCGTTAATGTAGTTGAGGCTGACGGGGATCGGATCGCAGTCAATGGGGTTGATGCTCGCCACCCTATGATCGTTATGCTGCGTGACACGCCGTTTCTGAAGATTAGGCGGCATCAGCAAGCAAGGAGCTGGCTTAAAAAGCTCTGACCTAAGGGCTTTGATTAACGGTACAACCCTGACGAGCACGTGGCGAGCGGCATGGTACTGAGATTGTCCACACGCGAAACAATGAGCTTGATTACCTTTGTGGGGAGCGAATTCCAGCCACTCTTTCGGCGGACGCTGCTCGGTTTTTCCATTGTTAGTGGTTGGGTTTCGGGCGAGGGGGGAGGCGCCTTAGCGGGGATGGAAGATTGGACGAGATTATGTGCGGACAAGGATGGAGAAGCGAATATGTGCTGCGGGAAGTGGACAGGTGATGATGACTACAGCACGCCGCTTGACTTACGAGACACATACCAGCAGTGTAGGGTCATGTCAATGCCAGACAACTTGCTTGAGTGATCACAGTACTGGTACTCCCTACAGTGATATGCCCTAACTTGCTTGAGTAGAGTAGTAGAGTAGGACTCTGCTCTACTACTAGCACTGGAGGAGTAGTATATTCTAATCTAAAATAGTTACAAACTTCAATGCCCGAGCATGGAACGACTATGAACCGTGCTCAAAGACCGTGTCTACGTGGTGTTTGGACATGGGCGACAACCTCAACGCCAACGGTGCTGCTCCCGTTGCACCGTATGTGTTTCTGTCCTTCCTGTTCGAAATTGTGGTAGAATTCATGATTTATTTTGTGCTTATTCGGATTAAATCTCATAGTAACTTGCTCATATATTCAACTGGCGCAACATCCACTAAAGCCACTCCCGTTTCATGGACGGCCTGGTCAATGCCTCCAAGGAGCCCTTCGTCCACTGCTATGAGTGCCCGATGCCGTTTTGTGGCTCGCTGGCGGACATGGTGCATCACCTCACGGATGCGTGCAGCTGTCACTGCTGGCCCTTGGTGGAGAACATCAAGTACGAGACGTGCTACCCATTCACCATGCCGGAGTCACTGGAGGATCGATGTGAGAGGGAGGGGGAGGAGATAGCGATGAACGTGAACGTGAGGGGGAGGAGATAGTGATGTCGTGGGAGGCGCAGTATTTATAGCGAGCAATGGCACACCTACGTAAGATATGGACTCAGCTACACTGACTTAACTGCAGGTCCAGTTGTGTCACTAACTTGTGGGCCAGACCCCTGTTGGGCCCATATATCAGTGACCCAATGCACCTGCAGTTAAGTAACAGCTACGTGGGCATATTTGTTGGAGTAAATTACGGGGGAGCGAAGGGGTGGAAATATTGCTGGTCACAACGGATTGGACGAGCGTGGGGGGAGGAGAGTCATGCATGCAGATTTTTTCACACGGGGTGGAGTGGTGGGACCGCCGAAGGGATAAGGAGAGTTTGGCAAGCATATTGTTTCCACACATGGAGAGGAAAAGATTTGGAGACGAACGGGCTTCCTGCAGGTCTGGGGAACGATGCATAATAAGTCATCTTGCATGCCGGGCTAGGTATAGTCTCAAGTCATTAAAAACATACACGCCCCACACATGTTCATATTTCAAGGTGCACTAAATTATTGCATGCGGTGATTAAGGTTGGCCATAATGGTGGTATCTAAGCTGGTATCATGCACACAGGAATAGCAAACATGCTGATGTGGCAAAGAATTAAAGAAGAGAGGGGGGTTGGAGTAACTAGTGTTCATGCATGCATTGGTAAACACATTTTTTATGAAGAACGACAGCACTAGTTGAGTACTTTTGCAGACTTCAAAAACTATTCCACCGCCTCTACTATCTTGCTAAGAGTAGGTGAAATTTTTGAATCGAGCCCTTCAAACTAGAAGGGAGGTAGTGGTACTCTAATAGCTAACCTTGTTGTGATGGTAAGATAGGACATGGCACGCACCTGGACGGAGGAACTAGTCTGCATTGTGCATTTAAGTTTTGTCTGAAGTTAATGTACCTCTACTTTCACCAAACTTATAGAAAAATGTGTCAACATTCACAATTATCAAAGATTAGCCGTTCGGCCAATAAGGTGGCACACTTAATCGCTAAGTATAGCTTTGACAATAGATTAGATGGTATTCTTGTAAATAACGTACCGCCCTGTGTGGTGAATATTGTATCGAATGAGTGTACTGGTGTGGCTGGTTAATTAATATAAGGTGGTGTTCAAAAAAAGTATAAATTTGGTCAAACACTTTGCAAACGGTTGACGGGAGTTAAAAGGACCAGAGGGAGTATCATGCATGCGGAGTAGGCAAAAAAATTGCTTGTCTAAAAAAGGCAAAAAAATTACTCATTTATAGCCAGTCGAAGTCTCAAAGGGCGCAACCGCGCGAGGGAGGCGAAGGTCGTGGGAGGTGCGACGTTTGACGGAATTAAGTGAAGTTACATCCACGCGCCGGCATGGCGTGCGAGCAGGAAGAAGCTATACCGTCAGGCCTACGATATGGGTCTAGTAGGCATGACATCTAGTGGGTCCCGCATAGTTCTCGAGAACTCTTTGGGGGCTTGCAGCCGTTTATCCACCGGGAAAGCCAGCAACCCCACGCCGTTCGCACGCCCTACTCGTCCCCGTCTTCTTCCTTACAACAGTTTGCTCCCAGTCGTCCCGTCCTTTCACATTAGTTCGCTCCAATTTTTTTTGCGGGGTACAACAGTTCAACTTCTCCTAACCCTCCTCCAAAATCCATGGCCTCCCAAATCTCCATGGTCGCCGCTGAGTACCAGGTTAGAGCCATCATCGGTGATCAGTTCATCGTCATCTACACACGTGGATCCGAGACGGTGAAAGCATGGCTTGCTCGCTTCCTACGCATGTTCAACAGTTCAATGGATGAGTGGGTCGCCGGGCTAGATGTTGAGTACACCACAGTCCTGGGACGAGAGAAGGATCTAAAGGACGAAGAGAGGAAGAAGCCCGCCATGATCCAGGTTTGCGTACATAACGTTTGCTTGGTCTACCACATATGCCATGCCGACGTTGAGTGCCAGGATTTTAAGAACTTCCTCAAGGAAAAAATAGTGAAATTCGTTATTGTAGGCTTTAAGAACCACAGGGATATCCTGCATCGGATAGGTCTCGTTGTAGGCCAGCCCTTTGATCTCCAGAAGGCAAGCCTGGTGTCCTCCTCTCAACCTTCAATGCTGACCCTGGCAGCAGCCATGATTGATCCTTCGTACGCTAAACTGAAGAAACCTCATCACGAGTTTCATCATGCATGGGAGTCGAAGACATTAGATGAAGATCACATCCTGTACGCAGCAATGGATGCCTACCTTTGTTTAAATATCTACAAGGGTTGGATGAAGAAGCAGAGCCCAGTGTCCGGTTCAAGCAAAGAAGCGTCGCGAAGAGGAAGAGGAAGAGGGACAAGGACGAAGTCGAGGATGTGGACTCGAACTCTAAGTAGGTGGCAGTGCCGTCACTCATGCTGGTTCTACTGCAGTGTGAAGCGGACTAGTTGCTTAGTTTATTTTCAAGGGTGTGTTGTGCTGAGGCCCCCGCAGAACTATGTTTATGTTCTTTCTCGTTATTTGAACTCTTTAGTACGTACAGTAGTACTAGTACTATGGCTTACAACTATTCTTCTTGCAGTTGGTAATACTGCTCATATCTTCGTGTTCCTACTATACTTAATACGTTCGTACTAGTAGTATAATTTGGGTCAGTCGATTTGTGAATGAAGTTCGATGGAGTGAAGGAAGAAGATGGCATAAGAGGTGGAAGAAGCCCTTCTAGCCATCCGTGTTGCATCAAACAGCTCACATGAGTCGACTGACCCAAATTGCTCCTCCAGATTGCAGGATCCACGTGGCATTCAAGGTCTCGAAGGTAGATTCCGCGTCCGCACCCGGTTTGCGGGCTCGATGCACGCGCGACCGGCTTCCGCCGCGACAGACACCATGCGCGCCTCCTCCACGCGGGCGGAGACGATAATGACATGGTAGTTCCTCCTCGCCGGCGTGCTGGAGCACACGCTCTTCCTCCTCTTCGTACATTGCGTGCATAGATGCGGCTCCACCAGCTGCTCGCGTGCTTGGCAGCACTGCGGCATCGCGAGGAGGGCCTGCAGACGACGTGAGTGGGTGAGCCTTCGGCTTCATGGCACAGGTATGGCGGCGACACGGCGGTGATGGGCGAGAAATTGTTGGTCGGAGCAGGCAGGCGCCGGCATGCGCAACGGCGGCGGCGGCATATTGATGAGTGCGCGTGTGGGAGCTTACTTTAGTTTATATATATATATAAGGTTGGTCAAACTTAATAGAAAACCGTACTAGTACACGTAAACATTAGACTTAGGCAGCACTTTTATTAGTTAGTACCACAGCCACGATACGGAATCCTATGCAAGCGCGTGAACCGCGACCGCACGGTCGATCGAATAGTGCGTTGCCGTGTCGCGCTCGAAGGACATCCACCGAACCTTTTTGTGTGTGTGAAAACAATCCTCGAATATTACTCAACTTTTTTTCCTGTGAAAGTTCTTGTAGCTGCAAGATTTCCATATATTTGAATTTAGCTCTAGTTCGTGTTTATTTGGATTTGGACGTTTTAGGTGCGCCCTAGTTTTTTTAATAGTGATTTTTTGTGTGTGACTGAGAGAGAACGTGTGTATGTGTCCATATGTGTGTTGTGACGGAAGGGCAATGTGGAGACGGTGTGCGTGTGATGCAGACATAGAGAGGTGTGAATGTGCAAATGATCATGCATGAGTGAGACATAGACAGATGCCGATACGTTGTGTATACATGAGAGAACGGTCTTCTAGTTTAGGGCCTGTTTGGTTCCAATAAGTCACCTGACTTATAAGTCAGGTGACTTAAAATCAGTGACTTATAAGTCATGCCTGTTTGGTTGTCATCTGACTTATAAGTCACCTGACCACACCTTCCCACCTTGTTTTTTAATGTAAAGGTGATGGGACCCACATAAAAAGGGGTGACTTATAAGTTTTAAGTTGTGGTGGAGCAACTTATGACTTATAAGTTGGGGTGACTTATAAGTTGGGTCCGTTTGGCAAAATAAGTCACTTTTTGCACTTTTCGACTTATAAGTTGGTGACTTATTTGGAACCAAACAGGGCCTTACTTGTGTGTGTGTGTGAGAGAGAGAGAGAGGGAGAGAGAGAGAGAGAGAGGAGCATCCATAACACAACAACCATCTCTCTCGATTTGTCCGTCCCTCGCACGGTCGCATGCAACACATGCATCAAGGCGCACATTTTGACACCCTCACCCGGCCCCTGCCCACCTCACGGCCCGCACAATCTCTTCATAAATACCCATTTCTCTCCTTAGGTTTGTTTTCTCTCAATATCTGACACACACACACACACAGAGAGAGAGAGAGACACGCAGCACAACACACACACACACTCCCCCGAGCACACAATTCATCCCCACCCAAGGTTATACGGCGACCACTCTCGCTTGTGCTTTTTGCACCCCAACATGCACAACACCTCAATCTTCAAAGAGGGCATCGAGAAGATCGAAGACGGCGACCACACCGCGCTAGAGAATGCGGGGTCATTTGGAAGCAGGGTGATGTGACGACGGCTGACTGACTCCTCCCCTCACCCTCTCTCTCTCTTTCTTGCACAAAATTACCAATCCCTCTCTCCCCCGCACAAAATTGTCAATCCCTCAACCCACGATATCCTTCCCCTCTCGTCCATGTTTTTCTAGCTCTCTCATCAAACATGTTGTCTCTTCTCCTTCCACGTATACAGAATCCAGATGCACATGCATCTCATGTATATTACATGTATCCATCTTTCTCACAGACCTAACTTCTTCCTCTCTCTTTCTCTCTCTGTCTCTCTCTCTATCTCATTAGGTTTGTCTCCTACTCTCTCGTCCACATACATACAATCTTTCCCGCCCTATCTGCTCCATCTTCAAAAGATCTCTCTGCATGTTTCATTCACACATTGGGATATGTCAAAATGTTGCTTCTATAATGGCTGATGTAGAGTTATGGTTGTTTTTGTTACATCCTACAAAGTAATAACTATGAAATGCATTTAGATTCTCATTTGACTCGGATTATGTGAGTTTGAGCATGTTGTGAAGTATTATAGACCTTGTATACATCTTGGGATTCGACAATGATTGTAACTATTGAATTGTATAGACCATTACATTCGAAGTCAATAGCCTAATATATTTATTTCACAATTTCAACAAATGATTAGTTCACTACAAACTAAGAAAACAAATGTGTACTCCCTCCATTTTTATTTAAGTCCGCGTATTAGCATTGGTCAAAGTCAAGTTTTGTAAACTCTCAGAAAGCTTATAACAAAAAATATTAACATATACAATAACAAATAAATACCATTAGATTCATTATTGAATGTACTTTCACATCATACATATTTGTTATGGTAAATGTTTATATTTTTCTATAAACTTGGTCAAACTTTAGGAAGTTTGACTTTGGTCAAACCTAATATGCAGAGTTTACTACTACTATTCGCTAGTTTCTTAGCCGAATCACTTAACACGCCACACGGGGAGTCCAGTGTCACAAAATTTTGAGGTCGGCGGGAAAATCTCTCGCGACCCTGATTCGAGCTGTGGGAAGTTACCATCATAGCCTTCGAAACAGGCCTACAGATGACGCTTGGTAGGGGGCTATTTTCGTAACTTCAGGTTCACCCTACCCAGCCAACCCCACCCCGGCGCCCAGGGTAGTACACTTGAATACTCCCCATTTTCTATCCCCACTGCAAAATAGACTTCTCCACGGCACCGCAGCCTTTGTGCTCCTCCCCTTTACATCGGCGCACTCGTCCACCGCAGCGCATCTGCCTCATCGACGACCTCGTACGCCGCACTGGAGCCGGTCCACCGTCGTCGTCGTACACGGAGCCTCTTCCCCGGCATCGTCTTCCACGGTCTCGGATCTGCTTCCCGGAAGCCGACGCCAAGCGCAGAAGTACCACTGTTGTGGACAATGAACTGACTCCCATTGCCAACCATGACTCACAGAGGCCGCCGCGACCATCGTTCTCCTCCTAGATTGGTAATGTGTGTATTGAATCACTTAGCAGTACATGTGCAGTTCCAATTTTGTTCATACCTACCCTTCAAATTTCCTGGGTGCTATTGTTCTTGTAAAAGTAATTGGTTATAGCCTCCATTCTCCAACAGAATATCAGCTTGTAATTGTGTGTCGCTCCTGTATCGCGCTGTGCTTGGGTAGGTTTTTCATCTGCAACCAGTAGTGTGGCAAATGATGGAAAGGTTTTTAGAACTAGCAAGATGCCCATGCGTTGCAAGCATCAAGATGCATTTGTATGAGTAGTTTATCTTGTGGGAGAAAAGGATGAACGAGGGAAGGCCTTATTTGCAAATCTGGAGAGGGGTATGGGTATATTTTTTCAAAATTCCCATTTGTTTCCTTCCTATCTGTCAGATATAAATCGGACGGCCTATATTGCAAGAAAAAGAAGTATAGAGAAAAAAAAGTAGACAATAAAGGAAGTAGAGATAAATATAAAATATAAAATAAATATAACAGTAGAGAAGAGAGTAGAGATAGCATGTTGAGATTTTTAAAGCGCCGCACGTTGCGATTCTGTTGGAGATGCTCTAACATGGCAGAGGAGTGCTTTAATGTTGCCCACAAGATGCGCGAGTATTACTAGTAGTATATTTTTCTTGCCATGTTGAGATTTTAAAACCACGAGTGCGAACATGCAGAGGAGCAATGAAGACCAAACACGGGATATTCGGGATATCTTCAAGGAGCGTGGCAAGTTAAAGAGGAGCTGCACCGAACCTGTAAAACGAGCTTTGATAAGTAACACCCTTTCAATTACTTTCGTGTAGCCTCGTGTTCTTTGATGTGTATATGTTGTAGTTTCTGTTTCTCTTAAGCGTGGTGTTCTTCGATGTTTAATAAGAAGAGTCTTAATCGTCCTAATGCTTTCGTTTTTAGCTTGATGTAGGAAGTGGGTGTTCTCACCTTGTAGTCTGTTTTTATTTTATTTTCCTTTTGAATTCAGTTCTTCGAGTTCTGTTTATCTGGCTTCTACTAAATGGATCTAGGTTGCTCTGAGTATTGATCTAAAAAAGAAGTAACTTCATGTCAGGATGCAGTTCCTGCGAGGAGGGAAGTATGGTCAACCTCGAGATCATGTTTCCAAAATGAGGCTGGATTACACACAAGGTGACAGTTCCCTAATGATGATGGATTAGACACAAGGTGCAAATTCCCAGATGATGCTGGATTACACACAAGCCAGGTGGAGTCGTCAGCTGTTCCTGTCCTTGTGGCATTAGCAAAGGCTGAAAGAAAGCGTGCATCAGCCTTTGAGAATGTAGCTGAGTTCCTGAAGAAGCGAAAAGAGCAATCAGATGCTCTCTTCACCCAAGCCAAAGAAGAGATGGAAGAAGCCAGAAATAAGCTAGCAGAGGCAGAGCAGGCTAGGCGTCTCCTGCTATCTAAAATTGTTGTCAATACAAAATTTCCTTCATAATAGCTAGGTTCAAATGTTTATCCAGTCAGCATGCATGTTGTGATGTCCGTGCATCTACTGATTGTTGGGGAATGTAGTAATTTCAAAAATTTCCTACGCACACACAAGATCATGGTGATGCATAGCAATGAGAGGGGAGAGTGTTGTCTACGTACCCTCGTAGACCGTTCACGGAAGCGTTATATCAACGCAGTTGATGTAGTCGTACGTCTTCACGATCCGACCGATCCAAGTACCGAAAGCACGGCACCTCCGAGTTCTTCACACGTTTGGCTCGGTGACGTCCTCGCCTTCTTGATCCAGCAAGAGGGGCGAAGTAGTAGATGAGTTCCGGCAGCACGATGGCGTGGTGACGGTGTTGGTGAAGAACAATCTCCGCAGGGCTTCGCCTAAGCACTACGAAACCTAGGACGGAGGATAAACTAGAGGGGACGGGGTTGCCGGCACACGGCTTGGTGTTTCTTGATGTGTCTTGGGTGCTAGCCCTACCCCTCTATTTATATGTTGATCCTTGGGTCGGAACTTGGAGTAAAAGCCTCCACAAAGTCGGTTTCACCCGAAAGGCAAGAGTCCTTCTCGGACTCCAGGACCAGACGCCAGGGTTCCCGGCGTCTGGACCCAGACGCCAGGGACCCTGGCGTCTGGCCCCTGGACTCCGAAAAACTTCCTTTTGCGCTTTCCAAAAACCTTGTGGGCTTTCCTCTTTGGCCCAAATAAAGTGTTCTCGTACCCAAACATTTCGGGAAACATCCGGAACCCCTTCCGGTGAATTCCAGAACCCTTCTGGTGACCAAACACTATTATCCCATATATCAAACTTTATCTCCGGACCATTCCGGAGTTCCTCGTCATGTCCGTGATCTCATCCCGGACTCCGAACAACATTCGGTCACCAACATACATAACTCACATAGTACTATATCATCAACGAACGTTAAGCGTGCGGACCCTATGGGTTCGAGAACTATGTAGACATGACCGAGACACCTCGCTGGTCAATAACCGATAGCGGGACCTGGATTCCCATATTGGCTCCTACATATTCTACGAAGATCTTTATCGGTCAGACCGCATAACAACATACGTTGTTCCCTTTGTCATCGGTATGTTACTTGGCCGAGATTTGATCGTCGGTATCTCAATACCTAGTTCAATCTCGTTACCGGCAAGTCTCTTTACTCGTTCCGTAATACATCATCCCGCAACTAACTCATTAGTTGCAATGCTTGCAAGGCTTATAGTGATGTGCATTACCGAGTGGGCCCAGAGATACCTCTCCGACAATCGGAGTGACAAATCCTAATCTCGAAATACGCCAACCCAACAAGTACCTTTGGAGACACCTGTAGAGAACCTTTATAATCACCCAGTTACGTTGTGACATTTGGTGGCACACAAAGTGTTCCTCCGGTAAACAGGAGTTGCATAATCTCATAGTCATAGGAACATGTATAAGTCATGAAGAAAGCAATAACAACAAACTAAATGATCAAGTGCTAAGTTAACGAAATGGGTCAAGTCAATCACATCATTCTCCTAATGATGTGATCCCGTTAATCGAATGACAACTCATGTCTATGGTTAGGAAACTTAACCATCTTTGATCAACGAGCTAGTCAAGTAGAGGCATACTAGTGACACTCTGTTTGTCCATGTATTCACACATGTATTATGTTTCTGGTTAATACAATTCTAGCATGAATAGTAAACATTTATCATGAAATAAGGAAATAAATAATAACTTTCTTATTGCCTCTAGGGCATATTTCCTTCACTGATGTGGCACAAAATGTTTTTTTCGGGTCATTTAATAACAACATTACTTTCCAAACAATAACAGACAAAGCATTGGACATGGTATAGTTCACGCGCAAGCCCGACATTCCAAGTTCAACTTCCACATAAAACTCATGTTCACAGATATCTGCACATTCATACATAATGTCCACAACCATGATTCACTTGAAAGCCAAAAAAATGTGAGGAGAGTTAAAAATAAAGAAAATCCTCTACTAGTTCCTGCTACCAGTGCGAGCACAACAAGTCAAGACCATGCGTAAATTAATTATATTTTAGTCATTTTTTGTGTTCTAAAATGCCTGTCGGCTCGTGGAAGGACGTGTTGCCGGCACACGCACAGAATCAATGAAGGCAGGCGGGGCAGTCTTAAGCTGGTTGCACGCGGCGAGGAGGCGTGCTCAGCCAGGCCTGCAGCGAGTGCGGCCCTCTTGGCCGGCGCGCCGGTTCAATGCCTGCGCTATGAGAGGTCGCGTCCGTGTCAGAGCAATCACTCCCTCCAGTCCTTTTTTGTTTAGGTATAACAAAATCTCGTTTTCCATTCACATTTTACAAGTAAAATTCATGGACAAACTTTGGCCCAAAGTACGATGGGGACTAGTAAACCAGAATGGAGGTAGTAGTTTTTTTAATCAAAGAAGGGTTTCCCCTTTCGTTTTCATTACTGAAAACCAGCATCTAAATCTAAACCATAGTATTATCCCTAGAACTACCAGGTTCAACATCTCGCAACATAAACCCATACAACCTCCATCGCAAAAAAAACCATACAACCATACGCCAAGGAGGTACGTAGTACTATGAATTCCATTTTCGCTCCATACCAATCGTTCTAAAAACTACTTACTACTTATAATGTGCCATCGAAAATCGGAACTCTTAACCCTGCTAAAAAACGATATTTTAAATGTGGCTACTCGATCTGTGGCAACTGGCGAGCCACCTGTTGGGGAACGTTGCAGAAAACAAAAATTTTCCTACGGTTTCACTAAGATCCATCTATGAGTTCATCTAGCAACGAGTGATTGGATTGCATCTACATACCTTTGTAGATCACGCGCGGAAGCGTTCAAAGAACGGGGATGAGGAAGGCGTACTCGACGTGATCCAAATCACCGGAGATCCTAGCGCCGAACGGACGGCACCTCCGCGTTCAACACACGTACGGTCAGCGTAATGTCTCCACCTTCTTGATCCAGCAAGGGGAAGGAGAGGTTGAGGAAGATGGCTCCAGCAGCAGCACGACGGCGTGGTGTTGATGGAGCTGCAGTACTCCGGCAGGGCTTCGCCAAGCACTATGGAGGAGGAGGATGTGTTGGAGAGGGAGAGGGAGGCACCAAAGATGTGTTATGAGAGGCCCTCCTTCCCCCACTATATATAGGGAGTCCAAGGGGGGGGGGCGCCGGCCCTAGGAGATCCAATCTCCTAGGGGGGGTGCGGCCAAGGGAGGAATCCCTCCTCCCCAAGGCACCTAGGAGGTGCCTTCCCCCTTTGGGACTCTTCCCTTCCTTGAACCCTAGGCGCATGGGCCTCTTGGGGCTGGTGCCCTTGGCCCATATAGGCCAAGGCGCACCCCCTACAGCCCATGTGGCCCCCCGGGGCAGGTGGCCCCACCTGGTGGACCCCCGGGACCCTTCCGGTGGTCTCGGTACAATACCGGTGACCCCGAAACTTGTCCCGATGCCCGAAATAGCACTTCCTATATATAATTATTTACCTCCGGACCATTCCGGAACTCCTCGTGATGTCCAGGATCTCATCTGGGACTCCGAACAACATTCGGGTTACTGCATATACATATCCCTACAACCCTAGCATCACCGAACCTTAAGTGTGTAGACCCTACGGGTTCGGGAGACATGTAGACATGACCGAGACGACTCTCTGGTCAATAACCAACAGCGGGATCTGGATACCCATGTTGGCTCCCACATGCTCCTCGATGATCTCATCGGATGAACCACGATGTCGAGGATTCAATCAACCCCGTATACAATTCCCTTTGTCAATCGGTATGTTACTTGCCCGAGATTCGATCGTCGGTATCCCAATACCTCGTTCAATCTCGTTACCGGCAAGTCACTTTACTCGTACCATAATGCATGATCCCGTGACCAGACACTTGGTCACTTTGAGCTCATTATGATGATGCATTACCGAGTGGGCCCAGTGATACCTCTCCGTCATACGGAGTGACAAATCCCAGTCTTGATCCGTGTCAACCCAACAGACACTTTCGGAGATACCCGTAGTATACCTTTATAGTCACCCAGTTACGTTGTGACGTTTGGTACACCCAAAGCACTCCTACGGTATCCGGGAGTTACACGATCTCATGGTCTAAGGAAAGGATATTTGACATTGGAGAACTCTAGCAAACGAACTATACGATCTTGTGCTATGTTTAGGATTGGGTCTTGTCCATCACATCATTCTCCTAATGATGTGATCTCGTTATCAATGACATCCAATGTCCATAGTCAGGAAACCATGACTATCTGTTGATCAACGAGCTAGTCAACTAGAGGCTTACTAGGGACATGTTGGTGTCTATTATTCACACATGTATTACGATTTCCGGATAACACAATTATAGCATGAATAAAGACAATTATCATGAACAAGGAAATATAATAATAATGCTTTTATTATTGCCTCTAGGGCATATTTCCAACAGTCTCCCACTTGCACTAGAGTCAATAATCTAGTTACATTGTGATGAATCGAACACCCATGGAATTCTGGTGTTGATCATGTTTTGCTCTAGGGAGAGGTTTAGTCAACGGATCTGCTACATTCAGGTCCGTGTGTACTTTACAAACATCTTTGTCTCCATCTTGAACATTTTCACGAATGGAGTTGAAGCGACGCTTGATGTGCCTTGTCTTCTTGTGAAACCTGGGCTCCTTGGCAAGAGCAATAGCTCCAGTGTTGTCACAGAAGAGCTTGATTGGCCTCGATGCATTGGGTATGACTCCTAGGTCGGTGATGAACTCTTTCACCCAAATTGCTTCATGCGCTGCCTCCGAGGCTGCCATGTACTCCGCTTCACATGTAGATCCCGCCACGACGCTCTTCTTGCAACTGCACCAGCTTACTGCCCCACCATTCAAAATACACACGTATCCGGTTTGTGACTTAGAGTCATCCAGATCTGTGTCGAAGCTAGCGTCGACGTAACCCTTTACGACGAGCTCTTCGTCACCTCCATAAACGAGAAACATTTCCTTAGTCCTTTTCAGGTACTTCAGGATATTCTTGACCTCTGTCCAGTGTTCCTTGCCGGGATTACTTTGGTACCTTCCTACCAAACTCACGGCAAGGTTTACATCAGGTCTGGTACACAGCATGGCATACATAATAGAACCTATGGCTGAGGCATAGGGGATGACACTCATCTCTTCTATATCTTCTGCCGTGGTCGGACATTGAGCTGAGCTCAATTTCACACCTTGCAACACAGGCAAGAACCCCTTCTTAGACTGATCCATATTGAACCTTTTCAATATCTTATCAAGGTATGTGCTTTGTGAAAGACCTATTAGGCGTCTTGATCTATCTCTATAGATCTTGATGCCTAATATATATGCAGCTTCTCCAAGGTCCTTCATTGAAAAACTCTTATTAAAGTAGGCCTTAATGTTGTCCAAGAGTTCTATATCATTTCCCATCAAAAGTATGTCATCTACATATAATATGAGAAATGCTACAGAGCTCCCACTCACTTTCTTGTAAACACAGGCTTCTCCATAAGTTTGCATAAACCCAAACGCTTTGATCATCTCATCAAAGCGAATGTTCCAACTCCGAGATGCTTGCACCAGCCCATAAATCGAGCGTTGGAGCTTGCACACCTTGTCAGCATTCTTAGGATTGACAAAACCTTCCGGCTGCATCATACACAATTCTTCCTTAAGGAAACCATTAAGGAATGCTGTTTTGACGTCCATTTGCCATATCTCATAATCATAGAATGCGGCAATTGCTAACATGATTCGGACGGACTTAAGCTTCGCTACCGGTGAGAAAGTCTCATCGTAGTCAACCCCTTGAACTTGTCGATAACCCTTAGCGACAAGCCGAGCTTTATAGATGGTCACATTACCATCCGCGTCTGTCTTCTTCTTAAAGATCCATTTATTTTCTATGGCTCGCCGCTCTACGGGCAAGTCAGTCAAAGTCCATACTTCATTTTCATACATGGATCCTATCTCGGATTTCATGGCTTCCAGCCATTTGTCGGAATCCGGGCCCGCCATCGCTTCTTCATAGTTCGAAGGTTCATCGTTGTCTAACAACATGATTTCAAAGACAGGGTTGCCGTACCACTCTGGTGCGGAACATGTCCTGGTGGACCTTCAAATTTCAGTAGGAGCTTGATCAGAAGTATCTTGATCATCATCATTAACTCCCTCTCTAGTCGGTACAGGCACCTCAGGAACATTTTCTTGAGTTGCGCCATTTTCCGGTTCAAGAGGTAATACTTCATCAAGTTCTACTTTCCTCCCACTTATTTCTTTCGAGAGAAACTCCTTCTCTAGAAAGGATCCATTCTTGGCTACAAAGATCTTGCCTTCGGATCTGAGGTAGAAGGTATACCCAATAGTTTCTTTAGGGTATCCTATGAAGACGCATTTTTCCGACTTGGGTTCGAGCTTTTCAGGTTGAAGTTTCTTGACATAAGCATTGCATCCCCAAACTTTCAGAAATGACATCTTAGGTTTCTTCCCAAACCATAATCCATACGGTGTCGTCTCAGCGGATTTCGACGGAGCCCTATTTAAAGTGAATGCGGCAGTCTCTAAAGCATACCCCCAAAAGGATAGCGGTAAATCGGCAAGAGACATCATAGATCGCACCATATCTAATAGAGTGCGATTACGACGTTCAGACACACCATTACGCTGAGGTGTTCCAGGCGGCGTGAGCTGTGAAACTATTCCACATTTTCTTAAGTGTGTGCCAAACTCATGACTCAAGTATTCTCCTCCACGATCTGATCGCAGGAACTTCATTTTCCTATCACGTTGATTCTCAACCTCACTCTGAAATTCCTTGAACTTTTCAAAGGTCTCAGACTTGTGTTTCATTAAGTAGACATACCCATATCTACTCAAGTCATCAGTGAGGGTGAGAACATAACGATAGCCACCGCGAGCCTCAACACTCATTGGACCACACACATCAGTATGTATGATTTCCAATAAATTGGTTGCTCGCTCCATTGTTCCTGAGAACGGAGTCTTGGTCATTTTACCCATGAGGCATGGTTCACACGTGTCAAATGATTCGTAATCAAGAGACTCTAAAAGTCCATCAGCATGGAGCTTCTTCATGCGTTTGACACCTATGTGACCAAGGCGGCAGTGCCACAAGTATGTGGGACTATCATTATCAATCTTACATCTTTTGGTACTCACACTATGAACATGTGTAGCATTACGCTCGAGATTCATTAAGAATAAACCATTCACCATCGGAGCATGACCATAAAACATATCTCTCATATAAATAGAACAACCATTATTCTCGGATTTAAATGAGTAGCCATCTCGAATTAAACGAGATCCTGATATAATGTTCATGCTCAAAGCTGGCACTAAATAACAATTATTAAGGTTTAAAACTAATCCCGAAGGTAAATGTAGAGGTAGCGTGCCGACGGCGATCACATTGACCTTGGAACCATTCCCGACGCGCATCGTCACCTCATCCTTCGCCAGTCTCCGCTTATTCCGCAGCTCCTGTTTTGAGTTACAAATGTGAGCAACTGCACCGGTATTAAATACCCAGGAGCTACTACGAGTACTGGTAAGGTACACATCAATTACATGTATATCACATATACCTTTCGTTTTGCCGGCCTTCTTGTCCGCTAAGTATTTGGGGAAGTTCCGCTTCCAGTGACCACTTTCCTTGCAATAAAAGCACTCAGTCTCAGGCTTGGGCCCATTCTTTGGCTTCTTCCCGGCAGCTTGCTTGCCGGGCGCGGCAACTCCCTTGCCGTCCTTCTTGAAGGTTTTCTTACCCTTGCCTTTCTTGAACTTAGTGGTTTTATTCACCATCAACACTTGATGTTCCTTTTTGACTTCTACCTCTGCTGATTTCAGCATTGCAAATACTTCAGGAATGGTCTTTTCCATCCCCTGCATATTGAAGTTCATCACAAAGCTCTTGTAGCTCGGTGGAAGCGACTGAAGGATTCTGTCAATGACCGCGTCATCCGGGAGATTAACTCCCAGCTGAGTCAAGCGGTTATGCAACCCAGACATAGTGAGTATGTGCTCACTGACAGAACTGTTTTCCTCCATCTTACAGCTGAAGAACTTGTCGGAGACTTGATATCTCTCGACCCGGCATGAGCTTGGAAAACCATTTTCAGCTCTTCGAACATCTCATATGCTCCGTGTCTCTCAAAACATTTTTGGAGCCCGGCTCTAAGCTATAAAGCATGCCGCACTGAACGAGGGAGTAGTCATCGGTACGTGCCTACCAAGCGTTCATAACGTCTTGTTCTGCAGGGAGAACAGGTGCGTCACCTAGCGGTGCTTGTAGGACATAATCTTTCTTGGCAGCTATGAGGATGATCCTCAGGTTCCGGACCCAGTCCGTGTAGTTGCTGCCATCGTCTTTCAGCTTGGTTTTCTTTAGGAACGAGTTGAAGTTGAGGACTACGTTGGCCATTTGATCTACAAGACATATTGTAAAAAATTTAGACTAAGTTCATGACAATTAAGTTCATCTAATCAAATTATTCAATGAACTCCCACTTAGATAAACATTCCTCCTGTAATCTAAGTATAACATGATCCGAGTTAACTAGGACGTGTCTGATCATCACGTGAGACGGACTAGCCAACATCGGTGAACATCTTCATGTTGATCGTATCTTCTATACGACTCATGCTCGACCTTTCGGTCTTCTGTGTTCCGAGGCCATGTCTGTACATGCTAGGCTCGTCAAGTCAACCTAAGTGTTTGCATGTGTAAATCTGTCTTACACCCGTTGTATGTGAACGTTAGAATCTAACACCTGATCATCACATGGTGCTTCGAAACAACAAACTGTCGCAACGGTGCACAGTTAGGGGGAACACTTTCTTGAAATTATTATGAGGGATCATCTTATTTACTACCGTCGTTCTAACCAAACAAGATGCAAAAACATGATAAACATCACATGCAATCAGATAATAATAGTGACATGATATGGCCAATATCACATAGCTCCTTTGATCTCCATCTTGGGGCTCCATGATCATCTTGTCACCGGCATGACACCATGATCTCCATCATCATGATCTCCATCATTGTGTCTCCATGAAGTTGCTCGCCAACTATTACTTCTACTACTATGGCTAACGCGTTTAGCAATAAAGTAAAGTAATTTACATGGCGTTTCTCAATGACACGCAGGTCATACAAAAAATAAAGACAACTCCTATGGCTCCTGCCGGTTGTCATACTCATCGACATGCAAGTCGTGATTCCTATTAAAATAGCATGAACATCTCATACATCACATATAGATCATTCATCATTCATCACAACTTTGGCCATATCATATCACAAAGCACTTGCTGCAAAAACAAGTTAGACGTCCTCTAATTGTTGTTGCAAGTTTTACGTGGCTGAAATAGGGTTCTAGCAAGAACGTTTTCTTACCTACGTGAAAGCCACAACGTGATTTGTCAACTTCTATTTACCCTTCATTAGGACCCTTTTCATCGAATCCGCTCCAACTAAAGTGGGAGAGACAGACACCCGCCAGCCACCTTATGCAACTTGTGCATGTTAGTCGGTGGAACCGGTCTCATGTAAGCGTACGTGTAAGGTTGGTCCGGGCCTCTTCATCCCACAATACCGTTGAAGCAAGATAAGACTAGTAGCGGCAAGAAAGTTGACAACATCAACGCCCACAACAAATTGTGTTCTACTCGTGCAAGAGAACTACGCATAGACCTAGCTCTGATCCCACTGTTGGGGAACGTTGCAGAAAACAAAAATTTTCCTACGGTTTCACCAAGATCCATCTATGAGTTCATATAGCAACGAGTGATTGGATTGCATCTACATACCTTTGTAGATCACGCGCAGAAGCGTTCAAAGAACGGGGATGAGGAAGGCGTACTCAACGTGATCCAAATCACCAGAGATCCTAGCGCCGAACGGACGGCACCTCCGTGTTCAACACACGTACGGTCAGCGTAACGTCTCCTCCTTCTTGATCCAGCAAGGGGAAGGAGAGGTTGAGGAAGATGGCTCCAGCAGTAGCACGATGGCGTGGTGTTGATGGAGCTGCAGTACTCCGGCAGGGCTTCGCCAAGCACTATGGAGGAGGAGGATGTGTTGGAGAGGGAGAGGGAGGCACCAAAGATGTGTTATGAGAGGCCCTCCTTCCCCCACTATATATAGGGAGTCCAAGGGGGGGGCACCGGCCCTAGGAGATCCAATGTCCTAGGGGGGTGCGGCCAAGGGAGGAATCCCTCCTCCCCAAGGCACCTAGGAGGTGCCTTCCCCCTTTGGGACTCTTCCCTTCCTTGAACCCTAGGCGCATGGGCCTCTAGGGGCTGGTGCCCTTGGCCCATATAGGCCAAGGCGCACCCCCTACAGCCCATGTGGCCCCCCGGGGCAGGTGGCCCCACCCGGTGGACCCCCGGGACCCTTCCGGTGGTCCCGGTACAATACCGGTGACCCCGAAACTTGTCCCGATGCCCGAAATAGCACTTCCTATATATAATTCTTTACCTCCGGACCATTCTGGAACTCCTCGTGACATCCGGGATCTCATCCGGGACTCCAAACAACATTCGGGTTACTGCATATACATATCCCTACAACCCTAGCGTCACCGAACCTTAAGTGTGTAGACCCTACGGGTTCGGGAGACATGTAGACATGACCGAGACGACTCTCTGGTCAATAACCAACAGCGGGATCTGGATACCCATGTTGGCTCCCACATGCTCCTCGATGATCTCATCGGATGAACCACGATGTCGAGGATTCAAGCAACCCCGTATACAATTCCCTTTGTCAATCGGTATGTTACTTGCCCGAGATTCAATCGTCGGTATCCCAATACCTCGTTCAATCTCGTTGCCGGCAAGTCACTTTACTCGTACAGTAATGCATGATCCCGTGACCAGACACTTGGTCACTTGGAGCTCATTATGATGATGCATTACTGAGTGGGCCCAGTGATACCTCTTCGTCATACGGAGTGACAAATCCCAGTCTTGATCCGTGTCAACCCAACAGACACTTTCGGAGATACCCGTAGTATACCTTGTTAGTCACCCAGTTACGTTGTGACGTTTGGTACACCCAAAGCACTCCTACGGTATCCGGGAGTTACACGATCTCATGGTCTAAAGAAAGGATATTTAACATTGGAGAACTCTAGCAAACGAACTATACGATCTTGTGCTATGTTTAGGATTGGGTCTTGTCCATCACATCATTCTCCTAATGATGTGATCTCGTTATCAATGACATCCAATGTCCATAGTCAGGAAACCATGACTATCTGTTGATCAACGAGCTAGTCAACTAGAGGCTTACTAGGGACATGTTGGTGTTTATTATTCACACATGTATTACGATTTCCGGATAACACAATTATAGCATGAATAAAGACAATTATCATGAACAAGGAAATATAATAATAATAATGCTTTTATTATTGCCTCTAGGGCATATTTCCAACACCACCGCGCTCCAAGTCGTTCACCTGTGGTCCCGACCATCAACTCCTACTGTTCAAATTATCACGCGAGCTGACTATTCCTACGAAGGTGCTCCACCACGTACCCGGTACCCGCGAATGCAGCAATCGTGCACCTAGGGTTTTAGGGTTTATTTATTAACGTCGCCTTTACGTAACACTCATGTGTGCGAGACAACGAGAGGCCGACTGCGTGCGTGCGCCTCTTCTCTTCGTATATGTACTCCACCGTTTTTCTGGTGTCCAAAAAGTTATAATAACTACTAGCAATGTGCCAATGCATTGCCACACGATCAAAGTAGATTAATACATATTCACCAATTTGATAGAAAAAAAAGTCTAGTTTTGAAATACGTATATCACTAAAAATATGTTATGTTTCACTCAAAATACATTCCTTTGGCGTTTTGATGAGATAAGGGAGGAATGTTGTTGGTTTCAAGATTCGAGAAGTGGTATATGTATAATTTCTAATCTTACTAGCAAGATGCCCGTGCGTTGCAGGGAACATCAAGATCTTGTGGGAGAAAAGGATGAATGAGGGAAGGCCTTATCTGCAAATGTGGTGAAGAGTGCGGGTAAATTGCCATATTTTCCTTCCTATCCATCAAATATAAATCAGACGACCTACACAGCAGGATGGCAGGCCCACCATCATCACCAACACTATTTTTTATCCCTACTCTTATAAAAAAGCATTGTCGGTGATGATCATGTGCCTGCCATCCTGCAATATAGGCCGTCCGATCTATATCTAATGGATAGGAAGGAAACTATGGCAATTTTGCAAAAAGATACCCACACCCCTCTCCACATTTGCAAATAAGGCCTTCCCTCATTCATCCTTTTCCCGCACAAGATAAACTAATCATACAAGTGCATCTTGATGTTCCGTGCAACGCATGGGCATCTTGCTAGTTGTTGCAAAAATCCCATGTGTGTGTGAGAGAGAGGGAGACTGGAGGAGGACAGAGTGCATGTGTGACAAAGACACAAGGAGTGTGTGTGCGATAGGTATCAACTTAAAATGAGGCGATAGTGTGTGTGTGCACGATCGAGAGGGTGTGTCTCAAGAAGGGAAGAAAAATCTACATAGATACAAGGAGCGGGAGAGAGACATGTATGCGATGGTGGAAGCACGAGTGTGCGGGTGTATAAACCTATCTAGAGGCTAGCTAGTCGATAAATGTTTGTGAGAGAAATACGAGTCGGGGTGCGAAAGCGAGAGTTTTGTGTGTGAGAGAGAGACGGTAGTCGGGAAGGGGAGTGGAAGCAGGAGTTGTGTGTGTGTCTGTGAGAGAGAGGAGACGGTAGTCGGGGTTGTCTGATCGGTAAACAAATGAATAATGTCAGTCTGGGATGGAGACGAAAAGGAGACCACAACAAATGTTGTGTCTACAGGAGAGAGAGAGAGAGTAATTTTAGTGGTATGAGTCATATGTAGAGACATATAGGGTGTGTGAGAGAATCCCATAGAGACAAAGACAAAGTGAAAGACGAGTGGAGACTGTGTGTGTGGCGGTGAAAAACAAAGCTTAGGTACCGAGTGATACCAGAGAACAGTAGAGACGTGAGAGATAATGAAAACCGTGTAATGTATAATGATAGGGAGAGTGTGACACTTCTCAAGGGAGACGTCGAGAGACCATGTTTGCGAGGATAGGAGAAACATGAAGTGAGCGTGCGGGTGAGCTGGAGAAAAGAGAGTGATAGCTACCTGAAGGAGCATGCATGCGAGAGAGATAGGCGTGAAAGGAGTGAAAAAAAGGGATTCAAATATTTGAATTCGAGATGATGATACATGTAATCCATACTCGAACCAAAATTGATCTATCAAACATGCATACTCATATGAATTCACGCACATCTATGTTATTTAATATGTAGATATTACTGATCCATACATTTTAGTAGAACATAATTTGGTTAAAAATTTTCGAATTCAACCTTAAGATTTCGAGATCGTTGTATTTGTAAATCATATTATACATATAAAGGAGCAGAATTCATTGTTGTGCTTTTGAAAGTATATATAAACAATGATGTATATAGAATGTAATTCCAATTGAAAATGGATCCCGCCCGAAAAAATAGAATACAAACGGGATTCGAATTGAGTTGGCACAGTAAACGCGCACTCTGCAAAATTTGAACGAAGCAGGGAAAATCGTAGTAACCGCCCAAAACCAAAATCTGCGAGATGGAAATCACTACTGCCTATCCCTGCCACGCAAAGCCTATCTGCTGAATTTCTATAGGTTTCGATAGGGGCAGGTTTGTAATTTCACCCAAACGTGACATAACCGCCTCTCACCCGGATTCATACACGGTGGGCGCCAAAACATAGTGTGTCCTCGGTCGAAATCAACTCCCTCCCCGATTCATATTCATACACGGTGGGCGCCAAAAACAAACTCTCGTCGGCAAATATTCGGTGTATGCGAGATTACCGTCCTATCCCCAACTAACTAATGTTGAAGTGATGTAGTAGAAATTGGAAACGAGGGCTAAGTTTGTAAATTTCCTCGCATTTGAGACAAGCACGCCCTGAATACATGGTTCCCCCTTCCTCTCTACCTCCCTTTTCCCCATTCGTACTCCGTGGGCGCCAATACACCCTCTCCACCCCACCCTCCTCCGTCCGCCACCGTCCGCCACCCCATCCACCGCCATCATCCTCCACCATGCCGGAGCTGATACCCCGACGCCGCCGTCCATTACAAGAGACCGACCTCTCTCATCCACGTCTTCGGACCGGTATCCTTGCATCCCGTCCTCTCGCTTCATCGCCGTCGTCGTCCACCTTGCCGGCGCCGCTCCTACGACCGTCTCGTCCACCGTGCCCCGCCGCCACCGTCTACCCTCCTAGATCTGCTTCCATGCTGCCGACAGCCATCGCTACCGCAGCACCGTCAAATTCTCAGCAGATGCGTACACGGTGCCGCACCAGAGGCGGTACTCTTTCATATCTGCTCAACTTATTTATCGCAGCAAGTAAATAGATCGCCACTGCTTTACTCTGATTTCTTGTCTTGGTTGCGAAGTTGCCTTTGTCCGATTTACACCTTCAGATCCTCCATGGCATGCTCAACACTATACTCCCATTGCTTATGGTTTTCCCCTTTTATATTCCACACTAGTTCAATCATAGTAGACTAAATTTCAAAATTGGGTCAGTCGATTTTTCAGAGCTCGCTGGAGTTCGTCGGTGCGATCGAAGGGGCTCGGGTGGTTGTGGGGCCTCGCTGAACGAAGAAAACTCGACGTGGGTGGGGGTTGGGGCGGGGTGGGGGTGGCGGAGGAACACAGGCGGTGGGACCGGTGGTCCGGCCGGCGGCCCGTGCGGTGTTCTGTATGGGAAGAATCAGAGACGAGGAAGAAGAAGGGTTAGGAGACGTAGGATCTTCATCCAACCGCCTGAAATGGTCGGGAGACAGCTGGGAGTTGCATTCTTAATGCGCTCTGGTTCATCATGTGTGGGCATTGCGCAACCAACATTTTATTATCCAAAATCTGCTTGCTCTTCTTTACCATGTTCCTCTTCTGTTATTCTTTAATATGTACTCTCTCCGTTCCTAAATACAAGTCTTTGTATAGATTCCACTATGGACTACATATGGAGCAAAATGAGTGAATCTACACTCTAAAATGTATCTGGATACATCTGTATGTGATCCATAGTGGAAATCTCTACCAAGACTTATATTTTGGAACGGAGGGAGTATGATAGTAGTACAGTATGTTCCTTGTACTAAAGATGAGCATGGACATTTGTAGTGTAGAGGTCTATATGGTCGGTTGTGATGGACACTTTGAGCCTCTTTGATTCGTAGGATCTTGTAAACATAGGAATAGGATTTGTAGTGGCCTGCCCACTTGAATCCTATAAGAATAGCAAGGAAATGCGGGGAGCTGTGTCGCCTTTGAGAGTTACACTAGTATTAACAGTACCGCACCTTCACTTGAAGAGATCTGGTATCCGAAGCCTTTCTGGCCGTACCGGCAATACTAGCACATATATTCCAGCAAGTTCCACTTTGCTGATTTTACTCTGATGCTTAAGGTTTTCCCATTATATCTACAATATGATCTGTGTAGCTGCTTTGTGTCGCACTAGCAGCAGTCCACTCTTGAAGCTAAACACTGCAATGACCTACAAAATTGGCACCAAGGCATTGAGTGCCATTCTGGATGCAATGAAACTCATACGCTCCCCACCTGTTGATTCTTGTCCAGAATATGATCCTAATGACTATTCTAACCTCGAGGAGTCAAAGGCAGATGGCCTGTCCTTTTCACCCATCAAGGTGCCTGTTCTAATTTGGCAATGTTTTATTGATTGCGGGTATCTTGCATATGTTGTCTTGCATTTCTTCTACTTTGTTGCACCGCCATCTGCTTAGTTTACTCATCATATATGTCGAGATGCCATGCCCATCCATTATCAATACATATTCCATCTATCATCATACCATGTTTTCCACTCAAATGTTGTTCTTGTGCATCAGACATCAAAAAGGAAGAGGGTGATTGCCGAACCTGAAGGAGCACCAGCAAAGTCCTTGAAAAACGTGGTGGTGCCGGAGAAATCAGACAACACCCCACTTATATTGGTTGTACAACCAGTGGCACAAAACGTAGGACCGACTCCAGCAGATTGTACCCATACTTCACTGGCCACACCACTAGCCCCACCACACAGGACCTGCACTCCAGCAAAAGGTATACCGATTTCATTTGCCATAGCACCAGCTGTACCACAGAAAAATCCCACTCCAGCAAAAAGTACAGCAAGTCCACCGGCCGAAGACCTATCCCAACTGCAGAGACGGCCAATTCCTGCAGATTGGAACCCCATTCCATTTATTCCCAGTTTAAAAGACAATGCTTTCAATGTTGTTAGGGACTACGTGCATATATTCCCATCATGGGAAGATTATTGTAAAGACAAACACCATTTTCACATCTTCCTGTCCAACTTACGTGTAAGTGCTATTATTCATGGTTATTATTTTCCTGTTTTCTGCTGACTGAACACATCAATGATTTACATTACATTGTTGTAACTAGGCGAGGGTCAATCTGGATAGTCATGACGAGCAAAGCTTGCTTGTGCTTTTCAAGGAAGCATTGCAGCAGTATCTGTGTTACCTGACGAAATCACACTTTGATGGCATGTCTATAAACGAATTTCTGGTGAAGTCTCCTGTGCTAAATTTAGAAGACATTGAATGGAAAACCTTGTTATGCACTGGTCTCGTTCCCAGGATGAGGTACTATCTATGAAATCACATGACAATTTGAACTTCTACTTTTCCGCATGTGCCTTATGGATCTTTTTTGTAGGAAATCTGCTCAAAGAAGAATTCTGGTTTGACAAGAACGACAGGATATCGCAAATATGCTGCCCGCTACTTTGCTCTTGTTAGTACCTGTTGTCCTGTATCACTGTACTTGCATACATACCTGGTTCATTATGTGACAGCAGTATGCATGATAGCTTGCTTATCAATTGTTTGCTCCAAATTATCTGATCTGTATGAATGGTTACATTAGTGTAGAATATATCCAATGCCAATGTTTTTTTAGCTCTGCATTGTTCTTGTAAGTACATGCTATCCTTTATCAGTGTACTTATAATGACAGGTAGTTGTTCATGTGCCATCACTCTGCAACTTATTTTCCTTTGCCCTCCATTTTCTACACGTCAGATCTATATTTACTCTTACCATAAGGTTGGTACTGAAGAAGTTTAGCTGTGCATTGCTCTTGGCTGTACCTTTTGCCTGTATCACTGCACTTACATTTATAGCTACTTGGTTATGCAGCATCACTCTTCATCTTATCTTAAATATTCTGCATTTTTTCATATATTATCACATCTTATTTACTCTTAACAAAATGTAGAATAAAGGCAATGCTTCTGAAGAAGATTCTGTGGTAAACTTCTTGAATTGCCCCCCGTCAGCATGGACAAGGCCTTTATAGAGCCTGTCTTCACCAATAATGTAAGTTTGTCCATCTCAAGCCTTTAAACTTTGTTGTATATATTTGGTTAGGCATGACTGCAACAGCTGTTTATTTTTGGTGTTTGCATCAAATTGCTTGTTTAAAGTTTATTATGTAGTTCATAAACAAAAATTTGTCCTTTCTCAATTTAAGTTTTCAGTTGTAAAACCAAGTTCCTTCTTCATACCATGTAAATTAAACTATACAGAGCAAGTGATCTTCTTTTGCACTGCATGTATGCTTCTGTTCTTCATCCGTAATCCAGTGGTGTGGTGAACCTACCCACTACAGCACAATGTGATATTCTGCAATGTCTTAACTATGAACAATGTCATATCATTCTACTATTATTTAAACCGTCTCTTTATTTTCCAATCTGAATGGTATAAATTGACAGCACACTAACCATTGATACTTATGAGTTCTTGATCTGTAATCCAGTGGTGTCGTGAAGCTGCCAACTCCTTCACAATGTCATTTCCTGCCATGTCTTGACCTGAACAATACCATATTGTGTTAATGAAATTTTAAACTATGTCACTTTATTCGTCTGTAAGAAATGTGATGAATTGTCAGCACTGATACTTTTATGTGCAAAACCTGTCATCTGTCTACTTGTTTATCTTTCAGAGTGAGGAAGATATAAGTGTTGAACAAGTGCGGTCTCATCATCTTGCTCAGTTGCTTGCGCTGCAGCTCCCCAATAGGACTAACTTTCTTGAACTCTATTGAAGTGCTGTCGGTTTTGTATATTATTTTGTCGGCGTGTTTATTTGCACTGGTGGAGATCTTTGATGCCCCGTGTATGTAATCTGCTGTCTGCTTGTGCTTTATTATCATAGTGGCGAACTTTGATGCCCAGTGGATGTAATATGCCGTAATTTCTTTATTGTATAGTCTAGGTTTTTTCTTATTCACGATGCTACAGTTATTTTACTGTATATATATCCTGTCTTTGCAGTAAACCGGCCAAACCGTAAAATTACGGTACATAATCGGACCGTCATGCAATCACGATGTAGGTCGGGCCTGAAACGTGCCGAACAGCTCACGGGCCGGCAGTAGCCCGAAATGAACCCCGGCCCATGATTGTGCGAATCAAATCATGGGCTTTTAACAGGCCAAAATTGTCTCGGTCTTTGTTTGGCCCAATCAGATATCGGTTGCGAGCAGGCCGGATGCAAACCGGGCCTTAGTTAGGCCCAACTATATGACGGGCTTTTAACAAGCCGAAATTAATATAGGGCCGAAATGTTAAACGGGCCCTTAACAGGCCAATACTAATATCAGGCCGAATTACTAAGTGGGCCTATAGCAAGTGGGCCCAAAAGCATAGTGTCCAGTTGACGGGCCGAATCTGATATGGGCGATAATTGAGCCCAAAGCCTCTTAAAGGGCGGGACCTGATCTGGGCCGTAATTTGGCCTAGAACGTGGTAAGCTTTTAACGGGCCGGATCTCATATGGGCCACTATTAGGCCCGGAGCGTGGCAGGCCATTAATGGACCGGATCAAATATGGGCCAACATTTGGCCCAAAACATGGCAGCTAGTTAATGGGCTGGCCTACAAGGGTCCTCAAAATCTTGTGGGCCTACAGCTGGGCCGGCCCATTAATGTTGTTGAAATCTCGTGGGCCTTTAGCTGGGCCGGCTCATTATGATCCGCAAGAATCTTGTGGGCCTTTACCTGGGCTGGCCCATTATGGCACACAAAAATCTTGTGGCCCTTTACCTGGGCCGGCCCATTATGGCCCGCAAAATCTTGTGGGCCTTTAGCTAGGCCAGCCCATTATGGTCCGCAAAATCTCGTGGGCCTTTAGCTGGGCCGGCCCATTATGGTCCGCAAAATCTTATGGGCCTTCAGTTGAGCCGGCCCATTTAAACTTGATGGACCGGCCCACGTGTCAACATATCATAGGCGCGTCTCGCCCATTGGATGAGTGACACCTGTGCCAACGCAGACCTGACACGTGTCTCCTCCAGCCAATGATGATTTTACACGTGGAAAATCCCCATTGGTCGGGGCTGTTAACGGGTTATCGGATCCAAAACCCAACCCGATAGCTTAATGGCGTTCCGTTATGGTGGATGCCACGTGTCGGTCACCCTTGACGAAAGCACTTCTGTGACGCGCGACTTATCGTCATGGAAGTGTACACTTCCGTGATGATAATTTTGGTAATGTCATGGAACACTTCTACGACAGCACAGGTATGACTATCTTGATTCTGTCATAAATTTGTCATGGATGTACATGCATGACAAAAACGCGACCTACTGTGACAAACACGTATCATCACGGAAGTGTATTTTTTGTAGTGAGTGGAACAAAACACCAGGCATAAGGCCGAGCCTTCCACCCTTTACCAAGTATATAGATGCATTAACTAAAATAAGAAATATTGTGATATCCAAACATATCCATGTTCCAACATGGAACAAACTTCAGCTTCACCTGCAACTAGCAACACTATAAGAGGGGCTGAGCAAAAGCGATAACTTAGGAAAACAACGGTTTGCTAGGAAGGTGGGTTAGAGGCTTGACATGGCAATATGGGAGGCATGATATAACAAGTGGTAGGTAGCACGACATAGCGATAGAGCGAACAACTAGCAAGCTAAGATATAATTGATTTCGAGGGTCTGGTCATCTTGCCTTAGATCCCGCAAGGAAGAAGAACGAGTCCATGAAGAAGACAAACAGATGTAGTTGAACGGATCCTCACAAACGCGATGTTACCGGAACTACCGAGAAGAAGCAACACTGGAAAGAAGGAAACAACATGGTAAACCAACAAGCATAAACATGGCATGATGCACAACCAAGTATGATGCATGTCCGGCTTAAAGAGACATGGCATGGCAAAGTGCACAAACAACTATACAAGTTAAGTGGAGCTCAATATGCAATGAGTTGCATATTGATGAAACACCACATGACTTATTTAGTTCTCTCCCGTTTATGAACCCCAACAATATTAAATGTTATTAAACATGGCAAGAGGTGAAGCATATGAAAACTACCTATCTAGACAAGTTTAAATAAGGCCGGAGCAACAGACAACAATTCCGGAAAATCCCCATATGCATGTTTGCGAATTTGGTACTATTCTGCCCTAAACACAATTTTAGAGTTGTTAAACATGCAAGAAGAGCGCACCATGTTAAACTAGGCATTTTTCCACCCCATTTACATATAAAGTTTTTTTAGTTTGGAGCTACGGTTATTCAGTTATGAAATAAATCATTTTAACATGGCATTATGCAAAATAAACACAAACAACATTTTGAACATCTTAAAAATGGATGGAAGTTGCATATTATGAAACTAGATGAAATTCTAGCCATTTTTCATATATAAAGTTTTTACATAAGAAGCACGGTTGTGAAGTTATTATATGCATGAAGTGCAAGGGCTATTCGGCGAAACTGGCGTTCTCTGGAATAAATAGACAAATTCGCAGGACGGGAAAAAACATGACATGGGCCGAAACTGCTGGAACTGGGCCAGCTACTGCACACGATGCACACGGGTGGGCTTCGGTGGGTGTCGGGGATATACCCCGTGGCGTAAACCAACCGGAAGTATAACCTGGCCGGACTGGACGACTCACTGGTAACCCACCCGGAGCTTGGCGGTTCACGGGCTACCCGCCCGGTCTTGGCGGTTCATTAGTAACCCGGCGGGCGGATCAGATGGATGGCGAGGCCCATGGCCCAGAAGGCCGGTTCACGTTTAATGGTGGGCCTGTTTATGAGGAAAGCACAAGGAATATTCCCTTACAAAGGAAGCAAGACTAGGACTCCACTTGTAATAGAGTAATCCTAATCCAACTAGGACTAGTCATGTAAACCGACCCTTCAACATATATAAGGAGGGGCAGGGCTCCCCAAAGAGGGACAAGCGACAAGCAAGAAGAAACAATATCTAGGGCTAGACACAAAGAGCCGGTTTATGGCGTCTCCCTCGTGATGATAATGAGACCTAGCCTCAAACAGCATGTAGGGTTGTTACCGGATGATGTTTCCCGGGGCCCGAAGCTGTCTAAATACTTGTCTTGCGTGTTGATCCGCCCTGCGTCTCTCGTCCCACTCAACCCATCTCAAGCTACCACATAGATGTGTTGGCCTTGCGACTAAGTCCTAACACTAAGGAGATCTGCCGTGACAAATCCACGACAGTTGGCGCCCACCGTGGGGCACGCGCACGGTGGTGTTGAGTTCTTGAAGGGATCTCTCTCAGGGATCGTAAAGCTCGTGATATGTCAGATGAAAAAGCACCAGCACAGAAAGCGCGCAGGGTAACCCGGCGTGAGATAGCCTTCGACAGAGCCGGCATGTTCACGGGTCTATGTTCAGAATTATGATTAAATTTGCTTCGATGTGCCTCTGCCTTGAACCGGGTCCGCCTTCGAGCCGACCGTCGCCTCTGCCGGTTCGAGCCGCCATCTCTGCTTCTCGTCTCGGTCCCCATCACCTTCATCGGCTTCTGCTGCTGAGCCGGCCGCAAGTCGGCCCTGCCACGCGAGTCAAGCGGAGACTCCGAGTTGCCGTATCTTGCCTCGCCGACCGCCGGCCTCCATAGCGGCTGCATCTGCTGCGGCCTCCCTGAATTGCCGCCACGGCCTCATCAAACCGGACGTCAATCTGCAGTCTAATGAAGGAAAGGAAAAGGGGGTCTACGTCCGGGAGGCAAATACAGCCGCGATTCGGATTCGCCGCCGCGGGATCTCATCTAGCTCGTCCCGCGAGTGGTTCGGCCGGCCTGTCAACCCACCGTTAAAACTGCCCCGGTTTGTTGCCCCGTCGCCGCCATTGCACTTGTAAACCGCCACGTCGCCGGATCACTTCCTGCATCCACACCCTCGCCAGCGCTTCTGCAATAAGACTTCATGTCTCCGGTGCTGTGTCGGAACCGCCGTAGCCACGCTGAGGCCATGGCCCGCCGGACCCGTGAGCCGGCATCACTCACCTCAGCCTCAGCTGCTCCGCGCCCGCCGGGTCGGCTCCTGCAGGTGCCCGCACCCGCTGGCCGGCTCCCGCTCAGCCCCTGCACGCCCTGCGTCGCCCGTCAGCCGCCTCGCCGTGTCGCCACTGATTCGTCATTTTCACATCGCCGGATCACCGCGCTGGCTCGCGCCCCTGAGGTGCTTCTGCTTCCTGCTGCCGCGGCCTTGCTTCGCTGGCACCCTCCCCGTCGCTCTCTGCTTCCACCTGCAGAGAACCGACCACGACCTCCGCCGTCGGATTGAGTCGGCCCTGTCGCCTTCGAAGCGCTGCCTCGTCCGCGTTGGCTCCAACCTCGCCTCCCTCTTCACTTCCGGTGCTATGGAACGCAGCTCCGCGTCAAAACCGCCATCGCCGCCTTGCCAAGTCGCCGGCGCCCTTCTCGCAAACCGATAGGGGAGCGTGTGGGATCAGAGGCCCCGAGCTGCCGGTCTATATTTTCGAGCTACGTGTGGCTTCCTGTCGTTGCACGCCTACTCCACGACCACTCTGCGAGCTACCCGCCACCGAGGAGTCTCTAAGATGTTTCTTTCGCAAGTAAATCACCGCCTACAGCCGCTCTAACTCGCCGCCGAGTCGCCACTCCTGGAGACCACGTTAAGTCCAAGCTTCTGTCTGAACCGCCCGCCTTACGTAAATACCATCAGTCAACAAGTACAACTAATCAAGCCGTTACATCTGCTCCAAGATCGCTAATATGGGAACAGACTTATTTGCCAAAGTACTGCAAGGGATTGTTATCTGTCCGCCGGAGTAATTTTTTATAAAAAGAAACAATTCATGGCGGAGTGTACATGATGGATGGGCAGATTTATTTGCGCCCGTGTGCTTGCATCAACTGAAACTGATATGACATCCACGTCCCCATGGTCTCCAGAATGGAGAAGTTTAAGTACAGATATGGAAGGCTATTTGATGAACAGTGTGTCTGTGCACGGGCCTGGAAGAAAAGTTACTGAGAAAATCCATTGGTTTGACTGGTTCTAAGGAGAACAAGGGATTTGTTCAGTCTGTGTTCATCCGGCAAAAAATATCAGATGCTATCTGTCCTATTTATTTCATCATTATGCTTTAATTCCTTCAAGAAACATTATTCTGCCTTTAATGTTTTTATACGTAGGACAATTATTCATTATAAACATGGTTTATATCATGAGTACGGAGCACGCGTTGGCAACGTCCTGCCCGGTGATCGTCTGTGCCACATTACACGGTGAATGGACGCGTGCAAGACGCCGCCCTTATGGCCCGGTTTACATCAGCTTGCCGGGACCGCGCCTGCGCTTGACTCACCCGTCTGAACCGGTTTACAACACCGCGGCCGACTCATCTGTCTGTGTCGCTTCCGATGTTGCGGTCATCTTTGATGTCCGTCTCTCGCGCAAATTGGAGGCATGCTATCATCAGCCACCGTCTGCACTTTTGGTTCAATGGACATGCACACAAATCGCTGCCACTATAGTTTGGTCACCTTCAAATAGCCAGTTGGAAGGAACCATTGGCCGAGTTGCTGACACGGCTCATACGGGAACATTTATAACCTACCGCAGTCACCTCAGCCTTCTGTGGATTTACATCGCGTTATCAACACCAATGATATATACCTTCTGCTATGGTCAAAGAACGGAGAATCTCAAGACAACTCCTTGAGTCATCTTAAAACTCGGGGGCTATGATGATATGACGCAGCAAGTCTTGCCAGTTTCAGCAAATTCAAGTGCCCTAGGATGTTGAAGGGAAACCCGGTCCCGGAGGCTACTGTTATATTGATGAAAATTTAAAGGCCGTCAGAAATATTCCGGCTCACAATGATGCTTCCGGTTTATAGTCCGGTTTAAGGGGAATCCCGTCTCCCACACAAAGCTAAAGCTCTTAGTATCTGGCTCAAATCCGGTTTAACAATGTCCGGTTCAAAAAGGAATTAACTTCTCGCAAGTTCGAGTTTAAAGGCCGTCAGAAAATTTCCGGCTGAAAATGAAGATTCCGGTTTAAAATCCGGTTCAAGGGAAAGATGTCTCCCACAAAGCTTTGAAACTACCAATATCCGGTTTAACGTCCGGTTCAAGAAGGATTTATCTTTTGCAAAAAGTTAAAGGGTGCCAGAGAGGACCTGCTGCCATGATGCGCGGTTCAAACATGGGTATCATGCCTTATTGGCTTATCATATTATTGAACACTTGGGGACTTGGTCATATCTGAACCATAGTCACACCTCTTGATAGGCTCAATGCCACAACATCACTTGGGGGCTTGGTCGTGTCCGAACCAATGCAACACCTTTTGATAGGCGAAAGCCACCAGATCACTTGGGGACTTGGTCACGTCTGAACCAGTCACGCCTCTTGATCGGCCTAAGGCCACAGAATCACTTGGGGGCTTTGGTCGAACCCGAACCATCGTCACCCCTCTTGATCGGCATAATGCCAATGCATCATTTGGAGACCTGGATGACTTGAACCATAGCTACGCCTACTGGGGGCTTGGTCGTGTCCGACCATGGTAATGCCACTTGATCGGCCTAAACAACCTCTTTTTTGCAAATGGTTTTATCTTTGCCTTTGATTGACTCTTGGCTTTCTTTTGATAAATATTTCTTTTGTTGTGTTTTTAAACCGACAAATTCTCAAACCGGTTCGACTGTCAAATTGACGGAACACGGTCAAATCTTAATCCGGAGACTATCTGCCCGGTTTGATTTTCTGTTACCATTTTATTATGGAGTAAACTGGTGTTCATCAACCCGGCTCGGCTTTCAACTACAAGTTGTCAGTACACGATCAAGTTATAATCCGGAGACTGTCAGCCCGGTCTGGTTTGACTACAAGTCACTAGTATTATATATGGTTAATCTGGGGTTTATCACAAACCCGGTACGGTTTTATCATAAACCGGTACAATATGAAAGGAGTTATCATTACTCAAAGATTAGGGTTATCACTCTTACTACAAAAAGTTGGTAAACCAACGATGTGTTTCAATGTCACAGGTATGATATATTTCATATTTTTAAGTGCCGCCTTGGTTATAAACCCAGGTTATATGTTGGGCATTATGACCCGTCCGGCGGTAAACCACCAGGGCACTTTAAACTTGTTGTATGCAGAAACAGGTTGAATAAAGCATGATTATAAATCACCGGTGTTTATTAAACCGGCCTGGCTTTCGACTATATGTCGCCAGTATGATGATAAATTATCCGATGTTTATTAAACCGGCCTGGCTTTAAGACGATAAATCGCCAGTCTATGATGAGAAATTGTCCGGTGTTTATTAAACCGGCCTGGCTTTAAACTATAAGTCGCCAGTATATATTTGGATTGCGCCATTGGAATCATGCGCTTATAAATCATTGGATTATATTATTCAAATAGCCAACATGGCTGGATTTTTATTATAGTTATTAATATTATTGAGGTTTTCAAAGTCGCTTTAGCGCAATGGATATGAATATGATTTATTCTGCAATGGAAGGAATAGTCCCAAGTCGCTGCAGGCTCATGACCCGGCACTTGGGGGCTACATTATTTAAATTGAGATTATATCAAATATGCAAGTCTCATGTCGCTGCGAGCATGCACCATGACACTTGGGGGCTAATGCAAAGTCTTTTTTTGCTCATCTTATTGAAGACCCGACTCATCATATCATAATGAGCCGGCCCTTGGGGGCTACACATCACTGCTCAAGTTTACATGATCATATTTATAAAGTCCCTGCTCATTATTGCATAATGACTCGGCCCTTGGGGGCTACGCTAGTTGAAGTTTTTATGGGCATAAGGCAATTTCAAGTCCCAGGTTGCTTCAAGCAAGACAACCCGGCACTTGGGGGCTACATATATGGAGTATTCAGTTTTTACTAGTGACTGAGATGAACATGGATTTCTTCAAAGTGGCAGTAATTATATGGAAACAAGTCTCAAATCATCACTTTGTTCTGTTCAAGACTTGGGGGCTACATGTAATATGGATATAAGGGAGAAAAATCTTCAAATTCTCAGTTCTGAGCAAACCAGATTGACCCGGTGTCTACAACAATTATGACCCGGCGTTGGTGACAATTATGACTAGGTGCCATCCATATTTACAATCCGGCAATTTTGGTAATATCAAACCAGCAAGTTTTACATCTTCAAACTGGCTGAATATCAGATGAGTATGTCAAGACCAATATTTCTTAAAGCCGGCGTTTTGGAAGCCGACTCAAGTGGATTATTTTTCACAATATTTTGCTATGAGAAACCAACATCAGCAAATTGAGTATGGTGCTAGTTTATTGACCCGGATTTTCTAGAAGGAGGAAATGACAAGGACTTAAGGATGATCAGGAGCCGGTCTACAAGAATTCTTAACCCGGAGCACAACCTGTCAAGTTTGTTCTTGTGTTTATTTTGCAGGACGGGAAAAAACATGACATGGGCCGAAACTGCTGGAACTGGGCCAGCTACTGCACACGATGCACACGGGTGGGCTTCGGTGGGTGTCGGGGATATACCCCGTGGCGTAAACCAGCCGGAAGTATAACCTGGCCGGACTGGACGACTCACTGGTAACCCACCCGGAGCTTGGCGGTTCACGGGCTACCCGCCCGGTCTTGGCGGTTCATTAGTAACCCGACGGGCGGATCAGATGGATGACGAGGCCCATGGCCCAGAAGGCCGGTTCACGTTTAATGGTGGGTCGGTTTATGAGGAAAGCACAAGGAATATTCCCTTACAAAGGAAGCAAGACTAGGACTCCACTTGTAATAGAGTAATCCTAATCCAACTAGGACTAGTCATGTAAACCGCCCCTTCAACATATATAAGGAGGGGCAGGGCTCCCCAAAGAGGGACAAGCGACAAGCAAGAAGAAACAATCTCTAGGGCTAGACACAAAGAGCCGGTTTATGGCATCTCCCTCATGATGATAATGAGACCTAGCCTCAAACAGCATGTAGGGTTGTTACCGGATGATGTTTCCCGGGGCCCGAAGCTGTCTAAATCCTTGTCTTGCGTGTTGATCCGCCCTGCGTCTCTCGTCCCACTCAACCCCTCTCAAGCTACCACATAGATGCGTTGGCCTCGCGACTAAGTCCTAACACTAAGGACATCTGCCGTGACAAATCCACGACAGTGGGCGTCTCACCTCGGACCAGATCTGGCCTGCTGGAGGAGAGGGGGCGACTGGGCCGGAGGTGCGCTGGGCCTTGGCGGTATTGCGAATGAGGCGGCCACGAGCGGGCGATGCACGCGAGCAGGAGTGCAGCGCTCAAGCTGCTGCTAGACACAGAGGAAGCAGGGGAACTTGGCGCGGCGGAACTCTCCAGCGAAGCAGCAGCAGTAGCAGGAACTCTGCGCGGTGACGATAGCTTGCAGGGGAGGTCCAGAACGGCGGGATCTGGCTAGGAACGGGCGACCTGGCGGAGGCCAGCCGGATCTGGAGCGAGCTGTGACAGCTTGAGGCACCGGCGCGGGCAGAACTCAACGAGGACATGGCACTGCGGATGGATGGGTTCGGGCGCTGCTGCGGGGAGTGTAGGATCGAAAGTATGTCTAGAGGGGGGTGATTAGACTACTTGACCAAATAAAAATCTAGCCTTTTCCCAATTTTAGTTCTTGGCAGATTTTAGCAACTTAGCACAAACAAGTAATCAACCTACACATGCAATTCTAAGAGTATAGCAGCGGAATGTAAAACAATTGCATATGAGGGTAAAGGGAGGAGATTGAGGGAGCAAACGCAATGTTGACACGGAGATTTTTGGCGTGGTTCCAATAGGTGGTGCTATCATGCATCCACGTTGATGGAGACTTCAACCCACGAAGGGTAACGGTTGCGCGAGTCCACGGAGGGCTCCACCCATGAAGGGTCCACGAAGAAGCAACCTTGTGTATCCCACCATGGCTGTCGCCCACGAAGGACTTGCCTCACTAGGGTAGATCTTCACGAAGTAGGCGATCTCCTTGCCCTTACAAACTCCTTGGTTCAACTCCACAATCTTGTCGGAGGCTCCCAAGTGACACCTAGCCAATCTAGGAGACACCACTCTGCAAGAAGTAACAAATGGTGTGTTGATGGGGAACTCCTTGCTCTTGTGCTTCAAATGATAGTCTCCCCAACACTCAACTCTCTCTCATAGGATTGGATTTGGTAGAAAGAAGATTTGAGTGGAAAGCAACTTGGGGAAGGCTAGAGATCAAGTTTTATGTGGTTGGAATGGAATATCTTGACCTCAACACAAGTGTAGGTGGTTCTCTCTCAGAAAATATGTATTGGAAGTGTAGGCATGTTCTGATGGCTCTCTCTTCGAACGAAGAGTGGGTGGAGGGGTATTTATAGCCTCCACACAAAATCTAACCGTTACACACAGATCACCAAACTCGGTGGGACCGAATCATGAAACTCGGTCAGACCGATTTAGTTCAAAATGTGAACGTTAGGATTCTCGGTGGGACCGAATGTCAACTCGGCGGGACCGATTTCGTTAGGGTTAGGGCATAACGTAATCTCGGTGAGACCGATTACACAAACTCGGTGAGACCGATTTTGGTAATGGACTAACAGAGAGTTGGTCAGGCAAACTTGGTGGGACTGATTTGCTCATCTCGGTTGGACGGAAGTGTGACAAAAGGGAAACAGGGAGTTGACATTGCAATCTTGGTGGGGCCAATCGCTCATCTCGGTTTGACCGAAACGTTACAAAGGGAAACAGAGAGAATACAATCCCATCTCGGTGAGACCGAGATCCCTATCGGTGAGACCGAACTGATTAGGGTTTCTGCCAGTGGCTATGTCAACTGAACTCGGTGGCTCCGGATAGAAAGAATCGGTGCGGCCGAGTTGGATATTTGGTGTGGGACATATGTGGATATGAGAAAGTAGTGGAGGGTTTTGGAGCATATCACTAAGCATTTTGAGCAAGCACCTCATCCCTTCTTAATAGTATTGGCTTTTCCTATAGACTCAATGTGATCCTGGATCACTAAAATAGAAAATGTAGAGTCTTGTGCTTTGAGCTTGAGCCAATCTTTTATCCCTAGCATTTTGAAGGGTCCACTCTCTAATCCATGCCATGGCAACCATTGAGGTTTCCTGAAATATTCATCTTGGAATAGCATTAGCTCAATGAGCTATATGTCGTTAGGAATTACCAAAACCACCCAGGGATAGTTGCACTTTCAATCTCCCCCTTTTTGGTAATTGATGACAACATATAGATCAAAGCTTCGACAAATGATAAATAAGATTGAAAAACATCGTCGCTCTGAGAAGTATGTGATAAGCAAGAGCTCCCCCTAAATTTGTGCATTATTTAAAATTTGCTTTTGAATGCAAATGCATGATCGATTAGGATCATGGGTTACTCTTCCATGTCACATGCATCTTGGTGGAATGCTCAAAATGATAGAGATTAAAAGCATACACTCATCACCAAGCAAGTGAATGATCATATAAGAGATATAAAAGATAGCATCATTCAACCAAACATTAAGGGTAGCAAATGATCAAAAACATGATCAACAAGTATCTCACACAAGTAGCTCACACAATAGCTCACATTAAAGTTTCAAATAAAATAGCAAGACAGATAAAAACCAACACTCTCTCTCGAAGCCTATGATCTATACATTTTTCTCCCCCTTTGGCAACACGTTACCAAAAAGTTTAAAAATGAATAGTGCTAAACGACTCTCAGGCTTGTTCTGGCTATCACTTTGGTCAGACATCATGCAGGCAAACTGTCAGTAGATCCGGTGAATAGATTATAGATGAGGTAGATTAGATGAGCACCACAAAGTACAGGAGTTTTGCAAAAATAATTGACTCAAAAACTTAGTTTTAGTTCTTCACAGAAAGCATTTCGGATCTGACGATTTGTAAACTCGGTGATACTGAAGCAGTTTTTGGAACCTAAACTAGTGAACTCGGTCAGACCGAGTCATAGTTCGGTGGCACCGAGACTGCTAGGGTTTCACGTAGAATTAAACTCGGTCACACCGATTTGCAATTTTCGGTCAGACCGAAAACGCGTGTGCTCTGGCCTAAGCCAAAATCGGTGAGACCGATTTCTACAAATCGGTCGGCCCGAGATGAATTTGGCGGAGACCTAACCCTAAATTTTGAAATCAAAACTAATCTACGGGATGTTTTCGCTGGACAGGATGATTTCATTCGTGGCAAGAATCATGGCAAAGCAATGTGCTAAGAATCGGAGTTAAGGATTAGCACAATGATCAAGTTCGTACCCTAGTTCGGCGACAAACTTGCTACGGCAGCAACGGCGGTGAAGATTTCCGTTGACGGCGACAGAGACCAGCGGTGGGAGGTCGCTGGCGACGAGAGGATGATCTGGAGACCCGAGGAGGCAGAGTAGGTTATGCGCGGGCGAGGAGGTTCGGAAAGAAATGTGATGAATTGTCAGCACTGATACTTTTATGTGCAAAACCTGTCATCTGTCTGCTTATTTATCTTTTAGAGTGAGGAAGATATAAGTGTTGAACAAGCGCAGTCTCATCATGTTGCTCAGCTGCTTGCGCTGCAGCTCCCCGACAGGGCTAACCTTTCTTGAACTCTATTGAAGTGTTGTCGGTTTTGTATATTATTTTGTCGGCGTGTTTATTTGCACTGGTGGCGATCTTTGATGCCCCGTGTATGTAATCTGCTGTCTGCTTGTGCTTTATTATCATAGTGGCGAACTTTGATGCCCAGTGGATGTAATATGCTGTAATTTCTTTATTGTATAGTCTAGGTTTTTTCTTATTCACGATGCTGCAGTTATTTTACTGTATATATATCCTGTCTTCGCAGTAAACCGGCCAAACCGTAAAATTACGGTACATAATCCGACCGTCATGCAATCAGGATGTAGGTTGGGCCTGAAACGTACCGAACAGCTCACGGGCCGGCAGCAGCCCGAAATGAACCCCGACCCATGATTGTGCGAATCAAATCACGGGCTTTTAACAGGCCAAAATTGTCTCGGTCCTTGTTTGTACCAATCAGATATCGGCTGCGAGCAGGCCGGATGCAAACTGGGCCGTAGTTAGGCCCAACTATATGACGGGCTTTTAACAGGCCGAAATTAATATATGGCCGAAATGTTAAACAGGCCCTTAATAGGCCAAAACTAATATCAGGCCGAATTACTAAATGGGCCTATAGCAAGTGGGCCCAAAAGCATAGTGTCCAGTTGACGGGCCGAATCTGATATGGGCCATAATTGAGCCCAAAGCCTCTTAAAGGGTCGGACCTGATCTGGGCCGTAATTTGGCCCAAAACGTGGTAGGCTTTTAACGGGCCGGGTCTCATATGGGCCACTATTAGGCCCGGAGCGTGGCAGGCCATTAATGGACCGGGTCAAATATGGGCCGGCATTTGGCCCAAAACATGGCAGCCAGTTAATGGGCCGGCCTACGAGGGTCCTCAAAATCTTGTGGGCCTACAGCTGGGCCGGCCCATTAATGTCGGTGAAATCTCATGGGCCTTTAGCGGGGCCGGCCCATTATGAACCACAAGAATCTTGTGGGCCTTTACCTGGACTGGCCCATTATGGCACACAAAAATCTTGTGGCCCTTTACCTGGGTTAGCCCATAATGGCCCGCAAAATCTTTTGGGCCTTTAGCTGGGCCAGCCCATTATGGTCCGCAAAATCTCGTGGGCCTTTAGCTGGGCCGGCCCATTATGGTCCGCAAAATCTTGTGGGCCTTCAGTTGAGCCGGCCCATTTAAACTTGATGGACCGGTCCACGTGTCAACATATCATAGGCGCGTCTCGCCCATTGGATGAGTGACACCTGTGCCAACGCGGACCTGACATGTGTCTCCTCCAGCCAATGATGATTTTACACGTGGAAAATCCCCATTGGTCAGGGCTGTTAACGGGTTACCGGATCCAAAACCCAACCCGATAGCTTAACGGCATTCCGTTACGGTGGATGCCACGTGTCGGTCACCCTTGACGAAAGCACTTCTGTGACGCGCGACTTATCGTCATGGAAGTGGACACTTCCGTGATGATAATTTTGGTAATGTCATGGAACACTTCTATGACAGCACAGGTATGACTATCTTGATTCTATCATAAATTTGTCATGGATGTACATGCATGACAAAAACGCGACCTACTGTGACAAACACGTATCATCACGGAAGTGTATTTTTTTGTAGTGAGTGGAACAAAACACCAGGCATAAGGCCGAGCCTTCCACCCTTTACCAAGTATATAGATGCATTAATTAAAATAAGAAGTATTGTGATATCCCAACATATCCATGTTCCAACATAGAACAAACTTCAGCTTCACCTGCAACTAGCAACGCTATAAGAGGGGCTGAGCAAAAGCGATAACTTAGGCAAACAATGGTTTGCTAGGAACGTGGGTAAGAGGCTTGACATGGCAATATGGGAGGCATGATATAACAAGTGGTGGGTAGCACGACATAGCGATAGAGCGAACAACTAGCAAGCAAAGATAGAAGTGATTTCGAGGGTCTGGTCATCTTGCCTTAGATCCTGCAAGGAAGAAGAACGAGTCCATGAAGAAGACAAACAGATGTAGTCGAACGGATCCTCACAAACGCGATGTTACTGGAACTACCATGAAGAAGCAACACTGGAAAGAAGGAAACAACATGGTAAACCAACAAGTATAAAGATGGCATGATGCACAACCAAGTATGATGCATGTCCGGCTTAAAGAGGCATGGCATGGCAAAGTGCACAAACAACTCTACAAGTTAAGTGGAGCTCAATATGCAATGAGTTGCATATCGACGAAACACCACATGACTTATTTAGTTCTCTCCCGTTTATGAACCCCAACAATATTAAATGTTATTAAACATGGAAAGAGGTGAAGCATATGTGAACTACCTATCTAGACAAGTTTAAATGAGGCCGGAACAACAAACAACAATTCTGGAAACTCCCCATATGCATGTTTGCGAATTTGGTTCTGTTCTGACCTAAACACAATTTTAGAGTTGTTAAACATGCAAGAAGAGCGCACCATGTTAAACTAGGCATTTTTCCACCCCATTTACATATAAAGTTTGTTAAGTTTGGAGCTACGGTTATTATGAAATAAATCATTTTAACATGGAATTATGCAAAATAAACACAAACAACATTTTAAACATCTTAAAAATGGATGAAAGTTGCATATTATGAAACTAGATGAAATTCTAGCCATTTTTCATATATAAAGTTTTTACATAAGAAGCACGGTTGTGAAGTTATTATATGCATGAAGTGCAAGGGCTATTCTGCAAAACTGGTGTTCTCTGGAATAAATAGACAAATTTGCAGGACGGGAAAAAAACATGACATGGGCCGAAACTGCTGGAACTGGGCCAGCTACTACATGTGATGCACACGGGTGGGCTTCGGTGGGCGTCTCACCTCGGGCCAGATCTGGCCTGCTGGAGGAGAGGGGGCGGCTGGGCCGCAGGTGCGCTGGGCCTTGGCGGTGTTGCGAATGAGGAGGCCACGAGCGGGCGATGCATGCGAGCAGGAGTGCAGTGCTCGAGCTGCTGCTAGACACAGAGGAAGCAAGGGAACTTGGCGCAACGGAACTCTCCAGCGAAGCAGCATCGGTAGCAGGAACTCTGCACGGTGACGATAGCTTGCAGGGGAGGTCCAGGACGGCGGGATCCGGCTAGGAACGGGCGACCTGGCAGAGGCCGGCCGGATCTGGAGCGAGCTGTGATTGCTTGAGGCACCGGCGCAGGCAGAACTCAACGAGGCCATGCCGCTGCGGATGGATGGGTTCGGGCGCTGCTGCGGGGAGCTCGTCTCCCGTATGGCACGGTGGGTGGACTTGGCAACAGGGTCTTGAGGCTCCGGCAGTGAGGTTTGAAGGGGGAAGCAGGGAAGTAGCGGCGGTGGCTGGGACTTCAACGGGGACAAGGCAGCGACGGGGATCTCCGGTGGCAGCGGAGCTTGGCAAGGCGGCGACCGAGCAACGAACTGGAGGAGGTGCTCGGGTGGCTCGGCGGCTTGGCGTCCATGGAGGTTTCCAATTCGTCCTAAAGAAAGAGGGATCGCGATGTGAGAGACCAGAGGGAGAGAGGGATTACAGGAGGGAGGAGAAGTAAGGAGAGTGGGGCCGGGAGCTACTGGTCGCCAGTGACGTTGGGCGAGGAAGGAGGCTGCGTAGGAACTTAGGTGGCCGGTCGGTGCTCGGGCTGTTGGGGCCTCGGGCATGCGAGGCTTTGGTCGAGGAGCTCGGGATGGAGGGGATCGAGAGGTGCTGGTGATTGGTGGGTTTGGATCGGGAGGGATCCCGAGGAGAGAGTGGCGGCGGGTGAGGAAAATGAGGGACTTGGTCTAGGGTTAGGTAGGTTTACACTGTGTAACAGCCTGGTTTTTTCCCTCTTCTCTTTGCCTGAGTTTCAGTTGGTTTGATTTTGAAATTTGGAGTTTTGAATCTTTTCTTATGGACTTAAACACTTGGGTATCCCGAGGAGGCAGAGTAGGTTATGTGCGGGCGAGGAGGTTTGGAAAGATTTCCAAATTTTGGCCCGTCGGTATATATAACCTAACCCTGTCGGTATGACCGAGTGGAACGACTCGGTGGCACCGAGATGCAAAACTGCAGGCAGTTACTGCAACTCGGTGTGACCGAAAGGTTCTAATCGGTTGCACTGAGATTGAAAAACCCTAGATCAACTTAGTGACTCGGTAGGACCGAAAAGGATGAATCGGTCAGACCGAGATGCACAAAGAGGTTTTGGAGGTTTAAGTCTATGACAAATCGGGAACTCCGAGTGCTCCTCACACAGAGTGGTTCGAATCTGACTTGATCAAACTTTGTGATGTAGCATGAAAAGAGTTTGAGTCGAGAAAAGCATAGATAGCTAGAGGGAGTTCTTAGGCATTCTTGTCCATCCATTTGGCAAAAGGGAAGGAGCCAAACAATCAAAACAAACAAATGGATGTCCTCGAATGAGTAAAATATGCAACCAACATGCTCACACAAGAAAATAGCAAATGAAATATGTGACAAAGCATGCACAAACACTCTAGCATCTATCAAGCAATTTGGCGATGACTAGGTCATCTATATATGAGTATATTGACTTAGAAGTCAAATGAGAACATTTGATCATAGGTCATACTCATCGTTTAAGCACAAGTGGGGTTACCACTTTTACATAAAGCATTGTTGTGTTCACACCATTAGAGTTGCTTTAGCTCAATTGGTTAGAGTAAAACTCCCCCTAGATGTGATATCCCCCTTAAGAGGGATGAACTAACTTTGGGTTTTGTCGATGATGACTTCATGTAGGTGTTGAAGATGTAGATGCTCAATCTTGATGTAGATCATTTGGAGCAATCCTTTGGAGCGAGTTGCACATTCAATACCTACACGGGTTAGTCCCACAAGGAACAAACAAGGATATCCATAGACATAGAGTGATGCATACACAAGATGATGTCCATGATAGCATTAGGTTACCTTGTCCCTTGTCTTACCAACAAGAGGGTTTGTGACTCCTTGAACTAGTGCAGGATATGGAAGTTGTTTGCACTTGTCCTCGCCAAAATGATAAGAGTGAAGTATGTTGGCGGAGTCACCCTCAAGAACTCTCTAGTTCTTCTTCTTCTGGATCCACACCATTTTGATGGGAACCCTTGGAGTTGTAGTTGTACTTGATGAAGTAGAACTTGATGTGGTCTTGGGAACCCACTTGACCAAGGCCTTGGGTGCTTCTTCAAATGCATCAATCTCCTCTTGAAGCTTGTCCTTGCTTTTTTCTTGTGGTCTTGTGGTGGAAGATCATCTTGAGCTTGTGTCCCCTTGAAAGAAGTAGGATCATACTTCTCTTGTTGAGGAACAAACTTCGTCTTGGGGTATTGATCTTCTTCCCACTCAACTCCATTGGCATTGAACTTTCGTTCAAAACCAACACCTTGATTCTTCCGGTGTCTTCCTTGCTTGCGTACAATTTCCTCAAATTGCTTACTCCCGACAAGGCTCTTGTAAACACCTTTCTCTATAATTCCCTTCAATAAGCTATTTTCTTGATCAAGTGTAACTTGGCTAAGAGAATCATTAGTGGAATCAAGAGAACTACTAGAAGCAACAATATTGGATTTAGCATGATTGTTGTTACTACTAGATGAAGAATCTTTCTTGCTCTTGTTGCTAGATTTAACTTGTGGCATGTAAGTAGACAAGAGTAAACGCTTGGCAATGTAAGAAGAACTTTTCTTGCGAAGATCATCATTGATTGCCTTTAAAAACTCATGCTCTTGCTCAAGGTTGAGCTTTTCATAGTGAGTGTTTAAAAGTTCTCGATGATTTTCCAAGGTAGTTTGATGAGCTAACTTAAGAGTGTTTAGTTCTTTAGTTAGACGCTCAATCTCCTTCTTATCATCATCATTCGTTTTATCTTGATTAGCATGATTAATTGGCGTTTCATCATAGTATTCATCACTAGAGTTGTTAACAAGTAAATCATCATCACCTAGCAAATCATCTTCATCACTATTCGGGATGTGTTACCTTTGGACCTTTGGCCATGAAGCACCTTCTAATTCCTTCATTTGGTGAGTCAAATATGTCGTAGGAGTTGGTTGACACAAGTGCTAGACCGGCAACACCTTCATCTTGAGTATATTCGGAGTCGGAATGATAACTTCTTTCGGAGTGATTGTCGGAGTCGGAGCCGGATACCAATTCACCAACATGATCTTGATGTCTTCTTTTTGTGTAGCTCCTTGATGACTTTTCTTTACTTTCCGAATCCTTGCTTCTCCGAGAGGGTTTTCATTCATAACGATCATCTCTACTCCTCCTTTCTCTTGGTGATGATTCTTCTCTTCTACTTCTTCTTTTGGGGGAATCTTCTCTTCTTTTGTAGGGAGCCATACACTCATTGGAGTAGTGTCCGGGTCTTCCACAATTGTAGCAATTACGTTCACAACTAGAAGATCTTTTTTCATTGTAGGACCTTGACTTGGAACTTCTTTCTTTGCTTCTACTCTTGTAGAACTTGTTGAAGTTCTCTACCATTAGGCTCAATTCTTCATTGAAGGTTTGTTTCTCGCTTGATGATGTGGGAGCATCACATGAGGCTTACCACCACTTGACTTGTTGTGAAGCTCTTCCTTATCCTTGAGTGACATCTCATGAGCAACAATACTTCCAATGACTTCCGTTGGCTTGAGATCTTTGTAATTGGGCATCATTTGGATCAATGTGCACATGGTATCATATTTTCCATCCAAGGCTCTTAGGATCTTCTTGATGATGAATTTGTCGGTCATCTCTTCACTTCCTAAGCCGACAATCTCATTTGGGATGAGAGCAAGCCTAGAATACATTTCAGCGACACCTTCACCATCCTTCATTTTGAACTTGTCAAGTTGACTTTGAAGCACATCCAATTTGGATTCCTTGACGGAGTCGGTACCTTTGTGCATATCAATCAAAGTATCCCAAATTTCCTTTGCATTCTCAAGAGGGCTGGTTTTGTTGAATTCTTCGGGGCACAATCCGTTGAAGAGAATATCACAAGCTTGAGCATTGTATTGTAGCATCTTCAACTCTTCCGCGGTAACTTCACGGTTTGGTTCTCTCCCATTGAAGAATTCACCTTGCAAGCCAACACACACAATAACCCAAACGGCGGGGTTATGTCCAAGAATATTCATTTTCATCTTATGCTTCCAACTAGCAAAATTTGTACCATCAAAGTAAGGACCTCTACGGTGGTAATTTCCCTCGCTAGACGCCATACTCTCCTAGGTTGTGAAACCAAGGCTATGACCACCAAAAGCTATGGAAATCAAAGCAAATGCAGACCAAAGCTCTGATACCACTTGTAGGATCGAAAGTATGTCTAGAGGGAGGTGATTAGACTACATGACCAAATAAAAATCTAGCATTTTCCCAATTTTAGTTCTTGGCAGATTTTAGCAACTTAGCACAAACAAGTAATCAACCTACACATGCAATTCTAAGAGTATAGCAGCGGAATGTAAAACAATTGCATATGAGGGTAAAGGGAGGAGATTGAGGGAGCAAACGCAATGTTGACACAGAGATTTTTGGCGTGGTTCCGATAGGTGGTGCTATCATACATCCTAGTTGATGGAGACTTCAACCCACGAAGGGTAACGGTTGCGCGAGTCCACGGAGGGCTCCACCCACGAAGGGTCCACGAAGAAGCAACCTTGTGTATCCCACCATGGCCGTCGCCGACGAAGGACTTGCCTCACTAGGGTAGATCTTCACGAAGTAGGCGATCTCCTTGCCCTTACAAACTCCTTGGTTCAACTCCACAATCTTGTTGGAGGCTCCCAAGTGACACCTAGCCAATCTAGGAGACACCACTCTCCAAGAAGTAACAAATGGTGTGTTCATGATGAACTCCTTGCTCTTGTGCTTCAAATGATAGTCTCCCCAACACTCAACTCTCTCTCATAGGATTGGATTTGGTAGAAAGAAGATTTGAGTGGAAAGCAACTTGGGGAAGGCTAGAGATCAAGATTTATGTGGTTGGAATGGAATATCTTGACCTCAACACAAGTGTAGGTGGTTGTCTCTCAGAAAATATGTATTGGAAGTGTAGGCATGTTCTGATGGATCTCTCTTCGAATGAAGTGTGGGTGGAGGGGTATTTATAGCCTCCATACAAAATTTAACCGTTACACACAGATCACCAAAGTCGGTGGAACTCGGCCAGACCGATTAGTTCAAAATGTGAACGTTAGGATTCTCGGTGGGACCGACATGTCAACTCGGTGGGACCGATTTTGTTTGGGTTAGTGCATAACGTAATCTCGGTGAGACCGATTACACAAACTCGGTGAGACCGATTTTGGTAATGGACTAACAGAGACTTGGTCAGGCAAACTCAGTGGGACCGATTCTCTCATCTCGGTTGGACCAAAGTGTTACGAAAGGGAAACAGAGAGCTTACATTGCAATCTCGGTGGGACCGATCGCTCATCTCGGTTTGACCGAAATGTTACAAAGGGAAACAGAGAGATTACAATCCCATCTTGGTAAGACCGAGATCCCTATCGGTGAGACCGAACTGATTAGGGTTTCTGGCAGTGGCTATGTCAACTAAACTCGGTGGTTCTTGATAGAAAGAATCGGTGGGGCCGAGTTGGATATTTGGTGTGGGACATATGTGGATATGAGAAAGTAGTGGAGGGTTTTGGAGCATATCACTAAGCATTTTGAGCAAGCACCTCATTAGGAAACACCTCATCCCTTCTTAACAGTATTGGCTTTTCCTATAGACTCAATGTGATCTTGGATCACTTAAATAGAAAATGTAGAGTCTTGTGCTTTGAGCTCGAGCCAATCTTTTATCCTTAGCATTTTGAAGGGTCCACTTTCTAATCCATGCCATGCCAACCATTGAGCTTTCCTGAAATATTCATCTTGGAATAGTATTAGCTCAATGAGCTATATGTTGTTAGGAATTACCAAAACCACCCAGGGATACTTGCACTTTCATGGAGCTCCTCTCCCATATGGCGCGGTGGGTGGACTTTGCAGCAGGGTCTTGAGGCTCCGGCAGTGAGGTTCGAAGGGGGAAGTTGGGAAGCAGCGGCGGCGGCAGGGACTTCAACAGGGACAAGGCAGCGACGGGGATCTCCGGTGGCAGCGGAGCTTGGCAAGGCGGCGACCGAGCGACGAACTGGAGGAGGCGTCCATGGCGGCTTCCTATTCGTCCTAAAGAGAGGGATCGCGACGTAAGAGACCAGAGGGGGAGAGGGATTACAGGAGGAAGGAGAAGTAAAGAGAGGGGGCCGGGAGCTGCTGGTCGCCGGTGACGTTGGGCGAGGAAGGAGGCTGCGGAGGAACTTCGGTGCCGGCCGGTGCTCGGGCTGTTGGGGCCTCGGGCGCGCGAGGCTTTGGTCGAAGAGCTCGGGATGGAGGGGATCGTGAGGGGCTGGTGATTGGTCGGTTTGGATCAGGAGGGATCCCGAGGAGAGAGTGGCGGCGGGTGAGGAAAATGAGGGAGTTGGTCTAGGGTTAGGTAGGTTTACACTGACTATATAGGAGGTGGGTTTTTGGTTAGGGCTAATCCGTCCCTTCGATCGTAGTCGGGCGGTCGAGAAAAATAGGCTAGGGAGTCCAAAAAGTAAAACGAAGATATTTAAGGGATGTTTGGGGATGATCCGGACCCATCGGTAATGACTGCTCGGGTCGGGTTCGGGACAACTCTCGGACGCGCACGAGGGGTCTGAGCACTGTGCAATGAGGGGTCAGGTGGTTAGGAGGGGTTTCAGGGCCCTCCAATCACAATCGAACGACTTCGGAAGAGTGGGGGGTTTAGCAGGCCTAGGTGGGTTGTGAAGAGAAGGTTGGGCTAGGGTGAGAGGGAAGGAGTGCAACCCGGCAACTGTTTCCGGAGACCGAAAACGCCCGACGATAGACCGGCTACTATTGCCGCAATATTTATCTGTTGGGGCATCAAACGAACTCCGAACGTGATGAAACTTAGCAGGCGGCCTACTAACAAACTAACAACACCACATACCAACTTTCAACCCATTCCGAGAACTTTTCCGGCCACTTATAAAATAATATTTCGGACGTGCCGCCGGCGCGTGCAAGTGTGTCTGGGCTTAGAACGGACAACGGAAGGAACTAGGAGACCGGGACGGATGCAAGTTTTGAAAACATGATGATGCAATGAACATGATGACATGGCAAGATGCAACATGCAAGTGAAAGGCAAGGCAACAATAGAGAATAACTTGAAGACACCTGGCGCATCGGACTCGGGGCGTCACAACACTCCACCACTACAAGAGGATCTCGTCCTGAGATCTAGGATGGCATCGGAGAGAGGCAGAAAAGGAAGAGGAGAGGTAAACTACGTTGCTTCTTGGACAAACGAGTGAAGCCATGAACCTTGAGTGGTTGAACGAATTGAAAAAAAGAGCACAACGAGGATGAACAAAGTTGAAAAACACTCTCTTAGAAAAGAGGAACAAGGAACCTTACTAGAAGCTTGTAGGTTGAAAGTCATAAGAAAAGGGTTGTAATGGACAAGAAGTACATGCAAGCACTCCGGTTGAAACGAGATGTACAAGGAATGATAAAGATCAATTACAACAACACTCCGGTTGGAAATGGAAGGCAATAATATGAACTTGGCAAAATCAAGGCACTTGGATGAGACTCCGGTTAGAAGAGGAATGATAGACACAACACTCCGGTTAAAACAAGATAGAGAAGGAATAAGAATGATATAATTTGGACAGCACTCCGACTGTAAATGGAAGGAATTGAACATGAACTTGACAAGATGAGAGGATACTTGAAAAGAGGACACGACACGCCGGTTGAATGGATAAGCATGAAAAGAACATGGTCCTCACAATCCGAGATGATGAGTGAAGAGAGCAACATCACAATGCCTCCGGAACAAAAGAATAGAAGCTAGATCATTGTAATAAAAGAATGGAGATGAAAAGGCCAACTTCTGCCACAAATGAGCTTGGACAGCACTCTTTCAAGAAGGTTATAACGGAGTTGTTGGAAAAACCAACAACGAAACGGATAAGCTTGTAGTGGGCTTATGGAAAACATCTCAAAACTAAGGTGGAATTCTGCCACCAAAAGTAATAGATTGGATTGATATGAACAAGGAGACGAGAAACTTATTCCACCGGGAGGATAAATGAAGAACTTGGGTCATTTATAAGCACCATAAATAGCAACAATCCTTAGGGAAAGCTTTAGGTGAAATATAGCCCAAGATAACTCCAATAAAGAGATTAATGGATTTAAAATACCTCATTCTTCATAACTTGTGAATCATGAAACACGAAGGGAAATTATCAAGAATGACATAACACCACCTCAAAAGATAAGGGAGAAAGGATTGAACTTTGAAATGCAATATGAAGAATACTTGAGCTCCTCTGAAAAGAATCTCGATTAACACTTCGGGAAGGAATTAAATCCTTGATGAACCATCATGTAGAACCTCTATGAAGAACTCCGATAATAAAAGAATGATCAAAAAGAAGTGAAGGATGAAAATAATAAGATTGAAGCCTTGCAATGATTGGATGGAGCTTTGCGATGAGATGAAGCGGAAAACTTGGAACTCCGGAAAAATTATGAAGCACTTGAACTGAGAATGTGATATGATGCACAACTCCAGAAAGAAGAAATTAGATCACTTGGATGAAACAATAATAAGAAGTACGTTATGCGTATCCTTCACCAATTTAAATTGCTGACAAGCAACGGATTTGGCATACTACTTATTCTCGTAGAAAGGATTAAGAGAGATAGAGCGCAAACTTGAGAAGGACTTCAATGAACCACCGGTAGGATTGGAAAGAACAAATGAATTGATATGATAACGAAGGAAAAGAAATCTTGAACAAACCACCGTAAGAATTGAAAATGAAAGTAGCAGAGGCACAATTCACCGGGAAGAATTGGAAAACGAAAGATGATACTTCAGGGAATTTAGATACATGAGAACGAAGAGATCATGAGCTGATAAGAGGATATTTGAACGATGCACCTGTAAGATTTGGAGAACAATAGCTGAAAGCTGAGAATGAATAATCCTGAGATGATGGGCTTTCGGAGAATCAAGCTGAAAAGACTCTTGAATTGCTCCTGATGGGTGAAAAGAATTCTCACAATCGAAAACAATTATGAGAGGATGGCATCAAGCTTGAACTACGCATGTTTGGAAGAACGAATAAGATTTGGAGGAAAACTCTTCGGTCTTCAAATGTTGAGAAAGATGATGAGAACCACCATGACAAATGATGAGCCATTCCAGAACAATGAAGAATAGAAATTATGAACCAACGATGACCAGAATTTGAAAGATCTTGAAGAAATACATATGACGGATGATAAATCATTCTTACGTCAAACTTTAGAAGATTTGAGAATAGCTCCGAAAAAATTAGAAGAGCCAGGTAAGATCCTGGGAAAAGACCTGTGGGTTAGGGCCCACTCAAAAGAAACACCGTTGAATGATTTAAAAGAGAGATTGCGCTGATTGAATTAAATGACTCAAAAGAGATAACAACCTCGAGATATCTTGAATGGATTGATAATGGAGACACAAATCTTCCAAGATATCTTCAGCACTCCGGATATGAATAGAGGTGAATAAATAAGAGAGCCTTGGATAAGAAATTCCAACATGGGAAACATGTGAACTGGGGAAGGTGAAAATGATGAATATCGAAAGCTTGAATTTAGTCCACCAGAGAAGAAAAGATGACGAAGAAGGGAAGAATGATGAACTTGAAGCTTCCTTAGCATCTTCGTGAGAATCACCGGATAAGAACATTGAAGGAAAGGAATCAAGAAAGTTCACATGAATAAAATGGATACTTGATTAAGATATATGAGTCCTTGATGAAAAAGGGTGGGTGGGCTGGAAAACAAAGCAACTTGGGCATATGGAATAAACACCTTTGAGAAAACTTAGAATTGATCTCGCGAATGTTGAAATGATCGGATCCACTTGACGAGAAAGCGCGCCAGTTGAAAAGGATTGACATGACAATCTCGATTATCATGAAGGATTAGTATTCACATAGAAATATGAGAACATCATTATAGGAAAAGGTATGGATTCAACACTTGACTTCGAAGCAACTCGAATACCACAATAAAAAAAACAAAGGATTGGCTAGCAAAATAAGCCGGAACAAACATATGATAGACCCCATATCGTATCATGTGTCTCTTGGAAAGATATTCTAGGATCTACTTGAATTCCCACCTGTAAACTCCCGAAACTTTCTGGTTATGCAATCAGGTATTGGGGATACAGGGGAAGCCTAATATCTCACCCAAACTAACAATCCCTACATCCAGTTGTATCCATCCTTCAACACATAACTAAGAAACCTTCGGAAATCATGTACCTCAACTTCGAAAAGCATCCGCTATAAGAGTTATGGCAATACTCCCGAACTCCCACCCCAGTACTGGGTGGCATTGAGGTTATCTCACCAACAACTGCATAAAAGAGATTTTCGATGTCGGTGAAACTCAGGTATTCCAGAACTGCAACGACAAAATTGTGACGACAACAACTCAGAGCTCAACTCCCCGGGACACTGCCACAACTCCTAAATGTCAGGAGGCACCAAGAACAATGTTCTCATCACAAGAATATCAGAATGATCCCAAGATACCTGTGTGATCCAAAAAAAATTAGTGAAATTTGAGGAGAGGAAAGACAAAACTTCTATGTCAGGAGGCCTCACCAGAGCGACGAAGGGACTGAGGAGTAAAAAGAATCCTACTCTCTGATATATATAATCCTAAGACTCAAAACATTTTGTTCTAGACTCAACAACGTCAGCTATTCGATCAAGCAAGGGGCTCCTAAGTCGGGGATGGCTCTGATTACCAACTTGTAACACCCACGATGCGGCTATATCTCCCACATGTCGGGGCATGACTTAGAGGCATAGCCGCATGGTAGTTTTGTCATAAGAGGGGTAATCTTCGCACAATCCCATGTACTGAATAAGAAATGGATAAAGAGTTGGCTTACAATCGCCACTTCACACAAATAACATAGTTAAACATACATCATCCGGAATACAAACAAGGTCTGACTGCGGAACCAAAATAAAAGAAGACAACCCCAAATGCTAGATCCCCGATCGTCCCAACTGGGCACCACTACTGATCATCCGGAAAAGACACATAACAATGACCAAGGTCTTCCTCGAGCTCCCACTTGAGCTCGGTTGTGTCACCTGCAACAGTATCATTGGCACCTGCAACTATTTGAAAGTATCCGTGAGTCACGAGGACTCAGGAATCTCACACCCGCGAGATCAAGACTATTTAAGCTTATGGGTAGGGTAAGGTAATGAGGTGGAGCTGCAGCAAGCACTAAGCATATATGGTGGCTAACATACACAAATAAGAGCGAGAAGAGAAGCAACGCAACGGTCAAGAACTAGAAGTGATCAAGAAGTGATCCTGAAACTACTTACGTTCAAGCATAACACAAGAACCGTGTTCACTTCTCGGACTCCGCCAAAAAGAGACCGTCACGGCTACACACGTGGTTGATGCATTTTAATTAAATCAAGTTCTCTACAACCGGACATCAACAAATTCCCATCTGCCACATAATCGCGGGCACGACTCTCGAAAGTTTAAACCCTATAGGGGTGTCCCAACTTGGGCCATCACAAGCTCTCACGGTCAACGAAGGATATTCCTTCTCCCAGGAAGACCCGATCAGTCTCGGAATCCCGGTTACAAGACATTTCGATAATGGTAAAACAAGACCAGCAAAGCCGCCCGATGTGCCGACAATCCCGATAGGAGCTACACATATCTCGTTTTCAGGCCAACACCAGATAGGTCAAGCTACGAGTAAAACCAGCCCTAAAGTTGCCTCGAGGTGGCCCCGCAGGCTGCCTGGTTCGGACCAATGCTTAGAGAAGCACTGGCCCGGGGGGTTAAAATAAAGATGACCCTCGGGTTGGCCTACCCAAGGGAAGGGTAATAGGTTGTTAGGAAAATGTAAAACCAAGGTTGGGCCTTGCTGGAGGAGTTTTATTCAAGGCGAATTGTCAAGGGGTTCCCATAACACCCAACCGCGTAAGGAACGCAAAATCAAGGAACATAACACCGGTATGACGGAAACTAGGGTGACAAGAGTGAAACAAAACACCAGGCATAAGGCCGAGCCTTCCACCCTTTACCAAGTATATAGATGCATTAATTAAAATAAGAAATATTGTGATATCCCAACATATCCATGTTCCGACATGGGACAAACTTCAACTTCACCTACAACTAGCAACGCTATAAGAGGGGCTGAGCAAAAGCGGCAACTTAGCCAAACAACGGTTTGCTAGGAAGGTGGGTTAGAGGCTTGAAATGGCAATATGGGAGGCATGATATAACAAGTGGTAGGTAGCGCGACATAGCAATAGATCAAACAACTAGAAAGCAAAGATAGAAGTGATTTCGAGGGTATGGTCATCTTGCCTTAGATCTCGCAAGGAAGAAGAACGAGTCCATGAAGAAGACAAACAGATGTAGTCGAACGGATCCTCACAAACGCAACGTTACCGATACTACGGAGAAGAAGCAACACTGGAAAGAAGGAAACAACATGGTAAACCAACAAGCATAAACATGGCATGATGCCTAACCAAGTATGATGCATGTCCGGTTTAAAGAGGCATGGCATGGAAAAGTGCACAAAAAACTCTACAAGTTAAGTGGAGCTCAATATGCAACGAGTTGCATATTGACGAAACACCACATGACTTATTTAGTTCTCTCCCGTTTATGAACCCAACAATATTAAATGTTATTAAACATGGCAAGAGGTGAAGCATATGAAAACTACCTATCTAGACAAGTTTAATGAGGCCGGAACAACAAACAACAATTCCGGAAAATCCCCATATGCATGTTTGCAAATTTGGTACTGTTCTGCCCTAAATACAATTTTAGACCTTTTAAACATGCAAGAAGAGTGCACCATGTTAAACTAGGCATTTTTCCACCCCATTTACATATAAAGTTTGTTAAGTTTGGAGCTACGGTTATTTAGTTATGAAATAAATCATTTTAACATGGCATTATGCAAAATAAACACAAACAATGTTTTAAACATCTTAAAAATGGATGAAAGTTGCATATTATGAAACTAGATGAAATTCTAGCCATTTTTCATATATAAAGTTTTTACATAAGAAGCACGGTTGTGAAGTTATTATATGCATGAAGTGCAAGGGCTATTCTGCAAAACTGGTGTTCTCTGGAATAAATAGACAAATTTGCAGGACGGGAAAAAACATGACATGGGCCGAAACTACTGGAACTAGGCCAGCTACTGCACGCGCTGCACACGGGTGGGCTTCGATGGGCGTCTCACCTCGGGTCAGATCTGGCCTGCTGGAGGAGAGGGGCAGATGGGCTGGAGGTGCGCTGGGCCTTGGCGGTGTTGCGAATGAGGCGGCCACGAGCGGGTGATGCACACGAGCGGGAGTGTAGCGCTCGAGCTGCTGCTAGACACAGAGGAAGCAGGGGAACTTGGCGCGGCGGAACTCTCCAGCGAAGCTGCAGCAGTAGCAGGAACTCTGCGCGATGACGATAGCTTGAAGGGGAGGTCCAGGACGGCGGGATCCGGCTAGGAACGGGCGACCTGGCGGAGGCCGGCCAGATCTGGAGCGAGCTGTGGCGGCTTGAGGCACCGGCGCGAGCAGAACTCAACGAGGCCATGGCGCTGCGGATGGATGGGTTCGGGCGCTGCTGCGGGGAGTGTAGGATCGAAAGTATGTCTAGAGGGGGGTGATTAGACTACTTGACCAAATAAAAATCTAGCCTTTTCCCAATTTTAGTTCTTGGCAGATTTTAGCAACTTAGCACAAACAAGTAATCAACCTACACATGCAATTCTAAGAGTATAGCAGTGGAATGTAAAACAATTGCATATGAGGGTAAAGGGAGGAGATTGAGGGAGCAAACGCAATGTTGACATGGAGATTTTTGGCGTGGTTCCAATAGGTGGTGCTATTGTACATCCACGTTGATGGAGACTTCAACCCACAAAGGGTAACGGTTGCGCGAGTCCACGGAGGGCTCCACCCATGAAGGGTCCACGAAGAAGCAACCTTGTGTATCCCACCGTGGCCGTCGCCCACGAAGGACTGGCCTCACTAGGGTAGATCTTCACGAAGTAGGCGATCTCCTTGCCCTTACAAACTCCTTGGTTCAACTCCACAATCTTGTCAGAGGCTCCCAAGTGACACTTAGCCAATCTAGGAGACACCACTCTGCAAGAAGTAACAAATGGTGTGTTGATGGTGAAATCCTTGCTCTTGTGCTTCAAATGATAGTCTCCCCAACACTCAACTCTCTCTCATAGGATTGGATTTGGTAGAAAGAAGATTTGAGTACAAAGCAACTTGGGGAAGGCTAGAGATCAAGATTTATGTGGTTGGAATGGAATATCTTGACCTCAACACAAGTGTAGGTGGTTCTCTCTCAAAAAATATGTATTGGAAGTGTAGGCATGTTCTGATGGCTCTCTCTTCGAATGAAGAGTGGGTGGAGGGGTATTTATAGCCTCCACACAAAATCTAACCGTTACACACAGATCACCAAACTCGGTGGGACCGAATCATGAAACTCGGTCAGACCGATTTAGTTCAAAATGTGAATGTTAGGATTCTTGATGGGACCGACATGTCAACTCGGTGGGACCGATTTCGTTAGGGTTAGGTCATAACGTAATCTCAGTGAGACCGATTACACAAACTCGGTGAGACCGATTTTGGTAATGGACTAACAGAGAGTTAGTCAGGCAAACTTGGTGGGACCGATTCGCTCATCTCGGTTGGACCGAAGTGTTACAAAAGGGAAACAGGGAGTTTACATTGCAATTTTGGTGGGACCGATTGCTCATCTCGGTTTGACTGAAACGTTACGAAGGGAAACAGAGAGAATACAATCCCATCTCAGTGAGACCGAGATCCCTATCGGTGAGACCGAACTAATTAGGGTTTCTGCCAGTGGCTATGTCAAGTGAACTCGGTGGCTCCGGATAGAAAGAATCGGTGGGGCCAAGTTGGATATTTGGTGTGGGACATATGTGGATATGAGAAAGTAGTGGAGGGTTTTGGAGCATATCACTAAGAATTTTGAGCAGGCACCTCATCCCTTCTTAATAGTATTGGCTTTTCCTATAGACTCAATGTGATCTTGGATCACTAAAATAGAAAATGTAGAGTCTTGTGCTTTGATCTTGAGCCAATCTTTTATCCTTAGAATTTTGAAGGGTCCACTTTCTAATCCATGCCATGGCAACCATTGAGCTTTCCTGAAATATTCATCTTGGAATAGCATTAGCTCAATGAGCTATATGTCATTAGGAATTACCAAAACCACCAAGGGATAGTTGCACTTTCAATCTCCCCCTTTTTGGTAATTGATGACAACATATAGATCAAAGCTTCGACAAATGATAAATAAGATTGAAAAACATCGTCGCTTTGAGAAGTATGTGATAAGAATGAGCACCCCTAAATTTGTGCATTATTTAAAATTTGCTTTTGAATGCAAATGCACGATCGATTAGGATCATGGGTTACTCTTCCATGTCACATGCATCTTGGTGGAACGCTCAAAATGATAGAGATTAAAAGCATGCACTCATCACCAAGCAAGTGAATGATCATATAAGAGATATAAAAGATAGCATCATTCAACCAAACATTAAGGGTAGCAGATGATCAAACACATGATCAACAAGTATCTCACACAAGTAGCTCACACAATAGCTCACATTAAAGTTTCAAACAAAATAGCAAGACAGATAAAAACCAACACTCTCTCTCGAAGCCTATGATCTATACATTTTTCTCCCCCTTTGGCAACACGTTACCAAAAAGTTGAAAAATGCATAGTGCTAAATGACTCTCAAGCTTGTTCTGGCTATCACTTTGGTCAGACACCGTGCAGGCAAACTATTAGTAGACCCGGTGAATAGATTATAGATGAGCATCACAAAGTATAGGAGTTTTGCAAAAATAATTGACTCAAAAACTTAGTTTTAGTTCTTCACAGAAAGCATTTCGGATCTGCCGATTTGTAAACTCGGTGATACTGAAGCAGTTTTTGGAACCTAAACTAGTGAACTCGGTCAGACCGAGTCATAGTTCGGTGGCACCGAGACTGCTAGGGTTTCACAGAGAATTAAACTCGGTCACACCGATTTGCAATTTTCGGTCAGACCGAAAACGCGTGTGCTCTGGACGAAGCCAAAATCGGTGAGACCGATTTCTACAACTCGGTCGGCCAGAGATGAATTCGACGGAGACCTAACCCTAAATTTTGAAATCAAAACTAATCTACGGGATGTTTTCGCTGGACAGGATGATTTCATTCGTGGTAAGAATCATGGCAAAGCAATGTGCTAAGAATCGGAGTTAAGGATTAGCACAATGATCAAGTTCGTACCCTAGTTCGGCGACAAACTTGCTACGGCAGCAACGGCGGTGAAGATTTCTGTTGACGGCGACAGAGACCAGCGGTGGGAGGTCGCTGGCGACGAGAGGATGATCTGGAGACCCGAGGAGGCAGAGTAGGTTATGCGCGGGCGAGGAGGTTCGGAAAGAAATGTGATGAATTGTCAGCACTGATACTTTTATGTGCAAAACCTGTCATCTGTCTGCTTATTTATCTTTTAGAGTGAGGAAGATATAAGTGTTGAACAAGCGCAGTCTCATCATGTTGCTCAGCTGCTTGCGCTGCAGCTCCCCGACAGGGCTAACCTTTCTTGAACTCTATTGAAGTGTTGTCGGTTTTGTATATTATTTTGTCGGCGTGTTTATTTGCACTGGTGGCGATCTTTGATGCCCCGTGTATGTAATCTGCTGTCTGCTTGTGCTTTATTATCATAGTGGCGAACTTTGATGCCCAGTGGATGTAATATGCTGTAATTTCTTTATTGTATAGTCTAGGTTTTTTCTTATTCACGATGCTGCAGTTATTTTACTGTATATATATCCTGTCTTCGCAGTAAACCGGCCAAACCGTAAAATTACGGTACATAATCCGACCGTCATGCAATCAGGATGTAGGTTGGGCCTGAAACGTACCGAACAGCTCACGGGCCGGCAGCAGCCCGAAATGAACCCCGACCCATGATTGTGCGAATCAAATCACGGGCTTTTAACAGGCCAAAATTGTCTCGGTCCTTGTTTGTACCAATCAGATATCGGCTGCGAGCAGGCCGGATGCAAACTGGGCCGTAGTTAGGCCCAACTATATGACGGGCTTTTAACAGGCCGAAATTAATATATGGCCGAAATGTTAAACAGGCCCTTAATAGGCCAAAACTAATATCAGGCCGAATTACTAAATGGGCCTATAGCAAGTGGGCCCAAAAGCATAGTGTCCAGTTGACGGGCCGAATCTGATATGGGCCATAATTGAGCCCAAAGCCTCTTAAAGGGTCGGACCTGATCTGGGCCGTAATTTGGCCCAAAACGTGGTAGGCTTTTAACGGGCCGGGTCTCATATGGGCCACTATTAGGCCCGGAGCGTGGCAGGCCATTAATGGACCGGGTCAAATATGGGCCGGCATTTGGCCCAAAACATGGCAGCCAGTTAATGGGCCGGCCTACGAGGGTCCTCAAAATCTTGTGGGCCTACAGCTGGGCCGGCCCATTAATGTCGGTGAAATCTCATGGGCCTTTAGCGGGGCCGGCCCATTATGAACCACAAGAATCTTGTGGGCCTTTACCTGGGCTGGCCCATTATGGCACACAAAAATCTTGTGGCCCTTTACCTGGGTTAGCCCATAATGGCCCGCAAAATCTTTTGGGCCTTTAGCTGGGCCAGCCCATTATGGTCCGCAAAATCTCGTGGGCCTTTAGCTGGGCCGGCCCATTATGGTCCGCAAAATCTTGTGGGCCTTCAGTTGAGCCGGCCCATTTAAACTTGATGGACCGGTCCACGTGTCAACATATCATAGGCGCGTCTCGCCCATTGGATGAGTGACACCTGTGCCAACGCGGACCTGACATGTGTCTCCTCCAGCCAATGATGATTTTACACGTGGAAAATCCCCATTGGTCAGGGCTGTTAACGGGTTATCGGATCCAAAACCCAACCCGATAGCTTAACGGCATTCCGTTACGGTGGATGCCACGTGTCGGTCACCCTTGACGAAAGCACTTCTGTGACGCGCGACTTATCGTCATGGAAGTGGACACTTCCGTGATGATAATTTTGGTAATGTCATGGAACACTTCTATGACAGCACAGGTATGACTATCTTGATTCTATCATAAATTTGTCATGGATGTACATGCATGACAAAAACGCGACCTACTGTGACAAACACGTATCATCACGGAAGTGTATTTTTTTGTAGTGAGTGGAACAAAACACCAGGCATAAGGCCGAGCCTTCCACCCTTTACCAAGTATATAGATGCATTAATTAAAATAAGAAGTATTGTGATATCCCAACATATCCATGTTCCAACATAGAACAAACTTCAGCTTCACCTGCAACTAGCAACGCTATAAGAGGGGCTGAGCAAAAGCGGTAACTTAGGCAAACAATGGTTTGCTAGGAACGTGGGTTAGAGGCTTGACATGGCAATATGGGAGGCATGATATAACAAGTGGTGGGTAGCGCGACATAGCGATAGAGCGAACAACTAGCAAGCAAAGATAGAAGTGATTTCGAGGGTCTGGTCATCTTGCCTTAGATCCTGCAAGGAAGAAGAACGAGTCCATGAAGAAGACAAACAGATGTAGTCGAACGGATCCTCACAAACGCGATGTTACCGGAACTACCATGAAGAAGCAACACTGGAAAGAAGGAAACAACATGGTAAACCAACAAGTATAAAGATGGCATGATGCACAACCAAGTATGATGCATGTCCGGCTTAAAGAGGCATGGCATGGCAAAGTGCACAAACAACTCTACAAGTTAAGTGGAGCTCAATATGCAATGAGTTGCATATCGACGAAACACCACATGACTTATTTAGTTCTCTCCCGTTTATGAACCCCAACAATATTAAATGTTATTAAACATGGAAAGAGGTGAAGCATATGTGAACTACCTATCTAGACAAGTTTAAATGAGGCCGGAACAACAAACAACAATTCTGGAAACTCCCCATATGCATGTTTGCGAATTTGGTTCTGTTCTGACCTAAACACAATTTTAGAGTTGTTAAACATGCAAGAAGAGCGCACCATGTTAAACTAGGCATTTTTCCACCCCATTTACATATAAAGTTTGTTAAGTTTGGAGCTACGGTTATTATGAAATAAATCATTTTAACATGGCATTATGCAAAATAAACACAAACAACATTTTAAACATCTTAAAAATGGATGAAAGTTGCATATTATGAAACTAGATGAAATTCTAGCCATTTTTCATATATAAAGTTTTTACATAAGAAGCACGGTTGTGAAGTTATTATATGCATGAAGTGCAAGGGCTATTCTGCAAAACTGGTGTTCTCTGGAATAAATAGACAAATTCGCAGGACGGGAAAAAAACATGACATGGGCCGAAACTGCTGGAACTGGGCCAGCTACTACATGTGATGCACACGGGTGGGCTTCGGTGGGCGTCTCACCTCGGGCCAGATCTGGCCTGCTGGAGGAGAGGGGGCGGCTGGGCCGCAGGTGCGCTGGGCCTTGGCGGTGTTGCGAATGAGGCGGCCACGAGCGGGCGATGCATGCGAGCAGGAGTGCAGTGCTCGAGCTGCTGCTAGACACAGAGGAAGCAAGGGAACTTGGCGCAACGGAACTCTCCAGCGAAGCAGCATCGGTAGCAGGAACTCTGCACGGTGACGATAGCTTGCAGGGGAGGTCCAGGACGGCGGGATCCGGCTAGGAACGGGCGACCTGGCGGAGGCCGGCCGGATCTGGAGCGAGCTGTGATTGCTTGAGGCACCGGCCCGGGCAGAACTCAACGAGGCCATGCCGCTGCGGATGGATGGGTTCGGGCGCTGCTGCGGGGAGCTCGTCTCCCGTATGGCACGGTGGGTGGACTTGGCAACAGGGTCTTGAGGCTCCGGCAGTGAGGTTTGAAGGGGGAAGCAGGGAAGTAGCGGCGGTGGCTGGGACTTCAACGGGGACAAGGCAGCGACGGGGATCTCCGGTGGCAGCGGAGCTTGGCAAGGCGGCGACCGAGCAACGAACTGGAGGAGGTGCTCGGGTGGCTCGGCGGCTTGGCGTCCATGGAGGTTTCCAATTCGTCCTAAAGAAAGAGGGATCGCGATGTGAGAGACCAGAGGGAGAGAGGGATTACAGGAGGGAGGAGAAGTAAGGAGAGTGGGGCCGGGAGCTACTGGTCGCCAGTGACGTTGGGCGAGGAAGGAGGCTGCGTAGGAACTTAGGTGGCCGGTCGGTGCTCGGGCTGTTGGGGCCTCGGGCATGCGAGGCTTTGGTCGAGGAGCTCGGGATGGAGGGGATCGAGAGGTGCTGGTGATTGGTGGGTTTGGATCGGGAGGGATCCCGAGGAGAGAGTGGCGGCGGGTGAGGAAAATGAGGGACTTGGTCTAGGGTTAGGTAGGTTTACACTGTGTAACAGCCTGGTTTTTTCCCTCTTCTCTTTGCCTGAGTTTCAGTTGGTTTGATTTTGAAATTTGGAGTTTTGAATCTTTTCTTATGGACTTAAACACTTGGGTATCCCTTGGATTTCACCCAAGTGCCTCATTTCCCTCTCTAAATATCATTTCCTCTCTGGTTCAACTCAAAATAATATTTTGAATATTTTTCTTAAATGAAAAATATTCATTTCCCTCTCTTAAACCCTAGCTAGCTCAATGTGCTCCAAAGCAACCCCAATTTTTCTTGCCCACAAAAATCTGAGAAAATTCACAAATATTCTTTGAGCCCTAGGGCACATTCCTGAGAAAAAATATTTCATCACTTTTTGGAATATTTTTGCTACAGAAAATATTTTCTGTTCTGGACAGAAATGGTGGTTTCTACAGCAACTACCATTTTACTTGATCCTTTGTGGCTGATTTTTCTTGTGCATCATCACCTTAGTAGATGATTGCTAATGTCCAAAGCCCAGCTCCCAACTCCTAGTAATTTGACCACAGTAAGCTCTCAAAGTTACTGCCCAGAAACTTACCGCGCAGTTGAAATCTATTCTACTGCGCCTGCAATCAAACCCAAGTATGGTAAACTCTAAAACTACCACGAACAATCTTCCAGACATGAAGTTCGGGCTTAGGTCGGCCTGAGGTCAGAGTTCACGTAGTGACCACGCGTGTGCACGATGCCAACCTGCATGTTGCCGCGCTCTGAGTGCCGCCGAGCGCTCTGTTGCGCACGTGCTCGCTTCCCCGACTGCCTAAGCTTGCCAAACTTCACCACAATCTTCGTCCAAACCCTCTTAACTCCCTCCTGGCGCTCGCCGATGCCGGAGCTCGCCGCAGCGAGCACGGGCGCGGTCCGGCCCACGCAACAGTGTTGCACACTGTGGTCTTCGCCACCCTCTCGTTCCTGTGCTCGTCCCTGCTCGACCACAGTTCCCGCGTGAGCTGCATCGCCTTCTCCCTCACCCACTGACGCCGTTCGTCGCTGGGCGCCGTGCCCAGGTGTCCATAGGTGGAGCCCGATCACCCCTCGACGCCCGGCTATAAAGAGATCCCTCCCCAGCCTCCCCAAGCACCATCCTCTCCTCCCACACACTCCACAATCCTGTAGAAAGCCGTAGCCCGGCTGGGCAGGCCGCGGGCCACCGTCCCTGAGCTCGAGCTCACCGGCGATCCCCTCGGGTCGTCTCTACTACTCCAGCTCCTCCCAGGCTCGGGCCACCCTTCCAAGGCCTCCGCCGTGCCTCCGTGATTCCGTACCGCCCGGTTGGAGCCCCTGGTATCGCCTCTAGTCGCCGTCGTCTTCATCTCCGGCGACCTCCGCTCTCTGTCTCCGCTAGAGAGGCTGTTTCCGACACCGTCCAACCACCCCTAGCTACTCTACGGGTACGGGCAGGTGTGCCACCATCTCCTCTTTCGATCCCTCCCTCTCGTTCTGGCTAAGAAGCTCTCCTCATCGGCGTGAGCTCCGGCGACGCCGCGCCGTCCTCTGTTTCCCTCTCCCCCTTCCTCTCACCTGACTAGAGGGGCCCGCTAGTCAGTCACTCAGTACGCGCGCGAAGCGGTACAAGTGGTGGCGCCCGCGAGGCTTTACGCCTTCGACGTCACCCCCCAGTTCTGTTTTTATTTAAATTCATATTTCATTTTTCCAGAGAGCTTCAAACAGCCAAAACTCTTTAACCATAAGTCTAAATGAATTGATTCTTTTTGCATTGTGTTCTTTGTGAAGAAATCTAGCAGCTCGCCAAAAATGAGATTTTTTCTGTGTTTTCTAGACTTTCTGGTGAATTTCAGAAGGGTTCTTGATGTTTTCTTTTTGTGTTTATAAATATTTTCAGAAGGTGAAGCTTGTCTTGAGGATCACCAGGAGGCTTGTGAACCTCATCTGCACTAAGGCAAGCCACAACAACATTTTCATGGTGCCATCACAATATTTGTGATTATTTCAACTTGAATAAATAATTTAATCCATGCATTTAAATCGCTATTGTAGTATTTATATTCTGTCAATTGCTTGTTAGAGTTGACATGCTTAGTTTATAGAAAGTTTAAAGCTACTAAGTTGATTAAGTAACTAGAAGTAATATTTGTTATGAAAAAGTAATATGATTATGGATATGAGTAATTATTTTTGGAGTTATTTTTCTAGAAGGAGAAAAATGAAATAATTTGCCAAGAAAAGATTCTGTTTAAAGTGATGATTAATCATGACCAGGGAAGTGTCATGAGTTGTTGATGTTTAGGCTTAGTGTGGATATAGTTGACCCAGTTATTTCCCATGTTATATGATGCATATGTTCGTGTTGCATTTGCATGGCATACTATGACACCGGTTATTTTTCAATTTAAGTTGAACCTGCTAATAACTCAACTTGAATATGTCATTGACCGAGTCATGGTGCCACTGAATCGAGTTTTGCCCAGTGCAACCACATTTACCTTTATGGGAAGGCCTTTATTCTGTCCATTGTCATTCCTCTGGTCGGTGCCTCCAACTAGGGAAGGTTATGGGCGTGCGGTACCCTGGACCGGTAAGCAGGCATAACCTTATGTGCCCGTTGTTGAGATTATGGTACCGTGTCCCCGTGTGGGACAGTTTATGTTTTGTCCATGACGGTGGTCGTTGGTGTCTTTTGTAGACACAGGGCCACCCAGGACTAGCCTGGTGGGGAGTGAGTCGGAGTGGCCGAGAGAGTGTCATGGCAATGGAGGGGTTTCGTCGGAATGCCGTTGGTCCACCCAAATGGGAATGCGAGGCCATGGGTTCCGTGGTGTGGGTACAGTTCGCTACCTCTGTAGAGTGTAATAAAGCTATCGATAGCCGAGTCCACGGTTACGGACACGCTCGAAAGTAGGTCACACCATGGGTCAACATTTAATAAATTTTGCACACTAAGTCATGAACTTTGCACTGTTGATGATGGTGGGAAGACCATCTTGATGGTTGGGACCAAGGGTTGGTCGTGGTTGTGATCGCCGGAAAGGTCACGAGGTAACCCGAATTAAGACCACGAGGTTGGTACGGTTGTGATCCAAGAGAGATCACCGTTGGTAAGCTAGTCCGAGGGATTTTTCTCACAAAATCATGATCACAACATGTTGGATATATATTGTTGTATTATTATTAATTGGTTAATTATCATGATATTGTTTGCCATTATGTTTATGCTTGTTGTGAGCTTGCAAGTACATTCAATGTACTGACCTGGTGTGTCATGCCAGATTTCAGGAAAGTCTCGTTGGAAAGGAGTGATGTCCGAGTCTAGACCGTGTCCATCGGTGTCCCTGTGCTATGGAGTTCTGCTACGACGTTGTTCCACTGCCGTGTAGTTGTTATGATCGAGGCCCCTTATGTTTAGTAAATAATGTACATATTGTTCAGCCGCACTATATGTGTCGCTTGGCCTCGCCACCTGTTGTAATTTAAACTATGATCCTCTAGCATCAATAAAGCGGTTGTTTTCTGTACCAAGATGTTGTGTGTTGCCAGAAGACATGGTCTCTAGGCTGGCTATGCATGGTAAACCGGTTGCTCTGAGCCGGGGTGCCACAACGCTTGGTATCGGAGCCGCGCTGACTGTAGGCCACGCTAGACTACGACGTGTTAACTGGACGTTTGATACGAGTTTAAGTTGAGTGTCGGTAGCATTTATAGCTGGTTGTTGCATAGCATGCACTTGTTTTATTTTTATGCTAACCTACTAATGGTTGTCAGTGTAGATGGCTCCAGCGCCGTATCCGTGACAGTTGCAGCTAATGTCGTACACGTCGTCGCATCTCCTTCATAACGTGTGGCGTCGGCTGTACCCCCTCGAGGACGACCTAGTCTATCTTGTGTACCGGGAGCGTCTAGCAGACTTAGTGTATGAGTATCACGCAGTGGTTACTCTGCGCACCAGTTCCGATTCCAGCACTTACACTCGTACTTCTCGGAGCGGTTTCGCTTCTACCGCTTCTCAGGTTGTTCAGTTTGCTTCTACCCAGGTTTCTACTACTATCCTTCTCTGCAGGACAACGGTCATGTCTGTTTCCCTATCATTGATCCGGAGTCTGATAGTGTTGCTAGCCACCTTTCCAGTTATATCACTGCTAGCTATCTTATGATCCACAAGCTGGCTCAAGAGCTGACTCGTGCTCGTACTGCGTTAGTCTCTACGAGATCTGTCACTGCTCCAGCATCTATGAGATTTACTCCTTACATTCCAGCCAGTTCTAGTTCCCCTAATTCACCGGTTACTCCTTCGAGTAGCTCGGGCGCCTCGACCATGAATCCTCTCAGTACTCCTGCTGAGTGGGTTTCACTTCTCACTACTCCTGTAGCTCGGATGCTTCACCCTACACCTGTCCCAGAGGGAGAGCCCTTGAGGCAGCATCGTCATGCTACCTTTAACCCGGAGGTTTCAGTTAACCTCGTTAGTTCAGGATCCGAGTCCACTTCAGGAGAGGACCCCACGGCACCAGCAGAGCAGTAGAGCTTCTGAGTATTCACAGTCATCAGGATGGTGTACGGATGTAGTCCTACGAGTCATGATGTTTTGTTTCCTGTATGAGAGTAGTTGAACCTGGCATGTTGTTGATCTTTCATGTATGAGTCTATGTATAATTATGTTGGAACTCTATTTTATTCGCTGTATTTTCTTCGTTATTTTGGTTTCTCTTGGGCTTTGTTGCTGGCTTTTCCCCAATTTATCTTGGATGTTTCTCATCTCGGCTGCGTTGTCTTGGGGAAAATCCACAATAGGATGCCACGGGGAGGCAGCAGTAGCAAAGCTCATGAGGATGCTCCTGTTCATCGTTCCGCACGACAGGCAGGACACTCTCCCGAGCCGTACATTCCACCACCGCCTCCACCGCCAAATCCGCCCTCCACCGAGCAAATTCTGTGTATGTTTGAGGAAAGGAGGAATAATGATCTTATTGAAATATTAAGAAGTGTGCAAGCTGTGGTTGGACAAAATGGAAATCAGAACAGTCGTCACTCCAAGCTGTCAGATTTTCAGAGGACCAAGCCTCCCAGTTTCAGTCAGGTTATTGATCCCTTGGATGCAGACGATTGGTTGCGAACCATTGAGAGAAAGCTTGAGATTGCTCGTACTGAAGAAGAGGATAAAGTGCCATTTGCAACTCATTATCTTGAAGGCGCTGCTGCCATATGGTGGGAAAATGCAAAAGCCATGTGGCCTCCAGATGAGGAGATCACCTGGTCAAAATTCAAGCATCACTTCCAGAAATATCATATCCCTAGTGGAATTATGAAGGCTAAGAAACGTGAATTTCTCGCGCTCCTCCAAGGAAACCAGTCTGTGGGGGAATATTTGCAAAAATTCAATCATCTGGCCCATTACTCCATTTATGACGTGGCCATAGAAGAAAGAAAGATTGAACGATTTCTTGGGGGATTAAACCCGCAACTCCGGTGTACCCTTAGTATGTTTGATTTCCCAGATTTCCAAACTCTAGTGAACAAAGCTTTCATTGTTGAAAGGGAGCACAAGCTCGTATCAGACAATAGGCCTGCTAATAACGATCACAAGCGCAAGTTTGAGCCAAGGAAGGAAGGGCAACCAGTGCAAAAGGATCGTACCTGGCAGCAGACTTAGGTGGAATACCATCCCAATTGGCAACAAAATGTTAACAAGACCACCACCCAAGGCAAGAATGTCGTGGCCAACCCAGTGCACGAGGAGCGCCAGCGCAACAATTCTTGCTTTAGTTGTGGGCAAACCACACATTATGCGAGACAGTGTCCCAAGAATGGCAAGGCAAGTGCTCTAATCAGGCCACAAGTCAAATTTATGGAGTCATACCCGACCCAGCAAAACATTACTGGGCACATTCATCACCTCTCCGTAGATGAAGCCCAAGAGAACCCCGAAGTCGTCATTGGTATGTTTTCTGTTAATAACATACCTGCCATAATTTTATTTGACTCTGGGGCTTCCCACTCTTTTATTTCTTGGAGTTTTGTTGCCCAAAACAAATTTCCTTGTTCGCTTTTGGGCAAGAATATGTTGGTACAAAACCCGGGATCCTTAATCAAGAGCAATCTGGTCTGCCGTAATCTGGAACTCAATATCAACGGAGTCCGTTTTCCAACCTCTTTGATAATCATTGAGTCTGTAAAGTTGGATGTTATCTTGGGTATGAATTGGTTGACTCAATATCAAGTATGCATAAATTCCGTGACCCGAGAAGTCAGTTTGACCAGTCAGAAGGGGCAGACTACCAAATTCTATGCTCGTGGAAGCATACCCAAGAAAGAAATGGTCTTAACCGTTGTGGCTAGTGAGATGGAATTAATTCATGTGGTCAGTGAGTTTCCTGATGTATTTCCAGAAGAACTGCCAGGCATGCCACCAGATCGAGAGCTTGAGTTTGCAATAGATCTTGTGCCCGGAACCGCACCGTTATACAAGAAGTATTACCGGATGCCCTCATCAGAATTAGTGGAGCTAAAGAAACAGCTTGATGAAATGCTCCAGAAAGGATATATCCATCCCAGCTCTTCCCCATGGGGATCACCTGCTATCTTCGTGGACAAGAAGGATGGCAGCCTCCGCATGTGTGTGGATTACCGTCAGCTGAATGAAGTCACCATCAAGAATAAATATCCGCTGCCAAGGATTGATGACCTGTTTGACCAGCTCAGTGGGGCCAAGGTATTCTCCAAGATTGATTTACGGACAGGATATCATCAGCTCAAGATTAAAAAGGAAGATATTCCTAAGACCGCATTCACCACTCGGTACGGTCTTTATGAATATACAGTTATGTCCTTTGGTCTCACCAATGCCCCTGCCTTCTTCATACATATGATGAACAAAGTATTCATGGACTTCCTCGATAAGTTCATGGTAGTCTTCATCGATGACATACTTATTTACTCAAAAAGTGAAGAAGATCACAAAGAACACCTCCGTGCAGTGCTACAACGACTTCGCGGCCATCAGATATACGCCAAATTCAGTAAATGCGAATTTTGGCTCAAGCAAGTTGGATTTCTTGGGCATGTGCTATCCGCCGAAGGTATAGCCGTGGACCCAAGAAAAGTAAAGGATGTGCTTGATTGGTTGTCGCCCACAACCGTATCACAGATCCAGAGTATTCTTGGATTAGCCGGATATTACCGTCGTTTCATTGAAGGGTTTTCCAAGAATGCTAAACCCATGACGGAGCTACTCAAAAAGGATAAGAAGTTTGAATGGACTGAGGAATGTGAGAAAAGTTTCAGCGAGCTAAAGATACGGCTGACGACCGCACCTGTGTTGACTCTTCCAGATATCTACCGCAGTTTTGATGTGTAGTGTGATGCCTCCAGACAAGGACTTGGATGCGTACTTATGCAAGATGGCAAGGTAGTAGCATATGCATCGCGACAGCTATGACCCCACGAGGGAAATTATCCTACTCGTCACCTGGAATTGGCCGCGGTGGTTCATGCTCTAAAAATTTGGAGACACTACCTCATCGGAAAGAGGTGCCAATTTTTTACCGATCACAAAAGTCTCAAGTATATATTTACTCCGCCAGATTTAAATCTCTGTCAACGAAGATGGCTTGAGTTAGTCAAGGATTATGATCTTGGAATAAATTACCACCCGGGTAAGGCCAACGTGGTTGACGATGCACTTAGTCGAAAGTGAAAGCACAAGTCTCCCTAGGTGATTTTGGTAATTAATGTCAACATATCTCTTGTTGCACTAATGTTTCTACCTAGTATGTTTCAGACAAGTTCAACAATATAGTGGCATGGACTAGAGGATGTGGAACCCCTTCAATATGCTAAGGACAAAGAATTGGCTCAAGATCAAAGCTCAGGACTCTACATTTTCTATTTTAGTGATCCAAGATCACATTGAGTCCATAGGAAAGCCAATACTATTAAGAAGGGATGAGGTGTTCCTTAATGGCTTGCTTGCTCAAAGTGCTTAGTGATATGCTCCAAAGCCCTCAACCACTTTCTCACTTCTAAATATGTCCCACACCAAATATCCAACTCGGCCCCACCGATTCTTTCTATCCGGTGCCACCGAGTTCAGTTGACATAGCCACTGCCAGAAACCCTAACCAGTTCGGTCTCACCGATAGGATCTCGGTCTCACCGAGATGGGCTTGCAAACTCTGTGTTACCTATCGCAATATTTTCGGTCCCACCGAGATATACAATCGGCCCCACCGAGTTTGCTTGGCCAACTCTCTGTTTCGCTTATTACCCAAATCGGTCCCACCGAGTTTGAGTAATCGGTCAAGCCGAGTTTTGGATTTACCCTAACCCTAGCACATCGGTCCCACCGAGTTGATCCAGTCGGTCCCACCGAAACACCTAACGGTCACATTATGAACCAAATTGTTCTGACCGAGTTCTTTGGATCGGTCCCACCGAGTTTGGTGATTTGTGTGTAATGGTTAGATTTTGTGTGGAGGCTATACATACCCCTCCATCCACTCTTCATTCATGGAGAGAGCCCTCAGAACATGCCTACACTTCCAATACACATTTTCTGAGAGAGAACCACCTACACTTGTGTTGAAGTCAAGATATTCCATTCCAACCACATAAATCTTGATCTCTAGCCTTCCCCAAGTTGCTTTCCACACAAATCTTCTTTCTACCAAATCCAATCCTATGAAAGGGAGTTGAGTGTTGGGGAGACTATCATTTGAAGCACAAGAGCAAGGAGTTCACCATCAACACGCCGTTTGTTACTTCTTGGAGAGTGGTGTCTCCTAGATTGGCTAGGTGTCACTTGGGAGCCTCCGACAAGATTGTGGAGTTGAACCAAGGAGTTTGTAAGGGCAAGGAGATCGCCTACTTCATGAAGATCTACCCTAGTGAGGCAAGTACCCTTCGTGGGCGATGACCATGGTGGGATAGACAAGGTTGCTTCTTCGTGGACCCTTCGTGGGTGGAGCCCTCTGTGGACTCGCGCAATCGTTACCCTTCGTGGGTTGAGGTCTCCATCAACGTGGATGTGCGATAGCACAACCTATCGGAACCACGCCAAAAATCTCCGTGTCTCCAAATTGCGTTTGCACACTCCAATCCCTTCTCTTTATATTCTTGCAACTTGCATGCTTTACTTTCCGCTGCTCATATACTCTTTGTATGCTTGCATGATTGCTTGATATGTTTTGTGAATGTTTAAACTTGTGCTAATACTCCACATGAACCTAAAGAATTAAAAACTGCAACTTTTCTTGATTAGAGTCTATTCACCCCCCCCTCTAGACACCTCTTCTCGATCCTTTCAGAAAGCCTGTCGGCCTAAATGTCATATTGAAATCCGTGCCTCCTGAACTTCAAGAGGAGATTGCTCAGCTCAACCTAGCCATAGTTGATGCTGGCCTGGCTAATATTTTGGAAATTGCCCCCACACTTGAGGAAGAGATCCGCAAGGCCCAGCCAGCTGACACCGTCCTGCAGAAACGTGCCAAGAGTATGGTAGCAGGACAGACTCCAGATTTCTAAAAGGACCAATTCGGTACCCTCCGATTCCGTGGAAGGATTTGTGTACCTAGTCAGACAGACTTAAAGAAAAAGATCCTATCGTAAGCACACGAATCTTCATATTCTATTCACCCTAGAGGTAGGAAAATGTATGAAGACCTTCGACAAATATTCTGGTGAGATGGGATGAAGAAAGACATTGCCTATTTTGTGGCCTGTTGTGACATATGCAACAAGGTGAAGGCAGAGCATCAGAAGCCAATCGGACTTCTCCAACCTCTGCCAGTGTCATAATGGAAATGGGATGATGTCTGCATGGATTTCATCACAGGGCTACCTAAGACTCAGCGAGGCAATGATGCAATCTGGGTCATAGTGGACACCTTAAGCAAGGTAGCTCACTTTATCCCAATCAGAACCACATATCGAGCAGATCAACTTGCACAGTTTTATGTATCCAGAATAGTCAGTCTGCATGGAGTACCCCGAACCATCACTTCTGACCGAGGTTCACTTTTTACCTCCGCTTTCTGGTCACGTCTCCATCAAGCCTTGGGGACAGCGCTAAAATATAGTACCGCTTATCATCCTTAGACTGATGGGTAGATAGAGCGAGTAAACCAAATACTCAAAGATATGCTACGAGCCTGTGCTTTGGCCCAAGGACCTAAATGGGAAGACTGCCTGTCGTATGTCGACTTCTCTTATAATAACAGCTTCCAGACTAGTCTAGAGAGGTCACCGTATGAGGCTTTGTATGGCTGTAAGTGCCGCACTCCATTAAATTGGTCTCAAACTGGAGATAACCGTATCTTCGGAACAGATCTCATGATGGAAGCCGAGAAGCAAGTTAAGGAAATCAGAGACAGATTGTAATTGGCCAAATCTTGACAGAAGAGTTATTATGATGCAAAGCACCCAGATTTATTGGTCCATTTCCAGTTATGTCCTGAGTGGGTACTATTGCATATCAGTTGGAGCTACCCCCTGAATTGTCAGAAGTACACGATGTGTTTCATGTCTCACAGTTGAGGCGATGCATATCGCCGCCTGAGAAAAAGGCTGCTATGACTGAAATAGAGTTGGCAAAGGATTTAAAATATGAAGAGAGGCCGGTTAGAGTTTTGGATCAGATGGAAAGGGTCACTCATAGTAAAGCAAGGACATACCACAAAGTTCAGTGGGAGCATCACACCGAGTTAGAATCAACTTGGGAACGGGAAGAATTTCTGAAGGCACATTATCCAGAATGGTTTTCCCAAGCAACCAAATCTCAAGGACAAGATTCATACTAAGTGGGGGAGGTTTGTAACATCCTGGTTTTTGCCCTCTGCTCTTTGCCCGAGTTTCAGTTGGTTTGATTTTGAAATTTGGAGTTTTGAATCTTTTCTTATGGACTTAAACACTTGGGTATCCCTTGGCTTTCACCCAAGTGCCTCATTTCCTTCTCTAACTATCATTTCCTCTCTGGTTCAACTTAAAATAATATTTTGAATATTTTTCTTAAATGAAAAATATTCATTTCCCTCTCTTAAACCCTAGCTAGCTCAATGTGCTCCAAAGCAACCCAAATTTTTCTTTCCCACAAAAATCTGAGAAAATTCACAAATATTCTTTGAGCCCTAGGGCACCTTCCTGTGCAAAAATATTTCATCACTTTTTGGAATATTTTTGCTACAGAAAATATTTTCTATTCTTGACAGAAATGGTGGTTTCTACAGCAACTACCATTTTACTTGATCCTTTGTGGCTGATTTTTCTTGTGCGTCATCACCTTAGTAGATGATTTGTAACCCCCAAAGCCCAGCTCCCAACTCCCAGTAGTTTTACCATAGTAAGCTCTCAAAGTTACTGCCCAAAAACTTACCAGGCAGTTGAAATCTATTCTACTGCACCTGTAATCAAACCCAAGTGTGTTAAACTCAAAAACTACCATGAACAATCTACCAGACATGAAGTTTGGGCTTAGGTTGGCCTGAGGTCAGAGTTCACGCGGTGACCACGCGTGTGCACGATGCCAGCCTACATGTCGCCACACTCTGAGTGCCGCTGAGCGCTCTGTTGTGTGCGTGCTCGCTTCCCCGACTGCCTAAGCTTGCCAAACTTTGCCACAATCTTCGTCCAAACCCTCTTAACTCCCTCCTAACGCTCGCCGATACCGGAGCTCGCCGCAGCGAGCATGGGCGCGGTCCAGCCAACGCGACAGTGTGTTGCACACTGTGCTCATCGCCACCCTCTCGTTCCTGTGCTCGTCCCCGCTCGCCCACAGTTCCCGCGTGAGCTGCGTCGCCTTCTCCCTCACCCACTGACGCCGTTCATCATCGGGCGTCGTGTCCAGGTGTCCACCAGCGGAGCCCGATCACCCCCTCGACACTCGGCTATAAATAGAGCCCTCCCCAGCCTCCTCGAGCACCATCCTCTCCTCCTACACACTCCACAATCTTGTAGAAAGCCGTAGCCCGGCCGAGCAGGACGTGGGCCGCCGTCCCCGAGCTCGAGCTCGCCGGCGATTCCCTCGGGTCGTTTCTGCAGCTCCAGCCCCTCCCAAGCTCGGGCCACCCTTCCAGGGCCTCAGTCGTGCCTCGGTGGTGCCATTCCGCCTGGTTGGAGCCCCTGGTATCGCCTCTGGTCGCCGTCGTCTTAATCTCCGGCGACATCCTCTCTCTATCTCGGCTAGAGAGGTTGTTTCCGACACCGTCTGACAACCCCTAGCTACTCTATGGGTACAGGCAGGTGCGCCTACGTCTCCTCTTTCGATCCCTCCCTCTTGTTCTGGCCAAGAAGCTCTCCTCACTGGCGTGAGCTCCAGTGACGCCGCGCCGTCCTCTGTTTCCCTCTCCCTTTTCCTCTCACCTGACTAGCTGGGCCCGCTAGTCAGTCACTCAGTACGCGCATGAAGCGGTACAAGTGGTGGCGCCCGCGAGGCTTTACGCCTTCGATGTCACCCTCCCAGTTTTGTTTTTATTTAAATTCATATTTCATTTTTCCAGAGAGCTTCAAACAGCCAAAAATCTTTAACCAGAAGTCGAATTGAATTGATTCTTTTTGCATTGTGTTCTTTGTGAAGAAATCTAGCAGCTCACCAAAAATTAGATTTTTCTCTGCTTTCTAGATTTTTTGGTGAATTTTAGAAGGGTTCTTGATGTTTTCTTTTTGTGTTTATAAATATTTTCAGAAGGTGAATCTTGTCTTGAGGATCACCAGGAGGCTTGTGAACCTCATCTGCACTAAGGCAAGCCATAGCAACATTTTCATGGTGCCATTACAATATTTGTGATTTTTTAACTTGAACAAATAATTTAATCCATGCATTTAAATCACTATTGTAGTATTTATATTCTGTCAGTTGCTTGTTAGAGTTCATATGCTTAGTTCACAGAAAGTTTAAAGCTACTAAGTTGATTAAGTAACAAGAAGTAATATTTGTTATCGAAAAGTAATATGATTATGGATATGAGTAATTATTTTTGGAGTTATTTTTCTTGAAGGAGAAAAATGAAATAATTTGCTCAGAAAAGATTATGTTTAAAGTGATGATTAATCATAAACAGGGAAGTGTCATGAGTTGTTGATGTTTAGGCTTAGTGTGGATATAGTTGACCCAGTTATTTCCCATGTTATATGATGCATATGTTCGTGTTGCATTTGCATGGCATACTATGACACCGGTTATTTTTCAATTTAAGTTGAACCTGCTAATAACTCAACTTGAATATATCGTTGACCGGGTCATGGTGCCACTGAATCTAGTTTTGCCCAGTGCAACCACATTTGCCTTTATGGAAAGGCCTTTATTCGGTCTGTTGTCATGCCTCTGGTCGGTGCCTCCGACGAAGGAAGGTTATGGGCATGCGGTACCCTGGCTCGGTAAGCAGACATAACCTTGTGTGCCCATTGTTGAGATTATGGTACCGTGTCCCCGTGTGGGTCAGTTTATGTTTTGGACACAACGGTGGTCGTCAGTGTCTTTGGTAGACATGGGGCCACCCAGGACTAGCCCGGTGGGGAGTGAGTCGGAGTGGCTGAGAGAGTGTCATGGCAATGGAGGGGTTTCATCGAAATGTCATTGGTCCACCTGAATGGGAATGCGAGGCCATGGGTTCCGTGGTGTGGGTACAGTGTGCTACCTCTGCAGAGTGTAATAAATCTATCGATAGCCGAGTCCACGGTTACGGACACGCTCGAAAGTAGGTCACACCATGGGTCAACAATTAATAAATTTTGCACACTAAGTCATGAACTTTGCACTGTTGATGATGGTGGGCAGACCATCTTGATGGTTGGGACCAAGGGTTGGTAGTGGTTGTGATCACCGGAAAGGTCACGAGGTAACCCGAATTAAGACCACGAGGTTGGTATGGTTTTGATCCAAGAGAGATCACCGTTGGTAAGCTAGTCCGAGTGATTTTTCTCACAAAGAGCATGATCACAGCATGTTGGATATATATTTTTATTATTATTAATTTGTTAATTATCATGATATTGTTTGCCATTATGTTTATGCTTGTTGTGAGCTTGCAAGTACATTCAATGTACTGACCTAGCGTGTCATGCCAGATTTCAGGAAAGTCTCGTTGGAAAGGAGTGTTGTCCGAGTCTAGATCGTGTCCACGTCGATGTCCCTTCCGCTACGACGTTGTTCCGCTGCCGCATAGTTGTTATGATCGAGGCCCCTTATGTTCAGTAAATAATGTACATATTGTTCAGCCGCACCGTGTGTGCCGCTTGGCCTCACCACCTGTTGTAATTTAAACTATGATCCGCTAGCATCAATAAAGCGGTTGTTTTCTGTACCAAGATGTTGTGTGTTGCCAGAAGACATGGTCTCTAGGCTGGCAATGCATGGTAAACCGGTTGCTCTAAGTCGGGGTGCCACACACTGACTATATAGGTGGTTGGTTTTTGGTTAGGGCTAATCCGTCCCTCCGATCGTAATCGGGCGGTCGAGAAAAATAGGCTAAGGAGTCCAAAAAATAAAACGAAGATATTTTAGGGATGTTTGGGGATGATCCGGGCACATCGGTAATGACTGCTCGGGTCGGGTTTGGGACAACTCTCGGACGCGCGTGAGGGGTCTGAGCACTATGCAAGGAGGGGTCAGGTGGTTAGGAGGGGTTTCGGGGCCCTCCGATCACAATCGGACGGCTCCAGACGAGAGGGGGGTTAAGCAGGCCTAGGTGGGTTGTGAAGAGAAGGTTGGGCTAAGGTGAGAGGGAAGGAGTGCAGCCCGGCAACTGTTTCCGGAGACCGAAAACATCCGACGATAGACCGGCTACTATTGCTGCTATATTTATCCGTTGGGGCATCAAACGAACTCCGAACGCGATGAAACTTGGCAGGCGACCTACTGAAAACCTAACAACACCGCATGCCAACTTTCAACCCATTCCGAGAACATTTTCCGTCCACTTATAAAATAATATTTCGGATGTGCCGCGGGCGCGTGCAAGTGTGTCTGGGGTCAGAACGGACAACGGAAGGAACTGGGAGACCGGGACGGATGCAAGTTTTGAAAACATGATGATTCAATGAACATGATGACATGGCAAGATGCAACACGCAAGCGAAAGGCAAGGCAACAATAGCGAATAACTTGAAGACACCTAGCGCATCAGACTCAGGGCGTCACAAGAGTCAAATAACTTTCATGGATAAAAACATAGATCTGATTGTAAACTCAAAGTTCATTGGATCCCAACAAACACACTGCAAAAAGAGTTACATCAATAGATCTCCAAGAGACCATTGTATTGAGAATCAAAAGAGGGAGAGGAATCCATCAAGCTACCAACTACTAATAAATCTTTCTTTAGTTTAATTTTATTGTATTAAATCCTGAATTACAATTGCAATTATAGAAATGACTTTCTAATTATTCAAGATGTAGTTATACCAAATCCTAGACTACAGCTGCATCTGAACTTTACTTCAAATAGTCTCACCATTAGTTAAAGACAATAAGTATAACCGTGTCTTCTTTATTTACATACACCAGTAGATTTAATACAATGTGAAGAATGAATTTGATGAATCTGTCCTACTGTAGTTACACCAAATTCTTGGTTTCTACAACATGTGTACTAATTGCTCTTCACTTGCTTTATTAGTCGTTATGTATCATTTAACTTTAGGCTCTTCTTGAGGTGGACAATTAATGTGAATTCAGTTTATTTTTTTCTTTTCAGCTTTACTGTATTGCTGGAGGAATGATGCTCTATTCGGAGGACCTTTCTCAACCATACAAGTTGCACATTTGGAAGGCAATGGATCCCTCTTATTTTGTGATTTTTTAAATTGTGTTGGTATAAACAAATGTGATGACAATTTGATGTGTGTATGCCAAATCATAGTGAATGAATTTGTAATGTACAAATGTGACGTATATAATTATCAATTTGCTTCAGATTTTTTTGGCTTCCTTGAGTTCTATTAGTTAGTTTGAATGGATGTATCAACAATTATTTGATTGCTAATTCGAACAATGGAAGAAATGCATTACGTGAGGATCCAGTCTAGTTTTATTCTGGGAGTTCACTTAAGGGCAGTTTCTTTGCCGGGAAAACTGTAACTGCCCTGGAAGGTTTGATCTGCCGGGAATGGTATGATAGACACAGGCAGAAAACCTGTCAGGAATTCCAGTAACTATCGGGAAAGACTTTTCCTGTCTGCACTTTCTAGGGCAGTTTACTTCTACCGGGAATACTTATTGCTGGCAGATTATTTGCCCTTTATGGCCACCTTTGCCGAAAGTTTTACTGGCCTTAAATGAAATGCCGTGGTGTAGTGTATGTAAGTCTTCCGAGTACTTTGGATGAGTACTCACGGTTGCTTTGCTACCTCTTTTCCCCTATACCCGATTGCTGCAATCAGATGACAGATCCCAGAAGCCAGATGACACCACCAACGGCTACTACTACCCAGAGGGTGCCTACTACTACGTACAGAGCGTTGACGACCAGGAGTAGTTAGGAGGCTCTAAGGCAGGAGGGCTTGCCTTTTCGATCGTAATAGATGTTTGTGCTAGCCTTCTTAAGGAAAACTTGTTTAGTTTATGTCTGTACTCAGATATTGTTGCTTCCGCTGACTCATTTGTTCTCGAGCTTATGTATTCGAGCCCTCTGGCTTGTAATATAAAGCTTGTATGTCTTTCATTTGTGTTTAGAGTTGTGTTGTGATATCTTCCCGCTAGTCCATGATCTTGATCGTACACATTTGTGTGTATGATTAGTGTATGATTGAATCAGGGGCGTCACAACACCAATTGAGGCAACAGGTCATCTAATTTTACTTATTCACCTTCCTCTAGGTCCATCTCAATTATTTTAAAGACATTGTCGTGTTTGTTGATGTGCTGACCTTCAACCTGGATGAAAACCTTGTGCTTAATCATCTCTAGTTGGTCGTGGCGGCGACAACTCGAGCACGTTTATCCTTTTTGAAGGTCCTTGAACCTTCCTCTAGGTCCATCTCAATTATTTTAAAGACATTGTCGTGTTTGTTGATGTGCTGACCTTCAACCTAGATGAAAACCTTGTGCTTAATCATCTCTAGTTGGTCGTAGCGGCGACAACTCAAGCACGTTTATCCTTTTTGAAGGTGTTGCCATGTAAGAAGTCAACTTGGTCATTAGTGTTAAAATTATTAGATGATGCCCCGCGCGTTGCCTCGGGAACGCATTAAGAGAAATGCACCAATAAGTGCTTATATGCAACTAAAACTAATGAAAATACTAGTGAAAGAATATTCTTACTTTATATTTTTAAATAATAAAACATGTGAAGTATGTGATGAAATGATGTGTGAAAAGAGAAACATTTTGGATTCGCTATCCTTTAAGAAAAATGTAGAAAATAAACTATATATTTTTGCTCCAAGGTTCCAATACATATATGGTTCATGACCACACAAAGATTAACACAACCATTTGAATTGTAATTAACATGCATGACTTTATTTCCCAGGGAAAAAAAGACATGCATGACTTAATGAAGTGGTAGCGTTTGCATGATAGATTAATGTGAGAAGTGTAATTTATGAGTACATGCATGCATTCTGAGATCACACGATTTTGATCCAATGGCTACAAATAATTAAAGTGATGTGGAAGCGTGCATGTTGAGAGAAATCTAGTAATGGGGGCTAACTATTTAGATATAGTTGCATGATAGATTACTGTGAGAAGTGTAACTTATGAGTACATGCATGCATTCTGAGGTCACACAATTTTGATCCAATGGCTGCAAATAATTAAAGTGATGTGGAAGCGCACATGTTGAGAGAAATCTAGTAGTGGGGGCTAGCTATTTAGATATAGTAGATATCTTGTAATGGTTCTGATGTAGTTGTCCATGTTTTGCACTCTAGCCTTTGATGTTTTGAATTTTTTGCCTTATATCAACTTTAATAAAGACTAGTGCATACCCTGCTATGTAGGACCATATGTCCTTGAGAATCTATCTTTCGAAGAGATGTCCAACGTGGACACGAAGATACCTCACCTTAAAACGAAACATGGTTTCAATTTTGAGGTTAAGATCATAAATGAAGTAGGTCACACTCATTTTGGATGTTCAAATTGGTAAGGATTATGCAAGGCCTATCGATTCGAGGAGGATAGGAAAATAACATTCAATCTTGGCAATCCGGAAGATGAAAACAATTGGCTGGATCCTAACATGATTCTGATTCCGCCTCCGTGTGAGTTTGTTAAACACATTTGTTAAATGATCTATATTCCTTATCTAAAAATACTTGTTATTCATACCTGCTAAACTTGTTTTTTATAATTTACAACTTATTTTCTCTCTTCCCAAGAAATACAAAAGATAATAGACGACACCTACTACAGTCATGGCATAGAGCTAACTTGGGAGAAGAACTATCTTATCTCCTTTGTTAAAGACGTTCTGCAATTTAAGATCATCTACGGAGTTGGGAAAAAATATGGTAAATATGTGCCACTAGTCCATGAGTTGTGCGATGCTAACATTCGTGCTAGTATCATGGTAAGATTTTTACTATTGTGTCACTAGTTAGTCCATCTTTTTCATACATTCTTCTGAAGTAAACTTCATTGCTAACTATATATGTCACCCTCCCAGTTCTGTTTTTATTTAAATTCATATTTCATTTTTCCAGAGAGCTTCAAACAGCCAAAAATCTTTAACCATAAGTCGAATTGAATTGATTCTTTTTGCATTGTGTTCTTTGTGAAGAAATCTAGCAGCTCACCAAAAATTAGATTTTTCTCTGCTTTCTAGATTTTTTGGTGAATTTTAGAAGGGTTCTTGATGTTTTCTTTTTGTGTTTATAAATATTTTCAGAAGGTGAAGCTTGCCTTGAGGATCACCAGGAGGCTTATGAACCTCATCTGCACTAAGGCAAGCCATAGCAACATTTTCATGGTGCCATTAAAATATTTCTGATTTTTTAACTTGAATAAATAATTTAATCCATGCATTTAAATCACTATTGTAGTATTTATATTCTGTCAGTTGCTTGTTAGAGTTGATATGCTTAGTTTACAGAAAGTTTAAAGCTACTAAGTTGATTAAGTAACTAGAAGTAATATTTGTTATCGAAAAGTAATATGATTATGGATATGAGTAATTATTTTTGGAGTTATTTTTCTTGAAGGAGAAAAATGAAATAATTTGCTCAGAAAAGATTATGTTTAAAGTGATGATTAATCATAACCAGGGAAGTGTCATGAGTTGTTGATGTTTAGGCTTAGTGTGGATATAGTTGACCCAGTTATTTCCCATGTTATATGATGCATATGTTCGTGTTGCATTTGCATGGCATACTATGGCACTGGTTATTTTTCAATTTAAGTTGAACCTGCTAATAACTCAACTTGAATATATCGTTGACCGGGTCATGGTGCCACTGAATCTAGTTTTGCCCAGTGCAACCACATTTGCCTTTATTGAAAGGCCTTTATTCGGTCTGTTGTCATGCCTCTGGTCGGTGCCTCCGACGAAGGAAGGTTATGGGCGTGCGGTACCCTGGCTCGGTAAGCAGACATAACCTTGTGTGCCCATTGTTGAGATTATGGTACTGTGTCCCCGTGTGGGTCAGTTTATGTTTTGGACACAACGGTGGTCGTTGGTGTCTTTGGTAGACATGGGGCCACCCAGGACTAGCCCGGTGGGGAGTGAGTCGGAGTGGCTGAGAGAGTGTCATGGCAATGGAGGGGTTTCATCGGAATGTCATTGGTCCACCTGAATGGGAATGCGAGGCCATGGGTTCCGTGGTGTGGGTACAGTGTGCTACCTCTGCAGAGTGTAATAAATCTATCGATAGCCGAGTCCACGGTTACGGACACGCTCGAAAGTAGGTCACACCATGGGTCAACAATTAATAAATTTTGCACACTAAGTCATGAACTTTGCACTGTTGATGATGGTGGGCAGACCATCTTGATGGTTGGGACCAAGGGTTGGTAGTGGTTGTGATCACCGGAAAGGTCACGAGGTAACCCGAATTAAGACCACGAGGTTGGTATGGTTGTGATCCAAGAGAGATCACCGCTGGTAAGCTAGTCCGAGTGATTTTTCTCACAAGAGCATGATCACAGCATGTTGGATATATATTTTTGTATTATTATTAATTGGTTAATTATCATGATATTGTTTGCCATTATGTTTATGCTTGTTGTGAGCTTGCAAGTACATTCAATGTACTGACCTGGCGTGTCATGCCAGATTTCAGGAAAGTCTCATTGGAAAGGAGTGTTGTCCGAGTCTAGATCGTGTCCACGTCGATGTCCCTTCCGCTACGACGTTGTTCCGCTGCCGCATAGTTGTTATGATCGAGGCCTCTTATGTTCAGTAAATAATGTACATATTGTTCAGCCGCACCGTGTGTGCCGCTTGGCCTTGCCACCTGTTGTAATTTAAACTATGATCCGCTAGCATCAATAAAGCGGTTGTTTTCTGTACCAAGATGTTGTGTGTTGCTAGAAGACATGGTCTCTAGGCTGGCAATGCATGGTAAACCGGTTTCTCTAAGTCGGGGTGCCACACACTGACTATATAGGTGGTTGGTTTTTGGTTAGGGCTAATCCGTCCCTCCGATCGTAATCGGGCGGTCGAGAAAAATAGGCTAAGGAGTCCAAAAAATAAAACGAAGATATTTTAGGGATGTTTGGGGATGATCCGGGCACATCGGTAATGACTGCTCGGGTCGGGTTTGGGACAACTCTCGGACGCGCGTGAGGGGTCTGAGCACTATGCAAGGAGGGGTCAGGTGGTTAGGAGGGGTTTCGGGGCCCTCCGATCACAATCGGACGGTTCCAGACGAGAGGGGGGTTAAGCAGGCCTAGGTGGGTTGTGAAGAGAAGGTTGGGCTAAGGTGAGAGGGAAGGAGTGCAGCCCGGCAACTGTTTCCGGAGACCGAAAATGTCCGACGATAGACCGGCTACTATTGCTGCTATATTTATCCGTTGGGGCATCAAACGAACTCCGAACGCGATGAAACTTGGCAGGCGACCTACTGAAAACCTAACAACACCGCATGCCAACTTTCAACCCATTCCGAGAACATTTTCCGGCCACTTATAAAATAATATTTCGGATGTGCCGCGGGCGCGTGCAAGTGTGTCTGGGGTCAGAACGGACAACGGAAGGAACTGGGAGACCGGGACGGATGCAAGTTTTGAAAACATGATGATTCAATGAACATGATGACATGGCAAGATGCAACACGCAAGCGAAAGGCAAGGCAACAATAGCGAATAACTTGAAGACACCTAGCGCATCAGACTCAGGGCGTCACAAGAGTCAAATAACTTTCATGGATAAAAACATAGATCTGATTGTAAACTCAAAGTTCATTGGATCCCAACAAACACACTGCAAAAAGAGTTACATCAATAGATCTCCAAGAGACCATTGTATTGAGAATCAAAAGAGGGAGAGGAATCCATCAAGCTACCAACTACGGACTTGTAGGTCTACAATGAACTACTCACGCATCATCGGAGAAGCACCAATCAGGATGATGAACCCTTCTGTGATGGTGTCTAGATTGGATCTTTGGCTTCTGGAACTTGCGGCGGCTGGAATTGATTTTTGTCGACTCCGCTAGGGTTTCTGGAATATTGGGGTATTTATAGAGCAAAGAGGCGGTGCGGGAGGCCACCAAGGTGGGCACAACCCACCAGGGCGCGCCTGGGCCTCCATGTGTGCCCAGGTGGGTTGTGCCCCCCTCAGGGAACCCCTCTGGTACTTCTTTGGCCCATCTCGTGTCTCCCGGCCCGGAAAAATTCTCCAAAAAGTTTCGCTGCGTTTGGACTCCGTTTGGTATTGATTTTCTACTAAGTAAGAACAAGCAAAAAAACCAGCAACTGGCACTGGGCACTATGTCAATAGGTTAGTCCAAAACATGATATAAAGTTGCTATAAAATGATTGTAGAACATCCAAGAATGGTAATATAACAACATGGAACAATCAAAAATTATAGATACGTTGGAGACGTATAACTTTCTCGCAGGGAGTTGAGAAAGGATCTCTGGGCGCTAATGTTACAACATACTCCCACCATTCCTAAATATAAGTCTTTCTTGAGATTCCACCAAATGACTACATACGGAGCAAAATGAGTGAATCTACACACTAAAATATGTCTACATACATCCATATGTTGTATTCCATTTTATTGGCTCTAATGAAGACATACTACAATACTTACTCTTTCTTGTATTAGTTTGGGTCTGCAGACCATCTATTTAGGTACTAATTGCTAGTTCATATGTATGCATTGCCGGATAGGGGTTGGTGTTGTCGTGCCTTCTTAGTCAGACGTTCTTCTTAACTTTTTACTTGTTTGAGGTAAATGGGTTTTACTACTAATCTCACGGTATATTGGTTGTTTTCTTTATTTTTACAGTAATGTTGTCTTTATCATGGTATATGATGGCGCACTTTGAGATGGTCCTTCAAGTGTTATATTCTCTGTAAACTTTTGGTTAGCAGAGAACTTGTAGCATCTTCTGGACTGTACATGTTATAAAAACAGGTTATCAGTAGCATATTCATTATTACTTGTATGGGAACATGATTTTAGTTTAGTTTTTAGTGGGCAAGCATGTCATATGATATTTTGACTTCTATCCATATTGTGGTGATTGTCGGAAATGTAAAATTGCAAATAAGATACATGTCTAGAGAGGCAATTTACTTAAACTGGTCTAATATGATCCCACTAATGACAAAAATATGTTATATACAAGCACATTTATTGCAAATGCATCATAAATCTTTATTTAGTTTAATTTTATTGTATTAAATCCTGAATTACAATTGCAATTATAGAAATGACTTTCTAATTATTCAAGATGTAGTTATACCAAATCCTAGACTACAGCTGCATCTGAACTTTACTTCAAATAGTCTCACCATTAGTTAAAGACAATAAGTATAGCCGTGTCTTTTTTATTTACATACACCAGTAGATTTAATACAATGTGAAGAATGAATTTGATGAATCTGTCCTACTATAGTTACACCAAATTCTTGGTTTCTACAACATGTGTACTAATTGCTCTTCACTTGCTTTATTAGTCGTTATGTATCATTTAACTTTAGGCTCTGCTTGAGGTGGACAATTAATGTGAATTTAGTTTATTTTTTTCTTTTCAGCTTTACTGTATTGCTGGAGGAATGATGCTCTATTCGGAGGACCTTTCTCAACCATACAAGTTGCACATTTGGAAGGCAATGGATCCCTCTTATTTTGTGATTTTTTAAATTGTGTTGGTATAAACAAATGTGATGACAATTTGATGTGTGTATGCCAAATCATAGTGAATGAATTTGTAATGTACAAATGTGACGTATATAATTATCAATTTGCTTCAGATTTGTTTGGCTTCCTTGAGTTCTATTAGTTAGTTTGAATGGATGTATCAACAATTATTTGATTGCTAATTCGAACAATGGAAGAAATGCATTACGTGAGGATCCAGTCTAGTTTTATTCTGGGAGTTCACTTAAGGGCAGTTTCTCTGCCGGGAAAACTGTAACTGCCCTGGAAGGTTTGATCTACCGGGAATGGTATGATAGACACAGGCAGAAAACCTGTCAGGAATTCCAGTAACTATCGAGAAAGACTTTTCCTGTCTGCACTTTCTAGGGCAGTTTACTTCTGCCGGGAATACTTATTGCTGGCAGATTATTTGCCCTTTATGGCCACCTTTGCCGAAAGTTTTACTGACCTTAAATGAAATGTCGCGGTGTAGTGTATGTAAGTCTTCCGAGTACTTTGGATGAGTACTCACGGTTGCTTTGCTACCTCTTTCCCCTATACCCGATTGCTGCAATCAGATGACGGATCCCAGAAGCCAGATGACACCACCAACGGCTACTACTACCCAGAGGGTGCCTACTACTACGTACAAAGCATTGATGACCAGGAGTAGTTAGGAGGCTCTAAGGCAGGAGGGCTTGCCTTTTCGATCGTAATAGATGTTTGTGCTAGCCTTCTTAAGGAAAACTTGTTTAATTTATGTCTGTACTCAGATATTGTTTCTTCCGCTAACTCATTTGTTCTCGAGCTTATGTATTCGAGCCCTCTGGCTTGTAATATAAAGCTTGTATGTCTTTCATTTGTGTTTAGAGTTGTGTTGTGATATCTTCCCGCTAGTCCATGATCTTGATCGTACACATTTGTGTGTATGATTAGTGTATGATTGAATCAGGGGCATCACAACACCAATTGAGGCAACAGGTCATCTAATTTTACTTATTCACCTTCCTCTAGGTCCATCTCAATTATTTTAAAGACATTGTCGTGTTTGTTGATGTGCGGACCTTCAACCTGGATGAAAACCTTGTGCTTAATCATCTCTAGTTGGTCGTGGTGGCGACAACTCGAGCACGTTTATCCTTTTTGAAGGTGTTGCCATGTAAGAAGTGAACTTGGTCATTAGTGTTAAAATTATTAGATGATGCCCCGCGCGTTGCCTCGGGAACGCGTTAAGAGAAATGCACCAATAAGTGCTTATATGCAACTAATACTAATGAAAATACTAGTGAAAGAATATTCTTACTTTATATTTTTAAATAATAAAACATGTGAAGTATGTGACAAAATGATGTGTAAAAAGAGAAACATTTTGGATTCGCTATCCTTTAAGAAAAATGTAGAAAATAAACTATGTATTTTTGCTCCAAGGTTCCAATACATATATGGTTCATGACCACACAAAGATTAACACAACCATTTGAATTGTAATTAACATGCATGACTTTATTTCCCAGGGAAAAAAGACATGCATGACTTAATGAAGTGGTAGCGTTTGCTTGATAGATTAATGTGAGAAGTGTAATTTATGAGTACATGCATGCATTCTGAGATCACACGATTTTGATCCAATGGCTGCAAATAATTAAAGTGATGTGGAAGCGTGCATGTTGAGAGAAATCTAATAATGGGGGCTAACTATTTAGATATAGTTGCATGATAGATTAATGTGAGAAGTGTAACTTATGAGTACATGCATGCATTCTGAGGTCACACGATTTTGATCCAATGGCTACAAATAATTAAAGTGATGTGGAAGCGGACATGTTGAGAGAAATCTAGTAGTGGGGGCTAGCTATTTAGATATAGTAGATATCTTGTAATGGTTCTGATGTAGTTGTCCATGTTTTGCACTCTAGCCTTTGATGTTTTGAATTGTTTGCCTTATATCAACTTTAATAAAGACTAGTGCATACCCTGCTATGTAGGACCATATGTCCTTGAGAATCTATCTTTCGAAGAGATGTCCAACGTGGACACGAAGATACCTCACCTTAAAACGAAACATGGTTTCAATTTTGAGGTTAAGATCATAAATGAAGTAGGTCACACTCATTTTGGATCTTCAAATTGGGAAGGATTATGCAAGGCCTATCGATTCGAGGAGGATAGGAAAATAACATTCGATCTTGGCAATCCAGAAGCTGAAAACATTTGGCTGGATCCTAACATGATTCCGATTCCGCCTCCGTGTGAGTTTGTTAAACACATTTGTTAAATGATCTATATTCCTTATCTAAAAATACTTGTTATTCATACCTGCTGAACTTGTTTTTTATAATTTACAACTTATTTTCTCTCTTCCCAAGAAATACAAAAGATAATAGACGACACCTACTACAGTCATGGCATAGAGCTAACTTGGGAGAAGAATTATCTTATCTCCTTTGGTAAAGACGTTCTGCAATTTAAGATCATCTACGGAGTTGGGAAAAAATATGGTAAATATGTGCCACTAGTCCATGAGTTGTGCGATGCTAACATTCGTGCTAGTATCATGGTAAGATTTTTACTATTGTGTCACTAGTTAGTCCATCTTTTTCATACATTCTTCTGAAGTAAACTTCATTGCTAACTATATATGTTACTATTATGCTCTTCAACAGAAGCTCCCGGATGTGGTTGTGCCTCCAATTATGTTTGTCAAAGGTGAGATGACAGTTGGTTGCGTACGACCATGGTCGGAGGGTCTCAAATATGCATACTCGACCTCTAAAACAGATGGAGGCCTCAAATCAAGGCTTGGAGAAAAATAGTGGCTGAGCGAAGGCCACAAAATGGAGACGGTTGGATCTCTATGTTGCATAACGGAGAAGGAGGGGTTTTTCTATTTTATGCTATGCTACCCGAGACAGAGAGAGAGGGAGAGAGAGAGAGAGTAGTAGGGTCCTTCTACTTTACGTAGAGCAGTTGGTTAACTTATGATGATCATAATGGTGAGATTGTTATATCACTAGCATCTTAATTACCTACTAGTGGTTAACTGATAAACCACAAGTATAGGGGATCAATTGTAGCCTCTTTCGATAAGTAAGGGTGTCGAACCCAACGAGGAGCTAAAGGTAGAACAAATATTCCCTCAAGTTCTATCGACCACTGATACAACTCTACGCGCGCTTAACGTTCGCTTTACCTAAAACAAGTATGAAACTAGAAGTACTTTGTAGGTGTTTTTGGATAGGTTTGCAAGATAATGAAGAGCACATAAATAAAAGCTAGGGGCTGTTTATATAAATAAGCAATAAAGATAGTATAGTGAGTGTGGAAAAGTGGTGGTAGGAGTTGCGAAATTGTCCCTAAGCAATTGACTACTTTACTAGACCGATAGCAAGTTTTATGTGGGAGAGGCCACTTCTAGCATGTCATCCCTGACTTGGAATTCTATGCACTTATGATTGGAACTATTAGCAAGCATTTGCAACTACTATGTTCATTAAGGTAAAACCCAACATAGCATTAAGATATATTGGTCCCCCTTCAATCCTGTATGCATCAATTTCTATGCTAGGTTGAAGTTTCTGTCACTCTTGCCCTCCAATACATAGTCCTATCAACATACAACTAACCCTATGGTGTGATCCACGCGCGCGCTCATATGATGGGCACCAAAGGACAGCAACATAACCACAAGCAAATTAAATCAATCATAGTAATTCATCAACCACCGATAGGACAATGAAAATCTACTCAGACATCATAGGATGGCAACACATCATTGGATAATAATATGAAGCATAAAGCACCATGTTCAAGTAGAGGGTACAACGGGTTGTGGGAGAGTGGACCACTGTAGATAGAGGGGGGAAGGTGATGGAGATGTTGGTGAAGATGGCGGAGGTGTTGGTGTAGATTACGGTGATGATGATGGCCCCGGTGGCGTTCCGGCACCACCGGCAGCGAGGGGGAGAGTGCCCCCTTCTTCTTCTTCTTCCTTGACCTTCTCCCTAGATGGGAGAAGGGTTTCCCCTTGGATCTATGGCCTCCATGGCATAGGAGGGGCGAGAGCCCCTCCGAGATTGGATCTATCTCTTTGTCTCTCCGTGTTTCTGCGTTTTGGGATTCTGCCCTTTCACTGTTTCTTATATATCCGGAGATCCGTAACTCCGATTGGATTGAAACCTTTGCCCTGATTTTTTTCCCAAAAATTAGCTTTCTTGCGGCCAAAGAAGAGCAGCAACCGCCTTACGGGGGGCCCACGAGGGTCAGGGGTGCGCCCCCTGCCTCGTGGCCCCCTCGGGCACCGTCTCGCGTTGATTTTCTTCCCATATCTCACAAATATTCCAAAAATATTCTCCTTTCGTTTTTATTCCGTTTGGAATCCGTTTGATATGGATTTTCTATGGAACAAAAAACATGCAACAAATAGGAACTGGCACTGGGCACTGGATCAATATGTTAATCCCAAAAATAGTATAAAAAGTTTCCAAATGTATATGAAAGTTGTAGAATATTGGCATGGAACAATCAAAAATTATAGATAGGACGGAGACGTATCAGCATCCCCAAGCCCAATTCCTGCTCGTCCTCGAGTAGGTAAATGATAAAAAAGATAATTTTTGATGTGGAATGCTACCTAGCATAATATTGATCATGTAATCTAATCATGGCATGAATATTAAGACACGAGTGATTCAAAGCAATAGTCTATCATTTGACATTAAGATAATAATACTTCAAGCATACTAATAAAGCAATCATGTCTTTTCAAAATAACATGGCCAAAGAAAGTTATCCCTACAAAATCATATAGTCTGGCTATGCTCCATCTTCACCACACAAAATATTCAAATCATGCACAACCCCGATGACAAGCCAAGCAATTGTTACATACTTTTGATGTTCTCAAACCTTTTCAACTTTCACGCAATACATGAGCGTGAGCCATGGACATAACACTATAGGTGGAATAGAATATGATGGTGGAGGTTGTGTGGAGAAGACAAAAAGGAGAAAGTCTCACATCGACGCGGCTAATCAACGGGCTATGGAGATGCCCATCAATTGATGTCAATGCGAGGAGTAGGGATTGCCATGCAACATATGCACTAGACCTATAAGTGTATGAAAGCTCAAACTGAAACTAAGTGGGTGTGCATCCAACTTGCTTGCTCATGAAGACCTAGGGCATTTGAGGAAGCCCATCGTTGGAATATACAATCCAAGTTCTATAATGAAAATTCCCACTAGTATATGAAAGTGATAACTCAAGAGACTCTCTATATGAAGAACATGGTGCTATTCTAAAGCACACGTGTGGTAAAAGGATAGTAACATTGTCCCTTCTCTCTTTTCTCTAATTTTTTTTTGTTATTTTGGTGGGATTCTTTGGCCTCTTTTTTTATTTGGGTTTCTTTGGCCTCTTTTATTTTGATAACCTCACATGGGACAATGTTCTAATAATGATGATCATCACACTTTTATTTACTTACAACTCAATATTACAACTCAATGTCTAGAACAAAGATATGACTCTATATGAATGTCTCTGGCGGTGTACCAAGATGTGCAATGATCTAGCGTAGCAATGACATCAAAAACTGGACAAGCCATGAAAATAGCGTGCTAGCTATCTTACTATCATGCAAACAAATATGACAATAAATGCTCAAGTCATGTATACGATGATGGAAGTTGCATGGAAATATATCTCGGAATGGCTATGGAAATGCCATGATAGGTAGGTATGGTGGATGTTTTGATGAAGATATAAGGAGGCTTATGTGTGATAGAGCGTATTGTATCACGGGGTTTGGATGCACCGGCGAAGTTTGCACCAACTCTCAAGGTGAGAAAGGGCAATGCACGGTACCGAAGAGGTTAGCAATGATGGAAGGATGAGAGTGTGTATAATCCATGGACTCAACATTAGTCATAAAGAACTCACATACTTATTGCAAAAGTCTATTAGCTATCAAAATAAATTACTACGCGCATGCTCTTAGGGGGGGTTGATTGGTAGGAAAATACCATCGCTCATCCCCGACAGCCACTCATAAGGAAGACAATCAATCAATAAAACATGCCCCGACTTCATCACATAACGGTTCACCATATGTGCATGCTACGGGAATCACAAACTTCAACACAAGTATTTCTACAATCCACAACTACCCACTAGCATGACTCTAATATCACCATCTTTATATCGCAAAACTATTGCAAGGAATCAAACATATCATATGCAGTGATCTACAAGTTTTATGTAGGATTTTATGACCAACCATGTGAATAACCAGTTCCTGTCATCTCTCTAAATAGATATAAGTAAAGCAAAAGAGTTTAATTCTTTCTACAAAATATATCCCCACGCTCTAACAAATATAAGTGAAGCAAAAGAACATTCTACAAATGGTGGTGTTTCTATGTGAAGAGAAACAGGCAATCCAAACTTCAAAAGATATAAGTGAAGCACATGAAGCATTCTATAAAGCCATACTCAAAAGATATAAGTGAAGTGCAAAGATAATTCTATAAATAAACCATGGACTATCTCATACCATCATGGTGCATCAAAGAAAAGTGAAAATTAATGCAAAAGACGCTCCAAGATTTGCACATATCGCATGAACGAAACGAATCCGAAAACATACCAATACTTGTTGAAGAAAGATGGGATGCCTTCCAGGGCATCCCCAAGCTTAGACGCTTGAGTCTCCTTGAATATTTACTTGGGGTGCCTCGGGCATCCCCAAGCTTGAGCTCTTGCCTCTCTTCCTTCTTCTCGCATCCAAACCTCCTCGATCTTCGAACACTTCATCCACACAAAACTTCAACAGAAAACTCGGTAAGATCCGTTAGTATAATAAAGCCATTCATTACTTTAAGTACTGTTGAAAACCAATTCATATTTTGTTTTTGCATTGTACCTACTTTAATATAACTTTTCCATGGCTTAATCCACTGATAGAAATCGATAGTTTCATCAAAACAAGCAAACTATGCATCAAAAACAGAATCTGTCTAAAAAAACATTCTATAATAATCTGAACATTCACCATACCTCTGTTACTCCAAAATTTCTACCAAAATTAGGAAAAATAAAAAATTTGTATATAAAGACAGTACAAAAAGTTTCAGAACCGTTTGACGTTCCAGTAAAAAATGTAAAATCATGCACTACAGCCAAAGTTTCTGTCCTGCACCGTACAAACCAACAAGCATCTAAAACATCCTAAAGGCAAACCTTGGCACATTATTTTTATTTTTAAACCTTATAAAATCACACAATAGAAATAAATGACTCTCTAAAACTTCCGGGTTGTCTCCCAGGCAGCGCTTTCTTTAAAGCCATTAAGCTAGGCATATAGTGCTCAAGTAATGGATCCACCCGGATCCCAAGGTATATCAAATAACAATGATTTGTAATTTAGTAGTGAGCACAAAGTAACATATATCATGTAATGACAAAGTCTAAATCTCTTCCTATCCATCGGCATGTCATAAAAGAACAATTCATGCCGACAAAGTAAAGGCCAATGCATAGTATAAACAATTTCTTGCAATTTTTTCGTGTCGGAAACATAAAGAGGCAGAGATGTACTTCCTCTCTCATAATAATTGCAAGTAGTAGAAGCAAGCACATGCATATTATATATATATATAAATCATCATGTGTAGTGGTGAAACGCAACCCATCAGTATAATCCTTAATAAGGGCAAACTTCTTCGATATAGTGTAGTCGGGAGAATTCAAAAAGATAATAGGACTATCATGTGTGGGTGCAATAGCAACAATTTCATGTTTAACATAAGGAACTATAGCAAGTTCATCTCCATAAGCATAATTCATATTGGCATCTTGGCCACAAGCATAGCAAGCATCATCAAAAAGGGGTATTTCAAGAGAATCAATGGGATCATAACAATCATCATAGCATTCATCCTTTAGTAAGCACGAAGGGAAATTAAACATTGTATGGGATAAAGAGTTACTCTCATTAGAAGGTGGGCACGGGTGATCAATCCGCTCTTCCTCCTTTTGTTCTTCGCTCTCCTCCTCATCTTTTTCACCAATGATCTCACAGTTTCATCAATTTCTTCTTCCATAGACTCCTGCAAAATATTAGTCTCTTCTTGGACAGCGGAGACTCTCTCAATAAAATCATCAATATCAGAATTGAATTCATAATTCTCATAGCAATAGTTAAGGATAGCTAAATTTTCAGGTCTGTAAACAGCATCATCAAGATTTTCACACTCTTTAAACAAAGATTCAATTTCATAAGCACCCATAAAAGCAACAAATTATTCTATTTGTTCCACATCATAGTAATCATATATACCATTAGCATAAGAAGCCAAGGTTTTATCATCATTAAATTTGCATGAAAAGGGAAGGTGTGGAGCCTTCATCCTAGAGCAACAAGTGTAGTCATAACTCAAGCATAGTTCCCGAGCATACCAATGCAACATATGAATTTGATCCCATAATAGTTTCCCTTTTTGAGTTAAGCGATAATACCTAAAGTATTCACGTTGATCCAAGAATGGGGATTTCTTAGGATTATCAAAGTAGTACATAATATTTTTCACATAACCAGCATTGAGGGTTTTAGGAGGTTCCCCATCTCCATGAGTAGCAAGTAAACCTAATTTTTTTGGTATTTCGTGTTCCATATCCATAATTAAAGATAGAGAACAACTAAGAACAGCAAATAAAAATTACTTAGTGATAAAGCGAACAAGCACACACGAGAATATTCACCCCACGCTATAACTCCCCGGCAACGGCGCTAGAAAAAGGTCTTGATAACCCACAAGTATAGGGGATCAATTGTAGCCTCTTTTGATAAGTAAGAGTGTCGAACCCAACGAGGAGCTAAATGTAGAACAAATATTCCCTCAAGTTCTATCGACCACCGATACAACTCTACACGCGCTTAACGTTTGCTTTTACCTAGAACAAGTATGAAACTAGAACTACTTTGTAGGTGTTTTTGGATAGGTTTGCAAGATAATAAAGAGCATGTAAATAAAAGCTAGGGGCTGTTTAGATAAAGAAGAAATAAAGTTAGTATAGCGAGTGTGGAAAAGTGGTGGTAGGAGTTGCGAAATTGTCCCTAACCAATTGACTACTTTACTAGGCTGATAGCAAGTTTTATGTTGGAGAGGCCACTGCTAGCATGTCATCCCTGACTTGGAATTATATGCACTTATGATTGGAACTATTATCAAGCATCCTCAACTACTAACATTCATTAAGGTAAAACCCAACCATAGCATTAAGATATATTGGTCCCCCTTCAATCCCGTATGCATCAATTTCTATGCTAGGTTGAAGTTTTTGTCACTCTTGCCCTCCAATACATAGTCCTATCAACATAGAACTAACCCTATGGTGTGATCCACGCGCGCGCTCATATGATGGGCACCAAAGGATAGCAACATAACCACAAGCAAATTAAATCAATCATAGTAATTCATCAACCACCGATAGGACAATGAAAATCTACTCAGACATCATAGGATGGCAACACATCATTGGATAATAATATGAAGCATAATGCACCATGTTCAAGTAGAGGGTACAACGGGTTGCGGGAGAGTGGACTGCTATAGATAGAGGGGGGAAGGTGATGGAGATGTTGGTGAAGATGGCGCAGGTGTTGGTGTAGATTGCGGTGATGATGATGGTCCCGGCGGCGTTCCGGCGCCACTGGAAGCGAGGGGGAGAGAGCCCCCCCCCCTTCTTCTTCTTCTTCTTCTTCCTTGACCTTCTCCCTAGATGGGAGAAGGGTTTCCCCTCTGGTCCATGGCCTCCATGGCATGGGAGGGGCGAGAGCCCCTCCGAGATTGGATCTGTCTCTCTGTCTCTCTCTGTTTCTGCGTTTTGGGATTCTGCCCTTTCACCGTTTCTTATATATCCGGAGATCCGTAACTCCGATTGGATTGAAACCTTCGCCCTGATTTTTTTCTGAAAATTAGCTTTCTTGCGGCCAAAGAAGAGCAGCAACCGCCTTACGGGGGGCCTACGAGGGTCAGGGGCGCGCCTAGGGGGCGCGCGCCCCTGCCTCGTGGCCCCCTCGGGCACCGTCTCACGTTGATTTTCTTCCCATATCTCACAAATATTCCAAAAATATTCTCTGTCCATTTTCATTCCGTTTGGACTCCGTTTAATATGGATTTTCTGCGAAACAAAAAACATGCAACAAACAGGAACTGGCACTGGGCACTGGATCAATATGTTACTCCCAAAAATAGTATATAAATTTGCCAAAAGTATATGAAAGTTGTAGAATATTGGCATGGAACAATCAAAATTATAGATACGACGGAGACGTATTATTAACTTGTGATGATCATAATGGTGAGATTGTTATATCACTACGATCAAGATGAGTTGTATATATGACTAGGATGATGACGAGTCATGTTATATACATATCATTATGATGATGATATGAGTTGTATATCATTAGGGTGGAAGAAACACATATTAGATTAAAGTGGATGTATCCAAGTGACCAAGTTGAATATGTAGGAATATATGTAGCGTAAAATATGTTTGAAATGAAAAGGAATTAAATGGAAAACACAAAATTAAAAGGAAAAGTAAACCATAATTCATAAACCCCTAATCCTTTTAGTCCTGGTTGGTGTTACCAACCGGGACTAAAGGCCCCCCAGCCCCGGTGTCGGCTCGTGCCACGTGGTGGGCCTTTGGTCCCGGGCCATGTTGAACCGGGACTAAACGGGGGGCCTTTAGTCCCGACCCTTTAGTGTCGGTTGCTGAACCGACACTAAAGCCTGATTCTACACTAGTGATAGCACTTCTGGAAGTAGATGCCATCGTATCTACTTTTCCTAACGCTTTTGCTCTTGTTTTGGACTCTAATTTGCATGATTTGAATCAAACTAACATGGACTGACGCTGTTTTCAGTAGAACTACCTTGGTGTTGTTTTAAGTGCAGAAATAAAAGTTCTCAGAATGGGACGACACTTTTTGGAGATTTTTTATGGAATAAAGTAAAAATATTGGAACCAGAACCACCTGGAGGGGTGCCTTGGTTGCCCACAAGGCACCAAGGCACGCCAGCCCCCCTAGGCGCGCCCAGGTGTCTCGTGGGGCCCACGGGGCTCCGCTGACCATCACTCCACCACTATAAATTCCTATTTTCGAAGAAAAATAGGGGAGGAAGTTTTGTTGCATTTTACGATACGGAGCCACCGCCACCTCATGTTCTTTATCGGGAGGCCAGATCTGGAGTCTGTTCGGGGCTCCGGAGAGGGGGATCTTTCGTCTTCGTCATCATCAACCATCCTCCATCACCAATTCCATGATGCTCACCGCCGGGAGTGAGTAATTCCTTCGTAGGCTTGCTGGTCGGTGAGAGGTTGGATGATATTCATCATGTAATCGAGTTAGTTTTGTTAGAGCTTGATCCCTAGTATCCACTATGTTCGGAGATTGATGTTTCTATGACTTTGCTATGCTTAATGCTTGTCACTAGGGCCCGAGTGCCATGATTTCAGATCTGAACCGTTTATGTTATCACCATTTTATCTATGTTCTTGATCCGATCTTGCAAGTCATATGCACCTACTACGTGTTAATGCCCTAAGGTGACAATAATTGGGATTCTTTCCGGTGATTACCGTAGTATGAGGAGTTCATGTATTCACTATGTGTTAATGCTTTGATACGGTTCTCTATTAAAAGGAGGCCTTAATATCCCTTAGTTTCCTTATGGACCCCGCTGCCACGGGAGGGCAGGACAAAAGATGTCATGCAAGTTTTTTTCCATAAGCACGTATGACTATTTACGGATTACATACCTACATTATATCGATGAATGAGAACTAGTTCTGTGTCACCCTAGGTTATAACTGTTATATGATGAATATTATCCAAAGATATCACTAATCCATTACCTTCGATTTTTTCCACATATTAATCTTGCTAAGTTACTACTGTTGCTGCTACTGTTAGAATTACTACAAAACTACTTCTACTACTATTACCGTTACTACTGCTATCAAAACTATCATAATAACGTGCTACTGACCCCTTTGCTGCAGATATTTCATCTCCAGGTGTGGTTGAACTGACAACTCAACTTATAATACTTAAAAATATTCTTTGGCTCCCCTTTTGTCGAATCTATAAATTTGGGTTGAATACTCTACCCTTGAAAACTGTTGTGATCCCCTATACTTGTGGGTCATTAACATTCTACAAGAAACATACAATTTGCACATTACAACAACTGGATTCTATGTTTATCTGGTCTACATATTCTACAAGAAACATACCATTTTTCATAACATTTCTTCGGTAATTTTTAAAAACCGGAAGGCAGTTTCTCTTATGGAACAATACATCCATACAAACTAGTATAGAAGATTGTAGCAACAAGCACATTGCAGCAACAAACAATACATCTATGTAAACTGGAAGAGGATTTCTCTTATGGAACTACAAATTCCGCACAAAAAAGTATAGCATATTGTAGAAATCTAGTATGCATACATAGAAGAAGGGTGGGGCGCGAGGGGAAGGGATCTCACCTCTTAAGGAGGAGGTGGCGGTAGTGGCAACCAGCATCAACGCTGGGTGAGGTCCGGATGTGGTGGGGACGGCGACGTCAGGGGATGTCCCGAGGGCAGCAACGGTGATGCCATGCGAGGTCCGGAGGTGGTGGCGGTGCTGGTGGACGGGAGGCGAGGGGAGTAAAAGTAGTGTGTATGGGTAAATCGGATTCACTGGGCCAGGCCTCGGGGGAGGAGGGATGGAAGATGTTCTATTCCTGGCATTGGCCCAAGTGCTCCACGTCATTGCTATTTTTTTAATTTTATAATATTATCCTTTATTTACTTTATTTGTTGTACACATTCTTTTATTTTGTTGTAGAAGTTAAGTTTATTATTTTAACATGTTATTATTCTTATCAATAGGGTTGTAGAAGTTAAGTTTATTATTTTAATACGAGATTATTCATTTTGTGGAGAATGGAAGCGAATGTATTTTGTGGAGTAGGATTTTCTATATATATATATAGGCAAAACTTAGTGATGACGTTCCCAAAAAGGGCACGATAGGACTAGATACTTTATCTATGGCATGTATATAAATCCTACGCCAGCACAATCTCCCAACTAGTCAGCACAGCTGGACCCACATAATAGTGAAGTCAGGAAAAATAGCTACGCCAACACTACTCATGTATAGCTGGCGTACCAATTATGCCAATGCCAGCACTATTTGAAAAAAAAATAGTGCTAGGGTTGATGAAAACTGGCGCGCCATCAACGAAAGTTGTGGCTAGAACTTTTTCAACTAGTGTGTGGGTTATCAGGGCAGGGTACACACATCGGATGTTGGAGCAGGGTGCGCGCCGGAGGTTCTGGCTGGGATAGCGGCGCGGGAGATGTGGCGGTTGGTGGTGGCTGGGTAGCACTCCCATGTTGGCCTGGCCACAACAGCGGCTGGAGCTGGAGGAGTAGTGGGGGAGAGAGAAGTAACAGTTTGGCCTGCCATCACCTAAAATATCGTGACCGTGCTATCCCCCACTAAAATCTCACGCATGACCGTGAGATGCCAAATGAACATCTCATGAGGCGTTCCCTCGTTTTGTAAAAATGATCTGGTGTGCTCGATGCAATTTTTGAAGGATATCGGCATGAAAGCATATGTACAAGTATTTGATTAAATGTTTTTTTGCGAATACGTAAAGCTTGCGTATCATTTCATTGATAGAAGAAGTTAAGAGTGAATACATGTGGTGATAAAACACATGACATGAACACAGCAGGTGTGTACAAGGTAGCTGGAGCAGAGAGACATGGGATGCTCGGCCCAAAAAGAGAAAATAACACAGTAAAAACTCGCCATCTTGGGAAGCAACCCAAACAAAACCAACATGACAACCAATATCTCGAAAACCACCACCAAGGACGCCGCAAGCAAACAAGACAACGCCTTCAAGAAGGAAAAAGACGCTGAGACGCTCTCGCCGTCCGGCCCAGATAGCCAGTCCTAGGGTTTCCCCTATTGCTCGAGGAGGGGCACAGATGTCAGTCATGGAAGGGCCTCCAAGAAGGGGACAACACACGTGGGTGTCGTCGCTGCAGCATAGAAAGGTCGAGTAAGGATTCTGCTTGGGCAGGGTCTAAGTAATCCCATGTCATCGGAACAAGATTCAAAGAAGATGAAGCCAAGTCGTTGGTTGGAACCGCCACCACGGGAAAGGGAGCTATGTCCGCCGTTGAAGGAGGCACCAGACACCCCGGACATGAGAGATACGAATCAGGCAGAAGGACGGGGCACGAAGGTGGGCGAGGTTGGGAGGCTGGGCAAAAGGAGAGGCACGTATGGGAGGCAAAGGTGGCCCAAGATCCAAACGATCTAGGATCTAGAGAGGAGCGTAGACCCATGTCTTCCGGACCAGAGACGCAAGGGCGTCATCGAGCCAAGGGGCCAGAAAAGGGGTGTAGCTCCATGAGCAAGCCAGAGCCTAACCCGCAACGGGGTGTAGGCCGGCCAACAGAGAACACCTACAGGGGGTGGTGCGGAGCCGCCAAGATGCCAGCTGAAAGCACAAGTGCTCCCTTGGTGGTTTTGGTAATTAATGTCAACATATCTTCTGTTGGACTAACAATTATATCTAGTATATTTCAAATAAGTTCAACAGTGGCATGGCAAGGACAAGAGGATGTGGACCCTTCAAAAATGCTAAGGACATGGATTGGCAAAATCTCAAGACTCAACAATTTTGGTTAAGTGATCCACGATCACATTGAGTCAATAGGAAAGCCAATGCTATAAAAAGGGATGAGGTTTTGCTGATGATCTGGTTGCTCAAGTTCTTAGTGATATTGCTCCAAAACCCTCAGCCACTTTCTCTATCCAAATATGTCAAAACCCTAAAGCCAACTCGGCCCCACCAAAACCTACCTATCTGGACCCACCGATGGACACTGCCACAGCCAAACCCTAACAAATCGGATCCACCGATATGGATCTCGGTCTCACCGAGATGGCCTTGCCAACTCTCTGTTACCTATTGCAATTAGTTCGGTCTTACCGAGTTTTCCAATCGGTGCCATTGCGATGGCTTGCCAACTTTTTGTTGCCTTATTGCTTCACTTTGGTCCTACCGAGTTGATGCAATCGGTGCCACCGAAAGGAGGTTTACCTTTACCATTGCACATTGGTCCATCCGAGATGTTTCCAGTCGGTCCCATCGAGACCTCCAACGTCCATGTCTTTTACAAAGGTCGGTGCCACCGAGTTGAGTCAAAAGTGTGTAACGATTGGATTTCGTGTGGAGGCTACATATGCCCCTCCACCCCCTGTTAATCAGTAAGAGAGCCATCAGATCGTTCCTTCACTTCCACTACTCATTTTCCGAGAGAGAATCACCTACTCATGTGTTGATATCATGATATTCCATTCCTACCATTTGAACCTTGATTTCTAGCCTTCCCAAATAGCTTTCCACTCAAATATTTCTTACACCATAGCCAAATGTGTGTGAGAGAGTTGAGTGTTGGGGACACTATCATTTGAAGCATCAGAGCGAGGAGTTCATCATCATCACACTGTCTATTTTATTTTGGAGAATGGTGTCTCCTAGATTGGTTACGTGTCGCGTGGGAGCCTCCAACATGATGTGGAGTTGAACCAAGAAGTTTGTAAGGGCAAGGAGATCGCCTACTTCGTGAAGATCTACCCGAGTGAGACAAGGCCTTCATGGACGATGAGCATGGTAGGATAGATAGGGTTGCTTCTTCGTGGACCCTTCGTGGACTCGCGCGGTCGTTACCCTTCGTGGGTTGAAGTCTCCATCAACATGGACATACGATAGCACCACCTATCGAAACCACGCCAAAAATATCTGTGTCTCCATTACGTTTGCACTTTCCGATTCACATCCCTTTACATTCTTGCACTTGCATGCTTTACTCTTTTCGCTGCCCATACTTTTGCTATGCTTGTTTAAAATGCATTGTGCGCCTATTAACATGTGCTAAATTCAACCTTAACTTAAATAATTATAAAAACTGTCACTTTTACTTGTTAAGGGTCTAATCACCACCCCCCCCCCCCCCGCGTGCTCTAGACCCCTCTTCTCAATCTTTCACCGGCAAGCCGGAGGAACCGGAAGGGACACATCACAGCAAAGCAAAAGATCTGGAGCTGCGCCGGCCAGCCATGGAGGGGGGCGTCCATGGCCGCCAGGCCAAGGCCGCACCTGCACGGTGGAGGGGGCGCGCAAATGTAACTCGCGCTAGCTACGCTCTCGGCCGGCGTGCTGCGGGAGACGCTAGTTTCTTACGCAATCAGTTTTCTGCAAAATATTGCTAAATAACTGTCAACAAAAGAAATAAATTATTCAAGGTGTCACCTGGAAAATTGGATGTAGAGCTTCCAAGAAAACAAGATGATGGCAATGACAAAGCCAACTGTTGTAGGTGTCATTCGCTTTTTTTATAGAAGGAGTAATAACAAAGACAACTAACAAAAAAAATTTGAACATACTTATGTGTGTCGCTAGGTATACAAGATAAAATTAAGAATAGACTTGCAAGCAAAAAATGTACCAACACTTACCTTTTCGTACAGAAATTCAGACACACCTTGGGTATACAAGGCCATGTTTGGAATTAATTTGCAAAAAACAAATGTTGATAATTTGGCAACATGATCATTGCCAATGTGTACTAAAGTGAAATTGTGTTAACTTCTGAAAGCTGCAAGGTGCAAATTATTTTGGCATTTAGTGAAGGATAGCAATTACTTACCTACAATCACATGGAAGTTCTCGTGTTCTCCTGCTCCAAGATCATGGATTGGAATTGGACTATTCCTACCTCAACAAATCCAGCATGAAAACATTATTTGTATTTGTTATGTAGGAAAAAGTGAACAAAAAACTCCATTATAAGTTCATCTTTACCACTTCACATCTGATAATCGAATGCATGTCGATTACCTAAGAAAAGGAAATCATCTTCAACTGGATGCATTTTTTTCATCATCATAGAAGTAGATTCCCTACTGAACAGATTTCCAGCAGAATAAGTTTCTGCACTAAGATTATTATTTCGGCACCTACAGTAATATAGTTATTGTTATCTTAATGTTATTCCTTGTGACTATGTATGTAGCGACCCGACCTCAAACGGTCAAGTCTCTGTGCTTCAGTGTCATCCCCGGATCGGTAATGCTGACACACACAGTACTCGAGGATTTATAACAGAGTAGCAATCACACACTTATTACACCGAATGTCTCCAAAGAGAACTTATTACAATAAATATGGCTTAAGGCCATCTAATACGATAACAGCGGAAGGCTTGGAAGATAAAGTGAGTCCATCAACTCCAACGGCATAGCTGAGCTGTACGGCAACGACCTAACGAACCTTACTCCTCGTCTAAAAAGTCTGCAACATAAAACGTTGTAGCCCGAAAACGGGCCAGCACATGGAATATGCTGGCAAAGTAACAGAGTAGAGCAAGAACAGAATAATGCTATCACTACATGCATATTTGGCTGGTAGAAAGCTCTATGGTTACAGTTTCGCGAAAAGCCAATTTTTCCCTACAACAAAGGAATAGATTTTAATTTAACTATCATGGTAGTTGAAACATCATTGAGAAGGTTCCTCCAACTCAATCCCAATTAAAGTAATTAACAACCCAACAATATTAAGTTAAAAGTGATGAGATACTTAAGATACTCCAAGTACTAGATACTCAAGATGTCCATATCTGTGGACACGACTAACCATGATTAGTTTGTACACTCTGCAGAGGTTTGCGCACTTTTCCCCACAAGACTCGATCGCCTCCATTGAATTTCTCGCACTACATGGTGTTTGAGAAACGGATAACGTGACACAGCCTTTCAGAAACATTAACTCTCTACTCCGGGCAGACCATACCAAACCTACAACCCACTACCTGTTGATCCACCTCTTCAAGAGCTTCACGTAACTTACTCAACTATGCTAGAGCCCATAATAGCTTGTGGCTGCACACGGAAGTTTCTAGCATGAATCATCTCAGTTCCCTTCGAGCCTGGGTGGCGGTCCATAGGAAAATCACACGGAACCCTGGGATTTCCAGTAATACAGGCAACACTAGGTTCTCCAGGTGACTCAATCCACCCAGATGTGTATTCAAGTTGCCACCTTAAGTTAAACCATTAATTAATAATCTCACATCTATCATGGCTTTCACTCACCCAAACCACGTCTACGAGCATAGCATATCAATATAAGCAATTCGTATAAGTAACTCCCAAGGTTTGAATATAACAGGGCAATAGGTTCTACCTCATCAACTACTTCCCAACCCACATGTTAATCACATCCTAACCATGCATTGTTTGAGGATTGGAACTAATGCATAAAAACTGGGTGATAAAGAAATATGATCAAAGTGTTACTTGCCTTGCTGACGATCCGCAAAACCTAGGGACTCCAAATAACACGCTTCGCACTCTGGGAATTCTATCGTAAACAAACAATAGCATACATAAGCAATCAAGCAAAGAAATACGGGTAAATCTCAAATAAGAAGATCTACCATAAAGTTCAACTTAAGAACTCCGGTTAGCAAAAAGAATCAAATCAAACAGAGCAACGAAACTCAAATGACGAAAGAAACAAGATTTGTTTACTAATCTGGACCTAGGTCAAATTTTACAGTAGCAAAAGCTTGTTCAAGTTGATTAAACAGAAAGAGGGTCTCGAGACAAAGATCTAGGCACTTGTTCGCCTGATTCCGACAAATGAGCGAAAAGCTAAACTAGAACGAAAATTGGATCAGAAATCACGATCAGAAATAATCGCGGAAAAATCCGATAAAAGAAAGCTGACGAATAGGCTAACGAACGAGCGTTCGTTGTCTGTAACTAACGAGCAAAAATCGTTCGTTAAAACGAATGTACAAATGAACTTCCGCTAAAGAGAAGAACCGAAAAAACCGGTGAGCCAAACTAAAAAACGAACTAGGGTTTTTCTAAAAAACCGAATCGGTTTTCTTAAAAAAAAACCGGCGGCGAACGGCTACCTCAGCGGTCCGGCGAGACGCGGGAGTCGCAGCGGGGCGAGGCGGCGGCGGCGAGGCGCGGGAGCGGCGGCGGCGGCTGCGGTGGCGGCGAGGCGCGCCAGAGGCGGGGCGCGGCTGCGGGCGGGGCTGGGTATTTAAGAGAGGGGGAGGGGAGGTGGCATGGGGAGGGGGCAAGGGCGGTGGGAGGCGGAGTCCGGCTCAGACTCTGTCCAAGTCGGCGGCGGAGGCGCGGCGACCAGTCTCCAGGAGGGAGACGGCGCGCGGGAGGGAGTGGGCCGGCCCGGCTGGGGTTTCGGCCCAGTCGGTGCCCGAAGACTTAAAAAAACAATTCTGCCAAATAGAAAAAAAATCCTAGAAAATAAAATAAAAATCTAAAAATGCCTTTTCACCATCTAAATAGAATATTTAGAACGATATGAACATTTTCTTAGCCCTAAAATGAAATTTTGAAAACGTGCAATTTTTCTAGTGCAAACGAAATTGCAAAAAAAATCCAAATAAAAACAATTATTTGATTTTAATAATTTTCCTCCAATATTTCATTTATTTTCGAGAAGTCATATTATCTCCTCTCATATATTTTAATATGAAATATTTTCAGAGGGAAAAATAATTAAAACCAAAAATCCTCGTTCCAAAATTTGATAAAAATCAAATTTGAAAACCATGGAAATCCCCAACTCTCCCCGAGGGTCCTTGAGTTTCTTAGGATTTCGAGGATCGCGAGACGAAATGCAATAAAATATGATATGCAAGAATGATCTATGTATAACATTCCAAATTGAAAATTTGGGATGTTACAAACCTACCCCCCTTAAGATGAATCTCACCCTCGAGATTCGGGTTGGCTAGAAAATAGGTGTGGGTGGTCTTTGCGAAGATCATCCTCTCATTCCCAGGTGGCTTCATCCTCGGTATGGTGGCTCCACTGAACTTTGCAAAACTTAATAACCTTGCTGCGGGTGACTCGACTGGCGAACTCCAAAATCTTAACTGGCTTCTCCTCATAAGTCAAATAATTGTCCAACTGAATCGCCTCCAAGGGTACGGTATCTCTTAGAGGTATATCGGCCATCTCAGCATGGCACTTCTTCAACTGGGAAATGTGAAACACATCGTGAACTCCTGACAGTCCTTAGGTAACTCCAACTTGTAGGCAACTTCTCCCATCCATTCCAAAACACGATACGTTCCTACAAATCTCGGGGCTAACTTTCCCTTAACTCCAAAATGTTTCACTCCTCCCAAAGGTGATACTCGCAGATATGCTCTGTCTCCAATTTCATAGGTTACCTCCTTGCGCTTCGAATCTGCATAACTCTTCTGTCTGGACTAAGCTATCTTCAGTCTATCTCGAATCAGTTTAACTTTCTCCTCAGACTCTTTGATCAAGTCTGGTCCAAACAACTGTCGGTCTCCAACTTCATCTCACATCAATGGTGTTCTGCACCTTCGTCCATATAGGGCTTCGAACGGTGCCATCTTCAAACTGGCTTGGTAACTATTGTTGTATGAGAACTCTGCGTAAGGCAAATTGTCATCCCAAATAGATCCATAGTCTAGCGCATAGGCTCTCAACATATCCTCCAGAATCTGGTTGACTCTCTCAGTCTGTCCATCGGTCTGCGGGTGAAATGTTGTACTGAACTCCAATCTCATTCCCAAAGTCTGGTGCAGCTGATGCCAAAGCTTTGAGGTAAACTGTGTTCCTCTATCTGATACGATGGTCCTCGGAACTCCATGCAGACATACGATCCTGGTCATGTATTTCTTGGCCAACTTTGCACTGGTATAAGTTGTTTTCACTGGGATGAAGTGTGACACTTTGGTCAAGCAGTCAACTACTACCCATATAGAATCATATCCTGATTTGGTCCTGGGCAATCCAGTGAGAAAATCCATGCCAAGTTTATCCCACTTCCATTCGGGTATCGGCATAGGCTGTAGCAATCATGCTGGCTTTTGATGCTCTGCCTTCACTCTCTAACATACATCACATACGGCTACATACTCGGCGATATCCTTCTTCATCCCTGTCCACCAGAAACGTTCCCTCAAATCCAAATACATCTTGGTGTTTCCGAGGTGTATCGAATATGGTGAGTCATGAGCCTCCTGTAGTATTAATTTCCTGATCTCTGTGTTATTGGGCACGTAAACACGGTCCTCAAACCATAAGGTGTCGTGCTCATCCTCATGAAAACCTTTGGCCTTTCCTTCGCTCATTTTCTCTTTTATCTCGGCAATCTCTTTGTCATCCTTCTGAGCTTCTCGAATCTTTCCCAACAATGTAGACTGAACCTCCATTGTTGCAACAAAACCTCTAGGAACAATCTCCAATCAAAGTTCCCGGAGATCCTCTGCTAACTCCTTCGGCAATCCCGTGCTCTCTAGGGTATTAGCATAACTCTTCCGGCTCAAAGCGTCTTCTACAACATTGGCCTTTCCTGGATGATAGTGAAGCTTCATGTCATAATCCTTTATGAGCTCCAACCATCTCCTCTGCCTAAGTTTCAGTTCCTTCTGTGTGAAAATGTACTTCAAACTCTTATGATCCGTGTACACATCACAATGGTTTCCAATAAGGTAATGTCTCCAAGTCTTCAACGCATGCACTACGGCTGCTAGCTCCAAATCATGCGTAGCGTAATTCAACTCGTGTGGTTTTAGTTGTCGTGAGGCATACGAAATAACTCTTCCGTCCTGCATAAGCACACTTCCAAGTCCTAGGCGAGAGGCGTCGCAATACACTTGGAAATCCTTACGTATATCTGGCAGTGTCAGCACTGGGGCTGTAGTCAAACGTTTCTTCAGCTCCTAGAAACTTGCCTCGTAATCTTCCATCCATTTAAACTTGGTATCCTTCTTCAATAACTCCGTCAGTGGCTTCGCAATTTTGGAAAAATTCTCAATGAATCTCCGATAGTATCCTGTGAGTCCAAGAAAACTGCTGATCTCGCTAACTGAAGTGGGTGCCAACCATTCAGTGACTGACTAAATCTTGGTGGGGTCCATTGCTATACCTTCTCCTAATATAATATGTCCAAGGAATCTGACTTCCTTCAACCAAAACTCGCATTTGCTGAACTTGGCATACAACTGATGTTCCCTAAGTTTCTCGAGAACTAAACGCAAATGCTCCTTGTGCTCCTCCTCGTTCTTCGAATATACATTATATCATCAATGAACACCACAACAAACTTATCCAAATATTCCATGAATACTTTGTTCATCATGCTCATGAAGTAGCCAGAGGCGTTAGTCAGTCCAAACAACATGACCGTATATTCGTATAACCCGTACTGTGTGGTGAATGCTGTCTTTGGTATATCTTTCTCTCGTATCTTCAACTGATGGTATCCTGATCGCAGGTCGATCTTCGAAAACACCTTAGCTCCTTGTAGTTGATCAAACAGATCATTGATCATCGGCAATGGGTACTTGTTCTTGATCGTCACTTCATTCAAGGCCCGATAATCAACAACCATTCTTAGGGACTTATCCTTCTTCTCAACCAAAAGCACTGGGGCTCCCCATGGTGATGAACTCCATCGAATGTAACCTTTCTCCAATAACTCCTTGATCTGTTTTTTAATCTCCTCCAGATCATTCGCGGGCATCCGATAGGGTCTCTTGGATATGGGCCATGTGCCTGGCAATAGCTCTATCAAAAACTCGATATCTCGATCCGATGGCATGCCTGGTAACTCCTCGGGGAAAACATCCGGGTAATCCTTTACTACAGGCACTTCCTCCTGAACAACTCCCGTGAGGGTATTTACTTGGCTACTTCTTGGCGCATGCCTAGATACGTGCTTGATCCTTTTTCCCTCCAGGGTGGTGAGACGAACTGACCTACTAACATAGTCAATGCTTCCTCCGTACTTTGACATCCAGTCCATTCCTAATATCACATCCAATCCTTGTGACTCCAAGATAATTAGGTCGGACGAAAAAACATGGTTGCCAATGGTTAAGGGTATCTGGTCGCACCATCGGCTAGCCATATACTCTGCTCCAGTTGAACTTACTAACAGAGGGGTCCTAAGGGTTTGGATCGGTAGTTTAAACTTATCCACGAATTCCCTTGATATGTATGAATGTGATGCACCAGTATCAAAAAGAACAAGAGCGGTAAATGACTTAACCAAAAACTTACCTATAACCGCGTCTGGCTGCTCTTCCACCTCCTCCACGTTAACGTGGTTCACTTGTCCTTTGTTGAATGGATTGGGCTTCTTCCCAGCGCTCCCATATCCATTTCCATTCTTCCCTTCAGGGCACTCCGTGGCATAGTGTCCAGTCTTCCCGCACTTGAAACAAGTAACGTGGCTTAGGTCTCTCTTGGTGGGTGTGGCTGGATTGGAGCGATTCTGATTGTTGCTTGCTCCATTCCCATTCCCATTCCTTGAGCCAGTATGGTTATGGTTACTTCCTACATTATGGGTGTGGCCTCCATGGTTATGAACAAGTCCTCCCGAGTTCGGGGTTAGGTGAGTCTTCTGCTGAGCTCCTGAGTTATACCTCCCTTGTCCATGCTTCCTCTTATGGTTCTCAATTTGTTGCTGCTTCCCTTCAATCATAAGAGCCTTATCCACCAACTCCTGGTAGTTGTTCAATGTTGCCACCATCAACTGCATGCTCATCTCATCATTCAGCCCTTCCATAAACTTCTCCTGCTTTGCGGCATTTGTGGCCACATCATCAGGGGCATAGCGAGATAACTTGCTAAACTCATCCGCGTACTGAGCCACAGTATGGTTCCCCTGGCGTAAGTTGCAAAAATCACGCTTCTTCACACTCATTGCTCCAGTTGAAACATGGGATGTATGGAAGGCTTGCTGAAACTGGTCCCATGTCACCATGGCTATAGGGTAGGTGACAGTGTAATTCTCCCACCATGAGGCTGCTGGTCCATCCAACTGATGTGCGGCAAAATGCACCTTCTCAGCTTCGGTACATCCTACAGTGGTTGACTCCCTTCCAATCCTGCGGAGCCAATCATCTGCTACTATAGGCTCGGTGCTACTGGAAAACACCGACGGCTGCAACCTCAGAAAGCGGGCTAAGTTGTCCACTAGTGGTGGTGGTGGTGGTGGATTGTTGTTGTTGTTGTTGTTTCCTTGGTTCTAGACTAACAACTGCATCAGGGTATTCTGTTGCTGGATCAACTGAGTGAGCTCGGGTGGGAAAGCAAATCCGGGGTCACGTCTCGGAGGCATCTGATGGCTTTTAGAGGGGAGAGATTAGAATAGAATGAGGTCTAATGAGAAAGCACTACCCATATGCACATGAGACAAACACAACATTTCACTCAATCAATCAAGCAAGGCATACAATCGGTCTAGAACTATCGCAAAAGTGCTCAGACTATAGTATTTACATGGTGGAATACTACTACTGATGTGGTGGTCTACTAAAAATATTCCTCGGTTGAAGACTCCATGATGTCTGCTCCAGCTTCGTCTTCAAAGTCATCATCGCTAAGGTCGGAGTCGGTGTCGTCGATGATGATGTAGTCGTCCGGGCAAATCTCCTTGGGTTCTTCGTCTTCTCCTCCTGGTGTAGGGTCTCCTAGGAATACTCCTAGCTTCCTTTCCATATCGTCATTCTTCTCCACTAGTACGACGATTTCTTCCTCATAATCTTCACGTGTAGCCTTGAGTTCTTCCTCCAGTTCCGTGATCCTATTCATTGCCTTCTTCAGATCTATCATGCCTGTGCACATCTGCTTCTCCTGGCGTCGAATGTGCTGGTTTAGTTCCTGGATGAAAGCTGCAATTGATCTATCCTTCCTGGTGCTAATCATCTCCCATTTCTCGTCTCGATGCCCACAAATCTGATAGATAGTATCCTTAAGCTCCTTGTGATAAACTTCTCCAATGCGTCCCATGGTGATGTGAGATGCCATACTCTTTCCTAGACTCTAGGTTGGTGCATCAAAGGAAAACTCAATGGGCTTATTGACTGGCGTGAATGTCCTTCCTGGAACTTGAACTTGAATCATCCATCGCTCCTCTTCTGGTAAAGTGGCGTTGTAAGTCCCGGTGAAGCTTGGTATTCCTATGTTCAGGTACCTAGTGACTTCCTTCAACTGTCGTCCAAAAGGTGCTTCTTCATCCGGTTGTGCAAACTTGTTCCTTGCATCCGCCATCCTAAAGAGTAGAAAATGGAGAGGAGTCGGAAATGAGAAGAGAATAGTGATCCATGGTTGTAGCTTAGTGGTCGTGTCCTACACTCAGCGTGTGCTCTGATACCATCTTGTAGCGGCCCGACCTCAAACGGTCAAGTCTCTGTGCTTCAGTGTCATCCCTGGATCGGTAATGCTGACACACATAGTACTCGAGGATTTATAACGGAGTAGCAATCACACACTTATTACATCGAGTGTATCCAAAGATAACTTATTACAATAAATATGGCTTAAGGCCATCTAATACGATAACAGCAGAAGGCTTGGAAGATAAAGTGAGTCCATCAACTCCAACGGCATAGCTGAGCTGTACGGCAAAGACCTAACGAACCTTACTCCTCGTCTGAAAAGTCTGCAACATAAAACGTTGCAGCCCGAAAATGAGTCAACACATGGAATATGCTGGCAAAGTAACACAGTAGAGAAAGAACAGAATAATGCTATCACTACATGCATATTTGGCTGGTGGAAAGCTCTATGGTTACAGTTTTGCGAAAAGCCAATTTTTTCCTACAACAAAGAAATAGATTTTAATTTAACTATCATGGTAGTTGAAACATCATTGAGAAGGTTCCTCCAACTCAATCCCAATTAAAGTAATTAACAATCCAACAATATTAAGATAAAAGTGATGAGATACTTAAGATACTCCAAGTACTAGATACTCAAGATGTCCATAACCGGGGACAGCTAACCATGATTAGTTTGTACACTCTGCAGAGGTTTCCGCACTTTTCCCCACAAGACTCGATCACCTCCGTTGAATTTCTCACACTACATGGTGTTTGAGAAACGGATAACCGAGACACAGCCTTTCAGAAACATTAACTCTCTACTCTGGGCAGACCATACCAAACCTACAACCCACTACCTGCTGATCCACCTCTTCAAGAGCTTCACGTAACTTACTCAACTATGCTAGAGTCCATAATAGCTTGTGGCTGCACACGGAAGTTTCTAGCATGAATCATCTCAGTTCCCTTCGAGCCTGGGTGGCGGTCCATAGAAAAATCACACGGAACCCTGGGATTTCCAGTAATACAGGCAACACTGGGTTCTCCAGGTGCCTCAATCCACCCAGATGTGTATTCAAGTTGCCACCTTAAGTTAAACCATTAATTAATAATCTCACATCTGTCATGGCTTTCACTCACCCAAACCACGTCTACGAGCATAGCATAGCAATATAAGCAATTCGTATAAGTAACTCCCAAGGTTTGAATATAACAGGGCAATAGGTTCTACCTCATCAACTACTTCCCAACCCACATGTTAATCACATCCTAACCATGCATTGTTTGAGGATTGGAACTAATGCATAAAAACTGGGTGATAAAGAAATATGATCAAAGTGTTACTTGCCTTGCTGACGATCCGCGAAACCTAGGGACTCCAAATAACACGCTTCGCACTCCGGGAATTCTATCGCAAACAAACAATAGCATACATAAGCAATCAAGCAAAGAAATACGGGTAATCTCAAATAAGAAGATCTACCATAAAGTTCAACTTAAGAACTCCGGTTAGCAAAAACAATCAAATCAAACGGAGCAACGAAACTCAAACGATGAAAGAAACAAGATTTGTTTACTAATCTGGACCTAGGTCAAATTTTACAGTAGCAAAAGCTTGTTCAAGTTGATTAAACAGAAAGAGGGTCTCGAGACGAAGATTTAGGCACTTGAATCGCCTGATTCCGACAAACGAGCGAAAAGATAAACTAGAACGAAAATCGGATCAGAAATCACGATCAGAAATAATCGCGGAAAAATCCGATAAAAGAAAGCTGACGAATAGGCTAACGAACAAGCGTTCGTTGTCTGTAACTAACGAGCAAAAATCGTTCGTTAAAACGAACGTACAAATGAACTTCCGCTAAAGAGAAGAACCGAAAAAACCGGCGAGCCGAACTAAAAAACGAACTAGGGTTTTTCTAAAAAACCGAATCGGTTTTCTTAAAACGAACTAGGGTTTTTCTTAAAAAACCTCGGCGGTCCGGCGAGATGCAGGAGCGGCGGCGGGTGAGGCGGCGGCGGCGCGGCGGCGAGGCGCGGCAGCGGCAGCGGCGAGGCGCGGCAGAGGCGGGGCGGGGCTGGGTATTTAAGAGAGGGGGAGGGGAGGTGGCTTGGGAAGGGGCAAGGGCGGCGGGAGGCGGAGTCCGGCTCGGACTCCGTCCGAGTCGGCGGCGGCGGCGCGACGGCCGGTCTCCAGGAGGGAGACGGCGCGCGGGAGGGAGTGGGTCGGCCCGACTGGGGTTTCGGCCGAGTCGGTGCCTAAAGACTTAAAAAAAACAATTCCGCCGAATAGAAAAAAAATCCTAGAAAATAAAATAAAAATCTAAAAATGTCAAAACAAATTTTCGCCGTCTAAATAGAATATTTAGAACGAGATGAACATTTTCTTGGCCATAAAATGAAATTTTGAAAACATGCAATTTTTCTAGTGCAAACAAAATTGCAAAAAAATCCAAATAAAAACAATTATTTGATTTTAATAATTTTCCTCCAATATTTCATTTATTTTGAAGAAGTCATATTATCTCCTCTCATATATTTTAATATGAAATATTTTCGGAGGGAAAAATATTAAAACAAAAATCCTCGTTCTAAAATTTGATAAAAATCAAATTTGAAAACCGGGGAAATCCCCAACTCTCCCTGAGGGTCCTTGAGTTGCTTAGGATTTCGAGGATCGCGAGACAAAATGCAATAAAATATGATATGCAAGAATGATCTATGTATAATATTCCAAATTAAAAATTTAGGATTTTACAATATAGCAGGAAGGAGATTAGCGCAAATATAACATTGAGCTATTGATATAGCAAGGTTGCAGTTACCCATACAAAAGGTTGCTTGAATGTATGGATTTTCTCACCTCAATCAATAAGCTCACATTAATTGAATTTAAAATAATGGGTATTATATTAGACCTGGGTACCTTAGGCCAACTCCAATATAGGATCCCAAATCGTTCGAGCCTGTCTATTTGGGGGTAAACAGACAGACAAGACAGTCCAAAGCGCAACCCCATCCGCAAAAAGCATTTGTTTCTGGTCCGGCTAGCCCCATCCTCGACGCATAGACGGTCTGGCTTTGCGTCTGAAATAGACACGAGCAGACGATTTGTGCGTCATCCTCGTCCGCCCATGTCCTCCGCATGTGAGCCTTGACCACCTGTCATCCGCTCTCCTCTTTTTCTTTCCCATGACCCACCATCCTCTCTCCACCTTTTCCTCTCTCTTCTACTCCCAACCCACCCATGCCGGTGCACACCACTTCCGTATGCGGCATGCAGTAGCTCCTCGGCGAGCCCGGTGCTGCTGTGGGCGAGCGCGGCGGGCGGCGAGCAGGCGGGGGGCGGGCACAGGAGAGTGGCATGCGGATGGGCGAGGGAGGGCACGGCTTCCTCTCTCCCCTATAGACGGGAGCTCACGCTGGAGCAGGCCTGGGCGTGTGGCGGGCAGGTGCGGTGGCTGTCGGGGGCGAGCGGGCGGGCTCACAGGGGAGCGTCGGGTGCACGTGGTGGCTGCCGGGGCGGGACAGGGCGTGCGCACGGTGGCTGTCGAGCGACGGGCGAGCGGGCACAAGCGTGGGCAGATGCGCGGGGTGGCTGCCGAGGGCGAGCGGGCACAAGCGTGGGCGGATGCGTGGGGTGGCTGCCGGGGGCGAGCGCGCAGGCGGCGGCGAGTCGCTCGGTGCAGGCACGGGCGATGCAGCAGGCGGGGCGGTGAGCGGGTGCAACGGCAGGCAGCGGCGCAGGCGGTAGATGGGCAGGGCGTGGGCGTGGCTGTGGGCTGTTGTTTCGCTGCAGGAGGGTGGAGCGCGAGGTGCTGCTGCAGGGCGACCATGGGGGCAAGCGCTCGGGTGTGGTGAGCTCGGCGGGGAGCGGGCGTTGGCTCTGAGGACGGCAGGCACATGGCCGAGGCCAGGGTGTGGCGGGCACACTGCAGCCTCTGTGCCGGCGAGCACGATGGGTTGCACGGAAGTGCAGGTGGACGTTTTGAGGAAGGTAGGCTGCGTTGAGCGCTTCTAACAAAAGCCGGACATGTATATTCATTTTGCCATCCATTATCTTCTCAAACGGACGAAATCAAGACAAAACGCTCGTGTGTTTAGAATCGTACTAGCACATATGCTCGTGCGTTGCAACGGAAGACTTATAGGAATACAAATCAAGCTACTGGGGAAATGCATGTTGCTACAAATAAGGGGTGCCATGGTCGATAAACTGGGTCGCAGGACACATGTTGCTACTGACAATAACATTGGACCGATTTATTGTAGGGTTATTCAAGATGATAGTTCGGAACATGAAACATGATCCCGAGTCAATTGATCTGGGTGAAACACAAACTTCAAATTATTAGTGCATACAGAAATTTAAAAGTATAATAGGAAGAAATAACATTATTTATTGTCACTAATGATGCCATGGCCTGAATAGATTTTATGCCATGCAACTTGACATCATCGGTCAAACATAGTACTTGCTAAATATACACCATTAATTACTGTTTAGGCATCTGGATAGTGGAGATTGCTCGAATATGTCAAACTATTGTTTTTATATTAGTGAACACTCTAAGAAATGCACAAGCTTACTAATAGGCATGACAAGAGTAATGCAATTTTTTGTAAAGAAATGCATCAACAGAAACTTTTTCATATTTCAAAGAAAGCTAAATTTCATCAGCTTGAACGTGGGCGGCATTTCTAGATCAAAGCCGAACATGAAAGCTTCCATCGCTAGCGCTCTGCTCCATGTCCTTTGTTCTACTCCGAGTTGTAGACGGGTCGCTCGCTCTGCTCCAAGTCCTAGACGAATCGATTTTTTAGAAGAAAAATATTAAAATCAGAGGTGTTTTTGTAAGAACTAAAAGGAGTCATGGCTTCTAATTAAAAACTTCCATGAGAGTGGAGAAGGAGAATGATGGTGGTAAAGGCCATAGCAAGCACGATCCGGCCGAGCAGTCATGCATGCAGCACGGCATGTCATCCCCCCGTGCATGCATGCTTCCAACTCACGTATATACATCACGTCCTTTCCCTCTTGAACATAGGCGCGGCTGCATGTTCCTTCTTCAAGACCGAAATCCTTCTTCTTTCCTTTCGGTTTCAGCAGCAGGATTCAATCTCTATTTTTTTTCTTTTTTTGGATTCAGTTCCATTTGCCTCCTTATTTTCCTATCCACTCTTTCCTTTTCTTTTCTCTGTCGCAGACTTGAAATTCCACCTTTCCAACCTTGTTTTCCCCTCTTTCCCTTCCTTATCGGGACAACTTATTTTCTTCCTTACTGATTCCCGAAATTGCTCCTTGACACCTAGGAAACTCGACGATCCTTTTAAACTATGAAGTTTGGATTGAAGGGAGCAATGTGGGACTATTTAAAATCTTTATGAACCTTGTCTTTTAGCACGTAGGGAGCTATAGCTTAGTTTGTCTTATCATGTTTTGTTGGGCATGAGGTTATGAGTTCGATTTCCTGCACCGACAATGTAACATCTCAAATTTTCAATGCATATCATATTTTATTTGCTTTTGGCCTGATCCAAAAATTCTATGCAACTCAAGGACCCACGGAGAGAGTTGGGGATTTCGTTCTTTTCATATTTTGGTTCTCTCAAATTTTGAAAATAGGATCTTTGGTTCTATTTATTTTATCTTCAATTATTTCTATAATAAAAATATGAGAGAGGGAATAAAATGACTTTTCCAAAATAAAGAAATATTGAAGGTTTAATAAAAAATCAAGTAAGATTTTATTTCGGATTTTTCTCGCTATTTTATTTGAATTTAGGAAAAATTGCACGATTTCAAAACTGCATTTTAGGGTCAAGAAAATGTTCATCCTGTTCTAAATATTTTATTTAGACGGTAAAAATTTATTTTGGCATTTTTAGATTTTTATTTATTTTTCTAGGATTTCTTAGTTCGGCGGGATTATTAAAAAAAAACTCCCGCGTGCCCGACTGGGCCGAAGCCCAGCCGAGCCAAGCCGGCCCAGCCGCCGCCGTCTCCCGCACCGGATCGGGACTGGAGTCCCGATCGCCGCCGCCGCCCGAGTCCGGGAGGAGCACGCCACCCGAGGTGCCCCCTCCCCAAAGCCAGCACGCCCCCTCCTTTTATAGCCGCCGCCACCCCGCCTCGCCTCACCCCACCCCGCCGCCAAGCCTGCCGCGCCTGCCTCGCCGATGCCGCCGCTCGCCGCCGCAGCCGCCGTATGATGCCGCGTGCCGCGCCGCTCGCCGCCGCCTGCTGCTCCTGCCCCGCCGCACCCCGCCGCCGCCCGAAGCCCCGCCGGAGCTGCCGGACTTCGCCGGAGCCCCGACGAGGTAGCCACCCTCCGCCGCCCCGTTTTTCTAAGAGAAACCGATTCGGTTTTTTTAGAAAACCCTAAGTTTTATTTTTTTTCTAGATCGGTTTTATCGTTTCTTTTATTTAGCGAGTGTTCGCTCGATCGTTCGTTTTAACGAACGCGTTCACCATTTAGTTTCAGATAATGAACGTTTGTTCGTTAATCTGTTCATCAGTTTTTCTTTTTCTTGGATTTTTCCGCGATTATTTCTGATCGCGATTTTTGATCTGATTTTCGTTTTAGTTTATCTTTTCGCTCGTTTATCGGAATCAGGCGATTCAAGTGCCTGGAGTTTCGTCTCGAAACCCTCTTTCCGTTTAACCAACTCAAACAAGTTTTTGCATCTATAAAATTTGACCTACATCCATATTAGTAAACGAAGCTTGTTTCTTTCGCCGTTTGACTTTCGTTGCTTCGTTTGATTTCATTCTTTTTGTAAACCGGAGTTCTTAAGTTGAACTTTCTGGTTATATTTCTTATTTGAGTTTTACCCATGCATTAGATGAGTACTTATTGTGTGCTTGTTTGTTTGCGATAGAGTACCCGGAGTGCGCCGCTTGCTACTTTGAATCTCTAGGTTTCGCGGATCATCAGCAAGGCAAGTAACACTTTGATCATACCTCTTACTACCCAGTTTTATTGCATTAGATCAATCCTCAAACAATTGCATGTTTAGGATCTAATTAAAATGTGGGTTTTGGGAAGTAGATGAGGTAGTACCTATTACCTGTTTTATTATCAAACCCTTGGGAGTTACTTCTACGTTTGCTTATTATGCCATGCTATGCTAGTAGACGTGGATTGGGTGAGTGTATCCATGACAGATGTGAGATTGTTAATTAATGGTTTATTTAAGGTGGCAACTTTAATACACATCTGGGTGGATTGAGGCACCTAGGTATTCCAGCGATTGCCTGTTTTTCTTTATGGACCGCCACCCAGGCTCAAAGGGATCATGAGATTATTCATGCTAGAAACTTCCGTGTGCAGCCACAAGCTACTATGGGCTCTAGCATAGTTGATTAAGTCGTGCAAACTCTTACAGTGGTAGACTAGCAGATGTAGAGGAAAGTAGGTGTAACGGTCTACCCGATCGTAAGGTGCTAGCGTTTCTGAAAGACTATGTCTCGGTCATCCGTTTCACAAACACCATGTAGTGCGAGAATCCCAACGGAGGAGATCGAGTCTTGTGGGGAAAAGTGCGCAAACCTCTGCAGAGTGTATAAACTAATCATGATTAGCCGTGTCCCCAGTTATGGACGTTTTGAGTATCTAGTGCTTGGATTATCATGTGAATCTCATCATGTTACTTTAATTAATTTTGTTGGGTTTTAATGATGATGTTTAATTGGGATTGAGAGGATGTCTATCTTCTCAATGTTTAACAACCACCATGATAGTTAAATAAAATTTATTCCTTTGCAGTAGGGAAAAACTGGCTTTACGCAAAACTGTAATCATAGAGCTTTCCACCAGCTATATATGCATGTAGTATAGCATATTCTGTTCACTACTCTCCATGTGTTAAATTGCCAGCATATTCCATGTGCTGTCCCATTTTCGGGCTGCAACGTTCATGTTGCAGACTTTTCAGACAACGAGTAAGGTGCCTTTAGGTCGTGGTTCTATACTCAGTGATGCCATTAGAGTTGATGGACTCACTTATCTTCCAAGCCTTCCGCTGTTATCGTTATTAGATGGCCTTAAGCCATATTTATTGTAATAAGTTCTCTTTTGAGACATTCAATGTAATAAGTGTGTGATTTCTACTCTGTTATAAATCCTTCAAGTATTGTGCGTGTCAGCATTACTGATCCAGGGATGACACTAAAGCACAGAGATCGTACTGTTTGAGATCTGGTCGCTACAAGATGGTACCAGAGCCCACGCTGACTGTAGTACACAACCACTATGCTAAAAGCCCTAGATCACTACTCACTCTTCTCATTTCTGACTCCTCATCTTTTCTACTCTTTTAGGATGGCGATGCAAGGAACAAGTTCACGCAACCGGATGAAGATAACCCCTTTGGACGTCACTTGAAGGAAGTCACTAGATACCTGAACATCGGAGTACGAAGCTTCACCGGGACCTACAACGCCACTTTACCTGAAGAGGAACGCTGTATGATTCAAGTTCAAGTTCCAGGAAGGAAGTTCATGCCTGTCACTGAGCCCATAGAGTTTTCCTTTGATGCACCAACCTGGAGTCTAGGAAAGAGCATGGCAGCCCACATCACTATGGGGCACATTGGGGAAGTTTACCACAAGGATCTCAAGGATACTATCTACCAGATTTGTGGGCGCCGAGATGAGCAATGGGAGATGACCAGCACGAGGAAGGATAGATCAATTGCAGTTTTCATCCAGGAGTTAAACCAGCACATTCGACGCCAGGAGAACCAGATGTGCGCAGGCATGATAGACCTGAAGAAGGCCATGACCAAGATCACGGAGCTGGAGGAAGAACTCAAGTCTACTCACGATGCATATGAGGAGGAAATAGCAACACTAGTGGAGAAGAATGATGATCTAAAGAAGAAGCTAAAAGTGTTCATGGGATTTCCCACAACTGGAGGAGAAGATGATTGCACTTGTCCAGAGAACTACATCATCATCGACGACACCGACTCGGACCCAGACGATAGCGACACTACTAGGAAAAGGGCTAAAGATGAAATTGACACTAATGGCGCACCAGAGAAGTGGTGCGCCACTACTATATACTAATGGCGTACCATGTGGAGATGCGCCATTAGTGTGGAAGACACTAATGGCGCACTAGGCACACGGTGCGCCACTAGTAACAAAATGTTTTTTTTTCATTTTTTCAAACATACTAATGGCGCATCCGGGCAGAGTGCGCCATTAGTAGTTAGAACTACTAATGGCGCACCAGCCATAGAGTGCGCCACTACTGTAAATTTTTTTACTTTTTTGCAAAAATACTAATGGCGCACCGTTGCATAGTGCGCCATTACTAGTTTAAACTAGTAATGGCGCACTGTGCCACGGTGCGCCATTAGTATAAAAATTATTTTTTTTACTTTTTTGCAAAACTACTAATGGCGCATGTCTGTGTGGTGCGCCATTAGTATGTTGGGTTACTAATGGCGCATGGCTGTGTGGTGCGCCATTAGTAACCTAGGACCAGCTAGATATTTTTGGACAGCCACACCTACACACTCACTTTCCCCACTTCATTCCCCCCACCTCCTTCTCTAAGCTTGTCGGCTGCCTCCTCCTCCTCACCTCATTTGCACCATAGATTCATCAAAATTAAGTGTTGAAATTACCTTTTTTTTGATAGGTAAGTAAGGGGAAAGCTATCTTCATGTTGTAGATCTACTTTTTTTCTTCCTAACTCGCTCCAACAATGTGCACATGCACTTTTTGTGGCCTAGCTAGATCTATGTATGTTTGTGGCGCTGCATATATTTGTGGTGTTGCATATATGTTTGTGTTTGCAGGTACCGGTATTTGAAATGCGATAGTTGCCAATATTTTGCCGGAATGTTGATTCATTTCCGTTTCGGCGAGAATTTTGGCACTATGCATTCTTTTTTGTCCTATTTTTAGGGAAAGTCATGCCAAATTTTTTCTTGGTTCTAAAATATCGATTTGCTCTACCCCTCAGGCGACCATGGTCCGCACGATGACCGAAGGCATCGTGAATAGGTTTTTGAGCTCCGCGAAGGCCGAGATGCTTCAAAAGAACGAGATGGATATAAGATGTCCGTGTCGAAGATGCAAGCTGAAGAGCCTTATTGCGGACCCGGATTCTGGGCAGGTGCGGGACCACCTGCTCTTGCGTGGTTTCATGGATGGCTATCGGTGGCAAGGTGATGAAGATGACTATGAAGTCGTCCATGGGGGCCGGGCAAGAAATGAGGAAGGGCAGCAAGACAACCACCGCGGCTCCGACGGGCGAGAAGACGAAGAATCTCCAGGACATGATCACGACGGTGATGCTGTACACAGTCATCATGTAGAAGATGTCGGACATGATGACGAGGAAGATGCCGGAGCAGATGAAGGGCATGATCATGAAGATCAAGATGCCGGAGGAGCAGACGACGATGGACCATCGATGGGCTGGGTGCAGGACCCTCATATTCAAGAGCTGCTTCTCAAGCAGACGGACAACGCAAGAGCTGCCGCCCGAGAGAAAGCCAAGCTGGATCAACTGGAGATAGACGCGGTTACTCCATTGTATGAAGGATGCAGACCCGAGGATACCCGCCTGAAAGTAACGCTCATGGCTTTGGAGATGAAGGTACAACACAAAATGACTGACACATGCTTCGACGAGAACATGTCATTCTGGTACGAACGTCTTCCCAAGGGGAACAAGTGCCCGACCAGTTTCGAGGAGGCGAAGAAAGTCGTGTGTCCTCTGGATTTACCGCACATGAAATACCATGTGTGCATGAACAATTGCATCATTTATCGGGGCGAGCACGCGGAGTCTACCATATGTCCGGTGTGCGGCGTCACTTGATACAAGAAGAGGAAGAAAACTCCTCAAAAAGTGGTGTGGTACTTTCCGATCACTCCTCGTCTGCAGCGGTATTTCACGGACCCTAAGGTAGCAAAGCTCCTACGTTGGCACGTGGATAGGGAGGAGAAGAAGTGAGAAGATGACGCAAATGATCTGGAGATAAATAAAAAAGACAAGATGCTGAGTCACCCTAAGGATGGGAGCCAGTGGCAAGCGTTGAACTTCGAACACCCAGAATTTGGGAAGGATCCAAGGAACATCGTGCTGGGCGCGAGCACCGATGGAGTCGATCCGTTTGGCAGCTAGAGAAGCACACATAGCACCTGGCCTGTGTTTGTGTGGATGTACAACCTTCCCCCCTGGTTGTGCATGAAGAGGAAGTACATTCACATGAGTATGCTAATTGAAGGGCCGAAACAACCAGGGAACGACATCAATCTGTATCTGGGGCTGCTGAAAGAGGAGCTAGACACGCTGTGGAAAACGCCAGCCAATACATGGGACGCCGCAGAGAAAGAATATTTCCCTGTGAGAGCTGCACTGCTCACGACGGTGCACCACTATCTCGGTTACGGATATCTCGCGGGGCAGGTGGTCCACGGATTTTCTGGATGCGTCAGGTGCATGGATGAAACAACGTATCGCCAGCTAGATAGAGATCCCGGGTCTTCGAAAACAGTGTTCATGGGACATCGAAGGTGGCTTCGCAACGATGACCCGTGGAGGAAACGCAAGGATCTGTTCGATGGTGAAACCGAACTCCGAAGACGCCGGCGTACGAGGAGCGGCGAGGAAATAGATGGGCTGTTGAAAAATTGGAAAGATTGCCCACTGCCGAGAAAGAAGCAAAAGGCGCCAGAGCCGGGAAAGAAGCGAAAGGCGCCAGAGTCGCTGCTGAAGGTATGGAAAACGAGGTCTGTTTTCTGGGACTTGCCGTACTGGAAGATCCACCGTGTGCCTCACAGCCTTGATGCCATGCATATCACGAAGAACGTGTGCGAGAGTCTGCTTGGTACCCTGCTCAACATGCCAGAGAGGACCAAAGATGGGCCGAAAGCAAGGGCAGACTTGAAATCAATGGGCATCAGGCAGGAGCTTCACGCTAATGATGATGATGATGATTTAAAGTGCAACTATCCCTAGGTGGTTTTGGTAATTCATAACAACATATAGCTCATTGAGCTAATGCTATTCCAAGATGATTATTTCAGGAAAGCTCAATGATTGGCATGGCATGGATGTGAAAGTGGAACCCTCAAAATGCTAAGGACAAAGGATTGGCTCAAGCTCAAAAGCTCAAGACTCTTCATTTTATATTTTAGTGATCCAAGATCACATTGAGTCTTTAGGAAAAGCCAATACTATTAAGGAGGGATGAGGTGTTGCTTAATGAGTCTCTTGCTTCATGTGCTTAGTGATATGCTCCAAAACCCTCAACTACTTTCCCATATCCACATATGACCTAAACCCTAAGCCAAACTCGGTCCTACCGATTCTTCCTATCCGGCGCCACCGAGTTTCACTTGTCATTAGCCACTGCCAAACCCTAGCAATTCGGTCCTACCGATAGGGATCTCGGTCTCACCGAGATGGGGTTGCAAACTCTCTGTTTCCCTTTCGTAACTTTTCGGTCCCACCGAAAGAGCGAATCGGTCCCACCGAGATTGCAATGTAAACTCAGTGTTTCCCCTTTGTAACTTTTCGGTCTCACCGAGTTCCACTTGGTCTCACCAAAAGAGCAAATCGGTCCCACCGAGTTTGCCTGACCAACTCTCTGGTTAGCTAATTACCAAATTCGGTCTCACCGAGTTTGTGTAATCGGTCTCATCGAGATTACGTTCTGCCCAAACCCTAACCATATCGGTCCTACCGAGTTGCGTGTCAGTCCCACCGAAAATCACTAACGGTCACTAGGTTTACTTTTTCGGTCCGACCGAGCTTATTGATTCGGTCCCACCGAGATTGGAAAACTGTGTAACGGTTGGATTTTGTGTGGAGGCTATATATACCCCTCCACCTTCTTCTCATTCGATGTGAGAGCCATCAGAACACACACACCATTCCAACTCATATGTTCTGAGAGAGAACCACCTACTCATGTGTTGAGACCAAGACATTCCATTCCTACCATATGAATCTTGATCTCTAGCCTTCCCAAGTTGCTTTCCACTCAAACCCTCTTTCCACCAAATCCAAATCCTATGAGAGAGAGTTGAGTGTTGGGGAGACTATCATTTGAAGCACAAGAGCAAGGAGTTCATTACCTACACACCATTTGTTACTTCTTGGAGAGTGGTGTCTCCTAGATTGGCTAGGTGTCACTTGGGAGCCTCCGACAAGATTGTGGAGTTGAACCAAGGAGTTTGTAAGGGCAAGGAGATCGCCTACTTCGTGAAGATCTACCGCTAGTGAGGCAAGTCCTGTGTGGGCATTGGCCATGGTGGGATAGACAAGGTTGCTTCTTCGTGGACCCTTTGTGGGTGGTTGCTTCTTCGTGGACCCTTCGTGGGTGGAGCCCTGTGTGGACTCGCGCAACCATTACCCTTGTGTGGAGCCCTGTGTGGACTCGCGCAACCGTTACCCTTCGTGGGTTGAAGTCTCCATCAACGTGGATGTAGGATAGCACCACCTATCCGAACCACGGGAAAAACATCCGTGTCTCCAATAGCGTTTGAATTCTCCAAACCCTTCCCTTTACATTCTTGCAAGTTGCATGCTTTACTTTCCGCTGCCTATATACTCTTTGCATGCTTGCTTGAATTATGTGATGATTGCTCGACTTGTCCTAAATTAGCTAAAATCTGCCAAGAACTAAAATTGGGAAAAGGTTAAGTTTTATTTGGTCAAGTAGTCTAATCACCCCCCTCTAGACATACTTTCGATCCTACAAGTGGTATCAGAGCTTTGGTCTCCATTTGCTTTGATCTCCATAGCTTTTGGTGGTCATAGCCTTAGTTTCACAACCTAGGAGAGTATGGCGTCTAGCGAGGGAAATTATCACCGTAGAGGTCCTTACTTTGATGGTACTAATTTTGCTAGTTGGAAGCATAAAATGAAAATGCATATTCTTGGACATAACCCCGCCGTTTGGGCTATTGTGTGTGTTGGTTTGCAAGGTGACTTCTTTGATGGGAGAGAACCGAACCGTGAAGCTACCGCGGATGAGTTGAAGATGTTGCAATACAATGCTCAAGCTTGTGATATTCTCTTCAACGGATTGTGCCCCGAAGAATTCAACAAAATCAGCCGCCTTGAGAATGCGAAGGAAATTTGGGACACTTTGATTGATATGCACGAAGGTACCGACTCCGTCAAGGAATCCAAGTTGGATGTGCTTCAAAGCCAACTTGACAAGTTCAATATGAAGGATGGTGAAGGTGTCGCTGAAATGTACTCTAGGCTTGCTCTCATCACAAATGAGATTGCCGGCTTAGGAAGTGAAGAGATGACCGATAAATTCATCATCAAGAAGATTCTAAGAGCCTTGGATGGAAAATATGATACCGTGTGCACATTGATCCAAATGATGCCCAATTACAAAGATCTCAAGCCAACGGAGGTGATTGGAAGAATTGTTGCTCATGAGATGTCACTTAAGGATAAAGAGGAACTTCACAACAAATCAAGTGGTGCCTATAAAGCCTCATGTGAAGCCCCTACATCATCAAGTGAGAAACAAGACTTCAATGAAGAATTGAGCTTAATGGTGAAGAACTTCAACAAGTTCTACAAGAGTAGAAGCAAAGATAGAAGCTCCAAGTCAAGGTCCTACAATGACAAAAGATCTTCTAGTCGAGAGCGAAACTGTTATAATTGTGGAAGACCCGGACACTATTCCAATGAATGTACGGCTCCCTACAAGAGAAGAGAAGATTCTCCAAAAAGAAGAAGCAAAGGATCACCACCAAGAGAGAGAAGGAGTAGAGATGATCGTTATGAATGAAGATACTCACGGAGAAGCAAGGATTCGGAAAGGAAGGAAAAATCATCAAGGAGCTACACAAGAAGAAGACATCAAGCTCATGTTGGTGAATGGGTATCCGGCTCCGACTCCGACAGCCACTCCAAGAGAAGTTATCACTCCGACTCCGAAGATACTCAAGATGAAGGTGTTGCCGGTCTAGCACTTGTGTCAACCAACTCCTACGACATATTTGACTCACCAAATGAAGGAATTTGAAGATGCTTCATGGCCAAAGGTCCTAAGGTAACACACCCCGAGTATGTTGATTTCAATAGTGATGAAGATGACTTGTTAGGTGATGATTTGCTTGGTGACAACTCTAGTGATGAATACTGTGATGAAAGACCAATTAATCATGCTAATCAAGATAAAATGAATGACAATGATAAGGAGAAGATTGAGGCTCTAACTAAAGAACTGAAAACTCTTAAGTTAGCTCATGACACTATCTTCGAAGATCATCGAGAACTTTTAAGAGCTCATGAGAAATTACGCTTTGAAAAGCTCAATCTTGAGCAAGGGCATGAGTTCTTAAAAGCAATCAATGATGATCTCCGCAAGAAAAGTTCTTCTTACATTGCCAAGCGTTTACTCTTATCCACTTACATGCCTCAAGTCAAGTCTAGTAACAAGAAAGATTCTTCCTCTAGCAGTAACAATGATCATGTTAAATCCAATATTGTTGCTTCTAGTAGTTCTCTTGATTCCACTAATGATTCTATTAGCCAAGTTACACTTGAGCAAGAAAATAGCTTATTGAAGGGAATTATAGAGAAAGGAGTGTACAAAAGCCTTGCCGGGAGTAAGAAATTCGAGGAAATTGTGCGCAAGCAAGGAATGCACCGGAAGAATCAAGGTGTTGGTTTTGAACGAAAGTTCAATGCCAATGGAGTTGAGTGGGAAGAAGATCAATACCCCAAGACAAAGTTTGTCCCTCAACAAGAGAAGTATGCTTCTTTTAAGGGGACACAAGCTCAAGATGATCTTCCACCACAAGACTACGAGCAAAAAGGCAAGGACAAGCTTCAAGAGGAAATTGATGCATTTGAAGAAGCTCCTAAGACCTTAGTCAAGTGGATTCCCAAGACTACTTCAAGTTCCACTTCATCAAGTACGACTACAACTCCAAGGATTCCCATCAAGATGATGTGGATCCAAAAGAAGAAGAACTAGAGAGTTCTTGAGGGTGACTCCGCCAACATACTTCACTCTTATCATTTTGGCAAGAACAAGTGCAATCAACTTCCACATCTTGCACTAGTTCAAGGAGTCACAAACCCTCTTGTTGGTAAGACAAGGGACAAGGTAACCTAAAAGTTTTCATGGACATCATCTTTTGTGTGCATCACTCGATGTCTATGGATATCCTTGTTTGTTCCTAGTGGGACTAACCCATGTAGGTATTGAAAGTGCAATTCACTCAAATGGATAGCTCCAAGAGATCTACATCAACATTGAGCATCCACATCTTCAATATCTACATGAAGTCATCATCGACAAAACCCAAGGTTAGTTCATCCCTCTTAGGGGGGATATCACATCTAGGGGGAGCTTTACTCTAAGACTTGAGCTAAAGCAACTCTAAAGATGTGAACAAAACAATGCTTTATGTAAAAGTGGTAACCCCACTTGAGCTTAAACGATGAGTATGACCTATGATCAAGTGTTCTCTCTTGACTCCTAAGTCAATATACTCATATATAGATGACCTAGTCATCGCAAATTGCTTGATAGATGCTAGAATTGGTTGTGCATGCCTTGCCACATATTTCATTTGCCATCTTATTGTGTGAGCATGCTGGTTGCATATTTTACTCATTCGAGGACATCCACTTGTTGTTTTGATTGTTTGGTTTTATCTTCTTTTGCCAAGTGGATGGACAAGAATGCCTAAGAACCTCCTCTAGCTATCTATGCTTTTCTCGTCTCAAACTCTATTCATGCTGCATCACAAAATTTGATCAAGTCAGATTCGAACCACTCTGTGTGAGGAGCGCTCGGAGTCCCTGATTCGTCATAGACTTAAACTTCCAAAACCTCTTTATGATTCTCGGTCTGACCGATACTCCACTTTCGGTCCTACCGAGATCATTAAGTTGATCTAGGTTTTCGATCTCGGTGCAACCGATTTGAACCTTTCGGTCACACCCCGAGTTTCAGTAACTGCACGCAGTTATGAATCTCGGTGCCACTGAGTCGTTCCACTCGGTCACACCGACAGGGTCGGGCTATATATAGTCACGGGCAAAATTTGGAAATTTCTCCGAACCCCTTCGCCCGCGCGATAGCCTGCTCTACCCTCGAGGTCTCCGGATCGTCTTCTCGCCGCCAGCAGCCTCCAGTCGCTGGTCTCCGTCACCGTCAACGGGAATTCTGCCCCGCCGTTGCCGCCGTAGCAAGTCCCCGCCGAACTAGGGTATGGACTTGATCTTTGTGCTATTCCTCAATCTGATTCCTAGCACATTGTGTTCTTCATGATTCTTGCCACGTTTGAGAAACTTCTATCCAGTCAAAACGCCCGTAGATTAGGTTTGATTCAAAAATTCTAGGTTTAGGTTTCCGCTGAAACCATCTTGGACCCACCGAGTTGAAAAACTCGGTCCCACCGATTTGGCTTATGCCATTGCACAAGTGAGACTCGGTCTGACCGAGAATTACGTATCGGTGTGACCGATTTTTGAACTCAGTGAAACCCTAGCAGTCTCGGTGCCACCGAACTGTGACTCGGTCCTACCGAGTTCACTAGTTTAGGTTCCAAAACTGCTTTGGTATCACCGAGTTTGAAAATCGGTAGATCCGAGATGATTTCAGTGGGAAACTAAAACTAAGTTTTTGGATCATTCTTTTGCAAAAATCTCTGCATTTTGTGATGCTCATCTTTTCTATCTCATCTATAATCTATTCACAGGGTCAGCAGTCAGTTTGCAGCATGTCTGATCAAAGTGATAGCCAAAACATGTCGGAGCAGCAAGTGGTGATGAGTGAGGGCACTAGTCCCTCTAGTTCATCTGATGAAGGCAGCAGGAGCACTCCTAGCAATTTGCCAAAGGCTGCCACGAGACAAAGGAAGAAGATGGACCATAACTCCATGTCCAATATGTACAAGGAAATTCCCAATGAAGCTCTTGACACCTTCAAATTTGGGTCTGTGCATTACGTTCTGTCAGGACTGCCTACGATCAATTGGATACTAAGGCACACCTTACTGCCCAAGTCTGGAGATCACAAGATGATCAGAGGCCATGCTATCAACTTGCTACATGTGTTTGATGTGCCTCAGAAGTTCAAGGTGATGAGCCTCATAGTGGAAACAATTAAGAGGACTGCAGCAGATCAAAAGAGGAGCTGCGGATATGCCCCTCAAATTCAGGAGCTCATCAACTCCAAGATGGGCACGGGCATATATTTGTTGGACAAGGAACACCTGCCCATCCGTCCAGATTTCGAGGACAATGAAGTTGTCATGACTGAGAACGAGCCATCATCTGCCCAAGCATTTGCAAAGAAGGAGAAGGCGAGGAAGGAGAAAGCTGCCAAGATGCCTACCCAAGAGGAGGCATCTGAATACTTCTTGAAGACCAAACAAGAGCAACTTGGTTACTTGATTGCATCCATGCTGAGGATTGAGCAAAGTCTGGCCACCCTCACTCAGAATCAGCAGAGCCTAGAGAGAATCATGGAACAGAAGTTCTATGACCTGGATGTCAAGGTAATGGAAGTTCAGTCTGCAGTGGAGCAGCTCCAGGAGGACATGCAAGAGAGGAGAGGCAGGACTACCACTCATACCTTTGCCAGAGTGCCACGAGGCCCGAGGTCATCTGCCGTGCCAGTTGCTAACACCAGAGCCACCACTTCAGCACCAGCTACAGCCTCAGTTCCACCAACTCCAGCATCTACTTCAGCCCCAACTCCAGCGACTACTTCAGCATCTACCGAAGCCTTCGTCCTTGGAGTGATCCAGACTCCACCACCACCTGAAGATCAAGCCTGAGCGTCGATTTAGCACTATGCATCTTCTAGGAACTTTTTGGTAACTTGTTGCCAAAGGGGGAGAAGATGTATAGATCATAGGCTTCGAGAGAGAGAGAGTGTTGCTTTTCTCTCTTGCTTTATTTGGTGGTTTTTCCGAACTTGTTTACTTTTGAGTGTTTGAGATACTACGTCATTATTTGTGAGACATTGATGATCATGTGTTTGATCATAAGCTACACTTAATGCTTGCTTAATATTATTATCCTATCTATCTTGTGTGATCATTCACTTTTCTTGGTGATGAGTGCATGTATTTCATTCTTATCATTTTGAGCGCTCCACCAAGATGTATGTGACATGAAAGAGTAACCCATGACTCTAACTCTTTGTGCATTTGCAATCCAAAGCAAATCTTAAATATGCACAAATTTAGGGGGAGCTCTTACTTATCACATACTTCTCAAAGCGACGATATATTTCATGCTTATTATCATTTGTCGAAGCTTTGATCTATATGTTCTCATCAATTACCAAAAAGGGGGAGATTGAAAGTGCAACTATCCCTAGGTGGTTTTGGTAATTCATAACAACATATAGCTCATTGAGCTAATGCTATTCCAAGATGATTATTTCAGGAAAGCTCAATGATTGGCATGGCATGGATGTGAAAGTGGAACCCTCAAAATGCTAAGGACAAAGGATTGGCTCAAGCTCAAAAGCTCAAGACTCTTCATTTTATATTTTAGTGATCCAAGATCACATTGAGTCTTTAGGAAAAGCCAATACTATTAAGGAGGGATGAGGTGTTGCTTAATGAGCCTCTTGCTTCATGTGCTTAGTGATATGCTCCAAAACCCTCAACTACTTTCCCATATCCACATATGACCTAAACCCTAAGCCAAACTCGATCCTACCGATTCTTCTTATCCGGCGCCACCGAGTTTCACTTGTCATTAGCCACTGCCAAACCCTAGCAATTCGGTCCTACCGATAGGGATCTCGGTCTCATCGAGATGGGGTTGCAAACTCTCTGTTTCCCTTTCGTAACTTTTCGGTCCCACCGAAAGAGCGAATCGGTCCCACCGAGATTGCAATGTAAACTCAGTGTTTCCCCTTTGTAACTTTTTGGTCTCACCGAGTTCCACTCGGTCTCACCAAAAGAGCAAATCGGTCCCACCGAGTTTGCCTGACCAACTCTCTGGTTAGCTAATTACCAAATTCGGTCTCACCGAGTTTGTGTAATCGGTCTCACCGAGATTACGTTATGCCCAAACCCTAACCATATCGGTCCTACTGAGTTGCGTGTCAGTCCCACCAAAAATCACTAACGGTCACTAGGTTTACTTTTTCGGTCCGACCGAGCTTATTGATTCGGTCCCACCGAGATTGGAAAACTGTGTAACGGTTGGATTTTGTGTGGAGGCTATATATACCCCTCCACCTTCTTCTCATTCGATGTGAGAGCCATCAGAACACACACACCATTCCAACTCATATGTTCTGAGAGAGAACCACCTACTCATGTGTTGAGACCAAGACATTCCATTCCTACCATATGAATCTTGATCTCTAGCCTTCCCAAGTTGCTTTCCACTCAAACCCTCTTTCCACCAAATCCAAATCCTATGAGAAAGAGTTGAGTGTTGGGGAGACTATCATTTGAAGCACAAGAGCAAGGAGTTCATTACCTACACACCATTTGTTACTTCTTGGAGAGTGGTGTCTCCTAGATTGGCTAGGTGTCACTTGGGAGCCTCCGACAAGATTGTGGAGTTGAACCAAGGAGTTTGTAAGGGCAAGGAGATCGCCTACTTCGTGAAGATCTACCGCTAGTGAGGCAAGTCCTGTGTGGGCGTTGGCCATGGTGGGATAGACAAGGTTGCTTCTTCGTGGACCCTTTGTGGGTGGTTGCTTCTTCGTGGACCCTTCGTGGGTGGAGCCCTGTGTGGACTCGCGCAACCATTACCCTTGGGTGGAGCCCTGTGTGGACTCGCGCAACCGTTACCCTTCGTGGGTTGAAGTCTCCATCAACGTGGATGTAGGATAGCACCACCTATCCGAACCACGAGAAAAACATCCGTGTCTCCAATAGCGTTTGAATTCTCCAAACCCTTCCCTTTACATTCTTGCAAGTTGCATGCTTTACTTTCCGCTGCCTATATACTCTTTGCATGCTTGCTTGAATTATGTGATGATTGCTTGACTTGTCCTAAATTAGCTAAAATCTACCAAGAACTAAAATTGGGAAAAGGTTAAGTTTTTATTTGGTCAAGTAGTCTAATCACCCCCCTCTAGACATACTTTCGATCCTACAATGATGATGATGATGATGATGAGGCGAACCAGGACACAGAAAGTCGTCGCGAAGGCAAAAAGGCCAAGAAGACCGGAAATGACTACCCTCCCGCATGCTTCACTCTAAGTCAGGAGGAGATCGAGCAGTTTTTCACCTGCCTTGTAGGAGTAAAACTTCCTTACGGTTACGCGGGGAAGATAAGCAGATACCTAGACCCAGTGAAGCAGAAGTTCAGCGGGATGAAGTATCACGACTGTCACGTGCTGATGACGCAGATACTTCCAGTTGCAATCCGTGGGATCATGGACGCGCACGTCCGTGAAACACTATTTGGTCTATGCAACTTTTTCGACGTCATCTCTCGGAAGTCGGTTGGCGTGAGGCAACTCAGAAGGCTACATGAAGAGATCGTGGTGATACTACGCGAGCTTGAGATGTACTTCCCGCCCGCATTCTTCGACGTTATGGTGCATCTGCTGGTCCATATCGTGGAGGATATCATCCAACTCGGGCCGACATTCCTGCACAGCATGATGCCGTTCGAAAGGATGAATGGTGTCATCAAAGGATACGTTCGCAACATGTCATGTCCAGAGGGAAGTATAGCCAGGGGCTTTCTGACCGAAGAGTGCATCTCCTACTGCACGAATTATCTAGGCATCGAGAACCCCGTTGGTCTGCCCGTCAACAGGCACCTCGGCAGGCTCGCTGGATGGGGTCACCGTGAGGGTCGCCGCGAAATGCATGTCGACTTCGAGGGTCGACTCGCCGAGTTTGAAAGAGCAAACCTAGTCGCGCTACAACACATAGACGTGGTCGATCCTTGGGTGGTAGAGCACAAAACCTTTATTGAGAAGACGTACAATGACCGAGGCCAACAGAGGACGGACGGAGATATAATCAAAGAGCACAACTCATGTTTCACGCGTTGGTTCAAGTAGAAGCTTCTGTCGTACCCTTTACATGAGGATTCTTCCGCGGAAGAACAACTCATATTCGCCTTGTCATAGGGCGCCGAGCACAACCTGATGACCTATGAGGCGTACGATATCAACGGCTACACATTCTACACCGAGGACAAGGACATGAAGAGTGATGGTTATCAGAACTCCAGGGTAACGATGGAATCCTACACCGGTAACGACAAGGACAGATACTACGGAAGGATCGAGGAGATCTGGGAGTTGAGCTACGCTGGAGAGAAGGTCCCGATGTTCCGTGTCAGATGGGCCAAGAGCGTCCTAAAAGAAGACCAGTATTTCACCACCATGGTTATACCCGAAGCCAAATCCAAGACCGCGGGCGCAAACGTCACCGCGAAAAATGAGCCATGGGTACTGGCTTCACAAGTGGACCAATGCTTCTTCATTACCGACCCGTCAAAGCCCAGTCGTGTTGTCGTGAGGAGAGGCAAAAGGAAGATCGTCGGAATGGATGGAGTAGCCAATGAGCAAGACTTCGACAAGTACGGCAACCCGAAGATCGAACATGACGACGACGATGAAGTAGCAGCATACACCACAAGAAGAAGCAGGACCACCCTACCTAAAGGACGTCCGTTCCATAGAAGAACTCCATTTGCGAAAAAGAAGGGCAAGAAGATTGTGAACAGATAGCTAGCTAAGATCGATTGTATTTAAATTGTAGCCTTCATTTCTCAGGCACTTTTTGATATCATGAATATTTTAAAATTTCATGGGCACTTTTTGAATTCATGAATATTTTTTCAAATTTGATGATATTTTTTCATATTCGATATGAAAAAATATTGAATATTCATGAGGACACTCGATCTCGATCCCCCTCCCTCTTGATAGCTATCCCCCTCGCCAGATCCCCCTCGCCGCCAAGCACCCCCCGCACCCTCCCCCCGCTCCACCGCCGCCGACGACCCCCCACACCCTCCCCCGCTCCACCGTCGCCGACGACCCACCGCACCCTCCCCCGCTCCACCGTCGCTGACGACCTACCGCACCCTCCCCTGCTCCACCGCCGCCGCCGACACCCCGCACCTTCCCCCGGCCCGCTCCACCGCCGCCGCCGACACCCGCACCCTCCCCCACTTTTTGAAGATATTTTAAAATAACAAATTTTATGATATTTTCAAATAAGAAATTTGATGATATCTTCAAATAACAAATTTGATGATATCTTCAAATAACAAATTTGATGATATTTTCAATTAAAAAAACAAATTTGATGATATTTTCAAAAAAATTGATGATATTTGATGATATCTTCTGTTTCAGTCCTCATGAAAATAAGAAATTTGATAAAAAACAAATTATTAGATGCAACAAGAAATAATGAAAAAAAATGTTACTAATGGCGCACCAGAGGAGGGTGCGCGATTGCTGTCAGAATTTTTTTTACTAATGGCGCACTAGAGGAGGGTGCGCCATTGCTATCAGAAAAAAAACTACCAATGGCGCACCAGAGGGTGGTGCGCCATTGCTATAGTGTCTAGCTGGATACCCCTTCGCCCGATCCCCCCTTCCTTCTCCCTCGCCAGATCCCCCTTCCCTCCCCCGCCGCGCCCGCTCCGACCACCCCTGGCCCGCTCCAACGACCCCCGCGCCCGCTCCACACCCGCTCCGGCTCCCCCACGCCCGCTCTGACGACCCCCGCGCCCACTCCACACCCGCTCCGGCTCCCCCGCGCCCGCTCCGACGACCCCCGCGCTCGCTCCACACCCTAGCACCTCCCCACTTCCCCTCCCCTCGCGCTGCTTCACCCAACTAGGTCGTCCCCGTCGACACCGCATCATCCCCGCGACCACCGTCGTCCCCGCACCCCACCAAGGAGTCCAGGAGCTCTGCAGTGTTCTTCTACATCATCTACGGCCAGCCGTTCGAGCTCGACGACTCTGCATCGTGCGGATCGAGGTCTTCTTCCACGTCCGGCCACCGCGGCCTCACCGTCGATCCGCGTCACCTCGTCAACCCCGGCCCCGCACGAGCTCGCCATCGTCTTCCTCTCGGGGAGCTGCACAGGTTCCCCTTCCCCCCCCCTTCGATTTTGTCGCCGTAGACTGTCGCACCACCGCGCCCCAGCTCCTGGTTGCCGCCCCCCCATGGCCGTGCTCCCCTCGGCCCCTGGCCGCGCCCTGGCCCCGCCCAGGCGCGCTCACCGCACCCTAGCACCGCCCATGCGGTGCGTGCTTGGGTGTGCGTCCGTTCGTTCCATTGGGATTGATTGGTGTGTCAAGTGATATCTAGTTTGTTCTGTGTTCGGGCTGCGATGTGGAAAATGATATTTAATTTGGCTGAACAGACGAACATCAAGTTGGGAGGCAACAGATTTGTACACATCAATTTTATCAGATTAGTTAGTTCCACATTTTCTGAGGTTTAGGTACTTGCGATTTTCCTATCCTGAACCTGAGGGCACAGGGAAAGCATGAATGGTTGTATTCTTTTTCTGAGCGAGCTGGTACTGTACTGTTGGTAGTATTTTGCAGTACTCCTGTAATTTTTATATTCAGGGTTGGCTTTGTTTCCCCAAAGCTATTACGTTACCATGTTATCATTATTAGTTGGTTGCTGCCTTTCGGTTCTTTTGGTTACAGACAGGTAGATTTTGTGGTACGAGTGGTTGTAAAGTCTCTCTCTCGGTAGTTGGCAGTTGGCACATACTCGGCTCGGTGTGAGTAGCTTGCTCACTCCACTGAATCTGATGACACAAAGGGGAGCTTAGGCTTACAAAGATTGTAAAGTTAGTATTCCACTATGCAATGCAAGGATCCGATGCACTCGTTGTTGCACCTGTTAATGTCTTGATACAGTGGTGCACATGCTACTAATAAAAGCAATTGGGCCGCTAGTGAAATGGAGCACTCCCAATCAAATTTCTACTATTGGTCTCCTATAAAATTATGAATCATGCAATATACCTTGTTACTAAGTGCATAATCAAGTGCCCTTTAGTTATTTACTATTTCAGAATGTCTTAAGCTGACACCTACTCTCAGCATATGACTCTAGAAGCTACTTGTTGTACCTATTTTGTTTCATACAGTACTGAATTTGTATGCCTATGCTTGATAATTTTGTTTCATATAGCTTTCTAGCTCCTTAGGGGGGTTGTTCCTCTTTACAGGTGTGTTAAACAGGGTTTTATGTGGTCATATGGAGTTTATTAGGTAGAGAAAGTACCTTGTGATTTTTCTAATTTTGGACATATATCAAGTCTCACCAAGACATCTTCATTACAACACTCAGCTTATCCAAGACATCTTCACTACATTCTAGACAGGATAGAAGCCTACTTTGTTTAGAAACAGAGTCAGAATTTGAAAAGGAAAACCCTTAAGCCAAACATACAACAAGCATTGACAACATAAGTGGAGACACTAATTTTCTCTGACTTGTGGAGGCTCTAATCCTCAGGGATCATGGCTAAAATAATTTTCCATGCCTGATTAGTGATTATCTAAATTAGTTTGTAAACTGTAGAGGTGGTTATGCTCTGGTTAAAAATAAAAACAATAATAGAAGATTTGTATTTTCTAAGTAAAAAACCCCACATATGCACCAAGATGTGATCTGTCAGAACTAAAGTAGACCTATCTCTGCATTAGTTGTTTTGTGCTTCAAGTGTCCCAGTCAAGGACAAACTGAGTGGTTGCAAAATAATATTATGTGGTCAATGTGGATTTACTATTTTCTGGTGATAGTTCTGAACTGGTAAATAAGTTAACATGCATAAGTGAGACTTGGCATTTTAAAGCTTAGGGTCTTCAACTTCAACCATGAATTGGGATGATAATGTTATTTTGCCTTCTTAACAGAATGGTGTCATAATCAGAACAAAGCTGCTGCAAATGCATACCTTTTTTTACAAGTGCATCTACACCTTCTGATCCATTTAGAGTTATCATAAATATATGTCCAAGGTTTTTTTCATTTCACTGTAGAGTCTTTGCTTCTGGACTCAATGCACATTCATCAGTCATAAGAGATAAATACTAGTAAGTCAAGGGCACCAGAATTTGATCATGCCTCTTTTGAGAAGTATGTCTATTGATTCAAAATTGATCATACTATTGATGATTTTTTGCTGGGTGACCTATTATATCTGGAATGGAAGCTCACATAAGTTGAGCTGATTTTTTTCCATATGAAAGCAGAGGACCATATGGTCTGTGGCTGGGTTTTGTCTCCGACCATTGTGTCGTGATGAATTTGCAGGTACCCCGAGAGGCCCTTGAGTTTGCTGGAATGTCGATTAACTTCCGTTCTGGCAAATTCGGGTACTCCATATGTCCTATTTTCAGCAAAGGTCATGCTAAAATTTTCCGTGAATTTTAGCATGACTTTGCTAAAAATAGGACATATGGGGTACTTGCGACTAATGCATGGGCCGGGGTATCTTAGTACTTAGGTAGGATCAACTGCCCTGCCATTCTTGCTGCATTAAACCATAGGTGGCAATAGAGCCAAGTGATTAGGCCCAACTTAGGATTCTCCTTAGCATCGATAAACCCTAGATGATAAACCCAACATAGGTGGCAATAGAGCCAAGTGATTAGTGCCAAGTGATTAGGCCCAACCTAGGGTGCCTCGGCATCGATAAACCCTAAATGATGAAAACTTAACTTGGCTTCTATAGGGTGCCTCGGTGTCGATGAGAACCTAAATGATGTACGCTTAGGCTTTTAGGGTGCCTCGGCGTCGACAAACCCTAAATGATAAAAGCTTAGCTTTTAGGATGCCTCGGTGTCGACAAACCCTAAATGATGAGACCATGATCTTGTTCCTTGACAATAACCAACTTTTTGACCAAACTTTTTTCCTATTTAGAGCGAAACATGGCCCACAACGATGAGGCCGGCGGTTCGGGCGGCAAGCAATTCTGGGAGCTGTCCCAGGAGTTGGAGGAAGAACCTCACCGCTATGAGGACGCCGCGGAAGACAACGACCCTGACTACACAACCCCTAGTGGCATCGGGGATGACACCACTGATGATGGCGCCGTGGATGCCACCACTGATGATGGCGGCACACGCACAGATGGCAGCCAACCGAAGAGGCAACAGAAGGACCGGCGCCCGAACGTGCTCGGCACCGTCAGGGAGGAATTTACTAAAGTGAACTCCGACGGGCATCCGACGACGCCCAAACACGTAGTCAAGGGGTACTCGGTTCAACTCGGGTGCATTCTTCGGAGCACCGCCTCGATCAACACCGATAACCTAAGGCATAAGGACCGAGGGAATTTGCACAGCCTCCTCTTCACGAAGCTGCACGAACGATACAAGTTCCCCGCTGAGTTCGCAAACACACGCCTCGCGGGGAATAAAGTGAACGGTGCCGCCCTCACGAGGATGAGCACGGCCCTGTCTACTTGGAAAAGCACGGTGAAGGCAATGATTGACAAAGGTGATAGTTATGAGAAGATCAAGGCAAAATATCCTTTGATTAGTGAAGATGACTATAAGGAGTTCAAGATCAAGTGCAAGAGCCCCGCAACCTCCGAATCAAGTTAGTGGGGGAAAGAAATGCGGCAGTTGAACATAGGGGTCCACCAACTCGGTCCCGGCGGTTACAGAGTGGTGGAGCCTATATGGGACAAGGAGGACGCGGAGCGTGTTGAGCAAGGACTACCGCCCCGCTTCGAGAAATACCGTGACAAGCATACTAGGAACTTTCTCAAGGCCCGGTACAAGGAGGACCCAGTAACAAAGTAGCTTACCACGGATCCGAAGACCAAGGCGCTTGAGCTTGTTCTAGTAAGCATTTCACCCCCATGTAATTAGCTCCATATGGTTCCATTCTAATTAATCCCCAATATTTCTAAATGGTTCACGTTCCTTCTGCAGGACAAAGAAAGCAGTAGCGCGGGGTCGTCTCAGAGCTCCCCTTTCGACACCCCTTTGAATAGGGCGTTGAACGTAATGAAAAACAAGGATAAGCTCAGTAAGCCAACGTCAGCTGGTCGTGTGGCCGGCAAAGGCTTGTCCACAAAATGGTCATCATACTATACTGCTGGTGGGCGAAAGGAGAAAAAGACCAGCTCGGAAAGCCAGTCGCGCGAGGTTGAAGCACTCAAGGGGCAAGTGGCGCGGATTCCGGAGATGGTCCAAGAGCAAGTGCAACAACAACTGGGATCGACGCTCACCGGCATTATGCCTACCTTGATTCATGGGATAACGACGTGGATTGCGGGTGGCCAACAGGGGCCGCCCCCGATTCCCAGCTTCACGGCCAGCAACTCACACAACACGTAGGTGGCGCCATTGGTGTCTCCGGCGGCGGCGCCATTGGTGTCTCCGGCGGCGGCGGTATTGGTGTCTCCGACACTGGCATTGGAGCTTAATGCACCCGGGTGTACGCCGGCCGACACCTCGCCAGCAAGCGGCCCCTCCGTCAGTTGCACGCCCGCCGTTGGCGGTGCCTCGACATTAGCCGAGCTTGGCGGCATCATGGTAACTAAGCCTCTCGGCCAAGGACTTCATCTCCCTGCCTTTGACTGGGCATCCCTGATGCCCTACATGTTTTCGCAGGGCGCCGCCGACGTTCCTTGCACTCTCCTGCACTTCGTGGGCGGCGAGTTGGTCGATGTCGCCAAGGGCAGAATCATTCAACCGGGCAACCCCGTGTTGCACGGTAATCCGATGCCACCCACAATGTATAGGGTTGAAGTGGTTCGGGTGCTGCCACGCTGCGACGAGCTGTTACCTTCGATTCGACCCGCTGGGGCCGACGAAGAAGATGAGATGACCCTCAGCGCCTGCGTAAGTTGGCCCCTTCTTTGGATGAAGAGCCAGATTCGTTTGGGGACGGGGGACACCACCCCACAGACAAGACCGCCAGTCGTGCCGGCGCCAAGCCATGGCAAGAATGCCGCAACGCTACCGGACATGCCGGACATCCCTATGGCACAGGATCCGGACATGCATATGGCACAAGATCCGGACGAGGACAACGGTACATTTACCAACGTTGATAAGTACTTTGCCGAACATGGGTACGATGACGAGTTCTGCGGGCCTCCTTCTCAAGAACCCAACCAAGACGACCGCTATCTAGCTGGTACGTCGGAGAAACCCAGTTGCAACAGGCGTCGTCTGGCATTCAGTTCTCAGGAGATGCCTCCAGCTGCCGCCTTCACTGAGACTCAGATAGCTGAGGTGTGAAATATTATCAGCCCCAACACGCTCAAGAAGGCGGTCTTTGAGCAGAACTCGGTCCCATTACAACAGATCAAGAAGAAGAGCCGGAAACGGCAGACTAAAAAGGGCGCCGGTGCGAGCCAGCCGGCACCGAGTACGATCCGTGCTCACGACGGGCCACCTTCACCTAAGGATATCTCGAGGAGGGTGCATGTGGCGGGTAGGGCGATGCTACCGACAAATATGCTCAATGCTGCAACCGGTGCTATGCGGAGTCTGCACGACAGTGTTCTTTCTTTGGAGAAGCGGCGTCTAAGAGAGAATGATGTGGCATACCCGGTTTTCGTGGCCAAGGTGCCAGAGGGCAAGGGCTTTGTGGATGGCGACATCGGGGGTATGATCGTCCTGCGGTTTGATGACATCTTTGCTATGTTTAACCTTCATCCGTTGCACTACACCTTCGTTCAGCTGTTTTCGCTGAGTATGGAGATGTGGATCATTAGAGACAAGACCCCGGACATCGTGATCGTCGACCCCTTCTACATGCGTGCCAAGCTCTTGAGCAGCGCTGGGGACCACCAAGTCGCGAGTTCACACCTCGAAGACGTCATTCTGGCAAACCCGGATAAGGATAACTTCCTTGTGGCTTACTTTCCCGAGTAAGTCATCCCTTAACCGCCCCGTAACATATGATTTCTTAGATTTCGATCGTTCTTTTTTTTTCTAACATTCCGTGTTCTGTGCAGTGACACACATTGCACACTCATCCTCTTAAGCCCGAAATATTCCATGGCCACGTATTTCGACCCGAACCGTAACTCCAAGATAGACTACACAAATATCAAGAAAGTTCTTGATGATGTTCTCCCCGGCTACGCCAAATCCGGAGGCACCTTCACCAGGGCAGTTCGTAAGTACGGCAAGCATGTGTTCGCCCATAATATGATGTTCTGCTATGTCAAGCAGCCGCCTGGCGGTCAGAAGGATGCCTACTACGCCCTCCATCACATGCGGGCGATCGTAAGGGACCATCATCACCTTCTGCTACCAAATAATCTCAAAGATTGGGCCACGAGCTTGTCGGCAATCCAGGACGCGGACATCATACAAGAATTCTTTCGCATCCAGTCAGAGTTTGCGGACATCATCCATCAAGATGTCCTTCATACCTCGGGGTAGTTCTACCTCAGATATCAACCGTCCAACAGGGAGATAGACGGAATGCTACAAATGCAGGCTGACAACGCCCGCAATTTCATGACCATCACGACAGACGGCGGCTTCATCCATGCTCCAGTCCCATGAGTCGAGTCAACAGTAGTGATGCTATGTGTAGTTCTGAAACATTGATTGGCTCATGTTGTAATTAAACTTTAATGAACTTGTATGTCTCTTTGATTTGGACAGTCGTTCAACTTAGATGTAATCGATGCTATTTATTAGTAGGACCATGAATCGTGCTATTAATGTCATGTCTTGCTTTTCTCTTCCGATCCTTTTGTTGCATACTTATATATTGCTTATGTATGTATTGTCTGTTGTTTGGCTTGTGCATAGAGATGCCGTCGTATGTCGTGTACAAGGGTAAGGTTCCCGGAGTCTACGACGACTGGGAGGAGTGTCGGAAACAGGTTCACCATTTCAGCGGTAACAGTTACAAAGGGTACACCACTAGGGCGGAGGCAGAATCTAGATACGCCCGCTATCTAGCGGGAGAGAGGAGGGAGCGTTGGAGGAACCGGATGAAGACCAGTTTCATCGTGATGATCCTCATCGTGATGACCGCAGCTCTCTTCTATGTGATGGTAGTTTAGATGATCGATATCAACTTGTAATGTGAAGACAAACTCGATACTCGCGGTCTCGAGACTTGTAATGTTTTATCTTTGTTCGGTCTTTTGAATTCGGAGACTAATATGATGAATTGTATTCGGAGACTAATCTTCTATTGTATTCGATGAATCTGCTATTGATGTGTGCTACTGTCTATATTCTGTCAAATAATATATTTCGTAACCTGTGCAAAAATCAAAAAAGAAAAAAAAACTAATATTCATACTAATGGCGCATCACTACAGAGTGCGCCATTAGTATGCCAAAGTATACTAATGGCGCATCACCAAACAGTGCGCCATTAGTATGCCAAGTATACTAATGGCGCATCCATCCGCAGTGCGTCATTAGTGTGCCAAAGCACATGGTTAAATATGGCCCGTGGGAGGCATACTAATGGCGCATGGTGTTATATACTAATGGCGCACTGGGTGGTGCGCCATTAGTATACCAGATACTAATGCCGCACCAGTGGTGCGCCATTAGTAATAAATACAGTGGCGTGATACTAATGGCGCACCAGTGATGCGCCATTAGTAGGCAAAACTGGTGCGCCATTAGTAGGCCTTTTCCTAGTAGTGCGATGATGACTACGTTGATGAAGCTGGAGCAGATATCATGGAGTCTTCATCGGAGCAGTTTTTCTAGTCGACCACCATATCAGTAGTAGTATTCTCCCATGTATCTAGTATAGCCCGAGCACTTTTGTAACGATAGATAGACCGTTGTATGCCCTTGTTTGATTGAATGAAGTGATTTTTTGTTTGCATTTGCCTCATGTGCATATGGGTAGTGTTTTCTCTCTAGACCTCATTCTATCCTATATTCTCATCTTTTCTAAACCCATCAGATGCCTCCGAGACGTGACAATGGATTTGCATTTCCACCGGAGCTCACTCAGTTGATCCAGCAGCAGAATACATTGATGCAGTTGCTAGTCCAGAATCAGAATCAGGGGAACAACAACAACAACCCACCACCGCCACCACCTATTGATCACTTAACCTGTTTTCTTAGGCTGAATCTGCCGGTGTTCTCTAGTAGCACCGAGCCTATAGTAGCAGATGATTGTCTCCGCAAGATTGGAAGGGAGTTAACCACTACAGGATGTACTGATGCTGAGAAGGTGCGCTTTGCCGCACATCAGTTGGATGGACCAGCAGCATCATGGTGGGAGAATTACACTGTCACCTACCCTATAGCCATGGTGACATGGGACCAATTTCAGCAGGCTTTCTGTACTGCCCATGTTTCAGTAGGAACTATGACCATGAAGAAGCGTGAGTTTCGCAACTTGCGCCAAGGAGGACGCACCGTTGGCCAGTATGTGGATGACTTTATTAAACTAGCACGTTATGCCCAGATGATGTTGCTACAGATGCAGCTAAGCACGAGAAGTTTCTGGAAGGACTGAATGATGAGCTGAGCATGCAGTTGATGGTAGCAACTTTCAACAACTACCAGGAGTTGGTAAATAGAGCTCTCATGATTGAAGGGGAGCAGCAGCAGATTGAGAACCGCAAGAGGAAGTATGGACAAGGGAAGTACAATTCTGGAGCTCAGCAGAAGCCACGTTTTAACCTGAAATCGGGAGGACATTTCCAGCATACCCATGGAGGAGGTATCTCGCACAATCATAATGGCCCCAAGAATGGTAATGGGAATGGAGGAAGCAACAGCCAGAACCGTACCTACCCATCAACACCATCCAAGAGAGACCTGAGCCAAGTCACTTGCTATTAGTGCTAGAAGACTGGACATTACGCCAATGAATGTCCTAAAGCCCAGAATGGAAATGGCAATGGAAGCTTAGGGAAGAAGCCGAACCCTTTCAACAAGGGACGGGTGAATCACGTCAATGTGGAGGAGGTTGAAGCCCAGCTAGATGCAGTAATAGGTAAGCTTTTGGTTAAGTCATTTACTGCAATCGTTCTTTTCGATATTGGTGCATCGCATTCATACATATCAAGGGTATTTGTGGATAAGTATAAACTGCCCATCAAAGTTCTTAGAACACCTATGTTAGTATATGGCCAGTCGAGGATGTTTTCAAGTGCCATTGAGTATAGGTAGGCATGTTTTCCCCTCGAATTTAATCATTTTGGAATCACAAGGTTTGGATGTAATTCTGGGTATGGATTGGCTATCGATGTATGGAGGAAACATCGATTGCGCCAGTAAGTCGATTTTGCTTACCACCCCAGAAGGAAGAAGGATCAAGTATGTATCGCGGCATGTGCCGAATAGGACTCGAGTAAATTCCCTAACGGGAGTTGTACAGGAGGAAGTACCGGTGGTAAAGGATTTTCCGGATGTATTTCCAGAAGAGTTGCCAGGCATGCCACCGGATAGGGACATTGAGTTTTTGATTGAGCTTTTGCCAGGCACAGGACCAATATCTAAGGGACCATATAGAATGCCCGCAAAGGATTTGGAGGAGATTAAGAAGCAGATTAAGGAGTTACTGGATAAGGGATATATTCACCCAAGTTCGTCACCTTGGGGATCGCCAGTACTTCTAGTGGAAAAGAAGGATGGATCGTTAAGGATGGTTGTTGATTATCGAGGATTGAATGAAGTGACGATCAAGAATAAGTACCCACTGTCGATGATCAATGATCTGTTTGACCAATTGCAAGGAGAAAAGGTATTTTCCAAGATCGATTTGCGATCAGGATACCACCAGTTGAAGATTTGAGAGCAGGATATACCTAAGATAGCTTTTACCACCAGGTACGGGCTGTATGAGTATACCGTTATGTCCTTTGGTCTGACTAACGCACCTGCATATTTCATGAACATGATGAACAAAGTGTTTATGGAGATTTTGGATAAGTTTGTCGTAGTGTTCATTGATGATATACTAGTTTACTCAAAGAATGAAGAAGAACATAAAGAACATTTGCGTTTAGTACTTGGAAAGCTCAGAGAACATCAATTATACGCTAAGTTCAGCAAATGTGAGTTTTGGTTGAAAGAAGTTGGATTCCTCGGACATGTTATATCCGGAGAAGGAATAGCAGTAGATCCCACCAAGGTTGTCACTGTGACAAATTGGGAAGCCCCAACAACAGTTGGAGAGATCCGGAGTTTTCTTGGACTTGCAGGATACTACTGGAGATTCATAGAGAATTTCTCAAAAATTGCAAAACCTATGACGGAGTTGTTGAAGAAGGATACCAAGTTCAAATGGACTGAGGAATGTGAGGCCAGTTTCCAGGAGTTGAAGAAATGTTTGGTTACCTCGCCAGTGTTGATTCTGCCAGATCAGCGCAAGGGTTACGAGGTGTATTGTGACGCTTGACGTCGAGGACTTGGAGCAGTGCTTATGCAAGAGGGAAGGGTTGTTTCATATGCTTCACGACAGCTTAAGCCCCATGAGTTGAATTATGCTACACATGATTTGGAGTTAGCAACCGTAGTGCATGCATTGAAGACTTGGAGACATTTTCTCATTGGAAACCATTGTGAGGTGTACACAGATCACAAGAGTTTGAAGTACATTTTCACGCAGAAGGAGCTGAATCTCAGGCAAAGGAGATGGTTGGAGCTCATCAAGGATTATGATATGAGATTGCATTATCACCCCGGAAAGGCTAACATAGTAGCCGATGTGTTGAGCTGTAAGAGCCATGTCAACACACTAATGACGGGAGATTTACCGAAGGTGTTAGTCGAGGATCTTCATGAGCTATGTTTGGAGATAGTTCCGAGAGGCTACGTTGCAGCATTGGAGATTCAGTCTACTTTGATGGATAAGATCAGAGAAGCTCAGAAGACCGACAAGGAGATTGCCTCTATAAAGGAGAAGTTGAGAAAAGGAATAGCTAAAGGATTTTGTGAGGATGAGCACGATACCTTATGGTTTAAGGACCGCGTTTATGTGCCTAATGATCCGGAGATCAGGAAGTTGATTCTGCAAGAGGCCCATGATTCACCATACTTGATTCACCCAGGAAATACTAAGATGTATTTGGATTTGAAGGATACTTTCTGGTGGTGAGGAATGAAGAAGTATATTGCAGAGTATGTAGCAGTTTGTGATGTATGTCAGAGAGTAAAGGCAGAGCATCAGAAACCAGCAGGATTGCTACAACCATTGTCGATACCCGAATGGAAGTGGGATAAGCTAGGCATGGATTTTATCACGGGATTACCCAGGACCCGTTCAGGCTATGACTCGATATGGGTTGTAGTCGATCGCTTGACAAAGGTAGCTCATTTCATCCCAGTAAAGACCACTTACACCAGTGCTAAGTTGGCAAAAATATACATCACCAGGATCGTATGACTGCATGGAGTTCTGAGGAGCATTGTATCCGATAGAGGAACCCAGTTTACCTCAAAGTTCTAGAATCAGTTGCACGAAACTTTGGGTACCAGGCTAGAGTTCAGTACAGCTTTACACCCGCAGATAGATGGACAGACCGAGAGAGTCAATCAGATTTTGGAGGATATGCTGAGAGCTTGTGCGCTAGATTATGGATCTAGTTGGGACGACAATTTGCCATATGCAGAGTTCTCTTACAACAACAGTTATCAATCCAGTTTGAAGATGGCCCCTTTCGAAGCCTTGTACGGAAGGAGGTGCAGGACCCCATTGTCGTGGGATGAAGTTGGAGACCGCCAGTTATTTGGACCGGATTTGATTAAGGAGTCTGAACAAAAAGTGAAATTGATTCGCGATAGGCTCAAGGTAGCCCAGTCCAGGCAGAAGAGTTACGCAGATTCTAAACGCAAGGAGACAGTTTACGAAGTGGGAGACCGAGTGTATCTTCGAGTATCTCCACTTCGGGGAGTTAAGCGCTTTAGAGTTAAGGGAAAGTTAGCGCCACGTTTTGTGGGACCATACAAAGTTTTGGAACGTATGGGAGAAGTTGCCTACAAGTTGGAGTTGCCCGAAGGATTGTCAGGAGTTCACGATGTGTTCCATGTTTCCCATTTGAAGAAGCGCCACGCAGAGATGGTTGATATACCGCTGAGAGATACAGTGCCGCTGGAAGCCGTTCAGTTGGATAGTGATTTGACCTATGAGGAGAAACCAGTCAAGATTCTCGAGTATGCTAGCCGAGTCACCCGCAACAAGGTTATCAAGTTTTTCAAAGTTCAGTGGAGCCACCACACCGAGGATGAAGCCACCTGGGAGCGAGAGGAAGAACTGCTGAAGGACCACCCTCACCTATTTTCTAGCCAACCCGAATCTCGAGGGCGAGATTCATCTTAAGGGGGGTAGGTTTGTAACATCCCAAATTTTCAATTTGGAATGTTATACACTAGATCATCAATGCATATCATATTTTATTTGCTTTTGGCCTGATCCAGAAATTCTATGCAACTCAACGACCCACGGAGAGAATTGGGGATTTCGTTATTTTCATATTTGGGTTCTCTCAAATTTTGAAAATAGGATCTTTGATTTTATTTATTTTATCTTCAATTATTTCTATAATAAAAATATGAGAGAGGGAATAAAATGACTTTCCCAAAATAAAGAAATATTGAAGGTTTAATAAAAAAATCAAGTAAGATTTTATTTCGGATTTTTCTCGCTATTTTATTTGAATTTAGGAAAAATTGCACGATTTCAAGACTGCATTTTAGGGCCAAGAAAATGTTCATCCTGTTCTAAATATTTTATTTAGACAGTGAAAATTTGTTTTGGCATTTTTAGATTTTTATTTATTTTTCTAGGATTTTTTAGTTCGACGGGATTATTTTTTTTAAAAAAAAAGCTCCCGCGTGCCCGACTAGGCCGAAGCCCAGCCGAGCCAAGCCGGCCCAGCCACCGTCTCCCGCACCGAGTCCCGATCGCCGCCGCCGCCCGAGTCCGGGAGGAGCATGCCTCCCGAGGCGCCCTCTCCCCCAAGCCAGGAAGCCCTCCTCCTTTTATAGCCGTCGCCGCCACCCCGCCTCGCCTCACCCCACACCGCCGCCTCACCTGCCGCGCCTGCCTCGCCGACACCGCCGCTCGCCGGCACACGCCGCCGCCTACCGTGTCGCACGCCGCCGCCTACCGCGCCGCTCGCTGCCGCCTACCGCGCCTGCCCCGCCGACGCAGCCGCCCGAAGCCCTGCCGGAGCCGCCGGACTTCGCCGGAGCCCCGATGAGGTAGCCGCCCGCCGCCGCCCCGGTTTTCTAAGAGAAAATGATTCGGTTTTTTTTCCAGAAAACCCTAGGTTTTATTTTTTTTCTAGATCAGTTTTATCGGTTCTTTTATTTTGCGGGCGTTCGCTCGATCATTCATTTTAACGAACGCGTTCACCGTTTAGTTTCAGATAACCAACGTTCGTTCGTTAATCTGTTCGTCAGTTTTTTCTTTTTCTCGGGTTTTTCCATGATTATTTATGATCGCGATTTCTGATCCGATATTCGTTTTAGTTTATCTTTTTGCTTGTTTATCAGAATCAGGCGATTCAAGCGCCTGGAGTTTCGTCTCGAAACCCTCTTTCCATTTAACCAACTCTAACAAGTTTTTGCATCTGTAAAATTTGACCTAGATCCAGATTAGTAAACGAAGCTTGTTTCTTTCGCCGTTTGACTTTCGTTGCTTCGTTTGATTTGATTCTTTTTGCAAAGCGGAGTTCTTAAGTTGAACTTTTTGGTTAGATTTCTTATTTGAGTTTTATCCGTGCATTAGATGAGTAATTATTGTGTGCTTTTTTGTTTGCGATAGAGTACCCGGAGTGCGCCGCTTGCTACTTTGAATCTCTAGGTTTCACGGATCATCAGCAAGGCAAGTAACACTTTGATCATACCTCTTACTACCCAGTTTTATTGCATTAGATCAATCCTCAAACAATTGCATGTTTAGGATCTAATTAAAATGTGGGTTTGGGGAAGTAGATGAGGTAGTACCTACTACCTGTTTTATTATCAAACCCTTGGGAGTTACTTCTACGTTTGCTTATTATGCCATGCTATCCTAGTAGACGTGGATTGGGTGAGTGTATCCATGGCAGATGTGAGATTGTTAATTAATGGTTTATTTAAGGTGGCAACTTTAATACACATCTGGGTGGATTGAGGCACCTGGGTATTCCAGCGATTGCCTGTTTTTCTTTATGGACCGCCACCCAGGCTCAAAGGGATCATGAGATTATTCATGCTAGAAACTTCCATGTGCAGCCACAAGCTACTGTGGGCTCTAGCATAGTTGATTAAGTCGTGCGAACTCTTACAGTGGTAGACTAGCAGATGTAGGGGAAAGTAGGTGTAATGGTCTACCCGATCGTAAGGTGCTAGCGTTTCTGAAAGACTATGTCTCGGTCATCCGTTTCTCAAACACCATGTAGTGCGAGAATCCCAACGGAGGAGATCGAGTCTTGTGGGGAAAAGTGCGCAAACCTCTGCAGAGTGTATAAACTAATCATGATTAGCCGTGTCCCCGGTTATGGACATTCTGAGTATCTAGTACTTGGATTATCATGTGAATCTCATCATGTTACTTTAATTAATTTTGTTGGGTTTTAATGATGATGTTTAATTGGGATTGAGAGGATGTCTATCTTCTCAATGTTTAACAACCACCATGATAGTTAAATAAAATTTATTCCTTTGCAGTAGGGAAAAACTGGCTTTACGCAAAACTGTAACCATAGAGCTTTCCACCAGCCATATATGCATGTAGTATAGCCTATTCTATTCACTACTCTCCATGTGTTACATTGCCAGCATATTCCATGTGCTGACCCGTTTTCGGGCTGCAACATTCATGGTGCAGACTTTTCAGACGACAAGTAAGGTGCCTTTAGGTCGCGGTTTTATACTCAGTGATGCCGTTGGAGTTGATGGACTCACTTATCTTCCAAGCCTTCCGCTGTTATCGTTATTAGATGGCCGTAAGCCATATTTATTGTAATAAGTTCTCTTTTGAGACATTCGATGTAATAAGTGTGTGATTACTACTCTGTTATAAATCCTTCAAGTACTGTGTGTGTCAGCATTACTGATCCAGGGATGACACTAAAGCACAGAGATCGGACTGTTTGAAGTCTGGTCGCTACAGACAATTAGTATTTTTGCACTGTTGGGCTGAGCGAGCCGGAAAAATAGGTGGGTTGTAGATCTTCGATTACTTTAGCATTATTTGGCTGGGCGGGCCAAAAAAATAGGTGGGCTGTTTACTAGGCTTGGAAACCAGGTCGTGGATTTAAAAGATCGATGCGACTCGATCGAGTATTTTTGCACTGTTGGGCTGAGCGAGCCGGAAAAATAGGTGGGTTGTTCACCTTCGATTACTTTAGCATTATTTGGCTGGGCGGGCCAAAAAATAGGTGGGCTATTTACTAGGCTTGGAAACCAGGTCGTGGATTTAAAAGATCGAGGCGACTCGATCGAGCCTGACGGACGACGGACGAAAAATATCAGACGTACGAAACGGACAAAAATTTAGGAGGAAGAAGCAATAGCCCTTTTATTATTAATATATATAATATATAATATATAATAATATAATATAATATAATAGCCCTTTTATTATCAAATATGCATATAGTATAGCTGTTTCATTCCATTACTCTCTATGTCTTACATTGCCAGCATATTCCATGTGCTGACCCGTTTCGGGTTGCAACGTTAATGTTGCAGACTTTTCAGACGACGATTAAGGAGTTTTTAGGTCGTGGTTCTATACTCAGTGATGCCGTTGGAGTTGATGGACTCACTTATCTTCCAAGCCTTCCGCTGTTATCGTTATTAGATGGCCTTAAGCCATGCTTATTGTAATTAGTTCTCTATTGAGACACTCGATGTAATAAGTGTGTGATTGCTACTCTGTTATAAATCCTCCAAGTACTGTGTGGCATCAGCATTACTGATCCAGGGATGACACCGGAGCACAGAGATCAGACTGTTTGAGGTCTGGTCGCTACAGTTGTTCACCTTCGATTACTTTAGCATTATTTGGCTGGGCGGGCCGAAAAAATAGGTGGGCTATTTACTAGGCTTGGAAACCAGGTCGTGGATTTAAAAGATCGAGGCGACTCGATCGAGCCTAACGGACGACGGACGAAAAATATTAGACGTATGAAACGGACGAAAATTTAGGAGGAAGAAGCAATAGCCCTTTTATTATTAATATATATAATATATAATATAATAATATAATATAATATTAATATATTTATATTAATTATTATTATATTATTATTATTATTTCCCTCTCATTAGGGTTTTCCTATCCTCTCGTCGGCGACTCCTGCCGTACGTAGAGATCTCTTCCCCTACCCCTGCTCACCGAGTACCCTTTGTCCCCCGACGGTTTGTGACGATCTAGTCTCATTCCCCTCTCCGGGAGACGAACTAGCGGTGGTAGGATTTTGGTTAGGGTTAGGTCACAAAGCTCGTACGATCTCACTTTCAGTCTAGGGTACGCAGGGATGGCGACAGAAGCTTCGGGGTGATAAGTATGGAGTGTCGAACCCACAAGGAGCTAAAGGTAAGATCAATATTCTCTCAAGCCCTATCTGCCACTGATACGACTCTACATACACCGAACGTTTGCTTCCAACTAGCAACGAGAAATAAAACTATGTTGTGGGTATGAAGAGGATAACTTTGTATGATATCGGAGAGATAAAATATAAAGTAGGTGTTGTTATCATGAAGTTAGAATATATTACTAAATATTATAAATAGCGAGTGTGGAATAATGGTTGATCGGTGTGCGGAATTGTCCTAGGCAATCGTTAATAAGACTGGTAATCACTATTGTAGTTTCATATGAGGGAGAGGCATAAGCTAACATACTTTCTCTACTTGGATCATATGCACTTATGATTGGAACTCTAGCAAGCATCCGCAACTACTAAAGATCATTAAGGTAAAACCCAACCATAGCATTAAAGCATCAAGTCCTCTTTATCCCATACGCAACAACCCCTTAATCGGGTTTGTGTTTCAGTCACTCACGCAACCCACTATAAGCGAATCATAAACGTACTGCAACACCCTACAGCGGGAACCTCTCACGCTTGCGCGACACGGAGGGCACCATAGGACAGCATCAAAGTAAAACATACAACTCATACCAATCTAGATCATCAATCAACCCAAAGGCAAAAGATATCTACTCAAAACATCATAGGATGGCAACACATCATTGGATCATAATATGTGGCATAAAGCACCATGTTCAAGTAGGGATTACAGCGGGTTGCCGGAGAGTGGATCGCGTAAAAGAGATGAGGATGGTGATGGTGATGGTGATGTTGATGAAGACAATCACCGCGGCGATGATTCCCCTCTCGATGGCACTCCAGTGCCACCAAGAGAGAGGAGGAGAGGTTCTCCCCCTTGTGCTTCCTCCTCCATGGCCTCCCCCCTAGATGGGGAGAGGTTCTCCCACTGGTCCTTGGCCTTCATGGTGACGATGGCACCTCCGGGATCCTCCTCCATGCCCTCCGGTGATGATGGCTCTCTCCGGCAGGGTGCCAGAGAGGGCCTAGATTGGTTTTCGGTGGCTACAGAGGCTTCTGGCAGCGGAACTCCCGATCTAGGTTAAATTTCTGAGGTTTTTGTATTAATAGGAATTTTTGGCGTCAGTCTCACGTCAAGGAGGTGCCCGAGGCGTCCACGAGGCAGGCCCATGCGCCTAGGGGGGTGGGCGCGCCCCCACCCTTGTGGGCTCCCCGGGACTCTCCTGGCCCAACTCTTTTACTCCGGGGTCTTCTTTTGGTCCATAAAAAATCCTCAAAAATTGGCACGTCAATTGGACTCCGTTTGATATTCATTTTCTGTAAAAACTCAAAAACAAGGGGAAAACAGAAACTGGCACTGGGCACTAGGTTAATAGGTTGGTCCCAAAAATCATATAAAATAGCATATAAATTCATATAAAACATCCAAGGTTGATAATATAATAGCATGAATACTTCATAAATTATAGATACGTTGGAGACGTATCAGCATCCCCAAGCTTAATTCCTGCTCGTCCTCGAATAGGTAAATGATAAAAGAAATAATTTATGAAGTGTGAATGCTAGCAAGTGCAATAGTTTCATCAATGATAGTTCCAATCACTTTTTCTAGCATCATTATATATCATAACAGTAGCTCTTCTTCATAAAACTCTTCATGATCAAGTAATAAGCTATTCACATGTTAAAGTATAGATCATAAACTTTCTTGAAACTAACAAACTATATTCTCAATCATCAAACAATTGCAATTCATCTTATTTTCAGGAAGGGTCTATGTCAGAGCTTTGATTTAGCAAACTCCACATACTTAACTATCATTTAGTCTTTCACAATTGCTAACACTCACGTGATATTTATGTGTTCAAAGTTTTAATCGGACACAGAGAAAGATAGGGGCTTATAGATTCGCCTCCCAACCTTTTACCTCAAGGGTAATGTCAACAATAATAGTTCATGATAACTTACATCCAATTTGTGACGCCCTCGATTCAATCGTACACTAATCATACACGCAAATGTGTATGATCAAGATCAAGGACTCACGGGAGGATATCACAACACAACTCTAGACACAAATTAAAATAATACAAGCTTTATATTACAAGCCAGGGACCTCGAGGGCTCGAATACATAAGCTCGAAAACACAAGAGTCAGCGGAAGCAACAATATCTGAGTACAGGCATAATTTAGACAAGTTTTGCCTTAAGAAGGAGAAGGCAAGGCCTCCTGCCTGGGAGCCTCCTAACTACTCCAAGTCGTCAGCGGCTTTCACGTAGTAGTAGGAACCCTCGGGGTAGCAGTAGTCATCAGTGGTGTCGTCTGGCTCCTGAGATCCATCATCTGGTCGCAACAAACGGGTATGGGGGAAAAGAGGTAGCGAAGCAGCCGTGAGTACTCATCCAAAGTACTCGCAAGACTTACATCAGATCTAAACTAAGTATGCATCTGTATCGAAGGAAATGGGTTGTATATGTGGACTAAACTGCAGAATGCCAGAAGGGAAGGGGAAAGCCTAGCCTATCGAAGACTAGCATCTTCTGGAATCCACCATCTTGCAGCAAGAGGAGGGAGTAGAGTAGCATAAAGTAAAGTAGTAGAAGTGTCATCAACCTCGACCAGAGATCCTTTCTCGACTGCCTGTGAGAAAGCAATCCCAGAGCCATACTATCCAAGTGTTAACACATTCCAATTCTCATCACCATCCAGTTCTCATCACAAGTATCCAGTTCTAGTTGTATCGATCGGGATACAACTCCAAGTGTCTGTTGCCGTAGGTCAGGCTATCGATAGATGTTTTCTTCCCTGCAGGGGTGCACCAACTTACCCACCACGCTCGATTAACTCCGGCCGGACACACTTTCATGGGTCATGCCCGGCCTTGGCCAAACAATACGCCGCAACCTGACCTAGACTAAATAGAGAGGCTAGCACGCTGGACTAAACCTATGCCCCCAGGGGTCATGGGCCATCTCCCTGGGAACTCCTGCACATTGCGTACGCGGCTGGTGAGCAGACCTAGCTACCTCCTTCAACAAGGCAGGAGCTTACGCAGTCCAACCCGGTGCGCGCCGCTCAGTCGCTGACATCTATTAAGCTTCGGCTGATGCATATGACGCAGAACGCCCATACTATGCCCACGTGATGGTTAGTGCTATCAGGCCAGAGGCCCCTCGGATCAAATATCCAAATCGTAGTGGATTAGGAGCACACGGTAACGAGCAGAGACTCACGATTGATGTGACCCCATCGCCCCGTCTCGAGTACTTGCGGCAAGGGCTAAGAATACCCGGCCACGCCTCGTAGTTATCTCGCGGGCACCTTCTAGGTCAACCCGACTCCACATTACTCGCTATTAAGCTCGTGCGGGTACCCCTCAGGGTCGACCCATCTTTAGTAACATGGCTCAGTGCAAAGTCATAGTAACCATAGTAACTGTGTCTAACACCAAGGAGAAAACCCGAGGAATCACCCCCGGTGAATTCCACTCGATGTTGTCATCAAGGTGAACGTAAGAGGATCCACCCTCGAGGTTCACATTTGATGGGTTGCACGACAGAGCCCTATCGGAAGTGGTTAAGGAGGAAATCACCCGCGATGACCTCGACCGTATAGCTACACTACGGAGATCTCATCAGGAGTGATGTAAGAGGTTCCACCCTCGGCACTCGATGGTAACTCTGCAGAGTCGCACAACTAGGGGGGTGATGTGCGGTGTCGGGGCCTGGACATCGATCACGTTGATCGAGTCATCGAACATAAAGCGGGGCAACTGGGACAAGGTGGGGGTCACTGATGGATCACTAACCAACCTATACTAAGAAGTTTAGGATAAGCAGGTAAGGTATAAAAGCAGGTAACAACAACAGGCTATGCATCAGAGTAGGATCATACAGAAAGCAGTAGCAGTTCTAATGCAAGCATGAGAGGGAAAGAAATGGGCGATATCGCAATGCTCAAGGAGGGTTTGCTTGCCTTGTTGCTCTGGCAAGGAGGGGTCATCATCGACGTAGTCGATCACAGGGGCAACATCGATCTCGGGGTCTACCGGAGAGAAGAGGGGGAAGAAACAGTAAATATAAAGCAACATAGCACCACAAAGCATAACATGATAATAAGATGTGCCAGGTGTGACCTAACGTATGGCTACACGATAAAGGTGAAGGGGGGAAACAGCCGGGAATGTTTTCCTGGTTCCGGACCTGTGTTAGACAAATGACCGGAGGGGGGAAAGTTCCATGTTCAGATAGCTAGAGGCATCTGACAGGTATGTGGGTAGTGTATTCGGGTTCGTCTCATCGTTCTGAGCAACTTTCATATATAAAGTTTTTCGATCCGAGCTACGGTTAATTTTCTATGAATTTTCAAATTTTAAACAATATTCTGAAGGTACTCTTAATTCAAAAATAAAGATTAAAATGCTAGGTGCACCCAGATCTGTGTACACGGAAGTGTACCAGCGGATGACATGTGGGGTCAGTGAGCAGAGTTGACCCAGTCAATATTTGACTAGTCAACAGATGAACAGTGCAAGTGGGTCCCATGTGTCATTGTCTTAGGTAAACCTAATTTATTTTAACACTTTAATTCTAACAGCAGGCCCCACATGTCACTGACTAGTTAGGGTTAAACTAATCCTAAAAATTAGTCCTAACTAATTTGTGAGGGGGGGGGGGTGGCCCACGCGGCAGTGGCACCAGGCCACACATTCAGCCGCTCGGCCATGGTCGTGCACGGCCAGTGGCCACGGCGCGGCCGGCCGTACGAGCGGGAGGCCGGTGGCCGGAGGCAACGCGGAGGGGCGAGGTGGAGCAGGCGGCAGAGGCAGGCAGAGGGAAGGTGGCCGGCGGCGAGCGGGTACAGGGTGGGCGCAGCCGCGCGCGGGAGCTGCGGCGGCGGCGGCTGGTGGCGAGCGCGAGTGGAGGCGCAGGCAGGCACGGTGGCCAGCGGCGGTTCCAGCAGCAGCGGAGCAAAGCAGCGGCGACGGGGCTATGCTGGGCAGTGCTGGGCGCACGAGCGGCTGCGGGTCAGCGGGCGGACGGCGGCAGGGATGAGCGGCAGCGAGGCAACGCGGCTGTGAGGCGGGACGGACGGCGGGCGAGGCGAGGCCACGCAACGGCGGGGCGCAGTAGGCCTGGCGCAGGGGGTGAGGAGGGCACGCAGGGAGCAGCGCTTGGAGCTGCAGGCGTCGGCGGGCGAGCGGCATAAGCGTAGGCGGAGCCGAGCGGCAGATACAGGGGCGGGGCGAGCGTCGTTCGGCACGGGGACAGAAGGCGGGGCCGGCGGCAGCAGCGTGCAGCAGGACAGCGGCGCGGGTGGGTGGCTCACGCATCACACGCGCGCGGAGCATCCATGCCGCGATGAGGCGCTTGCAGGCAGCAGCAACAGAGGCCGCGGCACGGTCGTGGTTGCGGGCGAGCGCACACGGGACATAGCCGAGGCGCGGTGAGTATCGGCCTACGGCGGCTACGGGAATGGGAGGAACGGGGGATTCGAAGGGGGGCTCACTTTGAGGCACACGGTGGCTGGCGGGAGCTTAGTAGCGCAGAAGCACAACGAAGTTGTCGGTGATCCACGGCGGGGCAGCGGTGGCGACTGATGACGAAGGCGGTGTCGATCCCGTCGAGGCGGTGGCTCCGAGCTTCAAGCACGTCCACGTAGTCGACGGAGAAGGAGCCGGCGCGTCTACCAGACATGGACCCAAGCGGCGGGGGTGACAGTTAGTGCGAGAACGACAACGAAAAGCGCGGTCACCGCACGAGCTCTCGCGCTCGAGTACGAGCCGAGGAGGAGGCGGCTCGATGGGGAAAGAGGGGGAATCGGGCGAGGGGTGGTCTAGGGTTCCGCTAGATGCGCTTATAGGATGTGGAGGGGGACGTGGAGGCCATCCACGGCCATGGCCGTCGTGGATGAGTGCCACGCACATCCTCTGCCTCCTGTAGCTCGAGGTAGAGGAAAAGGCCAGCCAGGTGGGCTGGGCCTGGTACAGTGTACTTTCTGGGCTGGGTGAACAGAGGGGGTTCTCTCCACTTTTCATTTTTCTTTTATCTTTCTCAGTTTCTTTTATTCTTTTCTGTTTGGATTAATTTGGGCTACCAAATGACTTTTGTTATAGGTGCAACTTTGCACATAATTATTACATAGGATTTTGAAGTAGCATACAAGGTCTCAACTCATTTGGAAAAGTTTCACCATTTATTTAAATTGTAAAGGATGAATTAAATACTACCAGTCCAAGTTTAAATAGGTTAATGGCATTTTAGGCACTGAAATAATGTTGCTTCGCATAAGATAATTAGTTTGTGAATATTTTCAACCCAACGAACATTTTTGTTTGAATGTTTGAAGAGATGATAAATTGGCTTGCATTTTAAATTTGAATTTGACTTGAGTTTTAATCAAGGGGCGATTGGCTTAGCAAAAGGGTGATGGCATGGCATCACTAGGGTGAGGTTACTGTAGTATGACACTGGGGGTGTTACAAATCTCCTCCACTATAAGAAGTCTCGTCCCGAGATTTAAGTGGGGAAGTAAAGAGTAACTTCGGAAGAATTGACCCTTATAGGGTTAATTATTTGGTGAACAATTCAGGAAATGTGGCAGAAGTATCTCTCGAGTTGAAACTTAAGAAAACATCGAGAGCAAAATATGAAGGTACAATAGGAAGTTTCACGCGAATGGGCAAACGATCGATACCTGAATAGAGTGTGAGACGGGGGGTTCCGAGCATCGGGAAGAGATCATCTCTCGGACGGTGGCTCGTGACAACACACAAAGCCAAGAGCAAATGATACTTCGGAATAAAGGATATATAGGAGAGTCAGGTTTCGATCCTGTGGAACTGTGGGTTATCAGCCCACCATGTGGGTTAACAGCAGGAAGGCACTAATCAATTTGCACGATCATGATAGCAAGGTAGGTCAGAATATAGCCTGTTAGTTATGTTGGCAACAACGTCGGTACCAAGGGTGAGGGATGAAGAGAACCATTTTCCCGCTCGTTGAACGAGGCGGGCCATTAGGCAAAGTTCTCGTCCATCGGTGGCTACCGGAATGTCATCAACAATAGTAACAGGGTTTTACTGACAGAGAGATACAACGAGGTGTTTATATAAGCAGGGAAATATTACTGCTTATATAATATAGATCACAATAAGGTTTAAACAAACCAATGGAAAGGAAAATGTCATTGTCAGATTAAACAGAACAATGGGAAGGAAAATGTGTTTAAACACATACTTCAGGAGTATATCCTTCCCAAGGACCAGCAGAGCATGATATCCATGACAGGATAGAAGTATAAAACCATTTAGGTAAGGGGGAAGAAAATTCATGACATTGCCCATGCAACGGTGTTTGGATAATTGATAAAGAAAATTTAGTATCGTGCTTCAAATGTTCTTATTGGAGATCGGATTATCATAGACATGCTTCGAGATAGCATTGACAAGTTTTCAAGCAAAGGTCAAACTTTGGATACACCAAAGATCCATCGGAAACAACTTAGAAAATAAGTCATACAATTTTAGCAAGGAAAAGATGAGGGTGTGGCCGACAGGCTCAGCCACAATCCATCTACATGCCAAAAAGGACGTAATTCCAAAATTATATGAACAAGTTTGTGTTGGGGAAGGCAAGAATGTTGTCGATGATAACATAAATCATCGAGGGGAAGGATTGTATTTCTCATCATGAATTCGATTGATATCCTGGAAAAGCTCAGAATGTTGATGATGATCACGACACATTTGTCGAGATATTTCATGAAGAGGTAATCGATCGGCATGACATCCAGTAAAAGGAATGATGAGGCGAAGGGTTATTGGAACCATGGGAACGACACAAACTCTAAATTAAGCTTGATGTTCAAGGCGAAATGATAAGGAGAGGATCGACGTAAGCTTAGCTCGTCGTCGGAAGTTGCCCCGGGCATAAGGACCAGGTATCCCAGTTAAAAGTTGACACGATAACAATATAGCCGATCAGGCTAGGAATGATGTGATGGGATATAAAGCTTCCCAGTATCCAGTACTAGGTGTAATGTCAGAGGGTAAATCGGAATAGAGGTTGGACAGAGAAAAAAATGATTTGCAGAGGATAAGTAATTCTAACTTACCCCATAAATGGGATCAAGGAGGAAGTATGGTTGGGACCATAACTACAAGGGATCCAATTCACGATACCGGAAGAATTATTCAAATGATTAAATATCCTTGCAAGAAGCTTTCATGATAAGTTCTACACCGTGTCCGTGGGCATGAACACAAAGGTTCAGGGTCGACTCCCACTTCTACAATGCATAACCTTTCATTTTACTTCTCGCTCTTGATGAAGCTGTAGTATTGAAATTTTATCTGACGAAAAGCCAGTAGAGTATAACCCGCATAACTTTCGAGTTCACACAGATTAGGGAAGGCATAGGTTGAATAGCCTTAGGGGTACAATCAATGGCGATTTGATTGATCGAGATTCAGCACATGTTAAAATGATGTCCGAGCCGGAAGGATGAATTCTAGGATCTGATTGAGGATTGCGAGCATTCGCAACATATTGTATCAACAGACTCAAAATGATAAAGACAAAGGATGACAATAAGATTACTAGACTTATGGTATTAACCATAATGCAAGCAAGCAAGAAATTCAAGTACAATAGGTTGTTGAGGATTTTTACAAGAACGAATGGTATTACGAAGACTTTTGTGAAGTACATGAATCAACTGAGGATGAGCGGATACTCGATAGGTGCACAAAGTTATCCGTATGGGTATTCAGGTGACAAGGAACTGCAAGGCAGTAAGCTCAGGGGATTCTCGGAACAACGGAGAGCAGTTCAGGGCATCTTGTAATACAAGATCAATGGGATTGAATGTAAGAATGGTAGGTGTAAGCAGTTATCAATAGGGATATAATAGTGGTAGGGAATTTGCAAAGGCGGTGGGTACGAGTGTCTCGGGAGAACATCGTAGAGTAACCTCGGAATTCTTCTAGTGCAGCAGACGATCATCGGTAATGTAACGCCCCGGACACACCCGCCGATGGTCGTTACTCCTAGCGGGATCTAGACCGGCCCCACAGATCAATACTAGTCTTTTCTGCACACTTTGTCCTCACTCGTGCGCACCCAGGAGCAACTTCCCGGTCGGTCACCCATCCTGAAACTAATCCAAGCTAAGCATTGAAAGTGCGTTATATCGACTAGAGGGGGTGAATAGGCGATTTTTATGAAATTCTTCACTGAGGAATTTGCCGGTGAGGAAATTCCTTAGCGAAGAACTACTAGCAGTGGAATAAGTACTCAAAAGTAAACATAACAGAATACAAGCATAGTCATCATGATGAAATGAAGACAGGCACAGAGTACAGGAAGCGTAAGCACAGGATAACACAGGATGAAGACAAACAGACTGAAGAAATTAAACTGAGGAAATTGAGAAATTCTTCAGTCAAAGTCTTCAAACACAGATATGAACAAGTACACAACTCAATTATGAGGAAATGAAAGAGTTGAGGAAATGGAAACAGTAAGCTTGGTGAAGACAATGATTTGGTAGACCAGTTCCAACTGCTGTCTTAGTTGTAAGTCTGGTTGGAGCGGCTGAGTATTTAAACTCGAGGACACACAGTCCCGGACACCCAGTCCTAAACACGCAGCTCAGGACACCCAGTCCTCACCGTATTCTCCTTGAACTAAGGTCACACAGACCTCATCCAATCACTCGTGGTAAGTCTTCAAGTGACTTCCAAACCTTCACAAACTTGGTCACTCGGCGATCCACAATTCCTCTTGGATGCTCTAGACCATGACGCCTAACCGTCTGGAAGAAGCACAGTCTTCAAAGGTAACAAGCGTCGGATCCACGCAGGATCAATCTCTTCAGTGATGCTCAATCACTTGGGGTTTGTAGGTGTTTGGGTTTTTGGTCTTTGGTTTTTCCTCACTTGATGATTTTCGCTCAAAGTCCTCGGAGGATGGGTTGCTCTCAAATGACAAGTGTCAGTTTCTCTCAGAGCAGCCATCCAACTAGTGGTTGTAGGGGGCGGCTATTTATAGCCTAGGGAGTAGCCCGACATGATAAGACATAAATGCCCTTCAATGATATGACCGTTAGGTGGATAGATATTTTGGGACAGCTGGCGCATAGCACAGCAACGGTCGGAATTTTGAGTAGCAAAATCCTCAGGGCTATCATGTTCCTCACTGTGTAATCCGCATTGGCGAATTCCTAACTCCTCAGTCAGAACAAATTCCTCAGAGACCAGAAGAACTTCGTCTCTGTCACTGAAGAACATGACTGGACTGTATGAGATTTCCAATGGCTTCACTCAAAGGGATTAGTAGGTGTAGGATTTTGATTTGAGCATCACATGGAAATTTTTCCTTAGTATTTCCTCGACCCCTTTAATAGTACGGTGTTTCCTATGACTCAAGAAAGAGAAAATGAAACTACGAAAACAAAAGTCTTCACGCTTCATGTTCCTCGAATGAATACCAAGTCTTCAAGGTCACACCAATTTCTTCACTTTCAAAGTCTTCAGAAAGTCTTCAGAAGTCCAAAGTCTTCAGTCGAAGAACTTCATTTTTAGGGGTCGACTTTCTCTGTAAATATCAAACTCCTCATAGACTTATAGACCTGTGTACACTCACAAACGCATTAGTCCTTTAACCTATAAGTCTTCAATACACCAAAATCACTAAGGGGCACTAGATGCACTTACAATCTCCCCCTTTTTGGTGATTGATGACAATATAGGTTAAGTTTTCAAAGGGGATGAACATATGAAGTGTTAGTACTGTTATTGAGGAATTTGATAGCAAGATATAGAAGAACTCCCCCCGGAAGATGTGCATAGTGAGGAATTTGCTTTTGAAGCAATGCACACTTGAAGAATTGAATCATGGAGATCTCCCCCTATATCTTGTAATTCATACACGCATTTGACATATAACAATGAAGAATTTGAAATGCATGATGAAATATGGTGACCGATGTAGTTCAGCATGCGTGTAATAATATTTAACGAGGAATAAGCATGCAGAAAAACACATCAAGAGTATCAGAGCACCATCGGGTTTAAGTTTACAACTCGATCCAATAAAAGTCTCAGAAGAACGAGAGTTGTAACTTTGAAAAAAAACGCCCATATAGAAAGACCCGCTTGAAGACTAACTCAAAATTCTCCCCCTTTGTCATCAAATGACCAAAAGGATCGAATATGAGGACTAACGCCCCTGAAGAATATCAAGTGGATGAAGGAGCGCCAGCGTTGTTGGGGTCGTTTGTTGTAGTAGGGTCTACCGCAGTGTCGTCCAAGTCTTCATTTTCATCAGTGTCGCGCGATGAAGAATATGAGCTGGCCACCAGAGAAGGAACCTTGACCTTCTTGAACTTCTTTGGTGGAGGTGCAGACCAGTCAAAATGTTTATTTCCTTATATCATGGTAAATGTTTATTATTCATGCTAGAATTGTATTAACCGGAAACATAATGCATGTGTGAATACATAGACAAACAGAGTGTCACTAGTATGCCTCTACTTGACTAGCTCGTTGATCAAAGATGGTTATGTTTCCTAACCATAGACATGAGTTGTCATTTGATTAACGGGATCACATCATTAGGAGAATGATGTGATTGACTTGACCCATTCCGTTAGCATAGCACTTGATCGTTTAGTTTGTTGATATTGCTTTCTTCATGACTTATACATGTTCCTATGACTATGAGATTATGCAACTCCCGTTTACCGGAGGAACACTTTGTGTGCTACCAAACGTCACAATGTAACTGGGTGATTATAAAGGTGCTCTACAGGTGTCTCTGAAGGTACTTGTTGGGTTGGCGTATTTCGAGATTAGGATTTGTCACTCCGATTGTCGGAGAGGTATCTCTGGGCCCTCTCGGTAATGCACATCACTCAAGCCTTGCAAGCATTGCAACTAATAAGTTAGTTTCGGGATGATGTATTACGGAATGAGTAAAGAGACTTGCCGGTAACGAGATTGAACTTGGTATTAAGATACCGACGGTCGAATCTCGGGCAAGTAACATACCGATGACAAAGGGAACAACGTATGTTGTTATGCGGTCTAACCGATAAAGATCGTCGTAGAATATGTAGGAGCCAATATGAGCATCCAGGTTCCGCTATTGGTTATTGACCGGAGACGTGTCTCGGTCATGTCTACATAGTTCTCGAACCCGTAGGGTCCGCACGCTTAAAGTTCGGTGACGAGCGTAATTAGGGTTTTTGTGTTTTGATGTACCGAAGGTTGTTCGGAGTCCCGGATGTGATCACGGACATGACGAGGAGTCTCGAAATGGTCGAGACACAACGATTGATATATTGGAAGCCTATATTTGGATATCGGAAATGTTCCGGGTGAAATCAGGATTTTACCGGAGTACCGGGGGGTTATCGGAACCCCGCCCCCCGGGGGTTATTGGGCCTACATGGGCCATAAGGGAGAAGAGGAGGGCTGGCCAGGGCAGGCCGCGCGCCCCCTGCCCCCTAGTCTGACTTTGACAAGGAAGGGGGGCGGTGCCCCCCTTTCCTCTTTCTCCCTTCTCCCTTCCTTTTCCAACAAGGCAAGAGGGGGGAGTCCTACTCCCGGTGGGAGTAGGACTCCTCCAGGCGCACCCCTAGGGTCGGCCGCACCTCCCCCTCTCCCTCCTTTATATACGGGGGCAAGGGGGCACCCCATGACACACAAGTTGATCTTTGTGATCGTTCCTTAGCCGTGTGCGGTGCCCCCTTCCACCATATTCCACCTCGGTCATATCGTAGCAGTGCTTAGGCGAAGCCCTGTGTCAGTAGAACATCATCACCGTCATCACGCCGTCGTGTTGATGAAACTCTCCCTCAACGTTTTGCTGGATCGGAGCTCGAGGGACGTCACCGAGTTGAACGTGTGCATAACTCCGAGGTGTCGTACGTTTGGTACTTGGATCGGTCGGATCGGGAAGACATACGACTACTTCCTCTACGTTGTGTCAACGCTTCCGTTGCCGATCTAAGAGGGTACGTAGAAAACACTCTCCCCTCTCGTTGCTATGCATCACCATGATCTTGCGTGTGCGTAGGAAATTTTTTGAAATTACTACATTCCCGAACAAGGACCTCATCCAGCAGTGGCCTTTGTCTTCAGCAGTGAGGGGCCAGCTGAGGAACTTGGTGCAGCTGAGGAACTAGCTGAGACACCTAAGGAAATAGACATGCCTGCAGTCCTTTGGCATGAGGCAAGATGCACAGGTGCTGAGGATTTAGTCGGAATAGCTGAGGGCTTTGGTGGAGGAGCTGAGGATTTTGAGGGAGCAGGAGCAGCATGAGGAATTGGCCGTGAGGGCATTGCTGAGGAACTTGGCCTTGAGGGCATTGTTGGTGAAGCACTTGGCTTGCGCGCAGGCTTCTTTGACATAGCCTTCTTTGGCTTGACAGCAAAGGCCTCAGTAGAGGCAGCAGCAGCAGCAGAGTCTTCATTGAATTTCCTCACTGCTTCTTTGGCTTGCTTAGCCAACTTGGCTTGGCGGTTGGCCCATTCATCAGGATAGTCCTCACCGCACTTGAGGCTGGTGGGATCAGCGATTTGGCCAGGTGCCAATGGAGCTCTTGGGCATGGACGATTGAGTGCGAATTTCTTCATGCACTTTGGAGTTACATACCTGTACTCCCTCCACTCTCGTGCCCATCTCCTCTCTATCTTTTGAATGCACACTTTGCGCTCATTCTTGGTTTCATCAGTAGGTGTGCAGTACCTAGCATATATTTCATCAAGGATCTCAAACGTTGTATTGACCTCAGGCCTCTTTCCTCCTTTCTGTGGCTTCTTACCGTCAGCCATTTTCTTCAGTTGAGGAATTTGGACAATTGAATTCTCTGAAGAAGTAGGCAACTTTTCTTCGAGGAACGCTGCAAATGAGTTAAGTTGATGAGAACCTAGTGATTCAGTAGCTGACATGAGTACCTATGAACAGAGTATAGTTGCGAGGAATTTGGAGAGGTCATATGCGTTCTCAGAAGCTTTTTCAAAAGGAACAAGTTTGAGGAATTTGACCAGATGAGTCTTGAAGAATTTCACTAAGCATTCTTTGTCTTAGGTTCCAGATTTGTATAGATCGAAGATCCACACAATTGAGGAATCTTGAAGAAAAATGATGCTTAGAGGAACGAATCAAGAACAGATGACTTGTGAGGTGTTTAGTGTGTGAAGATATGAAAAAAAACACCTTTGAAGATTTTGTAGAGAATCATTCGAATCAACGAGGGTAGTAAAAGTAACTTTTAATTACCCTGGATGAAGAACACGACGAACTGGAGTGAGGAGATGTGAAGTTCATCAGTGCAGATCTTCCACGCCCTAACTTGGCGGAGGAAGACGGCTACGGCGGCGGCGGAGTGAAGATTTCCGCGGTCGGCGCGAGTACGTCGGTGATGAGGTCGAGGCAGTGAAGCTCTTCCTCACCGGCGGCGATGAAGTAGCGACGGCGCTAGGGTTTGAGAAGCTCGAGCTGGAGAGAGGTCGAGTAGAGTAAAAGAAGTGAGGAAGGGAAGGAGGGGTATATATAGCCACGGTGAAAAACTGCTCGCCCGAAGAAATTGGACGAACGTGCCCCTGACCCTTCTCATTCGCATGACAGGTGTCACCCACGTAGTGAGAGGTGGAGATCGCGTTAGATCGTGGGTGAGTGGATAAGTATAACGTGGGATGCGGAACGGTTTGAGCGGCAAAGCCGAAAATTTAGATAAGATAGGTTTTAAAGTTACGTTCGCAATTTCTTCAGCTGTCAAGGACACAGTGAAGATTTTGAACGAGTTTCAAATAGAACACACATGAAGAATTTGTGAATAGTTTGGGTTGAGTATAGCATAGAGGGGGAAGGGTCCGATCACATTCACTTAGCAGAAAAACCAACTTGAAGAATTAGCAACAAGTGAATGTTGTAGAGGACATAAACTTATATATATATAGTCAATGAAGAAAAACGACGGAAGCAGTGAAGACAATGCAAAGTTGAAGAATATGAATAATTGAGGAATTTCAACTTTTGGTGGTGGCGTGACCCACCGTATAAGAATGATGATTTCAGACACCGCGTACAATTATCGTAGGGTTCTGAGAATCAAATTCTTCGTTAATTTCTTCACACTAAGAGTGTTGTTCTTCATTGAATTGAAGAAAAACGTTTCTTCATGTGTTGCACATCTAAGTCATCAATTTTGCATAAGTGTTAGGATGAGTGTCTTTTTCAAAGACCATTCGAAGATTCTAGGATATTTAGCTCACACCGCAACTTGCTAAATCTTTTCTCATCCAAGGGCTTTGTGAAGATATCAGCTAGCTGTTCTTCAGTCTTCACATGCTCAATAGAAATGTTGCCCTTCAACACATTATCACGAAGAAAATGATGACGAATCTGAATGTGCTTTGTCTTTGAGTGCTGAACTGGGTTGTGAGCAATCTTGATGGCACTCTCATTGTCACAGTAGAGAGGCACATTCTTCATGTTGACACCGTAGTACTTGAGAGTTTGCTTCATCCATAGCAATTGGGCACAGCAAGAACCAGCGGCAATATACTCAGCTTCAGCAGTAGATTGTGATACGCAGTTCTGTTTCTTCGAGGACCAACAGACCAAAGATCGTCCGAGGAAATGACATGTACCAGGTGTTGACTTGCGGTCCACATGATCACCAGCATAGTCAGAGTCAGAATATCCAATGAGATCAAAAGCCAAGCCCTTGGGGTACCATAATCCAAGTGTTGGTGTGTGAGCTAGATATTGAAGAATATGCTTCACATCCTTATGGTGTGATTCCTTTGGTGTAGCTTGAAATCGGGCACACATGCAAACACTAAGCATTATATCTGGCCTAGATGCACATAAGTACAATAAAGAGCCAATCATGGAGCGGTATACCTTATGATCGAAGTCAATACCATTTTCATCAGTGCACAGATGGCCATTTGTGGGCATAGGAATTTTTACGCCTTTGCAATCTTGCATGCCGAATTTCCTCAGTACATCCTTGAGGTATTTCTCCTGAGATATGAATATGCCATTGTGTTGTTGATGAATTTGAAGTCCTAAGAAGAATTTCAGCTCTCCCATCATAGACATTTGATATTCTTCACTCATCATATAGGCAAATTCATCACTATAACGTTGGTCAGTATAGCCAAAGATAATATCATCAACATATATTTGGCACACAAACAATTCACCATCATAAGATTTAGTGAAAAGAGTAGGGTCGAGTGAACCGGGTTTGAAGCATTTCGTCATGAGGAATTCCTTCAAAGTATCATACCACGCCCGTGGGGCCTGCTTGAGGCCATAGAGAGCCTTGTTGAGTCTGAAGACTTTGTCAGGATTCTTTGGATCTTCAAAACCTGTGTGTAGCCTTGAGCTACAAGTCGTGCCTTATTCCTCACCACAAGGCCATTTTCATCTTGCTTGTTGCGGTAGATCCACTTTGTGCCGATGATATTGTGCTTGCGAGGATCTGGACGTTTGACCAGTTCCCAGACATTGTTGAGCTCGAACTGATGTAATTCTTCTTGCATGGCCTGAATCCACTCAGGCTCTAGAAATGCTTCATCTACCTTAGTGGGCTCTGTAATAGAGACAAATGCATAGTGCCCACAAAAGTTAGACAAATGTGAAGCTTTTGAGCGTGTGAGAGGACCTGGCGCTTTGATGTCATTGATGATCTTTTCAACTTGCACTTCTTTTGCAATGCGAGGATGAGCTGGTTGCCGTTGAAGAATTTGATCAGTATTCTCTTCAGCACCATTTTCTTTAGTATTTTCTTCAGGTGCATTAGCTCGACGTTCTTCATGTTCTGGAATGAATTCTTCAGCAGATTCTTCAGTGGGAATGACATCCTTAGTAGCCTTGAACTTGATAGTTTCCTCAGGTGTTGGTTCATCTATCATAGTAGGTAGGTGCTCTCTTTGCGAGCCATTAGTTTCATCGAACCGCACATCTACAGTTTCAACAACCTTGTGAAGAACGTTGTTGAAGACTCTATAGGTGTGCGAGTCCTTTCTGTAACCAAGCATAAAACCTTCATGTGCTTTCAATGCAATTTCGATGCAAATTTTGAGTTGTGATGAGGATCTCTTATCCAACATTTAGCACCGAAGACATTGAAATAACATACATTGGGTTTCTTATCAGTGAGGAGTTCATAGGAAGTCTTCTTGAAGAATTTGTGAAGATATACTCTGTTGATGATGTGGCACGCAGTATCAATTGCCTCAGTCCAGAACAGACGAGGCGTTCTGTATTCATCAAGCATAGTGCGAGCCATCTCAGCAAGAGTCCTGTTCTTGCGCTCCACGATGCCGTTCTGCTGAGGAGTGTAAGGAGCAGATAACTCATGAGTAATACCAAGTTCATCAAGATAGTCATCGAGACCAGAATTCTTGAACTCAGTGCCATTGTCACTTCTGATGTGCTTGATCTTCACACCAAAGTTGGTTGAAGCCCTCAAGGAAAATCGTTTGAAGACCTCCTGCACTTCATGTTTGTAAGTAACAAGGTGTACCCATGTATAACGAGAGTAGTCATCAACAATAACAAAGCCATATTGAGATGCTTCATTTCAAATAGTAGAATAATGATTAGGACCGAAGAGATCCATGTGAAGCAATTCAAATGGACGAGTAGTGGTCATGATAGTCTTCGCTGGATGCTTGGCCTTTGTCATCTTCCCAGCTTCACAGGCTCCACATAGGTGATCCTTGAGGAATTTTACATTCTCGATGCCAATGACATGCTTCTTCTTCGCAAGCGTGTGAAAATTCCTCATGCCTGCATGACCAAGTCGTCGATGTCAGAGCCAGCCTTCTGAAGCTTTTGCAAGTAGACACACGGCTGGTTGTGGTCCTGTAGAGAAATCAACAATATACAGGTCTCCTCTCCTAAAGCCTTCGAAGACTTTGGAATTGTCAGCTTCCATAACCACAACACAACGGTACTTGCCAAAGACAACAACCATATCAAGATCACAAAGCATTGAGACAGACATAAGGTTGTATCCTAGGGACTCAACAAGCATGACTTTATCCATGTGTCGATCCTTTGTGATCGCAACCTTACCTAGACCCAATACCTGACTTTTGCCTTTGTCAGCAAAGATGATATGCTTCAGATGCGACGGAGATAATGGAGCATCCATCAATAGTTTCTTGTCACCGGTCATGTGATTTGTACATCCACTATCGAGGACCCACTCAGTGGCTTTGGCTTGATCATCCTGCAGATGAATTAGTGCAGCTTACAAACTCATATACTTCATCAGTGAAGAATATGACATCAATTCATCAGATCAATTTCATCAGGCAAGAGAACAGATAAAGCAATATGAGGACATGAGAAATGAAAGTTCATTTCTTCATGATTAGGCTGCGTCCTATCAAGCATTCTTAGGTCTCCAGCAAATTCTTCAGACAATTACGTATGTCTGGAGACCTGACCCTGCAGAAGAGATTAGTTCTTTTTCTTCACCACCCACATCTGAAGGGGTGGCAAAGAGTTCATCATTCTGCGAGCTCCATACAAGAAGGATGGCATAGAAGCCAGTCCATTTCGTTTCACATAAGAGGGGTTAGAATAAGCATACGAGTAAGCAGAGAAATTCTTCGAGGACTTATGGACATAATGATTTGAAGAATAATGCACATATCCATAATCCTTAGATCTTCCCTGTGAAACAGACAGGTTAGCACAATGATGTTCATTTGAGGACTTTGATCCTTTTGAGGAATTTGATCCATGTGAGGAGTTTGGTCCATATGAGGACTTGGATCCATATGAAGAATTTGGTCCATATGAAGAATTTGATCTGGGGTTCCTATTCTTCACAGGTGGCGTCATGATGACATTCACCTAAAGATTTTCAAGGCATCTTTTGGGAACCCAGATTTTCTTCATAGGGGGACCGTTCCTGCAGTTAGTGCCAACATATCTAGCAAATACTTCACCATTCTGATTTTTGAACAGTTTGTAGTTGGAGTCAAATGACTCATCATCAGAATGAGGAGATTCACATGCATATCCAGATAGGTTAGATGGATCAACTGGAGGTCCCTTTGCAGCAACCCATGTAGTTTTGGGGTACTGGTCAGGCTTCCAATATGTACCATCAGCGTTGAGTTTCCTCTCAAAGGCAATACCCTCTTTCCTAGGGTTCCTGTTGAGGATCTGCTTTTTAAGCACATCACAAAGAGTCTAATGCCCTTTGAGGCTTTTGTACATGCCTGTCATGTACAATTCCTTCAGCCATGCATCGTCAGTGATACTAGCAATGTCCTCAGATGAGGAATTAGTGATAGCAGAGGCATGTGAAGAATTTGAAACATTAACAACATTTGAACATTCAGGTGAAGAATTAGCAGATTCACGTTCAATGCACTTCAAGCATGGAGGAAAAAATTCTTCCTGGGAAGCGTTGATATGTTGAGCAAGTAATGAATCGTGCTCCTTCTAAAGATCTTCATAACTCACTCTTAGCTTTTCAAGATCTTGCTTTCTTTGAAGAAATTCATAAGAAATCTTCTCATGATCGGATAAAAGAGTGTTATGATGACTTTGAAGATTGTCAAACCTAGTCTGAAATCTCTGAAGATTTTCAGTCAAGGCTTTAGTGCGATCCATTTCTTTGCCCAACATATCATCACTTTTGTCTAGCATGTTTTGAACCTTTTCTAAAGCCCTTTGTTGTTTTATAGCAATCTTAGCAAGTTTAGAATAGCTGGGCTTAAGGTTTTCATCAGATTCATTCTCACTTGATTCATATGAGGTATATTTGAGTACCTTGGCACCCTTTGCCATGAAGCAATAGGTGGGAGCGTAGTCATCGTCCCCTTCATCAGCTTTGTTGGTGAGGTCATTTTCTTCAGTGTGCTGACGAATGCAGTAGCGAGAGCTAGGCTCGCCACTCCGGATTCGGACTCCTCAGATGACTCCTCTTCCTCATTTTCTTCAGATTCAGCCTCAGAGTCCATTTCCTTGCCAATGAATGCCCTGGCCTTCTTGGAGCTGCTCTTCTTGTGATATGAAGGCCTTGAGGATTTTGATGATGAGGATTTTGTGGGTTTCTTCTTTTTCTTCGCATCATCAGAACTGTAATCCTTGTATTTCTTCTTCTTTGATTCCTTTTCCCATTGAGGACAATCTTGAATGTAATGTCCAGGCTTCTTGCATTTGTGGCAGAGCCTCCTCTTGTAGTCACTGGATGAGGAATCACTGCTCCTTGAGAGTCTTCCAAGGCGACCACGTCTTGAGAACTTTTGGAACTTCTTCACAAGCAGAGCCAGATCATGGCTTAGTTCTTCAGGATCACCAAGGCTGCTAACAGAGTCTTCATCTTCGGACTCAGATACTGCCTTGGCCTTCAGTGCACGTGTTCTGCCATAGCTTGAACCATAGAGATCTCTCTTTTCAGCAAGTTGGAACTCATGAGTATTTAGCCTTTCGAGAATATCAGCGGGATCAAGTGACTTGTAATCGGCACGTTCTTGTATCGTCAATGCCCGAGTGTCAAATGAGGAATCAAGCGATCTCAGCAATTTCTTCACCACCTCATGGTCAGTGATGTCAGTGGCACCAAGTGCTTGAAGCTCATTTGAGATGTCAGTGAGGCGATCGAAGGTTTGTTGAACATTTTCATTGTCGAGTCTTTTGAAGCGGTTGAAGAGATTGCGAAGAACATCAACTTGAGAGTCACGCTGAGTTGAGACTCCTTCATTCACTTTGGACAACCTGTCCCAGATAAGCTTCATTGTCTCCAAAGCACTCACTCTGCCATACTGTCCTTTGCTCAGATGGCCACATATGATATTCTTCGCTTGAGAGTCGAGTTGCTTGAATCTCTTCACATCAGCAGCATTCAGAGAAGGTGTGACTGAGGGAACACCATTTTCCACAACATACCAGAGATCGTTATCAATTGCTTCAAGATGCATTCGCATCTTATTCTTCCAGTAGGGGTAGTCCGTCCCATCAAAGGTAGGACACCCAGCAGAGACCTTGATCATACCTGTGGTCGACATAACTAAAACTCCAGGCGGTTAAACCAAAATCACACAGAAAAAGGGAGTACCTTGCTCTGATACCAATTGAAAGTGCGTTATATCGACTAGAGGGGGGTGAATAGGTGATTTTTATGAAATTCTTCACTGAGGAATTTACCGGTGAGGAAATTCCTTAGCGAAGAACTACTAGCAGCGGAATAAGTATGTAGCGACCCGACCCGAATGGATCAAGTCTACTGTGCTCCGGTGTCATCCCTGGATCAGTAATGCTGACACCACACAGTACATCGAAGGATTTATAGCAGAGTGGCAATCACACACTTATTACATCGTTGTCTCAAAGAGAACTTATTACAATAAATATGGCTTAAGGCCATCTAATAACGATAACAGCGGAAGACTCGGAAGATAAATGGGTCCATTAACTCCAACGGCATCACTGAGTATAGAACCACGACCTAAAAGCACCTTACTCATCGTCTGAAAAGTCTGCAACATGAGAAGTTGCAGCCCGAAAACGGGTCAGCACATGGAATATGCTGGCAATGTAACACATAGAGAGCAATGGAATGAAATAGCTATACTACATGCATATATGGCTAGTGGAAAGATCTATGGTTACAGTTTTGCGTAAAGCCAGTTTTTCCCAACTGCAAAGGAATAAATTTATTTAACTATCATGGTAGTTGTTAAACATCGAGAATGGTTGACAGCATTCCGATCCCAATTAAGTGAACAATTAAAACCCAACAACATTAATTAGAACTAACGTGATGAGATTCACATGATATTCAAGTACTAGATACTCAAGTTGTCCATAACCGGGGACACGGCTAATCATGATTAGTTTGTACACTCTGCAGAGGTTTGCGCACTTTTCCCCACAAGACTCGATCGCCTCCGTTTGGTTTCTCGCACTGCAGGGTGTTTGAGAAGACGGATGACCGAGACACAGTCTTTCAGAAGCGCTAGCACCTTACATGTGGGTAGACCGGTACACCTACTTTCCCCTACATCTGCTAGTCTACCCGTAAGAGTTCGCACGACTTAATCAACTATGCCAGAGCCCATAATGGCTTGTGGCTGCACACGGAAGTTACTAGCATGAATGATCTTATGATCCCTTTGAGCCTGGGTGGCGGTCTGAAATAAAAACAGGCAAGTCCCGATAGACATCAGGTGCCTCAATCCACCCAGATGTGTATTTAAGTTGCCACCTTAAGTAAACCATTAAAATTAACAAACTCATATCTGTCATGTATATCGCTCACCTAATCCACGTCTACTAGCATAGCATGGCATAATAAGCAAACGTAGAAGTAACTCCCAAAGGTTTCATAATAATACAGGTGATAGGTACTACCTCATCTACTTCCCATCCCACAATTTAATTAGATCCTAATCATGCAATATGAGAGGATTGATCTAATGCAATAAAACATGGGTTGTAGAAAAGGTATGATCAAAGTGTTACTTGCCTTGCTGATGATCCGCGAGACCTAGGGTTTCGAAGTAACAAGCGGCGCAATCCGGGTGATCTATCGCAGACAAACAACAAGCACACAATAAGTACTCATCTAATGCACAGGTAAAACTTGAACAAGAGAACGAACCAGAAATTTCAACTTAAGAACTCCGGTTGCAAAGAAAGAAAGAACAGACGACGGAAAAACAAACGGCGGAAGAAAACAACTCGGTTCTAGCAAGTTGAAACTAGGTCAAAATTTTACTGTAGCAAAGGCTTGTTCAAGTTGATTAGACGGAACGGCGGTTTCGAGACGAAACTCCAGGCGCTTGAATCACCTGATTCCGATAAACGAACGGGAAGAAAGACTAGAACGAAGATCGGATCTGAGATCACGATCGCGGAATAAATCCGACGAAAAGAAAGAGACGAACGGTTAAACGAACGGGCGTCATTAACCGGGAAAAATCGTTGATCACGTTCGTTGAGATGAACGGTCCTAAAGAAGAATGAAAACCGATCTAGGGTTTCGGAAGAAAACCGAAACAAAGCCGGAAGAAAAACCGGAAGAAAAAAGAGAAGAACCGGAACGGTTTTCTAGAAGAAAAACCGAACCGAGGAAAAGAAGAGGCGGCGCGGCTACCTCGGGAGGCGAGACTCCGGGCGGCGGCTTAGGGCGGCGGCGGCTTAAGGCGGCGGCGGCGGCTTAAGGCGGTGGCGGGCTTGGGTGGTGGGAGGAAAAGAGAGGGGGGGTGAGTATATATACTAGGAGGGGGGTGTGACTTGGCCAAGGGGCAAGGGGGGGGCGGCGGCCTAGAGTCCCGCTGGGACTCGGCTTCGCGCGAGGGGCTGGGGGTGGTGGCGGCTGGCTGGGCCTTGGCCCGGCTGGCCTGGCGCGCGGGAGCTGCTCCCCCTTTTTCTTTAAACGGTTACGCGCGCAGAAAAACAAAAGAAAAGAAAACTAAACGAACTCCGAAAAAATCTAAAGTAAATTTTCCCCGACTCCTAAAAATGAGTCGAACAAAATGAACTTTTCTCCGGGCCTAAAATGCAATTTTTGAAAACGCGCATTTTTCCCTATCCAAATAAAAAGCAAACAAAACTCCGGCAAAACCAAAATTTGATTTATTCATTAGATCTTCATTTTTCCTAACTTTGGGAAAGTCATATTATTCCCTCTCTCATTTTTTTTTGATATTGAAAAATAATTGAAGATGAAATAAATAAATCAAATGATCCTCTTTTCCAAAATTTGAGAGAACTCAAATATGAAAATAACGAAATCTCCAACTCTCTCTGTGGGTCCTTGAGTTGCGTGAAATTTCTAGGATCAACCAAAATGCATGAAAATATGATATGCATGATGATCTAGTGTATAACATTCCAAATTGCAAATTTGGGATGTTACAAACCTACCCCCCTTAAGATGAATCTCGCCCTCGAGATTCGGGTTGGCTAGAAAATAGGTGAGGGTGGTCCTTCAGCAAATCTTCTTCTCTTTCCCAGGTGGCTTCATCCTCTGAGTGGTGGTTCCACTGAACTTTGCAAAACTTCATAACCTTGCTGCGGGTAACTCTGCTGGCATAATCGAGAATCTTGACTGGCTTCTCCTCATATGTTAAGTCATCCTCCAACTGAATCGCTTCAAGCGGTACTGTATCTCTTAGCGGTACCTCCGCCATCTCGGCGTGACATTTCTTCAGCTGAGAAACATGGAATACATCATGAACTCCTGACAGTCCCTCTGGTAATTCCAACTTATAAGCGACTTCTCCCATACGTTGCAAGATCTTATACGGTCCAACGAAACGCGGTGCTAACTTTCCCTTAACTCCAAAGCGCTTAACTCCTCGAAGTGGGGATACTCGGAGATAAACTCTGTCTCCGGTTTCGTAGACTGTCTCCTTGTGTTTAGAATCTGCGTAGCTCTTCTGCCTGGACTGGGCTACCTTGAGCCTATCGCGAATCAACTTAACTTTCCATTCAGACTCCTTAATCAAATCCGGTCCAAAGAATTGACGGTCTCCAACTTCGTCCCATGACAACGGTGTCCTGCACCTCCTTCCGTATAAAACTTCGAAAGGTGCCATCTTCAAACTGGTTTGGTAACTGTTGTTATAAGAAAACTCTGCATACGGCAAGTTATCGTCCCAACTAGATCCATAATATAGTGCACAAGCTCTCAGCATATCTTCCAAAATCTGATTGACTCTCTCGGTCTGTCCATTCGTCTGTGGGTGAAAAGCTGTGCTGAACTCCAATCTGGTTCCTAAAGTTTCATGCAACTGATTCCAAAACTTTGAGGTAAATTGGGTTCCTCTATCTGATACAATACTCCTCGGAACTCCATGCAAACAAATGATCCTAGTCATGTATATCTTCGCCAACTTAGCACTGGTGTAAGTGGTCTTAACTGGAATAAAATGTGCTACCTTCGTCAAACGATCAACTACTACCCATATCGAGTCATAGCCTGATTTTGTCCTGGGTAGTCCTGTGATAAAATCCATGCCTATCTTATCCCACTTCCATTCGGGTATCGGCAATGGTTGTAACAATCCTACTGGCTTCTGATGCTCTGCCTTTACTCTCTGACATACGTCACAAACTGCTACATATGCTGCAATATCCTTCTTCATTCCGGTCCACCAGAATGTTTCCTTCAAATCCAAATACATCTTGGTATTCCCTGGGTGAATCGAATACAGTGAATCATGTGCCTCTTGCAAAATCAACTTCCTGATCTCCGGGTCATTTGGCACATAAACACGGTCCTCAAACCATAGGGTATCGTGCTCATCCTCACGAAATCCCTTTGCTTTTCCTTCGCTCAATTTCTCTTTTATAGCAGCAATATCCTTGTCAGATTTCTGAGCTTCTCTGATTTTATCCATCAATGTTGACTGAATCTCCAATGCTGCTACATAGCCTCTCGGAACTATTTCCAAACATAGCTCACGAAGGTTTTCTGATAACTCCTTGGGTATTTTCCCCGTTATTAGAGTATTGACATGGCTCTTACGGCTCAATGCGTCAGCTACTACATTAGCTTTTCCGGGATGGTAATGCAATCTCATGTCATAATCCTTGATGAGCTCCAACCATCTCCTTTGTCGGAGGTTCAACTCCTTCTGAGTGAAAATGTACTTCAAACTCTTGTGATCCGTGTACACCTCACAATGATTTCCAATGAGGAAATGTCTCCACGTCTTCAATGCATGCACTACGGCTCCTAACTCCAAATCATGCGTGGCATAATTCAACTCATGAGGCTTCAGTTGTCATGAAGCATACGAAACAACTCTTCCTTCCTGCATAAGCACTGCTCCAAGTCCTCGACGTGAAGCGTCGCAATACACCTCATAATCCTTGGTCTGATCTGGCAAAATCAATACTGGTGAGGTAACCAAGCGTTTCTTCAACTCCTGGAAACTAGCCTCACACTCCTCAGTCCATTTGAACTTAGTATCCTTCTTCAACAATTCAGTCATAGGCTTTGCAATCTTTGAAAAGTTCTCAATGAATCTCCGGTAGTATCCTGCGAGTCCAAGAAAACTCCGGATCTCTCCAACTGTTGTTGGTGCTTCCCATTCGGTTACGGTCTCAACCTTAGTGGGGTCAACTGCTATACCTTCTCCGGATATAACGTGTCCGAGGAATCCAACTTCCTTCAACCAAAACTCACATTTGCTGAATTTGGCGTATAACTGATGTTCCCTTAGTTTCTCCAAAACCAAACGCAAATGTTCCTTATGCTCCTCTTCATTCTTTGAATAAACCAGGATGTCATCAATGAACACTACGACGAACTTATCCAAAAACTCCATAAACACTTTGTTCATCAGGTTCATAAAATAGGCAGGTGCGTTATTCAATCCAAATGACATAACGGTATACTCATACAGTCCATATCTTGTGGTGAATGCTGTCTTAGGTATGTCCTGATCTCGAATCTTCAATTGATGGTACCCTGATCGCAAATCGATCTTGGAAAACACTTTAGCTCCTTGCCTACGATCAAACAGATCATTAATCATTTGCAGTGAGTACTTATTCTTGATGGTTACTTCATTCAATCCTCGATAATCAACAACCATCCTTAATGATCCATCCTTCTTTTCCACTAGAAGTACGGGTGATCCCCAAGGCGAAGAACTTGGGCGAATGTAACCTTTATCCAATAACTCCTTAATCTGATTCTTAATTTCCACCAAATCCTTTGCTGGCATCCGGTACAGTCGCTTCGATATTGGGCCTGTACCTGGCAATAACTCAATCAAAAACTCAATGTCTCTATCCGGTGGCATGCCTGGCAATTCCTCAGGAAATACATCAGGAAAATCCTTCACCACTGGTACTTCCTCTTGCACAACTCCTGTTAGGCAGTTTACTTGTGTCCTGTTTGGCACATGCCGGGATACATACTTGATCCTTCTTCCTTCTGGTGTGGTAAGCAAAATTGTCTTACTGGCACAATCGATGTTTCCTCCATACATCGACAGCCAATCCATACCAAGAATCACATCCAGACCTTGGGACTCCAGAATAATTAAATCCGTTGGGAAAACATGCCTTCCTATACTTAATGGCACTTGGAAACATCCTTGTCTGGCCATGTACTCTGCTCCTGGCGAGCTTACTAGCATAGGCGTTTTAAGAATCCTAGTGGGAGGCTATACTTTTCCACAAATCCCCTTGATATGTATGAATGCGATGCACCAGTATCAAAAAGAACGAGTGCGGTAAATGTCTTAACCAAAAACTTACCGATTACTGCATCAGGCTGATCTTCAACCTCCTCCACATTAACGTGGTTCACCTGTCCCCTATTGAAAGGGTTCGGCTTCTTCCCAGAGCTTCCATTGCCATTTCCATTCTGGCCTTCAGGACATTCATTGGCATAATGTCCGGTCTTGGAACACTTGAAACAGGTGACTTGACTCAGGTCTCTCTTGGTTGGGGTCGATGGGGTGGTCCGGTTCTGGCCGTTGCTTCCTCCATTCCCATTACCATTCTTGTGGCCATTATGGTTGTGCAAGCTACCTCCTCCATGGGTGTGCTGAAACTGAAATCCCGGTTTAGGGGTAAAATGGGGCTTCTACTGGGCTCCAGAGTTATACTTCCCCTGTCCATACTTCCTCTTACGGTTTTCAATCTGCTGTTGCTTTCCTTCAATCATGATGGCATGATCTACCAACTCTTGGTAGTTGTTGAAACTTGCTACCATCAATTGCATGCTTAGTTCATCATTCAGTCCTTCCAGAAACTTCTCCTGCTTAGCTGCATCCGTAGCAACGTCATCTGGGGCATAACGTGCTAACTTGCTGAAGTCGCCAACGTACTGGCCAACTATCCTTCCTCCTTGGAGTAAGTTGCGAAACTCACGCTTCTTCATGGCCATAGCTCCTGCTGAAACATGGGCAGTGCGGAAAGCTTGCTGAAACTGATCCCATGTGACAGTGTCAATTGGGTAAGTGGCTGTGAAATTCTCCCACCATGCTGCCGCGGGTCCGTCAAGCTGATGTGCGGCAAACTTCACTTTCTCACCATCTGTGCATCCTGCAGTGGTCAACTCCCTTCCTATCTTGTGGAGCCAATCGTCTGCTACTATTGGCTCGGTGCTACTGGAAAACACCGGCGGATTCAGCCTAAGGAAACGGGCTAAGTGGTCAACAGGTGGTGGTGGTGGTGGGTTGTTGTTGTTGTTCTGCTGGTTCTGGACTAACATCTACATCAATTGATTCTGCTGCTGGATCAACTGAGTGAGCTCCGGTGGGAATCCATTGTCACATCTCGGAGGCATCTGAGGGTTTAGAAAAGACGAGAATTAAGAATAGAGTGAGGTCTAAAGGGAAAACACTACCCCAATGCACATGAGCAAATGCACACAAAATCACTTCATTCAATCAAACAAGGGCTTACAAACGGTCTAACTATCGCAAAAGTGCTCGAACTATTGTGTTTACATGGGGGAATACTACTACTATCTGGTGGTCATCTAGAAATTTGAACCGGTGGAAGACTCCATGATATCTGCTCCAGCTTCGTCTTCAAAGTCAGGTTCACTTGGATCCGAATCGGTGTCGTCGATGATGATGTAGTTGTCCGGACATGCGACGTACTCGTCTTCCTCCTTGGATGCTAACTTCCTCTTGAGTTCTTCAATCTCCTGCTTAAGATCGCCATTGTGTCTTGCTAGAGCTACGATCTCGTCCATGTAGTCCTTGCGTGTAGACTTCAGTTCTCCTTCTAGCTCGATGATCCTTGCCTTTGCATTCTTCAACTCTATCATATCATTGCACATCTGGTTCTCGTGGCGTCGAATGTGCTGGTTTAACACCTGGATGAAAGATGCAATGGATCTATCCTTCTTGGTGCTGACTAACTCCCATTGTTCGTCTCGGCGTCCGCAAATCTGGTAGATAGTGTCCTTGAGGTCTTCTTGATAAACTTCTCCAATGTGTCCCATGGTGATATGAGCTGCCATGCTCCTTCCCAGACTCCAGGTTGGTGCATTGAAAACACTATCTATGGGCTTCGTGATTGGTGCGAATGTCCTTCCCGGAACGTGAGCTTGAATCTTCCAGCGCTCCTCTTCAGGCAGAGTGGCGTTGAAGGTTCCCGTGAACCTTGGTAATCCAATGTTCAGGTACTTGGTGACTTCCTTCAAGTGAAATCCAAAAGGTGTGCCTTCATCCGGTTGAGCGTACTTAATCTTCGCGTTCGTCATCCTAAAAGGGTAGAAAAGATGAGGAGTTAGAAAATGAGAAGAGAATGGTGATCTATGGCTTTAACTTAGTGGTCGTGTCCTACAGTCAGCGTGTGCTCTGATACCATCTCTGTAGCGACCCGACCCGAATGGATCAAGTCTACTGTGCTCCGGTGTCATCCCTGGATCAGTAATGCTGACACCACACAGTACATCGAAGGATTTATAGCAGAGTGGCAATCACACACTTATTACATCGTTGTCTCAAAGAGAACTTATTACAATAAATATGGCTTAAGGCCATCTAATAACGATAACAGCGGAAGACTCGGAAGATAAATGGGTCCATTAACTCCAACGGCATCACTGAGTATAGAACCACGACCTAAAAGCACCTTACTCGTCGTCTGAAAAGTCTGCAACATCAGAAGTTGCAGCCCGAAAACGGGTCAGCACATGGAATATGCTGGCAATGTGACACATAGAGAGTAATGGAATGAAACAGCTATACTACATGCATATATGGCTGGTGGAAAGATCTATGGTTACAGTTTTGCGTAAAGCCAGTTTTTCCCTACTGCAAAGGAATAAATTTATTTAACTATCATGGTAGTTGTTAAACATCGAGAATGGTTGATAGCATTCCGATCCCAATTAAGTGAACAATTAAAACCCAACAACATTAATTAGAACTAACGTGATGAGATTCACATGATATTCAAGTACTAGATACTCAAGTTGTCCATAACCGGGGACACGGCTAATCGTGATTAGTTTGTACACTCTGCAGAGGTTTGCGCACTTTTCCCCACAAGACTCGATCGCCTCCGTTTGGTTTCTCGCACTGCAGGGTGTTTGAGAAGACGGATGACCGAGACACAGTCTTTCAGAAGCGCTAGCACCTTACATGTGGGTAGACCGGTACACCTACTTTCCCCTACATCTGCTAGTCTACCCATAAGAGTTCGCACGACTTAATCAACTATGCCAGAGCCCATAATGGCTTGTGGCTGCACACGGAAGTTACTAGCATGAATGATCTTATGATCCCTTTGAGCCTGGGTGGCGGTCTGAAATAAAAACAGGCAAGTCCCGATAGACATCAGGTGCCTCAATCCACCCAGATGTGTATTTAAGTTGCCACCTTAAGTAAACCATTAAAATTAACAAACTCATATCTGTCATGTATATCGCTCACCTAATCCACGTCTACTAGCATAGCATGGCATAATAAGCAAACGTAGAAGTAACTCCCAAAGGTTTCATAATAATACAGGTGATAGGTACTACCTCATCTACTTCCCATCCCACAATTTAATTAGATCCTAATCATGCAATGTGAGAGGATTGATCTAATGCAATAAAACATGGGTTGTAGAAAAGGTATGATCAAAGTGTTACTTGCCTTGCTGATGATCCGCGAGACCTAGGGTTTCGAAGTAACAAGCGGCGCAATCCGGGTGATCTATCGCAGACAAACAACAAGCACACAATAAGTACTCATCTAATGCACAGGTAAAACTTGAACAAGAGAACGAACCAGAAAGTTCAACTTAAGAACTCCGGTTGCAAAGAAAGAAAGAACAGACGACGGAAAAACAAACGGCGGAAGAAAACAACTCGGTTCTAGCAAGTTGAAACTAGGTCAAAATTTTACTGTAGCAAAGGCTTGTTCGAGTTGATTAGACAGAACGGCGGTTTCGAGAAGAAACTCCAGGCGCCTGAATCACCTGATTCCGATAAACGAGCTGGAAGAAAGACTAGAACGAAGATCGGATCTGAGATCACGATCGCGGAATAAATCCGACGAAAAGAAAGAGACGAACGGTTAAACGAACGGGCGTCGTTAACCGGGAAAAATCGGTGATCACGTTCGTTGAGACGAACGGTCCGAAAGAAGAATGAAAACCGATCTAGGGTTTCGGAATAAAACCGAAACAAAGCCGGAAGAAAAACCGGAAGAAAAAAGAGAAGAACCGGAACAGTTTTCTAGAAGAAAAACCGAACCGAGGAAAAGAAGAGGCGGCGGGGCTACCTCGGGAGGCGAGGCTCCGGGCGGCGGCAGCGGCTTAAGGCGGCGGCGGCGGCTTAAGGCGGCAGCGGGCTTAGGTGGTGGAGGAAAAGAGAGGGGGGGGAGTATATATACTAGGAGGGGGGGTGTGACTTGGCCAAGGGGCAAAGGGGGGGCGGCGGCCTAGAGTCCCGCTGGGACTCGGCTTCGTGCGAGGGGCTGGGGGCGGTGGCGGCTGGCTAGGCCTTGGCCCGGCTGGCCTGGCGCGCGGGAGCTGCTCCCCTTTTTTTTAAACGGTTACGCGTGCAGAAAAACAAAAGAAAAGAAAACTAAACGAACTCCGAAAAAATCTAAAGTAAATTTTCCCCGACTCCTAAAAATGAGTCGAACAAAATGAACTTTTCTCCGGGCCTAAAATGCAATTTTTGAAAACGCGCATTTTTCCCTATCCAAATAAAAAGCAAACAAAACTCCGGCAAAACCAAAATTTGATTTATTCATTAGATCTTCATTTTTCCTAACTTTGGGAAAGTCATATTATTCCCTCTCTCATTTTTTTTTGATATTGGAAAAATAATTGAAGATGAAATAAATAAATAAATCAAATGATCCTCTTTTCCAAAATTTGAGAGAACTCAAATATGAAAATAACGAAATCTCCAACTCTCTCCGTGGGTCCTTGAGTTGCGTGAAATTTCTAGGATCAACCAAAATGCATGAAAATATGATATGCATGATGATCTAGTGTATAACATTCCAAATTGCTAATTTGGGATGTTACAAAGTACTCAAAAGTAAACATAACAAAATACAAGCATAGTCATCATGATGAAATGAAGACAGGCACAGAGTACAGGAAGCGTAAGCACAGGATAACACAGGATGAAGACAAACAGACTGAAGAAATTAAACTGAGGAAATTGAGAAATTCTTCAGTCAAAGTATTCAAACACAGATATGAACAAGTACACAACTCAATTATGAGGAAATGAAAGAGTTGAGGAAATGGAACCAGTAAGCTTGGTGAAGACAATGATTTGGTAGACCAGTTCCAACTGTTGTCTTAGTTGTACGTCTGGTTGGAGCGGCTGAGTATTTAAACTCGAGGACACACAGTCCCGGACACCCAGTCCTGAACACGCAGCTCGGGACACCCATTCCTCACCGTATTCTCCTTGAACTAAGGTCACACAGACCTCGTCCAATCACTCGTGGTAAGTCTTCAAGTGACTTCCAAACCTTCACAAAATTGGTCACTCGGCGATCCACAATTCCTCTTGGATGCTCTAGACCATGACGCCTAACTGTCTGGAAGAAGCACAGTCTTCAAAGGTAACAAGCGTCGGATCCACGCAGGATCAATCTCTTCAGTGATGCTCAATCACTTGGGGTTTTTAGGTGTTTGGGTTTTTGGTTTTTGGTTTTTCCTCACTTGATGATTTTCGCTCAAAGTCCTCGGAGGATGGGTTGCTCTCAAATGACAAGTGTCAGTTTCTCTTGGAGCAGCCAACCAACTAGTGGTTGTAGGGGGCGGCTATTTATAGCCTAGGGAGCAGCCCGACATGATAAGACATAAATGCCCTTCAATGATATGACCGTTAGGTGGATAGATATTTTGGGACAGCTGGCGCATAGCACAGCAATGGTCGGAATTTTGAGTAGCAAAATCCTTAGGGCTATCATGTTCCTCACTGTGTAGGAAATCCGCACTGGCGAATTCCTAACTCCTCAGTCAGAACAAATTCCTCAGAGACCAGAAGAACTTCGTCTCTGTCACTGAAGAACATGACTGGACTGTATGAGATTTCCAATGGCTTCACTCGAAGGGATTAGTAGGTGTAGGATTTTGAGTTGAGCACCACATGGAAATTTTTCCTTAGTATTTCCTCGAACCCCTTTAACAATACGGTGTTTCCTCTGACTCAAGAAAGAGAAAATGAAACTACGAAAACAAAAGGCCCACTGTTTCTACGGCCCGTAAAAGGCCCACTGTTTCTACGGCCCGTAAAAGGCCCACTGTTTCTACGGCCCGTAGGAGGCCCAGTGTCACTACAGTAAATATTAGCCCATGGTTATTGTGGCCTAGTTTTAAAAAATAGGTTATTGCAGCCACTAGTTAACCACGGAAAAAGAACTGCAATGACTACAAGCAAACAAATAAACAAGACAACAAGGAAATAAATAAGCAAGCAACTAATGCTAGGCTATCACGGCTATTACACATATTGCATCCACTGGGCTTCAAAGTTCGCCACCAGTGAAAATATAGGGAACAAAGCAGCATATCATATACACTGGCCGTCAAAATTGGCCACCAGTGCAAATAAACGCGGCAGCAAAGAAGAGCATAACTGAAACAACTTCAGAAGAGCTCAAGAAACGTTATCCTGGGTATCCACCATGCTGGCAATAAGCTTAGCAAGTTGTTTAGCTTTGTCCTGTTTGGCGCTAAAATCCTCCAACGCTTGTTGTTGCACCAGAAAGTATGCATCTGAATGCTCCAGGGACTTCTGCAGTCCTTCCGCTTCTTGTCACAGCACAGCTGATCGATGTCTTTCAGCTTGTAGTTGAGACTCAAGAAACCGAACTGATTCAGACATTGAGTCTGAATAGCTTGTGCAAGCGGTAGTGGCCAGTAACTCCAACAATAAACCAAGACAGGATGTGTCACTATCCTGAACCTTATCTGCATTACTTCCTTTACCGTTGCTTAATAAGGCACTCTTCCCCAATATTCTGTCAGCATTCTAAAAGAAGAAACAAGCAGACACATAACAAGTTTAGCATGTACTACTATATGAAACTCATTTCGGTGAACCAGTTCATTAGTAAGGTGGATAGGATTAAACTACCAAGTCTTCTATTGCCAAGTACTAGTACATAATAAAAGCATCAAACAAACATATATCTATGTCCTATGGTAGCAATGGAATCTTAAATTAGAACAGTTGTTCTTCAGGTTTAGGCACTTGTTCTACATGAACAGAGTACAGTAAAACGCAAGAATATAATACTTAAAAATAGAAAATGAGCTCATAGACCTTACCACATTCTTGGTTCGGGACCAATATAGAACAAGGCGTTCCTAGTCATCGTCCAGTAAATGTGTCTCAGGAGAACGTAAGGGAATTTGATGAGTTTCTTTGCCGGTGAAGTACGTTTTCTTCAGGTAATTCCGATACTCCCACCAAGCATTCTTGAAGATAGCAGAGGTATTAGCACAGGTTACCTCATCCTGAGTTTCCAAATCAGTCCTTCTCTATAGAGAAAAATGGTAAAAAATTTTGTATTATAACCATCATGGAGGTAGGATGTATGAGACGAAGCAAAGTAATTGCCATGAATAACATTACTTACACATAACTCCTAGACAAACACCTGCAACTGGCATTTTACTTCATCTTCAGTATAATATTTCCAAGATGGGAAGATACGCACATACGATTTAACAACATCAAATGCGATAGATGCTAAACTACGACTAGCTGGTTGTGCTTCCTCCACAGGAATAGGCGTACTAACTGGTGGAGTTGCGGTTCGCCGTGATAGTACTAGCCCTTTGGGCACTGGAGCTGCCTTACTAACTACTCTTGTTTGGGAGCTCTGTGGTGGAGATGGTGCTGTGTCAACAGGAACTGGGTTACTATCGGCTGGGGTTGGGGTTAGATTGGGTGAAGCTGGTTCTCTGTCCATCATAGTAGGGGTACAATCTGCGAGAGTTTAGGTTATGTGTGGTAGGGCTGGTTCTTGTGCATGTACAACCGGGGTGCTATCTCCACCAAGAGGTAGCACTGTTTTATTTGAAGACCGTGTTTTTAGTCCGCTAGATATTGGCATCACCCGCTCCAATTCAAATGGCTGATAAACAGGAAACATAGTTGAATGTACAGACATTGTATGAGAGACAGATGCAATAGATAGTGTGGAAAAATGAGGGCATGAAATAGTTGACATGTATATTGTTTAACTAAAACGGATAGCATGACATAATTTCACATATATGATGTCTATCTAAACTCGATAGCATAGCATAACATAATTCAAAGATATGATGAATAACTAAATAGGATCGCATGACATAATTCACCTACATGTTATCTAAGTAATCAGGATCGCATCATTTAATTCACATATGTGATTTATATGCTAAACAGAGGGCATTCGATATGATGTCTGAACTAAGAACATGGTGTTGAATATTGTGTATATGATGTCTAAACTATGTAATGCAAGGCACTGTATGCATGATATGAACAGTATAACCATGCCAAGTTAGAGCATACACCTCAGTGGGGGAATAGGACTAGTCATCTATCTCTGAATCCATCTCTGAGGAGCTATCGGGACCCAACAAGAGATCTGCTTCGACAGGTAGCAATGTCTGCTCTGGAGGCCTTGTTTTCACTCTAGATTTTTTCCATCTCCCACCCAAATGGCTGATTCACAGGAAGAGTAGTTTAATGTACAAACATTGTCGACAAATGGAAATGTAATGAAGAAAAGGAAGGGCAAGATATCATTCAAATATATGATGCCTGGTTAAACAGGATGGCATTGCACATTTCACATATATTATGGCTGGCTAAAAGACATGAGACTACATAATTCCCATATATGATATAGAAACTAAACAGGTGGCATTACAGAACATGTCTAAGCTAAGCAGATGACATATATGATGTCAAAAGTAGGCACTGCAAGGCAACATATGCATGATATGACTAACATCATCATGCCAAGGTAGACCAAACACCTTGGGGGTAAATAGGAGTGGTTAGCGGCGTCCGTATCCGCCTCAGAACAGATATCTTCCTCTGGATTACAATCTGGAGAGGGGTGGGGAGGGTTTGCCATTGAACCCACCATCGAGCGATGTCTGCATGACATTGTATTACCGCGCAAAACTCTTCTCTTTTTCTCTACATGTTCAGCATGACTGTGTACAATATCTGACATGCATACGAAAAAAATATGGTGAGATTATGTAAGGAGAGCATGCAAAAATTTAGAGTGATGGTAACAACCAGTGGATCGATGTTTTTCCGTTGAACCAAAATAGCCCTAATGGATCAACGTGAATGTATAGTAATAAGTGATGCAACAAGTGTACAACCTCTTTGCCGTAGCCGTGTCGACCTCAGCATCATTGGGTTGGTTGCTGAAGCAGTTGAGGCAGAGGTGGTTGTCGGAGGTGTGGAGGAAGATCTGAGGAATCTATAGACGGCGTCCAGGGCATTGCTCTGTTGTGATGGATCGTTCTGTCATTGGAGCAGCTCCGGTGAGCCATAAGATGTCAAGGCTGAAGCAGCACAAGACAAACATCGTCAATCTCAAGTGGGACTCTAATAGCATTTCCAATCGATGATGTAAATTGGATGTAAAATTAACATCACCAAAAACCACCTAACTACAACAGATGAGGTAAAAACTATTAACTCTGAACTTAACTGTCGAAACTGAAATTTACTGTGGAATCTGAATGCTACTGTCAAAACTGAACGCAATGGTAGCAGAGAGGCACTTGACATGTAGTCTAGGGAGGGCCTGTAGTTCATCCTCGACCTGCACCCCCCTGAGCCGCCAGCCACCACCGGCCGAACCGACGGCCCCAGCGCTGCCTCGCCGCCCCGAAACAACTCACCACCGCCGCCCCGGCCAGTCCTCTAGCCCCCCCCCCCACCCGGAACCCTAAGATAGATAGTGGGGTACCTCTACGGCGAGCCCCTGTCCCCGCTGCGGGTGGTTCTTCCTTAACTCCGGCGAGCCCACCCCCCCCCCCAACCCCTGAAAATCGACTGACCCAAAAGTCGATTCAGTCGACTGAAGTGTGGCTTAATCGGAGTACAGCAGTAGCACGAGCGAGGGGGAGAGCAGCAGCAGCAGCAGCTGGGTGAGCGAGCGATCGAGCGAGAGCCGGAGCAGCAGCAGCAGATCCGGCTAGTATGGACGCCGCCGCCGAAGGGGCCTCACACGGGGGGAGAGCCGCCGTGGAGATGTCACCCGCGGCGCCGGCTTCAAGGTAGCCGCTCCATGGGGGTGCAGGATGGAGCACCGTCGGCGCCGGGAGGTCGAGTTAAGGAGAAGGTGCGATGCGATGAGTGTACAACCTCTTTGGTGGCGCCAAGTAGGCCTCGGCTTCGTCCGAGGAGTCGGTGAGGATGTGGAGGTTCCGGTGGAGCAGGTTAAGGCAGCGCTGTGGGGATGGAGCAGCCGTGATAGATGAGGCGATCGTCGGAGCAGCTCCTTGGAGGTGGAGGATGGGGCGGCTGAACCGGCGGGACGGCGAGATGGACGACGGATCCTCATCCGGGAAGGTGGACGAGGGACGTCGAGCTGTTGCGGTGGACGACGTCGTCGGGGAAGAGACTCCGGCTGGGCAGCGGTGACGTGGCGGACAGAGGAGGGTGGGGTTTCGCGGCTGGAGCGGAGAGGTTTTGGCGGCCTGGGATTTCGAATGGCGAAAAGGGGGTGATGGGAGGGGGTGAAGCATGACTTAGGAACGCGCTTGTCCAAAATGTAGGGTGTGTTACAAAAGTACCCCCGCCGATTTGAACTAGCGGCGCTTTCGGCTCAGGGTTAGAAGGGGGATTACGCATGTCGGGATTTGGCAGCTGGAGGGAGTTTTCGCACGCGTTGTAATTTCGGGATAGCAAGGCGCGGGTTGTGAAGGCGCCAGTATTGGGAGCACGATATCTGAATTTTTGGGATATAACAAGACGCGTGTTGAATTTCAGGGACAAGCCTAACGTGTCGTAATATTGTACTTGTACGTACCAAATCAATTCGCACTTCCCTCACCAAAAAGAAAACAAAAAAAATAAAATTATTCACACCACACAAAGAGAGAGTCTTGCCCCGTTTTACTATACAAATGCTATTCAAAGCTACTCCCTCCTTCCATCTATATAGGGCCTAATGCGTTTTTCGATCCTAACTTTGACCAAATATTAGAGCAATGATATATGACATGCAACTTACACAAAGCACACCGTTAAATTCGTCTGTGAAAGGTTCTTTCAATGATATAATTTTCACATTGTGCATGTCATGTACTATTAATCTTGTCAATAGTCAAAGGCGGTCTTAAAAATCTCATTACGCCCTATTTAGATGGAAGGGGGAGTATGAATCCATGTTATGTCCGATTAAATTTTTTCGCTTGCTATATAATGCATGTAACCTACTCATACCAACATTTTAGTGCATTCCAAATGTCTATACTACCGCTGCAATTCGAACTAAATTTGAATTTGTTTCTCTATTTCAATAAGAATCTACAATCATGATTGTTGCCAACTTCAACCATCAAAGTTTCCTTGCTATCCGCCAGATATAAATCAGACGGCCTATAATGTAGGATGGCAGGCACACCATCATCAACAACTCCGTTTTTTATAAGAGTAGAGATAAAATATATTAAATGTAGTATACCATGTTCATAACCACACCATGTTTATCACCGTTATATATATTCACACATCCGTCGGTTTTAAACACTATGATGAATTCATTAAATATCCGAATTCGCTTTTTACAATGAAGTATATATGATCTCTATTCGTCTTTTACACCCACACAACCCTCTTATCTTTGTAGCTAGCGCTAACTTTCTCTTGTGCATGCACCCTCCCTCAGCATTCTCTAGCTCCATCGCGCAAATTCATGTTTTCACTTTAGGTCGTTCACCCACGGTGTGTATAGGCCCCCCAGCTCCTTCTTTACGGCACACATCGATCGATATGCCTCTCTAGCCAGGTGTGCCTAGCACAAACACAAGCTTCCCCTCTTCTCTTGTCACCGTCCATGCCTCACTCCCACCACTCTTTTCATCGTTCTCGTACTCGCACTGATAGAGGCGAGGGTGTCCCGATCTTTCGATGAGATGATAACTATCGATTTGGTGGAGACGACTTTGATGATCCGACTACAAACGTGCACGACGTTTCACCTTAGCAATCGCTAAACCAATCTCCTGAGGTTACTGACGATGCTGGAAGCACGGTCAGCCTGACCACGAAGGTCTATTCCTGCAAGCAATCGAAGAACGAGCAAGAATATGATAAAGCAATCTGAATATCGCAAATATATATATATATGAAGTATTGATAATGGTGGGGATCCGTAAGCGGTCTTGGTCTGGTCGTTGGACACAAACGAAGTACACGAAGTTGCAATGGCTAACTTTTAACTAAACAAATCCCAAGGAAAAAGCTACTAGATGGATCTACTTATATAGGAGCAAGGGGTGGCGGCCAAGGAGGTGGGAGGACGTCCCAAGGCAGCCTAAAACTAACCCTAGGACGTACAAGGCTCATGGGCCCAAGTGGAGGTGATGCAACACCTTTGGGCTTGTAGTTTGACTCGGATTCTGCTGCAATGTCAGATTGTTTCGTCCGTAACTCAACGCTCCGGATGAATTTGAAGGTGAATCCAATTGGGTTGGAAAGAGCACGAAATCTAGTTTCCAACAAAAAAGAATCACTCAATTCGGAGTCCGTATGAAAAAGTTGTTGGCGTTTTGAGTCAGGTATGTCTGTGCAGTCCGAATCTGAATCCAGAACGTGAAAGACTTGGACTCTATCTTCTCTTGGCCCAAAAGTGACGTGAGAGGACTTTTTGAACACAACATAAACTTCTCCTTTTCCCTTATCTTCATATGTGGATTGTACAAATGTCCCATACACCTGCAATTAGACAAAACACAAAAGTGTGTGAAGTATTTTTGTTCTGGATAACATAAATAGATTATTGAATAGTTTGCATTAGAAATCACCTGACAAATATGCATGTGTGCAATATTTTTGGTCGTATCCAAGGTAGTCATGTCCTCATCATCCTCCCCTTTTTGAAAACAAAGCCGTCCTCGGCGTTGCTTAATCTGAAATGTGGCTAACAAAAGAGACAAGGTGTACATGTTGTATATGTATATGTCATCCAGTTTAACTTCCCTTGATTTTTGCACGTATGACACATGTATACATGAGTAATTTTCATAGTTCATAAAAATTAAAGCCAAAAAATTATCACAAGAAGTAGAAGGCATGAAAATATTAGAACTCAGTTTGCACATATAAGTGAAGCTCTTATTCATTTCAAAAGATTCGCAATGTTCATCATTAAACCATCCCAACTTTGGTGAATAAACCTTACTTGTATCAAATTTACATGCTACAACATGCTTAAATAAGCAAACATGCAATAAGTCATTGGACACAGAATCATCACCAAGATTGGAGGCCATATCAAAATGATTAAACATTAGTTCTTTTGCATCAACAGTTAATTCAATTGGTGCACTCAAAATTATTGATATTTCAGTTGTTTGATCACATGACGCATTCATGACAGTAACAAGATTCTCTAAAATAGGTGGTGTGCTCAAATCAACAGGTAACTCAATACATGACGCATTCAAGTTAACTAGGCATGCATCATTCTCATGTGAAGTTATATCATCAATACCTTTACTGTTACCTTGTGGCAAAGAGGTAGCTGATGTAGGTACGGACGTTGACAATGTACCATACCCTTGAGATGATGCCGCGCTCATAATCCGAGGTGCAATGATGGAGGAACCCACCGGCGGTGGCGAGCATGAACTGGAATAGTAGTTGTTGTAGTCACCTAATGCATCCTCCTGTATCTGTCTCTCAAAGGTACAGGCACGGACATACATACCAGTAATGCAACGCGGAATATACTGAAATCTTGCCTGAATATTATGGTTCAAACCACCAAAAAATCTATTCATTGTATCATTCTCAGATTCTTCTATGTCACAATGATGCATATAAGATTTGAACTCTTGGTAGTAAGCATGAACAGTGTTGTTGCCTTGTTTAAATTGTTCAAATTTGCGAAGCAATTCACGACGATAATAAGGAGGGAAAAATTGTTGTCTCATTACAGCTTTCAAAACTTTCCAAGTTGTGGGTTGGTTATCAATGTTTTTCTTACAATGTACACTCCACCAAACAGAAGCAAAACCAGTAAATGCTCTAATGGTAGCTCGTACTCTCTCAAGTTCAGAAAAATCATGGTGACTAAAAACTTGTTCTACTTCAAGCTCCCAAGCTAGATAAATAGCAGGATTAAATCTACCCTCAAATGATGGTAAAGAGATAACCTGACCATATGCTTGTGTGTGTTGTCCCAACTCTCGTGATGGTGAAGATGTGTCCGTCGTCCAAGAACTTCTATCTCTGGAACCTGTCATGATTAGTAGAAACAAGAACCAAAATTCGAGAATAATGTTCCTATGAACTACTAGGATGTGGTTGTAAAGTGCTCACAGTAAAGCAAATATCAATATCTTACAAGTTCTTACCATGCGGCAGGTGGTGACAGGCAACCAGCGGTGTCAAATAACTCCGAAGATTGTGTAAAGCGATTGCCAGGGGAACGTGCGTATACACGGTGTAGAAATATATGGAACTGGGTTGGCTATATATGGTAGCAAAAGATTAGCAATAATCAATTCAGAGATGCAATGTTGAATAAACGCTCAACGACGGTACTGTGCTGGTCCTAGGCTAGACCGAACTAGAGACGCGAGCCTAGAACACTAATGAGGTCACGACGTAGCACAACCAGCATCAATGAAGGATACTAAGTAGCTCTGGACAGCAAGATATAAGTGAAGATCACAACGGCAGTAAAGATAATGATGTGAAACAACAGCCAAGCTGTTTTACTGAACAGTGCACAAAACAGATTCCAATCCGAATTCAACTACGAGACTGAGTCTAAAAAGATCCGAATTTTGTTTTTTTTCTCTCTCTTTTTTTCCTCACACTTTTTTTTTCTTTCTCTCCTTTTTTTCTCTGACTTTTTTTCTCTTTTTTTTCTCTCTTTTTTTTCTCTCTTTTTTTCTCCCTCTTTCCAAAACAAACTAGATAAGATGCAGATTGGATCAAGTGAAGATGTGAACGATCTCAACTATTATTATGACAATGAATGGTGGGTAGCACGTGGTGGAAATTCATGGATGGGTGATGGACAACGGAAGAGATAATGATGCAGCGGTGGCTTGACTAATGTGAACAGAACTCAAAACTCTAAACGAACTAGACACTAAGACCAGCAACTCGACACGACGATGCAACCGATAATTCAACTATGCAAGCAATGAAAAGAAAATTGCAAAGGCTCAGACTGGCTTGGACCAAGGATGAATAGATCTAACCCTTTTTTGTGGCTTTTTCTTGGACAATAGGTAAGAAAATAAATCTAATCTAGGAAAACTGGAAATTCTCACCGAGCAACCTGAAAACTGATACCACTTGATAGAGGCGAGGGTGTCCCGATCTTTCGATGAGATGATAACTATCGATTTGGTGGAGACGACTTTGACGATCCGACTACAAACGTGCACGATGTTGCACCTTAGCAATCGCTAAACCAATCTCCTGAGGTTACTGACGATGCTGGAAGCACGGTCAGCCTGACCACGAAGGTCTATTCCTGCAAGCAATCGAAGAACGAGCAAGAATATGATAAAGCAATCTGAATATCGCAAATATATATATATGAAGTATTGATAATGGTGGGGATCCGTAAGCGGTCTTGGTCTGGTCGTTGGACACAAATGAAGTACACGAAGTTGCAATGGCTAACTTTTAACTAAACAAATCCCAAGGAAAAAGCTACTAGATGGATCTACTTATATAGGAGCAAGGGGTGGCGGCCAAGGAGGTGGGAGGACGTCCCAAGGCAGCCTAAAACTAACCCTAGGTCGTACAAGGCTCATGGGCCCAAGTGGAGGTGATGCAACACCTTTGGGCTTGTAGTTTGACTCGGATTCTGCTGCAACGTCAGATTGTTTCGTCCGTAACTCAACGCTCCGGACGAATTTGAAGGTGAATCCAATTGGGTTGGAAAGAGCACGAAATCTAGTTTCCAACAAAAAAAGAATCACTCAATTCAGAGTCCGTATAAAAAAGTTGTTGGCGTTTTGAGTCAGGTATGTCTGTGCAGTCCGAATCTGAATCCAGAACGTGAAAGACTTGGACTCTATCTTCTCTTGGCCCAAAAGTGACGTGAGAGGACTTTTTGAACACAACATAAACTTCTCCTTTTCCCTTATCTTCATATGTGGATTGTACAAATGTCCCATACACCTGCAATTAGACAAAACACAAAAGTGTGTGAAGTATTTTTGTTCTGGATAACATAAATAGATTATTGAATAGTTTGCATTAGAAATCACCTCACAAATATGCATGTATGCAATATTTTTGGTCGTATCCAAGGTAGTCATGTCCTCATCACGCACACTCCTCCCCCTCGATATAGTATGCCTCTCGTACCACCTCCTACATGCATCCCTCTCTCTCTCTCTATCCTTCTCCCCGTGCCTCATTTGCTTCTAACACACACATGCATGTATACCGATCGATCTCCCAACATATACCTAGATCGACTTTAACTACCCCCTCCCATCGATTGACGTACCTCACAAGTTATGTCTCTCCTTTCTCTTACAAAGGGCGATTGATCTTCCTATGTAGTTACGTCTGCTTACCACAGCCACATCGTCCCCCTCGTCATTCGTGCATGCCTCCTGACCCGTCTCTCACACGCACGTGCACAGACAACAAGCAGCCACCTCCTCTCTTATTGATATTGCGGGCGTGCCCTCCGTTTGTCTAGCAAGCCTATCCCACCATTTGTTAGAAGCAACTCCACTACCACCCCCTCCAACACTCTAGCTCTGTCTCTCTCCCAACCTTATTCATCTCCTGCACATATGCATGGATGCCGATCGATCTCCCTTAATACATGAGGCAGATCGATCTCCTTAATACATGAGGTAGGCCTCTCTCCTCCTCCACACATATACCAGCCATTGTACCTCTATAGTTAATTGGGCCTCCCTCTTCCCCCACCACACACCGATAGTCGAGCGTTGCAGGTAGGTATCCATGCCACAGAGACAAACTGCACATGTCCCATCTCACATTCCAGTAGGCCAGCCACTCTATATCTTTGACGTGGGCACACACAAATTCGATGGCACTCTTTATCGATCGCGCGCGCACACACACACACATCATCCCTCTCTTCGATTCTATAGACACCTCAAGCCGATGATACCTCCACTCTCTTCTCGTGGATCGCCCCCTCTATATATATGTTATATCCAGGACTCTATTTCACACACATTGCATATGTTAAATTTTTTGATTAACCCCCCCCCCAAAAACTCTCAAGAACCCACACACTATATCTCTCTAGGTCTGTATCTCTCTCACACAACCCCACGTAGGTGGTGTACGTATACAAGAAGAGAATAGGTGCACCGTGCACGTACTCACGCTTCGTGCCCAGCCACACCCGCGCGGGTACACGGTGGAGCTCATTTCTTTACGAAATGGCAGCCCATGTGCTAATTTGAATGCCTGTAGCGGTTGTTTACCTAGGGAGGTCATGTACCACGCGTGCACGAAACAAAGTTTGACTTGACGCATTGCCGCGTTATTTTTAAATAAAGTTATAGCGCTCAATGGCACGTACACAGAATATAAAACGATTTTTATGGAGGAAAAGGTAGTCCGCTCTTTAGAGTATCTCACACAAGGCTCTGGTGGCCTCTCTCTCTCTCACCATTAGTCACTGATCCGGCCACATCCCGTCCGCCGGGGGAAAGGGAGCGCGGTGGCCTCTCTCTCTCACCATTGGTCACTGATCCGGCCGCATCCCGTCCGCCGGGGGAAAGGGAGTGCGGTGGCCTCTCTCTCTCACCGTTGGTCACTGATTCGGCCGCATCCCGTCCGTCGGGGGAAAGGAAGGAAGTGCATCGTTTCTCCTTTCGACGTCGCCGAGGTAGCACGTCCCGATCTGCGGTACACGCCGTTCTCTCTGACCAAGCTCCGGCGCGGCAGGGCCTACGCCACCTGCTTGCAGATTCCGCCCGCCGCCGCTCACCTAGTTACATCCCGACGACCTCCAGGTATCCCCTCCGGCCTTGCTCCACTGCCCGTTTTCCCACATCACTGCATGTGGATCTTCCATAGTTCTTTGCCCAAAACGTAGCTCGTCCGGCGTACTTTCCATATTGCATTCTCGTCCTCACACCATTTTAGACAAACACAACCGTGTTGTTATCTTCCCTTAGGACAAGGAATATGCTTCTTTTTTGTCGTCGCATGTGTCATCAACTGTTATTGGCCAGTAATTGTTTCCTTTCTACCTCTTTTTTGCAAACAGGGCTATCCATTTCACCTCGTTGCTATTGCGACCTTTTGGTGAACTGCACAAATCACTTTCTTCTTAAGAGTGCTTTGTGCAGTTGTACTAAAATGTCACACAGGCAACGTCTCTACATTTCAGTGCGACTGCACAAAGGGAGATTGGTTTTGCTCTATCCTCCTCATCCAACTCCGAGCCTAATCTTCTCCGACTAGTTAGTCTTAAGAGAGACCACAAAGGTGACCGGCTTCTATTTGTGTGTTTATTGTTTCATCAGCAGTCCTCTATTATCGTAATCACACTTGATATCTTTGGAACAGGGACGCTCAGCTCTATTTTAGTGGAACTGCACAAAATGATCGGAATGTTGCATGCTCCAGACAGCTACTTTTTTCCCAACATGCCTTGTTGATTTAGACAGAGCTGGGGGGACGTTGCTGCCAATGAAAGCATGGATCAATTTTAATTTAACACCTTCTCACAACTTTGTCTTCAGTTGTGATGTAATTATTAGCTCTGATCTGCTAATAATTGACATGCATTAGCAAGGAAGTTAGTTTTTTATTGTTTCCGAAAGAGCATCGATGGCAAGACACGCGAAACAAAAGCTGAAAGCTCACACCATTGTAAAATTTCATGTCGCTGGAAAATTATTTGTATAGTACGTCAATTATGTAAACAAATGATGGAAGCTTGATAGCATTGCCAGAAGCCTCTACATCATCCGGGTCCATGTGCCATGCACGAAATTATACTCCTTTGTTCCTAAATATTTGTCTTTTTACAAATTTCAAACGGGCATATTTTAGAGTGTAGATTCACTCATTTTGCTTCGTATGTGTACTCCCTCTGTTCCTAAATATTCTATTCGTCTTAACAGAGATTTCAACATATTTTAGAAAGATAAATACTCCGGAGTATATTTAAGAACCGAGGGGGTAGTGCACAACCGCATGGGAGACTCAGCCCGGTCATTGCGCCGCATTAATAGTGAGTAATGAGCAGTCAAATCATAAGCCCCACCTTTCCCACTGTAAGTTGCTCTGAAGAAGCAACAATCAATATGCTCTTCTTTGAATCCGCTCATACTACTCCATGCATCACTGTTTATACAGCGCGCTTCAGAAAAAAGAAAAAAACTGTGGAACCAAGGCGACTAGCGATCGGCCTGAAAAATAGCATTGGTAGTTATAGCACGGCGTCTATTACTAGAGGGAGTAATGCGTACACACATACATGCAGTGCTTCCACCCCGGGTACACACATGCATGCACTCCGTAGTAGTACAGTACATGGAGAGAAAATTGTGGACTTGATTGCAGTTACCATGCCCTAATTAATTGAGCATTAAACCAAACGCGTATAAAGTCTCTCTGGTGGTGGAAATGCATTGAGAGAAATGCATCATAATGAAGCGCGCCCTGTAAACTGTGACGGAGGGTGGAGTAGTATGAAGGTGCAAAACCAAGTACGCGTACTAGTATTGTGCTTGGCTCTTCGCCCCTTCGTGAAGTCGAACAATGATGGTACTCCACATGTTGGGTACTACAGTGTATGCCTCTGACAATCTGACACCGAATGGACTAATGCATGTCCACCGAGGTTAGGTTGCATTAGTCAAAAGGCATAAGCGAGCTTCACCTTGTCCTGCAAGCTTCTCCTCGTTCTGCGAGTTGACGGGACACACCAGAAAGTAGTGCTAGTCCATACTCCCTCCTTTCTGGTTAATATGGGTTAATCTTTTTTGCGGGTAAATGAGAGAGCTTTATTCATATATAAGCATTCTTAGGACGATCAGCCAAGACACTGGTCACTAGGAAGCCAAAAAAAGAAGTAGGAAGCGAGGTGTTTCATCAAGCCAGCTCTCGGCCACATTCAAAGTGTAGCAAGCACGGTTCGCATGAAGATGCGCCGCAAGGTTTGCTGACCTGTTTACATGCTGAATAACAAAAAAGAGGAAATATTACTGAGCGCTACTATTTGTAACAGGATATGAGCCAGAATTAAGCGAGAATTGTGGCGAGTGTTCCATGCAATCAGCTTCCATTATCACATGGGAGAACCCTCGAAGAGAATCAAATGTGTTGAAGATTGCTTTATCACATTTTAAAATTATAATAAGAGTGCAGACGCTCCTCCATCCGGTTCCTAGTAGTATAGTGTAGTATGCTTCTGGCAAGCTGACACCGAATTAACTGTTGCACGTCCACCGCCTGAGCGAGGGAGAGCTTGCATTAGTCAAAAGTTTCTCCTTGTCCTGCGAGCCACCGCGCGCAAGCTTCGCCCGTCCTGCAACCTTCTCCTCGTTCGGCAAGTTGACGGGACACAGCAAAGTAATGCTAGTCCATGATGCCTCCTCTCCGGTTAACATGGCTTAATTTCAAACGAGATAAATACACTGTCTGTCACTGTATATTTGTAAAAATACGGTCAGTGGACTTCATAATACGCTCATTGCGCTCAATATATATATATATATATATATTCCGGTGTTCATACGGTCACTAGCTCACCCTGACTGAGTATGTGTGTGCATGCACGTGTAGGTTGAGCACTTGAGCGTCACCGTGTTGTTCTGTCGTGTGCTCGGACATGCATGCATTAGGGCGTCGCGCGCGTTTTTGCATCCATGTGTACGTGTGACTGTTGCATACACGTAGGGGGAGTACGTGTAGGGGCCATTAAGGAGTAGTCAAATCACACAGTAAGTTAGTCGGAAGAAGCAACCATCATTTCACTCTTGAATGACACGTACGCAATATAAAATGGTTGATATGGAGAGAAAAAGAAAACCACTATATATACACTAGCAGGAGCCTAAGCTACAAGCCTGCTTGCTTAGGTTGCTCTCTTCACAAGCATAGAACGACGGGCCTGATCCCACAGCTGGGGGAAGGGAACAATGTTCTGCTTAGACGCAGTCGACATCGGCGAGGGAGAAAACCCACATTCGGTGCGTCCCAATCGTGGGTCACCGCGGTATGGGCCGATGCCGCGTCCCAACCGCCCTTCTAGCTACAGCCCGATGTCCCAGGTAGTCCATCTTCCTTTTGGAGCTGGCTTGCTCCACTGCTGTAGCTCCATCTCCATGTCGATCTTTCTCTACTTCTACCGGCTTCTACTTGTGATGAGTTTATGTCTCATGAACTAGTGCCAGTACTATTATTCTAATCACACTTCTTCAATATCTTTGCCATCAGGGATGCTCAGGTCGATTTTAGTGGAATTGCACAAAAGCATCGTATGATCCGAGGGTGCCAGCCGTCTTTCCTTCGACAGGTTCTACCTGGTCAGGAAATTAAATCATGTTTAGGGTTTAGGGTTTAAGTCGTAGTGAGCCCATCAGTAGTTTTTCTTTCGTACATGCTCTCACAACTTTTTTCTTTAGTTGTGAAGTAAATATTGGCAATGATCTGTGAATCATTGAGATGCATCAGCATGCGTGTTAGTTTTCCTTTGTATTTGATGGAATGTTGTAACGGGGCAACCTTGGAATAGGAATGAAAATGGAGTGGAAAAGTTTCCGTTTTTCCCAAAAAAATGGAAACGGAGAGAAACCAACGTTTCATTTCGTTGGATCGCGCCATCGAGCAAAACCAACGTTTAAATCACGTCTGTCGTGTTCATGTCTCACACGGTCGCTCGGCATGCCACTCACCGCAAACCGAGTAGTATACCATAACTTTCCCGCCTGCTTGTCGATGGATCGCTCCATGGAGTACTAGCACTACTGGAAGAGATTGACGAGTTGGGGGAGGACAGCTAGCTGTAGCACGGACTCCCAAGAACTTTTTACATGCATGTTGTAGCCGGCTATTGCGACCTTTGAACGCGGAGCAGCCGTGTGCACCCGGAAGCGGCACAGGCGACGCTCTCTCGACCGGTGCGCCGCTTCAATGCCGACGCTAGTGAGAGGTCACGTCCGCTCTGGCTGGGCATGAATGCGGCACTGACCGTTTTGGGCGGGAAGCACGCGCGGGTGATGAAGAGGGTTCGGGTTGGTCAGGACCGGCCGTGGCAGCGGTCCGGACGTGCGCAAACAAGAGATGATGTATGTTAATATTGTTGCGAATATAATTAACAATTTAAATAATGTGCCAGTTGGACAAATATGATTAGAGATGGAGATATATAAGCGGGAGCCTCAGCGCTTGTTCGCTAGGGTTTGCACTCTCCACACGCTCGCCGCACTACATATATGTTACATGCTGGAGGCTCAGCGTTCATTTGCTAGGGTTTGCTATATTCACAGTCTCTCACCCTCTCTTCACCAGATCTAAACAAGACTGCATTGGCCTCTTGTCTCTCTCCCCCCCCCTCACAGCTGGTGAAGGAGGCGTCCGTATCCCGTCGCACCGGGAAGGGGAGGAGGTGCAGCATTCAATCTATCGCCTTCGGCGAGGGAGGCAATCCACTGCCGGCTGCGCTATTCTCTTTCACACAGCGCCTGTGCGGGAGGGCCACCGACCCCTTCTTCCTCGCTGTCGTACGTAGTGTGGGCAGATCCGGCCTCCCGTCGCACGCCTTGCCACATCCCGACGACCCTAAGGTATAAGTTTCTTTGAAACCGTCGTTGCTCTAGCTGCATGTGGATCTTTTTCGATCTGTAGTCGAATCTAGGTCTTGGTTCAAAGAGGAAAGAAGGGTGCAGTGGGCTGGAGCAAGAATCTAGGACGTGGTTCAATGAGGAAAGGAGGGGCGGAAAGTAGTGTAGACTGGCTATCCAGCCGCTTTGTTGGTCGAAAAGGGAAAAGGGGGGTAACCCAGTACACACATCTGTAAGGAACCGATCTCTTCATTGAAAAGGGAAAGAAACTGGGGGGTCGGGTAGTTTGTGCACCACTAGATTGGCTGCCCTCACAAAGGAAGAAGGTTCAAAGAGAACAAATATGGGACCAGCGCATATATGCTACTTGGCTACATACTCTGCATCACCCATTTATACGTGTGGACGCACATGGTGCTGGCATGTCCCATGCAGCTATTTTGCTGTTGTTAATCAAAGAATGCCGCCGAAAAATTGAAGCAATGCCACTGTTAAAAGTAAATTACATTTTTTAATGAATGTTGTTTCAAGAGAATGTCTCTGTTAATATGAATCAATGCAACCGTTTTAAATAAATGATGAATTGAAGCTATTATATTGCTGTCTTTTCCCATTAAGTAGTGAACAAAAATGGGACCAACCCAGACATGATGCTTGTTGCTTTGTTACAACAAATTTAGCATCACCCCCTTTATAAGCCAGTAATTGATGCCACACTCAGAATTAACTACTGATCTGTTTTAATAGAATTTCTCTGTTAATATGAATCAATGCAACCGTTTTAGAAATGCTACTGTCCTATACTTTGTTTTCCATCAAGATAAGGTAGATGCTTCTTTTTGTGGCCGCATGTTTCATCCTCCTTTATTGGCCAGTAATTGTTTTCTTTTTTGCCTCTTAAAACAGGGATATCTATTCAACTTGTTGCTATAGAAAACTTAAATGTCACACCGGCAACTTTGCTTGATTTCAGTGCAACTGCACAAAACTTGATTGGATTTCCTATTCGTGTTGGTAGATTCGTATTTTATCTTGGTCGTCTCATGAAAGGTCAATACAGGCCTTCATCCACATGATTGTGCAGTGTGCTTTGAGATGCTGTGCTACTTGTATTGGTACTGTTTTAAATAAATCATGAATTGAAGCTATTGTATTGCTGTCTTTTCCCATTAAGTAGTGAACAAAAATGGGACCAACCCAGACATGATGCTTGTTGCTTTGTTACAACAAATTCAGCATCACCCCCTTTATAAGCAAGTAATTGATGCCATTCTCAGAATTAACTACTGAATCTTATTTCAAAACTGCAACACTTGTTAGGGATTGGCGGGATTACCATTTTTGTGGCCGCATGTTTCATCCTCCTTTATTAGCCAGTAATTGATTCCTTTTTTGCCTCTGTTTAAACAGGGATATCTATTCAACTTGTTGCTATTGCGACATTTTGCTTCGCTACGTGAAACACTTTGCTTGATTTTAGTGCAACTGCACAAAACGAGATTGGATTTCCTATTCGTGTTGGCAGATTCGTATTTTATTGTTGTTGGTCTCATGAAAGGTCAGTACAGGCCTTCATCCACATGATTGTGCAGTGTGCTTTGAGATGTTGTGCTACTTGTATTTTTAAATAAATGTTGAATTGAAGCTATTATATTGCTGTCTTTTCCCCTTAAGTAGTGAACAAAAATGGGACCAACCCAGACATGATGCTTGTTGCTTTGTTACAACAAATTCAGCATCACCCCCTTTATAAGCCAGTAATTGATGCCACTCTCAGAATTAACTACTGGATCTTATTTCAAAACTGCAACACTTGTTAGGGATTGGCTGGATTACCATTTTTGTGGCCGCATGTTTCATCCTCCTTTATTGGCCAGTAATTGATTCCTTTTTTGCCTCTGTTAAAATAGGGATATCTTTTCAACTTGTTGCTATTGCGACATTTTGCTTCGCTTAATTTTGGTGGAACTGCACAAAATGAGACCGGATTTCCATATATGTGTTGAGATCTCTGTGAGATCTTCCTCATGAGTTGTTTCAAATCTTGGTCTTGAATGGTCAGTACCGACCTTCCTCCGAATTAACTACTGAATCTTAGTTCAAAACTGCAAACACTTGTTAGGGATCGGCAGGAGTACCATTTCTGTTAGGGATCGGCCGGAGTACATGTTTAAGAAATGTATTGTTCAGATAATGTCTCTGTTATTATATATCAGTTACAGACTTACAGTGTTTTACAAATGGTACTATCCTGCTTTGTAGTTCTTTCTACATGTTTAACCAAGGTATTGTTAAGATAATGTCTCTGTTAAAATGAATCAGTCGCATGGTTTTAGGAATGATACTTTTCTGCTTTTTCGTTCTTTATACATCTTGAAACAAGGCATTGTTAAGATAATGTCTCAGTTAATATGAATGAATCACACTGATTGAGAATTGCTACTCTCCTGCTTTGTTTCCCATTAAGATAAGGTAGATCGGTAGATGTTTTTCTTTTGGGAGTACAAGTCATCAACCGTTATTTCTCAGTAATTGTTTCCCTTATACCTTTTGTTGCTTACAGGGATATCAAAATTAAAGCTCGGTTTTATTCCGACTTCGATTTTAGTTCAACTGCATAAAATGAGCCAATGTGTCCAAGGCAAACTGCTGCATTACTGGGTCCAGTTGGTTGTTCCACTTTGCAGAAAGAAGCAGTCACTGTTTGCGCTACATTACAGAAGGAATGACCGAGAAGCTTTACAGAGTATTATTAGACACCGGTGACATGACTAGTCTGCAGAGACCATTGGCAATTTAACAACACGTGGAGTGCCTCCACGATCATAGGCATTACATATTTTGAATGGGAAAAGCTTGTCAAAGTTTAATCATTGATGTTAGCAAGAAGCGACAGGACTCCACGATCATAGGCATTACATATTTTGAATGGGGAAAGCTTGTCAAAGTTTAATCATTGATGTTAGCAAGAAGCGACAGGACTCCATGATCATAGGCATTACATATTTTGAATGGGAAAAGCTTGTCAAAGTTTAATCATTGATGTTAGCAAGAAGACGTTAGTTTAATATATTGGAATTGGAAAACCTTGTCAAAATTTGCTCATTGATGTTAGCCAGAAGCGTCGAGTGTTTTTTCCTATTCCTGTGTTCAGTTTAGAAGTAGAGAGTTAATCTGCTGAGATATTCTTGTGTTAAGAGTTTGTTCTGAATATTGTCTATGTAATGCCAGGCCTTGTGTTTGATTGCAAAGTTGAGCTTGGAATGTTGTGGCATGCGGCATCACGAGCTGTTCACCGTGCCTCCTGAGAATAATGCTTCGTATTGTTTTGCATGTCGATCTAATGCCAGTGATTTGTTTGTTAAGAAGATCATCCTCTTCTGTTGTTTCCGTGCTTAAGAAGTTCATCGTCTGATGTTTCATTCATAGCCTATGCGACAAGTCGGGTTGGTTAGACATGAAACCATATGATCTTCCGACCAACTCATGATATTAGGCCGTGATTGGATCGTCGTTTTCCAACCAAAACCGCTTGTAAAACTGACGCTTGTAAATTAAAGCAGATGGTCTTGGGCGAAGGCGCTTGGTTGGTCGATTTCGACTAGTAAAATATCGGAAGTACTTGACACATGATAAAAACGCTGAATGACACTCGGACGACTGCTAATCCAGCCGTTAGCTGCTGTTTCAGCCTTGCCCATGGATGGCATGATACGCACGTCGTGCATGTATCGTCTGGTAATGTCGTCCATATAGCAGTGCTCGTAAAATATACACTGGTCTCTCAAATTACACGCGTAACCCGTCGGTTTTACTTACAGACCTCGGGCCCTCGGTTTCATTACGCCTGTATTTTATGCGTTGTTTTTTATGACGAGTAAATTACACTTGTATGTTAATACAGGTTTGAAATAAACCAGAGCTCCCAAGCGCGGCCTTACCGTTTCATGCCGTCTCAGTTTCTCGAAGGTGCTCATAGGTGTCCAATGATCCTGGCTTCCTGGATGAGTTGTGGGCGCTGTATCAGACCATCCGTAGGGCCCGCGAGGCCCTCTCCGTTGTCCTTCGAGTTGTTGCGCTCGCCGTGGCGCCGAGCATTGTTAACATCGTCAACGAACATGAGGATTCAGGAGATGACTTTATTTTGACTGGATGACACTAGGGACCCACTAGGGACCCACTAGGGCCATAGCCGTACGTACGCAAGTGCCTCCTTATTATGTACAACTATATTTTTTTTGCTTTCTCCTGGTTTCCTGACATCACGGTCCCACACCATTGTCAACCTATGTAGTCAATATAAACGAGAGAATTGCACAAGGTGCGGCCGATAGCTGGGACCAAGCAGCTCGAGCAGTATTGAGGAGAGCAGGGTATTAACTGGGCGGGCTGTGGCCCGTCTAGCCCAGGCCAGATATCCAGCCTAGATACTAATTTTTTTCAAGATGAAAATGGCTAGCCCAGCTATACGTCTTTTTGAGGAATACCCGCTGGGCTGCAAATCTTTCCTAGGAGGGATGCATTAGGCTTAACAGGAAAATGGGCTTTAGAAAATAATAAATGGGATGTAATTAAAAAACTGGGCAGTAACTATAAAAAATGCACCAAACACGAAATTAGTTTATAAAATATTATTTATGGATTTTGAAAATATTAAATTTTCATTGTTGCGCGCGCAATGATTCGTTAGATTTTTACGTAATACAAATTTATATTTAATCTGACTAGAAATTTCGGGATAAAAATATTTCGGAGCCCATCAAAATGTGGGAAATTTTATTGAATTCTGTCTTCAACGGTTGGTTGAAATTATTAATCATTGTCCTAGCTAGAAAATGGGTTGTACTTTTAACAAACTGTAAATGGGCTGTTGTAAATTCCATTAGAATTCCAAAATGGGCTGTACATTCTTACAAAACGTAAATGGGCTATAAGTTCTCTGCCACACACTTGTGGGCCTACTAAGTGACGCGTGCCCTAAAAAAATAAGTTGACGCATATGCAAGGCTTTGCCAACTTATTATAGTCAACACACGGTTCTAGCAGCAGTGGCCGTTGGATGTCTATCCAACGGATGTCGTGCTTCTTCTTCAATTTTGGATATTCTTAGCTTCGGTCGCCCAAAAAATGATTCCTCCCCCTGACATCTGGGGCGCACCGTTTCGGAGGCTGACCTGTGGGCCTACTAAGTTGGAGCGTACCAAGGGCTTTGTTAACTTAGTCAATAATAAACGTTTCTAGCTTCAGTGACCGTACGATGTCCATCCAACGGTCATAGTGCTTCCTCAACCTCTGGTCTTCTTGGTCCAGCCGCCCAAAGCAGCGCCGGTCGTGTCGCCTGCTCCTGCCTCCCGTGGCCGGCTGTGCTGCCGCGGAGGCCTCACCGCCCCCATACTACTCCCACCGCTGGCCAGGCCATCCCTCCACTCGCCCACACCCCCTGTTATTCTGCGGCGACGGCAGCCTCACACCGTAGCCGAACCAGTGAACCCTCGTACTCCTCTCCGCGCGGGCTTCCACTGCTGCGTCTTCCCCGGCTCCGCGCCATCCCCTTCCTAGGCCTCGCCGTCGTCCAGACCACCGCCCTGGTGCTCTTGGCGCGGCGTGGTCAACGACCGACTTCCATCGGAAGAGTACTGTACGTGGAGAGGTTGACAGCTGGGTCCAGGCGGCCGCAAGGAAGTGCCTCTTTATTACGCGCAAAATAATTATTCCTCCACCTTACAGCAGGGACCCACCGGACGGGCCACCTTATTTCGCGAAAAAAACTTTGCCCCCCTGACTGCTCGGACCCACCGGACGGGCCAGCGTATTTCACGAAAAAAACGTTCCCCCCGCTGTCAGCTCGGACCCATCGGAAGTGCCTCCTTATTACGCACAAAAAAATGAATACTCCTCCTGCTAGCTGGGACCCACCATGGTGGGAGGCTAACTTGTGGGCCTACTAAGTTGACTGGGACGGGGGCCTTTGTCAACTTTAGTCAATATGAACGATTCTAGCTCCAGTGACCGTACGATGTGCATCCAACGGCCGTAGTGCTTATTCAACATCTGGTCTTCTTGCTCTAGCCGCCCAAAGCAGCGCCGGTTGTGCCGCATGCTCCTGCCTCCCGTGGCCGGCTGTGATGCCGCAGAGGCCTCACCGCCCCGTACTACTCCCACCGCTGGCCAGGCCATCCCTCTACTCACCCGCACCCCCTGTTATTCTGCAGCGACGGCAGCCTCACACCGCAGCCGAACCAGTGAACCCTCGTACTCCTCTCCGCGCGGGCTTCCACTGTTGCGTCTTCCCCGGCTCAGCGTCGTCCCCTTCCTAGGCCTCGCCGTCGTCCACTGCCCTGGTGCTCTCGGCGCGGCGTGGTTAACGTGGTCAAGGAACGACTTCCATCGGACGTGGACTGTATGTGGAGAGGCTGACAGTTGGGTCCACAGCCGCAGCAAGGAAGTGCCTCCTTATTACGTGGAAAATAATGTTTCCTCCACCTGACAGTAGGGACCCACCGGACGGGCCACCGTATTTCGCGAAAAAACATTTCCCCCTGACTGCTGGGACCCACCAGCTACACCTTCGCACGCAAGGAAGTGCCTGACAGTCGGGACCCACCTGGTCGAAGCGTACGTAGCGTTGTCATTCTAGTCACGAACATGTACGTACATATATACTGGTGGATGTAGAGGCACGCATGTGTCGTACTAGAGGCGCGCATGTGCCGTAGTAGAGGCGCACACGTAGCATGTACACGTACGTACAGCGGCCAGGGTGCAAGAAAGAAAATACAGCCACGTATGTGTACATACGGGCGGGGTCTCGAACGCCTACTTGCGCATACGTACGGCGAGGGCTCGTGTACATGGCTGGGTCGGAATGGAGAAACAGCGTCGTCATCGTGTTCATGGGTCGAAACGGAATGCGTGGTCGTGTTCATCGGGAGGGCTTGGGCGGAAGAGGCGATGGAAACGAGGCCTGGTGTCGTGGTTCTAAGTCTGACAGTAATGTAGGGGGGGTAGGTATGGAGAGGCAAGATCTTAGCTATGGAGTAGTTGTAAGCACACGAGGTTTATGAGTTCAGGCCCTTCTCGGAGGAAGTAATAGCCCTACGTCTCGGAGCACAGAGGCGGTCGACTGGATTATGTGTGTATGAATTACAAGGGTGCGAACCCTTTACACTGAGGAGGAGGGTGGCTTATATAGAGTTCGCCACACCCCTCCGGCCCTCAGTTATGCAGGGTTTCAAATACATTAAGGTCAGGCGTTACCGGTAACGCCCCTATAAAGTGCTATGATGACCATAAAAGCTACTTAATGACCGACCGTTAGCGCGCGGAGTGACTTTAGGCCTCCTGGCCATCGAGTGGTTGCATCTTGGTCGAGTGATTGCTTCTTGGTCGAGTGTTCTTCGAGTCTGTCGAGTGGAACACCTCCAAGTCGATTGAAAGGTGATTTCTTCTAGAGATGTCCTTGGGTAGGGTAGTTAGGACAGGTCCATGACCCTACCCTAGGTACATAGCTTCATCATTAGCCCCCGAATGGATCGAGGTTTGAGTGGGGAAGGAGTTGAGAACTTCTCCGACTCATTTTTCATGCTATGAGCATATCTTGTTTCGGATCAATGAACCTGAGTGATGATAGCAACTTCTTTTTCAGTCGCCTTGATCCATTCTTAGTTTTTTGTCGAGTGAGTTTCTTTACTTGAAAAGCTCCGAGTGACGGTGCGGAGGAGATCTTCCATCTGACAAGTTGTTCTGCTGCCCGCAGATTTCGCGGGATTCGAATTTTGGGAAGCGCGTGGGATGGGGGAGGCCGCAGTAATCGGATGGGATAGGGTGGAGCCGCCTTGATCTCCACGCCACCTTTTTCTCCATGTATCGCGCGCGCGATTGTTATGGGATTTGACTGGATCGTCCGGGCCTACCAGTCAGCCACTCGGAAGCGACCTCATATAAGGCGCTGGACCGGGGTTTCTTGAACAGTGCGTTCTCATTTCCTCTTATCCTCTTCAGGCTTCTTCGTCGTGCTCGCTCTCACCCCAGCGTCGCCGCTTCGTACGCGTCTCGCCGGCGACGATGGGGAAGGAGAAGACGGCGGCTCTGGAGCGGGCGAAGAAGGTGACGGCAAAGGCGAAGGGGAAGGCGACCAGTCGGGTGGATCTTCCTCACGAGTCGGCCTGTCGAAGGGCTAGATCCAGGGCGACTGGATCCGCTCGGCGATCCGCCAAGAAGACCTCAACGACCTAGCCGACGGAGGACTGATCCCCCATGGATCAGCGCGGCTTTTGGGGAAGGAATCCGAGCCGCAACCTCGGGAGGGTGAGCGCGTTCTCCTTGCCACCCACGTTGACCGTGGATTTTCCTTGCCTCCTCACCCTTTCTTTCCGGGATTTCTGAATTTCTTTGGGGCACAACTCCACCACTTCACTCCCAACACAATCGTGTATCTCGCTGCTTTCGTGTCTTTGTGCGAGAATTTCTTGGGTTGTCAGCCTCATTGGGGTCTTTTCAAGCACATTTTCACCTGTCGTTCTCAGACGGTGAAAAAGGCCAATCCGAGTGACGAGAGAACACAAGTGATTCAGATGTGTGGGGGTCTTGGTGTTCAGATGAGAGGGAAAAGTTCCTTTCCGGCCATGATTCTTCCCGACTCGGTCCGCGGATGGCAGTCGACCTGGTTTTACTGCAAAGACTAGCCGATGCCAGGGCAGTCGACTGGCCTCCCTCCTTTTACCATGGACCGAGTGAGGAAACCCTCCTCTTTGAAGGTGCTCCCAGAGGAGAAGGCGCAAGTTAGGGTGCTGGTCGAACGAGTGGTCCAGCTTATTCGTGACGGGGTCACTGGTATGGATCTCTTGGAGGTTTTCTTTCGGCGGCGCATCCAGCCTCTTCAAGCTCGAGACCATCCGATGTGGATGTATTCGGGTCTTGACGACACCACTCGGATTCACTCGGAGGAGGTCGATGACGACACACTGGAGGGTTGGCTGTCGGGCATCACCGGAAACAAGGACAACCCCAGGGGAGCCAGGAGAGTTCCTCCATTCGACCAGTCCCACGAACCAGAAAAGGTCTGATTCTGAGCTTTTGATTATAATCTGAGTTCACTCGCGCAGCTATCTATACTGCGTCGACTGACTTTATTCTTCCTGCTTCCTTTCAGGCCCATATCGAAATGTACTCAATGCCCAACGAGAGCAAGAGCAAGATCTGGAAGGAGAGGCGAGCGGCGGCGACAGTGGAGAATGGCGTTCTGATGGAGAAGAGGACGAAGAAAGCGACGACCCAAGCGACGAAGAAGAAGTCGAGTCGCCTCCTCGCAGGGAGAGGCGATCCAAGCTTGACCAAGAACGACCGAGTGCCCATGAAAAGGCGATTGCTCAGACTAGTCAGTCTTCAAAGCGTCCTCGGACATCTTCACCAACCCCAACTGAAAAAGCGTCAAAGCATCTCAAAGTTGCAGAGCAGAAGCCTCGGAAGGCGTTGCCGAAGATTAAGATTGACATCCCCATCGCTTCTGCGTGAGTGTCTCCCTTTGTATTCACTCGACGCTCTGTGCTGTTTATTTTTTCTTGATTTAACCAGACGAACTTTGGAACTGGCAGTGCTGCTACTTCTGGGACCTCAGCTTACAGAGATGAGGATGAGGTAATGGAGGATGCAGTCACTTCCAATCTGGGTATGATTTCTGTCATTCTGTCTTTATTTGGTCGACTCAACTGCAATGTGAACCATTGGGTGATGTGATTTTGGCGATTGATCTTTGAACAGCTCCTAACATTATTGACCTCCCCGATGATGATGATGAAGAGCCTGAGAGGCCTTTGACGAGGAAAAATAGGAAAGCTCCTGCAAGCAAGGTGCCACAGTTGACGCCGATGGCGGAACTAGTTGTTCAGGACGCTGGTGATGCCAATCGGGGTTCTGTTACCTTCGCCGTACCATTGTCGAGTGCCCTGCCTTCTTCGTCGACTGCTCAAGCTCCTGCTGACCCACCTTCAGTTTTTGCGGTCCATCATGTCCCAGACGACGAAGTGAATGCTGCCAAGGAAGCCATACACCAGGCGGGCATTATGATGGAGAAGGTGAAGATGGTGCGGGACGCCAGTCCGGCCGCCTATGACGCCAGCTCGGCTCTCCAAAGCAATGTTCAAGTTAGCTGGTCACCGCTTGTTCTGTTAGGATATGCTATTTGGAGACTCTCTTTCTGAAAATCTTTGCATCTGTACACCCACTGGGTGCGTCGATTGAATTTTTGGACTAGTGGGGGCACGCTGAGTGCACCCACTGGGTGTAGTCCCCGAGACTATGGTGGACTGCTGGCAGTCGACTGTAGTCTTTGTATTTTGATTCTTTCGCTCGATCTGGTCTGGCCGTGTCGAGTGTAAACCGAACTTGTGGGGGCACGCAAAGTGCACCCACTGGGTGTAGTCCCCGAGACTATGGTGGACTGCGGGCAGTCGACCGTAGTCTTAGTATTGATTGTCTTTGTCGTTTTTCGCTGTAAAATAACTTCCCCTCCCTGATTGCAGAAATCTTGTGATCTTGGAGCTCTCTTTGCTGACTTGGAGAAACAGCAGATCCAGCTAAACCTTGACTTGGAATTGGCCAAGACAGAGCTGCAAAAGGCCAAGGACGACGCCAATGGTAAGACGAGCTTGTCGACTGGTTTGTCTTAGGCTTGAGTACCATTTTGCTCTTTCTGAATCAAGCACCATTTCTTTGCAGAAAAACTGAACAAAGCTCTGGCGAAGAAGGATCAGGATTTGGCTGCTGCTCAAAAGAAAGCTGACGACAGAACTGCTCTGGCTGAACAGAAACTGGCTTCAGTCGGCCAATTGGAAGAAGAGAACGCCAAGATGAAATCTGCCCTGAACGAAGCCAACAAGGAGTGCACGCGCTTGAAGAAGGACAATCTCAACCTGTACGAGAAGATGGAAGGCATCGCTCGCAGGAGGGACGATCTGGAGAGCTATGTGAGGAGCCTTGCCAAGAAGTTGTTCATCAAGCTTGAAGGTATACATTTTATTCCGACTGACGTTTTTTTTGTGGTCGACCTGAAGGTATACATCCACACACTTGATTAACCACAGCTGGAACTTCAACTTCAATCGGATCTGTGGCACTTTTTGGCTGTGGGCCTTCTTCAGTGAAGGGATCCTCCTGAACTGATGGTGTGTGGATGTGTTCCAAAAACACATTGCTGGGAATGGCTTCTCTTTTGGAACCTATTTTTGCCAAATTATCAGCTGCTTGATTTTTCAGTCGGGGTATGTAATGAAGTTCTAACCCCTCGAATTTCTTCTCCAGCTTTCTCACTGCATTGCAATAACCAGTCATGGCCGGACTTCTGACGTCCCACTCTTTCATCACTTGATTAACCACCAAATCTGAGTCGCCATAGACCACGAGGCAACGGACGCCGAGTGAAATGGCCATGTGCAACCCATATAAAAGTGCTTTGTATTCTGCTTCGTTATTGGAGGAATCAAAGTGGATTTGAAGAACATATCTGAGCTTATCTCCTCGGGGGGAGACCAATACTACTCCGGCATCGGAACCATTCAGCATTTTGGAACCGTCGAAGAACATGGTCCAATGCTCCGAGTGAACCTGAGTCGGCAGTTGTTGTTCAATCCACTCGGCGACGAAATCTGCTATTGCTTGGGACTTGATAGATTTCTTTGCCTCAAATCTGATATCTAGAGGAAGGAGTTCAATCGCCCATTTTGCCACTCGACCAGTTGCATCTCTGTTGTCCAGGATCTCTGACAATGGAGCATCGCTGGCGACTGTAATGGAATGATCAGAGAAGTAATGAGCAACCTTCTTTGTGGTCATATAAATCCCATATACAAGCTTCTGATAATGAGGATATCTTTGCTTCGACGGGGTCAAAACTTCAGAAACATAATATACTGGGCGCTGAACTTTGAAGGCTTTTCCTTCTTCTTCCCGCTCGACCGTAAGTACCGTACTGACGACTTGTCCCGTGGCTGCGATGTAAAGCAGCAAAGGTTCTTTGCCGATTGGAGCAGCAAGCACCGGCTGGGTGGAGAGCAGAGCTTTGAGCTCTGCAAATGCTGCATCAGCTTCAGGAGTCCACTCGAACTTGTCTGACTTCTTCATCAACCGGTAAAGAGGCAATGCCTTTTCACCGAGACGAGAGATGAATCGACTTAAAGCGGCCAAGCAACCAATAAGCTTCTGGACATCGTGCACTCGCACAGGACGTTTCATCCGGAGTATAGTACCTACTTTTTCTAGATTAGCGTCGATTCCCCGTTCGGAAACGAGAAAACTGAGTAACTTTCCGCCAGGAACTCCGAATGTGCACTTCGATGGATTAAGTTTGATATCATACCTCCTGAGGTTGGCAAAGGTTTCAGCAAGGTCAGTCAGCAGGTCGGAACCCTTCCGTGACTTGACCACAATATCATCCATGTATGCTTCCACATTCCGACTGATTTGAGTGAGCAAACACTTCTGAATCATCCTCATGAATGTGGCTCCGGCATTCTTGAGGCCGAATGGCATGGTAACATAACAGAAGCACCCGAATGGAGTGATGAAAGCTGTTTTGATCTCGTCAGGTCCATACAGACGGATCTAATGGTACCCGGAATAGGTGTCTAAAAAAGACAGTCGCTCACATACCGCAGTCGAGTCGACTATCTAGTCGATGCGGGGGAGAGGAAAATGATATTTCGGGCAGGCCCGATTGATATGTTTAAAGTCAATGCACATGTGAAGTGACTTGTCCTTCTTGGGGACCATGACAACGTTTGCGAGCCACTCGGAGTGGTAAATCTCTCGGATGAACTCCGCTGCTAAGAGCCGAGCCACCTCCTCACCAATAGCATTTTTCTTCTGGACGGCGGACCATTGGAGATGTTCTTTGACAGGTTTCACTTTTGAGTCGACTCGTAGGCGGTGCTCAGCCAGCCCCCTGGGAACACCCGGCATGTCAGAAGGTTTCCATGCGAAGATGTCCCAGTTCTCACGGAGGAACTGGATGAGCGCTTCTTCCTATTTGGAGTCGAGTGTTCTTGAGATATGAGTCGGAGCAGCACTGGGATCGGTCGGGTGAATGTGAACCGGCTTCGTTTCACCAGACGACTGAAAAGCTGATTCTGTAGCGGGCTTCTTGGCTCGCAACAAATCACTCGGGTCTGCAGTCTTCTGGTACTCCTGCAGCTCCACCACTACCATCTGAGCATCAGTAATCTTTGAGCCTTTCTGAAAACACTCTTCTGCTTTCTTCCGATTGCCCATAACAGTGATCACACCTTTGGGACCAGGCATCTTCAATTTGAGATACACATAACATGGTCGAGCCATGAAGCGTGCATAAGCTGGCCTGCCCAAAATAGCGTGATAAGCACTCTGGAAATCCACAACTTCGAACGTCAACTTTTCTTTGCGGTAATTCTTGGAATCACCGAAAACCACATCAAGAGCAATTTGGCCGAGTGACTCAGCCTTCTTCCCAGGAATGATTCCATGAAAACTCATGTTGCTGGTACTGAGTCTGGACATCAGAATGCCCATCCCTTTCAATGTCTCAGCATACAGTATGTTTAAACCACTGCCACCATCCATCAAGACTTTGGTCAGTCGAGTGCCTTCAACAACTGGGTCGACCACCAAAGCTTGCCTCCCAGGGGTGGCAATGTGCGTTGGGCGATCAGACTGGTCGAATGTGATGGCAGTCTGAGACCACTTCAGATAACTGGGTGTCGCCGGAGCAACCATATTCACCTCACGGTTGATAACTTTCAGTCGACTTTTGCTTTCAACATCAGCAAAAATCATCAAGGTGGAATTGACCTGTGGGTATCCATCATCACTGTCCTCCTTGTCCTCAACTTTGTTCGACTCCTTTTCCTTATCTTTGGGTTGTTTGCCCTGGAACTGCTGGATCAAGAGCCGACACTGTCGAGTGGTATGTTTCGGGTAAATGAGCTTACCCTCTTCATCTTTCTTGGTGTGGATGTGACATGGCAAATCCAACACATCATTTCCGTCTTGGTCTTTAACTTTCTTGGGGTTCCAAGGCCCTTTGGGTTTCCCCTTAAACTTTCCTTGAGTTACAGCCAAGGCTTCCCCAGGAGCAGCTGGCTCGGCTTTCCGCTTCTGTTTCCGATTGGAATTTCCTCCTCCGGTTTCTTGGCCAACTGACTTGTGCTTGCCACTCCGGAGTCGATCCTCATCTTCACCATTAGCATACTTGGTGGTAATCTCCATCATCCGATTCAGAGACATGTCTCCGGTTCGACCGAATTTCAGATTCAGTTCTCTGTACTTGACGCCTTCTTTGAAGGAAAAACTGCTTGGTGATCAGGCACATTCTCTACCGTGTGATGTAACGTGATCCATCTTTGGATGTAATCCCTCAAAGTTTCATTCGGCTTCTGCACACAAGACCGCAGTTCCGTCAACCCTGTCGGTCGCTTGCATGTTCCTTCAAATGTGGTGACAAACACTCAGGCGAGATCTTCCCAAGTGTAAATGTTGTTGGGTGCTAACTGATTCAGCCACGCTCTGGCCGAGCCCTCCAACATGAGAGGCAGGTGCTTCATGGCCACTTCATCATTGCCATCGCCAATCTGGACAGCCACTCGGTAGTCTTCAAGCCAAGTATCGGGCTTGGACTCACCAGTGAACTTACTGACTCCAGTCGCCAACCTGAAGTTGGGAGGAATCACAGCGGTCCTGATGGCTCTACTAAAGCACTCTAGCCCCGAAACATGTACTCCGCTGCTGGTAGGTGCATCTCTATCGTGACCTTCTCGGTGAGCTATGTTCCTGTCGACCAAACCTTGAACAAGAATGGATCTCACATCAAAGCCTGGTTCTCTGGGGTCGACTGGAATCCATCGCCCAACACTATGAGGGTGCATGTCATCTTGCTGTCGAGGCACATATGATCCACTCCTCGGGGGAGGGGTAGGCACTCGACATCGATCATCACGATCGAATCGGTGATCATACTGCTCACGGTTCCCATACTGATCACGCCAGTCCCCACGTCCCTCATGCCTTGGGGGCGATCTTGGGCTATGAGCCGACTGGACTGTGTCTGCAGCAATGGATCTGCTATGAATCATGTTCCGTGACTGAGAAACAGCGGAATTCTGGTCTCCTGCTGCCCGGAGTAACGCTCTGATCTGCAGCAAGCCTCTGCCAGCCTCTGACTGGGAAGGTTGAATCGACTCTACTATACGGGCTGCAGCTGCTAAATTCTGAATCGGAGTTCGATATACCTACGGGGGCGGAAAGAGCTGACGTTGACTGGATTCTGGAATCCGTTGTCGCGCACGCTCGTCGAGTGCTCGCTGGAGATTCTCCAGTCGAGTGCACTCAGCCAAGTTTGCCAGGCACACATCCTCCAAGGCACGAGCCTCGGGGGTTTCTCCAATGATAGGAGTGTGCAGTGCATCCATGTTCCGGCGACGAAGTTCTTCTCTCTGCAGCGACGTGAGAGGCTCGGGGAGATATTCCTCATGGGGATGCGACAGGTCGCCTCCACCTACGCCTCCGTCGGTGCGGGGAAAACCGGGAGGACTGAGCGGTCCATCGACCATCAGAACCTCCGCCGCCGGATCGCTGCTGTCGCACTCAGATGTTGTCTCTGCGGAGCCAGTCGAACAGGCCGTAGAGGGATTCGTCGGGCTCGATCGACGCAACTTGAGGGGTGGCCGACTGGCGTGCCACCGCGTGTCTCACCCACCGCTGAAGTCCCGACCGACCGGAGCGCTTGCGCCGGCGGGAAACAGGGAGGGAGGATAACACAGGTGCCGACCGATAATGGGTCGATGGTTGCCGCAAGACGATGCCGCGGATGCACGCGTGAAAGTTCGTTGCTCCGCGGACAGGGAGTGCATCCACGTCGAGCGGAGCCTCCAGAAGCCAAGTGGAGTCGTCGGCGATGAACGTGAGCGCGCCAAGACGGATCTCGCGGCCCTCCACCAAAACCCATGATGATTTGGGTCGGAAAAGATCACAACTCCTCCAACAAATCGCTAAGACACCCGCCCCACGGTGGGCGCCAACTGTCGTGGTTCTAAGTCTGACAGTAATGTAGGGGGGTAGGTATGGAGAGGCAAGATCTTAGCTATGGACAGGGGGGTTTACGAGTTCAGGCCCTTCTCCGGGGAAGTAATAGCCCTACGTCTCGGAGCCCGGAGGCGGTCGACTGGATTATGTGTGTATGAATTACAGGGGTGCGAACCCTTTACACTGAGGAGGGGGGTGGCTTATATAGAGTTCGCCAGACCCCTCCGGCCCTCAGTTATGCAGGGTTTCAAATACATTAAGGTTGGGCGTTACTGGTAACGCCCCTAATGAAGTGCTATGATGACCATAAAAGCTACTTAATGACCGACCGTTAGCGCGCGGAGTGACTTTAGGCCTCCTGGTCGTCGAGTGGTTGGATCTTGGTCGAGTGATTGCTTCTTGGTCGAGTGTTCTTCGAGTCTGTCGAGTGGAACACCTCCAAGTCGATTGAAAGGTGATTTCTTCTAGAGATGTCCTTGGGTAGGGCAGTTAGGACAGGTCCATGACCCTACCCTAGGTACATAGCTTCATCACCTGGCATACCGCGAAACGGAGGAAACGGACCTCCTACGGTCGAAACGGGGGTCCTGTTGATCGGGAGGGGTGTGGCGTACCGCAAAACGGAGGAAACGGACTTGTGTTGGAGCGCTACGGTCGAAACGGGGGTCCTGTTCATCGGGAGGGGTGTGGCATACCGCAAAACGGGACTCCACGGGACACTGTTCATCTCCACCGTCGACCCCCTCCAGCCTCCACGAGCTACTGTTCATCCACCGTCGACCTCCTCCAGCCTCCATGGGCTCCTGTTCATCCAGCCTCCACCGTGCGCTACTCCACCGGCTACTGTTCAACCACCCCTCCACCGTCTACTGTTCATCCATCCCTCCACACCACGGGGTCCTGTTCAACCACCCCTCCACGGGCACCCCCTCCCCACCGTCTACTGTTCATCCTGCCCTCCACACCACGGGGTCCTGTTCATCCACCCCTCCACGGGCACCCCTCCACCGTCTACTGTTAATCTAGCCCTCCACCACACCACGGGGTCCTGTTCATCTAGAGGCAACGCCACCGCTCACTATTCATCCAAACCCCCCCCCCCCCCCCCGCAACGCTCACTGTTCATCCCATCGATTGGCTTCAGTTAGCAGCAGTAGCCAAGGAATCGCTCGATCGGGTTCAGTTAACAGCCATCGATCGATCGCTCGGGTTCAGTAACGCATAGCCTGCAGTGCAATTGCTCGGGTTCAGTTAGAGCCAACGCCTCGCACACACGCGCGTACGTGTACGAGAGAAACGCGCATCGCTCGGCCCCCGACCTCCCACCGTAACCGGGAACTCCCCGAAATTTTCCTCCCCCTCGCTTCTACCACGGTTTTTCCGTCATGGACGGCCCAAAGAATGTCATGCAGCTGCGTCTCTGGCCCGCCCAGGACGAAAAGCCCATTTTCTGTCATGATTTTTTGTCATAGAAGTAGGATCCCACCACATCTATGATGATACCGGGTTTTGTCACAATTATTGTCAAAGAAGTGTCATATGTATGATAGAAAAAAAATTCGTTCGGCCCAAAATGTCACGGATGTGTCTTTTTTTGTAGTGATTCCTCTTGGATGCTCTAGACCATGACGCCTAACCGTCTGAAAGAAGCACAGTCTTCAAAGGTAACAAGCGTCGGATCCATGCAGGATCAATCTCTTCAGTGATGCTCAATCACTTGGGGTTGTAGGTGTTTGGGTTTTGGGCTTTTGGTTTTTCCTCACTTGATGATTTTCGCTCAAAGTCCTCGGAGGATGGGTTGCTCTCAAATGACAAGTGTCAGTTTCTCTCGGAGCAGCCAACCAACTAGTGGTTGTAGGGGGCGGCTATTTATAGCCTAGGGAGCAGCCCGACATGATAAGACATAAATGCCCTTCAATGATATGACCGTTAGGTGGATAGATATTTTGGGACAGCTCGCGCATAGCACAGCAACGGTCGGAATTTTGAGTAGCAAAATCCTCAGGGCTATCATGTTCCTCACTGTGTAGGAAATCCGCACTGGCGAATTCCTAACTCCTCAGTCAGAACAAATTCCTCAGAGACCAGAAGAACTTCGTCTCTGTCACTGAAGAACATGACTGGACTGTATGAGATTTCCAATGGCTTCACTCGAAGGGATTGGTAGGTGTAGGATTTTGAGTTGAGCATCACATGGAAATTTTTCCTTAGTATTTCCTCGACCCCCTTTAACAGTATGGTGTTTCCTATGACTCAAGAAAGACAAAATGAAACTACGAAAACAAAAGTCTTCACGCTTCATGTTCCTCGAATGAATACCAAGTCTTCAAGGTCACACCAATTTCTTCACTTTCAAAGTCTTCAGAAAGTCTTCAAAAATCCAAAGTCTTCAGTCGAAGAACTTCATTTTTAGGGGTCGACTTTCTCCGTAAATATCAAACTCCTCATAGACTTATAGACCTGTGTACACTCACAAATGCATTAGTCCTTTAACCTATAAGTCTTCAATACACCAAAATCACTAAGGGGCACTAGATGCACTTACAAGCATGCTTAACTTTGGAGTTCTGTCTGAATGGGCTCCCAGAAAAGAAGGAATTCCTTATTGATATGAGTAGTCTATTATCCCTCTTAAGCCAGGCTATCGCAGGTAATAAGGTGCTCTCCGGGTGAAAGTGATCACGATATCCTAAAGTTAGATTTAGAAAAAATCATTTAACCCGAATAGAAGAGAGATCAGAGTCCCAGAGTATAGACGAGGAATAAAAGATCCTAATACCACCCATATGGCGACGTGGGCCCGTAAGCCACACAGCCATGTTAGTTAAAAGTTTTGCAATGACTAGACTCAACTTCGGCCAAGGAGTTTGGAAAGGGGCTACCTACAGGCAGTTGGCTCTGATACCAACTTGTGACGCCCTCGATTCAATCGTGCACTAATCATACATGCAAATGTGTATGATCAAGATCAAGGACTCACGAGAAGATATCACTTACAAGCATGCTTAACTTTGGAGTTACCGTAGGACAGGCTATCGATAGATGTTTTCTTCCCTGCAGGGGTGCACCAACTTACCCACCACGCTCGATTAACTCCGACCGGACACACTTTCCAGGGTCATGCCCGGCCTCGGCCAAACAATACGCCGCAACCCGACCTAGACTTAATAGAGAGGCCAGCACGCCGGACTAAACCTATGCCCCAAGGGATCATGGGACATCTCCCCGGGAACTCCTGCACATTGTGTATGCGGCCGGTGAGCAGACCTAGCTACCTCCTTCAACAAGGCAAGAGCTTACGCAGTCCAACCCAGCGCGCGCCGCTCAGTCGCTGACGTCTATTAAGCTTCGACTGATGCATACGACGCAGAACGCCCATACTATGCCCACGTGATGGTTAGTGCTATCAGGCCAGACGCCCCTCGGATCAAATATCCGAATCGTAGTGGATTAGGAGCACGCGGTAACGAGCAGAGACTCACGATCGATGTGACCCCGTCGCCCCGTCTCGAGTACTTGCGGCAAGGGCTAAGAATGCCCGGCCACGCCACGTAGTTATCTCGTGGGCACCTTCTAGGTCAACCCGACTCCACATTACTCGCTATTAAGCTCGCGCAGGTACCCCTCAAGGTCGACCCGTCTTTAGTAACATGGCTCGGTGCAAAGTCATAGTAACCATAGTAACTGTGTGTCTAACACCAAGGAGAAAACCCGAGGAATCACCCCCGGTGAATTCCACTCGATGTTGTCATCAAGGTGAACGTAAGAGGATCCACCCTCGAGGTTAACATTTGATGGGTTGCACGACAGAGCCCTATCAGAAGTGGTTAAGGAGGAAATCACCCTCGATGACCTCGACCGTATAGCTACACTATGGAGATCTCATCAGGAGTGATTTAAGAGGTCCCACCCTCGGCACTCGATGGTAAGTCTGCAGAGTCGTACAACTAGGGGGGTGATGTGCGGTGTCGGGGCCTGGACGTCGATCACGTTGATCGAGTCATCGAACATAAAGCGGGGCAACTGGGACAAGGTGGGGGTTACTGATGGATCACTAACCAACCTATACTAAGCAGTTTAGGATAAGCAGGTAAGGTATAAAAGCAGGTAACAACAATAGGCTATGCATTAGAGTAGCATCATACAGAAAGCAGTAGCAGTTCTAATGCAAGCATGAGAGGGAAAGAAATGGGTGATATCGGAATGCTCAAGGAGGGTTTGCTTGCCTTGTTGCTCTAGCAAGGAGGGGTCATCGTCGACGTAGTCGATCATAGGGGCAACATCGATCTCGGGGTCTACCGGAGAGAAGAGGGGGAAGAAACAGTAAATATAAAGCAACATAGCACCACAAAGCATAACATGACAATAAGATGTGTTGGGTGTGACCTAATGTATGGCTACACGATAAAGGTGAAGCGGGAAAACAACCGGGAATGTTTTCCTGGTTCCGAACCTATGTTAGACAGATGACCGGAGGAGGGAAAGTTCCATGTTCAGATAGCTAGAGGCATCTGACAGGTATGTGGGTAGTGTATTCGGGTTCGTCTCGTCGTTCTGAGCAAATTTCACATATAAAGTTTTTCGATCCGAGCTACAGTTAATTTTCTATGAATTTTCAAATTTTAAACAATATTCTGAAGGTACTCTTAATTCGAAAATAAAGATTAAAATGCTAGGTGCACCCAGATCTGTGTACACAGAAGTGTACCAGAGGATGACATGTGGGGTCAGTGAGCAGAGTTTACCCAGTCAATATTTGACTAGCCAACAGATGAACAGTGCAAGTGGGTCCCATGTGTCATTGTCTTAGGTAAACCTAATTTATTTTAACACTTTAATTCTAACAGCAGGCCCCACATGTCACTGACTAGTTAGGGTTAAACTAATCCTAAAAATGAGTCCTAACTAATTTGTGAGGGGGGTGGCCCACGCGGCAGTGGCACCAGGCCACACATTCAGCCGCTCGGCCATGGTCGTGCACGACCAGTGGCCACGGCGCAGCCGGCCGTACGAGCGGTAGGCCGGTGGCCGGAGGCAGCGCGGAGGGGCGAGGTGGAGCAGGCGGCAGAGGCAGGCGGAGGGAAGGTGGCCGGCGGCGAGCGGGTACGGGGTGGGCGCGGCCGCGCGCGGGAGCTGCGGCGGCGGCGGCTGGTGGCGAGCGTGAGTGGAGGCACAGGCAGGCGCGGTGGCCAGCGGCGGTTCCAGCAGCAGCGGAGCAAAGCAGCGGTGACGGGGCTACGCGGGGCAGTGCCGGGTGCACGAGCGGCTGCGGGTCAGCGGACGGACGGCGGCAGGGATGAGCGGTAGCGAGGCGACGGGGCTGCGAGGCGGGACGGACGGCGGGCGAGGCGAGGCCACGCAACGGCGGGGCGCAGCAGGCGTGGCGCAGGGGGCGAGGCGGGCGCACAGGGAGCAGCTCTTGGAGCTGCAGGCGTCGGCGGGCGAGCGGCATAAGCGTGGGCGGAGCCGAGCGGCGGATACAGGGGCTGGGCGAGCGCCGTTCGGCGCGGGGACGGAAGGCGGGGCTGGCGGCAACAGCGTGCAGCAGGACAGCGGCGCGGGCGGGCGGCTCACGCATCACACGCGCGTGGAGCATCCATGCCGCGGCGGGGCGCTTGCAGGCAGCAGCAACAGAGGCCGCGGCACGGTCATGGTTGCGGGCGAGCGCACACGGGACATAGCCGAGGCGCGGTGAGTATGGGCCTACGGCGGCTACGGGAACGGGAGGAACGGGGGATTCGAAGGGGGGCTCACTTTGAGGCACACGGTGGCCGGCGGGAGCTTAGTAGCACAGAAGCACGACAAAGCCATCGGCGATCCACGACAGGGCAGCGGTGGCAACCGATGACGAAGGCGGTGTCGATCCCATCGAGGCGGTGGCTCCGAGCTTCGAGCGCGTCCATGTAGTCGACGGAGAAGGAGCTGACGCGTCTACCGGACACGGACCCAAGCGGCGGGGGCGACGGTTGGCGCGAGAACAACAACGAAAAGCGCGGTCACCGCACGAGCTCTCGCGCTCGAGTACGAGCCGAGGAGGAGGCGGCTCAATGGGGAAAGAGGGGGAATCGGGCGAGGGGTGGTCTAGGGTTCCGCTGGACGCGCTTATAGGATGTGGAGGGGGACGTGGAGTCCATCCACGGCCATGGCCGTCGTGGATGAGTGCCACGCACATCCTTTGCCTCCTGTAGCTCGAGGTGGAGGAAAAGGCCAGCCAGGTGGGCTGGGCCTGGTACAGTGTACTTTCTGGGCTGGGTGAACAGAGGGGGTTCTCTCCACTTTTCATTTTTCTTTTATCTTTCTCAGTTTCTTTTATTCTTTTCTGTTTGGATTAATTTGGGCTACTAAATGACTTTTGTTATAGGTGCAATTTTGCACATAATTATTACATAGGATTTTGAAGTAGCATACAAGGTCTCAACTCATTTGGAAAAGTTTCACCATTTATTTAAATTGTAAAGGATGAATTAAATACTACTAGTCCAAGTTTAAATAGGTTAATGGCATTTTAGGCACTCAAATAATGTTGGTTCACATAAGATAATTAGTTTGTGAATATTTTCAACCCAACGAACATTTTTGTTTGAATGTTTGAAGAGATGATAAATTGGCTTGCATTTTAAATTTGAATTTGGCTTGAGTTTTAATCAAGGGGCGATTGGCTTAGCAAAAGGGTGATGACATGGCATCACTAGGGTGAGGTTACTGTAGTATGACACTGGGGGTGTTACACAATTGGATATATATATCAGGATCTTTTCAACACAATGTGCTTGCCAATGGATAAAATGTAAAAAGGAAAGGTGAAGATCACCATGACTCTTGCATAACGGTAGAAGATAAAAGTAAAAGATAGGCCCTTCGCAGAGGGAAGCAGAGATTGTCATGCGCTTTTATGGTTGGATGCACAAAATCTTAATGCAAAAGAACGTCACTTTATATTGCCACTTGTGATATGGACCTTTATTATGCAGTCCGTCACTTTTATTTCTTCCACATCACAAGATCGTATAAAGCTTATTTTCTCCACATTAATAGATCATACATATTTAGAGGGCAATTTTTATTGCATGCACCGATGACAACTTACTTGAAGGATCTTACTCAATCCATAGGTATGTATGGTGGACTCTCATGGCAAAACAAGTTTAAGGAATGTTTGGAAGCACAAGTAGTATCTCTACTTGGTGCAAAGAATTTCGCTAGCATGAGGGAGAAAAGAAAGCTCAACATGTTGGATGATCCAAGACAATATACTTTATTTCGGATATAAGAAAACATAACCCATTACGTTGTCTTCCTTGTCCGACATCAACCTTTTAGCATGTCATATGTTAATGAGTGCTCACAATTACAAAAGATGTCCAAGATAGTATATTTATATGTGAAATCTCTCTTCCTTCAATATTCTTTCATGAATTGTTCAAGTGACCAATTCTATGTTTGCTAATTTTCAATAAGTTTACTGCCTATACTTATTCAGTGTGAAGTCATTACTTCCCATGGTATAAGCATATGAAACTGTCGGATTTCGGGTTCCGGCAGACCCTTGAGGTTCGAACACTCGGGTGCGCGCGGAGATCTCTCCCCTATCGATCTACGTCCGAACCTCTCGTGCGAACTAAGGTGAAAATGATGAGCAACACAAGAGACACGAGGTTTATACTGGTTCGGGCCACCGTTGTGGTGTAATACCCTACTCCAGTGTGTGGTGTGGTGGATTGCCTCTGGGGCTGATGATGGACAGTACAAGGGAAGAACAGCCTTGCGAGGGGTTGTTCTTGAGATGGTGCGGTGTGTTCTACTTAGTCTCTACTGGGTTTTCTCTCTCTCTGCTAGGGTTCTACTAGATCTCTCGCCGTCCCTCTACTCTGTGGTGGCTAGCTCTATTTATAGAGGCCCTGGGCCTCTCCCCGAATAATTGAGCGGGAAGGGCGCCAACAATTGGCCATTTTGAAGGGGAACATCTAGTACAAGTTATCCTGACCAAAGGTGGTCTTCGTCTACCAAAAGCACTGGTGATGACGCCGTCTTGGGCTCCACGGTGACCTCCGTCCGGCCGTCCGGCTGGTCTTTGTCTTGTTGCACCGGAATGGTAACCTTTGCCTGATACCTTGGCCTGTGCTTGCCCCCTTTGCACCAAAGGGGAAACAAGGACCCTGCGCAGGCTGGCGCCCTCCTGGCCTTGATCGTCATGGCTTGCGTCATGGGATCCTCGCGAGGTACCCTTGCATTGATCTCTCCGCCTCCTCGCGAGCCTGCCCGATGAGGCCGCTCTTGAGGAAGCTTCCTGTCGTCCGCCCCGCGGGGCTTGGCCCCTCGCGAGGGTCTTGAGCTTGGGCTGATGAAGATGGGCCACGCTGGGCCCCCACCTGAGCCACGCCGCAGGCCGCAGGCAGGCAAGTCTAGGGACCCCTGTTCCTAGAACGCCGACAGTAGCCCCCGGGCCCAAGGCGCGCGGGGGCTTTGCTTAGCAGAGAAGCGAAGGGGCAGGCGCGAAGCGCCGCGGGCCCTAACATCCTGCGGCCTTGGGCGCCGCGTGGCGGTTGATTGGACGTGTGCGTCCGCACTTCCCACGACGCCTCGGCAACTGCACGACTTGACAAGTTCCTGCATGTAGAGATATGGGTCATGATTACCTGAGGTCGTGGTGCTCGGCGGTTGGCCTTCCCCGACTATAAGTACGGGGCTGCGTGAGCTCCGCCAGTTCACCCCTTTCCATTACTCCTCCTCTTCTTCTTCCTCATCCTTGCTTCCTCTTGCACCAATGGCTCCGATCCGCCGGTTTTCAGCTGAGGAGAAGGGAAAGGCCCCCAGAGAGGGTCCTGACCCCCTCCCGCCGAAGAAGCGGCCAATCCTCTTTCGCCGGGACAAAGGCGCCTGGTAGGAGGTGTCGAGGCCATGGTACGAGCGGCCGCCGCCTGGGTTTCCGCTGCCCTTGTATGCCCGCGTCGTAGGCCCCAGGGTGGAGGGCGCCGAGCAACACCGACAGTGTCGCCGCCGACGCCGGCGAGTCATAGTGGTGTGCGTCGTCCCCCCTGGAGTCCACACGGAGCGCTCCTCTCGCGAGCTTGTGCTCCACGCCTCCATGCCTCCAACTTCGTGGATCCGCCTTCCTCCCTCCTTCGCCTTTGAGATGCCGCCGAGCGGGGCCCTGGAGCTCTGGCTGCAACACGCCGACTATGGCACCCCTGCAACCGGAGCGGAGGTCGCGGTCGTCGCTCCGGGCAAGGTCTTCATGACCCGGGGCTGGGGTGAGATTGCCCGGGTCTGTCGCGCGGACGGCGCCTTGGTGATCCATCTTGAATACGACGGCGCCTCCTTGATGTTCTTCAAGGTCTTTGATGCAGAAGGACGCCGGCTGGAATGCTGCCCTAAGGGAAGCGGCAGGGGTGACGAACTAGCGAGGACCAGCCCCGCCCATTGGTCCTCTTGCAGCTCCTCAGGCAGCAGCGGAGGGACTGAGGGCTTCAGCGGCTCCCCCGAACTCCTCGCGACCCTAGAGACGAGCGACAACAGCTATGAGTCTCCGAGCTCGCGCCGCGCTCGGAGTGGGGCAGCTGCATCGAGCCGCCGACGCCACTAATCTGGATGGGATTGGCGCCGTCACTGGGCAGCCCACTGTTGATGATGGCGTCGCTTGGGGAGGTGCTAGCAAGTAGCGTTCCTTAGGGTTAGCACCTTTTGTTCCCTGCGAGGAATTAAAGCAACACCCCGCGGGGGCATGTAAGGCGTCTGTCGTGCCTTTTGTAAATACTATATCCTTAATATGAATTGGCGTGAGGTGTCTGTTCTGTTCCGGCTAAGCTCCCCCTTTCTATCCTCACGAGGACTTGGCGCTCTATGTTGATTGGTCCCAGTCCCCAGGCAAGCTTCAGCCGTTGCTGGTATGCCAGGTCGCGATGCCGTGGTCAAGGCCAGGAGGTGAGCGGCCCGAGGTCCGGTAAGAGCCCCCGAGTCGCGATGCTCGGGAGGTCCCCTTTAGCGCTCAAGCAATCCTTGCTGGGAGAGAAAGGAAGGTAGCGACACCGTGACAAAGTTGCACTGGGCAGGGATTTAGCGTTGCGTTGGTCTAGCTCTTGCGAGGGCGCGACTTATCTTGCGCGTCTGACGTAGTTCCTCAGAGAGGCGCCCGGCCAGAGAGGCGGTGGCCAAGGTACTGCTGGGTGAGGCCCTCGCGAGCTTCTTCGCACTCCCCCGCACTTTCCTTAACACTCTACGTCCTCAGGTCCCGGCCCTCGAGCGAGCTCAGCCGCCGCTGGTATGACAGGTCGTGATGCCGTGGGTCAAGGCCAGGGGGTGAGGGCTGGAGAGCCAGTAGGAGCCCATGAGTCGCGATGCTCAGGTACCCCCCCCCTTTAACGTGCAAGCGGTCCATGCCGAAGAGTTGGAGGGAGAGCTCACGATGCCCCCAACGTTGCTCTTGGAGTAGGTCCTGCACACCAATCATGAGGATAAACAAAGCCTGTCGTTACGGTCGCCGGCCAACCTATGGTCACTCCGAGGGAGCGGTCAGGGCACTGAGGGCCTGGTGAGGTGGCGTCGTGCGGGGCTGCCGCAGCCAGAGCTCGACCACTCAAGTTTATCAACGCTGCAGGGACGGACCCGTGCGCATGCGTCGTGCCAGAGCGAGCGGCTCTTCGGATAGGCGTCGATCGAGCAGGTGATTAGGTCAGGTATGTTAAGCACATAGGAAATCCAATTTCAAGCAAGCGCAGGTAAAAGCAACCACCGCTGGGTCGGGCCCGACCGGCGTGGGGGTGATGCAGCCCGAGGGGCACCCCCAACAAGGTAAGTAAAGAGCATAAACAAAATGGATACATGCCGCGGGGACGGACCCACGCGGCCTGGGAATGGTGCAGCCCTGTGGGCGCTCCCAGCTGAAAGTAGAACTCTGAAAGATGTCACCTGGTGCTGTTGAAGATGAAGTGATGCAGAGGAAGTGAGCGATGTGCGGTGGAGACGTCGGCCCTCATGAGCCCCCAGGCCCAGGGGCCTCGGGAGGCTCCGGTGGCACGTGCAGGTACACGGCGGCTGCCGCGCATGACTCTGGACTCTTGTAGCTCATGGGTGTTCCTTGCGATGAACTCTTGAGGGTTTGGTCTCCTTTGACTTGTACCTTCCTGAGGGAAGCGTGCTTGAAAGCACCCCTCCAAGTGGTGCCCGAGCGCCTCCCCCGCGACCTTGGCAAGGTCGGCGGCTCTCCAAGAGAGAGGCCCCGAGCCCTGCCTGAGGAGGGTGCCGGGCACGCCTTCCTATGCATGAGAGGGCGGCGCTCCCTGATCGGGCGCGAATCCTGACGCAATACCTCCGGAGGTGCCTGCCTCCTTGTGGCTCGGGCCAGGTGAGGTCTTCTTCTTCTTGAGGGTCGCCTCGGGAGGCCTCCCACTCCTGTGATCTGGGTCTTCGATTGCTGCGGCTTGGAACGCACGCTCAAGCGAGCACATTGCGTCCCTTTCTTCACAGGGTACGGTGATGACTCCACCGCTTCCTGCCATCTTTAGGACATTGTAACCATGGTGAGTCACTGACATAAACTTGGCTAGGGCTGGGTACCCGAGGATGGCGTTGTACGGCAGGCGGATGTGAGCGACATCGAAGTCGATGAGCTCGGTGCGGTAGTTGTTCCGTTGCCCGAAGGTGACCGGAAGGCGAACCTGCCCAATTGGAACAGTGGAACCATCGGTGACTCCTGAGAAAGGCTTGGTCGGCTGAAGCTGGTCGTACGGCACTTGGAGATTGTCGAACGTCTCGACGGACAGGACGTTGAGTCCTGTCCCGCCATCGATGAGGGTCCTGGTGACCTGCACGTTGCTGATGACTGGGGAGCAAAGCATCGGGAGGACTCCGGCTGTTGCCGCACACTTGAGCTGGTCTGCGGAACTGAACATGATCGTGCACGAAGACCACCTGAGAGGGCGCGTGGCCTCAAGCTTGGGAAGGACTGCATTCACCTCGCGAGCAAACTGCTTGAAGATGCGATGTGAGGTTGGGGCCTGGGCAGCACCCAATATGCAAGCAATTGCATGCGGCTCTTGGAAGCCCCCAGCCCCATCGTCTTGGTGTTGGTCTTCGTTCCTCCTTGGTGGAGGCGGTAGAGGAGGGAGGCCTGCGTTGCCGTGCAGGTGACCCTCACGAGGCTGGTCCCTCCAGCCTCCCTCGCGAGGCTGGTCCTGCCAACGGTCCTCGCGAGGGTGGTCACGCCATCCCTGGCAAAGGCCACGGTCTTCCCATCATCCGCCACCTCTTCCTCCTCCTCAGCTATAGCCCCTGTCATTGCGCTCTGGGCGTCGGCCAATTCGCCCATCTCGTATGGCTCTAAGCTCTTGACATCCGTTGTTGTTGTGGGTGTGGAGGTCGTGGTACATGCAGTACCGTCCGCCCTTGGATGACTCAGGTTGATCCCTGCCTCGCTTGGTGTCCGGTTCCGCTGCTAGCATGACAGCCCCCTTGCGCTTCACGTCTTTGGCCTTGAGCTTCTTTTCTTCCGGGTCGGCTGCCGGGAGCTCGAGGAGGGAGAGACGCCCTTCCTCAGCCCTGGCGCACTTGGTCTCCAAGTTGAACAGCTCCAGGGATGTGCACAGGTCTTCATGGATTGCTAGCTCTTCCTTCATCTTGACGTCACGCACGCCGTCGGAGAAGGCTGAGATGATAGCTTCTTTAGTTACCTTGGGGATCTTGAGGCGAGCGTAGTTGAAGCACTGGATGTACTTCCGCAGGGTTTCTCCTAGCTGTTGCTTGATGCGGTGCAGGTCGCTCACCGCCGGGGGCCGGTCGCGAGTGCCCTGGAAGTTGGCGATGAAGCGGGTGCGCATCTCGCTCCAGGAGGAGATCGTACCGGGAGCCAGGTTCAGGAGCCAGGTGCGGGCGTCGTCCTTGAGCGCCATGGGGAACCAATTCACCATGACCTTTTCATTTGTGTTGGCGGCTACGATGCCCAGCTCGTAGAGCTGCAGGAACTCCGCGGGGTCCGATGTGCCATCGTAGCGGGGAGGGAGGTCAGGCTTGAACTTGCCTGGCCATGTGACACCGCGCAGCTCGAGGGTGAAGGCGAGGCAGCCCGCCGTGGCCACCGGCGCCCTTTGCTGGTGCTGGACTTGTTCTTGCAGGTCACCACGCGCCGCCACTGGGAGCAGCGCGGGGTCTCGTCGTGGAGGCGCTGGGGCGCTGGGGCGCGATCTTTCGCGTGACGGCGCTGGGAGCGCGCGAGCACCTTCCTGGGGACGTGGGATCTCTTGGCGGCTCCCTTCTTGCTGCGCAGGCGCTGGACGTGGAGGGTCCCGCCCTGGGGCTGCGCGCCTTGGAGCCAAGGCACCTTCTTGGGGAGGAGGCGGAGGAGGCGCCTCCTAATCCTCGCCCCCTGCACGGGACGGAGGGCGAGGCAGCGAGAGGGGCCGCAAGGGGGAGCCCCCTGCGGCACTGACGAGCTCGGTGATGCGGGCGAGCCAGTCCTCGTAGAGGTCGTCGATGGCGCGATAGTGCAGGAGCTCCCGCGCTAAGAGCAATGAGGCATGCGCATCCATGGGTGCGCGAGGGCGTGGGACGATGAGCCAGCTGGAGTCAGCGACGGGGTGGCAGTGCGGCCATCCCGCCGCACCGAAGGATGTTGGAACAAGGCCTGCTGCTCGTTCCCCGCCGGGCCGGTGGCGGCGTTGGTGGCGGGTGACGGGGAACGACGAGGGGGGCCGCCGACGGGCGCCGTCTGGGCGACGCGAGTGGCGCGAGCCCGACGAGCGTCAGCCATGGACACGACGGAAGATCACACGTGAACAGCGGAAGAAAGATTCCCGCGCACCCCTACCTGGCACGCCAAATGTCGGATTTCGGGTTCCGGCAGACCCTTGAGGTTCGAACACTGGGGTGTGCGCGGAGATCTCTCCCCTACCGATCTACGTCCGATCCTCTCGTGCGATCTAAGATGAAAATGATGAGCAACACAAGAGACACGAGGTTTATACTGGTTCGGGCCACCGTTGTGGTGTAATACCCTACTCCAGTGTGTGGTGTGGTGGATTGCCTCTGGGGCTGATGATGGACAGTACAAGGGAAGAACAGCCTCACGAGGGGTGTTCTTGAGCTGGTGCGGTGTGTTCTACTTAGTCTCTATTGGGTTTTCTCTCTCTCTGCTAGGGTTCTACCAGATTGTAACACCCCGGATGTAACTTTCCCTTTTTGTACTCCAACTCTTGCCGTTTCCGGCGTTAAGTTATATTTATTTCTCGGGTTCGGGTCTTTGTCTCCGTGTGTTGTTGTCTTTGTCATGCATCTCATATCATGTCATCATGTGCATTGCATTTGCATACGTGTTCATCTCATGCATTCGAGCATTTTCCCCGTTGTCCGTTTTGCATTCCGGCGCTTCGTTCTCCTCCGGTGGTCATTTCTAGCTTTCTTTCGTGTGTGGGGATTAAAAATTTCCGGATTGGACCGAGACTTGCCAAGCGGCCTTGGTTTACTACCGGTAGACCGCCTGTCAAGTTTCGTATCATTTGGACTTCGTTTGATACTCCAACGGTTAACCGAGGGACCAAAAGGGCCTCGTGTGTGTTGCAGCCCAACACCCCTCCAATTTGGCCCAAAACCCACCAAACTCTGCTCCATGTCCTATAGCGTTCGATCACGATCGCGTGGCCGAAAACCGCACCTCATTTGGACTCTCCTAGCTCCACTTATGCCTATAAATAGAACCCCCGTTTTTCGGATCTCTCCTCCCCCCGAAACCCTAGCTAAAAAAACAGATCTCGGGCGAGCCGGACAACGTCCGACCCCCCCGGACAATTCACCGCCGCCTACCGGGGCGCGCCACGTGGCGCGGGCGCCCCACTTCGCCGCCTCTCTCCCGCCGGCCCGGGAGGCCCAGGAGGGGCCCCCGAGGCCCGTTGACCCCGCCGAGGCACCGGGCCGCCGCCTTCTTCGTCTTCCTTCGCGCCGGGCGCTGCCATCGCCATCCGCCGCCGCCTGCGTCGCCAGCCGCCGCCGCACCGGGCCGCCGCCCGCTCCACTCTGCCCCGAGCCGAGCCGGCCCCGCTTCCCCGCCGCGGCGCCGCCTCCCCCCGCAGGAGCTCCGGCCACTCTCCCACTCCGGCCACCGGCGTCTTCCACGGCGAGCCCCAAGACCGGCCGGCCATTCTCGGGATGCGTGCCTACTACAGTGTCCCGGATCTGGATCTAGATCCAAACATATCTCACGGTTGACTTTTTCTTCCCCAAACCCTAATTTTCGAGCATATTTTGACCGGCCGTATCTCCGCATTTGTAGCTCCATTTTTGACATATAGTATATCAAAATGTTCGCCTCGATGAGTACATCATTTAATTCCATTGCATCATTTTCATTTGAGTTCATCTTGATGCCCAAAATGCTGTTAGAAGGAGGCTTCGTGAGTTAATTGTCAGATCTGCTAGTTCATCTTAGACTTTTGTCATTTTTGCCATGATTATTGTGTGCATGCTATGCCTGTGAGTCCTTCATATGTTTTGTTAAGCATTTTGTCTTCTTTCCAGAGGTGCAACCCATGCATTTTTATGATGTGTGTGGTGACTTGTGCAAGCTTTCAAAGTGAGGCACCCGGGAAATCTGTTTTCAGAGACTTAGTTGTTTTCACTGTCTGGGATTATTTAGTTCATGATGCCATATGTTCAGCTTGTTTCCTAGTGATCCGTGCCTCTTTTGAGGATGATCAGTAAAGGAGTTTTGTTAATCATGTTATGCTCTATCCATCCATGTCTTTGTTTGCAATTATGGAGCACCCTAGCTTGAGTCAATCGAGCTCTACTTTTGCTTCGTGGTGAATCTGGGCAGATCGTCAACTCGTTTGCGATTTTGCCGGCGTTGTTGTAGTTGATCCGTGCATGCTATGTCATTGTTCTTGCCATGTCTAGCTTGTATTTTGTGCCTTCTTAATGAATGTATGCTTTCCTTGCCATGACTTGCACCGTGGTGAGTGCATCGAGCTCGTTCGCATCCCTTCGTGAGTTATATTTCAGCATGTCTCAGTTTTCACAAAGTCTGAAAACTGATTGTGTTTTTGCTATGTTCGTGTGCCCGTTAGTATATTTTGTGATCCCTTTTGACCCCAGGTCACTTTGGGACTTTTGTTAAGCTTGTTGAGTAGCTCCATGCCATGTTCTTCTTTGTCTTAATCAGGTCATGTTTCATGTTGTTTTGTTGCTCCGAAGAGGGCTTCATGATCTGAAATTTCAGACAAGTGTTAATTTCACTGAGTCTGGAATCTGCTTTGCATTTGCGTTTTTGACATGCTTGTTTGAACCTCATAATGGATGAATTGGCCGTAGCTCAGTGCTAGTATTTCATTACGAATCTTGTGTGCATCCCTGCCATGTATTTTTTTGTCATGGTTGGTGGCTGTAGCATGTTCATCTCATTGCATTTAGATGCCTACTTGCTGTAAATCACAGACCGGTGTCATTCTTAAAACGCTTGCCATTTCCAAGCCGTAACTCCGATTCCGATGATCTTTATATCGTTTTCAAGCGATTTCATCTCATCTTTCTAGTGTCACCCTTGGAATTCCAAGATGAGGCCAGGTTCATGCATTTCCTGTCATATCTTGCATTTTGCATCCCGCATCGCATCCCGCATAGCATATCATCTTTTTATCATATTGCCTGGTCTTACACGTGGTTGATCGTATCCTTGTTGCTTGTTTGTCTTGTTTGGGTAGAGCCGGGAGACGAGTTCGCTACCGAGGAGCCCGTTGAGTTTGCTTGTGAGGATCCAGTCAACTCTGACAACTGTGCAGGCAAGATGATCATACCCTCGAAATCACTACTATCTTTGCTATGCTAGTTTGCTCGCTCTTGCTATGCCAATGCTACGATGCCTACCTTTTGCTTGTCAGCCTCCCAAATTGCCATGTTGAAACTCTAACCCACCTTGTCCTAGCAAACCGTTGATTGGCTATGTTACCGCTTTGCTCAGCCCCTCTTATAGTGTTGCTAGCTGCAGGTGAAGATTGGAGGCCGTTCCTTGTTGGAACATCTTTTACTTACTTGTTGGGATATCATTATATTGCTATGTTATCTTAATGCATCTATATACTTGGTAAAGGGTGAAAGGCTCGGCCTCTCGCCTAGTGTTTTGTTCCACTCTTGCCGCCCTAGTTTCCGTCATATCGGTGTTATGTTCCCGGATTTTGCGTTCCTTACGCGGTTGGGTTATAATGGGAACCCCTTGATAGTTCGCCTTGATTAAAGCTTTTCCAGGAATTCCCAACATTGGTTTTTACCATTTGCCACCTAGCCTCTTTTTCCCCCGGGTTTCCGGAGCCCGCGGGTCATCTTATTTAAACCCCCCGGGCCAGTGCTCCTCTGAGTGTTGGTCCAAACTAGAGTCCTGTGCAGCGCCCCCTCGGGGAAACTCGAGGTTTGGTTTTAGTTGTATGGAGCGCTCATCTGAGTGTGCCCTGAGAAAGAGATATGTGCAGCTCCTATCGGGATTTGTCGGCACATTCGGGCGGTGCTGCTGGTCTTGTTTTAACCTGTCGAATTGTCTTGTTGTACCGGGTTACCGAGTCTGATCGGTGTGTCTCGGGTGGAGGTCTATTCCTTCGTTGACCGTGAGAGCTTGTCATGGGCTAAGTTGGGACTCCCCTGCAGGGATTGAACTTTCGAAAGCCGTGCCCGCGGTTATGGGCAGACGGGAATTTGTTAATGTCCGGTTGTAGATAACTTGAACCTTAATTAATTAAAATGAATCAACTGAGTGTGTTACCATGATGGCCTCTTCTCGGCGGAGACCGGGAAGTGGACACGGTGTTGGAGTTATGTTTGCGCAGGTTGTTCCCCTAGCTTCTCGCCCGTGCTTTGCCTCCTCTTCTCGCTCTCTTTTGCGAATAAGTTAGCCACCATATATGCTAGCCGCTTGCTGCAGCTCCACTCATATTTTACCTTACCCTTCCTATAAGCTTAAATAGTCTTGATCGCGAGGGTACGAGATTGCTGAGTCCCTGTAGCTCACAAAAACTATAACTCCAGATGCAGGTCCAAGTGATTCCGCTCCAGGTGACGATTACGAGCTCAAGTGGGAGTTCGACGAGGACTCTCAGCGTTACTATGTTTCCTTTCCCGATGATCAGTCATGGTGTCTAGTTGGGGTTCGATTCAGGGCCTTGTCGCATGTTGGGTTTTCTTCTATTTTGGCGCCGTAGTCGGGCCATGAGTGTTGGTATGATGGATGTTATTTATGTACTTTGATGTGACGTGGCGAGTGTAAGCCAACTATGTATCTCCCCCTTTTATTATATATATTACATGGGATGTTGTAATGATTGCCTGACTTGCGACATTGCTTTCAATGCGGTTATGTCTCTAAGTCGTGCCTTGACACGTGGGAGCTATTGCCGCATCGAGGGCGTTACAAGTTGGTAATCAGAGCCTTCCCCGACCTTAGGAGCCCCATTGCTTGATCGTTTTTAGCAGCCGAGTTGTGTCTAGAAAAATGTTTTGAGTCTTTAGGAATTATATATCGGAGAGTTTAGGAATTCTTTTTACTTCCCAGTCTCCTCATCGCTCTGGTAAGGCATCCTGACGTAGAGTTTTGACTCTTCTCTTCTCAAATTTCACTAAAAAAATTAGGATCACGCGAGTATCTTGGAATCGTTCTGATGGCTTATGATGAGAACATTGTCTTGGTGCCTCCTGTCAGGGGTTTAGTGGAAGTGTCCCGGGGAGTTGAGCTCCGAGGTGTTGTCATCATAATTTTATCGTTGCAATTCTGGAATACTTGAGATATGTTCACCGACATCGAAAATCTCTTTTATGCAGTTCATTGGTGAGATAACCTCGACGCCACCCAGTACTGGGGCGGGAGTTCGGGAGTATCGCCATAACTTGTATAACGGATGCTTTTTGAAGGTTGAGGTAGATGGTTTCCGAAGTTTTCTTGGTTATGTGTTGAAGGATGGATACAGCTGGATGTAGGATTTGCTAGTTTGGGTGAGATATTATGCTTCCCCTGTATCCCCAACACCTGATTGCATAACCGGAAAGGTTCGGGAGTTTCATAGGTGAGAATTCTAGTAGCTCTAGTTCTTCTTCCACGGATATTGGTTTGAGATTGGGATTTCTTACCGATTATTCGTTCTTGATCCGTACCTTGTTGATTTATTTCTCTACCTTAATTCTACGTGGCTTCTCAATTTATGGATATGTGACCATTTGAAGAGGAATGCATTCGTTCATTTTGTTCGGATGTGAAGACTATATGTTGCAATTTTCATTCCGTTGGATTCAGCTTCAATATTTATCTGTCAATGTGCTAATGGTGGTCAACCTCTTCAGGATGGCTCCTCCAACGCGCACGACTCGGAATCCTGATCCGCCACCGCCTCCACCTCCTCTAGAGGCATGGCAAGCTGTGATGGCCGCAACCAATGCAAACACTCAGCTGATCATGCAAATTCTTCAAGAGCGCAATCAAGGCAGTCAAGGGAATCAAGGCAGCAATCAGAGTCACTTTGCTACACTCAACCAGTTCCTTGCTAACGGGCCAAAGACTTTCAGCAATTGTGTTGAGGCAATCGATGCTGATGGTTGGCTTGTGGATCTGTGTAAGCATTTCGAGTGCAGTAACGTCAGGCCTGAGGACTTTGTCAAGTTCGCTTCCTTCCAACTCAAAGATCAAGCTGCAGAATGGTTTCAGCAGTACAAGGATTCCAGAGGTGGACGTGTTATCACTTGGGATGATTTCCGTCGAGATTTCCGAGCTCATCATATTCCGCAGAGCGTGGTTGAAACCAAGCGTGAGGAATTCCGCAATCTGAAGCAAGGCTCTTTGTCTGTCTATGACTACAACAAGTTGTTCCAGAAGCTTGACCGCTTTGCCAAGCAGGACGTGCCTGATGAGAAGAGCATGATATATCAGTTCAGGGGTGGTCTCAGAGAAGATATTCAGCTCGCTCTTGTTCTCTTTGAGCCCTTGAGATACGATGAGTTCTACAACATGGCACTGAAGCAAGAGGCTGCTCAGTTGAGGTGTGATGCTTCCAAGAAGCGAGTCAGAGATGTTACTCCTTCTTCCTCTACTCAAGTGGCCAAGCAGCAGAAGTTTTGGCTTCCTCCTCCTCCGTTCCGTCAGCCGTATCAGCAGAAGAGCAAAGGTGGCAGTGGTTCTTCCCACCCACCCAACCCTGGCTTTCAGAACAAGGCTTCGTCTCAAGCTCCAAGATCGAGTGCTCCGTATCACCGTCCGCTTTCAGAGGTCACGTGCAACAAGTGCCAACAAAAGGGGCACTATGCCAACAAGTGTCTCAACCAGAGGCGTCTTCCTCCTCCTCCTCCTCCTGTCAGATCGGCAAGTATAGCTATGGTCAAGCATAACCCCAAGTTCGCCAAGGTCAATTTGATGAATGCAGCTCAGGCAGAGGACTCACCAGATGTGATCATGGGTAACCTTCCTGTTAATGATATTCCTGCAAAAGTTCTTTTTGACACAGGTGCATCGCATTGCTTCATTTCCAAACCTTTTGCATCAAAGTATGAGTGTGATTATCAGTATCTGCAAAGTTCCTTGCAAATTGTGTCACTGGGCAAGCAGATGACAGCTAACACCTGCGTCCCTGAGGTTACTATCACATTGGGTGACTACAAGTTCCTTTCTTCCCTAATTGTTCTTGGTAACTCGGATATTGATCTTATTCTCGGAATGGATTGGCTTTCTAAGCACAAGGCACATCTTGATTGTGCTGCCAGGCAGATTCAATTGACTCATTCGTCTGAGGATGTAATTGTCTTTGCCGCTCGGGATAATACTATCCGTCTGTTTTCTCTCAATGAGAAGGGTGAATTGGATGCCATCTCTCAAATTCCAGTCGTTTGCGAATATCAAGACGTCTTTCCAGAAGAGCTCCCAGGAATGCCTCCGCACCGGCCAGTGGAATTCGTTATTGAACTTGAGCCTGGCACGGAACCTGTGTGCAAACGCCCTTACAAGCTCGGACCTGAAGAGTTGAAGGAGCTGAAGAAGCAACTTGATGAACAAGAAAGAATGGGTCTCATCCGGCCTAGTTCTTCTCCGTGGGGTTGTGGTGTTCTTTTTGTGAAGAAGAAGGATGGAACGGACCGACTTTGTGTTGATTACCGTCCAGTGAACAAGAAGACCATCAAGAACAAATACCCACTTCCCAACATCAATGAGCTATTCGAACAACTCAAAGGTGCTCAAGTTTTCTCCAAGCTTGATCTCCGTATGGGTTATCACCAGATTCGCATTCGTGAAGAAGATATTCCCAAGACAGCATTCAGAACAAGCTTTGGTTCATATGAATACACTGTCATGTCTTTTGGCCTCGCCAACGCTCCTCCGACGTTCTCTCGCATGATGAACTTCATCTTCAATGACTTCGTTTTGGTCTATCTCGACGACATTCTGGTTTTCTCGAAGAACAAGGAAGATCATGCCAAGCACTTGCGTTTGGTTCTTGATAAGCTCAGAGAACATCAGTTCTACGCCAAGTTCTCCAAGTGTGAATTTTGGCTCGATGAGGTTCTTTATCTTGGTCATATCATCTCTGCCAAGGGCATTGCCGTGAATCCCGAGAAGGTGTCCGCAATTGTGAATTGGGAACCTCCTCAGAATGTGAAGCAACTCCGCAGTTTTCTCGGTCTCGCAAGCTATTGCCGAAGATTCATTGAAAACTTTTCTAAGATTGCGAAGCCTCTCTCTAATCTTCTTCAGAAGCACGTCAAGTACGTTTGGTCTCCGGAGTGTGATATTGCTTTCAACACTTTGAAAGAGAAGTTGATCACTGCTCCAGTTCTGACTCCGCCTGATGAATCCAAGCCGTACGAGGTCTTTTGTGATGCCTCTCTCCAAGGTCTTGGCGCAGTTTTGATGCAAGAGAAGAAAGTTGTTGCTTATACATCTCGCCAATTGAAGCCTAATGAGAAGAACTACCCCACTCATGATCTCGAGTTGGCGGCAGTTGTGCATGCTCTTTTGACTTGGAGACATCTTCTATTGGGAAGAAAAGTGGACATTTTCACTGATCACAAGAGTCTCAAGTACATCTTCACTCAGCCTAATCTCAACCTCAGGCAAACTCGATGGGTCGAAATGATTCAAGAGTATAATCCGAGTATCGAGTATACTCCAGGCAAGGCCAATGTGATTGCTGACGCTTTGAGAAGGAAAGCATACTGCAACAGTCTGATTCTCAAGCCTTATCAACCCGAGCTTTGTGAAGCTTTCCGCAAACTTAATCTGCAAGTTGTCCCTCAAGGTTTCCTCGCCAACCTTCAAGTCTCTCCTACCTTAGAAGACCAGATTCGCCAAGCCCAGCTTCTTGATGCTATGGTGAAAAAGGTGAAGATTGGAATTGCCAAGAGTCAGTCCAAGTACAAGTGCTACCGCCTTGATGACAACGACACTCTCTTCTTCGAGGATCGTATTGTTGTGCCCAAAGGTGACCTCCGTAAAGTGATCATGAACGAGGCTCACAATTCTCTCCTCTCCATCCACCCTGGGAGTACGAAGATGTATCAGGACCTCAAGCAAGCTTATTGGTGGACTCGAATGAAGCGCGAGATCGCTCAATTCGTGAATGAATGTGATGTCTGCAGAAGAGTGAAGGCAGAACACCAAAGGCCAGCAGGTCTCCTCCAACCTCTTGCCATTCCAGAATGGAAGTTTGACCACATTGAAATGGACTTCGTGACTGGGTTTCCAAAGTCCAAGCGTGGCAATGATGCTATATTTGTTGTCATCGACAAACTCACCAAAGTGGCTCACTTTCTGCCTATCAAAGAGTCGATCACTACAGCTCAATTGGCGGAACTCTATACCTCTCGTATTATCTCTCTGCACGGTATTCCTCAAGTGATATCTTCAGACCGTGGCAGCATCTTTACCTCAAAGTTTTGGGATTCTTTCCAGAAGGCCATGGGCACTAACATCCGCTTCAGCACTGCTTTTCATCCTCAAACAAGCGGTCAAGTCGAGCGTGTCAACCAGATTCTTGAAGATATGCTCAGGGCTTGTGTGATCTCCTTCGGCATGAAGTGGGAGGATTGTCTTCCTTATGCTGAATTCTCCTACAACAATAGTTTTCAAGCAAGTTCGGGCAAGGCCCCATTTGAAATTCTATATGGCAGGAAGTGCCGTACCCCTCTCAACTGGTCTGAAACCGGTGAACGTCAGCTTTTGGGTAATGACTTAATCATAGAAGCAGAAGAAATGTGCAAAGTCATTCATGATAACCTCAAAGCAGCCCAATCCCACTAGAAGAGCTACTATGATAGTAAGCACCGTGACTTGGCTTTTGAGATCGGAAATCATGTTTACCTCCGTGTCTCTCCTATGAAAGGTACTCGTCGCTTCGGTATCAAAGGGAAGCTTGCCTCTAGATACGTGGGACCTTTCAAGATTGTCAGCAAGAGAGGCGACCTCGCCTATCAACTCGAGCTTCCTTCAAACTTTGCAAATGTTCATGACGTGTTCCATGTCTCTCAGCTTCGAAAGTGCGTCAAGACTCCTGACCGCACCGTCAACTTCGAGAACATTGAGCTCCAAGAAGATCTCTCCTATCGTGAGCACCCAGTTGCTATTCTTGAAGAGACTGAACGCAAGACTCGCAACAAGTCAATCAAATTTCTCAAAGTCAAGTGGTCACACCATTCCGACTGTGAAGCTACCTGGGAACGCAAGGATCACCTCCGTTCTGAGTACCCGGAGTTCTTTCAGTCCTAGATCTCGGGACGAGATCTTTTCGTAGTGGTGGAGTGTTGTAACACCCCGGATGTAACTTCCCCTTTTTGTACTCCAACTCTTGCCGTTTCCGGCGTTAAGTTATATTTATTTCTCGGGTTCGGGTCTTTGTCTCCGTGTGTTGTTGTCTTTGTCATGCATCTCATATCATGTCATCATGTGCATTGCATTTGCATACGTGTTCATCTCATGCATTCGAGCATTTTCCCCGTTGTCCGTTTTGCATTCCGGCGCTTCGTTCTCCTCCGGTGGTCATTTCTAGCTTTCTTTCATGTGTGGGTATTAAACATTTCCGGATTGGACCGAGACTTGCCAAGCGGCCTTGGTTTACTACCGGTAGACCGCCTGTCAAGTTTCGTATCATTTGGATTTCGTTTGATACTCCAACGGTTAACCGAGGGACCAAAAGGGCCTCGTGTGTGTTGCAGCCCAACACCCCTCCAATTTGGCCCAAAACCCACCAAACTCTGCTCCATGTCCTAGAGCGTTCGATCACGATCGCGTGGCCGAAAACCGCACCTCATTTGGACTCTCCTAGCTCCACTTATGCCTATAAATAGAACCCCCGTTTTTCGGATCTCTCCTCCCCCCGAAACCCTAGCTAAAAAAACAGATCTCGGGCGAGCCGGACAACGTACGACCCCCCCGGACAATTCGCCGCCGCCTACCGGGGCACGCCACGTGGCGCGGGCGCCCCACTTCGCCGCCTCTCTCCCGCCGGCCCGGGAGGCCCAGGAGGGGCCCCCGAGGCCCGTTGACCCCGCCGAGGCACCGGGCCGCCGCCTTCTTCGTCTTCCTTCGCGCCGGGCGCCGCCATCGCCATCCGCCGCCGCACCGGGCCGCCGCCCGCTCCACTCTACCCCGAGCCGAGCCGGCCCCGCTTCCCCGCCGCGGCGCCGCCTCCCCCCGCAGGAGCTCCGGCCACTCTCCCACTCCGGCCACCGGCGTCTTCCCCGGCGAGCCCCAAGACCGGCCGGCCATCCTCGGGCTGCGTGCCTGCTACAGTGTCCCGGATCTGGATCTAGATCCAAAAATATCTCACGGTTGACTTTTTCTTCCCCAAAGCCTAATTTTCGAGCATATTTTGACCAGCCGTATCTCCGCATCTGTAGCTCCATTTTTGACATATAGTATATCAAAATGTTCGTCTCGATGAGTACATCATTTTCATTTGAGTTCATCTTGATGCCCAAAATGCTGTTAGAAGGAGGCTTCGTGAGTTAATTATCAGATCTGCTAGTTCATCTTAGACTTTTGTCATTTTTGCCATGATTATTGTGTGCATGCTATGCCTATGAGTCCTTCATATGTTTTGTTAAGCATTTTGTCTTCTTTCCAGAGGTGCAACCCATGCATTTTTAGGATGTGTGTGGTGACTTGTGCAAGCTTGCAAAGTGAGGCACCCGGGAAATCTATTTTCAGAGACTTAGTTGTTTTCACTAAGTCTGGGATTATTTAGTTCATGATGCCATATGTTCAGTTGTTTCCTAGTGATCCGTGCCTCTTTTGAGGATGATCAGTAAAGGAGTTTTGTTAATCATGTTATGCTACCCATCCGTGTCTTTGTTTGAAATTATGGAGCACCCTAGCTTGAGTCAATCGAGCTCCACTTTTGCTTCGTGATGAATCTGGGCAGATCGTCAACTCGTTTGCGATTTTGCCGGCGTTGTTGTAGTTGATCCGTGCATGCTATGTCATTGTTCTTGCCATGTATAGCTTGTATTTTGTGCCTTCTTAATGGATGTATGCCTGCCTTTCCATGACTTGCACCGTGGTGAGTGCATCGAGCTCGTTTGCATGCCTTCGTGAGTTATATTTCAGCATGTCTCAGTTTTCACTAAGTCTAAAAACTGATTATGTTTTAGCTATGTTCGTGGGCTTGTTAGTATATTTTGTGATCCCTTTTGGCCCCAGGTCACTTTGGGACTTTTGTTAAGCTTGTTGAGTAGCTCCATGCCATGTTCTTACTTGTCTTAATAAGGTCATGTATCATGTTTTTTTGTTGCTCCGAAGAGGGCTTCGTGATCTGAAATTTCAGACACGTGTTAATTTCACTAAGTCTGGAATCTATTTTGCATTTGCGTTTTTGCCATGCTTGTTTGAACCTCATAATGGATGAATTGGCCGTGGCTCAGTGCTAGTATTTTGTTAAGCATCTTGTGTGCATCCCTTCCATGTATTTTTTTGTCATGTTTGGTGGCTATAGCATGTCCTTTTCATTGCGTTTAGATGCCTACTTGCTATAAATCACAAACCGGTGTCATTCTTAAAACGCTTGCCATTTCCAAACCGTAACTCCGATTCCGATGATCTTTATATCGTTTTCAAGCGATTTCATCTCATCTTTCCAGTGGCACCCTTGGAATTCCAAGTTGAGGCCAGGTTCATGCATTTCCTGCCATATCTTGCATTTTGCATCCCGCATCGCATCCCGCATAGCATATCATCATTTCATCATATTGCTTGGTCTTGCACGTGGTTGATTGTATCCTTGTTGCTTTTTTGTCTTGTTGGGTAGAGCCGGGAGATGAGTTCGCTACCGAGGAGCCCGTTGAGTTTGCTTGTGAGGATCCAGTCAACTCTGACAACTGTGCAGGCAAGATGATCATACCCTCGAAATCACTACTATCTTTGCTATGCTAGTTTGCTCACTCTTGCTATGCCAATGCTACGATGCCTACCTTTTGCTTGTCAGCCTCCCAAATTTCCATGTTGAAACTCTAACCCACCTTGTCCTAGCAAACCGTTGATTGGCTATGTTACCGCTTTGCTCAGCCCCTCTTATAGCGTTGCTAGCTGCAGGTGAAGATTGGAGGCCGTTCCTTGTTGGAACATCTTTTACTTACTTGTTGGGATATCATTATATTGCTATGTTATCTTAATGCATCTATATACTTGGTAAAGGGTGGAAGGCTCGGCCTCTCGCCTAGTGTTTTGTTCCACTCTTGCCGCCCTAGTTTCCATCATATCGGTGTTATGTTCCCGGATTTTGCGTTCCTTACGCGGTTGGGTTATAATGGGAACCCCTTGATAGTTCGCCTTGATTAAAGCTTTTCCAGCAATGCCCAACATTGGTTTTTACCATTTGCCACCTAGCCTCTTTTTCCCCCGGGTTTCCAGAGCCCGCGGGTCATCTTATTTAAACCCCCCCCCCCCGGCCAGTGCTCCTCTTAGTGTTGGTCCAAACTAGAGTCCTGTGCAGCGCCCCCTCGGGGAAACTCGAGGTTTGGTTTTAGTTGTATGGAGCGCTCATCTGAGTGTGCCCTGAGAAAGAGATATATGCAGCTCCTATCGGGATTTGTCGGCACATTCGGGCGGTGTTGCTGGTCTTGTTTTAACCTGTCGAATTGTCTTGTTGTACCGGGTTACCGAGTCTGATCGGTGTGTCTCGGGTGGAGGTCTATTCCTTCGTTGACCGTGAGAGCTTGTCATGGGCTAAGTTGGGACTCCCCTGCAGGGATTGAACTTTCGAAAGCCGTGCCTGCGGTTATGGGCAGATGGGAATTTGTTAATGTCCGGTTGTAGATAACTTGAACCTTAATTAATTAAAATGAATCAATTGAGTGTGTTACCGTGATGGCCTCTTCTCGGCAGAGTCCGGGAAGTGGACACGGTGTTGGAGTTATGTTTGCGCAGGTTGTTCCCCTAGCTTCTCGCTCATGCTTTGCCTCCTCTTCTCGCTCTTTTTTGCGAATAAGTTAGCCACCATATATGCTAGCCGCTTGCTGCAGCTCCACTCATATTTTACCTTACCCTTCCTATAAGCTTAAATAGTCTTGATCGCGAGGGTACGAGATTGCTGAGTCCCTGTGGCTCACAGAAACTATAACTCCAGATGCAGGTCCAGGTGATTCCGCTCCAGGTGACGATTACGAGCTCAAGTGGGAGTTCGACGAGGACTCTCAGCGTTATTATGTTTCCTTTCCCGATGATCAGTAGTGGTGTCTAGTTGGGGTTCGATTCAGGGCCTTGTCGCATGTTGGGTTTTCTTCTATTTTGGCGCCGTAGTCGGGCCATGAGTGTTGGTATGATGGATGTTATTTATGTACTTTGATGTGATGTGGCGAGTGTAAGCCAACTATGTATCTCCCCCTTTTATTATATATATTACATGGGATGTTGTAATGATTGCCTGACTTGCGACATTGCTTTCAATGCGGTTATGTCTCTAAGTCGTGCCTCGACACGTGGGAGCTATAGCCGCATCGAGGGCATTACACAGATCTCTCGCGGTCCCTCTACTCTGTGGTGGCTAGCTCTATTTATAGAGGCCCTGGGCCTCTCCCCGAATAATTGAGCAAGAAGGGCGCCAACAATTGGCCATTTTGAAGGGGAACATCTAGTACAAGTTATCCTGACCAAAGGTGGTCTTCGGCTGCCAAAAGCACTGGTGATGACTCCGTCTTGGGCTCCACGGTGACCTCCGTCCGGCCGTCCGGCTGGTCTTGGTCTCGTTGCACCGGAATGGTAACCTTTGCCTGATACCTTGGCATGTGCTTGCCTCCTTTGCACCAAAGGGGAAACAAGGACCCTGCGCAGGCCGGCGCCCGCCTGGCGCCCGCCTGGCCTTGATCGTCATGGCTTGCGTCATGGGATCCTCGCGAGGTACCCTTGCATTGATCTCTCCGCCTCCTCGCGAGCCTGCCTGATGAGGCCGCTCTTGAGGAAGCTTCCTGTCGTCCGCCCCGCGAGGCTTGACCCCTCGCGAGGGTCTTGAGCTTGGGCTGATGAAGATGAGCCGCGCTGGGCCCCCACCCGAGCCACGCCACAGGTCGCAGGCAGGCAAGTCTGGGGACCCCCATTCCTAGAACGCCGACAGAAACATATATAAATTTAGATTTATGATATTCAATTATTCAACCATTTACTCATAGGATATACGTGAAGCACGTGAGTAAATGACAAACTACTCCAAAAGATAATAGTGAAGGACACTGAGTAGTCAAATAATTAACTAGCCATGGAAGGATTCTTTTTAGTTTAATAATTCAGATCCAATGATTTTATTCAAAACAGCAAGTAAAATTGAGAATACGCTCCAAGCAAAACACATATCATGTGACAAATAAAAATATAGCTCCGAGTAAGGTATACCGATAGTTTTGAAGACGAAAGAGGGGATGCCTTCTGGGGCATCCCCAAGCTTAGGCGCTTGAGTCTTCCTTGAATATTACCTTGGGGTGCCTCGGGCATCCCCAAGCTTAGGGTCTTTCCACTCCTTATTCTCCTCATATCGATATCTCACCCAAAACTTGAAAACTTCAATCACACAAAACTTAACGGAACTTCGTGAGATAGGTTAGTATGATAAAGAGTAAACCATTCACTTTGGTACTGTCAAAGACAAGGTTCATAATTGTTATCACACAATGCCTAATGTACTATATCATTTCTACAATTTATATTGAGAAATATAAGCCACAGAAACTAGAAAACAAGCAAACTATGCAATGAAAACAGAATCTGTCAGAAACAGAACAGTCTGTAATGATCTGAACACTAACCATACTTCTGCTACTCAAAAAATTATGAAATAAATTGGTGGACGTGAGGAATTTGTCTATTAATCTTCTTCAAAAATAATCAGGACCAAAGCACTCTTCTGTAAAAAATGACAGCTAATCTCATGAGCACAAAGTTTCTGTTTTTTTACAGCAAGATCACATTAACTTTCACCCAAGTCTTTCCAAAGGTCTTACTTGGCACTTTGTTGAAAAAAAAGCTATAAAACATGATTACTACAGTAGCTTAATCATGAAAATACACAAAAACAGTAAGGGTAAATATTGGGTTGTCTCTCAACAAGCGCTTTTCTTTAATGCCTTTTAGCTAGGCATGATGATTTCAATGATGCTCACATGAAAGATAAGACTTGAACATAAAGAGAGCATCATGAAGAATATGACTAGCATATTTAAACATAACCCACTTCCTATGACTAGGGATTTTGTGAGAACACAATTTATGGGAACAAGAATCAACTAGCATAGGAAGGTAAAACAAGTATAACTTCAAAACTTTAAGCACATAGAGAGGAAAACTTGATATTATTGCACTGCTAAAAGCATATATTCCTCCCTCATAATAATTTTCAGTAGCATCATGAATGAATTCAACAACATAACCATCACATAAAGCATTCTTTTCATGATCTACAAGCATAGAAAATTTTCTACTCTCCACATAAGCAAAATTCTTCTCATTCGGAATAGCAGGATCACTAGTTCCTAGAGTTGACACTCTTCCAAACCCGCTTTAGATGATAGTATTATTCATACTCCAAAAGATATAAGTGAAGTTCATGGATCATTCTACAATTAATATAAACTAACCAATGTCCAAGCTCAAAATGTATAAGTGAAGCACACGAAGCATTCTATAAAACCATACTCAAAAGATTTAAGTGAAGCACAAAGAGCAATTCTATAAGATCATACTTAAAAGATATAAGTGAAGCACATGAAGCATTCTATAAATCAATGAAGGGCTATCTCGTAATAGCATGGTTCATAAAGGAAGAACAAAAAACAAAAAGGACACAAATCATGTGAACAAAACAAAAACCGAGGGTATACCGATAATTGTTGAAGAAGAAAGATGGGATGCCAACCGGGGCATCCCCAAGCTTAGATGCTTGAGTATCCTTAGAATATTTACTTGGGGTGCCTTGGGCATCCCCAAGCTTGAGCTCTTGCCTATCTTTATTCTTCTCACATCGGTAACTCCTCATTCTTCGAACACTTCATCCACAAAAAACTTTAACAAAAACTTTGTGAGATCCGTTAGTATAATAAAGCAAATCACTACCTTCAGGTACTGTTGCAAACTCATTCCAGTTTCATATTAGAATTATATATACTGTATTCCAACTTCACCATGGTTCATACCCCCCGATACTACCCATAGATTCATCAAAATAAGCAAACAACACACGAAAAACAGAATCTGTCTAAAACAGGACAGTCTGTAGAGATCTGAAGGTTTAGTAAACTTCTGTAACTCCAAAGATTATGGAATAAATTTGAAAATTTGAAAAATGTATACAGAAGTAATGTGCAAAAAGTTTCAGACTCATTTGACTTTCCAGTAAAAAATGTAAAATCACGCGCTACAGCCAAAGTTTCTGTTTTTGTTCTGCACATAGTAAACAAGCAATCGAATTAGCCTAAGACCAAGGCTTGGAACATTATTTTTATAATACAATGGATATATAAGGGGGTAATTATTTACAGATAAACTTCCATGAAGAATTCTACATTGTTTCCGTGAGCATGAACACGAGTGCTCAAGGTCGACCCTCACTTCTTCAATGCATAACTTTCCAATCGCTTCTCTTTTTGAAAAACTTTTTAGGCATGAGAGGCAAGTAAATTATTTTTGTATTTTCATTCTTTTAAATATATTTTTATGTTTCACCCACAACTAAACATAAACAAAAAGTAAAAAACAAAATCTACTTAGTGAAGAAAGCAAATAAGCACACACGAGAATATCAACCCCACGCTATTGCTCCCCGGCAACGGCGCCAGAAAAGAGCTTGATAATCCCCAAGTGCAGGGAATCATCGTAGCAATTTCCAAAGGTGGAAGTGATAAGTATGGAGTGTCGAACCCACAAGGAGCTAAAGGTAAGATCAATATTCTCTCAAGCCCTATCTGCCACTGATACGACTCTACGTACACCAAACGTTTGCTTCCAACTAGCAACGAGAAATAAAACTATGTTGTGGGTATGAAGAGGATAACTTTGTATGATGTCGGAGAGCTAAAATATAAAAGTAGGTGCTGCTATCATGAAGTTAGAATATATTACTAAATATTATAAATAGCGAGTGTGGAATAATGGTGGATCGGTGTGCGGAATTGTCCTAGGCAATCGTTAACAAGACCGGTAATCACTATTGCAGTTTCATATGAGGGAGAGGCATAAGCTAACATACTTTCTCTACTTTGATCATATGCACTTACGATTGGAACTCTAGCAAGCATCCGCAACTACTAAAGATCATTAAGGTAAAACCCAACCATAGCATTAAAGCATCAAGTCCTCTTTATCCCATACGCAACAAACCCCTTACTCGGGTTTGTGTTTCAGTCACTCACGCAACCCACTATAAGCGAATCATAAACGTATTGCAACACCCTACAGCGGGAACCCATCATGCTTGCGCGACACGGAGGGCACCATAGGACAACATCAAAGTAAAACATACAACTCATACCAATCTAGATCATCAATCAACCCAAAGACAAAAGATATCTACTCAAAACATCATAGGATGGCAACACATCATTGGATCATAATATGTGGCATAAAGCACCATGTTCAAGTAGGGATTACAGCGGTGTGCGGGAGAGTGGACCGCCTAAAAGAGATGAGGATGGTGATGTTGATGAAGACGATCACCGCGGCGATGATTCCCCTCTCGATGGCACTCCGGTGCCACCAAGAGAGAGGAGGAGAGGTTCTCCCCCTTGTGCTTCCTCCTCCATGGCCTCCCCCTAGATGGGGAGAGGTTCTCCCTCTGGTCCTTGGCCTTCATGGTGATGATGGCCCCTCCGGGATCCTCCTCCATGCCCTCCGGTGATGATGGCCCCCTCCGGCAGGGTGCCAGAGAGGGCCTAGATTGGTTTTTGGTGGCTACAGAGGCTTCTGGCGGCGGAACTCCCGATCTAGGTTAATTTTCCGAGGTTTCAGTATTTATAGGAATTTTTGGCGTCGATCTCACGTCAAGGAGGTGCCCGAGGTGTCCACGAGGCAGGCCCACGCGCCTGGGGGGCACCCCCCACCCTCGTGGGCGCCCCAGGACTCTCCTGGCCCAACTCTTTTACTTCGGGGTCTTCTTTTGGTCCATAAACAATCGTCAAAATTGGCACGTCAATTGGACCCCGTGTGATATTCCTTTTCTGTAAAACTCAAAAACAAGGGAAAACAGAAACTGGCACTGGGCACTAGGTTAATAGGTTAGTCCCAAAAATCATATAAAATAGCATATAAATGCATATAAAACATCCAAGGTTGATAATATAATAGCATGAATACTTCATAAATTATAGATACGTTGGAGACGTATCACGGAGTCAGGTGATCCGGATGATCTGGCGGCTATGATGAAGGAGTTGGGCCTCCCTGAGGACGATCTGGATGATGTGGTGGTGGATCAGCGATCCATGCCACCGGAGGTGACTCGATGGATGGCAGTGGCCAGGGTGAACACCGAGAAACAGTATAGCCAATATTGGTTCTACAAAAACATGCGTGCGGCCTGGAACCTTGCTCAGAAAGTCAGTATCCGCCCTCTGTAGGACAACCTATACACTCTCCAATTCGCTTGTCTGGGGGACTGGGAGCGAGTAATGGGGGATGGACCATGGGCTTTTCGCAGTGATGCGGTGATGCTGGCACCGTATGATGGCTTCTCAAAATCATCATCTATCAAGCTAGATCGGCTGGAAATTTGGGCTCAGATTCATGACTTTCCAGAGGGCTATGTATCCCAGATCCCATCGCTTGCTGCAAAGCTGGGTGATTTCATATATGCCGAACCAGCCTCGCATGATTTTGAAGGCAACTTCTACCGGGTCCAGGTCAAGGTTGATGTGGGCAAACCCTGAAGAATGCAGTGTCTCTAAAGGTGGGGGAAAATAGAATGATCTTCCGTGTGAAGTATGAGCGCCTCCCAAACTGGTGTGCTGTTTGTGGGAGGCTGGGGCACCTGTATAAGGAACATGGAGATGGTGTGCATACACCATCATCTCTGGTATTCAAGAGTCTCAAGGCGGACTGGTTTAGGGGCGCAGGGCCAGGACCGGGGGGTGCAAGAAACGGTAACAAAGGGAAAGCCAAAGGCATGGGACAGCAGACGCGGGACAATCCTGATTCGGATGAACACATGGCTGATGCGGAAGGCAACAGAAAACGCACGCAAGTCTCAGATGCAATAGCCAACATACAAAAGGGACAAAAGAAGACTGCGAAGGGGGCCGAGTTACTTGCTTTACCCTTGCTACATATGCCATTGAGCCCACCCCCAAAGCAAGATCCTAAGCGAGCTCAGATGGAACCAGCGGCCGAACAGGTGAATCAGAGTCGGAGCATGATCAAGCAATCGGGCAATAGTTCAGAAGCAACATCGGCGGACTCCCGAGAGGAGTACCGCCGGGCACAATGAGTATCTTAAGTTGGAACTGCCGCGGTGTGGGAAAAGCCGCGACAGTTCAAGAACTTCGTGAACTAGCAAAGAAATTTGTCCCTACCCTACTTTGTATTGTCGAAACTCAGCTAGATAGAGTTCGGGTAGAAAATTTAGCAAGCACTTTGGGCTTTGATAATTCTTTTGCAGTTAGTAGTAATGGCCCGAGTGGCAGCCTTGGTATCTTTTGGAACAATCCAATAAAGGTTGAGATCTTGGGGTATTCAGTGTATCATATTGGTTGCTCTATTGATGATCCGGGTCATGACAAATGGCGTGCATCTTGTTTCTACGGGGAGGCCCGAACACACTTGAGACATTAGACATGGGACACCATGAAGGGAATAGCAAGTTCAAGCGACCTTCCGTGGGTGTGCATAGGCGATTCTAATGAAGTTCTACATTCAGAAGAACATGAGGGCATAGGTGAACGCAGTAATGCTCAGATTCAGGGGTTTCGTGACGTTGTGGATGTTTGCATGCTGATGGACTTGGGCTATGAGGGCAATTTCTGGACGTTTGAAAAGAGTCAGGGGCGGCAGCTACACAAGGTGTAGGTTGGACCGGGCTCTAGTATCGGCTGAGTTGAGTGCTCAGTACCCGGAGGCACACCTGAAACATGAAACCGCAGCCGCTCTGACCATTGTCCTATACTTTTCAGCCTGAGAGGCGACAGTGCGCGCCCGCTGGCGAAACCTCCCTTCAAATATGTGGTCATGTGGAAGTCGCATGAGACCTGGCGTGATACGATCACCCAACACTGGAGTGCGGATCAGAGTCCGGTAACAATGGAGGGCCTCAAGGAAAAAAATTTAGCAGTATCAAACAACCTAGGCAGATGGAACAGGGAGACTTTTGGGTCTGTCCGCAAGGAGATTAAACATCTAAACTCCGAGCTACATCGCTTGCAAGGAGAACCAGCTAGGGTGGGGCCGACGCATGCTGAGCTTAAGATAAACGAGCGACTTGTTGAGCTATACCATCAGGAGGAGATAATGTGGCAGCAGTGGTCTCACATAGACTGGCTAGCTTCCGGCGACAAGAACACGAGTTTTTTCCATATGAGAGCTAGCTTGAGGAGGAAGAAAAATATGATCAAAGCGCTGGCCAACTCCCTAGGAGCCATGATCGATGACAGAGCAGCATTGAAAACCAGTTCTCGATCATCAGCACTCAGGCTGTCAACCACCTTCTCTTCGCCGATGATAGCCTGTTGCTATTCAAGTCAAGTGTGCAGGGGGTGATAGAGGTGTCAAACCTGTTGGATATATATTGCAATGCTTCTGGACAAAGGGTGAATCATAACAAGTCATCTATCTTCTTCAATAAAGGGACCTTGCAACCTTTGAGGGATAGCATCAAAAACACGCTCGATGTTCAGAATGAATCTCTGAGTGATCGATATCTAGGAATACCAACAGATGTGGGGCAGTCGAAGATGGGCACTTTCAGATATCTTCGAGACAGGGTTTGGGAAAAGGTGAAAGGCTGGATGGAGAAACTCTTATCGGCTGCAGGCAAGGAGGTGCTTATTAAAGCAGTGGCCCAAGCTTTGCCGGTTTACTCTATGGCCTGCTTTAGACTCCCTCGTGGCCTGTGTGATAACATCACGTCTATTGTCCGTCAATTTTGGTGGGGAAGTAAAGCAGGTAGGAGGAAGCCTAGCTGGGTGGCTTGGGATGTGATGATAAGGCCAAAACACTTGGGCAGTCTGGGGTTTCGTGACATGGAAATTTTCAATCCCGCGCTGCTTGCTAGGCAAGCCTGGAGAGTAATTACAGAACCTGAGTCCTTGAGCGCCAGAATTTTGAAGGCGGCATATTTTCCGGAGACCACATTGCTCGAGGCACAACTTGGCGGGAGCCCGTCTCAGATTTGGAGGGCGGTGTTGGATGGACAGGATGCTCAAACAGGGGATCATACGTCGTATTGGGAATGGGCAATCTACGCGTATTTGGAGCCACAACTGGCTTCCAAGACATGGCATGATGAGGCCGATCTCATCAAGGATCCCATCGCCGCCGATTATGGTCTCGGACCTGATCACATGTAACACCCCGGTAGTTGAGCTACAGTAATCACTCAGTAATGGTGCCATGTCATTGCAATTAGTTTGCTAAACCTCACTTTGATCCAAATCGAGTTCAAATTCAAAATTTAAAATAAAGTCAAATAAATTGTTCCTTCAATCAGTAAAACAAATTTTTTAATAATATTGCAAATAATCAGTGAGTCATTGTCATGTTGAAGCCAACATTATTTGACTCACCAGTTAATCTCTAGTAATTTGTGAAGTGGACCAACAACTTAATAATGGACCATTTAGATTCAAACATGATTTTAAACCTTTCATAATAACCCCAAACTTTTTGTGGAAGTGTCCAAATTGCAATGCAAATTATGAGCCAAGTTTCTTATTTTACAAAATCCATTTGGTGACCCAACTTAACACATAACAGTAGCTTTAAAAGAAAAGAAAAACAGAAAGGTTTAAAGAAGTGAAAGGAAGAAAAGAAAGAGAGAGAGAGAGAGAGAGAGAGAGAGAGAGAGAGAGAGAGACCCAAGAGGGGCTCGGAGGCCCAACCCACCTCCCCTCATCTCCCAGCTAGCGCTACAGGAGACGAGGAGGGCGTGGCGGCCATCCCGCGTGCCCCGGCGGTGGATAAGGCCACCCCTCGCCTCACGGACAAACCCTAGATACGCATCCCCCTCGCTCTCTCCCTCGTCGATCCCGCCCGCAACAGCAGCCGCCGTCGCCATGACCCCCGCCGTTCCCGTGCTCCCCGTCGTCGCCGCGCTGGGTTAGCGTGTCCAGGAGCACCTCCGCCTTCGCATTCATCGCCGGAGCCACCAGATCGAGCCCGGGAAGCTGCCCCATAGACGTCGTGTCTTCTTCCTCTGCCACGGCGGCCACGAAGATCCGCTCGATTCACTCGCCCTCGACCTTCTTCGGCTTCACCGAGCTGCTCGTCAACGCTGTGAGCTTGCCGTCATTTTCCCCTTGCCCCCCTTCTCGTTCCCGTCCTCTAGCCGCTGGTTCCACCGCGTCCGACACTCCGCCGTGGCTGCGGCCGGAGCTCTGCTCGCGTGGGCGCCCAACCCAACGCCCTGGCCGTGTCATGCACGTGCGCGCCCCCTACCGCCCGACCAGCATGCTGGCCGTGCCCGTCCGCTCTGCCCTGCTTGCAGCCGCTGGTAGCGTTGCTGCTCTCTGCTGAAGCCTCCCACTGCTGCTACATGTTGTTGTTGCTGCTCTCTAATGCTACTGCTTGTCGCCGGCTGCTTTGTGCTTGCTCTGTTGCCGCCGCCGCCGCTGCTCAATTGACTGCTGATGCTTTTTGCTTGCTGCTCCGTGTGAGCCCCTGGCCACTCACGCATCTCGTAGCCACTCCGGTACCACCTCTTGTGCCATGGCCATGGCCACCATGTGCGTACACATGTGTGTGAGGCACGGCTATGCCTTGGCATGTGCGGCTGGCCTGCTTAATTGCCTTAAGATTTAATTAGCCAGGGCATAATTTTAGTGTAGTTAGCCTACTGTATCAATGACATTGGGCCCTGCTACTATAATTTAGATTAATAAATTTGTCCAGGTAATTAATCCATGACATGCGGGGCCGTTTGACCATGTGGACCAGTCAACGTTGACTAAGTCAACTGTTGACTTGGTACTGTTGACTTTGATCCTGGCCCACTGTCAGCCACACATTACACCCCCTGGATACACTTCTCTGTGTACCCACAACAGTTAGTATATATTATTTTTTATTTAAATTAGATCCAATAAATTAGAAAATCATTTAAAACTTTGAAAATTAATATAGAATAATCTACAATTCGGATGAAAATACTTTGTACATGAAAGTCGCTCAGAACGACGAGGCGAATCCGAATACGCGGTCCGTTCATCTGCCACACATCTCTAGCATCGCAAACATGCAACAATCCCCTTCCGTTTCATCTGCCCGAAAATGTCAAACACCGGGAATACTTACGCGGATGTTTTCCGCCCTTTGCTGGTATCACCTATCTCTGCGTTAGGTCACATCTAGCACCGCGTTTCGCCATGTTACGCTTTGTGATGCTTTGCTTGCTCTGTTATTTATTGTGTTCCCTCTCCGTTACTTCTTTCCGGTAGACCCCGAGACTACCGGCGACCCCAGTTCGACTAAGGTGTTGACGACCCCTCCTTCTTGACTGAGCTTACAGGCAAGCCCCCGTCCCTTATCACCAGATATCGCCTATTCTTCTCTCTACTGCTTGCATTAGAGTAGCGTAGCATGTTCCTGCTTTCCGTTAATCCTATTCTGATGCATAGCATGTCCTTGCTATCACTATTGTTACCTTTACCTGCAATCTTAAATGCTTTGTATAGGATGCTAGTATTCCATCAGTGGCCCTACATTCTTGTCCGTCTGCCATGCTATATTATTAGGCCGTGATCACTCGGGAGGTGATCACGGGTATATGCTTATATACATAATATAAGATATTTGTGGTGACTAAAGTCGGGTCGGCTCGTAGAGTATCCGTGAGTGATTCATGGATTGGGTCCGAAAGGACGTTTGTCCTGACGGCCCTCTGAGTGAACCTTTGTGGCGGAGCGACATGGTAGGTTGAGACCACCCAGGAGAGAGGTGTGCCTAGCCCTGGTCGGCGTCCGCGGTTAATTCAATTAACACGCTTAACGAGATCTGGGTATTTGATCTGAGTCTGGCCACTGGCATATATGCACTAACCAACTACGCGGGAACAGTTATGGGCACTCAACGTCATGGTATCAGCCGAAGCCTTCTTGACGTCAGCGACTGACCGGCGCGCGCCGGATTGGACTGGAACGCTTGCTCTTGTATTAGGGAGGCTAGGTTTGCTTCCGGCCGCGTTCGTAACATGCAGGTGTGCAATGGGCGATGGGCCCAGACCCCTGCGTCATAGGTTTAGACTGGCGTGCTGACCTCTCTGTTGTGCCTAGGTGGGGATGCGATGTGTTGATCTTCCGAGGCCGGGCATGACCCAGGAAAGTGTGTCCAGCCAAAGGGGATCGAGCGTGTTGGGTTATGTGGTGCACCCCTGCAGGGAAGTTTATCTATTCGAATAGTCGTGTCCCTCGGTAAAAGGACGACCCAGAGTTGTACCTTGACCTTATGACAACTAGAACCGGATACTTAATAAAACACACTTTCCAAGTGCCAGATACAACCCAATGATCTCTTTCTCACAAGGCGATGAGGGGAGGATTGCCGGGTAGGATTATGCTATACGATGCTACTTGGTGAACTTACCATCTACTCTCTTCTACATGCTTCAAGATGGAGGCTGCCAGAAGCGTAGTCTTCGATAGGACTAGCTATCCCCCTCTTATTCTGGCATTCTGCAGTTCAGTCCACATATACTACCCTTTTCCATTTGATACCAATGCATATGTAGTGTAGATCCTTGCTTGCGAGTACTTTGGATGAGTACTCACGGTTGCTTTGCTCCCTCTTTTCCCCCCTTTCCTTTCTTTTCGGATGCCGTAACCAAATGATGAAGTCCAGGAGCCAGAGGATCCCGAGGATGTTTCTACGTGGAGTTCGGCTTCGAGGAGTAGTTAGGAGGTCCCAGGCAGGAGGCCTTGCCTTTTCGATCGTTTCTACTTTTGTGCTAGCCTTCTTAAGGCAAAACTTGTTTAACTTATGTCTGTACTCAGATATTATTGCTTCTGCTGACTCTTGTGTTTTTGAGGTTATGTATTCGAGCCCTCGAGGCCCCTGGCTTGTAATATAAAGCTTGTATTATTTCCATTTGTGTCTAGAGTTGTGTTGTGATATCTTTCCGTGAGTCCATGATCTTGGTCGTACACATTTGCGTGTATGATTAGTGTACGGTCAAATCAGAGGCGTCACATCACCGTTGCAACTGCCACATGGAATGATGCACTAGCCCGATCGGTTTTTTTTTACCAATTGATGTTGAGGCAATATTAAGCATACCCCTCTGCACAAGAAACATCTCTGACTTCTGGGCATGGAGTGCTGAGAAGAAGGGTGACTTTTCAGTTAGATCGGCGTACAGGCTGATAATGCATACAAAGATCGTGAGGGAATGGTGGATAGACGAGGAGGGAACTTCGGGGGCTGGGAGTGACAGCAGTTAGTGGTCGTCCCTATGGGAAGTGGAGCTACCACCAAAGATCAAACTCTTTCTGTGGATACTGGCAAGAAGTTCGATCCCGACCGTAGATGTTCTTGTAGCAAGCTCTGTGACGCTCGGGATTCTTGGTGGCATACGATGTTGGACTGCACTAACGCCCGTTGTACATGGGCTTTATTGGACGAGGAATTAGTAGAGAAGATGTGCCAACATAGCAATGTTGACCCACGGCAGTGGCTGTTCGCCCTGAACGAAGCTCTGAACTCGCATCAATTTATGTTGATGGCAGTCACTCTATAGGCTGTTTGGAGTGCAAAGAGGAAAGCGGTCTATAAGGATATCCACCAATCTCCTTTGTCTACACATCTATTCATCCAACGATATATCGCCGAGTTCCAGTCCCAGTCAAAGGTTCCGACGATGAGAACCCCCAATCAGACACAGAGACCGAAGCAATGGCAGAAGCCGCCGCACAATATGTCGAAGATCAATGTCGATGCAGCGGTTGCAGAGAGGTGGGGAGTAGGAACCATTGCAGCAATAGCCAGAGATGAGTCCGGAGCGTTCTTGGGGGCGTCAACACTGGGCTTCACAGCTATCACCAACCCTACAACCTTAGAAACTTTGGCAGTGAGGAAGGCATTGGCACTGTCGGAAGATCTCCATCTTCAGTCGATCCATATGACCTCCGACTACAAGGAGGTGATAAACAGTATTAAGGGGAAGACCAAAGCAGAATACGGAGCGATCGTGCATGAAATCATAGACTACTCTAGTAGTTTTCATTCTTGTAATTTCGTTCGTGAGTTTAGGAGCTCCAATGTGGAGGCTCACAATTTAGCAAAGCATGCATTGAAACTTGGGGTCGGCGCCGTGTGTGGTTAGGTCACCCCGTAAACCTCTCTTTCGTCCTGGTCTAACTGGTGACGACTAATAAAGCTTTGCAAATTGTCTCAAAATTATTATTATTAGGTAAAGATAAAGATTGACATGTGCATCACAATGATGTAGAACCGCGGGGTTTCAACCTCCTTTTCAATAAAAAAATAATAATTCCGATGTACCGGAATAACGAAACGCGATCAGAATCAATTTTTTTTAAAAAAATCATGTAATTCGAGTTTGTATCGTGGGGTGCGAACACGCCGGCACAAAGTGGCCCGTGGGATAATAGCACACTACCCCGATAGCGAGGACGGCAAATACGCAACTGCAATACGACGCCGCTGGCCCACTACTGACCCCGTCGTCATCCGAACCCGCCGCGAACGAAGCATCTTGAGGCGCGCACCTGCTGCCTCCTCCCTGACCTTCCCATGGCGCCGCCGTTCGCCGTCGCCGTCGCCGCCGTTTCCTCCTCATCCCCTCTCTTTTCCTCCTCATCATCCCGCCCCATCCTCCGCCGCTACCCGCTGCTGGGTTCTATCTCCGTGCGGCCACGGCACCGCTCGGCTGTGGCCTCCGCCGCGGCGACCGAGTCCGCTGGGAAGCTCCTTCTCGAGGTACACGGGCTTACCGCCTCCGTCAAGGAGACTGGGCAGCAGATCCTAAAAGGCGTCGACCTCACCATCCGCGAGGGCGAGGTTCGTGTTGGGTTGGAAGAACTAGCGGCTCGTTTGGTGAAGTGCTTGATTGGGTCTGCAAGGGTTGGTGTGTTGACTTGTGTTGGGTTTGTCTGCGTGTGATAATAGGTTCATGCGATCATGGGGAAGAACGGCTCCGGCAAGAGCACCCTCACAAAGGTTAGGTCCTACAGCTCACCCGTCCAAATTTGTCTCGATTGTTACTACGAAAACCACTGAGAAATTGTTGCCTGCGTACATTTATGTGCCTATTTGAGATGTCTCTGAGAAATGGAGATCAAGAGGTGGAGAGGATCGAAATGACAAAATCAAGAGTTCAATTTAGTTTCCAGGATATATTAGAATCAATATTCAATTTGTGTGCTTACCTATTTCGATGCCATTTAAGTTACACGTGCCTTCTCTAGTATGACAACTGTGATTGGAATCTTAGGTGTTACTTGGTTTGAGGAATCAAATATTAAAATGGTGAATGATCCATACAATCTTAGGTCACTTGCTTGGTTTAATGAATCGAATGGATTTAGCCCATCACCAGCTCGTCCTTCATAAGCCAAGTACGAAATGAAGAATTGGGTCGTTCAACCAAATTTGATGGATCATCTAGTGATGTACTCCCTCCGTTCGGAATTACTTGTCTCGGATATGGATGTATCTAGAACTAAAATACATCTATATACATCCATTTCTGCGACAAGTAATTCCGAACGGAGGGAGTACAAAACCATGATGGACGAGGTGATTTTGTTGCCAGAGTTATGCCTTTTATGTCTCTTGTTTGGATGTTTGGTGCATACATGAGCCTAGTTTCGTGCAACCCCTTAGGGACCAAATCCTGAAGAAATTAAGGCTAGAAAGAGCCGGGTATTCCAGTTAACAGTGAGCAACATATAAAACAGCATCCACCAATCACTTGAAGTAACACCCCTGCTAAAACATATGAACATAATAGAGCTTTTTTCGACAATGACATACAAAGTTTGTACTCCCTCCGGTCCTTTTTACTCTGCATATTAGAATTCTCTGAAGTCAAACTTCACAAAGTTTGACCGTATTTATATGAAAAATAATCAACATCTGTCATGCTAAAGTTATACAATATGAAACTTTAAGTCATGACACATCTATTGATATTGATTTCAGATTGTGAATGTTGGTACTTTTTTCAATGAAGTTGGTCAAACTTTACGAGGCTTGACTTCAGTCAAATCTTATATGCGAACTAAAAAGGACCGGAGGGAGTATAACAGATCATCTTAAATTCTTACAGAGAGCGACAAAAGACTACCAAGATCTGTTATAAGAACGCATAAAGGTTCTAACCTTATATGTGGCATGGTTCCTTTTGGTTAACTTGTTTTCTGTTAGGACCTCGGGCTATCACCTGATTCTGCTGACCGCCATGTCCACCATCTGTTGCTCCCCTAACAGTCTAACCCCCTTCCTTCAACAATGTTCCCTGTTGCTGCAAAGAGAAAATTATTTGTAGAAAGCACCAGCAAGATGTCACAACAACTTCCCTTAAGTGACCATCTTGCTGAGAATAGGCCATAAAGACAAAAACACTGCAGTAAAGCAGATTCATTTGACCCCTTTTGGGTGAACCAGGGACTTGTTTGCAGTTCAAAGCTTCCTTCAAACTACTCCAGGCAAACAATGCAAATGGCACTTGAACATGGTATGCTCAGTACTTGTTTTGCAGCTTGTATTTTGAAAATATTTTAATGAACCATGCAACCAAGTTTGTTTTGGCATCATGTGAACTCCAAATTGTTAAAGGAAATGCTGGTGCTCATTTTGTTGCTAAAATAACCTACCGGATGTACCACTTACACAAGAAGTTTTGAAGTACCCTTGTAAGTTAAGGCCCGGGTTAAAAAACACAGCCAGTGAAGTATAGTTAAGCTTGTGGTCTTAAACTTGTAGGACCTGTGGAGATCAACCCCTTAAGTATTCGACGAGCGTTCTTATGTAATGCGAGCATTGCGAATTCTGTGAGAAGTTCAGCCATCATAATTGTGCAACTTAATTCAACTCCTTGCCTTGTTTCATTTCCAAGGTGTCCTGATTAAACCATGCGTAATTGACCTTGTTCTGGCTCTCATATCTAGACATTCAGTTGAGTGTTCTGTCTGTTTGTTACAGGTTCTTGTTGGCCATCCACACTACGAGGTAACTGGTGGTACCATTCTCTTCAAGGGTGAGAACTTAATTGACATGGAGCCAGAGGAGAGATCTCTTGCAGGCCTCTTTATGAGCTTCCAAGCGCCTATTGAAATTCCTGGAGTGAGCAATTATGATTTTCTGCTCATGGCAATAAATGCTCGCAGAGAGAAGGATGGTCTGCCAGCTTTGGGACCTCTTGAGGTTTGAATATTATGTTATTGTATAGCCATCAATCTTTTTATACTTAGCATACTAGAGAATAATACGGTGTTGTATGTTGCTAACTAGTTTCTATGATAAGTACAAACTCTGACGTATATTTTGCTTTATCATGCAGTTCTATTCTGTTGTATCACAAAAAGTCGAGGCCTTAAAGATGGAGCCAAAGATCCTTGATCGTAATGTAAACGAAGGATTTAGTGGTGGAGAAAGGAAGCGCAATGAGATACTGCAACTTTCTGTAAGATTACTATGGGCTATCAGACACCCTAATTTGGCTGTTACATCACTTATGTGGTACCATTGTATCACCTATTAGATACTGCAGGTTTCCTGTACAATTTTTTCCGCAGATTAACAAAAATAGAAGTATTTGAGATTGCAATATTCAATACAGTATGTTGTTGAAAAAAGTAACTGTTAGGCCAAGTAGTTGCTGACAGTTAATAAAACCTGAACTAGCAAGTTTTTTAGTTCACCAAATGCTAAACCAGACCAAATGAACTTCAAAAGATTAGATGCCTTGTTTCACATATGCAAATTAGAGAGTTCAACCAGTCTATCTGATAAGAGGATCATGAATAGCAGTTCCTGTCTGATTTGCTGGACTGATTATAATGCCAATACAGCATGTTATACCACCATAATACCAGTTCATAGTTCCACAAATACTTGGTATCCAAGGATGGCCATATTGCTACAAATTAAACCATATACAGGCATAATATCTCAAAGCTGTATGGAGTTAATTTTTGAGGATCTTCGGAAAATAAATCTGTTGGCTTACCTGCAGTCTCTTCTTTGCTGCAATGAACCATTGAGTTAAACTTCCATGTTTTCCCATATCCAACGAATTCATTCTAGGTTTCTTTTCCAGCCTTTTTGTGTCTCCATACATTTTCAGCTCTGAACATGTTCTACATGAAGCTTAATCTGATGCCGAGACCTATCAGTGGTGTGTATGCATTTGAGATTCATTAGGCATTTCTTTCCTTAAATGATGACCATCATCGTGTTCACTTTATTGTTTTAATTTTGTATTATATATTCATTATTGTATGCAGCATGCCAATCTCCTTGTTTTGTTGAAACTTGTTAGGTATATGTTTGTTACAAAACATTATCAGCAAATTTAATTGCATAGGTCTAAAGCATACATTCTTTGACACAGAGAATGCTTGTTGAACATTCTTACCAGGAATCTTTATTTATCCACATCAATAAATTTCCACCTCTGATTCATAGTTTGTGAATTAGGTCCTTGGGGCTGATTTAGCCCTCCTCGATGAAATCGATTCTGGATTAGATGTTGATGCACTTGAAGATGTAGCTCATGCAGTGAATGGGCTCTTGACTCCCCAAAACTCCGTTCTGATGATTACGCATTACCAACGTCTTTTGGATCTTATTAAGCCAAGCTATGTTCACATCATGGTAAGCTCACAAGCATACTTGTTTTGTAGAGTTTAGGTACTTGATAGCACCTTTGTGTGTTCAAATGCATCTAATTTAGGCTGTGTTTGGCATTGAGGTGGATTATGATTGTCCAGATTTTCCAACCAGCTTTTGCCTATTTTTTCTGTCTGGGTGACAAAATTTTGCCTGCTTTCATGGCTGTTTCCCACAGCAGATTATAAAGTAAGTTCAGCAGAACATTGTACAACAACCGCAAACTCAGCCTTAGCATTCCTCTATCTTGTTTCAAGAAAGATTTCGTTTGGACTCGGAATTGGTATTTTTCTGTTTGGTAACCAACTCTTGCCTGCTTTCATGGCTGTTTTCCCACAGCTGATTGTAAAATAAGTTTAACACAACACAGTTGAGTAACTGCAGACTGAGCCTTAAGCATTCCTCTATTTTGTTTCAAGAAAGATTCATTTGGACCCAGAATTGGCTGATAATTTTCTGTTTTGGGCATCTTTAGAGTACTGCCAAAGAGGTGACGGAACTTGTGTGGCCTAACCTTTTATGTATAGTGTTATTTAATCCGGTGGTGAAGACCTATGGTCTCACCAGGTTGTACACATCTGAAAGTAACTGTTTCTCAATCTAGCATTCAACCCCATGGCAGCACTTGCTGATAATCAAAATATCATTTGCACCTTTGTCAATCTTTGTACTTTTTCCGTCCTAATCTTGTAGAATGTAGGAACAGTGTTGTGAGTATGTCAACGATTTAAAATTCTTCAATGAAGGGCATGTGCTGTCATTGATAATGCTTCTGATTGGTAACTTACAGGAAAGTGGCAAGATAGTGAAGACAGGTGACAGCTCTCTAGCCAGCCACATCAACGAGGGTGGCTACAAATCAATCGCTTCTTTTGTATAGCATGAATAAGGTTTTTCTTTTGTTCACTCTTCTTTTTCCTATTTTTTTTTGAGAGAGACATTGTTTGCTCTTATGATGACATGAGGACCCATGCATCTTCATGGTGAAGAATGATGAAAGAACTATCTATATTGGTTCTGCAAAGATGGACCAGCTTCTTGTGGATTTGGCTGATTTTAGATGCTCCTTTACAGGTCAAATGCTTGAATTCCCAGCCACTAGTCTATTTGTCTGAACAAACTGGTGACTAGTTGGGTTCTATATATTCTTATGCCCGGTGAAACTGGCATGGAGCCTGGAAGTAAAACGTGCTAACTTATGTGAAATTGTAGAGCTAGTGCCCATTTGGCCAGGCATATCATCCTTTTGGAGGTGGAGCACTGGAGTTCTGAATTGCCCCCGGCCATATTTCTCTTTCTCGTCCTGTAAGATTTGTTGAATTTCCAATATTAATACATTTATACATGTAGTTATATGCGGGGCAGCATCTTGCATGCGCATATGACCGACAAAGTTGTATCCGAATTTTCTCTACTATTGGAGACAGTTTTGAATATCACTTAATGCTTCTCTGGTATCTGGTCAAGTTCCTACTGATTGCAAATGTGCAATAGGTTCTTATGTTTATTCAGGACAGGTATTGTAGACTCTGACCCATGTGCCACTAACAGCAGGTACCTACTGGACTTGCCATTGCATTAAGCACAGTTGCTCGGAGGAAGAATACTATTTTCTTTCACTAGTTGGGTGTGGTCGACTATGCAAAAGTTTCTTAGGTGCAGTCCAGGCAAATGGTGTAGGCTATTATCCTTTATCCGCCAGCCACTAATGGTGAGTGGCTACTGACTTAGCCGTTCCTGTTGCAACGCATTCTTTGCATTTTTTCAGTGCTAACGCGTCCAATAACAACCGAATCTTTCTGAGTTGCTGCCGCCTCCCTTCCTGGCCATGCAAGTTGACCTCGACTTCATCAATATGATACTCGGTGGTGGACTTTGTCATGATTACTTGCAATCAAAGATGAACTCTGAATAAAAATTTAAGTCGGTGTGAGAAAAAGGTGAAATCTGGATAATATGGGAAGTAGTCAAAATTTCCTTCGATGAAAGTCGTCAAGTGTTCTTACTTTGGTGGAGTATAGAATACATTACCATGATTTGTTTTTTTATACACATGGTTTGTTTTATTCATCTATATTAGTTAAAAATAACGTAAATGTCAGAGTAGAGAATCCGGCAGATCCTTTGATAGGGTATCCCGGCTAAGTGAATAGATCGGAGGGGAAACAAGAGACCGAATTTACCTAGATTCAGTAATCAGGCCATCACGATAGTTTTAATCTACCCTTGCTCGTGTTTGTATTGTGCGGTGTTACAGCTCAGGGGTGCCTCACCTTGCTGGTTATTGGCCCCAGTAGGCCGGACCAAGGCCCCCTAGGTCGGTTTCGTCTTGAAGAAGAAGACTCTAGAAGCCTTTCCATTCAAAACAAGGAAGCACAAGCCATGGAGGACCCCCCCCCCTCCACCAACGTAGCTGGCTAGGTTGCGTAACCCTAGGTGCCTCGTATGTTATATAAGAGGCTAAGCTACTTGATAGATCATCATACAATCTTTTGGTTATATATGTATTTTGTACACCCCAATCACAATATACATAGAGCAGGAGTAGGGTTTTACCTTATAAGGAGGGCCTGGACCTGGGTAAACTCGTCTCACGTTTCCCCTTCAACCTAATCGCCACGTCGGGATACTCTATTGAGGGATCTGTTGCAATTAGCTCCCTGCACCATTTCCCCGGGCATGATTGTGCTGGGGGGGGGGGGGGGTGAAAATGCAACTATCCCTAGGTGGTTTTGATAATTCATAACAACATATAGCTCATTGAGCTAATACTATTCCAAGATGATTATTTCAGGAGAGCTCAATGATTGACATGGCATGGATGTGAAAGTGGAACCCTCAAAATGCTAAGGACAAAGGATTGGCTCAAGCTCAAAAGCTCAAGACTCTTCATTTTATATTTTAGTGATCCAAGATCACATTGAGTCTTTAGGAAAAGCCAATACTATTAAGGAGGGATGAGGTGTTGCTTAATGAGCCTCTTGCTTCATGTGCTTAGTGATATGCTCCAAAACCCTCAACTACTTTCCCATATCCACATATGACCTAAACTCTAAGCCGAACTCGGTCCTACCGATTCTTCCTATCCGGCGCCACCGAGTTTCACTTGTCATTAGCCACTGCCAAACCCTAGCAATTCGGTTCTACCGATAAGGATCTCGGTCCCACCGAGATGGGGTTGCAAACTCTCTGTTTCCCTTTCATAACTTTTCGGTCCCATCGAAAGAGCGAATCGGTCCCACCGAGATTGCAATGTAAACTCGGTGTTTCCCCTTTGTAACTTTTCGGTCTCACCGAGTTCCACTCGGTCTCACCAAAAGAGCAAATCGGTCCCACCGAGTTTGCCTGACCAACTCTCTGGTTAGCTAATTACCAAATTCGGTCTCACCGAGTTTGTGTAATCGGTCTCACCGAGATTACGTTATGCCCAAACCCTAACCAAACGGTCCTACCGAGTTGCATGTCAGTCCCACCGAAATCACTAACGGTCACTAGGTTACTTTTCGGTCCGACCGAGTTTATTGATTCGGTCCCACCGAGATTGGAAAACTGTGTAACGGTTGGATTTTGGTGGAGGCTATATATACCCCTCCACCTCTTTCTCATTCAGTGAGAGAGCCATCAGAACACACACATCATTCCAACTCATATGTTCTGAGAGAGAACCACCTACTCATGTGTTGAGACCAAGACATTCCATTCCTACCATATGAATCTTGATCTCTAGCCTTCCCAAGTTGCTTTCCACTCAAATCTTCTTTCCACCAAATCCAAATCCTATGAGAGAGAGTTGAGTGTTGGGGAGACTATCATTTGAAGCACAAGAGCAAGGAGTTCATTACCTACACACCATTTGTTACTTCTTGAAGAGTGGTGTCTCCTAGATTGGCTAGGTGTCACTTGGGAGCCTCCGACAAGATTGTGGAGTTGAACCAAGGAGTTTGTAAGGGCAAGGAGATCGCCTACTTCGTGAAGATCTACCGCTAGTGAGGCAAGTCCTTCATGGGCGATGGCCATGGTGGGATAGACAAGGTTGCTACTTCGTGGACCCTTTGTGGGTGGTTGCTTCTTCGTGGACCCTTCGTGGGTGGAGCCCTGTGTGGACTCGCGCAACCGTTGCCCTTGGGTGGAGCCCTGTGTGGACTCGCGCAACCGTTACCCTTCGTGGGTTGAAGTCTCCATCAACGTGGATGTAGGATAGCACCACCTATCCGAAACACGGGAAAAACATCCGTGTCTCCAATAGCGTTTGAATTCTCCAAACCCTTCCCTTTACATTCTCGCAAGTTGCATGCTTTACTTTCCGCTGCCCATAAACTCTTTACATGCTTGCTTGAATTGTGTGATGATTGCTTGACTTGTCCTAGAATAGCTAAAATCTGCCAAGAATTAAAATTGGGAAAATGTTAAGTTTTTATTTGGTCAAGTAATCTAATCACCCCCCTCTAGACATACTTTCGATCCTACAGGGGGGGGGGGGGTCCGGCCCCGGAAAGGGGAAGCAATCCATGCAGTGGCCCGCGTCTCTGCCTCAATCAGCGATGAGAGATGTGGTGTTGGGCGGGGGGTCCGGCCCCGGAAAGGGGAAGCAATCCATGCAGTGGCCTGCGTCTCTGCCTCGGTCCATGTAAGCATGAGAGCTCTTAGAGTTCAGTACGCCCATGTAAGCATGAGAGCTCTCGATATACAAGAAAGAACACACAATGCGGGAGTAGGGTGTTACATCTCGGCGGTGGCTTGAACCTGGGTAAATCACGCCCATATCTCTGAAGTGACTTAGTGTTTTAACACCTGGACGAACAATCTAGGAGAGCTCGGTGATGTCCGATCTCAACAATTATCCATGGACAGTAAGGTGACAAGAACAACCAGGAAAATATGGATTGAATGGCGCGGTGAAAATGTGTGCGTCAAAGAGTAAAGGAGGGATAAGTTTTCTTGATATCCACGGTTTCATCTTAGCAATGTTGGAAAAGCAAGCAATGAGACTCCTTGAGAACTGAGAGTCGCTATGTGTTCTATTCTTGATGAGAAATATTATCTGGATGGCAACTATTTAGAGGCGAAGCTCAAAAAGAGGTTGTCCTTTACGTGACATGGTAACATGGCTGGAGTAAATGTGCTACGTCACAGTTATATCTGAAGAGCCGGGGATGGACAATTACGGGAGGATGCATGGATACGTGACAGGGTAACGTTGCTTGGAACATTACAAAGGGTGGCACCTTCTCCGTAAGATCGTAGAATGGAATTATAAATTTGGTGAACGGCTTTGACACAGGACATAAATGGTGCTATTCTGCTAATTCTATTGGAATGAAATTTGGCAATTGTTGTGCCCAACAAAAGTTGAAATTTTCTTGTGGAGAACTCTCCATGGCACCCTCCCTCGACAGCCTCCCTATAATAGGCTAATACATATAAAATATACTCCGTATAAATATGAAAAAATAGAATTTAGATGTGCAATACTTATAACACATCAAAATATGCTTTAACAAAACTGTATGAAGAATAATAATACGACGAGTCCGCTAAGATGATCTAATGCTCCATTATTCCTAGATCCCTCCATCATCCCCAGTGGACTTTGTTGTCGTGCGTGCGTGGAGCTGGGGCCGGTGTACATGGCCGGCACCGGCAAAAAGGGCAGACATGTTGTGCGTGGCGTTAGTAGGAGGGGTTGGGGTTCCCATCTGGTGGTCAATGTCCTTCCACTCGTGCAATTCCCAATCCAACGTTTGCTTTGTCAGCGCTTGTTGACCAGCACCATCAGCTAGCCTTGATCGATTAACAAAGAGCAGCCGGCCAGCCAACTTTGGCGTGGTCGCCATCACACACACGATCGTTATTCGTTAGCGAGCAGTGGCGGCGCGGTTGCGTTGACGTGGCGCGCACCGGAGCGCGCTGGCGCTGCGGTGCAAATGGGGCACCATCGTCCTAACCCCAACGCAGGCCGCATGCTTCTTCCATGGCGTAATCATTCCTATTCTTTTCCTTGCACTGGAGGATGACTCATGACACGAACCTTCCGGTCCTGGCCTGGCCTGGATCCCCTCCCTATAAAATCCACACGTACGCCGGCTGCTGCTACTCGGACACCAGTCTCGATCGACCCGTCTGCCTTGCCTGCCGCGAGCATTATTAGCGCGTCGATCCAGGTTAGATTACGATCTTCCTTATTACTCCTTCCTTCCCTTTTTGTTTGGAAATGGAACATGATCGTGACCTGGAAAGAGTCTCTCACGACTGATATGTGGTGTGTTTCTCCTACGTACGACGTACGTACCAACTCATTACTTCGAGTGTTTTGTCCAGCCCACGTTTGTTTGGTAATCCCGGGCGCGCGGCATTGATGGGTTCCTCCCAGGCGCTTGCTCTGTGGGTGGTGATCACGCACCTCCTCTCCCTTGGCGGCGGCTTCGTAAGCTGCGCCAAGCCGAGCTTCTGGCCGAGCTCGGCCACGCACGACGAGGCCGGCTGCCTCAGCTGGCGCGTCATGGTGGAGGCCAACAACGCGCGGGGCTGGCGTACGGTGCCGGCGCCCTGCGTCGGCTACGTCAAGGCCTACATGACCCGGGGCCAGTACGGCAGGGACCTGGACAGCGTCATGGAGCAGGTGTCCGCGTACGTCGACCAGATCGCCGCCGCCGCCGACGGCCTCGACGCCTGGATCTTCGACATCGACGACACCTGCCTCTCCAACCTGCTCTACTACCAGGCCAAGCGCTTCGGGTACGTGCGTCTCCATTTCCTTGTGTGCAAGTGCAACGAGAGAACGTGTTTCTACTTTCAAGTTTCAAGTAGAGTTAGCAGCCAGCGAATAATATATGGTGTGTTTCAGGGCGTACGATCCCATGGCCTTCAAGAAGTGGGCTAGCCAGGGGGCCTGCCCGGGGATACCTCCGGTCCTTGAGCTGTTCGCGGCGCTGCAGGACAAGGGATTCAAGGCCTTCCTTGTCTCCGGGAGGGACGAGGAGACTCTGGGCTCCTGCACGTCCCAGAATCTGGAGTCAGAAGGGTTCTCAGGGTACGAGAGGCTCATGATGAGGTACACTACCAACACCCTCTTGGTGACTTAAACACACTATTTTTGGTAATAGAGAATCCCTTGCTACTATTCAGAGAGAGGCAAGGTTGATTTCTGGCATAGAACATGATCGGAATGTGTTTGCAGAACTCCCGAGTACCGAGGGCAGAGCTCGTCGGTGTTCAAGTCGGCGATGAGGAAGCAGCTGGTGGACGAGGGCTACAGGATCCGCGGCAACGTCGGGGATCAGTGGAGCGACCTGCAGGGCGACAACGTCGGTGACCGCGTGTTCAAGATACCAAACCCCATGTACTTCGTCCCGTGAAAACACACGGGTCGCCGGCCGGCCACCGGTGTGCTCGCTGCCTGCCTGCCTGCCTGATCGACTAATTCGTAGGCCGTGTAAACAACGGCCGATATGTGGCAAAACAAGCATAGTAGAACTTAAATCATGATAAGTAAATAGGCAGTTTTTCGATTAAATTAATCCATGAATAAATCATGAACATGACATGAACAATATTGATAACACACTGATTACGATCTAACAGAGCATGTACTACGCACATAGTAGAAACATCTACGCATATCGCTAGTACTGCTACAACAGAAAGAAACACGAGAGGGATAAGCGATGTATACCCTTCAATCGGCCACGCGGTGGTGGTTGCGGTGACAGCACCCGCGGCATCCTCGGCGGCCTTCTTGTCGGCCTCGGCCTTCTCAGCGGCGGCACGGTCGGCGTCGGTCGACATGGTGATGACGAAGGTGGTGCGGATGTAGATGGACAGAAGCGAGTAGTCGCGTAGTAGCTACCCAAAAACCTAATCGCCCCTCTCCCGCACAGGATCCGGAGAGGCGGGTTTCGGAGGTCTGCTCTCCCGTCAACCGTGTACACGGTGAACGGGATGGAGTCGCCGGCGGCAGCAGCAGCAGAGGAACGACGTGGGCGTGGAAGCGGAGATGGAGATGCGTTCTGGTTTTCGCGGCGGCTAGGGTTGGCAGTGCCCCACATATATATGTGCGGCTGCGCGTGGAGAGACGTGGGCTAAACCCACATTCAAGTCGGTAGCCCATAATCCAACGTCTCAGATCGTGGCCCTACCTGTCAAAGACTCTTCGTTCCTGATCGGCAAAAAGAAGCGCATAGGAGTGAGCTCGGCTCGGCTCAATCACGCGGCGTGGCGCGGCGCGACGCGTCGTGACGAGGCGAGCGGAGGAGGAGGGGTGCGCGAGGGCCTCATCTCTTCTCAAGCTCCAATAGCATGAGGGAGAGAATCCCTTATAAACCACTCCAACTCTCCTTCCACTTTCGGGGTGGGACTAAACTTCCCACCACCTTGTCATGCCACCTACATGGGCCCTTAAAGATTAAATCTGAAATTGTCATATGATCTCTAGGCCCATCTCATATTTCAACAATCCCCCACCAGATCTCAGGGCCCACTTTGTCCTTTGTTCCAAACGCTGTTTTGATATACCAGCATTTCAGTGGAGACTGATTAAGGTTGAGCTCCACCTAGACCAAGTAGCTACACTCCTTCACAACTGAACAATGGACTATGCCTTGAATTGTCAGTTTGGCGTCAAGAAGTTTCACCACAAGTCTCACTGATACGAGGCTGCCAAAGGCCGACCCCTCGGGTGGAGCATATTAGTCACACTCCTGGCCTGTTCATGAGCTTGCTAGAGATCACCCCAATCTCATAGACTATGACCAGCAGTCGGGCTCCTATAGGTGTGTTCCTCCAAAGATCGCTCTGTAGAATAGCATCTTGCTTATACATATAAGCCTTGGAACACATTAAGACAATAGTCACCCTTCCATACAGTTTTCGAGAGTATTGCATCTCCAACGAAGTGGGTTAGTAAAGTTACTCTCCTCAGTTCATCGTTGACTTGTTTTCCCAGATCCTACTTCACAGGATCTCCGATCACATAGGTTGGGTTACTACCATGGCAACTCATGTGGGTCTCATACCCATCTCCCTTGATGCGCTATCTATCACAACACGTGATAGCCCTTTAGTAAATGGATCTTCCAGATTCTTAGTCGTTTGAATATAATCCAACGCTATCACTCCAGAGTTCCTTAATTTTCTGGCAGCTTTCAATCTCATTCTTATGTGTTTGTTGGACTTCATGTTGTCCTTTGAACTCTTCACCTTGACAATAATTGTTTGGTTGTCGCACTTCATAAGGATGGTCGGAACCGGCTTCTCAACCACTGGCAAGTACATCAACAGATCTTGAAGCCATTCTGCTTCGCCACCCGATGTGTCTAATGTTGTTAATTCTGCTTCCATTGTCGATCTTGTTAAGATCGTTTGCTTGCAAGACTTCCAGGAAAAAACACCACCTCCAAGAGTAAACATATACCCAATTGTGGCCTTCATCTCATCAACATCAGAGATCCAATTCGCATCACTATACCCTTCAAGTACCGACGGGTATCCGGTATAGTGAGATCCATAGTTCATAGTACCTTTCAGATAGCGCATAACTCTCTCAAGAGCACGCCAATGTACATCACCCGGTTTGGAAACAAATCGGCTCAGTTTGCTAATAGCAAATGCAATGTCAGGTCTCGTTGCGCTCGCTAGATACTGGAGTGAACCAACAATATGAGAGTATCTCAATTGATCTATAGCTGTGCCTTTAGACTTTCGAATCAGCACACTAGAATCATATGGTGTTTGAGATGGTTTGCAGTCCGAATATCGAAAGCGACTCAACACCTTCTCAACATAATGGGATTGCAGAAGTGTAATCCCACCCTCATCATCTCTCAATAGCTTGATGTTCAAGATAACATCAGCCACTCCAAGGTCCTTCATCTCAAAGTTCTGAGATAGGAAAGACTTAACCTCCTCGATCAACTTGAGATTAGTCCCAAATATCAGTATATCATCAACATACAAACACAGTATAACTCCTTTGCCCCCACCATAGCGATAGTATACACATTTGTCGGCCTCATTAACAACAAAGCCAACAGATGTCAACGTTTCGTTAAACTTGTCATGCCATTGCTTAGGCGCTTGTCTCAGGCCATACAAAGATTTCACCAACTTACACACCTTTCCTTCCTGACGATCCATCACAAAGACATCAGGCTGTTGCATATAGATTTCCTCCTTTAGCTCTCCGTTCAGGAAAGCCGTCTTAATATCCATCTGATGAATGAGAAGACCATGCGAGGCCGCCAACGAGAGTAATACTCGAATGGTGGTAAGTCTAGCCATAGGTGAATAAGTATCGAATAAATCTTCTTCTTTCTGAAGGAAATATGCCCTAGAGGCAATAATAAAGTTATTATTTATTTCCTTATAATCATGATAAAGGTTTATTATTCATGCTAGAATTGTATTAACCGGAAACATAATACATGTGTGAATACATAGACAAACAAAGTGTCACTAGTATGCCTCTACTTGACTAGCTCGTTAATCAAAGATGGTTATGTTTCCTAACCATGAACAATGAGTTGTTATTTGATTAACGGGATCACATCATTAAGAGAATGATCTGATTGACATGACCCATTCCCATTAGCTTAGCACCCGATCGTTTAGTATGTTGCTATTGCTTTCTTCATGACTTATACATGTTCCTATAACTATGATATTATGCAACTCCCGTTTACCGGAGGAACACTTTGGGTACTACCAAACGTCACAACGTAACTGGGTGATTATAAAGGAGTACTACAGGTGTCTCCAAAGGTACATGTTGGGTTGGCGTATTTCGAGATTAGGTTTTGTCACTCCGAGTGTCGGAGAGGTATCTCTGGGCCCTCTCGGTAATGCACATCACATAAGCCTTGCAAGCATTGCAACTAATGAGTTAGTTGCGGGATGATGTATTTACAGAACGAGTAAAGAGACTTGCCGGTAATGAGATTGAACTAGGTATTGGATACCGACGATCGAATCTCGGGCAAGTAACATACCGATGACAAAGGGAACAACGTATGTTGTTATGCGGTCTGACCGATAAAGATCTTCGTAGAATATGTAGGAGCCAATATGGGCATCCAGGTCCCGCTATTGGTTATTGACCGGAGACGTGTCTCGGTCATGTCTACATTGTTCTCGAACCCGTAGGGTCCGCACGCTTAAGGTTACGATGACAGTTATATTATGAGTTTATGCATTTTGATGTACCGAAGGTTGTTCGGAGTCCCGGATGTGATCACGGACATGACGAGGAGTCTCGGAATGGTCGAGACGTAAAGATTGATATATTGGAAGCCTATGTTTGGAAATCGGAAGTGTTCCGGGTGAAATCGGGATTTTACCGGAGTACCGGGAAGGTTACCGGAACCCCCCGGGAGCTAAATGGGCCATGATGGGCCTTAGTGGAAAAGAGAAGAGGCAGCCCTACATGGGCTGCGCGCCTCCCCCTTCCCCTAGTCCTATTAGGACTAGGAGAGGTGGCCGGCCCCCTCTCTCTCTTTTCCCCCTCCGCGAATCCTATTCCAACTAGGATTGGGGGGGGGGGGAGTCCTACTCCCAGAGGGAGTAGGACTCTCCTGGCGTGCCACACCTTGACCGGCCAGCCTCCCCCCTCTAGTCCTTTATATACTGAGGCAGAGGCACCCTAGAAAAAACAAGTTGATCCACGTGATCTATTCCTTAGCCGTGTGCGGTGCCCCCAGCCACCATATTCCTCGATAATACTGTAGCGGAGTTTAGGCGAAGCCCTGCTGCTGTAGTGCATCAAGATCGTCACCACACCGTCGTGCTGACGAAACTCTTCCCCGACACTTTGCTGGATCGGAGTCCGGGGATCGTCATCGAGCTGAACGTGTGCTCGAACTCGGAGGTGCCGTAGTTTCGGTGCTTGATCGGTTGGATTGTGAAGACGTACGACTACTTCCTCTACGTTGTGTCAACGCTTCCGCAGTCGGTCTGCGAGGGTACGTAGACTACACTCTCCCCTCTCGTTGCTATGCATCACATGATCTTGCGTGTGCGTAGGAATTTTTTTAAAATTACTACGAAACCCAACAGTGGTATCAGAGCCTAGGTTATTTATGTTGATGTTATATGCACGAGTACAACACAAGTGAGTTGTGGGCGATATAAGTCATACTGCCTACCAGCATGTCATACTTTGGTTCGGCGGCATTGTTGGACGAGACGATCCGGACCAACATTACGCGTACGCTTACGCGAGACCGGTCCCCCCGACGTGCTTTGCACATAGGTGGCTTGCGGGCGACTGTCTCTCCAACTTTAGTTGAACCAAGTATGGCTACGCCCGGTCCTTGCGAAGGTTAAAACGGAGTCTATTTGACAAACTATCATTGTGGTTTTGATGCGTAGGTGAGATTGGTTCTTGCTTAAGCCCGTAGCAGCCACGTAAAACTTGCAACAACAAAGTAGAGGACGTCTAACTTGTTTTTGTAGGGCATGTTGTGATGTGATATGGTCAAGACATGATGCTGAATTTTATTGTATGAGATGATCATGTTTTGTAACCGAGTTATCGGCAACTAGCAGGAGCCTTATGGTTGTCGCTTTATTGTATGCAATGCAATCGCGATGTAATGCTTTACTTTTATCACTAAGCGGTAGCGATAGTCGTAGAAGCACGAGCTTGGCGAGACGACAACAATGCTATGATGGAGATCAAGGTGTCACGCCGGTGACGATGGTGATCACGACGGTGCTTCGGAGATGGAGATCACAAGCACAAGATGATGATGGCCATATCATATCACTTATATTGATTGCATGTGATGTTTATCCTTTTATGCATCTTATCTTGCTTTGATTGACGGTAGCATTATAAGATGATCTCTCACTAAATTATCAAGAAGTGTTCTCCCTGAGTATGCACCGTTGCGAAAGTTCTTCGTGCTGAGACACCACGTGATGATCGGGTGTGATAGGTTCTACGTTCAAATACAACGGGTGCAAAACAGTTGCACACGCGGAATACTCAGGTAATACTTGACGAGCCAAGCATATACAGATATGGCCTCGGAACACGGAGACCGAAAGGTCGAGCGTGAATCATATGGTAGATATGATCAACATAACGATGTTCACCATTGAAAACTACTCCATCTCACGTGATGTTCGGTTATGGTTTAGTTGATTTGGATCACGTAATCACTTAGAGGATTAGAGGGATGTCTATCTAAGTGGGAGTTCTTTAATTAATTTGATTAACTGAACTTAAATTTATCATGAAACTTAGTACCTGATTAGTATCTTGCTTGTTTATGTTTGATTGTAGATAGATGGCTCGTGCTGTTGTTCCGTTGAATTTTAATGCGTTCCTTGAGAAAGCAAAGTTGAAAGATGATGGTAGCAATTACACGGACTGGGTCCATAACTTGAGGATTATCCTCATTGCTGCACAGAAGAATTACGTCCTAGAAGCACCGCTGGGTGCCAGGCCTGCTGCAGGAGCAACGCCGGATGTTATGGACGTCTGGCAGAGCAAAGCTGATGACTACTCGATAGTTCAGTGTGCCATGCTTTACGGCTTAGAATCGGGACTTCAACGATGTTTTGAACGTCATGGAGCATATGCGATGTTCCAGGAGTTGAAGTTAATATTTCAAGCAAATGCCCGGATTGAGAGATATGAAGTCTCCAATAAGTTCTATAGCTGCAAGATGGAGGAGAACAGTTCTGTCAGTGAGTATATACTCAAAATGTCTGGGTATAATAATCACTTGATTCAATTAGGAGTTAATCTTCCAGATGATTGTGTCATTGACAGAATTCTTCAATCACTGCCACCAAGCTACAAGAGCTTCGTGATGAACTATAATATGCAAGGGATGAACAAGACTATTCCCGAGCTCTTCGCGATGCTGAAAGCTGTGGAGGTAGAAATCAAGAAGGAGCATCAAGTGTTGATGGTCAACAAGACCACTAGTTTCAAGAAAAAGGGCAAAGGGAAGAAGAAGGGGAACTTCAAAAAGAACGGCAAGCAAGTTGCTACTCAAGAGAAGAAACCCAAACCTGGACCTAAGCCTGAAACTGAGTGCTTCTATTGCAAGCAGACTGGTCACTGGAAGCGGAACTGCCCCAAGTATTTGGCGGATAAGAAGGATGGCAAGGTGAACAAAGGTATATGTGATATACATGTTATTGATGTGTACCTTACTAATGCTCGCAGTAGCACCTGGGTATTTGATACTGGTTCTGTTGCTAATATTTGCAACTCGAAACAGGGACTACGGATCAAGCGAAGATTGGTTAAGGACGAGGTGACGATGCGCGTGGGAAACGGTTCCAAAGTCGATGTGATCGCAGTCGGCACGCTACCTCTACATCTACCTTCGGGATTAGTATTAGACCTAAATAATTGTTATTTGGTGCCAGCGTTAAGCATGAACATTATATCTGGATCTTGTTTGATGCGAGACGGTTATTCATTTAAATCAGAGAATAATGGTTGTTCTATTTATATGAGTAATATCTTTTATGGTCATGCACCCTTGAAGAGTGGTCTATTCTTGTTGAATCTCGATAGTAGTAATACACATATTCATAATGTTGAAGCCAAAAGATGAAGAGTTGATAATGAGAGTGCAACTTATTTGTGGCACTGCCGTTTAGGTCATATCGGTGTAAAGCGCATGAAGAAACTCCATTCTGATGGACTTTTGGAACCACTTGATTATGAATCACTTGGTACTTGCGAACCGTGCCTCATGGGCAAGATGACAAAAACACCGTTCTCCGGTACTATGGAGAGAGCAACAGATTTGTTGGAAATCATACATACAGATGTATGTGGTCCGATGAATATTGAGGCTCGTGGCGGATATCGTTATTTTCTCACCTTCACAGATGATTTAAGCAGATATGGATATATCTACTTAATAAAACATAAGTCTGAAACATTTGAAAAGTTCAAGGAATTTCAGAGTGAAGTTGAAAATCATCGTAACAAGAAAATAAAGTTTCTACGATCTGATCGTGGAGGAGAATATTTGAGTTACGAGTTTGGTGTACATTTGAAAAATTGTGGAATAGTTTCACAACTCACGCCACCCGGAACACCACAGCGTAATGGTGTGTCCGAACGTCGTAATTGTACTTTACTAGATATGGTGCGATCTATTATGTCTCTTACTGATTTACCGCTGTCATTTTGGGGATACGCTCTAGAGACGGCCGCATTCACGTTAAATAGGGCACCATCAAAATCCGTTGAGACGACGCCTTATGAACTGTGGTTTGGAAAGAAACCAAAGTTGCCGTTTCTGAAAGTTTGGGGCTGCGATGCTTATGTGAAAAAGCTTCAACCTGATAAGCTCGAACCCAAATCGGAGAAATGTGTCTTCATAGGATATCCAAAGGAAACTATTGGATACACCTTCTATCACAGATCCGAAGGCAAGACTTTTGTTGCTAAATTCGGAAATTTTCTAGAGAAGGAGTTTCTCTCGAAAGAAGTGAGTGGGAGGAAAGTAGAACTTGATGAGGTAACTGTACCTGCTCCCTTACTGGAAAGTAGTACATCACAGAAAACTGTTCCAGTGACACCTACACCAGTTAGTGAGGAAGTTAATGATTATGATCATGAAACTTTAGATCAAGATACTACTGAACCTCGTAGATCAACCAGAGTGAGATCCGCGCCAGAGTGGTACGGCAATCCTGTTCTGGAATTCATGCTACTAGATCATGATGAACCTACGAACTATGAAGAAGCGATGGTGAGCCCAGATTCCGCAAAGTGGCTTGAAGCCATGAAATCTGAGATGGGATCCATGTATGAGAACAAAGTATGGACTTTGGTTGACTTGCCCAATGATCGGCAAGCAATTGAGAATAAATGGATCTTCAAGAAGAAGACTGACGCTGACGGTAATATTACTGTCTACAAAGCTCGACTTGTCGCGAAAGGTTTTCGGCAAGTTCAAGGGATTGACTACGATGAGACCTTCTCACCCGTAGCGATGCTTAAGTCCGTCCGAATCATGTTAGCAATTGCCGCATTTTATGATTATGAAATTTGGCAAATGGATGTCAAAACTGCATTCCTGAATGGATTTCTGGAAGAAGAGTTGTATATGATGCAACCAGAAGGTTTTGTCGATCCAAAAGGAGCTAACAAAGTGTGCAAGCTCCAGCGATCCATTTATGGACTGGTGCAAGCCTCTCGGAGTTGGAATAAACGCTTTGATAGTGTGATCAAAGCATTTGGTTTTATACAGACTTTCGGAGAAGCCTGTATTTACAAGAAAGTGAGTGGGAGCTCTGTAGCATTTCTGATATTATATGTGGATGACATATTACTAATTGGAAATGATATAGAATTTCTGGATAGCATAAAGGGATACTTGAATAAGAGCTTTTCAATGAAAGACCTCGGTGAAGCTGCTTACATATTAGGCATAAAGATCTATAGAGATAGATCAAAACGCTTAATTGGACTTTCACAAACAACATACCTTGACAAAATTTTGAAGAAGTTCAAAATGGATCAAGCAAAGAAAGGATTCTTGTCTGTGTTACAAGGTGTGAAATTGAGTAAGACTCAATGCCCGACCACTGTAGAAGATAGAGAGAATATGAAAGATGTTCCCTATGCATCAGCAATAGGATCTATCATGTATGCAATGCTGTGTACCAGACCTGATGTGTGCCTTGCTATAAGTCTAGCAGGGAGGTACCAAAGTAATCCAGGAGTGGATCACTGGACAGCGGTCAAGAACATCCTAAAATACCTGAAAAGGACTAAGGATATGTTTCTCGTATATGGAGGTGACAAAGAGCTCATCGTAAAAGGTTATGTTGATGCAAGCTTTGACACTGATCCGGACGATTCTAAATCGCAAACCGGATACATGTTTACATTAAACGGTGGAGCTGTCAGTTGGTGCAGTTCTAAACAAAGCGTCGTAGCGGGATCTACATGTGAAGCGGAGTACATAGCTGCTTCGGAAGCAGCGAACGAAGGAGTCTGGATGAAGGAGTTCATATCCGATCTAGGTGTCATACCTAGTGCATCGGGTTCAATGAAAATCTTTTGTGACAATACTGGTGCAATTGCCTTGGCAAAGGAATCCAGATTTCACAAGAGAACCAAACACATCAAGAGACGCTTCAATTCCATCCGGGATCTAGTCCAGGTGGGAGACATAGAGATTTGCAAGATACATACGGATCTGAATGTTGCAGACCCATTGACTAAGCCTCTTCCACGAGCAAAACATGATCAGCACCAAGGCTCCATGGGTGTTAGAATCATTACGGTGTAATCTAGATTATTGACTCTAGTGCAAGTGGGAGACTGAAGGAAATATGCCCTAGAGGCAATAATAAAGTTATTATTTATTTCCTTATAATCATGATAAAGGTTTATTATTCATTCTAGAATTGTATTAACCGGAAACATAATACATGTGTGAATACATAGACAAACAAAGTGTCACTAGTATGCCTCTACTTGACTAGCTCGTTAATCAAAGATGGTTATGTTTCCTAACCATGAACAATGAGTTGTTATTTGATTAACGGGATCACATCATTAAGAGAATGATCTGATTGACATGACCCATTCCATTAGCTTAGCACCCGATCGTTTAGTATGTTGCTATTGCTTTCTTCATGACTTATACATGTTCCTATAACTATGAGATTATGCAACTCCCGTTTACCGGAGGAACACTTTGGGTACTACCAAACGTCACAACGTAACTGGGTGATTATAAAGGAGTACTACAGGTGTCTCCAAAGGTACATGTTGGGTTGGCGTATTTCGAGATTAGGTTTTGTCACTCCGAGTGTCGGAGAGGTATCTCTGGGCCCTCTCGGTAATGCACATCACATAAGCCTTGCAAGCATTGCAACTAATGAGTTAGTTGCGGGATGATGTATTTACAGAACGAGTAAAGAGACTTGCCGGTAACGAGATTGAACTAGGTATTGGATACCGACGATCGAATCTCGGGCAAGTAACATACCGATGACAAAGGGAACAACGTATGTTGTTATGCGGTCTGACCGATAAAGATCTTCGTAGAATATGTAGGAGCCAATATGGGCATCCAGGTCCCGCTATTGGTTATTGACCGGAGACGTGTCTCGGTCATGTCTACATTGTTCTCGAACCCGTAGGGTCCGCACGCTTAAGGTTACGATGACAGTTATATTATGAGTTTATGCATTTTGATGTACCGAAGGTTGTTCGGAGTCCCGGATGTGATCACGGACATGACGAGGAGTCTCGAAATGGTCGAGACGTAAAGATTGATATATTGGAAGCCTATGTTTGGAAATCGGAAGTGTTCCGGGTGAAATCGGGATTTTACCGGAGTACCGGGAAGGTTACCGGAACCCCCCGGGAGCTAAATGGGCCATGATGGGCCTTAGTGGAAAAGAGAAGAGGCAGCCCTACATGGGCTGCGTGCCTCCCCCTTCCCCTAGTCCTATTAGGACTAGGAGAGGTGGCCGGCCCCCTCTCTCTCTTTTCCCCCTCCGCGAATCCTATGCCAACTAGGATTGGGGGGGGGGAATCCTACTCCCAGAGGGAGTAGGACTCTCCTGGCGCGCCACACCTTGGCCGGCCAGCCTCCCCCCTCTAGTCCTTTATATACTAAGGCAGAGGCACCCTAGAAAAAACAAGTTGATCCATGTGATCTATTCCTTAGCCGTGTGCGGTGCCCCCAGCCACCATATTCCTCGATAATACTGTAGCGGAGTTTAGGCGAAGCCCTGCTGCTGTAGTGCATCAAGATCGTCACCACGCCGTCGTGCTGACGAAACTCTTCCCCGACACTTTGCTGGATCGGAGTCCGGGGATCATCATCGAGCTGAACGTGTGCTCGAACTCGGAGGTGCCGTAGTTTCGGTGCTTGATCGGTTGGATCGTTAAGACGTACGACTACTTCCTCTACGTTGTGTCAACGCTTCTGCAGTCGGTGTGCGAGGGTACGTAGACTACACTCTCCCCTCTCGTTGCTATGCATCACATGATCTTGCGTGTGCGTAGGAATTTTTTTGAAATTACTACGAAACGCAACACTTTCTAGGCGTAGCCCTTGGCCACAAGCCTAGCCTTGTACTTTTCTATCGTACCGTCGGGCCTAAGCTTCTTCTTGAACACCCACTTGCATCCCAATGGTTTGCAACCATAAGGACGTTCAGTAAGCTCCCAAGTCCCGTTAGCCATGATGGAATCCATCTCGCTACGGACCACATCCTTCCAGTAGTCAGCTTCTGGAGATGCATACGCTTCTGAAATAGAAGTGGGATTATCCTCCACGAGGTATATGAAGAAATCATCACCAAAGGTCTTTACAGTCCTTTGTCTCTTGCCCCTACCAAGGGTTTCCTCATTATCCTCCTCAGTATTTTCATCATGTGTTTGATTATAATATTCCATCGGAATGGTAGGTTCAGGAGTCTCCTCAGATTCCTGTCTAGAAGTGCTTTGTACATCTCTCATGGGGAAAATGTCCTCAAAGAATGTAGCATCTTTAGACTCCATAATTTACCGACCTTCATGTCAGGTACCTCAGATTTCACTACTAGAAATCTATAGCCAACACTATTCATAGCGTAGCCCAAATTAACACAGTCCACAATCTTTGGTCCAAGCAAATGCTTTTTGGGGATCGGCACATTAACTTTGCCAAGCAGCCCCAAGTACATAAGTATGAGAGTGTTGTCCTTCTCTTGGTCCACTTCTCGTAAGGAGTGATCTCGTTATCCTTTGTCGGAACTTTATTCAGGACATGACATGATGTCATTATAGCCTCCCCCCACCATGCCTTGGATAAACCCGACGTATCTAACATGGCGTTAACCAAATCAGTTAGAGTATGGTTTTTCCGCTCGGCAACCCCGTTTCACTGGGGTGAGTAGGGAGGCGTCCTCTCGTGAATAATGCCGTGTTCCTCACAAAATGCATCAAACTCTTTCGAGAAGTACTCTCCACCACGATCTGACCGGACTCGTTTAATTTTCTTTTCAAGTTGATTCTCAACTTCTACCTTATAGATTTTGAAGTAGTGTAGAGCCTCATCTTTAGTATTTAACAGATACACATATCAATATCTAGTGGAATCATCTATCAAAGTCATGAAATATTTCTTTCCACCTTTAGTCAACACACCATTCATCTCACAAAGATCAGAATGTATGAGTTCCGGTGGCGCTAAGTGTCTCTCCTCTGCTGCCTTGTGAGGCTTGCGAGGTTGCTTAGATTGCACACACGAATGGCACATAGAACCTTTGTCTAAAGTGAAACTCGGGATTAAATTCGATTTTGCTAGCCGCGTCATAACGCCGAAACTAATGTGACAAAGACGTGAATGCCAGACTTTAGATTCATTAACGCTCAAATGAATATTGTTCACGACTTTATTACATAGATCTGCAAGAGAAAGGCGGAACATGCCGCCGCAGTCATAACCCTTTCCAACAAATAGTCCATATTTCGTAACAACTAATTTATTAGACTCGAATACCAACTTAAATCCTTCTCTACACAGAAGGGAACCACTAACGAGGTTCTTCTTGATGGAGGGGACATGCTGCACGTTCTTCAGCTGCACGATCCTTCCCGAAGTAAACTTCAGATTGACCGTGCCAACACCAAGAATAGAAGCACTCACGCCATTCCCCATCAGTACGGACCTGAGACCTATGGCCTGGTAAGAAGAAAACAATGAAATGTCAGCACACACATGAACACCTGCACCTGTGTCGACCCACCAATCGATGGACGGCAAAACTGAAAATACAGCAAATAAATTACCATACCCAGATGCACCACTCTCATTGTTGCTCACAATCATATTGACAGACTTGGAGTCCTGCCCTTGCTTCTTGTACTTGTTTGGGAACTTATTGGCCCAATGTTCAACCGAACCACAAGTAAAGCAGCCCTCATCCTTCTTGTTCTTCTTGAAGGTCTTCTTACCCTTCTTCTTAAAGTCGGCACTCTGTTGGACACCGTTCTTTCCCTTGGGCTTGTGGGAATTGGAGTTCTTATGATGCACCATATTGGCCACAGAAGTTCCTTCGAACCCTTTCCTGTGCGAGTCCTTTGCCCTTAAATTCTGCTCAACACTCAGATGGCCAATGACATCCTCCATAGAGAATTCACGCCTCTGATGTTTCAGAGTGGTGGAAAAGTTCCTCCAGGAATTGGGGAGCTTAGCGATTATGCAGCCCGCGACAAACTTGCCCGATAACTCGCACTTAAGAAGCTCAAGCTCCTTAACAATGCATATTATCTCATGAGCCTGCTCCAATACAGGACGGTTTTCAACCATCTTGTAATCGTGGAACTGCTCTATAATATACATCTCGCTCCCTGCATCGGTAGCCACAAACTTAGATTCGAGCGCCTCCCACAAGTCCTTGGCATACCGCACATGCAAATATGCGTCAACCAGCTTATCTCCAATCACGCTCAGAACTGCCCCGAGGGACACGATAGTGGCCTCCTTGAACGCCTTCTCGTGTTCAAGAGCGATCGTTCTTGTGGGAGTGATGACCCACAAGTATAGGGGATCTATCGTAGTCCTTTCGATAAGTAAGAGTGTCGAACCCAACGAGGAGCAGAAGGAAATGATAAGCGGTTTTCAGCAAGGTATTGTCTGCAAGTACTGAAATAAGTGGTAACAGATAGTTTTGTGATGAGATAATTTGTAACGAGCAACAAGTAACTAAATTAAATAAAGTGCAGCAAGGTGGCCCAATCCTTTTTGTAGCAAAGGACAAGCCTGGACAAACTCTTATATAAGGAAAAGCGCTCCCGAGGACACATGGGAATACCGTCAAGCTAGTTTTCATCACGTTCATATGATTTGCGTTCGGTACTTTGATAATTTGACATGTGGGTGGACCGGTGCTTGGGTACTGTTCTTACTTGAACAAGCATCCCACTTATGATTAACCTCTATTGCAAGCATCCGCAACTACAACAAAAGTATTAAGGTAAACCTAACCATAGCATGAAACATATGGATCCAAATCAGCCCCTTACGAAGCAACGCATAAACTAGGGTTTAAGCTTCTATCACTCTATCAACCCATCATCTACTTATTACTTCCCAATGCCTTCCTCTAGGCCTAAATAATGGTGAAGTGTTATGTAGTCGACGTTCACATAACACCAGTAGAGGCTAGACAACATACATCTCATCAAAATATCGAATGAATACCAAATTCACATGACTACTAATAGCAAGACTTCTCCCTTGTCCCCGGGAACAAATGTAACTACTCACAAAGCATATTCATGTTCATAATCAGAGGGGTAATAATATGCATAAAGGATCTGAACATATGATATTCCACCAATTAAACCAACTAGCATCAACTACAATGAGTAATTAACACTACTAGTAACCTACTAGCACCAATCCCGGACTTGGAGACAAGAATTGGATACAAGAGATGAACTAGGGTTTTGAGATGAGATGGTGCTGATGAAGTTGTTGATGGAGATTGCCCTCTCCCGATGAGAGGAGCGTTGGTGATGACGATGGCGATGATTTCTCCCTCCGGGAGGGAAGTTTCCTGGTAGAACAGCTCTGCCGGAGCTCTAGATTGGATCCGCCAAGGTTCTGCCTCGTGGCTGCGGAGTTTCATCCCGAAAGGTTGCTTCTGGTTTTTTTCTCGATGAAAGACTTCATATAGCAGAAGATGGTTATCGGAGAGCCACCATGGGCCCACGAGGTAGGGGGGCGCACCCTAGGGGGGGTGCCCCCCACCCTTGTGGAAAGGGTGTGGGCCCCTGGTCTTCATCTTTGGCGAGGATTTTTCATTATTTATTATAAGGTATTCCGTGGAGTTTCAGGACTTTTGGAGTTGTGCAGAATAGGTCTCTAATATTTGCTCCTTTTCCATCCCAGAATTCCAGCTGCCGGCATTTTCCCTCCTTTATGTAAACATTATAAAATAAGAGAGAATAGCCATAAGTATTGTGACATAATGTGAAATAACAGCCCATAATGCAATAAATATCGATATAAAAGCATGATATAAAATGGACGTATCAATGATGCGTCTCCAATGTATCTACTTTTCCAAACACTTTTGCCCTTGTTTTGGACTCTAACTTGTATGATTTGAATGGAACTAACCCGGACTGACGTTGTTTTCAGCAGAATTGCCATGATGTTGTTTTATGTGCAGAAAACAAAAGTTCTCGGAATGACCTGAAACTCCACGGGATATCTTACAATAAATAATAAAAAATCCTCGCCAAAGATGAAGACCAGGGGGCCCACGCCCTTCTCACGAGGTTGGGGGGAGCGCCCCCCTAGGGCGCGCCCCCTACCTCGTGGGCCCCCTGGAGACCCCCCGACTCCAATTCCAACTCTATATAACTACTTTCGGGGATAAAAAAATAGGGGAGAAGAAATCATCGCGTTTACAATACGGAGCCGCCGCCAAGCCCTAAAACCTCTCGGGAGGGCTGATGTGGAGTCCATTCGGGGCTCCGGAGAGGGGGATTCGTCGCCGTCATCATCAACCATCCTCCATCACCAATTTCATGATGCTCACCGCTGTGAGTGAGTAATTCCATCGTAGGCTTGCTGGACGGTGATGGGTTGGATGAGATTCACCATGTAATCGAGTTAGTTTTGTTAGGGTTTGATCCCTAGTATCCACTATGTTCTGAGATTGATGTTGCTATGGCTTTGCTATGCTTAATGCTTGTCACCAGGGCCCGACTGCCATGATTTCAGATCTAAACCTATTATGTTTTCATCAATATATGAAAGTTCTAGATCCTATCTTGCAAGTCTATAGTCACCTATTATGTGTTATGATCCGTTACCCCCGAAGTGACAATAATTGGGATACTTACCGGTGATGACCGTAGTTTGAGGAGTTCATGTATTCACTATGTGCTAATGCTTTGTTCCGGTTCTCTATTAAAAGGAGGCCTTAATATCCCTTAGTTTCCATTAGGACCCCACTGCCACGGGAGGGTAGGACAAAAGATGTCATGCAAGTTCTTTTCCATAAGCACGTATGACTATATTTGGAATACATGCCTACATTACATTGACGAATTGGAGCTAGTTCTGTGTCACCCTATGTTATGACTGTTACATGATGAACCACATTCGGCATAATTATCCATCATTGATCCGATGCCTACGAGCTTTCCATATACTGGTTTACGCTTATTTACTTTCCTGTTGCTATTGTTACAATCACTACAAAACACCAAAAACATTACTTTTCTTTCATTACTCTTTTGTTACCGTTACCATCACTATCATATTACTTTGCTACTAAACACTTTGCTACAGATACTAAGTTTCCAGGTGTGGTTGAATTGACAACTCAGTTGCTAATACTTGAGAATATTCTTTGGCTCCCCTTGTGTCGAATCAATAAATTTGGGTTGAATACTCTACTCTCGAAAGCTGTTGCGATCCCCTATACTTGTGGGTTATCAAGACTAATTTCTGGCGCCGCTGCCGGGGAGCATAGCTCTATTCTTTGAGTCACTTGGGATTTATATCTGCTGGACACTATGAAGAACTTGAGAGATCCAAAAACTAAGATCTATCCCTCAACTACGAGGAGAGGTAAGGAACTGCCATGTAGCTGTGCACTTGATTCACCTTCTGTTATGAGTAAGCTTGCGACACCTACACCTACTTCTGCTATTCATTCTGATATGTCGCATGTTATTGATGATGCTACTTCTGCTATGCATGATACTTATGATGAAACTACCTCTATGCCTGATACTACTATGCCACTTAGTGATTTTCTCGAGGAACGACTTGCTAGGGCTAGAGAGATTGAAAATATTGAATCTGATTATGAAGATGAAAGTGATGATGAAGAATCACTTGTTATTCCTGTGGGTTATTTATTTGATCAAGATGCTTCTTTAGCTATTTTAGCCTGCAAAGATAGATATGAACTCAAAAGGTTATTAGCTAAATGGAATAAGCAATCTCCAAATGCTAGGATGAGACCTGACCCTACTTTTGCTACTTCACCTATATGTGTTGCTGATAAGGATTATGAATTTTCTGTTGATCCTGATATAACTACTTTGGTTGAATCTGATCCTTTTCATGGTTATGAATCTGAAACTATTGTAGCACATCTTACTAAACTAAATGATATAGCCACCCTGTTCACTAATGATGAGAGATCTCGCTACTTTTATATCCTTAAAATATTTCCGTTCTCATTAAAGGGTGATGCTAAGGTATGGTTTAATTCTCTTGATCCTGGTTGTGTGCGTAGTCCCCAGGATATGATTTATTACTTCTCTTCTAAATATTTCCCTACTCATAAGAAACAAGCTGCTTTAAAGGAAATATACAACTTTGTGCAAATTAAAGAAGAGAGTCTCCCACAAGCTTGGGGGAGGCTTCTCAAATTACTTAATGCTTTGCCTGATCATCCTCTTAAGAAAAATGAAATACTTGATATCTTTTATAATGGACTAACCGATGCTTCCAGAGATTACCTGGATAGTTGTGCTGGTTCTCTTTTCAGGGAAAGAACACCGGATGAAGCTAAAATCTTATTGAATAATATGTTGACAAATGAAAATAATTGGGCACCTCTTGAGCCAGCTCCTGCTCCAATTAATGATCCTATCCCTAAACCAACTCCGAAGAAGAGAGGTGTTCTATTTCTCAGTCCTGAAGATATGCAAGAGGCAAAGAAATCTATGAAAGAAAAAGGTATTAAAGCTGAAGATGTTAAGAATTTACCTCCCATTGAAGAAATACATGGTCTCAATTTACCGCCTGATGAAGAAATATATGACCTTAATCCTTTATTTATTGAAGAACCTCCTAACCTCGATAACCCGACACAGGTAGTAAAGGTAAATTCTCTCCATAGATGTGATAAAGCTGAAATCCCTCCTACTAAAATTGCTAGTCAATGCTTGGATGAGTTTGATAATTTTATGTTTAAGCAAGAAGACTTCAATGCTTATTTTGGTAGACAATTAAAACAAGATGCTGATATGATTAAATACTTGGGTGATTATATGGCTAATATTAGAGGTGAACTTAAACTTGTTAGCAAACATGCTTCTATGGTTACCACTCAAGTAGAACAAGTACTTAAAGCTCAAAAAGAATTGCTCAATGAGATGAATAGTAAGAAAAATGATTATGTTGTTAAAGTGGCTACTAGAACTGGTAGAATGACTCAGGAACCTTTGTATCCTGAAGGCCACCCTAAGAGAATTGAGCAAGATTCTTAGAGAAATAAAATTGATGCACCTAGTTCTTCTAAAAAGAAGAAAAAGAAAAATGATAGAACTGTGCAAACTTCTAGTGAACCTATTGCTGAACCACCTGATAATCCAAATGATATCTCTATGTCTGATGCTGAAACACAATATGGTAATGAACATGAACCTAAAGAAAATGTTAATGATGATGTTCATATTAATGCTCAATGTAGTAATGATAATGATGTAGAAATTGAACCTGCTGTTGATCTTGATAACCCACAATCAAAGAATCAACGTTATGATAAGAAAGACTTTGTTGCTAGGAAACATGGTAAAGAAAGAGAACCTTGGGTTCAGAAACCCATGACTTTTCCTCCCAAATCATCCAAGAAAAAGGATGATGAGGATTTTGAGCGCTATGCTGAAATGATTAGACCTATCTTTTTACGTATGCGATTAACTGATATACTCAAAACAAATCCTTATGCTAAGTACATAAAAGATATTATTACAAATAAAAGAAAGATACCGAAAGCTGAAATTTCCACCATGCGTGCTAATTATACTTTTAAGGGTGGAATACCAAAGAAACTTGGAGATCCAGGAGTACCTACTATACCATGCTCCATTAAAAGAAACTATGTTAAAATTGCTTTATGTGATCTTGGAGCCGGTGTTAGTGTCATGCCTCTCTCTTTATATCGTAGACTTGATTTGAATAAGTTGACACCTACTGAAATATCTTTGCAAATGGCTGATAAATCAACTGCTATACCTGTCGGTATTTGTGATGATGTGCCTGTTGTGGTTGCAACCGTTACTATTTTAACGGACTTTGTTATTCTTGATATTCCCGGGGACGATAGTATGTCTATTATTCTTGGAAGACCTTTTCTTAATACTGTAGGGGCTGTTATTAATTGCAACAAAGGCAATGCCACTTTTCATGTTAATGGTAATGAGCATACGGTACACTTTCCAAGAAACAACCTCAAGTTCATAGTATCAATTCTATCGGAAAAATTCCATCGATTATATTTGGAGGTTTTGAATTTCCTCTTCCTACTGTCAAGAAGAAATATGATATACTTATTATTGGGGATGTGCATATCCCTGTTGAGGTAACCTAGTGTTATTTGAAATTTCTCCCGTTTCATGTTAATCGGAATGGGTTTGTTAACAAGACTGGATCAACCTTGTTAGTGGATCCCTTTTGACGAGCATGAGATGGATGAAACTAGAAGCACAACCTTCTGTACCCTCTCTATACTTTCTGTTTTTTAGTTGAAATAAAGTAAAAATAAATAATTTTCTGTCTGTTATCTGATTATCCGTGCAATATAAAAATACCTCGAAAATAAAAGTTCTCAAAATGCCCTGAAAATTAAATATGATTTTTTATAGAATATTTGAGGATTTATGAAACAAAGAACACACCAGGGGGGCCAACCACCTTGCCACGAGGGTGCAGGGCACGCCCCCTGCCTCGTGGGCCCACGGTGGCCCTCCTCCACTTATTCTTCCAGCCACACACTTCATCTTCCTCCCCCAAACACAAAAAACCAACTCAAACCCGAGTCCAAGCTCGTTTTGCTGCCATTTTCGATCTCCTAGCTCAAAGCACCTCTCACAAAACTGCTTGGGGAGATTGTTCCTTGGTATGTGACTCCTCCATTGGTCCAATTAGTTTTTGTTCTAGTGCTTTATTCATTGCAAATTTGTGTTGCTTAGGTGACCCTGTTCTTGAGCTTGCATGCCAAATTTATATGGTCAAAAGTAGTTTTGATGCATGATATAGGCCCTAGGCACTTGTAGGAGTAGTTGCTATCAATATTATTGAGTTTGGTTTACTTTTATTTCGAAGTTACTAATTTTTTTCAGAATTTTTCAGAGGAATAAATATGCTTAGGAAAATGTTCCAAGGTGGTTCTTCAAAGAAGCAAGGACCCAGGCTTGCAATGCGTGATGCTGACGAAGAGCCACCAAGAGACGCTCCAGTGCGTCCTTGTGAGTGGCCTTCTGAAAATTTTATGGATCAAGCAGGAATTAAAGAAGAATTTAACGCATATTTGCGTAATGCCGATCTTGAGGACTTTGAGGCAGACAAATGCCCCCAGTATCATGAGCTCACAAGCTCTTTTGTGAGGAGGTTTGAGTATTCATCTTCGCGTAATTCTCCTTCAGTCATGTTTGATCTTTATGACAAATCTTATACCATGGACTTAGAGGATTTCACTTTTTCTTGCAAACTTCCACAATGGGGTGGTGTTAGGGATCCCCCTAAATCTGAATTTTGAAACTTTCTTGCTAGTATAACTATAGGGGAATCTAGAGATATAACACAAGCTACCATAGGGAGCATTCACTTTCCTGCTATACATTATTTTGCTCTCTGCATAGGTAGGTGTATAAATGCTAAGGATGAAGCATGTCACATGTGTGTCCCTGACCTTAGCATTCTCAGGAGTGCCGTGTCGGGAGACCAATCTTATCATATGGGAGCCATTGTAGCCCGTAGGTTGCATCATAATAGACATAATGGAGATTTCTTTGGAGGAATTTATGCAACCCGCTTAGCCAAATTTCTTGAGATAGACGTTCGTGAAGGAGACATGGAGTTGCCTCCTGCTTATTTATATTTTGATTCTATGGGTTCCCACCATTTTGTCGAGAGGAACGAATCACCTCTCCAGTACCGACTAATCTTTGACAGACGCCGTGCTGTCCATATTACTCTCCTTGCTCCTGCTTTCTTTGATTATCAGGCAAGAGGAGGATATACTATTACCAGAGAGGTGGCAGATGAGTACGAGAGGAGAGCGGAGGCCGCTCGTCGCCACGCTGCAGCTCAGGAGGCGATAGCCGCTGCATCTCAGTATGACCTCAACTATTATTATGGATATCAGCCAGCCCAGCCGTGGCCATAGACCAACTTAGGCCAAAAGCCTAAGCTTGGGGGAGTACGTATTTCTCACCGACATTACATTTATGTTCACACACACTCATTGCCAGATGTCGGTGCTCATACTTTTTCATTGTATCATCCATGCTAGTTTATTTTCTTTTATGCTTTCCTTTTGTGTGTTTGATGAACCTTAAGAAAAAACCAAAAAAATTAGTTGTAGCTTTTAATTAATTTACTTTCCATGCTGTAGTAGTAATTAAAAAGAAAACCCAAAAATATTTCCTATTCTTCTTTTGCTTGTTGGGAGCTTTCCCGTGTAAATAGTTTTATTTCTTTTCTTTTCTTTGGGGGTCAGTAGGAGAAGACCTTGATTAAATTGTTGAAGTGGCTCTTATATGCATTATTGTTTATCTGACAAAAGAGCCCATATTGCCTTGTCTTCTCCTGTTTATTGAATGCTCGCGGATTCTAGCTTAGTCCAATGCATGTGCACTCTTATTATTATTCACATCATTCGGTCGTGCAAGTGAAAGGCAATTATGATGATATATGATGGACTGACTGAGATGAGAAAAGCTGGTATGAACTCGACCTCTTTTGTTTTTGTAAATATGATGAGTTCATCGTTCTTGATTCAGCTTGTTATGAATAAACATGTTTGCAATGACAATTAGAGATCATAGTTGCTTATGACATTCTTGATTAGCTATGAGTTATAATGGTTTACCTTGCGTGCCAACATGCTATTAAAATGGTTATGATGTGGTATGATAGGGTGGTATCCTCCTCTGAATGATTTAAGTGACTTGACTTGGCACATGTTCATGCATGTAGTTGAAACAAATCAACATAGCCTTCACGATATTTATGTTCATGGTGGATTATATCCTACTCATGCTTGCATCCAATGTTTATTAATTTTAATGCATGTACATGGCTGTTGTCGCTCTCTAGTTGGTCGCTTCCCAGTCTTTTGCTAGCTTTCACCTGTACTAAGCGGGAATACTGCTTGTGCATCCAAACTCCTTAAACCCCAAAGTTATTCCACATGAGTCCACTATACCTTCCTATATGCGGTATCTACCTGCCGTTCCAAGTAAATTTGTATGTGCCAAACTCTAAACCTTCAAATAATTATCCTGTTTTGTATGCTCGAATAGCTCATATATCAACTAGGGTTGTCTGTATCTTCCATGTTAGGCAGGTTATTCTCAAGAGGAGTGGACTCCGCTCCTCATTCACGAGATAAAGGGTTGGTCATCGGGATGCCCAGTCCCATGCTTTATGCAAACTAAATCAAAATAATTGCAAACAAAACTCCCCCTGGGACCTGATGTATGTTGGAGGCACTCGTTGTTTCGAGCGAGCCATGGATTGATGTTTGTTGGTGGAGGGGGAGTATAAACTTTACCATTCTGTTTGGGAACCGTCTATAATGTGTGTAGCATGGAAGATATCGCCATCTCTCGATTGTTATGTTGACAATGAAATTATACCTCTCAAAATTTTATTCACCTCTATTTCAGAACCGAGCTCTGGCACCTCTACAAATCCATGCTTCCCTCTGCGAAGGGCCTATCTATTTACTTTTATGTTGAGTCATCACCCTCTTATTAAAAAGCACTAGCTGGTGAGGGCAGCTGTCATTTGCATTCATTACTGTTAATTTATATTGGGTGTGACTATGATTGGATCTATTTTACCATGAATTACAATGTCTAGTCAGTCCTTGATGTTTAAAGGTGCTCTGCATTTATGTTTTGCGGTCTCAGAAAGGGCTAGCGAGATACCATCTTGTTATATCATATTATGATTGTTTTGAGAAAGTGTTGTCATCCGAGATTTATTATTATGGCTTGCTAGTTGATTATGCTATTGATATGGGTAATCATGAGACTTGAGAATTATTGCAAATGTGGTTAGTTATAATCTTTGCTGAAAACTTGAATGCTAGCTTGACATATTTACAACAACAAGAGCAAACAGAGTTTGTAAAAGTTTTTCTTTATTTCTTTCAGTTTGTCAACTGAATTGCTTGAGGACAAGCAAGGGTTTAAGCTTTGGGGAGTTGATACGTCTCCAATGTATCTACTTTTCCAAACACTTTTGCCCTTTTTTGGACTCTAACTTGTATGATTTGAATGGAACTAACCCGGACTGACGCTGTTTTCAGCAGAATTGCCATGGTGTTGTTTTATGTGCAGAAAACAAAAGTTCTCGTAATGACCTGAAACTCCACGGGATATCTTACAATAAATAATAAAAAATCCTCGCCAAAGATGAAGACCAGGGGGCCCACACCCTTCTCACGAGGGTGGGGGGAGCGCCCCCCTAGGGCGCGCCCCCTACCTCGTGGCCCCTGGAGACCCCCCGACTCCAATTCCAACTCTATATAACTACTTTCGGGGAGAAAAAAATAGGGGAGAAGAAATCATCGCGTTTACGATACAGAGCCACCGCCAAGCCCTAAAACCTCTCGGGAGGGCTGATCTGGAGTCCGTTCGGGGCTCCGGAGAGGGGGATTCGTCGCTGTCGTCATCATCAACCATCCTCCATCACCAATTTCATGATGCTCACCGCTGTGAGTGAGTAATTCCATCGTAGGCTTGCTAGACGGTGATGGGTTGGATGAGATTCACCATGTAATCGAGTTAGTTTTGTTAGGTTTTGATCCCTAGTATCCACTATGTTCTGAGATTGATGTTGCTATGACTTTGCTATGCTTAATGCTTGTCACTAGGGCCCGAGTGCCATGATTTCAGATCTGAACCTATTATGTTTTCATCAATATATGAGAGTTCTAGATCCTATCTTGCAAGTCTATAGTCACCTATTATGTGTTATGGTCTGTTAACCCTGAAGTGACAATAATCGGGATACTTACCGGTGATGACCGTAGTTTGAGGAGTTCATGTATTCACTATGTGCTAATGCTTTGTTCCGGTTCTCTATTAAAAGGAGGCCTTAATATCCCTTAGTTTCCATTAGGACCCCGCTGCCATGGGAGGGTAGGACAAAATATGTCATGCAAGTTCTTTTCCATAAGCACGTATGACTATATTTGGAATACATGCCTACATTACATTGACGAATTGGAGCTAGTTCTGTGTCACCCTATGTTATGACTGTTACATGATGAACCACATCCGGCATAATTATCCATCATTGATCCGATGCCTATGAGCTTTCCATATACTGGTTTACGCTTATTTACTTTCCCGTTGCTATTGTTACAATCACTACAAAACACCAAAAACATTACTTTGCTTTCATTACTCTTTTGTTACCATTACCATCACTATCATATTACTTTGCTACTAAACACTTTGCTGCAGATACTAAGTTTCCAGGTGTGGTTGAATTGACAACTCAGCTGCTAATACTTGAGAATATTCTTTGACTCCCCTTGTGTCGAATCAATAAATTTGGGTTGAATACTCTACCCTCGAAAGCTGTTGCAATCCCCTATACTTATGGGTTATCAATCAACTCCCCCAAGCTTAGACCTCGCTTGTCCTCAAGCGAAATCCGATAACAATAAATATGTCCCCATGTTTAGAGGTAGAGGCGTCGATAAAAAATAAAATACGGACATGAGAGTATCATGATTATTCTCATAACAGCAACATACATAGATATTGTCATATGATTACTTATGTTCAAGTGATGATCTATTCACAATGCAAAAGTATGAATCAGAAACCTTATTGAGAACCAATAAACTATAACCTCAGTCATTGAAGCAATTGCAATTTATCATAACATCAGAAAGAGTCTATGTCAGAGCTAAAAAGCAAGTCCACATACTCAACTATCATCTAGTCCTTCATAATTGCTAACACTCGCGCAATACTTGTGGTTACGAAGTTTTAATCAGACACAGAGAAATATAGGGGCTTATAGTTTCACCCCACAACCTTTTACCTCGAGGGTAATGTCAACAATAATAACTCATGCCCCCTACATCCAATTAGATATATATATATCAGGTTCTTTCCAACATGCTGGGCTTGCCAAAGGATAAAATGAAAAAGGGAGAGGTGAAGATCACCATGGCACTTGCATAAGGTAGAAGATAATAATAAAAGATAGGCCCTTCGCAGAGGGAAGCAGAGGTTGCCATGCGCTTTTATGGTTGGATGCACAAAATCTTAATGCGAAAGAACGTCACTTTATATTGCCCCTTGTGATATGAACCTTTATTATGCAGTCCGTCGCTTTTATTACTTCCACATCACAAGATCGTATAAAGCTTATTTCTCCCACACTAATCATACATATTTATAGAATTTTTTATTGCTTTGCACCGATGACAACTTACTTGAAGGATCTTACTCAATCCATAGGTAGATATGGTGGACTCTCATGGCAAAACTAGTTTAAGGGTATTTGGAACCACAAGTAGTATCTCTACTTGGTGCTGAGAATTTGGCTAGCATGAGGGGGAAAGGCAAGCTCGACATGTTGGATGATCCATGACAACATACTTTATCTTAGATATAAGAAAACATAACCCATTACGTTGTCTTCCTTGTCCAACATCAACTCTTTAGCATGTCATATTTTGATGAGTGCTCCCAATCATAAAAGATGTCAATAATAGTATATTTATATGTGAAACCTATCTTTCCTTATTATTTCATATTAATTACAACGATGACCAAAGCTATGTCTGCCAACTCCCAACAACTTTTAATCATCACACTCTTTCTATGTGAAGTCATTACTATCAATAAGATCAATATGAAATTTTGTTTCTTCTTATTCTTTTTCTCTTTTCTTTTATTCACCTAAGATCATAGCAAGAAAATCAAGCCCTTGACTCAACACTAATCTTTATTATATAGCTCACGGACTCGATTACATAGAGAGATCATAGGGCAAAACTCAAAACTAGATCATGCCATAAACTTTATTCTACTAGATCAAAATACTACTAATAGGATCGAACTAAGGAAAACGGTGAAGATAGGAGTTGTGATTGTGATAGGATACCGGGGCACCTCCCCCAAGCTTGGCGGTTGCCAAGGGGAGTGCCCATACCCATGTGATTATATCTCCTTGGTTGGTGAAGAAGGTGGAGGTGTTGTTGACTTATTTGATGGCATAGACTTCTCCCTTAATTTATGCTTGAGGACGGCATTTTGATCCCTCAGATCATCAATCTCCCACTCCAGGGTTAATATCTTTTTGCATAGGTCCTGCTTATTTTCCTGCAAGAGACGAAAAGGGATAAACTTGAATTTTGGTTTCTTTACCCTATCAGGGAGACTTGACTTTTTGAACTCCACGTGCATATCCCCAGGTTGAGGTAATGGGGCTTCATCTTCATCTGAGCTCGTCTCCTCCTTCCCATTGGGTTCATAGTCCTCTTCTTCCTCCGTGGTCCAACCATCGTGCTCCACATCTCCATAGACCTTAGGATTATCTAAGTAATCATCCACATAGCTTTCTCCTTCTGAATACTGGGAAGACATGTTGATCTAATCTGCAGCGGGACAGCTCGAAACAAAAACAGAGGATAATTGCGTGATACGGGAGTCAAAACCTTCGGGAGAATATATAGTGAATTTTTACCGACCGAAATACGTATCGTGCAAGAAAACGGAGTTTGGAAGGCACACGAGGTGCTCACGAGGTAGGGGGGCGCGCCCTCCACCCTCGTGGGGCCCTCGTGTCCTTCCCGGACTGCTACTTCATTTTCTATTTTTCTAAATATTCCAAAATGGAGAAATATTGCCTTAAAAACTGTTTTGGAATCGGTTTACTTATCGTACCACATACCTATTCCTTTTCGGAGTCTGAAACGTTCTGGAAAGTGTCCCTTATGTATTCCTTCGGGGTTACGGTTTCAATAATATTGGTTTCAACATTTATGGGATTACCTGAGATATAATGTTTAATTCTCTTACCGTTTACCACCTTCGGATTTGTGCCTTCGAAGTTGTTGATTTTTATGGCACCGGAATGATAGACCTCCTCGATAACATAGGGGCCTTCCCATTTAGAGAGAAGTTTTCCTGCAAAAAATCTTAAACGAGAGTTGTATAGCAATACATAATCACCTACATTAAACTCACGCTTTTGTATCCTTTTGTCATGCCATATTTTAACCTTTTCTTTAAACAACTTGGCATTTTCATAAGCTTGGGTTCTCCATTCATCAAGTGAGCTAATATCAAATAACCTCTTTTCACCGGCAAGTTTGAAATCATAGTTGAGCTCTTTAATAGCCCAATATGCCTTATGTTCTAGTTCGAGAGGTAAGTGACATGCTTTTCCATATACCATTTTATACGGAGACATACCCATAGGATTTTTATATGCAGTTCTATAGGCCCATAATGCATCATCAAGTTTCTTGGACCAATTCTTTCTAGACCTATTGACAGTCTTTTGCAAAATTAATTTGAGTTCTCTATTACTCAATTCTACTTGACCACTAGACTGTGGGTGATAGGAGATGCAATTCTATGATTGACGTCATATTTAGCAAGCATTTTACGGAAAGCACCATGAATAAAATGTGAACCACCATCAGTCATTAAATATCTAGGGACTCAAACCTCGGGAAAACAACTTCTTTAAGCATTTTAATAGAAGTGTTATGATCGGCACTACTAATTGGAATAGCTTCTACCCACTTAGTAACGTAATCAACAGAAACTAAAATATGTGTATATCCATTAGAGGCAGGAAAAGGTCCCATATAATCAAAGCCCCAAACATCAAACGGTTCAATAACAAGTGAATAATTCATAGGCATTTCTTGACATCTAATAATATTACCAATTCTTTGACATTCCTCACAAGATAGGACAAACTTACGGGCATCCTTGAAGAGAGTAGGCCAATAAAAACCGGATTGCAATACCTTATGTGCAGTTCTATCTCCCGCATGGTGTCCTCCATAAGTTTCGGAGTGGCACTTGCGTAGGATCTGTTCCTGTTCATGCTCAGGTACACAACATCTAATAACTCCATCTACTCCTTCTTTATAAAGATGTGGGTCATTCCAAAAGTAATGGCTCAAATCATAGAAGAACTTTTTCTTTTGTTGGTATGTGAAGCTAGGTGGTATAAATTTAGCAACTATGTAATTAGCATAATCAGCATACCAAGGGGTACTATGAGAAGTACTTATGACATTTAATTGTTCATCAAGAAAGCTATCATCAATAGGTAGTGGGTCATCAAGAACATTCTCTAACCTAGATAAGTTGTCTGCAACGGGGTTCTCAGCTCCTTTTCTATCAACAGTATGCAAATCAAATTCTTGTAGCAAGAGAACCCATCTAATAAGTCTAGGTTTAGCATCTTTCTTCTCCATAAGATATTTAATAGCAGCATGATCAGTGTGGATAGTTACTTTAAAATCAACAATATAAGGTCTGAACTTATCACAAGCAAATACAACTGCTAAAAGTTCTTTTTCAGTAGTAGCATAATTTCTTTGAGCATTGTCTAGAGTCTTACTAGCATAATGGATAACATTTAATTTCTTATCAACTCTTTGCCCTAAAACAACACCTACAACATAATCGCTAGCATCACACATAATTTCAAAGGGTAAATTCCAATCAGGTGGCTGAACAATAGGTGCAGAGACTAATGCTTTCTTAAGTATTTGAAATGCTTCTACACAATCATCATCAAATACAAATGGTATATCTTTTTGTAATAAATTAGTCAGAGGACGAGAAATTTTTGAGAAGTCCTTAATGAACCTCCTATAAAATCCGGCGTGACCAAGGAAACTTCTTATACCTTTGATGTCCTTGGGACATGGCATCTTTTCAATAGCATCAACCTTGGCTTTATCAACTTCAATACCTCTTTCAGAAACTTTATGCCCCAAGACAATACCTTCATTAACCATAAAGTGGCACTTTTCCCAATTCAAGACAAGGTTAGTTTCTTCACATCTCTGCAAAACTCGATCAAGATTGCTCAAGCAATCAACAAAAGAAGATTCATAGACGGAAAAGTTGTCCATGAAAACCTCACAAATCTTTTCACAGAAGTCAGAGAATATAGCCATCATGCATCTTTGAAAGGTAGCACGTGCATTACATAAACCAAAAGGCATACATCTATAAGCAAAAGTACCAAAATGGCATGTAAAAGTAGTCTTTGATTGATCTTTAGCCGACACAGGTATTTGAGAGAAACCAGAATAACCATCTAGAAAGCAGTAATGTGTATGCTTGCATAATCTTTCTAGCATTTGATCGATAAAAGGTAAGGGGTAATTATCTTTCTTAGTAGCCTTATTTAATTTGCGGAAATCAATTACCATCCTATAACCTGTAATAATTCTTTGTGGAATCAATTCATCTTTATCACTAGGAACAACAGTAATACCTCCCTTCTTAGGGACACAATGAACATGACTTACCCACTGACTATCAGCAACGGGATAAATTATACCTGCCTCCAGAAGCTTTAGTATTTCTTTTCTTACCACTTCTTTCATTTTAGGATTCAGACGTCGTTGAGGATCACGTACTGGTTTGGCATCTGCTTCCAAATTTATTTTATGTTGACATAGAGTGGGACTAATGCCCTTAAGATCATCAAGAGTATATCCAATAGAAGCACGGTGCTTCTTTAGAGTTTTCAATAATCTTTCTTCTTCCTGCTCTGAAAGGTTAGCACTAATAATAACATGATATATCTTCTTTTCATCAAGATAAGCATATTTAAGATTATCAGGCAACGGTTTAAGCTCAAACACGGGATCACCCTTAGCTGGAGGGGGATCCCCTAGGATTTCAACAGGCAAATTGTGTTTCAGAATAGGTTCCTGTTGAAAGAACACTTCATCTATTTCCCTTCTTTCATTCATAAACATATCATTCTCATGGTCTAGCAAATATTGTTCTAAAGGACACTAGGAGGTACGGCAATAGAAGCAAGACCAATAATTTCATCCTTACTAGGCAATTCTTCTTCATGGTGTTGTTTACTAAATTTAGAGAAATTAAACTCATGAGTCATATCATCTAAGCCGACAGTAACAACATCCCTTGTGCAATCTATGGTAGCATTAACAGTATTTAAGAAGGGTCTACCAAATATAATGGGACAAAAGCTATCTTGTGGGGAACCAAGAACAAAAAAATCAACAGGATATTTAGTTTTCCCACACAAGACTTCAACATCCATAACAATTCTCATTGGTGAAATAGTATCTCTATTAGCCAGTTTAATAGTAACATCAATTTCTTCTATCTCAACAGGTGCAATGTCATGCATAATTTCTTTGTATAAGTCAATAGCTATTTCACTAGCACTAGCACCCATATCACATAAGCCATGATAACAATGATCGCCTATTTTAATAGAAATAACAGGCACGCCTACCACATGTCTATTTTTATCTTTAGCACAAGGTTTAGCAATTCTAGCAGTTTCACCGCAGAACTGAATAACATGCCCATCAATATTATCAAATAAGGGATCTTTAATAATAGCAATATTAGGTTCAACTTTAACTTGCTCAGGAGGTGTATATGTTTTAATATTGCTTTTACGAACCACAGTTGAAGCTTTAGCATGATCCTTTATCCTAACAGGGAAAGGTGGTTTCTCAACATAACAAGTAGGAACAACATGATCATTATAAGTGACAGTCTTTTCTTCAACTTTAATAGGTGCAGCTACTTTTACTTCTATGGGAGGATGATATTTAAACCACTTCTCCTTAGGGAGACCAACATAAGTACCAAAAGATTCACAGAAAGAAGCTACTATCTCAGAATCAAGTCCATATTTAGTGCTAAACTTACGGAAAGTATCGATATCCATAAAAGATTTAACACAATCAAATTTAGGTGTCATACCTGACTCCTTACCTTTGTCGAGATCCCAATCTTTAGAGTTGCGTTTAATTCTATCCAATAAATCCCATCTAAATCCAATAGTCTTCATCATAAAAGAGCCAGCACAAGAAGTATCGAGCATGGTGCGATTATTTTCAGAAAGCCGAGCATAAATTTTTTGAAGAATTGTTTCTCTTGGAAGCTCATGATTGGGGCATGAATATAAAATTGATTTAGGCCTCCCCCAAGCTTGAGCGATGCTTTCTCCTTCGCGAGGCCAAAAATTATATATATAATTGCGGTCACGATGAACAAGATGCATAGGGTAATACTTTTGATGAAATTCCAATTTCAATCTTCTATAGTTCCATGATCTTGTATCATCACATAGCCTATACCATGTCAATGCGTCTCTCTTCAAAGATAAAGGGAAGACCTTCTTCTTAGTAACATCATCGGGTGTACCTGCGAGCTTAAATAATCCACAAACTTCATCCACATATATTAGGTGTTCATCAGGATGCTTTGTTCCGTCTCCTGTAAAAGGATTAGCTAGCAGTTTTTCTATCATACCCGAAGGATACTCATAAGGAATTTCATTTTCAATAGGTTCAGTAGGTTGAGGAGCAACTCTTTGCTCTACTGGTCGGGGTGAAGATACCCTGAACAAGCCCCTCAGAGGATTACTTTCCATAGTAACAAGTGACAGTAAATTTCAGCACTCTATATAAATTTTTCCTTACCAAATTCCACCTACCAAAGGCGCTTCACTCCTCGGCAACGGAGCCAGAAAAGAGTCTTGATGACCCACAAGTATAGGGGATCTATCGTAGTCCTTTCGATAAGTAAGAGTGTCGAACCCAACGAGGAGCAGAAGGAAATGATAAGCGGATTTCAACAAGGTATTCTCTGCAAGTACTGAAATAAGTGGTAACAGATAGTTTTGTGATGAGATAATTTGTAATGAGCAACAAGTAACAAAAGTAAATAAAGTGCAGCAAGGTGGCCCAATCCTTTTTGTAGCAAAGGACAAGCCTGGACAAACTCTTATATAAGGAAAAGCGCTCCCGAGGACACATGGGAATATCATCAAGCTAGTTTTCATTACGTTCATATGATTCGCGTTCGGTACTTTGATAATTTGACATGTGGGTGGACCGGTGCTTGGGTACTGTTCTTACTTGAACAAGCATCCCACTCATTATTAACCTCTATTGCAAGCATCCGCAACTACAACAAAAGTATTAAGGTAAACCTAACCATAGCATGAAACATATGGATCCAAATCAGCCCCTTACGAAGCAACGCATAAACTAGGGTTTAAGCTTCTGTCACTCTAGCAACCCATCATCTACTTATTACTTCCCAATGCCTTCCTCTAGGCCCAAATAATGGTGAAGTGTTATGTAGTCGACGTTCACATAACACCACTAGAGGCTAGACAACATACATCTCATCAAAATATCGAACGAATACCAAATTCACATGACTACTAATAGCAAGGCTTCTCCCTTGTCCTCGGGAACAAACGTAACTACTCACAAAGCATATTCATGTTCATAATCAGAGAGGTAATAATATGCATAAAGGATCTGAACATATGATCTTCCACCAATTAAACCAACTAGCATCAACTACAATGAGTAATTAACACTACTAGCAACCTACTAGCACCAATCCCGGACTTGGAGACAAGAATTGGATACAAGAGATGAACTAGGGTTTTGAGATGAGATGGTGCTGATGGAGATGTTGATGGAGATTGCCCTCTCCCGATGAGAGGAGCGTTGGTGATGACGATGGCGATGATTTCCCCCTCCGAGAGGGAAGTTTCCCTGGCAGAAAAGCTCTGCCAGAGCTCTAGATTGGATCCGCCAAGGTTCTGCCTCGTGGCGGCGGAGTTTCGTCCCGAAAGGTTGCTTCTGGTTTTTTTCTCGACGAAAGACTTCATATAGCAGAAGATGGTCATCGGAGAGCCACCAGGGGGGCCACGAGGTAGGGGGGCGCGCCCTAGGGGGGGCGCCCCCACCCTCGTGGAAAGGGTGTGGGCCCCCTGGTCTTCATCTTTGGTGAGGATTTTTCATTATTTATTATAAGGTATTCCATGGAGTTTCAGGACTTTTGGAGTTGTGCAGAATAGGTCTCTAATATTTGCTCCTTTTCCAGCCCAAAATTCCAGCTGCCGACATTCTCCCTCCTTTATGTAAACCTTATAAAATAAGAGAGAATAGACATAAGTATTGTGACATAATGTGAAATAACAGCCCATAATGCAATAAATATCAATATAAAAGCATGATGCAAAATGGACGTATCAGGGAGTCACACCGGCGACCCAGAACACGTTCATGGCCGTGAGCCATAAGGTGGTTTTAGTCTGCCAACGCTTAAAGTACGTCCCCGTAAACGGGGACGGTTTCAGTGCAACAGCAAAACCAGAATTCGAAAAACTCCTACACAGATTAGGATTTTGGATTGATAAGGAAATAGGCAGTTTTCCGATTAAATTAATCCATGAATAAATCATGAGCATGACATGGACAACATTGATAACACACTGATTACGATCTAACAGAGCATGTACTACGCACATAGTAGAAACATCTACGCATATCGCTAGTACTGCTACAACAGAAAGAAACACGAGAGGGATAAGCGATGTATACCCTCCAATCGGCCACGCGGTGGTGGTTGCGGTGACAGCAGCCGCGGCATCCTCGGCGGCCTTCTTGTCGGCCTCGGCCTTCTCAGCGGCGGCACGGTCGGCGTCGGTCGACATGGTGATGAAGAAGGTGGTGCGGACGTAGATGAACAGAAGCAAGCAGTCGCGTAGTCGCTACCCAAAAACCTAATTGCCCCTCTCCTGTACAGGATCCGGAGAGGCGGGGTTTCGGAGGCCTGCTCTCCCGTCAACCGTGTACACGGTGAACGGAATGGAGTCGCCGGCGACAGCAGCAGCAGAGGAATGACGTGGGCGTGGAAGCGGAGATGGAGATGCGTTCTGGTTTTCGTGGCGGCTAGGGTTGGCAGTGCCCCGCATATATATGTGCGGCCGTGCTTGGAGAGACGTGGGCTGAACCCACATCCAAGTCGGTAGCCCATGATCCGACGTCTCAGATCATGGCCCTACCTATCAAAGATTCTCCATTCCTGACCGGCAAAAAGAAGCGCATAGGAGTGAGCTCGGCTCGGCTCAATCCCGCAAGGCGCGGCGCGTCGTTGCGAGGCGTGGCGTGGTGAGGCGAGCAGAGGAGGAGGAGTGTGCGAGGGCCTCATCTCTTCTCAAGCTCCAATAGCTTGAGGGAGAGAATCCCTTATAAACCACTCCAACTCTCCTTCCACTTCCGGGGTGGGACTAAACTTCCCACCACCTTGTCATGCCACCTAAATGGGCCCTTAGAGATTAAATCTGAAATTGTCATATGGGCTCTAGGCCCATCTCATATTTCAACAAATCATACACTTGAATTGAAGGCACATTTTCCTGTCTTTAATTTTCGTGACATTCACTAGTTTGGTTATACAATAATGTAATGATCTGGACGGTATTCAGAGTTGCCAACCTAAAGGCTAAAGGCATCCTAACACGGATACCCAACCGTCCGTAAATGTCCAAACCTGATGGTTCAAACATTTTTAGGCCTCCAACACAGGTCATTAAACTGGTCCGGATCGGTCTAGACACCCAAAATCCTACAACCCGGCCTTCAATCGAGTGGAGCTCTCGGGCAGTCCAAATGTCTGCCACATCGAACTCTGACACCCGGACCCATCAGAACACCCTATCTGGCCATCGGACTTAAAAACTCCGCACATTCACAACAATTGCTCGGCCGACTACCCGCATTCATGCCTTCGTGGGGACCGAGAAGCCTTCCCCAGCTTTAAGGGTCAGTTTGGTTGCTTCCATGGAGCAAAGTTGCCTGGCCTGGTGCTTGCCTGAGAACTGCCTGTGGTTTGTTTGGTTCGTGACCTGGAGATCGAATGCTAGCCTGGCCTGGGAAAGTGGAGCTCGTCGTTAGCCTGGCCAGTAAACCTGAGCGTGTGATTAGCCTGGTCAAGGCCACCTGAAATGGACGCCTGGACATGCTTGGGACGTGCCTGGGATGATAACCCTGTCATCCAATTTAAAATGGGAGAAGGTACAGGTGAATAGTGGCCTGGTTTAATATATTTAACACTTACCATGCATGGCCACGAACCAAACAATGCTTGCCTGGTCAGGCAGGAAACAGAGACATCTCAGGCCCAGTCCAGGCACACAATTTTATCAGGCATGACCTCCAGGACATGAACCAAATAGCCTCTAAAACCGAACAGGCTCCTTTGCGCAAGCACACCCCTCCTCCTCTCCCACACCTTCATCGACCACCGCACAAATCCAATCTTGCAATGGGCAAGAAGTCGGATGCCGAGAAGACACAGACGTGGTGGCTGCCTGCGACAGCTGATAGGACCAGCCACCGCTACGCCAGGATGACAGATCGGGGGGGGGGGGAGCTTCAGATCTAGTTCTCGATGTCGCCACAGTTGTTGGGTCTGTCGTCCTCCATGACTCTCCACCATGAAGATGGAGATTCTCTCATCGGTCAACGAGGAGCAAAATATAGATAGAGGAGGTGTTGCACAGGTCATTGGTCGGCCGGGGTCTGGCACCACCGTCTTTGCCGCACAACTGCGACATCCAGAACATACGCTACCGTGTGAAGAAGGAGTCGCTATCCCCACCATGCAACAGTGGCATCCATATCACACGTTGCGTCAAGGAGGAGCCACCGTTCTGCTGGGTCGCAAGTCAAGTAGCGAGTGGCGCCCGGTCCTCCCCGACATCGTCCAAGCAGCCCCGTGCCTCCATTTTCACGGTTGCTTCAGATCTAGTTCTCGATGTCGCCCACGGTTGTCGGGTCCGTCGTCCTCCACGACTCTCCACCTTGAAGATGGAGATGCTCTCATCGGACAACGAGGAACAAAACCATCCTAGCTCGCCGCATCGATGGACGAGGAGTTTGCAATGCAGATGGAGGTCTTGCACAGGTCATTGGTTGGCCGGAGTCCGGCACCACCGTCTTTGCCGCACAACCACGACATTTAGAATGTACGCTACCGCGTGAAGAAGGAGCCGCTGTCCCCGCCGTGCAATCGTGGCATCCATATCACACATTGCGTGAAGGAAGAGGCACCGTTCGGTGGGTCGCAAGTCGAGCAGCCAATGGCGCCTGGTCCTCCCTGGCATCGTCCAATCCTCCCCGACATCGTTCAAGCACCCTCGTGCCTCCACTACTACATCAAGGGCACCTGCGACACCCCGCCCTCCAAGTGCAAAGCTGAGGTGGAGCCGCACTGTCGGGAGCAACGCAATACACAATGCAAGGCAGTGTTCGCCGAGACCCAGATGATATAGACCCGGGTGCTAACTTACCTCACGCTTGAGGAGGCTTGGGCACTCGACCGGTCCAAGACCACCGTAACGTCGGACACCTGCTGCCGCCGCTGCCTCAAACCCAGCTCCTCCAAGTGAGGTTGGCGGAGTCCTAGTGCACCATCTTCGTCGTAGCCGCCGACGATGAACGGTGAAAGAAGGTGGAGGATGTGGCAGAGCGTCTGCACCGCTAGGGCATCACAGGGTCGGGCAGGGATAGCGTGACGCCTGACGGGCCTTCCGTCACTAGCGCCAAGATGACGACGGCGACTCGAATGGCGGTGGGGACAGGAGATTAGACGACGACGTTGACGAAGATGGAAGTGCTGATGGCCTCGAAAGCTAGCCTACGAGGTCACTGATGAAGCTATGTACCTAGGGTAGGGTCATGGACCTGTCCAACTTACCCTCCCCAAGGACATCTCTACAAAGAATCAGAAACAGTCGAAGAGAAACCATCAACCACTCGACCATGGAGATGCACTCACTCGACCACCTTGAAGACACTCGACCACCAGAAGATGAGGAACCCTCCACTCTGCAACGGTCAGGACTTAAACCATAGCATTATGAGCATTTATGACGCTTTACTGTAGATGTTACCAGTAACGCCTTTCCTTTATGAACATTGAATCTTATGTAACGGAGGGGAGCTGGGGTCCTGGCGCACTCTATATAAGCCACCCCCCTCCTCTGAGACAAGGGTTCGCATCTTTTGTAAACTCACACACACACATATAATCCAGTCGACCGTCCTCAGGGCACCGAGACGTAGGGCTGTTACTTCTTCTGAGAAGGGCCTGAACTCGTAAAACTCGTGTGTACAACTTATTCATAGCTAGGATCTTGCCTCCTCATACTTACCCCCCATTCTACTGTCAGTCTTAGATCCGCGACAGTTGGCGCCCACCTTGGGGCAGGTGTCTTAGCGACTTCTTGGAGAAGTTGCAATTTTTACCGATCCCCATCACCATGATTCCAGGCGGAGGTTTGGCTGAGGGCCGCGAGATCCGTCTCGGTGCGCTCGTGTTTGTCGCCGACGACTCCGCTTGGCTTCAGGAGGCACCACTCGACGTCGACGCGCTCCCCGCCCGCGGGGCGACGCACTTTCACGCGTGCGTCCGCGGCGTCCTCCTGCGGCAACCGTCGACCCAGTACCAGTCGACTCCAACGGCTTTCTCCCTCCCTACGACCCGCCGGAGCAAGCGCACCGGCCGATCAAGACTTCAGCGGTGGGTGAAGCATGCGGTGGCCCGCCAGTCCGCCACCCCTCAAGTCGCGGCGATCGAGCCCGACGAGTCTCTCTACGGCATGTTCGATCTGTCGACTGGCTCCATAGAGACTACATCCGAGTGCGGCAGCAACGACTCGGCAGCGGAAGTCCTGGTGGTCAATGGACCACGCGGCCCTCCTGGCTTCGATCGTGAAGACGGAGGTGACGGGAACGCCGGTCCGTCGCGCGTTCACGAGGAGTACCGCCCCGAGCCTCTCTCCTCGCAGCAGAGAGAAAAACTTCGTCGCCGAAACATGGATGCCCTCCATACTCCTATAGTTGGAGATACACCCGAGGCCCAGGCCTTGGAGCAGGCTCGCTTGGCCAATCTGGCTGAGCGCACTCGGCTGGAGAACCTCCAGCGTGCACTCGATGATCACGCTTGTCAACGTGCTCCTGAGTCCAGCCGACGCCAGCTTTTTCCACCTCCGGCTCAGGCATACTGAACACCGATCCAAAACCTAGCAGCTGCTGCCCGAATAGCAGAGTCGATTCAACATTCCCAGTCAGAAGCTGGCCGAGGTCTGGCACATATCAGGGCCTTGCTTCGGGCAGCAGGAGAGCAGAATATGGCCGTGTCTCAGTCGCGGGATAGGATCCATAGCAGATCTGTGGTCGCAGATACGGTCCAGTCGGCCCATAGCCCGAGATCGCCCCCGAGGTGTGAGGGACGTGGAGAGCGGCGTGATCAGTACAGAAACCAGGAGCAGTATGATCGTCGAGCCGATCGCGATGGTCGCCGTCGAGTGCCCACGCCTCCTCCAAGGAGTGGGTCATACGTGCCGCGGCCACATGAAGACAGACGCCCTAACAGCGTTGGAAGAGGTATTCCAGTCGACCCCAGGGAGCCAGGCTTTGATGCGAGATCTATTCTCGTGCAAGGCTTGGTCGACAGAAACAGAGCTCACCGAGATGGCTATGACAGAGGCCCGCAAACCAGCAATAGGGTGCATGTCTCTGGCCCAGAGTGCTTCAGCAGAGCTATCAGAGCTGCAGTGATTCCCCCCAACTTCAAGTTGGCGACTGGAGTCAGTAAGTTCACCGGAGAGTCCAAGCCTGACACCTGGCTCGATGACTACCGAGTGGCTGTCCAGATTGGTGGCGGCAATGATGAGGTGGCCATGAAACACCTTCCTCTGGTGTTGGAGGGCTCGGCTAGAGCGTGGCTGAATCAGTTGGCACCTGGCAGCATCTATACTTGGGAAGATCTCGCCCGAGTGTTTGTCAGAATGTTTGAGGGTACTTGCAAATGGCCAGCAGGTTTGACAGAATTATAGTGTTGCGTCCAGAAACCGAATGAAACTTTGAGAGATTATATCCAGAGGTGGATCACCCTGCACCACACGGTGGAAGATGTGTCTGATCATCAGGCAATTTGTGCTTTCAAGGAAGGCGTCAGGTACCGGGAGTTGAATCTGAAATTCGGTCGGACAGGAAACATGACTCTGACTCGGATGATGGAAATTGCCACCAAGTATGCCAATGGTGAAGAGGAAGAGCGACTGCAGAGCGGCAAGCACAAAGTAGTCGCGCACGAAGCCGGAGGAGGAAACTCCAGTAGGAAACAAAAACGCAAGGCCGAACCAGCTACTCCGGGTGAGGCCTTGGCTGTGGTTCAAGGAAAGTTCATGGGGAAGCCCAAAGGGCCGTGGAACCCCAAGAAAGTAAAAGATCAAGATGGAAATGACGTGTTGGATCTGCCGTGCCATATCCACACCAAAAAAGACGAAGAAGGTAATTTCATTTACCCAAAGCATACCACTCGACAGTGTCGGCTCCTGATCCAGCAGTTTCGAGAGAAACAGCCCAAGGAAAAGGAGAAGGAGGCAGACAAGGCTGAGAGTGAAGGAGAAGATGATGATGGTTATCCTCACGTGAATTCCACTCTGATGATTTTTGCTAATGTTGAAAACAATAGTCGATTGAAAGTCATCAACAGAGAAGTGAACATGGTCGCTCCGGCGACACCCAGTTACTTGAAATGGTCGTAGACTGCCATTACGTTCGACCAGTCTGATCATCCACCGCACATCGCCACCCCTGGGAGGCAAGCGCTGGTGGTCGACCCGGTGGTCGAAGGCACTCGACTGACAAAGGTCCTGATGGACGGTGGCAGTGGCCTGAACATTCTGTATGCAGAAACGTTGAAAGGAATGGGCATTCCGATGTCCAGACTCAGTGAAAGCCATATGAGTTTCCATGGGGTCATCCCAGGCAAGAAGGCTACGTCCCTCGGTCAGATTGCACTTGACGTGGTTTTAGGTGATGCCAAAAATTACCGCAAAGAAAAGTTGACGTTTGAAGTCGTGGATTTTCAGAGTGCATATCATGCAATTCTGGGCAGGTCAGCTTATGCACGATTCATGGCTCGACCTTGTTACATGTACCTCAAACTGAGGATGCCTGGTCCTAGAGGAGTGATCGCTATCTCTGGTAATCGGAAAAAGGCGGAAGAGTGTTTCCAGAAGGGCTCAAAGATCGCCGATGCCCAGATGGCCATGGTAGAATTGCAAGAATACCAGAAAAATGCAGACCCGAGTGACTTGCTGCGAGCCAAGAAGCCAGCCACGAATTCAGCATTCCAGTCGTCTGGCGAGACGGAGTCTGTTCACATTCACTCGACGGACCCCAATGCAGCTCCGACCCACATTTCGACAACACTCGACTCCAAATAGGAAGAAGCACTCATCCAGTTCCTCCGTGAGAACTGGGACATCATTGCATGGAAGCCTTCTGACATGCCAGGTGTTCCCAGGGGACGGGCTGAGCATCGTTTGCGAGTCAACCCGAAAGTGAAACCAGTCAAAGAGCATCTTCGACGGTCCGCCGTCCAGAAAAGAAAAGCAATCGGCGAAGAGGTGGCTCGGCTTTTGGCAGCTGAGTTTATTCGAGAGATTTACCACTCCGAGTGGTTAGCCAATGTTATCATGGTCCCAAAGAAAGATGACTCACTCCGCATGTGCATCGATTTCAAGCATATCAATCGGGCCTGCCCGAAAGATCACTTCCCTCTCCCTTGCATCGATCAGATAGTCGATTCGACTGCTGGGTGCGAGCGTTTGTCCTTTTTGGATGCCTACTCCGAGTAGCACCAGATCCGTCTGTAGGGACCCGATGAAATAAAGACAGCTTTTATCACCCCGTTTGGGTGCTTCTGTTATGTCACAATGCCATTCGGCTTGAAGAATGCCAGAGCCACATTTATGCGGATGATTCAGAAGTGCCTGCTCACTCAGATCAGTCGGAATGTGGAAGCATACATGGATGACATTGTGGTCAAGTCACATAAAGGTTCCGACCTGCTGACCGACCTCGCTGAAACCTTTGCCAACCTCCGAAGGTATGATATCAAGCTCAATCCATCAAAGTGCACGTTTGGAGTTCCAGGCGGCAAGTTACTCGGTTTTCTTGTTTCCGAACGAGGAATCGATGCTAACCCAGAGAAAGTAGGCGCTATACTCCGACTGAAACGCCCTGTGCGTGTGCATGATGTCCAGAAGCTCACAGGTTGCTTGGCCGCCCTAAGTCGATTCATTTCTCGCCTCGGTGAAAAGGCGCTGCCTCTTTACCGACTGATGAAGAAATCATATAAGTTTGAGTGGACTCCAGAAACTGATACAGCATTCGCAGAGCTAAAAGCCCTGCTTTCCACCTAGCCGGTGCTTGCTGCTCCAGTCAGCAAAGAGCCTCTACTGCTTTATACAGCAGCCACTGGACAAGTCGTCAGTACAGTACTTACGGTCGAGCGGGAAGAAGAAGGAAAAGCGTACAAAGTCCAACGCCCAGTTTATTATATTTCTGAAGTCTTGACCCCGTCAAAGCAGAGATATCCTCACTATCAGAAGCTTGTCTATGGAATTTACATGACCACGAAGAAGGTTCCACACTACTTCTCAGATCACTCTGTTACAGTCGTCTGCGACGCTCCATTGTCAGAGATTCTGCACAACAGAGATGCAACTGGTCGAGTGGCAAAATGGGCGATTGAACTCCTTCCCTTGGATATCAAGTTTGAGGCAAAGAAAGCTATCAAGTCCCAAGCAATAGCAGATTTCCTCGCCGAGTGGATCGAACAGCAACTGCCGACTCAAGTTTACTCTGAGCACTAGACCATGTTCTTTGACGGATCCATGATGTTGAACGGTTCTGGTGCTGGAGTAGTTCTGGTATCCCCTCGAGGAGACAAGCTCAGATATGTCCTCCAGATTCACTTTGATTCCTCCAACAATGAAGCAGAATATGAAGCACTCATCTATGGTTTGTGCATGGCCTTCTCACTTGGCGTCCGTGGCCTCATGGTCTATGGCGACTCAGATTTGGTAGTTAATCAAGTGATGAAGGAGTGGGACGTCAGAAGTCCAGCCATGACTGGTTACTGCAACGCGGTGAGAAAGCTTGAGAAGAAGTTCGAGGGGTTAGAACTCCACCACGTCCCCCGATTGAAAAATCAAGCAGCCGATGAATTGGCAAAGATAGGTTCCAAGAGAGAAGTCATTCCCAGCAATGTGTTCTTGGAGCATATTCACACGCTGACAGTTCAGGAAGACCCTTTCACTGAAGAGCCCCCGCAACCAAAGAGTGCCACGGATCCGACTGAAGTCGAGGTCCCAGCTGTGTTCGACCTGATCATGGAGGTTCTGGCCATTACTCCTGACTGGACGGTGCCCTACATTGCGTACATCCTTAGGAAAGAGCTCCTAGAGGATGAAGAAGAAGCTCGACAGATCGTCCGTCGATTCAAAGCTTTTACTGTGATAAGAGGGCAGCTATTCAGGGAAAGTGTGACTGGAGTCGGTCAGAAGTGCATAACACCAGAAGAAGGTCGAATAATCCTCAATGACATCCACTTGGGGACCTTTGGTCACCATGCGTCCTCTCGGGCCATCGTGGCTAAAGCATACCGAGCTGGATTCTATTGGCCACGAGCAATTGAGATGGCGAAAGATATAGTCGACAGATGTGAAGGCTGTCAATTTTACTCCGATATGTATCACAAGCCAGCGTCAGCCCTGAAGACCATCCCCCTCTTCTGGCCCTTCGCTGTTTGGGGACTGGATATGGTTGGACCGCTGAGAACCGGCAAAAGCAGCTTCACTCACGTGCTTGTTGCAGTCGGCAAGTTTACCAAATGGATCGAAGCCAAACCTATCAAGAACCTTGATGCTAGCACCGCTGTCAGTTTTATCAGGGAATTGACATTCAGATATGGAGTCCCACACAGCATCATCACGGACAACGGGTCGAACTTCGATTCTGATGAGTTCAGAGCTTTCTGCGCCTCTCAGGGCACTCGAGTCGACTATGCTTCTATCGCTCACCCGCAGTCGAACGGACAAGCAGAAAGAGCCAATGGCCTGATTCTCAAAGGACTGAAACCCCGACTGATGCGTGATCTCAAACACGCGGCAGGTGCTTGGGTTGATGAACTTTCGTCAGTTCTGTGGGGCTTAAGGACAACTCCTAATCGGTCGACTGGAAGAACTTCTTTCTTCTTAGTTTATGGAGCCGGAGCTGTTCTGCCAAGTGACTTGCTCCACAATGCACCCCGAGTTGAACTCTTCTCCGAAGCGGAAGCAGAGCAGGCCCGGCAAGATTCAGTCGATCTCCTAGAGGAGGAAAGAGAGATGGCCTTGATCCACTCGACCATTTATCAGCAAGACTTGCGTCGATTCCACGCCAGGAATGTGAGGGGTCGGGCCTTTCAAGAAGGAGACTTGGTTCTTCGAGTGGATCAGCAGAAACCACACAAGCTCGCTCCATCTTGGGAAGGCCCCTTCATCGTCACCAAAGTTCTCCACAACGGAGCATATCATCTTTACAGTATCAAGCATCAGAAAGACGAGCCACGGGCTTGGAACGCGGAGCTGCTCCGCCCCTTTTATACTTAAACACTCACTCGAATAAAATGTAATAAGCAACACCTTTTGTAATTCGTTTACAAAGACAAGAGTTTACGGTTCTCTCATTTGATTGTGTTGTTCTTATTTACTTTTGAAATCCCCCAGTGGGTGGGCTTAGTCGCGAATCCGTTCCGCCTAAGTTCGAAAAAATCCTACCGAGTGGAGAGCAACCCTCCCACTCGGGGGCTTAGCTGCAGTCGAGCACTCGCCTAAGTTCTCTTACTAAGAGACTTAACGGCAGTCCAACACTCGCCTAAGTTTGAAAAAATCCTACCGAGTGGAGAGCAACCCTCCCACTCGGGGGCTTAGCTGCAGTCGATCACTTGCCTAAGTTCTCTGACTAAGAGACTTAACGGCAGTCGAGCACTCGCCTAAGTTTGAAAAAATCCCACTGAGTGGAGAGCAATCCTCCCACTCGGGGGCTTAGCTGCAGTCGAGCACTCGCCTAAGTTCTCTCACTAAGAGGCTTAACGGCAGTCCAGCACTCACCTAAGTTTGAAAAAATCCCACCGAGTGGAGAGCAATCCTCCCACTCGGGGGGCTTAGCTGCAATCGAGCACTCGCCTAAGTTCTCTCACTAAGAGACTTAACGGCAGTCCAGCACTCGCCTAAGTTTGAAAAAATCCCACCAAGTGGAGAGCAATCCTCCCACTCGGGGGCTTAGCTGCAGTCGAGCACTCGCCTAAGTTCTCTCACTAAGAGGCTTAACGGCAGTCCAGCACTCGCCTAAGCTTGGAAAAATCCCACCGAGTGGAGAGCAATCCTCCCACTCGGGGGCTTAGCTGTAGTCGAGCACTCGCCTAAGTTCTCTCACTAAGAGGCTTAACGGCAGTCCAGCACTCGTCTAAGTTTGAAAAAATCCCACCGAGTGGAGAGCAATCCTCCCACTCGGGGGGCTTAGCTGCAATCGAGCACTCGCCTAAGTTCTCTCACTAAGAGACTTAACGGTAGTCCAGCACTCGCCTAAGTTTGAAAAAATCCCACCGAGTGGAGAGCAATCCTCCCACTCGGGGGCTTAGCTGCAGTCGAGCACTGGCCTAAGTTCTCTCACTAAGAGACTTAACGGCAGTCCAGCACTCGCCTAAGTTTGAAAAAATCCCACCGAGTGGAGAGCAATCCTCCCACTCGGGGGCTTAGCTGCAGTCGAGCACTCGCCTAAGTTCTCTCACTAAGAGACTTAAAGGCAGTCGAGCACTCGCCTAAGTTTGAAAAAATCCCAACGAGTGGAGTGCAATCCTCCCACTCGGGGGCTTAGCTGTAGTCGAGCACTCGCCTAAGTTCTCTCACTAAGAGGCTTAACGGCAGTCCAGCACTCGCCTAAGCTTGGAAAAATCCTACCGAGTGGAGAGCAATCCTCCCACTCGGGGGCTTAGCTGCAGTCGAGCACTCGCCTAAGTTCTCTCACTAAGAGACTTAACAACAGTCCAGCACTCGCCTAAGTTTGAAAAAATCCTACCGAGTGGAGAGCAATCCTCCCACTCGGGGGGCTTAGCTGCAGTCGAGCACTCGCCTAAGTTCTCTCACTAAGAGACTTAACGGTAGCCCATCACTCGCCTAAGTTTGAAAAAATCCTATCGAGTGGAGAGCAATCCTCCAACTCAGGGGGCTTAGCTGCAGTCGAGCACTCGCCTAAGTTCTCTCACTAAGAGGCTTAACGGCAGTCCAGCACTCGCCTAAGTTTGAGACCCATCCCCATCCGCAAGGACGACGAGGTGCAAGTCGACTGCAACCTTCTCCTTCGGAGCCGCGGTGCAAATACAATGTCCGCTCCATCCCTATCCGCAAGGACGACGAGGTGCAGGTCGACGGCAACCTTCTCCTTCGGAGCTGCGGCACAAATACAACGTCCGCTCCATCCCCATCCGTAAGGACGACGAGGTGCAGGTCGACTGCAACCTTCTCCTTCGGAGCTGCGGCACAAATACAACGTCCGCTCCATCCCTATCCACAAGGGCGACGAGGTGCAGTGAGCAAAGTTCATCTGGAGGCAAACACAAGCACATTCGGAGATAAACCAAATTCAAATAAATCCTAAAAGGTTCCAAGCAGTGAATCAAAAGTACTCGGGCTCCAAGCCCGTAGGAGTTTAACGGTTATAGAAACCACTCGGCATTCCGAGGAAAATTTAAAGCGTATCCAAGTTTCATAAGATTGTTCACTCGGCCGGAGGAGGGCTGGCAGGCTCCACGAATGAGTCCAGATCGATCCCATCAGCGATCCGAGTGGCGACAGCAATGAAAGTCTCCATGAAGGACTAGAAGTCGTGCTTTTTGGTGTTAGCAACTTTGATTGCAGCCAGCTTGTCTTCACGAGCCTCCTTGCAATGGACTCGCACCAAGGACAGCGCCAAATCAGCACCACACCGGGCGGAGGATTTCTTCCATTCTTGCACTCGGTCATGGATATTGTTCAGACGAGTCATCAAAGATTCCAGATCATTCTGAAGCGTCGCCCCCGGCCAAAGCGTCGAGTCGATTCGAGAGACAACCTCCTTCAGGCGTGCGAGGTAGCTTGTGGCGCTGGCGATACGGGACTCCAGTAGGAGCACGTTCATCGCAGTTTCGTCGCAGACTGGAGAAGCGATAGGGTCCAGACCCGTCTCGACCCTTCCAGTTTCTTCGTCGAAGTCTTGGCAGAGTTCTGCAGCCAAAAGCTAGTCCATCAACCGAGCAAGACCCAATTGCAAGCATTAACATAGTTGGATTAAAAGAAATACCTTCCAGCACGAGATAAAGCTTCTTGGCGAGGGTCCTCAGATAAGCTTCTGTGTCATTCCTCTTGCGGATCACAGACTCCAACTTTTTGTTCAGGACGACCTTGTCCTTCTTCAGACCGGTCACTTCGCAGTTAGCTTCATTAAGACAAGATTTCAGTCTATTCACCTTTCCTTCAAGCGTTCCGACTGAAGCAAGCTTCTTGTCTGCGAGAGCGGTTTTGTCTTGGGATGCTTTTTGCGCGGTGGCGAGGTCCGAGTCCTTCTTGTCCAGAGCCAACTTCATTTTCTCTGCAAAACAAATAATTGAATCAAAGAAGGGATCAAAGAGATATATTGAAATTCAGTCGGCAATCAGTTACCTTCCATACCAGCGGCCTCGTCTTGAGCTTTTTTCAGATTTTGCTGAGCCAATTCCAAGTCTAAGTTGAGTTGCCTCTGCTTCTCTTCGAGTTCGGCAAACTTGGAGATAAGAGTACAAGACTTCTGCAGGAGGCAAGAGACAGATCAATCGATAGGTTCGAAGGCAGTTCATTTCTGAGTGAATAAAACCTAAAGAAGTGGGCAACAAGCTGTTCAGACCCCAGTCGACTGCCATCAATCGACCGCGGTCTCGGGGACTACACCCAGTGGGTGCACTTGGCGTGCCCCCACCGGTTCTGATCCGACTCGACCGGCCCGCCGGAGTCGAGTGCAAGGAGTAAAAAAAGAGAGAAAGAACAATTGCACCGTCAAGAAAGAAGAACTCAGACCACAGTCGACTGCCAGCAGTTGACCGCGGTCTCGGGGACTACACCCAGTGGGTGCACTTAGCGTGCCCCCACCAGTTCTGGTCCCACTCGCCCAGACCGAGTGGAAGAGCGAATCTACCAAAAACGACAGCGACACCCAGTGGGTGCTCTAATTCGACGCGAACAACAGGGGATTGTGCAGAAGAAGATTTTTCGAGAACAAAAACAGTCGGAAAGTCTACTCACCTGGACATTGGCCCGAAGGGCAGCACTGCGTCGTAGGCAGCCTGACTGCTCTCGTGCACGATCTTCACCCGCTCCATCATCATATCAGCCTGTCGGATGGCTTCTGCAGCCGCTTCCGACTGGTTGTCTGGGACGGGGTAGCTGGTGAAAAAGTGTGCAGACGACCCAGGTGCGGCTGCTTGAAGCTCCGTGGTGTGGAGTTGGATAGTTGAAGGAACCACAGGCGCGGTCGACCGTGTGGGATGCCCACTCGGCAAGGGTGCAACGAACGTCACAGTGGCCCTGCCCGCGTCTTCAGCTTGACGGACGGGAGGCGTTGCAGTTGGTTCTTGCCGAGTCACCCTGCCAGCTGTTACCTTCTTTCTCTTCCTAGGCTTAGGAGCCACATCTTCGTCGTCATCCGGAAGATCAATGATGTTAGGTGGAGCTGCGAGACAGAACATTCGACCCCAAGTGAACCACTCAACCCTAAAAGGATCAAGAATCAAAATCGCAAGAGTTTATACCTGGGTTGGAGGTTACCGCATCCTCCATTTCCTCGTCCCGGTACTGGTATGAAGAGGTCCCTGACGTAGCAGCACTGCAAAGGCAGCATTCAATTGGTTACACCCAGTTAATCGAATCCACATAAAGGACAAGTCAGATGGTTACCCGGAGATAGTAGGAACGGTCACTTTGATCCTGGGCAAAGCTTTTGGCAGTTTGAAGGAGATGGCTTTCGGCACTTTCGGCGCTGGGGGCGGCGCGACCTTAGATTGCTTTGGAGCCTTCTCAGTCGGCGTCGGGGAAGACGTCCTGGGGCGCTTCGAGGACTGCCCGATTGGCGCAGCCACCAAGTCCGGAGCGCTTGCTGGGTCATGAGTGTGCTTGGACCTCCTCTCCCTGCGAGGAGGCGAGTCGACTTCTTCCTCATCAGTCGATTCATCGCTCTCCTCGTCCTCCTCGGCTTCCGAATGCTCCTCGCCGCTCTCGCCCCCGTTCCCTTCTTCTTCAGCGCCTGGGTCCTGCACTCCGTTCGGCATCGAGTACATTTTAATGAGGGCCTGAAAGGATAAAAATCAAAGGACATTCACTCGACCACAAACGGAACATCACATGGTGAATCGGAAAGATACTTGATAAAACAGAAATATACCTGCTCCGGCTGGTGCGAGTTGTCGAATGGAATCACCCTCCTCGATCCCCGAGGGTTGTCTTTGTTGCCAGTGATTCCCCTCAACCAGTTCTCCAAGATATCCTCGCTAACCTCCTCCGGGTGGATCCGAGTGGTATCCTCGAGCCCAGAGTACATCCACATCGGATGATCGCGCGCCTGAAGAGGTTGGATGCGTCGACCAAGAAAGACCTCCAGCAGATCCATCCCGGTCACTCCGTCGCGGACAAGCTGGACGACCCGTTCAACCAGCTCCTTGACCTCCGCCTTCTCTTCTAGAACTACCTTCAGGGGAGCAGGCTTCTCCACTCGAGCCAAGGAAAAAGGAGGAAGTCCAGTCGACTGGCCAGGGGTTGGCTGATCCTTGCAGTAAAACCAAGTCGACTGCCAGCCCCGGACCGAGTCAGGAAGGATCATGGCTGGGAAAGTACTCTTGCTCCTCATCTGGATCCCCAGGCCACCGCACATCTGGATCACCCGCGTCCTCTCGTCACTCGACTTGGCCTTTTTGACCGACTGGGAACGGCAAGTGAAGATGTGTTTGAAAAGCCCCAGTGCGGTCGACAGCCCAAAAAGTTTTCGCACATGGACACGAAGCGGCCAGATAAACTATGGTGTTCGGAGTGAAATGGTGGAGCTGAGCCCCAAAGAAGTTCAAAAAACCCCGGAAGAAAGGGTGGGGAGGCAGTGATAATCCGCGATCTATGTGGGTTGCGAGGAGGACACACTCACCCTCTCTAGGCAGCGGCTCGGTTTCGTCCCCCGGGAGCCGAGCCGACTTGTGAGGGATCAATCCCCCCCTCCACCAGGTCGTCGAGATCGTCCTGCGTGATTGCCGAGCGGATCCAGTCGCCCTGGATCCAGCCCGCCGGCAGGCCGGACCTCGACGAGGATTCGCCCCGGCTGGTCCGCTTGCCCTTCGCCTTCGCGGTCGCCTTCTTTGCGCGTTCCAGCGCCGCCGTCTTCTCCTTCCCCATAGTGACGGGTCAAGCTCGAACAGAGGTCCGGCGACGAAGCGGAAGCGAGAGTGGCGGAGAGATCGGGGGAAAGAGAAGAGAGAATGGGAGCACGCAGAGCAGAGGCCTGGCCCAAGACCTTTTATAAGGCCTTTCACCGAGTGGCTGACTGGTGGACCCAAGCGATCTAAACAAATCCCGCAACAGTCGCGCGCGCAGTACATGGCGAAAAATGTGGCACAGGGATCGAGGAGACTTACCCAATCCGTCCCGATAACTTCGGTTCCACCCTTCTGGCGCACTTCCCAAAATTCGAATCCCGCGAGATCCGCGGAGAGCAGAACAACCTGTCAGACTGGTGACAAACACCCTCTACATCATCATTCGGAATTTTACCATGAAAGTTCACTCGACAACAAACAAGAATGGACCAAGGAGATTGAGAAAGGAGTCGATGCCATCACCTCAACTCATTGTTCCAGACAAGGCCTATTCATAGCACAAAGAGTGGGTCGGAAGTGTTCTCAACCCCTTCCTCACTCAAACCCTGATCCATTCGGGGGCTAATGATGAAGCTATGTACCTAGAGTAGGGTCATGGACCTGTCCAACTTACCCTCCCCAAGGACATCTCTACAAAGAATCAGAAACAGTCGAAGAGAAACCATCAACCACTCGACCGTGGAGATGCACTCACTCGACCACCTTGAAGACACTCGACCACCAGAAGATGAGGAACCCTCCACTCTGCAACGGTCAGGACTTAAACCATAGCATTATGAGCATTTATGACGCTTTACTGTAGACGTTACCAGCAATGCCTTTCCTTTATGAACATTGAATCCTGTGTAACGGAGGGGAGCTGGGGTCCTGGCGCACTCTATATAAGCCACCCCCCTCCTCTGAGACAAGGGTTCGCATCTTTTGTAAACTCTCACACACACATATAATCCAGTCGACCGTCCTCAGGGCACCGAGACGTAGGGCTGTTACTTCTTCCGAGAAGGGCCTGAACTCGTAAAACTCGTGTGTACAACTTATTCATAGTTAGGATCTTGCCTCCTCATACTTACCCCCATTCTACTGTCAGTCTTAGATCCACGACAGTCACCTCTAGTGCCTAGCCTGGTTTAGTTTAGCTTAGTTTAAGTTTATGTTGAACTTGTTCAATATTGCCCATTTGCATGTAATATTTATGAAACTTGCTTTAAATTCGTCCGTTCAGCTCAAATTTCGTCCGTGTTTGTATTCAATCCGTTTGAAATGGGGCAAATAATTAGGACTCGGGTTGAATAGCCTTCGCCCCACCGGCCGTCCTTAGACATTTGAGAGTGACTCGACATTGGATTTGTTTTGGAGATTCCCCACCACACGCTGATGGTGCATCTGCATCCGCTTGGACGTAGTAGCCCTTGAAAAAAAAGCTAACACTCGGGCAGCACGAGGACCAGTTTTTTTTGAGAAGCACGAGGATCAGTTCAGAGTTGAGCAGAGCAACATGCGTGTGTCACCCGGGCGATCATGGGCTGCGGCTTCACTTTGTTATGAAGAATTCGGCTCGGCCCCTTTGGGGAGTTCAAAACCAAGCAAATGCTTCGATCGTTTTCGCAGCCCATGGTCAACCACTCGCCTGCATGCTCTCGAAGTAGCGTCACGGCCTGCCTCAAGCAAACGCAACCTCGGCCTTCCGGCCGCTCGCCGACACGCGTTCGCGGAAAACAGAACCTTCCGGCACCAGCCCCCTCTATAAACCCACCACTTGGCTTCCCCCGTCTCCTTCGAATCACACATCCTAGCCAAGCTCCGAAACACTCATTCACAGCCTCGGTTGTCACCTCAGGCTCAGGTTGCAACTTTTCGCCATGGGAAGGAGTAAGCAGCCATCACCTTTCTTTCCTTTGCTTTCCTTTCCTCTAGCTGCCCGGATCTCCATCGTCTACATGTTGCAGCCATCACGTTTCTTTTCTTTCCTCTAGCTAGCTCGCCGGATCGATCATGCACGATGTTAGTAATAGTAGCTTGAACTAACGCGTTGTTGTTCTTGTTCAGGGCCTGCTCGGTGCTATCGCCAGATCAAGAACAAGCCACCCCAAGTCACGGTACTGCCGCAGGGTGCCGGACCCCAAGATCCGCATCTTCGACGTGGGGCAGAAGAAGCGTGGCGTGGACGAGTTACCGCTGTGCGTGCACCTGGTGAGCTGGGAGAAGGAGAACGTGACAAGCAAGGCCTTGGAGGCGGCCCGGATTGCCTGCAACAAGTACATGGCCAAGCACGCCGGCAAGGACGCCTTCCACCTCTGCGTGCGCGCGCACCCCTACCATGTCCTCCGCATCAACAAGATGCTCTCCTGCGCCGGCGTCGACCGACTACAGACCGGCATGCGCGGCGCCTTCGGCAAGCCCACGGGAATGTGCGCGCGGGTGCATATCGGCCAGGTGCTGCTCTCCGTGCGCTGCCGCGACGCGCACACGGCCCACACGCAGGAGGCGTTGCGCCGGGCCAAGTTCAAGTTCCCCGGACGCCAGAGGGTCATCGTCAGCGGCAAATGGTACGTATGCCATCTTAATCCGTCGGCCTTCCCTAGTTTGAATTGTACGACCAGGATCGAGAGCTCTCTCCACCTGTGCCTGCCTTGTGGTTGCCGGATAGATCTCAACTGTACGAATCGTTTCTTCCAGGGGATTCACCAAGTTTAAGCGCGAAGAGTATGTCAAGCTCAGGAGCGAGGGCCGCATCATCCCCGATGGTGTCAACGCCAAGGTAATCGTCATCACTTCACAAATCACAACCCCCAGATTTGATCAACTCCGTACGCCGAGAGGCGTTTCTAGTACGACGAACAAACAAATAGTTAATGCGATTCTTTTTTTTCTGTGTGCAGTTGCTGACTTGGCACGGGTCGCTCCAGGGACGCCTGCGAGGGAAAGGTGTCTTTCCACCCTCCGTCGCTGGATCGGCTTGAAGATTACAACCTCATCAACATCTGTCTCCCCGTATTCATACGAGAGCACGTGTCAGCCCTCGTCGGGTCCGGCCTGCGTATCGATTCTACCATGTCATATGTTGTGACATGAGTTGTCATACGCACATGCAGCTAGCTTTATGTATGTGAGTTGTTAGAGTTGTGTCGAATATTATTATATAAGTTAGGTTACAGTTGAACTTGGAGTCGTACGGTGTGTAGACAGTATATGGAGTCGTGTCCAAGTAGAAAACTTGTATCCTAGGCCTTTCATATATAGCGGGGGTAGACGCACGATGTAACTTATGCCAGCATAATAGCATAGGCACGCGGGGGAGCCGGCGGCGTGTGCCGGCGCCTGGGCGGCCGGGGTGCGGTATTGTGATGGTGTCATGGGGAGGAGCGCCCGTAGTCATGCCTTGGGGATGTAGCCATATCGGTGAACCTCGTTATCAAATTTCGGTGTCGTGCTCATGTGATTGCTTGGTCATCGGAAGATCGACAGAGCGTCTCGGATTTATTCTAACAAGTGGTATCATGAGAAAGGTTCGAAGAGGTCGTGGATTATTGATCTAGAGGAGGTCGTGGTTGTGTTAAAGGTCGATGCAGGTGGCGGGATTGGGCGGCAGCGGATGTTGCGGGCAGTTTTAATGTCACGGAGAAGTCTCGGCCAGTATAGCAACAACGACACGAATCGGAAGCAATCGGTAATGAGCAGCAGCAGATCGATGAGGTGGCGGCGATCCAGTCGTCGAAGGAGCACTGTGATTTGGGCGGCGTGATACAACGTGCGGCAGCCGGACTCAAGTAGCGGCAGCCGAGCAAGTCGTTGGTGCAGGTCTTTCGTGGGCAGATTTGATCGATCCAGATCGATGGAAGCAGCGGCGGCAGATCGATGGATCTTCGGTCGGGAGCAGAGACGCTGGTGCCCTAGCGCATGCAAGGTTCAAAGCCCACGTGTGGGTGCTGGTGGGCCAAAAGCGCAGCGAGGCTGAGCGGAGTCTGCGGGCCACAGGACGGGCGTGATTCACTTCGACAGACATCATACGTAGTAGCAGGCAGACGAGCGGAGCTAGGCCAGCAACAACTTCAGTTGGGGAGCGTAGCAGGCAGTGCTCCCGCGAGTAGCAAGCGTACGAGGCCGGGTCAAGTTGAAGAACTGCCCGTGGATGAGCAGGCTGGGTGCTTGTACAGACGCGAGATTTGTTGGATGAAAGAAAGGAAGCTACACAACAGGCTGAAACTACTCATCGGGAGGAAGAGATAGGAAGCCTAATGGATCTACAGCCTACAGGAGCACATGGTGGAGTTGGAGATTTTGGATCTTTTGATCTTCACGGTTTAGTGCATGCAGGAAGGCTTATGTGGTGGATTTTTTGGCTTTATTTCTTTGTACACATGATGTGTATTGGGATGATAGCGTGAGGATTTGTGGTGCGTGTGGCGAGGATGGCGACGTGCGTATAAGGCTTGGAGGAGTCTGGAGCGCGCCGTGACAGGATTATGCAAACACATGGCGTCAAGGTAATGCACAGATGTGCGGGCGGACACGACGCTGGGTGGAGCATGGTTGCAGTTGAATAATTTCGGCTGGGTCGGACTGGATTGTCTGACGGATCGACGGGGATGTCGGTCAAAGCAGAAGACGGCGGTGATTTCAGCGAAAACGACATAGGAGCGTGATGCTGATGGTGGCTGACTTCTGGGGCGTGAAAACACATGGTGCAGACCTGAGGGCTTGTGCGGCTTCGACAGACTATGACGCGTGGTTGATTCAAGATGGTACAACCACCATGGAGTCATGTTGAAGGTGGAGTAGGAGTCTGATGGATGACTTCACGCTGAGTTGATGGAGGGGCTACGGCGTAAGTTAACGAAGAGTCGAAGGCTATTTCAGCGGGTAAAGCGAGAGACACGTGGATCAGACTACGCGCCAATGGTCTGATGGAGGCGTGATACTCGGCATCGGTCGGTGATGATCGATGGTTCTCTGCAGTGGGAGTTGAGACAGTGGGGGCTAGCTACCCGGGAGACTCGACCAGGACAGCAGAGACTCGACGCGGTGATAGCGACGAGGCATGCGGTAATCACGGGACACAGCGATAGGCCAGGACACCGGTGGTCAGATATGTTGTTAGACAAAGTGTGCAGGGGGTGCTGAAGCAGTGTTGACGAGTACCGGATTCAAGTTGGTGACTGGGTCTATCGGTGCCGGTTAATGGACAGGAGTTGACCATGGATAATCTGAGAAAGTGGTGGAAAGTCTGAAACTGTCAAAAGCTGGGAGAGTACATGGCCGTATATTCTGTGGTGTTCAGTGCACATGGCAAAATATAGATGATAAGTACAGAAGGAGGCGGAGTGCTATAGCTATGGCACATGTCAAAGACTATCCGGGAAAAAGGATGAGACAACTGTGAATTTGACTCAGGGTGACACCGGGCGACGGTGAAATTCCTTCAAGTTTCAGACAGACGATTAAAAAAGAATGATGATGTTGAGTTCAGGTAACTCTTGTATGTGACATCCAATATATGAGTTGTTCATTTTCACGCAAATAAATTATCGATGTGTGATGACGTTGAACAGAAACTCCGGAAGTTGAGAGCACAAAGTAGAGTAATGCGAAACTTAATTTTGCTCGAGTGTTGACTGTGAAGAAAACGAGAAGGGACTACAGTTGCAGGTAGAGTCATATGTAGTCTGGGAGTAGCAGCGGTGCTCATGACTTATCTCAAGTCCAATGTACATGAAAGTTCGATGCACGGACAAATTCAAGGTGGTGGAGAATATTCGTCAAGGTGGAGTTTGTTAAAGTTGTGTCGAATATTATTATATAAGTTAGGTTACAGTTGAATTTGGAGTCGTACGGTGTGTAGACAGGATATAGAGTCGTGTCCAAATAGGAAACTTGTATCCTAGGCCTTTCATATATAGCAGGGATAGACGCACGATGTAATCTATGCCAGCATAATAGCACAGACACGCGGGGGAGCTGGCGGCGAGTGCCGGCGCCCGGGCGGCCGGGGTGCGGTATTGTAACGGTGTTATGAGGAGGAGCGCCCGTAGTCATGTCTTGAGAATGTAATCATATCGATGAACCTCGTTATTAAATCTCGATGTTGTGTTAGTGTGATTGCTTGGTCCTCTATAGATCGACATAGCGTCTCGAATTTATTCTAACACGAGTAAACGGATATAAACATGCGGGGTCTATACTTGTGATGGTAATAGTATGATGTCTACTGTGTAGCTCGAGTTGGCAGCATGCTTTACGAACTAGTTTGGTCGCTAAACATGTTGTGAGCTTGATTTTATTCATAAATAAATGTGCTTTGCATTAGTGCAGTAAGAGCATCTACAATCGGACCCTTTAAAATTGTCTCAGGCAGGCCGCCCGATCGATGCCCGGTCATGAAATTTAGACCTAGGCGGACCCCTCAAACGATCCTCAAACGTCCGGGCTGACCGGCACCCTCATATCCAGCCTAAATATGGAGTGAATATGGGGCGCTCGGGCACACCCGTCATGTCGGACCTGGCTCATACTGGCCCATTCGACCCTCCTTATATCCGTCCCCATCATCTCACCGGACCAAACCCTAGCCACTTCAATCCAGTCCCATCCACTCCCCTCCGCCACCTCACCTCCGGCGGTTTGCGACCTTCTCCGCCATGGCAGGCAGCGGATCGGACTTCGACTAGTCCGGATCCGTTGACTGGGGTGTCGTCCCGCGTGGGTTGGAGGAGGCAATGGCAGTCCGCATTGCACTCCGCCGCTCCCGGGAGGACAGTGCCCGGCCGACGGACGGATCCGTCCGCTATGATGGCATAGTGTCGGTTCACCGGGCGCTCGGGTCCTCTGGTGTTGGATCCTTGCGGTCCCGGCCGGAATACCTCTCCTTCCCCATCACTGGTCGGGCAGAGTACAAGTCCCCCCGGGAATGGGCGGCCCGCCGTGGGAAGGAGAGGATAAGGGCCGCTGGGGCCCGTCTCACGGCGGAAATGGCGGCGGCGCGGGTGGCCCCAGAGGAGGAAGCCATCAGCGCCCGCATTGTGAAAAAAGGCAGCGGAGGAACACGCGCGCCCTCGCCCGTGAGCATAATCGGGCGGTCCGTGCCATGGCCGGACTGTCACCGAAGGAGGAGAAGGAGGACAGCGACGCCGAGGACATCTCCGGCAACAAGCAGATTCAGCTCGATCCGTACTGCGCCTTCGGCCGGTACTTCCGCGAGAAGGACCGCAAGGGCGCCGGGATGGGCAAGGGCAGCCGTGGATGAACTCCACCATAGCTAAATATGCCAAATTGTGGTAGTCCAATGGCATGTTTAGTGTAGTGTGATGGAGTAGCCGGACGATACATGTGCGTCTACGTAGTTGCATGAGTTTGTATGGATTTAAAATATCGTAATTGAGGTGTCCGGATGTGAATTGTATTTATTGAGGAATGCCCAGTCAGTACTTGCGGACGCGTCCGTAAGTGTTTGAGGGGCAGGATTTGCCAAGTCCGGTTATAGATGCTCTTATAACATCATCATGCACACAGTTAAAACCTTCTTTCGCAAACGCATATGCAAATCGTCGCCTTGTGTTGGTGTGCGATAGAGAGGAAGGGTATCACACACGCTTTGGGATAACCGTGCGCGACAACGTATGAGAATGCAGACGTTTTGGCAAAACTAATCATATGTGATGCTCGAATCTATCACACACGTGATTCCTGATATAAGCGTTTGCGATACAAACAACATCCCACATATATTTGGTCTCTGGAGATTGTGTGGGATGATAGGTCTATCTCACGTGCAATACTGACGCAATATTTGTGATGTGCCCAACAACGAGGATGACTCAGACAACGTGTACGATAAAAGGCTTATCACAAACACTTTGCTTTCCCATCCGTTTGAGATGCGACGCACATCACACACGTTTAATAACTGCAAAATGTGTGTGGTGCTATTCATGTCGCACATGTTTTTTCATTAGCTAAACATGTGTGATAATGGTTCCTATCACACACACACTCTTTAATAGTGCGCCGTTTTAGATGTGTTTATCATCACACACGTTTCGAGACAACTACTCCCTCTGTTTTAAAATAGATGACTCAACTTTATACTAACTTTAGTATAAAGTTGGGTCATCTATTTTGGAACAAAAGGAGTAGATGTGGTGTGCCGTAGAGGTTCATCGCACATGTTTGCCTCTTTGAAGCGTCTGTGTTATTGAGGTTCATCGCACATGTTTGCCTCTTTGATAGAACCCGTGTGCTTTTGGGGTTCATCCCACATGTTTTGCTCCATGAAACCACCGTAATTACCTACATGGCAGTTTTTTTTGCCATAATCTAATTCCTGCAACTAAAAATTATCTAGAATTTGAATTTAAAAGTAGACAATCACATATTTCATTCCATCATATACACTCAGTTTATATAGGTTCAACCACCATTACATAATTCAAATTCATATGTTCAAGCACTATAGAAGCACCAAATTAAAACAAGAACCACAATAGCATTAAAGCCCGTAAAGAGAGAGGCAAAAATATTTTGGTTGTCGGTGTAGGTGAAGAAGCGAATGTCCATATTGCGCCCTTCATGATTATATATGCTTGTGACTTTTGTTAAATATTTCAGGTCGGGATTAATATCCATAAATCCCTAGGATATATTAAAATCCTAATAATTGAAATTGTTAATTAAATGGAACCCTAAATATTAGGGAATAAATTGATATTCCAAAAATAGGGTGAAATTTAAATATTTGATTTGGGCATAAACATATTTCATTAGGTCCAAAATATTATTTTGAACCTCTGGTAAAATTTCCAAAAAGATTAGAGTGAATATGATTTTCGAATCTGAATAAAAAGGGGAATAATTCTATTAGCTTATTTTAATTTGGCAGAAAATCATTTTCCTAAAAAGCCCTAAGTACTAGACTAAGAATAAAATTTTCGGAAAGGATTTGAGGCACATTTGGAATTCAAAACAGAAATGAAAAGAGAAGAATAGAAAAAGAAACAAAAAAGAAAAGGAAAAGTCCTAGCCTAACCTAGCTACAGCACGAACCAGCTCACCTAGCCTACGCGCATGCCACACAACGATCAACCCAACCCGCTAAGGCCAAACCGGTATTCATGCGTTATAAGATGGCCATTGGATCTCCATCCGGTGGCCAAAAGCACACCCACAACCCCCCTTCTCTCCATGTCACTAACACTACTGGAATCAGGGAATTTGTCATCAGTTCTTTGCCATCGGCTAGCTGACGGCAAAGAAGCCGACGACAAATAACTGGTTGATGGCAAATATATCTTTGCCATCAGCCAGTTCTTTGCTGTCAGTTAGCAGACGACAAAGAGCTGAGTGAGGTCCAGTGGACGACATTGCTGTAACAGCGCACCACCTCCATCTCTTTGTCGTCTGTAAACCATCTTTGTCGTCGGTTAGCAGATGGCAAAGAGGTTAATACCTAATGGCCAATAACGGCGCACCCCCACACCTCTCTCTCTCTCTTTCTCTCTCTCTTTCTCTTTCTCTTTCTCTCTCTCTTTCTCCCTCTCATCTCTCCCTCCTCCCCCGACCCAACCGCACCGGCCCCACCGCGCCCTCGCCGCCGCTGACCCCCGGTCGTCCCACCCCAACCCCCGCAACGCCCCCGACCCCCACCGCGCCCCCGACGCCGCTGACCCCCCGCCCTTCCCCCGACCCGCACCGCCGCTGACCCCCCACCGCCCCACACCCGACCCCCCGCGCCCCCGACGCCCCGGCCCCGGCCCCCACCGGGCCCCTGCCCCCCCGACGCCCCTCTCCTGCGGCAGCCGCCCGAGCCCCGTCGCGAGGAAGGCCGCGGCGCCGCCCCTCCCCTACGACGGTCCTCCTCCACCGGGCCGCCCCTCCTCCACCAGCCGCCCCTCCCCTGTAGTGAGCTCCTCCTCCTCCTCTTTTTTTTGTTTTTAGTTTTAGGTTTATAGTTTAGTTTTAGGTTTATGTTTAGTTGTGAAAAAAGAAGAAGGAAATAAGAATAATTAGAAAAGGAGGAGGAAAAAGAGGAGAAAGAAGAAGAAGAATAGGGGTGCCTCGACATCGACGGAATCCTTAATGACATATATTTCGATGGCATACTATTGTAAATATTTAGTTAGGTTGATGGCAAAAACAATAGTGCTATGTTACTCATCTTTTGATTTAAATGTGCAGTTGTTTCATCGCCGCGAGGGTCTGGTGTTCGACGAGCTTCGCCCCTGCGTTCGTGGGTGAGTACAAATGACATCTCCTCCTCCCCCTTAATTATTTGCTCTGTTCCGGCCTTCGTGCCGATGACACTAGCTAGATAACTACAGTCGCGTAACCAGTATGCGTCTCCTGTCCGAAAGGGTTGCATCGATAAATATGCATTCATTTGCATATTTATCACTGTAGCTCATTCGAATTGTCCAGCAATTTCCATGGATAGCCCGAGTATGTGTAGATTGGGTACGTTCTCCATGCTCTACCCTATCCCGAGACAAAATGTCGGCAGCGCCTCCCTGTTGTTCTCCGGATGCACATTCTCTCGGCTTTTTGCCGAGACGTGTATTTGGAGAACAGCGGGGAGGTGCTGCCGAAGTTTTGTCTCGGAATGGGTAGAGCATGGAGAACGTACTCAATCTACACATACTCGGGTGGGATTAGGGCCTATGTTTACCTATTAGAGTGTAGGTCTCATGGACGTAATAAAATTGACAAACTAGATTAACTGATGAATATACATGCCGATGGACCTATCTTTACCTATCAGAGTGTAGGTAGGCAAGATGAGTGATCGTGCGTGGATGTACACCGGTCACACTAGTCATAAAGACATGACCTATGAATGGTTAACAAAAACCAAGGGGTTTGTGAAAGCCACATTTGCAAATGGCCAGAAGAAAACCTGGTGCCCCTATGTCTGGTGCGACAATTGGCACAAGAGGACATAGGAAGAAATTGCCAAACACCTGCAGAAGAGTGGTTTTACTCCCGGAAATGGTGTGAACATTTCATGGTGAGTCTGCCCAACGTGTCAGAGCTGAGGTGGTTCGTCATTGCATCGACGAGTATGGTACCGGGATGGAAGACGGATTCGGACGATGAGATGGAGGAATCTGCAAATGCCTTCAATGAAATGTTGGAGTCTTCAAAACGTCCTCTCCACGAGCACACTGAGTTTTGTCAGCTGGATGTCATCTCACAAGTAATGGCTCTGAAGGCTCAATTCAACTTGGGCAGAGAATGCTATGACGCGATGATGATAGTATTTGGACGCTTTCTACCCAAAGGCCATGTAATGCCTGCAAACCTGTACCGGTCGGACAAAATCCTCCATGCACTTAAGATGCCCTATGAGAAGATACATGCCTGTGAGAAAGGACGTGCCTTATTGTAGCGACCCGACCCGGATGGATAGAAGTCTCTGTGCTTAAGTGTCATCCCTGGATCGGTATGCTGACACACACATTACTTGAGAATTTATAACAAAGGTAAATCACATGTATAAAATAACGTAAATATTATTACCTCAAATAATATAGCAGAAGTAACAACAAGGTTGTGGAGTCCCAACAACACCAACAGCAAAGTTGAGTGTAGTCATCGCAACCCTAACGTATCACTTACTCGTCGAATAATTCCTGCAACATGAGACGTTCCAGCCGTGTAGGTCAGTATGTTGAATGTACTGGCAAATTCACACCACATAATAATGATGAACAATATCTATCATTACATGGATATTTGGCTGGTGGAGGCTCTAAGTTTAATTTTGCATTAAGCTAATTTTTCCCTACAACAAATGAATAAATTTTATTTTACTACCAAGTTTATGCCAATATTGAGAAGGTTCCTCCAACTCAATCCCAAAATTCCCAAATTATTAATAACCCAATACATTAATTAAAGAGAGTGATGAAATCAACCAATAATTCAAATACCAGATACTCAAGATGTCCGTAATTTGGGACACAACTAATCATGATTAGTTTTTACACTCTGCAGAGGTTTGCGCAGTTTTCCCCATAAGACTCGATCTCCTCCCTTGAATTCCTTGCACTGCCTGATGTTTGAGAATCGGATGATCAAGACATAGTCTTTCCGAAGAGGTCCCCTTAACTGATACATAGGCCGGTAGAACTACAATTTCCCTACATATGCTAGCCTATCATGGAAAGGTTTCCCACAACTTACTCAACTACGCCAGAGCCCATAATGGCTTGTGGCTGCACACGGAAGTTTCCAGGTATGAAATATCGTATGATCCCTTTGATCCTGAGTGGCATTCCATAGAGTGATCTCACGGGTCCTCCGAGATCCCCTTGGGCAAGCACTGGTTTCTCCAGGTGCCCGGGCAAGCCACTGGTTTCTCTAGGGTGCCCTAACCATTCCACCCAGATGTGTGTTGATGTTTCCACCTTATGTTACCCTTAATTATTATTTCTCTCATAACTTGCATGAATCTCACATACCAATCCCGGTATACAAGCATGGCTAAGCAATATATAAGCATAACGAATATACCCGGGGTGTTTCAGGGATCATAGGCTCCTACCTCATGAACTACATAGCAAAAATCCAATTACCAATCCTACTCATGCAAACTTGTAAGGGTGTGAACTAATGCATAGTAAAAACTGTGTATAGAAAAAATATGATCAAAGTATGAATTTTCCTTGTACTGTTCATGAAGAATCTTCGCACTCATAATTCTAGATAGTTCTACTCGTCACACTCCGATCAATCTATCGTAAGTAAGCAATTTTATCCACACATAAGCAATCACTCGAAGACCCAAAAAATGCAAAGGAAGATTGCAAAAACTCCAAAAGAACCAAATCAAATTATTTTGCAAGATTAGATCCTAATTTCGGTGAAAAAGTGTGGTGATGGCTCAAGATGTTAGAATATGCCTAGGGATTCAATTTGAAAAAGGAATCAATTGAAAAAACGCTACAATTTACAAGATATGATCAAGTGAAGCTTCGAGTTCAAATTTGAATCGTTCAAATTTGAAAAGATCAAAAGTTGAAACTAATGATGCTACTAGATGTAGGAAGTCAATATGAAAATGTAGGAAAAAGAATTACTAGATTGAAAATAACGGATCAATTAATTCAACATAGCATTGAATCTGCTTAGAATGTTGTGTAACAACTCTTTGGTGGACCAGTAGAGTAACTGGCTAAGATCAAAATTATATGTTGGAAAGATGACACTAATTGTGTGAATGAAAAGATTACTTCAATACGAATCCGATGCAGTTTGATTCATCAGAAACGGAGGTACGGATAAAAAGATATGATTGAAAGAAATTTGAGTATGAATCTGAACAAATTTTGAATTTTGAAAGTTGCAAAAAGTTTATTTGATAGATTCACTAGATAGGTGGAATCAAGACAAAAATATTGGCGTTGGTTTCGTCTAATTTGGATGAACAAGAAAAAAATTATGGCTATTTAAAAAATGGGGGTCAAGTTGTTTTACGAAAGAAAAAGAGCTATGGCTAAAAGAATTTTAGTCTTAAAATGTAAATACAGGGACTATTTTATAAATCTAATTATTCTACCGCACACTAGTTTAAAAATAATAAGCCATGGAAGTATAAAAAATACGAAGAAAGATACCTTTATAAAATAGAGAAAAGACGACTTCAGAGAGAAGAGACAATTTTCAGAAGTCCCGTTGGAGAGAAGAAATATATTTTTCTTTTGTGAAACTAGTCAAACCAAAATATTGATTTAACCCGCAGTGGATGATTTTTGGATTCTATGATTCTATATTTATAGATGGAAAAGAGACTTAAAGACCAAAGACTAGGCAATCTGAGACTAAACGTAGACGAAAAAGAGAAAAGAGAGAAAATGTGCGTTATGGGGCTTCGGCCGGCCTACTCATGTGCGCGCATGTGGCAGAGTTTTTTTTTCTTTTTGAAAATATTTTCGAAAATAATATTTTTTCTCTGTAAGCATAACTGAAAAATAAAATAAAAACAGTTATGGGCCTGCCTACTAACTATGTTGTGCACGTGGGCGACGGATAGTTATGGGACGCACATTCAGTTTTTTTAAATAGAAATAGAAAAGGAGAAACCGAATAACAAAAATAAAATAAAATTATACATAGGCATATTATATATCAAAATTTCCATAAAAATATTTCCTAAATGATGAACATATTTTCAGCGGCAAATAATTTCCACAAAAATTTAAATAAAGCGAATAGTACTAGTGGTTCATTTGAAAACCAAGTAAAAAATATTTTAAAATACCAAAATGATTCCAAACTCATTTTTCTCTACTTTCTACTGTAGGGAATCATTTAACCCTATTTTCTATATATTTTATTTTTGGAGAAAAATAATTTGAATAAAAACCAAATACCAAATTCAAAGTGAGTTTCAAAATAACTTCAAAGGGACTTTCAATTTGATTTTTTGAAACTTCCAACTCTCTTTCTTAGCATTTGAAGAAGTCATTTTATCTTCTCTCTTGAAACTCATTGAATTGCATAAAGTATCCGAATTTGGAATATTTCCAAATGGAATTCAAATCTTTTCAAAATCATTTTCATTTATTTAAATGAAAGAAGTCATATCATCTTCACTCTAGGGTTTTGTGATGAAACGAATTTTAATTCATCGAGATCATAAATGCAAGGTGAAAGTTTGGGAAAGTCATTTCATTCCCTTTCATTCAACTTTCAAAAAGTTTCAAATTTCACTCAATTTCACACAAGAAACCACACCACAATCAAACAAACAATCAAAACTATTTATTTAATATAACATTGCAAAATTTAGAATTTTGGGATGTTACACTTATTTAGGCTTGAGTATGCGGACTTGAACTATTGTCCCATTTGCAAGTCTTCTAGGTATGTTGTGGTAGACAACGGTATGGGTCAGAAGACGCAGACCAAAATCCCCATTAATGTTCTTCGGTATTTGCTAATCGTACCAAGACTTCAACGTCTTTTCATGGTCGAAGAGACGGCAAGACAGATGACATGGCACAAAATGGGCAAAAGAACCGAACTAGATGCAAATGGGAATCTGATAATGGTACACACATCGGATGGTTCTGCGTGGAAGCGCTTCGATGAATTACATAAACAAAAAATGGCATATTCAAGACATCCTCGAGTCGCCATCTGCACGGGTGGGTTCAATGTGTTTGGTCTGATGGAAATCCAATATAGTTGTTGGCCCGTATTTGTCATTCCACTCAATCTCCCCCCGGATAGATTATGCAAAGAAAGAACATTTTCCCGACGTTGATAATTCTGGGGCCCAACTATCCCGGGAAGAATATGAATGTGTACATGTAGCCTCTCAAGGATGAATTGCAAGAAGCTTGGGATAATGGGTCCAAGACATACGGCGCCGCTAGCAAAAAGAACTTCATATTGCGTGTCTGGTACATGTACTCGATGCATGACTTGCCGGCGTATGCGCTATTCATCGGCTGGTGTGTGCATGGAAGGTTCCCTTGCCCCACATACAAGGCATCTCTTGAGTTTCATTGGCTGCAGGCGGGTCGCAAGTATTCTTGCTTCAACTTGCATAGACAGTTTCTGGATCCTCGCCATAAGTTCGGGAAAGACAAGAAGAACTTCATCAAAGGTAGAGTTGTCAAAAACTCTGCACCACTTGCGTTGATAGGCCAAGAGACCATGGATCAGTTAAACGCTCTCGAGCCAGATCCAGAGCGTCCAGGGTATTTCAAGGGGTATAATTCGGAACACGCCTGGACTCACAAGACATGCTTGTGGGATTTGCCTTACTTCAAAGACCTCCTTTGTCCACACAACATCGACGTGATGCACATTGAAAAGAATATTGCCGAGGCCCTTTTTGGTACATTGTTCGGCATAGAGGGGAAATCAAAGGATAATACTAAGGCTAGATCGATCAAGAGGCGCTATGTGATAGACCATTACAAAACATGCGTGAACCGAAAGGAAAGCAGAACTGGACGAAGCCAAAGGCATGGTTCAATCTTGGAAGGCCAGCTATGAGGGAAATTATCTTGTGGGTGAAAATGTAGTTGATGTTCCTCGATTGGTATGCAACGAATCTAAAGAGGGGAGCGAGTCTTGAAAAATTGAAAATATTTGGTCTCAAGAGTCATGATTGGCACATATGGATTGAGCGGGTAATGCCGATGATGTTGCGTGGCTTTATCCCTGAGGATGAATGGCTAGTACTGGAAAAGCTGAGCTATTTCTTCCGTGCTCTTTGTGCGAAAGAACTATCGCCTATCATGCTAGAAGAAATGGAAGAGTTGGCGCTGGAGTTGATCTGCGAGTTAGAGAAGATCTTTCCGTCGGGCTTCTTTAATCCAATGCAACACTTGATTTTGCATCTCCCGACTGAGGCAAGACCGGGGGGCCGTGCAAAATCGTTGGTGCTACGAAACTGAGATGATGTAGAAGATGCTTCGAGCAAAATGTAAAAATAAACATAGAATTGAAGCATCTCGATGGCCGGGGCATCCATTACTGAGGAAGCGGCAAACTTCGTGACAACACACTACGAAGCCAAAAATCGTCATTTGCATAATCCAAAGCCTCGGTACAATGCTGGCGACCCTAAAAAAGGTGGATCCAACCTTAGCCTATTCAAAGGGAATCTCACACCAACCGGTGCTTCGAAACCAATATCATTGGATGTCGAAGAATGGTAGACCATTTCGTTGTATATCTTCAACAACCTAACAGAAGTGCGGCCGTACATCGAGTAAGTTCTCGCGGAACATTGTTTCACAACTTCTAATGCCTTTGAACTGCTCTTATTCCCGGATATTTTTGATACAGTCGATATGTTGCCAAATTCTCGGATGAAGCGGAGATCGAAAAGGAATCCATCAAAGAGTATAAGATTCCGGCAAAGCATGGATGCGGCTTTCCTGGTTTCATCTCTTGGTTCAAACAAATGGTAATTTCCATTAGACCATTCTCATTTCTTCATCTAATTTGCGGCTAATTAATTCAACAATTCTTTCGTATTAAACTTGCAGGATAATTCAGAGTCTATGGACGCCGAATTGAGACAAGTCGCTTATGGTTTTGACTATAAGGTCTGTTCATTTGACAAATACGACATCAACGGGCATCGCTTTCGTACCTTCGGCAAAAAGCTATCTATGGCATACCGAAAGTCTACAAATTGTTGCGTCTCTGCTATCGGCGAAGGAGGTACCGAGTATTATGGGAGAGTTGAAGCAATTTATGAACTTCTATTCTACGGTGAAAACCCACTGAACGTCGTAGTCTTCCAATGCTATTGGTTCCAGCCGAAGGAGACTAGAAGGACTCATGAACATATAGGGCTAGTCGAAATCAAACAAAGCACTCATTTAGATGTTCCCGATGTCTATATTACAACTTAACAGGCGACCCAAGTTTTCTATCTACCGTGGGCCTGCCAAACTGATCCAAATCTGAATGGTTGGGATGTCATTTATGAAGTGCCGCCATGTGTTAGACCACCTCCCCCCAATGAAGAGGATTATGAACCTCACATTAGCCCAGGCACATATGAAGGTGAATTCTTCCAAGAAACACGTCTTTCCAAAAAACACTTCAAGAAACGCTCTACTTCACTCCAGAACATTGAAGTAGACAGTTATAGTGAATCCGACTTCACCCCTAAGCTGGAACAAGAAGAGGTTACTACTGCGGATGACCTGTCATTGCTTGACCAATTACATCAAGGTGGCCTTCCACATGTTGATGCCGCTGAAGCCGATAAGCACGTCATTGATGATAGTGATGATGATGATGCATTTATTGATCCCGGAGCATTTATTGAACCTGACGATCAAGATTATTATTAGTTCATGTTAGGTATTCAATTCGTATTTTGAAGTGTTTTTTGTTAGTTCATGTTAGGTATTCAAATTTTGAAGTGTTTTACAAAAACAACCATGCAAGTAATATATATTGTTAGTTCATGTTAGGTATTCAATTTTTTTATGTTGAACTTGATTTATATAGTTACTTGTATGATTGTATGATTTATATAGTTACTTGTATAATTTTATTACTTGCATGATTTTTTGTTATACATAGTGACATGGTCTTGATATCCGTCCCCATTGGCCCTCGTCCGGTTTATGATTCAGATGTGGTATATTCTCTTTTATAACTATTTGTTGCATTTTGCATTTATGATAATTATGCCCATCAAGTTGACATAGAGATATTTTTATCTAGAAGGTATGTGAACCGGAAATTGCAATCGACCCTCTTGTAGAGAAGTTAAATTTAGTTGAAAAAGAAAACGAGTATTTGAAAGAAAAAAATGAAAAGAATTGAAGAAGAGAAGACAAAATTAGAGTTGTATGTTGTCGATGTCGTCGATGATCACAAGATCAAGATGGATGCAATGCGCTTGAAGATGGATGCAATGTGCTTGAAGATTAGTAAGATTAGAAAATATGCCATTGATAATGAGGCTTGGTATCATTATGCCGCTGGATCAATTGTTACCTTAGTTGCGATCTTGATCACATTTGTTATGATGATGGTAAGTTTCCTCTAGTGTTTTGCTTATCAAATGCATACTTAGCTTCGTACATGCTCTTAGCCCTATTATGCCACATACTTAGCTTATTTTCCCCAAAAAAGACGTACTTAGCTAATTATCCTCCAAAATGATATAATTAGCTTATTTAGTTCATTTATGACATAATTAGCTTATTCATTTTAAAAATGGCATAATAACCTTGGTTCTCTCATAAATGTCGTATAGTTAGTTTATTTTCCTCCAAAATGGCATAATTACCTAAGTTAGATAAAAATGAGCTATACTTACCTAACTTGGCTCAAAAATGGCATCATCACCTAGGTTGGCACAAAAATGACCTATACTTACCTTATTTTCCTCCAAATTGACATAATAAACTTAGTTACCTAAAAAATGGCATAATTACCTAAGTTAGCTCTAAAATGACACAAATAAGGAATAAGAAGAAGAAAAACAAGGAAGAGGAGAAAAATAAAGAATAGAAGAAGAAAGAGAAGATAAAGAAATAATAAAACAAGAAGAATGAGAATGAGAATTAAAAGGATAAAAAGATATAAGAGAATAAGAAATATGAGAAAAGAAGAAGAAGAAAATATCTTCTTATTCTTACTTTTTCTCTTCTTTCTTTTTCCCCATCTTCTTCTTCTTTCTTCTTCTCCTCCTCATTCTTCTTTTCCTCCTCCTCCTCCTCCTCCTCCTCCTCCTCCTCCTCCTTCTTCTTCTTCTTCTTCTTCTTGATGGACGCTAGTGTTTAGTTTTTGTTTTCATTTGTATTGATGAACAATGTGAAACTATGTATGTATATATGGATGAACTCCGTGAAACTATGTATGTATTGGATCTTTTAATACCCCATGTGTTCTGTTGCATTGATGGACTACTAGATGTTGGATACATGTGCTATGTTTGAGGTTGAATATATATATCATATATGTCTTTTGAAAATGCATGGATATAACAGAAAATAGAAAAAATAGTAACAATACAAGCACTTTGCCGTCTGCCACCGACGGCAAAGAGGCCACGTGGCAGCAACCTGTGCAACCTGGGAGCTGACCCATTTTGGTCACTTTGCCGTCGGTGGCTGACGGCAAAGGTTGGAGACGTTTGCCTTTATTGGTGGACATCAAAGAGCTGGGTGGCGTGACGCGTCTGCTGATGTCACAAGGCAAAGACGTTTTCCCATCCGCTTTCTGGTCCTTTGCCGTCTGCCATGGCAGACGGCAAAACAACTAATTCATGTAGTGTAACCGCGGGACCTGCCAGTTGGCTTCGTCTTCATCAACCTCCAACCGACGGCCACACCCATGATTCCAAGCACCCACGACACCCACTTCGCATGTTCATCATGATCTAGCCACGCCCTAGCCTCTAGCCCATGCCTATAAAACATCCTCACCTCCTCGTCCATTTTCCCCATTTTGCACCAGACATCGCTGCCAGGCTACCGCTGATGAGCCCCGCCATAGCCTTTGTCACCTCTGACTCCGACGAAATTCCGGCAAGCCAAGCCCCTCTCGACAAGGCAGTGCCATCACCACCTTCAACATATCCGTGCGTACCTCCCAAACATCTCCCTTGGTCAGTATCTAAAAAACTACAAGCTTTTCCAAGGGACATAAGCTAGTTTCCCATCTGCCTTACTAACTGGTTCATTGGGTAGTGTGTCCCCTGGTAGTCTAAAACAGCGGAGCTACGAGGGGTTGACCCTAGACCTGGGAAACAACCACCTTGAAACTTGGCACTACCATTTGGGTCTGAGTTGCAGGCTCAACCAAACTCTCGATTTGGGTGTCAACCCATTTAGTTGTTTTCCTAGACTTGGATGTAGCTAGGCGAATGCTATCTCCTCTCTACCCACCAGTTTGGGCATGTAATGTGCTTGGCTGACCTATAAAGGAGGGCATCTTCATTAGTGTTCCAAAAGCGGTGCTGATTTGGTTTCACCTTGGCATTGTCCCACAACATACATTCCAATATATCCAGAATAGTCCTTGCCACCACACCTGCACATCTTAATTTGTCTTGAGGTGCTTTTCTCTATCATTTGGAAGATTTGGGCCTCAAGGAATGTCATAGTCTTCTGAAATGTACACCACCATAGCTCGGTTGCTATTCAAATCTTTTGTATTAATTTTCATCTACAGACTTATCGGTTACACAATTGTATGATTCCCCAACAAAAGTATGAAAGTTGTGGCTAGTTGTAGTTCTCATCTTTGCTCAACATGGTGAAGCTACAGAAGGAGATGAAAAAGAGAATACCAAACAAGTATGGTTAGGGTGGTGACTGCTTCTTCTCTTAGTGAAATCACGAAGTCGACAAATAGTGGAAGAGGTGACATAGAGGGAATCAAAAGCATTCCATGTATTGATGATCAAGTCCCTTATTTATATGTCAAAGAGAAAAAAGAACATGTTTGGTATATATTTTTATGCATATTTAGTTTAAATAAAAGGAAGGTTGGTTTCAAAAAACAGTATGACTACCATTACATGAGGTAGTAACATTATGCATTTTGTTTTGTCCCTTCTCCATAATGGCAAATATAACTACTTGTCTATTTATATGACTACTTAATTCATGAACTTCGCTGAACGAACTGCTTGATATACTAAAAGTTTCACCATAGTTTGCACCTTTTATGTATGTGGCACACATAAAACCAGAGCCAGACATTTTTTGCAGGTACCCCCCCATGATGACAACATTTATAATCGTGCACTAATCATACATGCATCGTACACAATCACAAAGGGTGACTCACGTTAATATCACAACACAACTCTACGACACAAATGATAAACATAAATCTTTATATTACAAGCGAGGTCCACGAGGACCCATAATACTTAGTTATCAAAGCAAATATTATCTGAGTATAGACATAGTAGGACAAGTTTTGCCTTAAGAAGGCTAAGCAAAACAACAACACTAGATCGAAATGCGAGGACTCCTGCCTGGACCTCCGGGCTACTCCTGGTCGTCGGTCTCCATGTAGTAGGCTTCTACCTGTGAGTTGTGTTGGGATTTTCCCCGAAGAGGAGAGGAGATGCAGCACAGTAGAGATAAGTATTTCCCTTAGCGAGAACCGAGGTATCAATCTTGTAGGAGAATCACGCAAAGCCTCATAAAAAGTGCATGCACACACAAAAGCTAATACTTGCACCCAACACGGGCAAGAGGGTTGTCAATCCCCTTGAACTCGTTAATTGCAAAGATCAAATATTGTATAGGTAGATAGATAAATTGCAAAATAAAATAAAAAGTAATAAAATTGCAGCAATATATTTTTGGATTTTATATATGATAAAAGTGGACCCAGGGGGCATAGTTTTCACTATAGGCTTCTCTCTCGAACGCATATCATACGGTGGGTAAACAAATTACTGTTGGGCAATTGATAGAAAAGCGCACAATTATGAAGATTTTCAAGACAATGATCATGTATATACACTAGTAGAAAAAGGCCCATTTGTCCCGGTTCTAGAGGCCCATTTGTCCCGGTTCTGGAACCGAGACTAAAGCCCAATACCTTTAGTCCCGGTTCGCTTACGAACTGGGACATATGGGGCTCCACGTGGCCGCTGCGGCAAGCCTAGGCAGGAGGGCCTTTAGTCCCGGTTGGTGACCAAAAAGCATCCACACGTCAGCAATTTAGGGGCTGGGGTTTTTGTTTTTTTGAAGGGGCGGGGGGTTGGGGGGTTTTGGAGGGTTAATTTAGGGGTTTCATATATTGTGTTAGCTATCTAATAGAGAGAAGTGAACTCTCTTAGCTCCGTGCCTGGTCGACGCTACGTACTATGCATATAGAGAGAACTCGCGACACACTAGCTAATAAGCAAATGAAGGAAACCATTAAGTACACAAGATCGTCATGAACATATACAGAGAGAAGTGGTCGACCTCCTCCTTCTCCAAGAGATTGATCAAACAACAAGTTTTCGTATATCTATCCGACGCTACTAGCTACATATATACAATATAAGATCTCTTTCAATCCCTAAAATTTGAAGTCAAGTTCCACATGGTATTCTCCGGCTTTATTGATGACATGGTGAAGAAAGAATCCCGCGATTTCCTCTTGAATTGCTTTTATGCGATCTTGTGGTTGGAGATCATCCCGCATCTGCCAGATCTAAATCGAAGAAGAGGGTCAATACATGTGTATGAATGAAACTCAACACAAATGATGGTAATAAAATAAAATTGTTAATAATTTGGTTTACGCACTTCATATTGTTTTTTAGAGTAGCCCCGCTTATTCTTGGTCGTCTTGTTGTAGATGAACTCGCGAACGTAGTATCCACAGAAATCATTCCCGGCTTCCTGCCACAAGCACTTTACGAGAAATAGAGGTCAATCAAACTGATAAGCAAGCATGCTAAATGGTATTGATGAAACTAGCTAGAATCAATGGGAGATGCGCGGAACTAGGTAGTAGTACTTACTTTTGGGTGTTTAAATTTCAGCTCGGTCGGCAGTCCCAAAGAAATTGCGGTGAGCTCTTTCCAAACCCTGCCAGACAAAGAAAATAATTACTTGATATCAGGAAATGAACAAAGTTGCTGATATGGTGCGATAATGATCGATTTAACTTACTTCTGGAGCATCTCAGTCATGTTCGCATACTCTTGGGGATCTTTCGTCTCGAGTCTAAGACGGTTACTAGTCCCTGCTCAAACTTAATATCTAGGAAAATAAAGTGGTAGCTGCGCACGCATGCATAACTCATTAGTTACATTACTATAACCTCAAGTAATAAGGGAAACCAAATGTGCACAAGACAGTAACACTCACTTGAAGTTGTAAGGAAAGAATATTTTATCTTTGCTTTGATTTTTGAGCAATGATTTGAGCAAGTTGTCCTTGGTTTTTGAGACATTCCTTTTAACCGTCCATTCATGTATGATATTTGGGTCAATGAACCTAATGTCATAGGTTTGTTCTTTTCTGCATTCGACGATCTTTAATCTGCATAATATAGCGAGGATAATTATATATACATGCAATGAAAGAGCTGAGCTATATATATAGTGACTTAATTACAGAAAGTAGTACTTACAGACAGTAGCAAGCCACGAGTGATTTGTCGAGGGCCTTTAGATTGTAGAACTGGAAAACTCGTCCAAATCAACAATTAACAGTTCTTGTCCAATGAAGTCGAGGTCCTCTTTAATTCTCATCGACAAAGCATCCTTCCCAGACTCGCTGCAAGTTTTCATGTACCATTGATGGAATCTTCGCATCATCGTTGTTAGAGGAGGACTTCCATCTTTGACGTGAGGCTTCTCGTACTGGTATTTGAATTCGTCCACCTCCATTGTATCAAAATGTAGATCGTCGGGCAGGTAATCATCAGGATTGGTACCGGGCAGCATATGCAGCAGATTTGCGATGATATCGCTAGACACCTTGAGCGGGGGGGGGGGCACGATTGGTTCTCTTGTTCTCCGAGCTGGGGAATTTTTTCCCACTTCTTTGTTTTGCTAACCTTTTGTCACTGGAAGTAGTTCCTGACCGGCGCGCATCTTGAAGTGTCTTTTTAAGACAGCTGACATGTTTGTCATTCGGCGGAGGCGGTGGTGGTTGCTTCAGGGCATTGATAGTGCGCTTCACTTTCACCGAATCTATCTTCTCCTCCGGAGCTGGATGTTTCATAGCTCTTCGCGTTTCAAAGAAGTCCTTCACTTGGGCTTCACAGATCTTCACATTTTCCTCCACGGTCATCTCGTATGGCAACTTCTCTACATGCTTGAGAGATGGACCAAATCTGTATTGCCTCCCGCCTCTCGCTGTACCGCTAGAAGCCGGAGCAGCGGCATCTCTTTCGTTGCTGCCGACGAGTAGTAGAACACTACAAAAAATACACTTCCGTGATGATACGTGTTTGTCACAGTAGGTCATGTTTTCTGTCATGCATGTACAAAAATGACGATTTTATGACAGAATCAAGATAGTCATACCTGTGTTGTTGTATAAGTGTTCCATGATATTACCAAAATTATCATCACAGAAGTGTCCACTTCCAGGACGATAAATCACACATCATAGAAGTGCTTTCGTCAAGGGTGAATGACACGTGGCATCGACCATAATGGGTCGCCGTTAAGCTATCGGGGCCGGTTTTGGATCCGATAACCCGTTAACAACCCAGACCAATGGGGATTTTCCACGTGTAAAATTCTCATTGGCCAGAGGAAACACGTGTTTGCTCACCATTGGGACAGATGTCATCCACTCATTTGACAGGAGGTGCCTATGATACGTCGACACGTGGCACGGCCAACAGAGGCCCATTCCGGTGAAACAGCTGGCCCAGCTAAAGGCCCACCATGTTTTTTCAGACACTAGTAGGCTGGCCCTTTAACAGCCTGCCATGTTTTGGGCCAAATTGAGGCCCATAGCAGATCAGGCCCGTTCACCGCCTGCCGTGTTTGGGCCAAATTACGGCCCATAGAGGATCAGGCCCGTTAACAGGCCACTATTCTTTTGGGCCCATTCTAAGACAGCTTTTTATTTCAGCCTGTTAAATGCCCATCAACCAGTTTGGCCCGATAATAGTTTTGGCATGTTAGCAGCCCGTGGTGCATCTGGGACGTTGTCGGCCCGGTTTAACTTTAGGCCATTTAACGGCCCATGCAGAAACTGGTCTATTTCTTGTCTGAAGTAACTTTAGGCCTCTTAATGGCCCGTAGTCTTCGTGGATAAATTTCAGCCCAACAGGCCTATCGGCCTATTAATGGCCCATGGAACAGTTGGGCCTAATTATAGCCCGTGTTGAATCCGGCCCGCTTACATCCCATCTGATAATGGCCCATGACACTTTTGGGCCTATGGCCCGCGTGGATACCTGCCTGCTTAAAACCCATAATTGTATTAGGCCCAACAGTCCCGAGATATATTTTGGCCTGTTAACTGCTCGTCCTATTTGGGCCAAACATGGGCCTTAGGCAGTTTCGGCCTATATTGGCCCGTGAGTTTTCCGGCCCAACGCTGGTGCAATCTAGGTTTTAGCATGTTAAATGCCCATGGTATTCTCCGGCCCAGCTGGCTAGAACTTTACTCGGCATGTTAAAGGTGGGAAACTACAATAGGTTTAGACCTGCTAATCATTGGTCCACGTCGGTCCTAAACAAACAGTTTTTAACCCCTTTCCGCGACGGCATTTGGAACCGTTGCCAAGTGAGTGTGGGCGATAGGGGGGGTCCTTCGCACACGACCCAGAAACCGTCGGGGATATGCCCTCCTGGCAGACAAGCTCGGCAAAATGAGAACGTGTGCGACCGGTGAGCACTCAAATACGGAAATACGTACAATAGAGCTAAAAAATACAATTATACGGTGAAATTGTTTCTGGTTGCAAATACATCCCACATAGTCAGTTCTCGCTAAACGTTTCCGTTCGTATGTACATTCCACACAGTTGCTGTAAAGAAAACATTTCCGTTCACAGGTACATCACACACAATTTTTTCCATTAAATCGTTTGCGTTATTGAATGTATCACACATGGTCCGTAGAAGAAACTTGTGGCAAAGGCTATCCATCACACACAGTTTTTATGTGATAAACGTTTGCGCAAGGTGGCCTAACACAAACAATTTTCAAGAGAAAGTCGTGCATGATTGTTCATTGATCCAACACGGTTTATTCCTAGAAACTGTGTGCGTTGTCTGAGGTCATCGCCCACGGTATTTGTTCAATAACCGTTTGGAATAGCAAAACCTAATTAGCAGGCTAATTCGCCATTAGCAGGCTAATTATCTGATTATTCATAATCCATTTATTAATCTAATTGACATTTCATATTAAGCACACAATATATTTCATTTCCATATTAAGGAAGTAGAATTTCATAATTGAAATACACCAGAGTACAACATGATATAGCTTCAGCACTCAGCTACTCCATTACACAACTGCACCAGCAGCAAGTTCCACATGCAACATGTAGAACCTTTCGAAATTAGTATCATAGACGGTATATAGACAGATGCATATCATCTGGAAAACTACTGAAGCGGAAGGCAAATATTGAGCCTTCATTCACGTTGAAGGTCTTTGCAACTTTAGGCCAGTGCCTGTGGATGATTGACCATCCGTCCTTCATCCTCTTCAGGAACACTTCAATATTGAACCGTCGGTGTTGTATGAATACCTTCCTCGCCTCCTGACCATAGAGGTGGTTTGAGAGGTAATCATCAGTGAACTGCTTTGGAAAGGCCTGAAAACAAGGATGTGTATAAATATCTTCTTTATATTAGAAATGGGGTAAAGGAATAAAAAAAGGCAAGGTATAATAGTTAGTACCATCTTGTAGTGAACTGATGTCTTCTTCATTGTGCAGACAAAAATCTTGTTGTTTCTTGTCGCTAATTTCTTTATCCTAAAAATCTTTCTGAGTTTCTTGATTTGATTGATATTCATGGACAACTCATTTCCCCATATGCAAAAAGGGTTGAACAGTGGGTCAAAACCTCTGACAGCAGGACCTACATGTGCAGGACCAAATTGTTAAAAACCAAAATATTAGAATGATTCCTGCAATTGCACAATAATGTGCTATTAGAGAACGGGCCATGCATGTGCTAACCTCGATTGTAAACCTCAGTGCTTCCCATTGTTTCCCTGCAACACATATAAGGTAGTTAGTCATCAGGTTAAGTAAGGGTTCGCATGCTATCAGTAAAATATGTTGATAAAAAATAAGCACATTGCAGATTCATCAGATTAATTCAAGCCACACGGAAAACCCATTTATCCAAACCAAGAATGATTAAGAACTAGGAAATATAGCACTTGTATATGTTTCTCATGTATTAAGTGCAACCAAATTCGATTTATTCCTCACATGCACAACAATACAAAATTCTACCCACGACAATTGGACATCGCATTGCAGAATTGAACCAAGCAGTTAACTAAACACCACAACAAATGAACCAAACATTAACTGAGCACCACATTGCACAATATAACATACTCCTAATAGAAGATCGACAGTTAACCAAACAGTTAACTACAACCAATTGTAGCAATTCTATTTGTTTCTCATGTATTTACTACAGCCAAATTCAATTTATTGCTCACATGGTATACAATAACATAATGCACCCACAACTATTGAACATCGCATTGCAGAATTGAACCAAACAGTTAACTAAACACCACTACACAAATGAACCAAACATTAACTGAGCACCACATTGCACAATGTATAACCAAATCAAGCATGCTTGAGAACTTGGAAATATAGCAATTGTATTCGTTTCTCATGTATTTTGTAAAGATAAATTCGATTTATTTCTCACATGGAAGACAATGCAAAATTGTAGCCTGAAGAATTGAACATCACATTTGCAGAATTGAACCAAACAGTTAACTGAAGACGACAACTAATTAATAAAACAGTTAATAAGTGAGCACCACACTGCACGACATATAGAACATATACACTAGAGCACCATATTGCATGGTAAAATTAGATAGCACAATTCACTAGAATTTGTGAAGGAAAGGTAGGAGCAGCACACGCAACGGGTAAACCGAGCATGCTTAACCGGCGTAGCTAGCAAATGGCAAGGTGCTCCTCCAAGATCCGGGGTCAGCACGAATCGCAGCCATCACGACCTCATCCGTGCGTGCAGCCGTGATTTGCTTCTCCGTTGCCAAATGCTCCTTGAGATCCTGGCTATACCGCGTGCACCATGGCTTAGGGCGGCGCTTATTTGGTGGAGGGGTCGGTGATTTCGGTGGAAGGTGTGGCGCTCGCACCGGCAGTCGGGGCATGTGGGATGTGGAAGGAGGAGGAGGATGGGGGTCGGGTGTGGATTACCTGCCTGGATAGACGAGGCCGAGCAGCGTGAAGGAGGGTCGCCGACGAGGAGGCGGCGCTGCAAGTAAGGAGTGAAGGTTTCAACTTGGAAAGGAAGGCGGGAAGAGGGTAAATGTGGCTTTTGGTAAGGGGGAGGGGGCAGGGAGGTAGATATCTCCGCGGAAGCCGAAAATTTGGAATTGCTTCAGCCAAAAAACTGGCGCGCAAAGTGTCATCAGACACGGTCCCTTATTCAGAATTGTGTACGATATGTGGACATCACAAACGATTTAGATAGCTTCACCCATGTGAGATGAGTTTCAACATCAAAAGTTTTGGTTCGAATTTCCATGGTTACAGTGGCCATCCACGTCATTGCATAATTTGGGTACACAAAGGAGACTACATCACACCTACACTTCTTAATCGAGCAAGTTCAGCAATTAAACAGAGCTAGCTGACCTAAACATTACTCTAACAAATTAAAGACCGGCGCTCTTAATTAAACAAAACAAAGAGTACTACTATGGCTGGTGCTCGTCGATCTCCACCGCTGCTTCCATGTCCAGCTCGTGCCCGACGGTCTCCTGGGGAAGGGGCTCCATGCCATCCATCGCACCATAATCGGCAAGCATCTCGCCATCCGCATCCGCCATCTCTTTGGAAAAGGCCGCCATGGGCTGGGCGTGGGCGGACGCGATCTGGGCTTGGACGGGCTCCGTTATTGCAAGGTATGCAGCGGAGGAATGGACGGCTGCTCGGACGCTCTCAGTGATTGCTAGATCTTCCGCCGTGGGTTGCCGACCGTTGTTGGAGAAGTTTCGTTCGATTTGTGCGGTGACCGCCAGGAGCTGGGCATGGGCGGCCTCGACATGTTCGTGGGCGGCCTCCATCAGGGCTAAGGCCGCCGCTGCAAAACGGACAACTGCTATGCCGCTCTCGCCAGTTGCTATCCCCGAGGCAGATGTTGCTGCCACCACTGATATGTCTCCAACGTATCTGTAATTTTTGATTGCTCCATGCTATACTATCTACCGTTTTGGACATTATTGGGACTTATTATACACTTCTATATTATTTTTGGGACTAACCTATTAACCGGAGGCCCAGCCCAGAATTGCTATTTTTTTTGCCTATTCTAGGGTTTCGAAGAAAAGGAATATCAAACGGAGTCCAAACGGAATGAAACCTTTGGGAACGTGATTTTCTCACCAAACATGATCCAGGAGACTTGGACCCTACGTCAAGCAACCAACAGGGAGGCCACGAGGTAGGGGGCGCGCCTACCCCCCAGGCGCGCCCTCCACCCTCGTGGGCCCCCTGTTGCTCCACTGATGTACTTCTTCCTCCTATATATACCTACGTACCCCAAACGATCAGAAACGGAGCCAAAACCCTAATTCCACCGCCGTAACTTTCTGTATCCACGAGACCCCATCTTGGGGCCTGTTCAGGAGCTCCGACGGAGGGGGCAACGATCACGGAGGGCTTCTACATCAACACCATAGCCTCTCCGATGAAGTGTGAGTAGTTCACCTCAGACCTTCGGGCTCATAGTTATTAGCTAGATGGCTTCTTCTCTCTTTTTGGATCTCAATACAAAGTTCTCCCCCTCTCTTGGGGAGATCTATTCGATGTAATCTTCTTTTGCGGTGTGTTTGTTGAGACCGATGAATTGTGGGTTTATGATCAAGTTTATCTATGAACAATATTTGAATCTTCTCTGAATTCTTTTATGTATGATTGGTTATCTTTGCAAGTCTCTTTGAATTATCAGTTTGGTTTGGCCTACTAGACTGATCTTTCTTGCAATGGGAGAAGTGCTTAGCTTTGGGTTCAATCTTGCGGTGTCCTTTCCCAGTGACAGTAGGGGCAGCAAGGCACGTATTGTATTGTTGCCATCGAGGATAACAAGATGGTTTTTTATCATATTGCATGAATTTATCCCTCTACATCATGTCATCTTGCTTAAGGAGTTACTCTGTTCTTATGAACTTAATACTCTAGATGCATGATGGATAGCGGTCGATGTGTGGAGTAATAGTAGTAGATGCAGGCAGGAGTCAGTCTACTTGTCTCAGACGTGATGTCTATATACATGATCATACCTAGATATTCTCATAACTATGCTCAATTCTGTCAATTGCTCAACAGTAATTTGTTCACCCACCGTAAAGTACCTATGCTCTTGAGAGAAGCCACTAGTGAAACCTATGGCCCCCGGGTCTATCTTCATCATATTAATCTTCCAACACTTAGTTATTTTCATTGCCCTTTATTTTACTTTGCATCTTTATCATAAAAATACCAAAAATATTATCTTATCATATCTATCAGATCTCACTCTCGTAAGTGACCGTGTAGGGATTGACAACCCCTTATCGCGTTGGTTGCGAGGATTTATTTGTTTTGTGCAGGTGCGAGGGACTCGCGCGTAGCCTCCTACTGGATTGATACCTTGGTTCTCAAAAACTAAGGGAAATACTTACGCTACTTTGCTGCATCACCCTTTCCTCTTCAAGGGAAAACCAACACAGTGCTCAAGAGGTAGCAAGAAGGATTTCTCGCGCCGTTGCCGGGGAGGTCTACGCAAAAGTCAAACATACCAAGTACCCATCACAAACCCTTATATCCCGCATTACATTATTTGCCATTTGCCTCACGTTTTCCTCTCCCCCACTTCACCCTTGCCATTTTATCCGCCCTTACGTTTTCTCGCTCGCCTTTCTCCCTCCATGTCTAAATCAAAAAGGGTTGGGGGTTCTCTCCCGAGTTTTAGTACTTTGGACAACCCTTCTATTCTCGCTAAGCTTATAAATAAGGATACTATGGAAAAACCTACCGGAGTTATCAATGAGAATCTTAATAATTTTGATGAAGACGATTCCGGATTTTTTTTCATTATTTACTTGATGGATATTTGAAAGATGCTTGGTATAGACTATTAAGGATCAGGGCTAGCTATGTGCCTCAATACCAAATTGAAGTTTACTTAAAAAGCTTTTATATTGCCCTTCCTTCTTCTTTTAAGAATGTCTTAGATTCTATATTTGAAGAAGGCTTTCTTGAATGGGATGTCGTAGACACTTATGAAAATGTGAAAACCATATTTGGGCACCCCATGAATGAGAAAGTTGAATCTACATCTCTTTTGCTCTCTTACCAAAACAAATCTATCAAAGAGATGAAGGATAGCTTAGATACAAATTTCCGTAACATACTTAATCTTTCTTCTACCATTAATAGCCACGTGCTTTATCAAAATAGAAATATTAATTCCATATATAGAAAGTTTGCTCTTTTCTTCCCTAAAACCAAAGATGGCAATACCTAGATCTATCCTTGCTTTTTATGCCTAGCTAGGGGCGTTAAACGATAGCGCTTGTTGGGAGGCAACCCAATTTTATTTTTATTCCTTGCTTTTTTCTCCTGTTTAGTAATAAATAATTTATGTAGCCTCTGTTTTTGTTGTGTTTTTTGTGTTTAATTAGTGTTTGAGTGTCTTTGTCCTCATAACAGAACGAGTGTCTTTGTCTGCCGCCGCGGCCTTCTCAAGGACCCGGCAATGGTCGACAGTGTCTTTTAACTCTACGGCCATCTTGGCCATCTTCTCCTGGCTCCCGCAATGTGTGGCCTTCTTGGCTTTCAACTCTTCGGCTACCTTCAAAGCAGCCGCATTACTAATCCTCGCTTGTTCATTGGCTCGGGCAAGTTCCGCCCGCAAGGCTTCCACGGTGGCAGCTCCATATGCAGTCACAACATATGTCTGAATCAAAAAGGGTTGGGGGTTCTCTCTCGAGTTTTAGTACTTTGGACAACCCTTCTATTCTCGCTAAGCTTATAAAATAAGGATTTTATGGAAAACCCTACTGGAGTTATCAATGAGAATCTTAATAATTTTGATGAAGATGATTCCAGAATTTTTCGTTATTTACGTGATGAATCTTTGAAAGAAGCTTGGTATAGACTATTAAGGATCAGGGCTAGCTATGTGCCTCAATACCAAATTGAAGTTTACTTAAAAAGCTTTTATATTGCCCTTCCTTCTTCTTTTAAGCATGTCTTAGATTCTATATTTGAAGAAGGCTTTCTTGAAGGGGATGCCGTTGACACTTATGAAAATATGAAAACCATATTTGGTCACCCCATGAATGAGAAAGTTGAATCTACATCTGTTTTGCTCTCTTACCAAAACGAACCTATCAAAGAGATGAAGGCTAGCTTAGATACAAATTTCCGTAACATACTTAATCTTTCTTCTACCATTAATATCCATGTGCTTTATAAAAATAGAAAGATTAATTCCATAGAAAGCAAGTTTACTCTTTTCTTCCCTAAAACCAAAGATGGAAATACCTAGATCTATCCTTGCTTTTTATGCCTAGCTAGGGCGTTAAACGATAGCGCTTGTTGGGAGGCAACCCAATTTTATTTTTATTCCTTGCTTTTTTCTCCTGTTTAGTAATAAATAATTTATCTAGCCTCTATTTTGGTTGTGTTTTTTGTGTTTAATTAGTGTTTGAGCCAAGTAGAACCGTTGGGAAGACTTGGGGAAAGTCTTGTTAATCTTGCTGTAAAAAACAGAAACTTTAGCGCTCACGAGAACTGCTGCCATTTTTATTTGAAAAGTTATATTTAGTTAATTATTTTTGTATATGATTAATAGATAAATTCCTCACGTACAGAAATTTATTTTAGAATTTTTGGGGTTCCAGATCTTGCGTTAGCTACAGATTACTACAGACTGTTCTGTTTTTGACAGATTCTGTTTTTGTGTGTTGTTTGCTTATTTTGATGAATCTATGGCTAGTAAAATAGTTTATAAACCATAGAGAAGTTGGAATACAGTACGTTTAACACCAATATAAATAAATAATGAGTTAATTACAGTACCTTGAAGTGGTATTTTGTTTTCTTTCGCTAACGGAGCTCACGAGATTTTCTACTTTAAGTTTTGTGTTGTGAAGTTTTCAAGTTTTGGGTAAGGATTTGATGGATTATGGAACAAGGAGTGATGAGAACCTAAGCTTGGGGATGCCCATGGAACCCCCAAGATAATCTAAGGACTCCAAAAAGCCAAAGCTTGGGGATGCCCCGGAAGGCATCCCCTCTTTCGTCCACTTCCATCGGTAACTTTACCTGGAGCTATATTTTTATTCACCACATGATATGTGTTTTGCTTGGAGCGTCTTGTATGATTTGAGTCTTTGCTTTTAGTTTACCATAATCATATTTTCTATACTCACCTTTTGAGAGAGACACACATGATTCAGAAATTATTAGAATACTCTATGTGCTTCACTTATATCTTTTGAGTTATATAGTTTTGCTCTAGTACTTCACTTATATCTTTCAGAGCACGGTGGTGGATTTGTTTTATAGAAACTATTGATCTCTCATGCTTCACTTAGATTATTTTGAGAGTCTTAAATAGCATGGTAATTTTCTTAAATAATCCTAATATGCTAGGTATTCAAGATTAGCAAAAACTTTCTTATGAGTGTTTCGAATACTAAGAGGAGTTTGATGCTTGATGATTGTTTTGAGATATGGAGGTAGTGATATTAAAGTTGTGCTAGTTGAGTACTTGTGAAATTGAGAAATACTTGTGTTGAAGTTTGCAAGTCCCGTAGCATGCACGTATGGTAAGCGTTATGTAACAAATTTGAAACATGAGGTGTTCTTTGATTGTCCTCCTTATGAGCGGCGGTCGAGGATGAGCGATGGTCTTTTCCTACCAATCTATCCCCCTAGGAGCATGCACGTAGTGCTTGGTTTTTGATGACTTGTAGATTTTTGCAATAAATATGTGAGTTCTTTATGACTAATGTTGAGTCCATGGATTATACGCACTCTCACCCTTCCATCATTGCTAGCCTCTTCGGTACCATGCATTGCCCTTTCTCACATTGAGAGTTGGTGCAAACTTCGCCGGTGCATCCAAACCCCGTGATATGATATGCTCTTTCACACATAAACCTCCTTATATCTTCCTCAAAACAGCCACCATACCTACCTATTATGGCATTTCCATAGCCATTCCGAGATATATTGCCATGCAACTTTCCACCATCCCGTTTATCATGACACGTTCATCATTGTCATATTGCATTGCATTATCATGTAGTTGACATCATATTTGTGGCAAAGCCACCGTTCATAATTTTTCATACATGTCACACTTGATTCATTGCATATCCCGGTACACTACCGGAGGCATTCATATAGAGTCATACCTTGTTCTAGTATCGAGTTGTAATCATTGAGTTGTAAATAAATAGAAGTGTGATGATCATCATTTAATACAGCATTGTCCCAAAAAAAGGCCAAATAAAAAAATGAAGGCCCAAAAAAGGGACAATGCTACTATCCTTTTTCCACACTTGTGATTCAAAGTAGCACCATGATCTTCATGATAGAGAGTAGTACGTGGCCATGGACGCATATACAAGCTACGAGATGCACATGCAGATCGTTGACATGAGGAACTGTCTTCTTTCTGACCCAAACAAGGGATCAAGCCGCATAGCAGTGGCGACATCATCACAAGAAGTAGATGACTAGACGATCGTTTCTCCTACTTTAGAATGCACGCAATTGTTTATTGAGGTGTGTGCGAATGATCTGTATAGTCACTTATGTAATTGGATGTTTATTTTAGTTATATATATACATGTTATTCTATTGTAGACAGAGCAAATCACACGGCTTATTAGCAGCAATCGTCTGTGTTATTATTGGTCTTCACACACATTTCTGATTACGGACCTATTTGCCGCATATCACACACACCTTGATCCGGCTGACCGTTTCTTTTGTGTTGCCTAATCACAAACAATCCATCCGAGTAAACCGTATGCTCTATATCGCACACGCCTTCATCAGGATACCCGTTTCTTTTGTTCCTCCTCATCGCAAACAGTTCAATGAGCTAAACGTATGCCCTGCATCACACACGCAACTAAAATCTAAACTGTGTTTGATAGCTTCGCCATCGCAAATGTTTTGCACCTTTTTTGACGGTTCTTTTACACCACCGTTTGCGATTATGGCATCGCACATATTTTTGTCGAAGGGTCTCTGATCGTAGTGTCGCATTTGGACCATCCTGTAGTAGTGAATGGCCCAAGATGATTATAGGCCCACATTTTGTCCCATATGAGTAACGGGCCAGCCTGAAGACCGACAACACTGAGATCCACTGAACCTTCCGGCCTAAATTACAGCATACCGACCAAAGAATAAACCTAGACTCTACAATAAAGAAATTACGGCATATTACATCCACTGGGAATCAAAGTTCGCTACCGGTGATAATAAAGCGCAACGTGACTGTGGATTACATACAATGGGCATCAAAGGTCGCCACCAGTGCATATAAACGTGCTGAAAAAAGAATATACAAAACTGAGAGCACTTCAGAAGGCACTAGGCCTGGCCAGGACGGTCCCGCAAGCAGCCGAACAAGCTGACGAGACCTCAGTTGTTTCAACGACAGATGCTCCATCCCTAGCTGTATGGCACCATAGTGCACAAGGCAGTCCTCTGACATCTTTTGTGCATCTTTGACTTCAAGTCAGAGCTGAGCTGAATCAAGCCTTTCCGCTTTAAGTTGAGACTGAAGAAGTCGAACTAATTGAGGCAGCGACTACACAAAGGTTGTCTTAGACCTGCTGGTGAGTAGCTTCAACTCACTGTCTTCATCAAGACATGACCTTGGGGTCATCTCGCTGTCCTCAATATGATTTGGCTCACTATCTTCCCTAAAGTTCTGCCTGGCATAAGAGATACGACTCTGAAAGAGAAAGAAGGAGACACGTAACAGGTTTCACAATTATATAAGCAAATAAATGGATCTATTCTGCATAAGGAACATGTTTTTACACCTACAATTTAAAACTGGTAGTTGTTGCAAACATCCAATCAGATGTAAACAACAAAGTAAGCAGCAGTGGAGGAAATGATGCATATCCAACTCTATACTAGAACAAAGTTTGAAGTCTTGAGAAGGATGAACTTACGTTACATGTTAACACGGGCTGGACAAAGCCCTTCTGCATGTTGATGGAAGGATAATTCAATAAATTCCCCAAAGAAAATTCTTTATTAGCGTTGCCATTATTCTACATTTTGCAAAGAGTAAATATAGATCAAATAATATTGGAAGAAACAGAGGATAATGAAGCTCAGGTGCAGACTGATGATACATAATCAACTATTAATTAATGAAGTACAGGGTTACAAGGCAAAAGGTACTGACAAGAGGAATGCAGACATCAACGTGCAGTGGCATTGGCTTTATTCAACATTTTGGTAAGAGTAAATGTAGATATGATAATTTGGAGAAAGTGGAGGGCAGGGCAGATAAGATGGAGAGTAATGCTAGACAATCAACTATCTTGCGATGCAAGTACAGTAATACCACCACTGTCCGTTATTACTTGTCTCTCAAATGGATGTATCTAGCACTATTAAGTTCTAAATACATCCAATTGATCAACAATTAATTCGATACAGAGGGAGTACATGACAACATGTACTTACATGAGCAATCCAAAACTTCATAACCATTGTGTTAATTCTACATTTATCTAAGAGTAAATATAGATCTTATAATTTCAAGCAAAGGGAGGATAAAGAAGCGAACATTTACAGTGATGCTACATAATCAAACAACAATGAGTGTAAGTATGCTGAAAAAGGGCAAGAGGTACTGACAAGAGCAATGCAGAGCCCAGTATTGTCGTGAGATCCTATGATCCTTTGAGCAAGGAGATTCATCTAAAATTAGTTTTTATACAAGAGAGAAGGTAAGGCACACGCAGAAATTTAGGAGTTCAAATTTAGAATTGATATCATAGACAGTACCTAACGCTGGGCTCTCACCAGTTCTAATAGGGGTTTGGCCAGTGGAGTAGGGGTAAAGTGTGGTATAGTTGGGGCTATGTTTTCTGTGGCTGCTGATCTATCTGATTTATCAGGTATCACTACCTTTTCCAAATACCTAGTTTGTACTCCTTGAGGATCTGCACTCACCCTCTTCCTTTTGGACATCTATTACGAAAGAACAACATTTGACTGGAAAAACATAGTATGACGACACATGGAAAAGGTACAGAAAATGGATAGGTATGTTATATACTCATATACGATGCTTAAACTAAATAGATGGTGTAACAAAGTAGAAGTAATGCAAGAGGTCAGATGCAAAATATGTGCGACCAATACAACCTTGCCAAGTTAGAGCAAGCACCTTGATGGGTGAATAAGATAGGCCATCCTCCACCATACCAAGTTCGTTAGCCAGTGGATTCTTCCAAAATATTCCTCTCGTGCGCCCATTCTCATATTCATTTTCATAATGTTCAATACCTGACATGCATGAAAACATAAAAGCAAGTGAGATTATCTTTGTAATGCAGAAGTGATTCTAATCCAATACTTCCTCCCTGTAAACCCCTTTGTGCTATCTCTGCAATTCTTCTGAGAGATGCCATGCATGCTGTAATTTGGTGTGTGCATTAATATAATGTGGCCTACTACTCAAAATATGAGAGCTCCAGAACTGATGATACTTCGCAGATGACAGCTTCAACATATAGTAAAGAAGAACAAGTCGACCTAACCTGACCGATTCAAAATATACTAAGGGAGAACAACTCAACCGGACTAGTCAATCGCAAATGTCTCTGCTACTCTTCCCAACAAGGAACATACTTATTAAAGAAGAGAAGAGGATCATCTTAAAGAAGAGAAGAGGATCATCTTAAAGAAGAGCAGAAGAGCAAGCAGATTGAAGATATCACGAGTCTTTCTATACAATGTCGGTTGCCCACCCATGATGAACCAGAGAGCACAGAGAAACAATATTCCTTCCGGTCTCTCCATATGTGGCTCGCATGCATTTAGAAACTAAAGTAGCAACATTTAACTGACCAATTAAACATCTCTCAGTTTTACTAATATCAGCATAATGTCGGATTTGAATTTTTACAACTAAGCTTGTTTAGCTCGATGGGTGGAGAAGTGCTATTACGACACGAACCACGTATGCTGATCGTGGTCATCATAAAATGGGGAAACCGTAAGCATGATGAGTATAGTGTTGACCATGGCAGTGGGATGGCAGATCTGAAGCTGCAAACTGCGCAAATGGTAGTTAGCAACCGATGTTTGCTTTGAAATAACAACTAAGATTTGGTATGGACAAGAAAGTATAGTCAACAAGTGACAAGGAATGCAATTCTGCTGTCTCTCTATATGTCACGACATGCATTTGGAAACTCAAGTGGGACCTTTAGCTAACCAATTAAATGTGTTTGTTAACTAATATCAGTATCATATCACGATCATATTTGAACAACTAGGCTTTGGAATTTGAGCGTTGTGTTGTTTAGCTTGAAGGGTGGAGTAATGCTAGTACAACATAAAGCACCTACGCAGATCATAGTAGAGTAGATAAAAGGGGAAACCGTAAGCATCAAGAGTAAAATCAGGAAAGTGGAACTAGCTGGACTAGTGGGTGGTGCACATGCTTTTCAAAACGAATATAGGAACATTAGGTGACCAATTAAACGTTCTCTATTTTAGTAATATGAGCATCATATCATATTCATATTTCAACACCTAAGCTTTGGAATTGTGAGTGGCACGTTGTTTTGCTTGATGGGTTGAGGTCTTGAGGAGCAGTGCTATCACGACACAAAGCACCTACGATGATGGTAGTGAATATAAAGGGGGGAAACCATAAGCTTTACGAGTATAGTGACCGTGCCATGGCGGATCTGAAGGTGCAAACTGGATAAAGCTACTTCACAACCAATGTTTGCTTTCAACTAGCCACTACGATTTGGTACGGACAGTACAGTAAACAATTTACGATCTATTTTCCAGGTGAGATCAATTACTTAAGCACATATGGAAGAGTACCACTTCTCTTGCGACGCCGTGTAGGCCCCTACTGATACGTTGAGGGTGATGTGGGTGCGATGGCTGTCAGCAGTGGGGAAGAAGACTTTAGATGGTAGACGGACGGGTCAGGGGATAAATCATGTTGCCGTGGACGAGGCGGTCGTAGGAGCGGCAACGACAAGGTGGAAGACGGTGTCGATGAAGCGAGAGGACGCGATGAAAGGATCCTGGTCCGGCGCCGTGGATGAGAGACGTCCATCTCTTGCAGTGGATGACGGGGTAGGGGTAGCGGCTCCGGCAAGGTGGAGGATGGGGTGGCAGACGGAGGAGGCTGGCCGCAGTGGGGAGGTTGTTGTGGCGCCGATGGTGCATGAATGGGGAAATGGAGGGGGAGGGGGGATCTCAAACTTTGGGACGCGCTTGTCTGAAATGTGGGAAAGTTACGAACTTACCCCCATTTAAAATTTCGGACATCACGTCAGTTGGGGATAGGACGGTAATCTCGCATCTCCCAAATATTTGCCAGTAGCGATTTCGGGCCAGGAGAGGGTGTTTTGCCACCCATGGTGTATGAACGGGGCTGACAGGTAGGGCGGTTGTGTCACGTCCGAGGGAAGTTAGACATCTTCCCCTATTTAAAATATTTGTTTGCATCGATTTAGGACAAGGAGAGTTTTTTTTGCCCCCCACTGTGTATGAATGGGGAAATGGAGGGAGAGACACATGTCTTTCGGATGAGCTTGAATCAAATGTGTTTTGCCGCCCATGTTTGGCGCCCACCGTGTCTGAATGGGCTCAGAGGCGGTTGTGTCACGTCTGATTGAAGTTACTAGTCTACCCCTATTGATAGCAGTGTAAATCCGGTCGGTAAGGATGTCAAAGTGTCAGGGGTAGACAGTAATTTCCAGCTCACGAACACTTGCTTAAGGCAGCCCACAAATGATAGTGGGTGTTTAGCCGTTTCATTCAAAACTTGGGAGAATTAGCATTCACGTTTGCCCTGGGCCCTGGCAACTAAATTCAAATCCAATTTGTATTCGATTACGAATATCCACAGATAATTCTACGTTTTGTTATTTATTTCTTCAAAACCACAACAAAGATTTATTCCACCTTTATATATGATTATGATTCAGAAATGCTGTGATCTTCGAATTCAATAGGTTGGATACACTTTGAGTCAAACATTTATTTCATCCAATACAATATGCTCACACGAAAAACAGTTCACCTTATGTCAATCATGCAAGTACTGAGGATTACCTCGCTTAAAAAATTCGGATCATTACAACACATGGACGACATAGGGGGTCTTACAGCATAATCCATTCAGAGACATGATACAACATGCAAGTACAATAATCTATTGAAAATTTCAACTGGTATATAAAGAAGAACTGGGATTACCTTGGGCTTCAGATAGCAGAAACAGCAGGACCTCCTCCGTCTTCAAATGCAACATTCTTCTTCCTCCAATTCTTGGGTTGCTTGCATAATGTGTGCAGCTAATTGCATCATTTACAGCCTCAAGATCAAGATTACCTCATTCATGGCAGCCATACCATCTCTTTGTGCCTCTAGTAGAGCCTCAAGAACTATAATATCTATGCTCAGACTGCTCGTCGGCGGTGTTGCCTCTGAACTGCTACCATCTGGTAACATGGATGGCGCAATGCTTCCACAAATAGATTCTGGGGTTGTACATTGTGTCCTAGTGTGAACGGCACCCTGAAAGGTTTCCGCTGGACATAAGTAAGAGATAGTTATCACATGATCCAGGCAGTAAGTTTACATGGTAAATGACATACGAATTATTGCCGAGCATGGCAAGCTATATTTAAATGGTTCGAAGCAGCACCAGTCGAAAAGAAATTAAAATGGTAAGGTGAAACTAGGGATGTAAGTGGCAAATAAACGACATCCGCCAGTCCCATCTAGTTAGTTTTGCTAGCTCCCTAGTTCATTTTCCTCAAAAAACAAAAACTCTTTTGAACTATCATACCACTAGTGGACTTTAATCGGGATTAAACGGGACCCAGTTGACATCCCTAGTTGAAAGGGAGTGTACCACCGCTATAATTAAGTTGCCAACGCATCTATGCAGTTCAAATAATCTGAGAAAGCACTTAACGGTGTGGCCTCATAGAAACTACGAAGACAGTCTTGTGATGAAGTTCAGAGGAAAAGTTAAGGACTCAAATGAACTAGGCATGCATTTCTTTATGATAGTACAATAGGCACTACTGACTGATACGTCCATTTTGCATCATGCTTTTATATCGATATTTATCGCATTATGGACTGTTATTTCACTTTATGTCACAATACTTATGGCTATTCTCTCTTATTTTACAAGGTTTACACAAGGAGGGAGAATGCCGGCAGCTGGAATTCTGGTCTGGAAAAGGAGCAAATATTAGAGACCTAGGGCCTGTTCGGGAGCCCTCCACTCCACAACTCTGCTTCTGGAGCTGGCGGAGCGGCAACGAACGCGTCAACTCCGCGGATTAAATAATCCGGAGCAGAGCGGCTCGTAGTAGAAATTGCCGGAGTGGCGAAAGTGGTGCTCCGGGCGCTCCATCTCGTGCCTCGTAGCAAATTGGCCCAGGAGTTGAGTGTATTTTACCCACCAATGCCATTACTTACCGGTTCGGGAGATAAAACAGGAAACAGAACCACACTAATCTCTCGTCCTCACCTGTACGCCCCTGATTCTCTTTCTCCACGTGCATGGCTGTAGTCCTCGAGGAGCTGGAGTTGGGGGCCGAACGTTTTGCCAAATTATAAAATGTCCAGGTAGAGTTGGGAGTTGAGAAGCAAGGAGTGGAGTTGAGAATTTAGAGGAGCAGAGGGCTGCCGAACAGGATCCTATTCTGCGCAACTCCAAAAGTCCTGAAACTCCACGGAACATCTTAAAAGAAATAAAGAAAAATCAACGCCAAAGATGAAGGCCAGGGGGGCCACACCCTTCTCACGAGGGTGGGGGCGCCCCCCCTAGGGCGCGCCCCCTACCTCATGGGCCCCCTGGTGGCTCTCCGATGCCCATCTTCTCCTATATGAGGTCTTTCGATGAGAAAAATAAGGAGGAACTTTTCGGGACGAGACTCCGCCGCCACAAGGCGGAACGTTGGCGGATCCAATCTAGAGCTCCGGCAGAGCTGTTCTGCCGGGGAAACTTCCCTCCCAGAGGGGGAAATCATCACCATCGTCATCACCAACGCTCCTCTCATCGGGAGAGGGCAATCTCCATCAACATCTTCACCAGCACCATCTCATCTCCAAACCCTAGTTCATCTCTTGTATCCAATTCTTGTTTCAAAGTCCGGGATTGGTGCTAGTAGGTTGCTAGTAGTGTTGATTACTCCTTGTAGTTGATGCTAGTTGGTTTATTTTGTGGAAGATCATATTTTCAGATCCTATATGCATATTATTACCCCTCTGATTATGAACATGAATATGCTTTGTGAGTAATTACGTTCGTTCCTGAGGACAAGGGAGAGGTCTTGCTATGAGTAGTCATGTGAATTTGGTATTCGTTTGATATTTTGATAAGATGTATGTTGTCTAGCCTCTAGTGGTGTTATGTGAACGTCGACTACATAACACTTCACCATTATTTGGGCCTAGAGGAAGACATTGGGAAGTAATAAGTAGATGATGGGTTGCTAGAGTGACAGAAGCTTAAACCCTAGTTTATGCTTTGCTTCGTAAGGGGCTGATTTGGATCCACATGTTTCATGCTATGGTTAGGTTTACCTTAATACTTTTGTTGTAGTTTGGATGCTTGCAATAGAGGTTAATCATAAGTGGGATGCTTGTTCAAGTAAGAACAGCACCCAAGCACCGGTCCACCCACATATCAAATTATCAAAGTATCGAACGCGAATCATATGAACGTGATGAAAACTAGCTTGACGATATTCCCGTGTGCCCTCGGGAGCGCTTTTCCTATTATAAGAGTTTGTTCTGGCTTGTCCTTTGCTACAAAAGGATTGGGCCACCTTGCTGCACTTTATTTACTTTTGTTACTTGTTGCTCATTACAAATTATCCTATCACAAAACTATCTGTTACCACTTATTTCAGTACTTGCAGAGAATACCTTGCTGGAAACCGCTTATCATTTCCTTCTGCTCCTCGTTGGGTTCGACACTCTTACTTATCGAAAGGACTACGATAGATCCCCTATACTTGTGGGTCATCACTGACATATTGGCCAACTCAGGTATAGCCTAACAAGTAACAAGCAAGCATTCAAATCAAGCAATACAACAAAGCAGAAAACTAAACTATTTATAATTCTGTAGGATTACAGGTTGAGGGCACAAACCAAGAAAGCAGCCCACACGCATTACATTTCACATGTACTAAAACACATTGGCTTACCATATGTTGCTATGAAGCCTCGCTGCTATTGCAATGTTCTTTGAAGAGATCGTCAGCATCACGTGGTTGCAAATCTAGTTGTTGTAGTTTATTCTACACCCTCTATTTAGGTAAAATTAATTTTAATCGCATGCACTGGTTTGAACTGATCATCAATGGTTCATCTAAACTAATGAAAGAAGGGTGTGTGCTTACACGACAATATATCTTCTTCACTCTATTTTTATGTTTGTTCGAGGTGCCAGCCCCAAAAGAACAAATATTTTGCTTGATGGGGTTGGCAACTCCATAATTAATAGAAGCATCAAATTAGTCATGCAACTTGGGAAGATCAAGAACACAAAAAAGTAATGAACAGAGGCTCGGAGCAGTGATGTAATAGCTAGCATCAGAAAATGTCGGGTAAAACAAACAAAAAGCACCAGAACCACATGCTAGTTTGCTGATGTGTAATTAATCTTAGAGAACATGAAGCAGTCTGATGGAACCAATAGGTGGCATCAGAACAACACCATTATCATAAATATAGCATGCAAGAAGTAAAATAGTAGTTAGTGATATCTAGGAAGTACAGTAATACTTAGGACAAAACTAAAGCATATTAACTATATGTGCATTGGTATGTAATTTTGCACATGTAACATGTTCACTGCCAGAAGTATGGCCCTACAGGTGCAAGCACAATAACGCGTCTCATGAAAAATTGAATGATGCCCTGAAGAAATTCAAAAGTGCGGTGCTTGTGCTAAGAAAGTGAACGTAGGCACCGGCCGTTGGATAATAGTACCTGATCTCGGCGGCGTATGTGTTTTGTTGTCATACTTGATAGCTAAGGATCATCAATGGTGCTCGTGTTGCGGTTGAGTTTGGGCCGGCTATCGCCATCACTGAAGCGGCTCCGGTGCTTCGATTGCAGCGCCTGTCGACATACAAGAAAGCTCATCTATGGTAAGTGAAGAGTTGCACGATAAAGAAGAGAAAAACCGAAGGAGTACAAATCAAAATAACCTGATGAGGATGCGTCGTCAGTAAAGCAGGGCCGGTGGAGTTGAATATTGCGTCCGAGGAGCGGGTCCAGTGCAGTGGACGAAGGCTTCGGTAGGCGCGGTGTACAGTGCTTTCGGTGAGGCGGATCTGTTGCGGTGGACGAGGGCTTGTATGAAGGGCCAGCGATGGGGCGGACAAGGGAATCAGTGAAGGGCCTACACGTGGTGGACGAGGGCGCCGATTAAGCAGATCTGGTGCGGTGGACCATGATGTCGGTCAAGGAGATCTGGAGCGATGGACAAGCCAGTCACTGAAGCGGCTCCGGTGAAGTGGTGAGTTGGTTGTTGGGGGTTCCAAGGTGCGGAAGGTTGATCCGGCGGGGTGTGAGGTCCACCGTTGCGGCGGAGGACTAGATTCGGTGGCTTGCCATGGTTGGGGGGTCGGGGTGGGGAAGGGGAGGGGCTCTGGGAAAGAATGTTGGGGGCAAAGAGGGGAAAACAATGGAGTTACCAAAGCAGCCCTTTTCCTTTCATGTGGTAGGGGTAAAACAGGAATATCGTAGGGCTAAACTTTTGGGCGCGAGATATTTCAATGTGAGCGGGAAGTTCGAAAGCTTTTGGTGCCTGAAATTATAAGTGTTCTGCTCTTGTACGGCCAACTATGATATCATGGCCGAGAATTTATTTGTTTTGCACGCAAAAAGTGCAAGTTTTGAAAATCAATGTCTCCAACTCGAAACTTAGATTGTCCATTCAATTCAAATATGGATCATTGAGCTAGTGTAAGCAAATACCATCATACGATCCAATTCAAATGAAATTCCAAATGTGTTTATCCTAAATATGATGACAAAAGCAAAAATGTGTATGTGTATGAATAAAGTGGATGATTATAAAGTTTGAACATGCCCGTATGTGTGTATCTCTAGGTTTGATATATGAATTTGAAATCACGAAATCCCGGCTTAAAAATGCACCTCCGTTTAAATGAATTACAAAAGCTAATGATGGAGTGGAATTCCAAAATTCCAATCTTAGGTTTGTAATTCTGGTACATCAAGGTATATCACGCATGTTCAAAAGTATTGTTATCTCATAGTCCAAACTGTGAAACAAATTTATCAACCATGAGGCACACACTATTGACCATATATATCTCAATTACGCTAAAGTCCCTCAAATATAGACACCTCACTCATTATCTGAAGCCAACCCCACCCCACCCCCTCCATCGCCCCCCACACACATGTCGTTCTCTCCCCCAGACACGAACACACAAGCACATTAACACCCCCCTCTCTTCTAAAGTCCGTCCGGACCCCAATATAGGTCTCTTATCACTTTGTCTCTCGGGCATGCACACATATCTTCCCCCACTCTCTAGGTCTCCCGGCATCTCTCTTTCCCAAGCACACACACTATGTAGAGTGTATCTTTCCCATACACACAAAACGTCGCCCCCAAACGTCTATCTCCCTAGTTATGTGGTTCTCGCACACTCACCTCACACACCACTGTGACGCCCCCGATTTGACCGTACACTAATCATGCACGCAAATGTGTACGATCAAGATCAAGGACTCACGGAAAGATATCACAACACAACTCTACAAATAAAATAAGTCATACAAGCATCATATTACAAGCCAGGGGCCTCGAAGGCTCGAATACAAGAGCTCGATCATAGACGAGTCAGCGGAAGCAACAATATCTGAGTACAGACATAAGATAAACAAGTTTGCCTTAAGAAGGCTAGCACAAACTGGGATACAGATCGAAGGAGGCGCAGGCCTCCTGCCTGGGATCCTCCTAACTACTCCTGGTCGTCGTCAGCGGGCAGCACATAGTAGTAGGCACCTCCGGTGTAGTAGGAGTCGTCGTCGAAGGTGGCGTCTGGCTCCTGGGCTCCAACATCTGGTTGCGACAACCAGGTAGAAGGGATAGGGGGAAAAGAGGGAGAAAGCAACCGTGAGTACTCATCCAAAGTACTCGCAAGCAAGGAGCTACACTACAACTCCAAGTCGTCCTGTTACCGAAGATCACGGCTATTCGAATAGATTAACTTCCCTGCAGGGGTGCACCACATAACCCAACGCGCTCGATCCCATTTGGCCGGACACACTTTCCCGGGTCATGCCCGGCCTCGGAAGATCAACACGTCGCAGCCCTACCTAGGCACAACAGAGAGGTCAGCACGCCGGTCTAAATCCTATGGCGCAGGGGTCTGGGCCCATCGCCCATTGCACACCTGCACGTTGCGTACGCGGCCGGAAGCAGAACTAGCCCCCCTTAATACAAGAGCAGGCTTACGGTCCAATCCGGCGCGCGCCACTCAGTCGCTGACGTCACGAAGGCTTCGGCTGATACCACGACGTCGAGTGCCCATAACTATCCCTGCGTAGATGGTTAGTGCGTATAGGCCAGTAGCCAGACTCAGATGAAATACCAAGATCTCGTTAAATGTGTTAAGTATCCGTGAACACCGACCAGGGCCAGGCCCACCTCTCTCCTAGGTGGTCACAACCTGCCCTATCGCTTCGCCACAAAGATCCACACAAAGGGCCGTTGGGACAAAGTTCCTTTCAGCCCCCAATCCGTGAATCATTCGCGGGTGCTCCACAAGCCGACCCATCTTTCGTCACCACATGTATCATGTATAAAGTATATAGTATATACCCGTGATCACCTCCCGAGTTATCACGGCCTGATAATATAGCATGGCAGACGGACAAAAATGTATGGCCACTGATGATAAACTAGCATCCTATACTAAGCATTAGGATTGCAGGTAAAGGTAACAACAGTAGTAGCAAGGACAGGCTATGCATCAGGATAGGATGAACGGAAAGCAGTAACATGCTACACTACACTAATGCAAGAAGTAGAGAGAAGAGTAGGCGATATCTGGTGATCAAGGGGGGGGGCTTGCCTGGTTGCTCTGGCAAGAGAGAGGGGTCGTCAACTCCGTAGTCGTACTGGGTAGCAGCGGCGTCGGTCTCGGTGTCTAGCGAGAGAAGAGGGGGAAGAAACAATAAATATAATGCAAACAGATGCATAATGATGCATGACATGACAAAATGTGATGCTAGGTGTGCCCTAACGCGGTACGAGGGGGTACCGGTGAAGGGGGAAAACATCCGGAAAAGTATTCCCGGTGTTTCGTGTTCTCGGACAAATGAAACGGAGGGGGAAAGTTGCGTGTTCGCTATGCTAGGGATGCGTGGCGGATGAACAGGCTGCGTATTCAAATTCGTCTCGTCGTTCTGAGCAACTTTCATGTATAAAGTATTTTCATCCGAATTACGGATTAAAAGATATGATTTTCTAAAGATTTCAATCATTTTCTGATTTTAATTATTTATTTAAACCCAACATTATCCAGAACAGTGAATGATGACGCAAGCATGACATCAGAGTGATGTCAGCAGGTCAACTGGTCGGTTGACCAGTCAAACAGACAGGTGGGTCCAGTGGGACCCACATGTCATTGTCTGTTATCTAATTAACCAGGTTAATTAGTTTAGTTAATCAGATTAGTTATGTTAATTAATCAAAGTTAATTAGGTGAAACTAGTTAATTAGGCTAATCTAATTAGGATTAATTAAGTTAATTAAATAATTAATTAATATTTTTATTTAGTTTTTTTAATCTCTTTTTTATTATTATTAAACGTTCTGGGGCGGGGGGCCCACTTGTCATTGGCCCTGGGGGCCTAGTGGGTTTGCGGGTGCGGGCGTTGGGCGTCGGCGCCCAGATCAACAGGAAGGGGGGGGGGGGGCAGCCACGGGCGTGGCGAGGCCGCCGGCGCCCACGACGCCGGCCAAGGGAACGGAGGGCGGCGCCACGGGAGGGCGGCAAGAGCAGCAGCAGGGGAGACGGCCATGGTGGGCGCGCACGAGACGGGGCGCGTGCGAGGCGGTGAGCCGTCCGAGCGTACAGGGGAGAGCAGCACAGCGGGCGCAGCGGGGAGCGCGTGGGTGGCCGCGGCGGGGTGTGCGAGCGCGGCCGGTGGCGAGCGACGAGCGGCGGCCGCCGGGTGCGCGCGGCGATGCAGGAACAGGGGCGGGGCGCGACGCAGCACGCGAGCGGAGCGCGGGTGCGGAGCTGCGCGAGCGAGGAAGGTCCAGGGCACAGGCGACGCGCGGGTGCTGGGGCACGCGAACTCGCGCGGTGGCGCGTCGAGCAGGGGAGGGAAGGAGAGGGGGGGCTCACGGCGCGGAGTAGGGTTCGTGACAACGGGTGCCGGGGAGGAGGATGTAGACGGCGTGACGGAGAGGAGCAGGCCGGCGAGGGGGGGGGGGGTCCGGCGACGGGAAGGTCGAGGCGGAGGCGCGGTCCAGGCGGCGACGTGCGCGCGGGGGAGAGGGGCGAGGGGATTGGGATCTCCTCCCGATCCAGATCCGAACGAGGGGAGTGGGGGGGAGCGAGTGGGGCGACGGGGTGGTTAGGGTTTCGGGGATGAGTGGGATAAGGGAGGCGTGGGGGGAGGCCGGTTGGGCTTGCGGCCGAATGGGCCGGCCTGCTGGGCCGAAGCCCAGTGGGGGCCTTTCTCTTTCTTTTCCTTTTTTTGTTTGTTTTCTGTTTTCACAGTTTCTTTTCTGTTTTAATTCAATTTAAAACATTTATGCATTTTATAAAACTGTATCTCCTACACCATAATTATCTATGTAATATTTAGTACAAACCGAACATTTTAGTTTAATATTTTGAAAACTTTTGTCGTTTGACTTATTTAGGGTTTAAATTTGAAACGGTTTTGAATTAACCCGAGATTAATTACAGTGACAGAGGTGACGTGTCACCATTAACGTGAGATCACTGTAGCATGATTATCCGGGCGTTACAAATCTCCTCCACTACAAGAAATCTTGTCCCGAGATTTAGGAGGTAGAAGGAAACAGTGCGGGGTATTCATCACGAAGACGATCCTCGCGTTCCCAGGTGGCTTCATCTTCAGAGTGATTCAACCACTGGACCTTGAGGAACTTGATCGCCTTCTGACGTGTGCGGCGTTCGGCTTGGTCGAGAATGCAGACCGGATGCTCTTTATAGGAGAGGTCCTGTTGCAATTCAAGCGCTTCATGATCCACTGCTCGGATTGGGTCCTTGAAGCAGCGTCGGAGTTGTGACACGTGGAACACATCGTGAACCTGAGAAAGGTTCAGCGGAAGCTCCAGTTGATATGCCACTTTCCCACGCCTTTCGAGAATAGTGAAGGGGCTGATATAGCGGGGAGCTAGCTTTCCTTTGATCCCGAAGCGGTGTGCACCCTTCATTGGTGTAACTCGAAGATAAGCCTTTTCGCCAGGTTGGTAGACCATGTCTTGGTGATGACGGTCATACTGACTTTTCTGACGTGACTGAGCAGTCTTGAGATTCTCGCGAATAATGCGAACTTGTTCTTCAGCCTGTTGGATAATATCCGGACCGAAGAGTGGACGTTCCCCAGTTTCTGACTAGTTCAGAGGGGTTCGACACTTTCGTCCATATAGCACTTCGAAGGGGGACATCTTCAGACTAGCTTGATAGCTATTATTATAAGAGAACTCGGCATATGGAAGAGATTCCTCCCATTTCTTGCCGAATGAGATTACACAAGCTCGAAGCATGTCTTCGAGAACTTGGTTGACACGTTCAACCTGTCCTTGCGACTGAGGATGAAACGCAGTACTGGACGACAGATGAGTCCCCATAGCTTCTTGGAAACTTGCCCAGAATCTTGAAGTGAATAAGCTGCCACGGTCTGAACTGATAACCGGTGGAATACCGTGAAGTGAAACAATTCTGGCCATGTAGAGAGTAGCAAGCTGACTAGCAGTGATTGTCTCTTTGACCGCCAGAAAATGTGCAACTTTGGAAAGCCGGTCAATGACGACAAGAATAGCATCATTACCTCTCTGCGATTTGGGAAATCCAGTGACGAAGTGCATTTCAACATGGTCCCATTTCCATTCAGGAATAGAGATAGGTTGCAGAGTTCCAGCAGGCCTTTGATGCTCTGCTTTGATTCGGCGACAAATGTCACACTCAGCAACATAACGAGCAATGTCCTGCTTCATATTAGACCACCAAAATCTTTGGCGAATATCCTGATACATCTTCGTACTACCAGGATGGATGGACAGAGGCGTATCATGAGCTTCTTGCATAACCCTTTTGGTCTTATCCAGGTTTTTCTTCGAACATGGTACCACTAGGCGGCCTTTGAAATACAAGGCGCCATCATCGGCGATAGTGAAGAATGAGGGCTTTCCTTCTGCTAGATGGCGTTTAATCTTATGGACTTCAGAGTCATAACCTTGAATAGTCTTTATACCATCTAAGAGATCTGGTACGACAGCTAGGGTATTTAGAGAACCCTTAGTAACAACAAGAAGATTCATCTTGTGAAACTCCGGGGGAGGGGGAGCGAGTTCTCCAGGAGGAACAATATGGAGGTTCAGCTTTCTAAATTCTTCAACAAGCGAGGGCTGAACTTTGTGAACCTGGAGGTGGTTGCAGTAAGACTTGCGGCTCAGGGCATCATCCATTACATTAGCCTTGCCGGGGGTATATGATATATCCACGTCAAAGTTTGCAACAGTCTCCATCCATCTTTGCTGACGGAGGTTCAGGTCTGGCTGAGTAAACAGATACTTCAGACTTTGGTGATCGGTGAAGATCTCGCAACGATTACCGAGAAGGTAGTGTCGCCACTGCTTCAGTGCATGAATGAAAGCAGCAAGCTCGAGGTCGTGAACTGGGTAGTTTTCTTCGTGAGGGCGCAATTGACGAGAGGCATAAGCAATCACTCTGCGCTCTTGCATTAGGACACAACCTAATCCTTGACGGGAAGCGTCGCAGTAAATGACGAAGTCCTTCTTAGTATCAGGTGGAGCAAGCACGGGGGCAGAAGTCAACTTGTCTTTGAGCGCCTGGAAACTTTCCTGACACTTGTCTGTCCATTCGAGCTTGACACCCTTATGCAACAGATTAGTCAGAGGCCTGGCAATCTTGGAGAAGTTCTCGACGAATCGACGGCAATAGCTGGCGAGGCCGAGAAAACTTCGGACTTGCTTCACATTCTTCGGAGGAGTCCAATCGAGAATAGCCTAAACTCGTTCAGGGTTGACGGCAATACCATTCTTGGAGATGACATGCCCAAGATAGGTTACTTCGGGGAGCCAGAATTCACACTTGGAATACTTAGCATACAGTTGATGCTCTTGAAGTTTTTCCAGCACAAGACGAAGATGTGTAGCATGTTCTTCTTCGTTCTTGGAAAATACAAGGATATCGTCCAAATAAAACACGACGAACTTGTCGAGGTAATCCATGAATATATAGTTCATCAGACGAGAGAAGGTGGCTAGAGCATTCGTTAAGCCGAATGACCTGACGGTGTACTCGTATGATCCATACCGAGTCACGAAGGCGGTTTTTGGGATGTCCTCTTCACGAACACGGATCTGGTGGTAACCCAACCTCAAGTCGAGTTTGGAGAACACTGATGAGCCAGCCAGTTGATCATAAAGATCATTGATCCGAGGAAGAGGGTATTTATTCTGAATGGTAGCTTGGTTTATAGGACGGTAGTCTTGGACTAATCGGTTTGTCCCATCCTTCTTCTTAACAAAGAGAGAAGGTGCTCCCCAAGGAGAGCAACTTGGGCGAATGAAACCTTTGACAAGAGATTTGGCGATTTCCTCCTTAAGCTCAATGAGTTCATGCGGCGGCATCTTATAGGGTCGTTTAGCTATAGGGGTGGTGCCGGGTTTCAAGTCGATGATGAACTCGACAGCTCTAGTAGGGGGAATCCCTGGAAGTTCTTCTGGGAAGACGCCTTGGAATTCACGAACGACGGGAATGTTTTCAATGCCCTCGAGTGGTGCAGCGTTCAACGCATTCAAGGCATAAAGTCGTGCCTCGGCGTTCTGAACTAGATGAGCTTGGTAAGCTATTATTTCGTCTGAAGGGTGTAGCAGATGGACGACCTTAGTGGCGCAAACTATAGAAGCAGTATGCGCTTTCAACCAATCCATTCCCAGAATGAGGTCGATGTTAGACGACTTCAGGATAATGGGAGAGGCATAGAATTCCAGCCCTTCGATTTCCACGGGGACATCGATGCCAACCAGTGAGGTTTGACATTGTCCCACGGGGGTTTTTACCAATACCGAAGTGTTCATCTCCTCACATTTAACGTCATGCTTGTATGCAAAATCTTCTAACATGAATGAATGCGATGCTCCTGAATCGAATAAAACAGATGCAGGTACTGAGTTTACGAGGAGTGTACCCATCACGGTAGCAGGCTGGTCTAGAACTTCATTGTGATCAACGTGGTTGGCATGAACACGACCATAAGACTTGGCATTGTTGTTGCGAGGCTGGTTGCTTCCACGGCCAGCTGTGGGGAGGGCCAGTTGATTCTGGTTCTGATTGCAATCCCTAGCACGGTGACTTGGCTGACCACACTTGTAGCAGAGACCATTACTGGGAGTGGGAACAGGAGCTTGTGGTGGTGGAGCTGGAAGTATTGGCTGCCTAGTCGGAGGAGCAGGCAGACGAGGTGCAGCATAGGTCTGCCTTGGGACAGGTGCATTCGGCTGGTACATGCTGTTGGGAATCCATATCTTGCGCTTCTGCGAAGACGGCCCGAAGATGAGCCCGTGTCACGGTTGCGCCGGTGAGAGCTCTGGTATTCCTGCCCAGTTTCGACATTGATGGCTTTGTTCACCAGAGTGGCGAAATCAGCAAAGTCATGCACTAGAAGTGCGAGCTTGATGTCAGCTTGAAGGCCACCACGGAACTTCTCTTGTCTGCGTGCATCAGTTGCAATGTCCTCTTCAGCATAGCGGGACAAGTCCAGAAACTCCCGCTGGTAAGCTTCCACAGTTTTGTTGCCTTGCGTGAGGTTGCGGAACTCACGTTTCTTCTGGTCCATGACTCCCTGAGGAATGAAGCGAGCACGGAAGGCAGCTTGGAAGTCTGGCCAGGTGATGATTGTTCCAGCTGGCAGAGTACGCCTGTGGCTGTCCCACCATTGAGCCGCGGGTCCTTTCAGGAAGAAGGAAGCAAAGGTGACATAGCTGGCAGGGGCTACATCAGCAGACTCCATCTCATAGGTGATGTCACGGAGCCAGTCGTCAGCATCCAGAGGCTGAGTTGAGCTGCGGTACACGGTTGGGTTGAGGCGCATGAAATCTTGCAGAGTCACTTGGGTTGGCTGCTGGTTCATATTGGGGCGAGGAAACTGAGCCATAATATTCTCCATGAACTGACGATTCAGCTCAAACTGTTGCATCATCCCAGCCATGTACTCAGGCGGTGGTGGGGCGTTGCCACCACGACCACGACCACCTGGTCTAACCATCCTGCTAATATTTAATAGGGGTAGTTCAGCATTGAGAAATTTGCAAAAACAAGAATCATTCATGATGAAACATGCACAACGAAAGCAGCACGATAGATACTACATAGTAGTCGGCATGTCTTACAAAAGAGATCATGCATAGAGTTCGTTACACAGTGTTCAGTACATAGGCTAAGACATCATAGGCGGCACACAGGCTCGCGGCGAATCCATATAACACTAATAAGCAAGTCTACGTCAGTCCCATGCGGTACTGCGGAGGTAGGTGTAGCCCGACAGCTGGTAGTGATGCGAAGGGAAGACCTCCACACGAGTAGCCTGGGGTCCGCGGATACTCTGGTGCGGAACCCTATGCGCAGGTGGCAGGAGAGGGCCCAATGCAGGAGAGTAGCCTCCCACATCTGGCCAGCCGACGCCCTGGGGCATCACGGTCCGCGCAGGGTAGATCGCAGAACGCGACAGATCACCAGAGCGGACAGAGGGGTGCAACAGCGTCAGAGCACGATACAGGTGCTGACGGGTGGTGTACAACTCGTGGCGAAGAGCTCGGTTAGCTCTATCCAGCCCATCAGCATGCAGAACCAGGTTCTGATGGTAGAAGGGCTCTCGGGTGACAGTGGAGTAGGCAGCAGTGTAGTATCCCTCCGCACCAACATCGGATGCGATAGCAATGTGCCTGAAGGGGGAGGTGTCCAACTCCTGATACTCTCCAAGAAGACATGTCAGAGCAGCATAAGCAGCATCGTGGACCGCCATATCGATAGTCACTCCAACACCATGAGCAGTGTGCAGCACAGTAGTGGAGTCATACTCCCGAGAGTAGAGGTGGACGATGGCACGGTACTGCTCTTGGTTGAAGTCCTGATACTCCTCATAGACGGTGTACTCAGGGTGCCAGCGATAACCCAGATAGGTCATCATCTCAACCAACACAGCAGGTGATCCTGAGGCACCAATGGCCGTCGTGTGGCGCACGACCTGCCTCGTGGGTTCCATCTGAAAACAAAGATGTTTTCACAGGAGTCAAACGACAATGTGGATAATGTTCAAATACTACTCTAAAGAATAACTAGGGCTTATCCAACTTTGGGGTGAACGTGGTCACGGGATCCTAGTGTTAGAGTTAGTAAAATCGTTTAACCCGAGTAGGAGAGAGTTCAGTGTCCCAGAGTAAGGATTGAGGAGTAAAAGAGTCTAATACCACCCAGATGGCGATGTGGGCCCGTAAGGCACACAGCCATGTTAGTAAAAGTTTTTGTAATGTCTAGACTCATCTTCGGCCAAGGAGTGTGGAAGGGGGATTCCTACAGGCAGTCGGCTCTGATACCAACTTGTGACGCCCCCGATTTGACCGTACACTAATCATGCACGCAAATGTGTGCGATCAAGATCAAGGACTCACGGGAAGATATCACAACACAACTCTACAAATAAAATAAGTCATACAAGCATCATATTACAAGCCAGGGGCCTCGAAGGCTCGAATACAAGAGCTCGATCATAGACGAGTCAGCGGAAGCAACAATATCTGAGTACAGACATAAGATAAACAAGTTTGCCTTAAGAAGGCTAGCACAAACTAGGATACAGATCGAAGGAGGCGCAGGCCTCCTGCCTGGGATCCTCCTAACTACTCCTGGTCATCGTCAGCGGGCAGCACGTAGTAGTAGGCACCTCCGGTGTAGTAGGAGTCGTCGTCGAAGGTGGCGTCTGGCTCCTGGGCTCCAACATCTGGTTGCGACAACCAGGTAGAAGGGATAGGGGGAAAAGAGGGAGAAAGCAACCGTGAGTACTCATCCAAAGTACTCGCAAGCAAGGAGCTACACTACATATGTATGCATTGGTATCAATTGGAATAAGGCTATCATATGTGGACTGAACTGCAGAATGCCGGAATAAGAGGGGGATAGCTAGTCCTTTCGAAGACTACGCTTCTGGCAGCCTCCGTCTTGCAGCATGTAGAAGAGAGTAGACTGAAGTCCTCCAAGTAGCATCGCATAGCATAATCCTAACCGATGATCCTCCCCTCGTCGCCCTGTGAGAGAGCGATCACCGGTTGTATCTGGCACTTGGAAGGGTGTGTTTTATTAAGTATCCGGTTCTAGTTTTCATAAGGTCAAGGTACAACTCCAAGTCGTCCTGTTACCGAAGATCACGGCTATTCGAATAGATTAACTTCCCTGCAGGGGTGCACCACATAACCCAACACGCTCGATCCCATTTGGCCGGACACACTTTCCCGGGTCATGCCCGGCCTCGGAAGATCAACACGTCGCAGCCCTACCTAGGCACAACAGAGAGGTCAGCACGCCGGTCTAAATCCTATGGCGCAGGGGTCTGGGCCCATCGCCCATTGCACACCTGCACGTTGCGTACGCGGCCGGAAGCAGAACTAGCCCCCCTTAATACAAGAGCAGGCTTACGGTCCAATCCGGCGCGCGCCACTCAGTCGCTGACGTCACGAAGGCTTCGGCTGATACCACGACGTCGAGTGCCCATAACTATCCCTGCGTAGATGGTTAGTGCGTATAGGCCAGTAGCCAGACTCAGATGAAATACCAAGATCTCGTTAAACGTGTTAAGTATCCGTGAACACCGACCAGGGCCAGGCCCACCTCTCTCCTAGGTGGTCACAACCTGCCCTGTCGCTTCGCCACAAAGATCCACACAAAGGGCCGTTGGGACAAAGTTCCTTTCAGCCCCCAATCCGTGAATCACTCGCGGGTGCTCCACAAGCCGACCCATCTTTCGTCACCACATGTATCATGTATAAAGTATATAGTATATACCCGTGATCACCTCCCGAGTTATCACGGCCTGATAATATAGCATGGCAGACGGACAAAAATGTATGGCCACTGATGATAAACTAGCATCCTATACTAAGCATTAGGATTGCAGGTAAAGGTAACAACAGTAGTAGCAAGGACAGGCTATGCATCAAGATAGGATGAACGGAAAGCAGTAACATGCTACACTACACTAATGCAAGAAGTAGAGAGAAGAGTAGGCGATATCTGGTGATCAAGGGGGGGGGGCTTGCCTGGTTGCTCTGGCAAGAGAGAGGGGTCGTCAACTCCGTAGTCGTACTGGGTAGCAGCGGCGTCGGTCTCGGTGTCTAGCGAGAGAAGAGGGGGAAGAAACAATAAATATAATGCAAACAGATGCATAATGATGCATGACATGACAAAATGTGATGCTAGGTGTGCCCTAACGCGGTACGAGGGGGTACCGGTGAAGGGGGAAAACATCCGGAAAAGTATTCCCGGTGTTTCGTGTTCTCGGACAGATGAAACGGAGGGGGAAAGTTGCGTGTTCGCTATGCTAGGGATGCGTGGCGGATGAACAGGCTGCGTATTCAAATTCGTCTCGTCGTTCTGAGCAACTTTCATGTATAAAGTATTTTCATCCGAATTACGGATTAAAAGATATGATTTTCTAAAGATTTCAATCATTTTCTGATTTTAATTATTTATTTAAACCCAACATTATCCAGAACAGTGAATGATGACGCAAGCATGACATCAGAGTGATGTCAGCAGGTCAACTGGTCGGTTGACCAGTCAAACAGACAGGTGGGTCCAGTGGGACCCACATGTCATTGTCTGTTATCTAATTAACCAGGTTAATTAGTTTAGTTAATCAGATTAGTTATGTTAATTAATCAAAGTTAATTAGGTGAAACTAGTTAATTAGGCTAATCTAATTAGGATTAATTAAGTTAATTAATATTTTTATTTAGTTTTTTTAATCTCTTTTTTATTATTATTAAACGTTCTGGGGCGGGGGGCCCACTTGTCATTGGCCCTGGGGGCCTAGTGGGTTTGCGGGTGCGGGCGCTGGGCGTCGGCGCCCGACTGGGCGAGCGCCCAGATCGACAGGAAGGGGGGGGGGGGGGCAGCCACGGGCGTGGCAAGGCCGCCGGCGCCCACGACGCCGGCCAAGGGAACGGAGGGCGGCGCCACGGGAGGGCGGCAAGAGCAGCAGCAGGGGAGACGGCCATGGTGGGCGCGCACGAGACGGGGCGCGTGCGAGGCGGTGAGCCGTCCGAGCATGCAGGGGAGAGCAGCACAGCGGGCGCAGCGGGGAGCGCGTGGGTGGCCGCGGCGGGGTGTGCGAGCGCGGCCGGTGGCGAGCGACGAGCGGCGGCCGCCGGGTGCGCGCGGCGACGCAGGAAGAGGGGCGGGGCGCGACGCAGCACGCGAGCGGAGCGCGGGTGCGGAGCTGCGCGAGCGAGGGAGGTCCGGGGCACAGGCGACGCGCTGGTGCTGGTGCACGCGAACTCGCGCGGTGGCGCGTCGAGCAGGGGAGGGATGGAGAGGGGGGGCTCACGGCGCGGAGTAGGGTTCGTGGCAACGGGTGTCGGGGAGGAGGATGTAGACGGCGTGACGGAGAGGAGCAGGCCGGCGAGGGGGGGGGTCCGGCGATGGGGAGGTCGAGGCGGAGGCGCGGTCCAGGCGGCGATGTGCGCGCGGGGGAGAGGGGCGAGGGGATCGGGATCTCCTCCCGATCCAGATCCGAACGAGGGGAGTGGGGGGGGGAGCGAGTGGGGCGACAGGGTGGTTAGGGTTTCGGGGATGAGTGGGATAAGGGAGGCGTGGGGGGAGGCCGGTTGGGCTTGCGGCCGAAGGGTCCGGCCTGCTGGGCCGAAGCCCAGTGGGGGCCTTTCTCTTTCTTTTCCTTTTTTGTTTGTTTTCTGTTTTCGCAGTTTCTTTTCTGTTTTAATTCAATTTAAAACATTTATGCATTTTATAAAACTGTATCTCCTACACCATAATTATCTATGTAATATTTAGTACAAACCGAACATTTTAGTTTAATATTTTGAAAACTTTTGTCGTTTGACTTATTTAGGGTTTAAATTTGAAACGGTTTTGAATTAACCCGAGATTAATTACAGTGATAGAGGTGACGTCTCACCATTAACGTGAGATCACTGTAGCATGATTATCCGGGCGTTACAATCACCCCCACTGCAAACAAGCACACTTTGTCTCCTTGTGCACCCTCTCCTCTTTCTATCTCTCCCACATGCAGACCCGCCCCAGCTCCTTCCCTGTATACATATATGTCGTGACTCTTTCCATAGCTCCCTAATGTATCATCCTTCTCAATCTCGCATGTTGTTCTATACACCATCTATTCTACATCTCTCATGAAGTCCCTATCACACACACGATGACTTGCTTCCCTTGTGTCTCCGTACATAGGCCAATTTCGAACAACATCAACATTGTCTCCCTATCTAGATGCCACTTATGGACACAAACGACCCCTCTGCCCCCCTCTTTTCCTCCCTCCCTCCCTCTCTCTCTCTCTCACACACACACACACTCGATATCTCTTCCAAATAGTCTGCACCCCGCCCGCACCCATGCTATCCCGCTACTACACATGCCTTTGTCTCTCTTTGACACACATGTCACACCATTCCCCCTTCCCTTATACTCGGTTTACATCATTAGTGGTCTCTCTATTCCACATACACACACTCCCTCTCACACACAAATGCACGCACAAACACCCATCTATCTGGATCCTTCTTTTAAGACACACACCCTTGCATATTCTCTCCAGCTCTATGTATGTATATATCCCACCTCTCTAGCTCAGATGCACACCAAAATTCTCCATATCTCTAACTCACACACCTCTCCCCATGTCCACATGTGTATCTCACACACTCACTCTCTGATTATGTCTGTGTCTCCACGTTACACAACACAAATCCCCATGTACATGTCTCTCTCTATCCCCCACACACATAGACACAAAGAATCTCTTATCATTGCCTCAGTCTCTAGACATATCACACACGCACACTGTGTCTCTCTCTCCCTCTCTCGCAAACAAGCTCAACAAGGGTTTCCCCGTGAATAACATACCGTCTATTCATCAACAGTCGTGGCAGTACGGCGAACACGAGACGTGAAAAAGAATAAATCTACACGTGCGTAGACCACCTAGTATGACTACTAGGACTAGAGCAAGCCGAAAGCGCGGCGTTGTCACCCCCTCCTTATCGGTAACGGGAAAACCTTTATTTTACACATTCGAGAAGTCATTGTGCTAAGGACCCACATGCTGAGCCGTTGAATAGAATGTAGATCCTAGTTTACGGAAACAAGTATCGATAATACGTTTGTATCTCCATACTTATATTTCTTCTCTTATAAAAACTGAGTTGGTGATGATGGTATGCGTGCCATCTTGCAATAGACCGTCCGATCTATATCTGACGGATGGAAATTAAACTAAAAGATACCGACACCTCTCTCCACATTTGCAGACAAGGCCTTCCCTCATTCATCCTTATCTCCAACAACCTCATTGTTGAGTAATTAAAAAAGAAAGCCTCTGGAACAAACTGGCCTGGTGGCCGCTGCCGGCGTCGTCCATCCCCTTGCCTCCGCTAAGTCCGACCACCAATCACCACCACGCCCCACTCCTCTTCACCTTATCTCCTCTTTATCAAGATATCATTAGTTTCTACACATGGGATTACTCCCCCATGGGTCAATCACAACAAGTTTTTTATAAAAAAATGCATCTTGATGTTCTGTGCAATGCACGGACATCTTGCTAGTACTCCTACAGAAGACTAAGTTGGTGATGATGGTGTGTCTGCCATCCGTCATTTCTGACCATTAGATCTACACCTAACGACTGTGTTGCCTTTTCACACCAACATCCCACTTCTCTACCAATTTGCAGAAAAACCCATAATTAGTATCTTAAAACCAACCATACCCCTCCCTCACCTCACCAAAAAAGCCCAAGGAATATTTTCTGATTGAAACATAATATATCTCTAGTGATATATGTATATGAAAATTAGAGTGTTTTGTATCAAGTTTGTGAATAAGTATTATTCTAATTATGATCCATTGCAACGCACATGAACAATGCTAGTATTTCCAACCATGCAAAAAATGCTAGTATTTCCATAGTTTCGAGTTTTCCATCAAGATATTAGTCACTCATGGTTGATATTTACTTTCAATCATGTACACATAGGCACTATGTAACTAGCCTTTCTTATTGGCTTCCAAAGCTTAACTTTCACTCCTACTTACAAATATGCAAAGTATTTTACAAAAAACTACCACTTTCAACCAGCCCTAGGAAGAAACTATTGTACAAAAAATAGCAAAAACATACCCAAAATTTCTTAATCCGTGCCAAAAACTACTACCTAGTGCCGATTAGGTTCGGTTTAACCCATTTATGACAGGGTTGGCCCACACGTCTGTGCCGATGAGGCAGCTTAAACCAACACATTTTGTTTGACCGTTGACATGAGGGACCCACATCTGACCTTCTATCATGTTATATTCCCCCTCAAATCATTATTTTTCCTGAACATTACTTCAGACAGTACTGATGCGTGTTCATCGGTGGCGCCGGTGATGAGTGAGTTGGCCGCCGCTCCACCGGACGGGCCGGACGCCGCGCTGGCCTCCGCACGGGTTGGCAGGCTGGCCCGAGTGTGACTCACACACGAGCAAGCCGCCGCACTGGCCTTCACTCGAGCCAGATGGCTGGCTTTATCGCATCGCACGCGAGCAAGCCGCCGCGCCGTCGTGCCAATCTAGCTAGCAAACCTTGCAGACAAGTAGCTGGATGGAGCTATCTTGGCTAGCTAGCGGTCGCGAGCGCCGGACGGAGCTCGTATCCGGGCTGCCGCAAAATGGGCTCCGCACCGTCAGCGGTTTTGACCTCGCCTTTTGCTGGCGGTAGTAGCGGCGTCCCATGGCCGAGGATGACTAGGTGGACGGGCCGGAGGTAGGAGTTCACTCGGGGATTTTTGTGCAGACTGACATGTAGGTCCCACAAGGCATAACGCCAAACTTGTCGGTCGAATAGAAGGCGTTGACTTAAGGGGCGACATGGGTTGAAACGTGCCTATAATGGCACTTTGTAGAGTAGTCGTTTCTTGGTAGGGCCGGTTGGTAAGGGCATGTACAATGGTTGATAAGGTAGTCTTATCTTAAGTCTGCCACGTATGCAAGTGATAGTAGTTTATTAGCATTATTAGTGGTTTCTTGGCATTATTAGAGGTTTCTTGGCATTATTAGGCCTCCTTTGGTTTAGAGGAATCTTATAGGAATTTCATAGGATAGGATTTCTATAGGAAAAATTCCTTTAGAGCCCTTTAGTTTGTAGGATCCTATTCTTATGAAGAAATTCTTTTTATCCTCCATATTTCATAGGAAAATAAACATTAGCCTAGACTCAGTGGAAAAAATTCATATGATGTTAATCAAAGGGCATCTCCTTTCCTATTCCTACTCATAGGATTTGAGATACATGTCATCTCATTTCCTATGACTTTCCTATTTCTATGATTTTCCTACCCTATGAACCAAAGGAGGCCTTAGTGGTTTCTTGTAAGGAACAATGTACTACTAACGTAAAGTTCTAGTACTCTACTACTCTGTAGCTTGTGGCGTTGCACGGATGGACTTCACACCATTATTGGCTCTATAAAAGAAATTCCTCTTGACGTGATTTTTTTGTTTTTAAACGGAGGCAAAAGCTTTGCCTCATCTCATTCATAAAGAAGGAACTACTAACGAAGTTCGACAAGATCCATTACACCTCCACAAATGGAAGCAAAAAGCCTAGTCTCGTTGTATCAAAATGTTAAGGCATTTCTCTCTCTAAGTAGTTTTGGTGATTGATGACAACGCTCTTGCGGACTAATCGTGTGTGTTGAGTATTTCAGAGTTTCATCCTTTGGCATGAGACGATTCCCTCCCCTCGGAGTTTTAAGCGAAGACGGTGTAGCTCTTTCGATTCAATTTTGGTGGTCTTGTGTAGTAGAAGTCACCGTACCATCAAGAGGGGGTCCGCATTGGTTAGGCTAGGGTGGAATCATCATGTACACATCCCCTTTGCACCCTCTGAGCCTTCCCGCTTTGATGGGGGCTTCCTCGTCGCCTTCTCTATGAAGTCTGGTACCAGCGGTAGTACCGCTGACCCTAGCGGTAGTACCGCTCATGAACTACAAGCGGTAGTAATGATCCTCTGTGGTAGTACCACCTGGAGCTCTCAGCCGTAGTACCGCTGATGTTCCACGCTCCTACCGCCTCGACTTGAGGTTGTCGCCTCTTGTGTCGGGTTTTGCGGCACTGGCAGCGGCAGTAAAGGCGGTAGTACCCCTCGTAAGCGGTAGTACCGCCCTTACCATCGCTGTTAATACCGCTTTGGGTCCAGGTCCTGCTCCGCCTCTTGCTTTCCTCTGTCTGCGCGGCAGTACCGCGAGGGGGAGCGGTAGTACCGCTGATCACAACAGTAGTACCGCTGCCCCCAGTGGTAGTACCGCTTTGTGCGGGGCTGAGCGGGGGTAACTGATACGTCTCCAACGTATCTATAATTTTTGATTGTTCCATGCTACTATATTATCTGTTTTGGATGTTAATGGGCTTATTTATGCACTTTTATATTATTTTCGGGACTAACCTACTAACCCAAGGCCCAGTGCAAATTGCTATTTTTTTGCCTATTTCAGTGTTTCGCACAAAAGGAATATCAAACAGAATCCAAACGGAATGAAACCTTCAGGAGAGTTATTTTTGGAACAAACGTGACCCAGGGGACTTGGAGTGGACGTCAAGAAACAAACGAGGCGGCCACGAGGCAGGGGGCGCACCTACCCCCCTGGGCACGCCCTCCACCCACGTGGGCCCCTCGTAGCTCCATGACCTACTTCTTCCTCCTATATACACCCATATACCCCGAAAACATCCAGGAGCACCACGAAACCCTATTTCCACCGCCGCGACCTTCTGTACCCAAGAGATCCCATCTTGGGCCTTTTCTGGAGCTCCGCCGAAGGGGGAATCAATCACGGAGGGCTTCTACATCAACACCATAGCCTCTCCGATGATATGTGAGTAGTTTACTTCAGACCTTCGGGTCCATAGTTATTAGCTAGATGAATTCTTCTCTCTCTTTGGATCTCAATACAAAGTTCTCCTCGATCTTCTTGGAGATCTATTCGATGAAACTCTTTTTGCGGTGTGTTTGTCGAGATCCGATGAATTGTGGGTTTATGGTCAAGATTATCTATGAACAATATTTGTTTTTTCTCTGAATTCTTATATGTATGATTTAGTTATCTTTGCAAGTCTCTTCGAATTATCAGTTTGGTTTGGCGTACTAGATTGATCTTTCTTGCATTGGGAGAAGTGCTTAGCTTTGGGTTCAATCTTGCGGTGTCCTTTCCCAGTGACAGCATGGGCAGAAGGCACATATTGTATTGTTGCCATCGAGGATAAAAAGATGGGGTTTATATCATATTGCTTGAGTTTATCCCTCTACATCATGTCATCTTGCTTAATGCGTTACTCTGTTCTTATGAACTTAATACTCTAGATCCATGCTGGATAGAAGTCGATGTGTTGGGTATTAGTAGTAGAGGTAAAATCGTTTCGGTCTACTTGTCGCGGGCGTGATGCCTATATACATGATCATGCCTAGATATTCTCATAATTATGCACTTTTCTATCGATTGCTCGACAGTAATTTGTTCACCCACTGTAATACTTATGCTATCTTGAGAGAAGCCACTAGTGAAACCTATGGCCCTCGGGTCTATTTTCCATCATATAAGTTTCCAATCTATTTTTACTTTGCAATCGTTGCTTTCAATATATATCATAAAAATACCAAAAATATTTATTATCTCTATCGGATCTCACTTTTACAAGTGGCCGTGAAGGGATTGACAACCCCTTTATCGCGTTGGTTGCAAGGCTCTTATTTGTCTGTGTAGGTATGAGGCGACTTGCGTGTAGTCTCCTACTGGATTGATACCTTGGTTCTCAAAAACTGAGGGAAATACTTACGCTACTTTACTGCATCACCCTTTCCTCTTCAAGGGAAAACCAACGCAGTGCTCAAGAGGTAGCAAGAAGGATTTCTGGCGCCGTTGTCAGGGAGGTAGCACCAAGTCAAGTCAAGATTTGATCTCCCGTCAACAAGCCATTTATGGCGCCGTTGCCGGGGAGATATACATCAAGTCAAGACATACCAAGTACCCATCATAAACTCTTATCCCTCGCATTACATTATTTGTCATTTTCCTCTCATTTTCCTCTCCCCCACTTCACCCTTGCCGTTTTATTCGCCCTCTTTTGCCGTTCCCCTTCTCTTTTCTAGTTCGTCTCTTTTCGCTTGCTTCTTGTGTGATTGTGTGTTGGATTGTTTGCCTCGATGGCTCAAGATAATACTAAATTGGGTGACTTTTCTAAACCAACAATAATGATTTTATTAGCACTCCGATTGCTCCTCTTACCGATTGCTCCTCTTACCGATGCTGAATCTTTGCTGAATCTTGTCATGAAAGATCCGTTTTCCGGCCTTCCTAGTGAAGATGCCGCTACCCATCTAAACAACTTTGTTGATTTGTGTGATATGCAAAAGAAGAAAGGTGTGGATAATGATATTGTTAAATTGAAGCTATTCCCGTTTTCACTTAGAGATCGTGCTAAAACTTGGTTTTCGTCTTTGCCTAAAAATAATATCGATTCGTGAAATAAGTGCAAAGATGCTTTTATATCTAAGTATTTTCTTCCCGCTAAGATCATTTCTCTTAGAAACGACATTATGAATTTTAAGCAACTTGATCATGAACATGTTGCACAAGCTTGGGAGAGGATGGAATTAATGATACGTAATTTCCCTACACATGGTTTGAATTTTGGATGATTATACAAAAAATTTATGCCGGATTGAATTTTGCTTCTAGAAATCTTTTAGAATCGGCCGCGGGAGGAAATTTTATGGAAATCACTTTAGGAGAAGCTACTAAACTCCTAGATAATATCACGGTTAATTATTCTAAATGGCACACTGAAAGATCTACTTGTAAAAAAGTGCATGCAATAGAAGAAATTAATGTTTTGAGTGGAAAGATGGATGAACTTATGAAATTGTTTGCTAATATGAGTGTTTCTTCTAATCCTAATGATATGCCTTTATCTACTTTGATTGAGAATAATAATGAATCTATGGATGTGAATTTTGTTGGTAGGAACAATTTTGGTAATAATGCGTATAAAGGTAATTTTAATTCTAGGCCGTTTCCTAGTAATTCCTCTAATAATTATGGTAATTCCTACAACAATTCTTATGGAAATTATAATAAGATGCCCTCTGATTTTGAATCTAATATTAAAGAATTTATTAGTTCGCAAAAGAGTTTCAATGCATTGATTGAAGAAAAACTGTCTAAGATTGATGAGTTGGCTAGGAACGTGGATAGAATTTCTCTTGATGTTGATTCTTTGAAACTTAGGTCTATTCCACCTAAGCATGATTTCAATGAGTCTCTCAAAGGTATGAGAATTTCCATTGATAAGTGCAAAGAAAGAACCGCTAGGATGCGTGCTAAAAAAGATTGCTTCGTGAAAGCGTGTTCTTCTAGTTTTCATGATAACAAGGATGAAGATCTAAAAGTGATTGATGTGTCCCCAATTAAATCTTTGTTTTGATAATGATGGGATTGTAGACGAGTCAACTTTAGTTAAAAGGCGTCCCAATGATTCAGAGTTTTTAGATCTTAATGCTAAAATTGGTAAAAGTGGGATTGAAGAGGTCAAAACTTTACATAGCAATGAACCCACTATTTTGGATTTCAAGCAATTTACTTATGATAATTGTTATTTAATAGATTGTATTTCCTTGTTGCAATCCGTGCTAAATTCTCCGCATGCTTATAATCAAAATAAATCTTTTACTAAACATATCGTTGATGCTTTAATGCAATCTTATGAAGAAAAGCTTGAAATGGAAGTTTCTATCCCTAGAAAACTTTATGATGAGTGGGAACCCACTATTAAAATTAAAATTAAAGATCATGAATGCTATGCTTTATGTGATTTGGGTGCTAGTATTTCCACGATTCCAAAAACTTTGTGTGATGTGTTAGGTTTCCGTGAATTTGATGATTGTTCTTTAAATTTGCACCTCGCGGATTCCACTATTAAGAAACCTATGGGAAGAATTAATGATGTTCTTATTGTTGCAAATAGGAATTATGTGCCCGTAGATTTCATTGTTCTTGATATAGACTGCAATCCTACATGTCCCATTATTCTTGGTAGGCCTTTCCTTAGAACGATTGGTGCAATTATTGATATGAAAGAAGGGAATATTAGATTCCAATTTACATTAAGGAAAGGCATGGAACACTTTCCTAGAAAGAAAATTAAATTACCTTATGAATCTATTATGAGATCCACTTATGGATTGCATACCAAAGATGATAATACCTAGATCTATTCTTGCTTTTATGCCTAGCTAGGGGCGTTAAACGATAGCGCTTGTTAGGAGGCAACCCAATTTTATTTTTGTTTCTTACTTTTTGGTTCTGTTTAGTAATAAATAATTCATCTATCCTCTATTTTAGATGTGGTTTTATGCTTTTAATTAGTGTTTGTGCCAAGTAGAACCTTTGGGAAGACTTGGGGAAAGTCTTTGTGATCTTGCTGTAAAAAACAGAAACTTTAGCGCTCACGAGATTTGCTTCCATTTTTTACTGGAGAGTGAGATTAGGTTGATTATTTTTACAGATGATTAATATATAAATTACTAACGTCCAGAAATTTATTTTAGAATTTTTGGGGTTACATAAGTATTCGAAACCTACAGATTACTACAGACTATTCTGTTTTTGACAGATTCTGTTTTTCGTATGTTGTTTGCTTATTTTGATGAATCTATGGTTAGTATCGGGGGTTATGAACCATAGAGAAGTTGGAATACAGTAGTTTTAACACCAAACTAAATAAATAATGAGTTCATTACAGTACCTTAAGTGGTGGTGTGTTTTCTTATACTAACGGAGCTCATGAGATTTTCTGTTTAAGTTTTGTGTTATGAAGTTTTTAAGTTTTGGGTAAAGATTTGATGGATTATAGAATAAGGAGAGGAAAGAGCCTATTATTTGGGATACCCAAGGCAACCCAAGGTAAAATTCAAGGACAACCAAAAGCCTAAGCTTGGGGATGCCCCGGAAGGCATCCCCTCTTTCGTCTTCTTCTATCGGTAACTTTACTTGAGGCTATATTTTTATTCACCACATGATATGTGTTCTGCTTGGAGCGTCTTGTATGATTTGAGTCTTTAATTTTTAGTTTAACACAATCATCCTTTCTGTACACACCTTTTGGGAGAGACACACATGAATCGGATTTTATTAGAATACTCTATGTGCTTCACTTATATCTTTTGAGCTAGATAATTTTGCTCTAGTGCTTCATTTATATCTTTTAGAGCACAGTGGTGGTTTTATTTGATAGAAATTATTGATCTCTCATGCTTCACTTATATTATTTTGAGAGTCCTTTAGAACAACATGGTAATTTGCTTTGGTTATAAAATTAGTCCTAATATGATAGGCATCCAAGATGGGTATAATAAAAACTATCATAAAAAGTCCATTGAATACTATGAGAAGTTTGATACTTGATGATTGTTTTGAGATATGAAGATGTTGATATTAGAGTCATGCTAGTTGAGTAGTTGTGAATTTGAGAAATATTTGTTCTAAAGTTTGTGATTCCCGTAGCATGCACGTATGGTGAACCGTTATGTGATGAAGTCGGAGCATGATTTATTTATTGATTGTCTTCCTTATGAGTGGCGGTAGGGGACGAGCGATCGTCTTTTCCTACCAATCTATCCCCCTAGCAGTATGCGTGTAGTACTTTGTTTTGATAACTAATAAATTTTTGCAATAAGTATGTGAGTTCTTTATGACTAATGTTGAGTCCATGGATTATACGCACTCTCACCCTTCCACCATTGCTAGCCTCTCTAGTACTGCGCAAATTTCACCGGTACCTTAAACCACAATATACCTTCCTCAAAACAACGAACATACCTACCTATTATGGCATTTCCATAGCCATTCCGAGATATATTGCCATGCAACTTTCCACCATCTAGTTCATCATGACACATCCATCATTGTCATGTTGCTTAGCATGATCATGTAGTTGACATCGTATTTGTGGCAAAGCCACCGTTCATAATTTTTCATACATGTCACTCTTGATTCATTGCATATCCCGGTACACCGCCGGAGGCATTCACATAGATTCATATTTTGTTCTAAGTATTGAGTTGTAATCTTTGAGTTCTAAGTAAATAAAAGTGTGATGATCATCATTATTAGAGCATTGTCCCAAGTGAGGAAAGGATGATGGAGACTATGATTCCCCCACAAGTCGGGATGAGACTCCGAACGAAAAGAAAAAATAAAGAAAGAAAAGAGGCCATAAAAAGAAGAAGAAGGCCCAAATGAAAAAAATGAGAGAAAAAGAGAGAAGGGACAATGTTACTATCCTTTTTCCACACTTGTGCTTCAAAGTAGCACCATGATCTTCATGATAGGGAGTCTCCTATGTTGTCACCTTCATGTACTAGTGGGAATTTTACATTATAGAACTTGGCTTGTATATTCCAATGATGGGCTTCCTCAAAATGCCCTAGGTCTTCGTGAGCAAGCGAGTTGGATGCACACCCACTTAGTTTCTTTTGTTGAGCTTTCATACACTTATAGCTCTAGTGCATCCGTTGCATGGAAATCCCTACTCATTCACATTGATATCTATTGCTGGGCATCTCCATAGCCTGTTGATGCGTCTATTTGATGTGAGACTATCTTCTCCTTTTTTGTCTTCTCCACAACCACCATTCTATTCCACCTATAGTGCTATGTCCATGGCTCACGCTCATGTATTGCATGAAGATTGAAAAAGTTTGAGAACACCAAAAGCATGAAACAATTGCTTGGCTTGTCATCGAGGTTGTGCATGATTAAATACTTTGTGTGATGAAGATAGAGCATAGCTAGACTATATGATTTTGTAGGGATAACTTTATTTGGCCATGTTATTTTGAGAAGACATGATTGCTTTGTTAGTATGCTTGAAGGATTACTATTTTTTTGTCAATATTAAGCTTTTGTCTTGATTCTTTCGGATTTGAACATTCATGCCACAATAAAGAAAATTACATTGAGAAATATGCTAGGTAGCATTCCACATCAAAAATTCTGTTTTTATCATTTACCTACTCGAGGACAAGCAGGAATTAAGCTTGGGGATGCTTGATACGTCTCCAACGTATCTATAATTTTTGATTGTTCCATGCTATTATATTATCTGTTTTGGATGTTAATGGGCTTATTTATGCACTTTTATATTATTTTTGGGACTAACCTACTAACCCAAGGCCAGTGCAAATTGCTGTTTTTTTTGCCTATTTCAGTGTTTCACAGAAAAGGAATATCAAACGGAATCCAAACGGAATGAAACCTTCGGGAGAGTTATTTTTGGAACAAACATGACCCATGGGGCTTGGAGTGGACGTCAGGAAACAAATGAGGCGGCTGTCGTGGGAATGATTCTGACAATAATAAGGTATAGGGTAACGGAGCATGATCTATCAAGATGCAACTGGGTGACACATTGGTTTTAGCGAGTTCGGGCCTCTCACGGTGGAGAGAACATCCCTACGTCTCGTGCACCAGAGAGGCTTTGTTTTATCTTAGTGTATATCTGGAGATTACATGGTGTATTTGAGAGAGAGGGGGGAGAACGGATCTCCATGCCTCAAGCTAAATGGTGAGAAAGAGAGAGAGGTGGAAGAAAAAATCCCCCTAGTCTAGTGGTGGGGGTGGCTTATATAGAGTGCGCCACCCCCACCTCCTATGTTACAAAGTGGGGGTGTTAAAGCCATAACTCAGCCTACTACTAAGATGATGCTTCGAGTGCCTTGTCGACTGCTGGTCTTCGCATATCCGAGTGAGATCAGGTGCTCCGAGTGGAATGAGTTGGTCGAGTGGTTGTTGTCATCCGAGTGACTTGATGGTCTTCCGAGTGGATAGTATGTCTGTATGAAATTTATCTGGACCCACATGCTGTGTGGACCCCATGCTTTATGATATTTCGACCCTTTGTGGGCCTACCTGTTATGTGTATCCCCAACATTAGCCCCCGAATCGATTGCGATTTTGCAGAACGAGTTTGTGAAAGACACAATTTGGCCTGAGTGATTATGGAAATACTTGGTACCCGTCATCGTGCTTTCAGACAACCCAGGTTTGGACAAAATCTCAATGGATTCTGGTACTATGCTTCCCGACTGATCTGGGGTAAGTGCCCGCGAGGAGCAACTTGTTGACATTCGATCATCTCTCGGAAGAGGTTAACTTGTGATCAGAGTATGGATGTGTCATTAAATCCAGGCAGCAAGATTGACGCATGGACTGTTCTCTCGGAGAGATGCCATTCTTACCCCGGAAGAACGTCAATACGAGTCAGTTCTAGATCCAAACTTATGAGTTTCACGCTTTGAGTCCTAGAAGAAGGCTCAAAACAGGTCCACGGAGGAGCGTTAAATTCACCTTATAGCAATTTTTTTGTAGTCGACGGGAGCCTTAGAACTTGTTTGTTTGTTGTTCGCCACTCGGACCGGTCAGGCCGTATCGAGTGAAGATTACTCTAGTGGGGGAACGCTGAGTGCACCCACTGGGTGTAGTCCCCGAGAACGCCGTCGACTGCGGGCAGTCAGCGGGGGTCTCGGAGAACTAAAAGTCTTCTTAACTGGTACTGATAGAACTTGTTCCTCTCCGACTCGGAGGACGAGTAGTACTTGAGGATCTGGTATTGGTCTATCTTTCCCTTCCTTGACTCGGAAGTCGAGTAGCACTTGAGTGATCTTGAGCTGGTTTTGCATCGAGCAAAATGTTTCTTTCTGAGTTCTCTTCTAGTGGGGGCATGCTGAGTGCACCCACTGGGTGTAGTCCCCGAGCCTCTGTCGGACAAGATGTGTCAGACAGAGGGTTTAAGTCTCCTGGTAAACCTCCACGCAGTCAACACAGTAAATATCTTTTAGTCTGAAATTGAGTCAATCGGATGCATCTTCAGGTGCTTGACATGGTAAGTAAGCTCAGCCTAGAGCCGAGTCAGTCTGACTGATCTTCGTGCACTCGGCATGGACTAAATTCATCCTGGAACTCGGTCAAGCAGTTGAATCTTCATGCTCTTGGCACGGTGAATGAATTCGTCTTTGAAACTGCCGACTGTAGAAAAAAGCTGGAGTAATCGTTCCTGTAGTACTTCTTATATTGACCGTTATATTTTTCCTGAAAGGGGTATTTGTAAGAGTAGATTGTGTCCGTAGAGGAGCTTTGTTTTCACCCTTTTGCATGAAAGGGGTATTTGTCCGAGTGGACGTGCTTCCTGACTGATCGGGGTATGCTGACTGCGAGGAAAAACTTGGTGGCACTCGTATGTCTCCCGGAGGAGATAGACTAGTGGTCTGACATGGACGTGCCATGAAACCCGAGTGGCGAGGCTAGTGTGTGGGCTGACTCTCCGGAGAGATGCCACTCATTATCCCAGGGATCACCAACACATGCCATCTCTGAGTCCAAGTTTGTGAAACTGACGCCTTGGAGCATAGGATAAGGGCCAAGTGTATCCGTAGAGGAGCGTCATTTTCACCCTTTTGCAGTCCTGAAGATGAGTTCAATAAATGTTTTGGGCGATTGTCCGAGTGGACAGTACTACCCTTATAGATTTTCGACGGAACAAGCATATATGGTCAGAAAGATATTCCTGATGTGATCAATGGGTTGCTTGAATGGGCGTAACCCCTGAGGGCGGCATGGCCAACAGCTGTGCGTAGCCCCCGAGTGATGCTCGAAAGAGGTAAGCTTGCTACAGAGTGTGATATGAGGTTTGATCATATGAGTAACTTAGTCATTCCCGTGCTGGGGGTGTAGAGGTAAAGAAATGTCCAACTGATGGTGATGCGCGAGGCGGCCGAAGGGCGATGATGTATACAACTGAGTGGTGACGCGTGGGGCGGCCGAGTGGTGAAGAAGTGCACAACCGAGTGGCGACACGCGAAGCGGCCGAGTGGTGAAGACGTGCCCAACCGAGTGGCGACGCGCGGGGCGGCCGAGTCATAATGTGCGAGGTGGTAGAATGATGAAGACGTGCATAACTGAGTGGCAATGCGCGTGGTAGCCGAGGGGTAAGGATGTGTACAACAGAGTGACAACGTGCGGGGCGACCCGAGTGGTGAAGACGTGCACAACCGAGTGGTGACGCGCGGGGTGTCCGTGTGGTGAAGGCATGCACAACCGAGAGGCGACACGCGGAGCGGCCGAGTGGCGATGCACGGGGCGGCCGTGTGGTGAAGGCATGCACAACCGAGAGGCGATGCGTGGAGCAGCCGAGTGGTGAAGACGTGCACAACCGAGTGGTGACGTGCGGGACGGCCGAGTGACGACGCGCGGTGTGGCCAAGTGACGACGCGTGGGGCAGCCGAGTGAAAGATTGGGTGTCCAGCCAAGTGGCTGAAATGGTCTTCGAAGGAGTTAGCCAGATGCTTTCGAAGCTAATGTAGCGACGAGGTCAGTGTAGTGTGGTTGCGAGGCAACAAGACCGGCGTGACAACCGAGTCTGAGTAGGAATGAATATGGCGTGCAGAGCGTCTGGGTGATTATAAAACTTGTCAAAGTGGCAGATTGAATGCACTTGTTGAAGTGAAGGATCTGACTGATGATGAAGTACTCGACCACTCAAGAGAGTGTCATTCCAAATGAGATGCCCCGAAGTGACAATAATCGGGACTACTCCCGGTGATGACCGTAGTTTGAGGAGTTCATGTATTCACTATGTGTTAATGCTTTGGTCCGGTACTCTATTAAAAGGAGGTCTTAATATCCCTTAGTTTCCGCTAGGACCCCGCTGCCACGGGAGGGTAGGACAAAAGATGTCATGCAAGTTCTTTTCCATAAGCACGTATGACTATATTCGGAATACATGCCTACATTACATTGATGAATTGGAGCCAGTTCTGTGTCACCCGAGGTTATGACTGCCTACACTTGGCACATGTTCACGCATGTAGTTGAAACAAAATCAACATAGCATCTACGATATTTATGTTCATGGTGCATTATATCCTACTCATGCTTGCATTCGGTGTTGATTAATTTTAATGCATGTTCATGACTGTTGTGGCTCTCTAGCTGTTCGCTTCCCAGTCTTTTGCAAGCCTTCACTTGTACTAAGCGGGAATACTGCTTGTGCATCCAATCCCTTAAACCCCAAAGTTATTCCATATGAGTCCACCATACCTACCTATATACGGTATCTACCTGCCGTTCCAAGTAAATTTGTATGTGCCAAACTCTAAACCTTCAAATAAACATTCTATTTTGTATGCTCGAATAGCTCATGTATCAACTAGGGTTGTCCGTATCTTCCATGTTAGGCAGGTTATTCTCAAGAGGAGTGGACTCCGCTCCTCACTCACGAGAAAATGGCTGGTCACTGGGATGCCCAGTCCCATGCTTTATGCAAACTAAATCAAAATAATTACAAACAAAACCCCCTAGGACTCTTTTTAGTTGGGGGCACTCGTTGTTTCGAGCAAGCCATGGATTGATGCTTGTTGGTGGAGGGGGAGTATAAACTTTACCATTCTGTTTGGGAACCGCCTATAATGTGTGTAGCATGGAAGATATCGCCATCTCTTGGTTGTTATGTTGACAATGAAAGTATACCGCTCAAAATATTATTCACCTCTATTTCAAAACCGAGCTCCGACACCTCTACAAATCCCTGCTTCCCTCTGCGAAGGGCCTATCTATTTACATTCATGTTGAGTCATCATCCTCTTATTAAAAAGCACCAGTTGGAGAGCACCGCTGTCATTTGCATTCATTACTGTTAGTTTACATTGAGTATGACTTGACTGGATCTCTTTTACCATGAATTACAATGTCTAGTCAGTCCTTGATCTTTAAAGGTGCTCTACATTTATGTTTTGCAGTCTTAGAAAGGGCTAGCGAGATACCATCTTGTTATATCATATTATGATCGTTTTGAGAAAGTGTTGTTATCCGAGATTTATTATTATTGCTCGCTAGTTGATTATGCCATTGATATGAGTAAACATGAGACCTAAGCGTTATTGTGAATATGGTTAGTTTATAATCTTTGTTGAAAACTTGAATGCTGGCCTTACATATTTACAACAACAAGAGCAAACAGAGTTTGTAAAAGTTTTTCTTTATCACTTTCAGTTTGTCAACTGACTTGCTTGAGGACAAGCAAAGGTTTAAGCTTGGGGGAGTTGATACGTCTCTGTCGTATCTACTTTTCCAAACACTTTTGCCCTTGTTTTGGACTCTAACTTGCATGATTTGAATGGAACTAACCTGGACTGACGCTATTTTCAGCAGAATTGCCATGGTGTTATTTGTGCGCAGAAACAAAAGTTCTCGGAATGACCTGAAACTCCACGGAGCGTCTTTTTGGAAATAATAAAAAATACTGGCAAAAGATCAAGACCAGGGGCCCCACACCCTAGCCACGAGGGTGGGGGCACGCCTGCCCCCTGGGCGCGCCCCCCTACCTCGTGGGCCCCCTGGAGCTCCTCCGACCTCAACTCCAACTCTATATATTCACTTTCGGGGAGAAAAAAAATAAAGGAGAAGGATTCATCACGTTTTCCGATACGGAGCCGCCGCCAAGCCCTAAAACCTCTCGGGAGGGCTGATCTGGAGTCCGTTTGGGGCTCTGGAGAGGGGAATCCGTCGCCATCGTCATCATCAACCATCCTCCATCACCAATTTCATGATGCTCACCGCCGTGCGTGAGTAATTCCATCGTAGGCTTGCTGGACGGTGATGGGTTGGATGAGATTTATCATGTAATCGAGTTAGTTTTGTTAGGGTTTGATCCCTAGTATCTACTATGTTCTGAGATTGATGTTTCTATGACTTTGCTATGCTTAATGCTTGTCACTAGGGCCTGAGTGCCATGATTTCAGATCTGAACCTATTATGTTTTCATCAATATATGAGAGTTCTTTATCCTATCTTGTAAGTCTATAGTCACCTACTATGTGTTATGATCCGGCAACCCCGAAGTGACAATAATCGGGTCCACTCCCGGTGATGACCGTAGTTTGAGGAGTTCATGTATTCACTATGTGTTAATGCTTTGGTCCGGTACTCTATTAAAAGGAGGCCTTAATATCCCTTAGTTTCCGCTAGGACCCCGTTGCCACGGGAGGGTAGGACAAAAGATGTCATGCAAGTTCTTTTCCATAAGCACGTATGACTATATTTGGAATACATGCCTACATTACATTGATGAATTGGAGCTAGTTCTGTGTCACCCTAGGTTATGACTATTACATGATGAACCGCATCCGGCATAATTCTCTATCACCGATCCATTGCCTACGAGCTTTCCATTTATTGTTCTCCGCTTATTTACTTTTCCGTTTCTATTGTTACAATCACTATAAAATACCAAAAACATTACTTTTGTTATCATTACCTTTTGCTACCGTTACCACTACTATCATATTACTTTGCTACTAAATACTTTGCTGCAGATATTAAGTTTCCAGGTGTGGTTGAATTGACAACTTAGCTGCTAATACTTGAGAATATTCTTTGCCTCTCCTTGTGTCGAATCAATAAATTTGGGTTGAATACTCTACCCTCGAAAACTGTTGCGATCCCCTATACTTGTGGGTTATCAAGACTATTTTCTGGTGCCGTTGCCGGGGAGCATAGCTCTATTATTTGAGTCAGTTGATATTTATATTTGCTTATCATTATGAAGAACTTGAAAGATCCAAGAACCAAGATTTATCCCTCAACTACGAGGGGGGGGGGTAAGGAACTGCCATCTAGCTCTGCACTTGATTCACCTTCTGTTTTGAGTATGCTTGCGACACCTAAACCTGCTTCTGCTATTCATTCTGATATGTCACATGTTATTGATGATGCCACTTCTGCTTTGCATGATACTTATGATGAAACTACTTCTATGCTTTATTCTACTATGCCACTTGGTGAATTTCTTGATGAACAACTTGCTAGGGTTAGAGAGAATCAAATTATTGAAACTGATAATATTGATGAAAGTGATGATGAAGACTCTCCCCCTAATAAATATGAATTGCCTGTTGTTCCTGAGGGTTATGTTCTGGATGAAGAATCTGCTAGAGCTATTTTAGTTTGCAATGATAGATATGATCTAAAGAGGTTATTAGCTAAATGGAAGCAGCAATCCCTTAATGCTAGAATGAAACCTGACCCTGCTTTTGCTACTTCACCTATCTATGTTACCGATAAGGATTATGAAATCTCTGTTGATCCTGATATAATTACTTTGGTTGAATCTGATCCTTTTTATGGCTATGAATCTGAAACTGTTGTGGCACATCTTACTAAATTAACTGATATAGCCACCCTATTCACTAATGATGAGAGAACTCGCTACTTTTATATCCTTAAAATATTTTTGTTCTCATTAAAGGGTGATGCTAAGATATGGTTTAATTCTCTTGATCCTGGTTGTGTGCGTAGTCCCCAGGATATGATTGATTACTTCTCTACTAAATATTTCCCTACTCATAAGAAACAAGCTGCCTTAAGGGATATATATATAATTTTGTGCAAATTGAAGAAGAGAGTCTCCCACAAGATTGGGGGAGGCTTCTCCAATTACTTAATGCTTTGCCTGATCATCCACTTAAGAAAAATGAAATACATGTTATCTTTTATAATGGACTAACCGATGCTTCCAGAGATTACCTGGATAGTTGTGCTGGTTCTGTTTTCAGGGAAAGAACACCGGATGAAGCTGAAATTCTATTAAATAATATGTTGACTAATGAAAATAATTGGACACTTCCTGAGCCTATTCCTAAACCAACTCTGAAGAAGAGAGGTGTTCTATTTCTCAGTCCTGAAGATATGCAAGAGGCAAAGAAATCCATGAAAGAAAAGGGTATTAAAGCTGAAGATGTTAAGAATTTACCTCCTATTGAAGAAATACATGGTCTTAATTTACCGCCTATCGAAGAAATGCATAATTTTAATCCATCTCCTATTGAAGAAATACATGGTCTTGATAACCTGACACAGGTAGTAAAGGTAAATTCTCTCTATAGATATGATAAAGCTAAAATTCCATTTACTAAGTTTGCTAGCCATGCTTAGATGAGTTTGATAACTTTATGGTTAAGCAAGAAGACTTCAATGCTTATTTTGGTATAGAATTAAAACGTAGTGCTGATATGCTTGAACACTTGGGTGATTATATGGCTAATGTCAAAGGTGAACTTAAACTTATTAGTAAACATGCTTCTATGGTTACCACTCAAGTAGAACAAGTACTTAAAGCTCAAAATGATTTGCTCAATGAATTGAATAGTAAGAATAATGATTATGCTGTTAGAGTGGCTACTAGAATTGGTAAGATGGCCACCCTAAGAAAATTGAGCAAGATTCTCAGAGAAATAATATAGATGCACCTAGTCCTTCTAAAAGGAAGAAAAATAAAAATGATAGGACTTTGCATGCTTCTAGTGAACCTATTGCTGAAACACCTGAGAATCCAAATGATATTTCTATTTCTAATGCTGAAACACAATCTGGAAATGAACCTGAAACTAGTAATAATGTTAATGATAATGTTCATGATGATGCTCAACCTAGGAATGATAATGATATAGAAATTGAACCTGCCGTTGATCTTGATAACCCCCAATCAAAGAATCAACATTATGATAAGACAGACTTTGTTGCTAGGAAACATGGTAAAGAAAGGGAACCATGGGTTCAGAAACCCATGCCTTTTCCTCCCAAACCATCCAAGAAAAAGGATGACGAGGATTTTGAGCGCTTTGCTGAAATGATTAGACCTATCTTTTTGCGTATGCGATTAACTAATATGCTTAAAATGAATCCTTATGCTAAGTACATGAAAGAAACTGTTACTAATAAAAGAAAGATACCAGAAGCTGAAATTTCCACCATGCTTGCTAATTATACTTTTAAGGGTGGAATACCAAAGAAACTTGGAGATCCAGGAGTACCCACTATACCATGCTCCATTAAAAGAAACTATGTTAAAACTGCTTTATGTGATCTTGGAGCCGGTGTTAGTGTTATGACTCTCTCTTTATACCATAGACTTAATTTGAATAAGTTGACACCTACTAAAATATCTTTGCAAATGGCTGATAAATCAACTGCTATACCTGTCGGTATTTGTGAGGATGTGCCTATTGTGGTCGCAAACGTTACTATTTTAACGGACTTTGTTATTCTTGATATTCCCGAGGACGATAGTATGTCTATTATTCTTGGAAGACCCTTTTTGAATACTGCAGGGGCTGTTATTGATTGCAACAAAGGCAATGTCACTTTTCATGTTAATGGTAATGAGCATACGGTACACTTTCCGAGGAAACAACCTCAAGTCCACAGTATTAATTCTATTGGAAAAGTTCCATCAATTATTGTTGGAGGTTTTGAATTTCCTCTTCCTACTGTCAAGAAGAAATATGATATTCTTATTGTTGGGGATGTGCATATCCTCGTTGAGGTAACCTAGTGTTATTCGAAAATTCTCCGGTTCCATGTTATTCGGAATGAGTTTGTTAACAAGACTTGATCAACCTTGTTAATGGATTCCTTTTGATGATCATGAGATGGATGAATTTAGAAAACACAACTCTCTGTACACTCCTTTTACTTTCTGTTATTTATATTAACTAAAATAAAAATAGTATTTTGTATCTGTTATCTGAATTATCCGTGCAATATAAAAATACCCCGAAAATAAAAGTTCTCCAAATGCCCTGAAATTTAAATATGATTTTTTCTGGAATATTTGAGAATATTTGGCACTGAGAACACAGCAGGGGGGCATCCACCTGGCCACGAGGGTGGAGGGCGCGCCCTACCCCCTGGGCGCGCCCCCTGCCTCGTGGGCCCATGGTGGACCTCTTCCACTTATTCCTGCACCCACACACTCCTTCTTCCTCCCACAAACACCATTATCCAGTTCAAACCTGAGTCCAAGCTCATTTTGCTGCCATTTTCGATCTCCTTGCTCAAAGCACCTCTCACAAAAAACTGCTTGGGGGGATTGTTCCTTGGTATGTGACTCCTCCATTGGTCCAATTAGTTTTTGTTCTAGTGTTTTATTCATTGCAAATTTATGCTGCCTAGGTGACCCTGTTCTTGAGCTTGCATGTCAAATTTATATGGTTCCAAGTAGTTTTGATGCATGATATAGGCTGTAGGCACTTGTAGGAGTAGTTGCTATCAATTTTGTTGAGTTTGGTTTACTTATATTTGAAGTTACTAAAAATTTCAGAAATTTTTCAGACGAAGAAATATGTTTAGGAAAATGTACCAAGGTGGTCCTTCAAGGAAGCAAGGACCCAGGCTTGAAATGCGTGATGCTGATGATGAGCCACCGAGGGACGCTCCAGTGCGGCCTTGTGAATGGTCTTCAGAGGACTTCATGGATCGAGCAGGAATTAAGGAAGAATTTAATGCATATTTGCGTAACGCTGATCTTGTGAGCTTCAAGGAAGAAAAATGCTGTCAGTACCACTATCTCACTAGTTCCTTTGTGAGGAGGTTTGAACATCTTCACGTAATTCTCAAACTGTCATGTTTGATCTTTATGAAAATTCTTACACTATGGACTTAGAGGACTTTACCACTACTTGCAAACTTCCACAATGGGGTAGTACTTGTGAACCTCGCAAATCTGAATTTAGAGATTTCTTGGTAGTATAACTGTGGGGGAATCTAGAGATATAGCACAAGCCACCATAGGGAGCATTCACTTTCCTGCTATACATTATTTTGCTCTCTTCATAGGTAGATGCATTAACGGTAAAGATGAAGCATGTCACATGTCTGTCCCTGACCTCAGTATTCTTAGGAGTGCTGTGTTAGGAGATAAATCTTATAATTTGGGAGCCATTGTTGCACGTAGGTTGCATCTTAATATATTTAATGGAGATTTCTTTGGTGGAATTTATGCAACCCGCATAGCTAATTTTCTTGGTATAACCATACGCAAGGATGATATTGAGTTGCCTCCTGCTTATTTGGATTATGAGGCTATGGTTCGTCATCAGTTTGTTGAGAGGAACGATTAGTTCCTCCAGTACCGACTAATCTTTGACAGACGACGCACCTATCACGTCGCTCTCCCTGCTTCTACTTTCTTTGACTTTCAGGCAAAAGGGAGATATTCTATAACCAGAGAGGAGGTGGAAGAGTATAAGAGGAGAGCTGAGATAGCTCGCCTCCTAGCTGCAACCCACGATGCAATGACTGTAGCATCTCAGTACGACCCCAACTACAACTTTGGATATCCGCCGGGCCATCCGTGGCATTAGACCAACTTAGGCGAAAAGCCTAAGCTTGGGGGAGTACGTATTTCTCACTGACATTACATTCATGTTCAGACACTCATTGCTAGATGTCGGTGCTCATACTTTTTCATTGTATCATCCATGCTAGTTTATTTTCTCTTTTTATGCTTTCTTCTTGTGTGTTTAATAAACCTTAAGAAAAACCAAAAAAAATCAGTTGTAGCTTTTAGCTAGTTTTACTTTCCATGCTTGTCGTAGTAATTAAAAAGAAAACCCAAAAGATTTCATGTTCTTCTTTTGCTTGTTGGGAGCTTTCCCATGTAAATAGTTTTATTTCTTTTCTTTTCTTTGGGGGTCGATAGGAGAAGACCATAATTAAATTGTTGAAGTGGCTCTTATATGCATTATTGTTGATCTGACAAAAGATCCCATATTGCCGTGTCTTCTCCTGTTTATTGAATGCCTGCAGATTCCAGCTTAGTCCAATGCACGTGCACTATTATTATTATCCACATCGTTTGGTCGTGCAAGTGAAAGGCAATTATGACGATATATGATGGACTTACTGAGATGAGAAAAGCTGGTATGAACTCGACCTCTCTTGTTTTTGTAAATATGATTAGTTCATCGTTCCTGATTCAGCCTATTATGAATAAACATGTTTGCAATGAGAACTAGAGAACATAGTTTCTTGTGCCATGCTTAATTAACTAGGAGCTTATAATGGTTTACCTTGCGTGCCAACATGCTATTAAAATGGTTGTGATGTGGTATGATAGGATGGTATCCTCTTTTGAATGATCCGAGTGGCTTGACTTGTCACATGTTCACGCATGTAGTTGAAACAAAATCAACATAGCCTCTACGATATTTATGTTCATGGTGCATTATATCCTACTCATGCTTGCATTCGGTGTTGATTAATTTTAATGCATGTTCATGACTGTTGTGGCTCTCTAGCTGGTCGCTTCCCAGTCTTTTGCTAGCCTTCACTTGTACTAAGCGGAAATACTGCTTGTGCATCCAATCCCATAAACCCCAAAGTTATTCCATATGAGTCCACTATACCTACCTATATACGGTATCTATTTGCCGTTCCAAGTAAATTTGTATGTGCCAAACTCTAAACCTTCAAATAAACATTCTGTTTTGTATGCTCGAATAGCTCATGTATCAACTAAGGCTATCCGTATCTTCCATGATAGGCGGGTTATTATCAAGAGGAGTGGACTCCGCTCCTCAGTCACGAGAAAATGGCTGGTCACCGGGATGCCCAGTCCCATGCTTTATGCAAACTAAATCAAAATAATTGCAAACAAAACTCCCCCCGGGACTCTTGTTAGTTGGAGGCACTCGTTGTTTCGAGCAAGCCATGGATTGATGCTTGTTGGTGGAGGGGGAGTATAAACTTTACCATTCTGTTTGGGAACCGTCTATAATGTGTGTAGCATGGAAGATATCGCCATCTCTTGGTTTTTATGTTGACAATGAAAGTATACCACTCAAGATATTACTCACCTCTATTTCAAAACCGAGCTCCGGCACCTCTACAAATCCCTGCTTCCCTCTGTGAAGGGCCTATCTATTTACTTTCATGTTGAGTCATCATCCTCTTATTAAAAAGCACCAGTTGGAGAGCACTGCTGTCATTTGCATTCATTACTGTTAGTTTACATTGAGTATGATTTGACTAGATCTCTTTTACCATGAATTACAATGTCTAGTCAGACCTTGATCTTTAAAGGTGCTCTGCATTTATGTTTTGCGGTCTCAGAAAGGGCTAGCGAGATACCATCTTGATATATCATATTATGATTGTTTTGAGAAAGTGTTGTCATCCGAGATTTATTATTATTTCTCGCTAGTTGATTATGCCATTGATATGAGTAAACATGAGACCTAAGCATTATTGTGAATATGGTTAGTTTATAATCTTTGCTGAAAATTTGAATGATGGCTCTACATATTTACAACAACAAGAGCAAACAGAGTTTGTAAAAGTTTTTCTTTATCACTTTCAGTTTGTCAACTGACTTGCTTGAGGACAAGCAAAGGTTTAAGCTTGGGGGAGTTGATACGTCTCCGTCGTATCTACTTTTCCAAACACTCTTGCCCTTGTTTTGGACTCTAACTTGCATGATTTGAATGGAACTAACCCAGACTGACGCTGTTTTCAGCAGAATTGCCATGGTGTTATTTATATGCAGAAACAAAAGTTCTCGGAATGACCAGAAACTCCACGGAGCGTCTTTTTGGAAATAAAATACTGGCAAAAGATCAAGACCAGGGGGCCCACACCCTGGCCATGAGGGTGGGGGGCGCGCCCCTACCTCGTGGGCCCCCTGGAGCTCCTCCGACCTCAACTCCAACTCTATATATTCACTTTCGGGGAGAAAAAAATAAAGGAGAAGGATTCATCACGTTTTCCGATACGGAGCCGCCGCCAAGCCCTAAAACCTCTCGAGAGGGCTGATCTGGAGTCTGTTTGGGGCTCTGGAGAGGGGAATCCGTCGCCATCGTCATCATCAACCATCCTCCATCACCAATTTCATGATGCTCACCGCCATGCGTGAGTAATTCCATCGTAGGCTTGCTGGACGGTGATGGGTTGGATGAGATTTATCATGTAATCGAGTTAGTTTTGTTAGGGTTTGCCCTAGTATCTACTATGTTCTGAGATTGATGTTTCTATGACTTTGCTATGCTTAATGCTTGCCACTAGGGCCTGAGTGCCATGATTTCAGATCTGAACCTATTATGTTTTCATCAATATATGAGAGTTCTTTATCCTATCTTGTAAGTCTATAGTCACCTACTATGTGTTATGATCCGGCAACCCCGAAGTGACAATAATCGGGACCACTCCCGGTGATGACCGTAGTTTGAGGAGTTCATGTATTCACTATGTGTTAATGCTTTGGTCCGGTACTCTATTAAAAGGAGGCCTTAATATCCCTTAGTTTCCGCTAGGACCCCGTTGCCACGGGAGGGTAGGACAAAAGATGTCATGCAAGTTCTTTTCCATAAGCACGTATGACTATATTCAGAATACATGCCTACATTACATTGATGAATTGGAGCTAGTTCGGTGTCACCCTAGGTTATGACTGTTACATGATGAACCGCATCCGGCATAATTCTCTATCACCGATCCATTGCCTACGAGCTTTCCATTTATTGTTCTCCGCTTATTTACTTTTCCGTTGCTATTGTTACAATCACTACAAAATACCAAAAACATTACTTTTGTTATCATTACCTTTTGCTACCGTTACCACTACTATCATATTACTTTGCTACTAAATACTTTGATGCAGATATTAAGTTTCCAGGTGTGGTTGAATTGACAACTGAGCTGCTAATACTTGAGAATATTCTTGGGCTCCCCTTGTGTCGAATCAATAAATTTGGGTTGAATACTCTACCCTCGAAAACTGTTACGGCCCCCTATACTTCTGGGTTATTAGTCGGCAGTGATGTGCTATGGTGAGCGCGGGTCACTGCTTGCCATCATCGTCGAAGCCGAGGAGGATCTTGAGGAGGGCGACGGCAGCGTGCTGCAGCGCGGCGCCGTCGGGCAATCACTGGGGCTGAGCATCTGCGAGGACATCCATTGTCGTGGCTCTCTCCTCTTCCGTCGTTCACAAGCGTGACATGCAAAAGAAACAAAAACCAATTAGCAAATCATCGATTGATTGTAAAGAGGACAAGATGAGATGAGCAACTCTGTAACACCCCGGATGTGATTTACCCAATATGTACTCAAACTCTTGCCGTTTCTGGCCTTAAGTTATTTTATTTTCTCGGGTTCGGGTCTTTGCCTCCGTGTGTTGTTATCGTTGTCATGCATCTCATATCATGTCATCATGTGCATTGCATTTGCATACGTGTTCATCTCATGCATTCGACCATGTTCCCTGTTGTCCGTTTTGCATTCCGGCGCTTCGTTCTCCTCCGGTGGTCATTTCTACCTTTCTTTCATGTGTGGGGATTAAACATTTTCTGGATTGGACCGAGACTTGCCAAGCGGCCTTGGTTTACTACCGGTAGACCGCCTGTCAAGTTTCATACCATTTGGACTTCGTTTGATTCTCCAACGGTTAACCAAGGGACCGAAAAGGCCTCGTGTGTGTTGCAGCCCAACACCCCTCCATTTTGGACCAAAACCCACCAAAACCCTCTCCATCATCTAGAGCGTTCGATCACGATCGCGTGGCCAAAAACCGCACCACATTTGGACACTCCTAGCTCCCTCTACCTCTATTTAAAGACCCCCTCCAAAATCCGGATCTCCTTCTTCCTCGAAACCCTAGCCCCGCTTCTCCCCGCGCGCCGGACGTGTCCGCCGGCGCCGGACAACGTCCGCCCGATCCGCCGCCGCCAATCCTAGGCCGCCACGTGGCGCTTCACCGCCTCCGCGCCGCCGGCCCCCGAGGCCCGCGCGCCGTCCGCCGCCACCTCCTCGCCGCGCATCCGCGCCCCGCCGCCTCTTCGCTCGCCCGCCGTCCTCGATGCCGACCGCCGCCGAGGCTCACCTCGTCGGCGCCCGCGCCAGGGAGAGGAGCTCCCGGCTCCGGCGACCGCGCCCGACCACGCTGACGCCGACGACGCCCTCCGACGCCTCCGCCTCCCCAAGACCCGGCCGGCCCTTCCCCGGCGGCCTCGAGCTCAAACTCCGACGGCCTCCCTGTCAAACTCCGGCGCTGTCCCCGGCGGTCCTCGGTTCCCTCGCTCCAGATCTGGATCTGAAAACCCTAGGGGTTGTTTTTTTCCCTAAGTCCCTAAATATTTTGCTCATGTTCACCATGTCATAACTTTGCATCCGTAGCTCCGTTTTGGGAATATAGCATATCAAAATGTTCGCCTCAGATAGCACATCATTTCATCTCATTGCATCATTTTTATTTGAGTTCATCTTGATGCCCGAAATTCTGTTAGAAGAATGCTATTTGAGATAATTGTCAGATTTGCTGCTCCAATTAGATATTTGTCATTTTTGCCATGATTATTGTGTGAATGATATGCCCCTGAGCTCTACATGAGTTTTGTTATATGTTTTGCCATCTATCCAGAGGTGCAACCCATGTATTTTTGTGATGTGTGTGGTGACTAGCACAAGCTTGCAAAGTGGAGCATTCGTTAATGCTGATTTCAGGGACTTAGCATTTCCACTAAGTCCTTGACCTGTTTATCTCATATTGCCATATGTTCATGTTGTTTCCTAGTGATCCGTGCCTCTTTTGAGGATGATCAGTAAGGATGTCTTGTTAATCTTGTAATGCTCTATCCATCCATGTCTTTGTTTGCAATTATGGAGCACCGTAGCTTGAGTCAATCGAGCTCTACTTTTGTCATTTTGTGAATCTGGGCAGATTGTCTACTTGTCAGCAATTTTGCCGAGGATGTTGTAGTCGATCCGTGCATGCTATGTTATTGTCCTTGACATGACTAGCTTGTATTTTTTGTATTATTGATGGGTGTATGCTTAGATTGTCATGACTTGCTGTGTAGTGAGTGCATCGAGCTCGTAAACATGCCTACTTGATATCTGTTTCAGCATGCTCCAGTTTTCACTAAGTCTGAGAACTGATTATGTTTTTGCCATGTTCACATGCTTGCAAATGTATTTTCTGATCCATTTTGGCTCAAGGTCACTAAGGGACTTTTGTTAAGCTCTTTGAGTAGCTCCATGCCATGCTTTAATTTGCCATGTTTAGGTCCTGTAGCATATAGTTTTCATGCTCCAAAGAGTGCTATCTGATCTAAAATTCCAGACAAGTGTTAATTTCACTAAGTCTGAAATCTGTTTACCAAATGCATTTTTGCCATGCTTGTTTGAACCTGTTAATGGATGATTTGGCCGTGGCTTAGTGCTAGTATTTTGTGAAGCATCATGAGTGGATCTCTGCCATGTATTTTGATGCCATGTTTGGGTGCTGTAGCATGTTCATCTTGTTGCATTTAGATGGCTACTTGCTGTAAATCGCAGAACGTGGTCATATTTGAATCGCTTGCCATTTCCAAACCGTAACTCCGATTCCGATGATCTTTATATCGTTTTCAAGAGATTTCATCTCATATTTCCAGTGGCACACTTGGATTTCTAAGTTGAGGCCAGTTTCATTCATTCCTTGTCAAATCTTGCATATGCATCACATATTGCATCCCGCATAGCATACCATCTTTGCATCATGTTGTTTGAGTTTGCACGTGGTTGATTGTGTCCTTGTTGCTTGTTTGTCTTGTTTGGGTAGAGCCGGGAGACGAGTTCGCTAACGAGGAGCCCGTTGAGTTTGCTTTCGAGGATCCAGTCAACTCTAACAACTTTGCAGGCAAGATGATCATACCCTCGAAATCACTACTATCTTTGCTTTGCTAGATGCTCGCTCTTTTGCTATGCCTATGCTACGATGCCTACCACTTGCTTATCATGCCTCCCAAATTTCCATGTCAAACCTCTAACCCACCATGTCCTAGCAAACCGTTGATTGGCTATATTACCGCTTTGCTCAGCCCCTCTTATAGCGTTGCTAGTTGCAGGTGAAGATTGGAGACCGTTCCTTGTTGGAACATTATTTACTTGTTGGGATATCAGTATATTGCCATGTTATCTTAATGCATCTATATACTTGGAAAAGTGTGGAAGGCTCGGCCTCTCGCCTAGTGTTTTGTTCCACTCTTGACACCCTAGTTTCCGTCATATCGGTGTTATGTTCCCGGATTTTGCGTTCCTTACGCGGTTGGGTTATAATGGGAACCCCTTGATAGTTCGCCTTGATTAAAGCTTTTCCAGCAATGCCCAACCTTGGTTTTACCATTTGCCACCTAGCCTATTTTTCCCTTGGGTTTCCGGAGCCCGAGGGTCATCTTATTTAAACCCCCCTGGGCCAGTGCTCCTCTGAGTGTTGGTCCAAACAGAGCCACTTGCAGCGCCACCTCGGGGCAACTCGAGGGTTGGTTTTAGTTGTAGGTAGTGTTCATCTGAGTGTGCCCTGAGAACGAGATATGTGCAGCTCCTATCGGGATTTGTCGGCACATTCGGGCGGTGTTGCTGGATTTGTTTTAACTTGTCGAAGTGTCTTGAAGAACCGAGATACCGAGTCTGATCGGAACGTCTCGGGAGGAGGTCTATTCCTCCGTTGACCGTGAGAGCTTGTCATGGGCTAAGTTGGGACTCCCCTGCAGGGATTTGAACTTTCGAAAGCCGTGCCCGCGGTTATGGGCAGATGGGAATTTGTTAATGTCCGGTTGTAGATAACTTGAACCTTAAATTAAATAAAATGAATCAACAGTGCGAGTTACCGTGATGGTCTCTTCTCGGCGGAGTCCGGGAAGTGAACACGGTGTTGGAGTAATGCTTGCGCAGGTTGTCCTCTAGTTACTCGCTCACGCTTTGCCACCTCTTCTCGCTCTTTTTTGCGAACAGGATAGCCACCATATATGCTAGTCGCTTGCTGCAGCTCCACATATTTTCTTTGCCTTACCTATTAAGCTTAAATAGTCTTGATCGCGAGGGTGCGAGATTGTTGAGTCCCTGTGGCTCACAGATTACTTCCAAACCAGATGCAGGGCCTGATGATTCCATTCCAGATGACGCGCTTGAGCTCAAGTGGGAGTTCGACGAGGACTCACGCCGTTACTACGTGTCTTTCCCTGATGATCAGTAGTGGTGCCCAGCTGGGGTGATTGGGACCGTGTCGCATGTTGGGCTATCTTTTATTTTGGCGCCGTAGTCGGGCCATGAGTGTTTGAATGTTGTAATGGTATTCATGTACTTTGATTGACGTGGCGAGTGTAAGCCAACTATTGTATCTCCCCTTTATTATCTATATTACATGGGATGTTGTGAAGATTGCCTAACTTGCGACATTGCTTTCAATGCGGTTATGTCTCTAAGTCGTGCTTCGACACGTGGGAGCTATAGTCGCATCGAGGGCGTTACGAACTCCCAGATCCTTTTGTATGATGATGAGTATTTTGTGTGACGGCCGAGACTCCAATAGTCAAAATTGGAAGCGGCGATTGTTTGATCTCGGGAGATCATCCCAAGAAAGATTGGGTTGCCTGCAAGAATTAATCTATTGCCGGCGATTGAAGAAAGAACCATATGCATCATGGCTCGATAGACGCCATGCCCCACGGTGGGCGCCAACTATCGTGGGAACGATTCCGACAATAATAAGGTATAGGGTAACGGAGCATGATCTATCGAGATGCAACTGGGTGACATGGTGGTTTTAGCGAGTTCGGGCCTCTCACGGTGGAGATAACATCCCTACATCTCGTCCTCCGGAGAGGCTTTGTTTTATCTTAGTGTATATCCAGAGATTAGATGGTGTATTTGAGAGAGAGAGAGCGAGAGAGCGAGAGAGAGAGGGGAGAACGGATCTCCATGCCTCAAGCTAAATGGTGAGAAAGAGAGAGAGGTGGAAGAAAAAATCCCCCTAGTCTAGTGGTGGGGGTGGATTATATAGAGTGCGCCACCCCCTCACCTCCTATGTTACAAAGTCAGGGCGTTAAAGCCATAACTCAGCCTACTACTAAGATGATGCTCCGAGTGCCTTGTCGGCTGTTGGTCTTCGCATATCCAAGTGACATCAGGTGCTCCGAGTGGAATGAGTTGGTCGAGTGATTGTTGTCGTCCGAGTGACTTGATGATCATCCGAGTGGATAGTATGTCTGTATGAAATTTATCTGGATCCACATGCTGTGTGGACCCCATGCTTTATGATATTTCGACCCATCGTGGGCCTACCTGTTATGTGTATCCCCAACAGCGGACACGAGGCATGGGGGAGCGCCTACCGCCCTAGGCGCGCCCTCCACCCTCGTGGGCCCCTCATAGCTCCATTGACCTACTTCTTCCTCCTATATATACCCATATACCCCGAAAACATCTAAGAGCACCACGAAACCCTATTTCCATCGCCACAACCTTCTGTACCCAAGAGATCCCATCTTGGGGCCTTTTCCGGAGCTTTGCCGAAGGGGGAATCAATAACGGAGGGCTTCTACAACAACACCATAGCTTCTCCGATGATGTGTGAGTAGTTTACTTCAGACCTTCGGGTCCATAGTTATTAGCTAGATGGCTTCTTCTCTCTCTTTGGATCTCAATGCAAAATTCTCCTCGATCTTCTTGGAGATCTATTCGATGTAACTCTTTTTGCGGTGTGTTTGTCGAGATCCGATGAATTGTGGGTTTATGATCAAGATTATCTATGAAAAATATTTGGTTTTTCTCTGAATTCTTATATGTATGATTTAATTATCTTTGCAAGTCTCTTCAAATTATCAGTTTGGTTTGGCCTACTAGATTGATCTTTTGCAATGGGAGAAGTGCCTAGCTTTGGGTTCAATCTTGAGGTGTCCTTTCCCAGTGACAGCAGGGGCAGAAAGGCATGTATTGTATTCTTTCCATCGAGGATAAAAAGATGGGGTTCATATCATATTGCTTGAGTTTATCCCTCTACATCATGTCATCTTGCTTAATGCCTCACTCTGTTCTTATGAACTTAATACTCTAGATGCATGCTGGATAGCGGTCGATGTGTGGAGTAATAGTAGTAGATGCATAATCGTTTCAGTCTACTTGTCGCGGACGTGATGCCTATATGTTGGCGTTCTGGGAACGGGGGTCCCCAGACTTGCCTGCCTGCGACCTGCGGCGTGGCTCGAGGAGGGGCCCAACATGGCCCATCTTCATCAACACAGACCCAAGACCCTCGCGAATGGCCAAGCCTTGCGGGGCGGACGACACGGAGCTTCCTCAGGCACGGCCTCATCAGGCTGGCTCACGAGAAGGCGGAGAGATCAAGGCGGGGTACCTCACGAGGTGCCTGTGACGCAAGCCATGACGACCAAAGGCGCAAGGCGGGCGCCAGCCGCGCAGTGTCCTCCTTTCCTCTTTGGTGCAAAGGGAGCAAGCGCAGGCGAGAGCATCAAGCAAAGGCACCCGTTTCGGTGCAACGAGACCAAGACCAGTCCAACGACAGGGAGGAAGTCATTGTGGAGCCCAAGCCAGCGTCACCACCAGAGCCTTTGGCAGGTGAGGACCAACTTTAGTCAGGATAAGTGTACCAGATGTTCCCCTTCAAAATGGCCAATTGTTGGCGCCCTTCCCGCTCAATATTTGGGAAGAGGCCCAGGGCCTTTGCCTATAAATAGGAATAGCCACCCACAGGGTAGAGGGGAGATCGGAGATCGGATCGCAATCAAGAAGGGAGAATCTAGAAGCCAAGAGAGAAACTAGCTAGGATCGGATCAAGTAGCATCACACACACAGAGAGAGAGAGAAGGGCGACTGAACTCCTCCTAGTAGTTCATCCCCCCAGCCAAGAACAGACCCTCGCGAGGCTGTTCTTCCTTGTATTGCTCATCATCATCAGCCCAAGAGGCAATCCACCACACCACACACTGGAGTAGGGTATTACACCACAACGGTGGCCCGAACCAGTATAAACCCTGTGTCTCTTGTGCTGTTCTTTCCATAGCTTAGATCTTAGCGAGGCGGAGGGGTGCAGGTAGGTAGAAGGCGAAATCTCCGCACGCACCCCAGTGTTCGAACCTCAAGGGTCTGCCGGAACCCGAAATCCGACATTTGGCGCGCCAGGTAGGGGTGCGCCGGAATTCGTTTTCCACCACCCCGTTCTCCTCCGACCATCGCGTCCATGTCTGACGCTCGTCGGGCCCGCGCCGAGCGCCGGGCCGCTCTCGCTTCCCGCGTCGCCCAGACGGCTCCCGTCGGCGGGCGTCCTCGCCGTTCCCCGTCACCTGCCGTCAACGCCGCTACCGGCCCGGCGGGGGACGAGCAGCTAGCGTCGTCTTAGCATCCATCCGTGCGACAAGACGGCCGCACCGCTACTCCCTCGCTCACCCCAGCTGGTTCTTCGTCCCGCACGCTCCATGCACCCATGGAGGCTCGAGCTGCGCTCATCGCGGCAAACGAGCTCCTGCGCTACCGTCCCGTCGACGATGTCTACGAAGAATGGCTCGACCGCGTCGCCGAGCTCGTCCGCGCCGCAGGCGGCTCTCCTGCGCCGTCCGTTCCGCTGCACCGCACCCCGCCCTGTGCGGGCGACGAAGCTCCGGGGGCGCCCCAGCCGCCTCCTCCTCAAGAATGCGCCATGGCTCCAAGGCGCGTGGCCCCTGGGCGGAACCTGGAGAGACCCTGCAGAAGTACATCCAGCGCTTCAACAACGCACGCCTCAAGATTCCCAAGGTGACCGAGGAGGCCATCATCTCAGCCTTCTCCGACGGCGTGCGCGACGTCAAGATGAAGGAGGATCTGGCGATGCATGAAGACCTGTGCACTTCCTTGGAGTTGTTCAACTTGGCAACCAAGTGCGATAGGGCTGAAGAAGGGCGTCTCTCCCTACTCGAGCTGCCTGCCGCGGACCCAGAAGAGAAGAAGCCCAAGGCCAAGGATGTGAAGCGCAAGGGGGCTGCCGTGCTCGCGGCAGAACCAGAAACCAAGCGGGGCAGAGATCACCCCGAATCTTCCAAGGGCAGTCGGTATTGTGTGTACCACGACCTCCACACCCACAACACCAACAAATGTCAAGAGCTCCGAGCCGTGCGAGAAGGAAGGATCGGCCATCGCCCCGACCGCGGTGACCGGGGCTACGGTCAAGGAGGAGGAAGGAACGCAGGACGCCGGGAAGACCGCTGCCCGCGCCAAGGGTGGTGCGATCGACCTCGCGAGGATCGCTGGCAAGACCCGCCTCGCGAGGGAGACTGGAGGGATCAGCCTCGCGAGGATCGCCCGCCAGGAAACGCAGGCCTCCCTCCGCTGCCGCCGCAGCCAAGGAGAAACGAGGACCGCCATCAGGACAAGGGGGCTGGGGGCTTCCAGGAGCCGCGCGCGATCGCCTGCATCCTGGGGGGGTCTCAAGCCCCAGCCTCTCAGCGCATCTTCAAGCAGTTCGCCCGCGAAGTGAATGCAGTCCTCCCCAAGCTCGAAGCCACGCGCCCTCTCAGGTGGTCGGCGTGCGCCATCACGTTCGGCTCAGCAGATCAGCTCAAGTGTGCGGCCACAGCCGGAGTCCTCCTGATGCTTTGTTCCCCAATCATCAGCAATGTGGTGGTCACCAGGACCCTCATCGATGGCGGGACAGGGCTCAACGTCCTGTCCGTGGAAACATTCAACTATCTCCAAGTGCCCTACAACCAGCTTCAGCCAACCAAGCCTTTCTCCGGAGTCACCGACGGCTCCACGGTCCCGATTTGGCAGGTCCGCCTCCCCGTCACCTTCGGGGCACGCGACAACTACCGCACCGAGCTCATCGACTTCGACGTCGTTCACATTCGCCTGCCGTATAACGCCATCCTTGGGTACCCAGCGCTGGCCAAGTTCATGGCCATAACTTACCACGGCTACAACGTCCTCAAGATGCCAGGAAGTGGCGGAGTCATCACGGTGCCCTGTGAAGAGAAGGACGCGGTGTGTTCCCTGGAACGAGCCTTTCAGGCCGCATTGCTGGAAGACCCGGATCGCGAAAGCAGGAGGCTTCCCGAGACCGCCCCCAAGAAGAAGAAGACATCGTCCGGCCCGGCCCCTCAGGAGGCAGGCCCCTCAGGGCCCGTGCCTGCCCAGGGGGAACCTCCTTCCATCGCATAGGAAAGCGCGTCCGGCGCCCTCCTCAGGCAGGGCTCGGGGGCTCTCCCCCGGAGGGCCACCGACCTGGCTAAGGTCACGAGGGAGGTGCTTGGGCACCACATGGAGGCGTGTTTCAAAACACGTTTCCCTCAAGAAGGAGTAAGGCAAGGAGGGCCAGACCCTCAGGAGTTCGTCGGCAAGGCCATTCAGGAGCTACAGGAGTCAAGAGTCATGAGAGGCGGCCGCCGCCTACCAGCTGTGGCTCCCCATCCAGGCGAGGATTGTGGGCTGCGCGTCTGCATCGACATACCAGGGCTCAATCGAGTCGCCTCTCTGGAGCGCCTTTGGCCCTCGCGAGTGGGGCATTGCGAAGGTCCACCCCACAGCTACGTTCGCATGCCTTACGGCTTGCCGAACGCGGCTGCCATGTACCAGCGCCTCATGAGAGGCATCATGGAGGCTCAAGAGGCCAGGCGTTCGGCAGCCCTGGCGGAGATGGAGATGGTTCACGAGGAGCCAGCAGGGCCTCCGGAGCCTCCCGAGGTCCCTGGGCCTGGGGGCTCGTGAGGATCGGCTTCCGCAGCCCACTGAGTCTGCTACACCAACACTCCTTCATCCTCAACATCATCAGGTGACATCTTTCAAGTTTCATTTCCAGCTAGGAGCGCCCCCCAGGGCTGCATTATTCCCAGGCCGCGTGGGTCTGTCCCTGCGGCATGTATCCCTTTTATTTTATGTTGTTAGCTTACCTTGTTGGGGGCGCCCCTCGGGCTGCATCATCCCCCAAGTCGCTCGGGCCAGACCCAGCGGCATGTATCACCTTTTGCGTTTATTTCCAGCTATGCGTTTGACCCACCATGCTTGATTATTTGATGCCTGTCCACGGCACCTCTTCCTCTCCATGCCGACCACTTGCACGTTAAAGGGGGGGGGGGTACCTGAGCATCGCGACTCAGGGCTCTTACTGGCTCTCCAGCCCTCACCCTCTGGCCTTGTCCACGGCATCGCGACCTGGCATACCAGCGACGGCTGAGACCAGCTCGAGGGCCAGGACCCGAGGACGTAGAGTGCCGGCATCTAACCAAATTTGCAGGGACACATCACAAGATAAGGCCCAGTGCCAGGCGCAACCCGCCTAGAGGTAGGGCCCTGTGAGTCCCGCGCTGGCTCACGCGTGCCCAGATACACCTCGCCAGGCCCTACTGTGCCAGCCATGTGTCAGGGCGGGGCTGTACACGCCCCGGGGGCTCCTCCCGGAGGGGAGCCCCCTCCCACGTACCAGTGGAAGCACCATGCTCCGCGCTGGCTGACGACACTGCCGAGGAGCGGCTATACCCGTACACATACGAAAGCGCTATGCTCCGCGCTGGTGATAAACAACTGAGGGCGGCCCCCGGGCCGCATCAACCTCAGGGAGCCCAGAGCTTAGTGTCTAGCCTCATCGTAACGCCTCCCCTCGGGAGTGCCGCGCGAGGGGGCTAGGCAGGGGGGCTGCGCCTGGGTCACGCCCAGATGCACGCCACCCAGCCAGGCCCCCCCGGGCCTGGTTTGTCGCGCGTCTCTCCCCGAGCGGAGCCAAGGTACGAAGGCCGTTTGAGCGTCAAGGGGGACTCCTGAGCATCGTGACTCAGGAGCCTAACTGGTCACGTAGCCCCTCACTCCTTAGTTCCGAAAGGCTAACGGTGGTTGAGGTATGCGCGCGGCTGGGCTCTGCACACGTAGAACGGTAGATCCACCCACATCGCACCTCCCTACTTGCTGTTCGTGCGCCAAGGGGGACTCCTGAGCATCGCGACTCAGGAGCCTAACTTGTCACGTAGCCCCTCACTCCTTGGGCACGTCCTGGTTTCTGGTCGGGGCTAACGGCGGCTGAGGTATGCGTGGGGCCGGGCTCTGCCGGCGTAGAACATAAGCAAGTAGGAAGGAAAAGCGTAAATTTCAAGGAATTCAAAAGCAAATATTACAGTCCACACTGTTATCTCAATGCCAAACGCAATTTTAAACGCCCCCCCGAGGCATGATACATGTGCAGGAACTAAAGGCAGGATAGGAGCCACAACGGAGTCACTTGTCGGTGGTGGAGCAGCGCGGAGTGGGTTCGCCTCATGGAGCAGCAGGGTCGGCAGCGCCTTGCTTCGGCTTGGTGCTGAAGGCCTGGAACTTCCCCAGCAGAGCCTCCGCGCGACCCTTCAGGGCCTCAGCAGCGGTAGCGGCACGCTCGCCGCTTACTGGCTCCAGCAGGCTGTCGAGGTCGACGCCGGGATCGCGAAGGTAGATGTGGGTGAGGACCCGCGTCAGCGCTGCAGAAGACAGGACAGCGCCTCGGCCTCGACCGTGGGGCCAAGGCCAAGGGCAACATCTTCAAGAGCGCGAACCAGGAAGGGAAGCAGCTTGGCAGGGCCGTCCTCGACGCCAGCCAGCTGGCTCACCAGGCCGCTGTCGTAAAGCGTCCTCAGCGAGGAGCGAGCCTTCGCCTCCATCTCCGCGAAGGCCACGCGGTCCTCGGCAAGAACCTGGGCCTTGTCGTCCAGCTCGACCTTCCTCGCCCCCAACTCCTGCTCCAGCGCGCCTAGGCGGTCACGGCGCCTCCTGAGCTTGACCTCCCTCTCCTTGACGGCCGCCTCGCGAGCCTTCACGCCTTCTTCCTGCTCCTGGCGAAGGCGGGCCTCTTTCGCGAGCTGGTTCCGCAGGTCTTGCAGCTCGTCCTCCAGCGCCTTGCAACGACCACGGACGTCGACCACCTCCCCCAGGGCTGTGTCACGAGCAGCCTTCGCCTCAAGGACGGCCTGCCTCTCCTCATCGCAAGCCGTCGAGGCCTGGACCAGCGCCGCCCGAATCGAAGCGTCGGAGCGAATCCATCCTGAAGCCAGCTCCAAGCGCCCGGCCACCAAGCGAGGGTCGGCACCAAGAAGATCCTGCCATCGCCGGTCCAGCTCAGCAGCAGCATGATCCAGAACGGCAGGAGGAGTCGGAGAAACAGCAGTCGATGGAGTAGGAGGAGAAGACGGCAGTGCGACCACAGCATCCTGAGGCGGAGCTTGCTGCGCCCCAATGGCTATAGTGGCGGCAGTAGGCAAAGGCACCTCGGGAGTCACTTGGGCCATGGGGGCTGAGCTCGCCCCGGCCGGCTTAGCCAGGCCTCGCGAGGACAACCAGGCAGGAGAAGCCCGTGCGTCGCGGTCACCTTACTTCGCGGGCAGAGGCGCTGCCACGGATGGAACCTCAGGAGCTCCCTTCGGCTTCTTTGCTGCGGGTGCCAGCCTGTCCAAAAGATGTGGACGTCAAGCCTCAGCAGCAGAACAAGAAATACAGACAAGAATCAAGCGCTTACGGGTCGTCGCCAGTGAGCTCAGGCAGCCTCCAGCCAAATTTGAAGCCTGAAAGCCGGCTGGAAGGGTCAACCTTGGGAAGCTCGGGAGCAGAAGGCGCGTCTGCGGTCTGCCTCGGGGCCGGGGCAGACCCGCGGGAGATCAGCCCGGTCCTGTCCTTCTTTGGGTTCGGGGGCAAGCTCCCGCCGCCCTGTTCATCATCATCCTCGTCGTCATCACTCGGAGAGAGGCGGAGAGCGTGGGGCCTGCGCCGGGGGAGGGGAGCCCTCGACTCTCCGTAGTCGCCTCGGAGTCAGGCCCTTTTTCCCGTTCCCCTCCTTCCTCCTCTTCGCTGGAGTCGTCAGAGGACACATCCACCGATTCCCCGGGAGTTTCCATGGGCACGGGCCCGTCCCCGTTGAAGATGGGCATGGACTCCACTACCTGCTCCCAGTCGTCGTGGAGGAACAAGGGCGTAGGAGCGCCCTCCAACCTCGCCACATCAGCCCCGACCAGAGATTGGAGGACCGCAGCAAGATCTTCGTCGGCCAAGGCCGCAGGGCTCGGATGGGGCCTCCACATCGGAAGTGAGTACTGCCGAAGCGGAGCCAGCTGGTGCTCTAGGAATTCCCTAAGCAGCGACGCGCCGGTTAGCTTCGCGGCTGCCATGTTGGTCGGCCTCAGATCCACATCCATCTTCTCCAACACCAGCTTCGCGCGGGGGTCCGCGAGCTCCGCTCGACCCCAATCGCTGGAGCTTGTGGGTTGCTCCATGGGCAAGATCAGCCGAGGGTGGATGCGCCCAGCATCTGCCAAGACCCACTTGTTCCTGAAGCCCTCAATCCTTTTCCCGGGGTTCGAAATCGCAATGGCGCCACCATACACGATGAAGCTCGCGCACGCGGAAGCAGGACCGCGAGAGGTCCAGAGGTAGAAGTAGTGGCGCAGCAAGGCCACTGAGGGCTGCACCCCAACGTGAGCCTCACAGTAATAGGCGAAGATTGCCAGGAGAAGGACAGAGTTGGGGTGGAGATGCAAAGCCTGTAGCTTATAATGGCGAAGGACAGAGAAGAAGAACTCCAAGAAGGGAGGCACTAGGCCAGCAGCAATGGCGCTTACAAAGAACAGATAGAAGGTGCTCCCTTGGCCCTCAGGGGTGGCGGAGCCGACCTTGAACAGCTTCGCCCCGTCGATGCCCTGTGCCGCCACCATCCGGCGCAACCGGGCGAGGCTCGCCTCAGACACGTTCGGTGAGTCCAGGGCAGACGAGTACCAAGCTCCGGCCGAGGACTGACGAGGCGCCATGGCTTCCTAGGTCACGCGGTCGAAGTAGATCTGGAAATTTTGGAGGAAGGAAGGAGAGGCGCAAGAAAGGGGATCTGAGTAGCAACTGGAGAAAGCAAAAAGAAAAGCCTAGGCAGATGCCGCTCCCTTATCAACTCGCGCGGTTGCTGAGGCGCCCACGTCCAGTCAACCGCCACTCGGCGCCCAAGGCCACAGGCTGTTAGGGCCTTCGCCTCCCTGCACGGCCAAGTCCAGGCGCGCCTTGGGCCTGGGGGCTACTGTCGGCATTCTGGGAACGGGGGTCCCTAGACTTGCCTGCCTGCGGCCTGCGGCGTGGCTCGAGGAGGGGCCCAGCACGGCCCATCTTCATCAACACAGACCCAAGACCCTCGCGAGGGGCCAAGCCTCGCGGGGCGGACGACACGGAGCTTCCTCAGGCACGACCTCATCAGGTTGGCTCGTGAGAAGGCGGAGAGATCAAGGCGGGGTACCTCACGAGGTGCCCGTGACGCAAGCCATGACGACCAAAGGCGCCAGGCGGGCGCCAGCCGCGCAGTGTCCTCCTTTCCTCTTTGGTGCAAAGGGAGCAAGCGCAGGCGAGAGCATCAAGCAAAGGCACCCGTTTCGGTGCAACGAGACCAAGACCAGTCCAACGACAGGGAGGAAGTCATTGTGGAGCCCAAGCCAGCGTCACCACCAGAGCCTTTGGCAGGCGAGGACCAACTTTAGTCAGGATAAGTGTACCAGATGTTCCCCTTCAAAATGGCCAATTGTTGGCGCCCTTCCCGCTCAATATTTGGGAAGAGGCCCAGGGCCTTTGCCTATAAATAGGACTAGCCACCCACATGGTAGAGGGGAGATCGGAGATTGGATCGCAATCAAGAAGGGAGAATCTAGAAGCCAAGAGAGAAACTAGCTAGGATCGGATTGAGTAGCATCACACACACAGAGAGAGAAGGGCGACTGAACTCCTCCTAGCAGTTCATCCCCCCAGCCAAGAACAGACCCTTGCGAGGCTGTTCTTCCTTGTATTGCTCATCATCATCATCCCAAGAGGCAATCCACCACACCACACACTGGAGTAGGGTACTACACCACAACGGTGGCCCGAACCAGTATAAACCCTGTGTCTCTTGTGCTGTTTTTTCCATAGCTTAGATCTTAGCGAGGCGGAGGGGTGCAAGTAGTTAGAAGGCGAAATCTCCGCACGCACCCTAGTGTTCGAACCTCAAGGGTCTGCCGGAACCCGAAATCCGACACTATATACATGATCATGCTTAGATATTCTCATAATTATGCATTTTTCTATCAATTGCTCGAGAGTAATTTGTTCACCCACCGTAATACTTATGCTATCTTGAGAGAAGCCACTAGTGAAACCTATGGCCCCCAGGTCTATTTTCCATCATATAAGTTTCCAATCTATTTTTACTTTGCAATCTTTACTTTCAATCTATGTCATAAAAATACCAAAAATATTTATTATCTCTATCAGATCTCACTTTTGCAAGTGTCCGTGAAGGGATTGACAATCCCTTTATCGCATTGGTTGCAAGGCTCTTATTTGTTTGTGTAGGTACGAGGCGACTTGCGTGTAGTCTCCTACTGGATTGATACCTTGGTTCTCAAAAACTGAGGGAAATACTTACGCTACTTTACTGCATCACCCTTTCCTCTTCAAGGGAAAACCAACGCAGTCCTCTAGAGGTAGCAGTAATGGTTGGTTTGTTTCCCTCCTTATAAAAGGAGGTCTTCTTCTCCAAGTTGACTTACCTCTTTTCCCGAAGCTCCATTGTTGTTCCAAAGCTCCTTTCCCCCGATCTCTCTCCCTAGCCAATCAAACTTGTTGATTCTTTGGGGATTGCTTGAGAAGGCCCGAATCTACACTTCCAGCAAGAGAAATTTGATTCCCCCCACCAATCCCTTGTGGATCTTGTTACTCTTGGGTGTTTGAGCACCCTAGACGGTTGAGGTCACGTCGGAGCCATATTCCATTGTGGTGAAGCCCCGTGGTATCGTTGGGAGCCTCCAATTGAGTTGTGGAGATAGCCCCAACCTTGTTTGTAAAGGTTTGGTCGCCGCTTTCAAAGGCACCAATAGTGGAATCATGGCATCTCACATTTTGTGAGGGCGTGAGGAGAATACGGTGGCCCTAGTGGCTTCTTGGGGAGCATTGTGCCTCCACACCGCTCCAACGGAGACGTACTTCCCCTCAAAGGGAAGGAACTTCAGTAACACATCCACGTCTCCACCGACTCCGCTTTTGGTTATCTCCCACCTTTACTTGTGCTAGCTCATATTGTGTTGTATTCCTTGCTTGCTTGTGTGCTTGTTGTTGTTGCATCATATAGGTTGCTCACCTAGTTGCATATCTAGACAACCTACTTTGATGCAAAGTTTAAATTAGTAAAGAAAACCTAAAAATTGTTAGTTGCCTATTCACCCCCTCTAGTCAACTATATCGATCCTTTCACAAATAACTCAAATGTTCTGCCCCTGCAATAACCGTCACTGATAAACAGGCTGCTAGTGCGTGTGTGAGAGGAGCGGTTGAGTAGGCCAGCTATGCGCTTGAACAGAGCACCGAGAGTACCCACTACGCAGGTGTACTTTCCCTGCATTGATAGTACAACGATGGTTCTAGAGAACAGTACTACCCTCCACTTCCAACTGTAGCTCCTTGGCCCTAAGATTAAAGAGTTCAAAACTGGTGCACTATACAAGAAGTACAGTACTGAAGGAAATATGCCCTAGAGGCAATAATAAAGTTATTATTTATTTCCTTATTTCATGATAAATGTTTATTATTCATGCTAGAATTGTATTAACCGGAAACATAATACATGTGTGAATACATAGACAAACAGAGTGTCACTAGTATGCTTCTACTTGACTAGCTCGTTAATCGAAGATGGTTGAGTTTCATAGCCATGGACATGAGTTGTCATTTGATTAACGAGATCACATCATTAGGAGAATGATGTGATTGACTTGACCCATTCCGTTAGCTTAGCACTCGATCGTTTAGTATGTTGCTATTGCTTTCTTCATGACTTATACATGTCCTATGACTATGAGATTATGCAACTCCCGTTTACCGGAGGAACACTTTGTGTGCTACCAAACGTCACAACGTAACTGGGTGATTATAAAGGTGCTCTACAGGTGTCTCCAAAAGTATTTGTTGGGTTGGCGTATTTTGAGATTAGGATTTATCACTCCGATTGTCGGAGAGGTATCTCTGGGCCCACTCGGTAATGCACATCACTTAAGCCTTGCAAGCATTGCAACTAATGAGTTAGTTGCGGGATGATGTATTACGGAACGAGTAAAGAGACTTGCCGGCAACGAGATTGAACTAGGTATTGAGATACCGACGATCGAATCTCGGGCAAGTAACATACCGATGACAAAGGGAACAATGTATGTTGTTGTGCGGTCTGACCGATAAAGATCTTCGTAGAATATGTGGGAGGCAATATGAGCATCCAGGTTCCGCTATTGGTTATTTACCAGAGACGTGTCTCGGTCATGTCTACATAGTTCTCGAACCCGTAGGGTTCGCAAGTTTAAAGTTTCGATGACGGTTATATCATGAGTTTTGATGTACCGAAGGTTGTTCGGAGTCCCGGATGTGATCATGGACATGACGAGGAGTATCGAAATGGTCGAGACATGAAGATTGATATACTGCAAGCCTATATTTGGATATCGGAAATGTTCCGGGTGAAATCGGGATTTTACCGGAGTACCGAGGGGTTACCGGAACCCCCTGGGGGATTAATGGGCCATAGTGGAGAAGAGGAGAGGCGGATAGGGCAGGGCCGCGCGCCCCTCCCCCTCTAGTCCGAATAGGACAAGGAGAGGGCGGCGGCGCCCCCCCTTTCCTTCCTCTCTCCCTCCTCTTTCCCCCTTCTCCTAATCCAACAAGGAAGGGAAGGAGCCCTACTCCCGGTGGGAGTAGGACTCCTCCTGGCGCGCCTCCTCCTGGCCGGCCGCACCTCCCCACCTTGCTCCTTTATATACGGGGGCAGGGGGGCACCCCATAGACACAACAATTGATTTGATCTTTTAGCCGTGTGCGGTGCCCCCCTCCACCATAGTCCACCTCGATAATACTGTAGCAGTGCTTGGGCGAAGCCCTCCGTCGGTAGAACATCATCATCGTGACCACACTGTCGTGCTGACGAAACTCTCGCTCAACACTCAGCTAGATCGGAGTTCGAGGGACGTCATCGGGCTGAACGTGTGCTGAACTCGGAGGTGCCGTTCTTTCGGTACTTGATCAGTCAGATCGTGAAGATGTACGACTACATCAACCGCGTTGTGCTAACGCTTCCGCTTTCGGTCTACGAGGGTACGTGGACAACACTCTCCCCTCTCGTTGCTATGCATCACCATGATCTTGCGTGTGCGTAGGAATTTTTTTAAAATTACTACGTTCCCCAACTGTGGCATCCGAGCCAGGTTTTATGAGTAGATGTCATATGCACAAGTAGAACACAAGTGAGTTGTGGGCGATATGAGTCATACTGCTTACCATCATGTTATACTTTGGTTTGGCGGTATTGTTGGATGAAGCGGCCCGGACCGACATTACGTGTACGCTTACGCGAGACTGGTTCTATCGACGTGCTTTGCACACAGGTGGCTGGCGGGTGTCAGTTTCTCCAACTTTAGTTGAACCGAGTGTGGCTACGCCCGGTCCTTGTGAAGGTTAAAACAGCACAACTTGACAAACTATCTTTGTGGTTTTGATGCGTAGGTAAGAACGGTTCTTGCTCAGCCCGTAGCGGCCACGTAAAAACTTGCAACAACAAAGTAGAGGATGTCAAACTTGTTTTTGCAGGGCATGTTGTGATGTGATATGGTCAAAGCATGATGCTAAATTTTATTGTATGAGATGATCATGTTTTGTAACTGAGTTACCGGCAACTGGCAGGAGCCATATGGTTGTCGCTTTATTGTATGCAATGCAATCGCCCTGTAATGCTTTACTTTATCACTAAGCGGTAGCAATAGTCAGGGAAGCATAATATTGGCGAGACGACAATGATGCTACGATGGAGATCAAAGTGTCGCGCCAGTGACAATGGTGATCATAACGGTGCTTCGGAGATGGAGATCACAAGAACAAGATGATGATGGCCATATCATATCACTTATATTGATTGCATGTGATGTTTATCTTTTATGAATCTTATCTTGCGTTGATTAACGATATCATTATAAGATGATCTCTCACTAAATTTCAAGATAAAAGTGTTCTCCCTGAGTATGCACCGTTGCCAAAGGTCGTCGTGCCCAGACACCACGTGATGATCGGGTGTGATAAGCTCTACGTCCATCTACAATGGGTGCAAGCTAGTTTTGCACACGCAGAATACTCAGGTTAAACTTGACGAGCCTAGCATATGCAGATATGGCCTCGGAACACTAGGACCGAAAGGTCAAGCGTGAATCATATAGTAGATATGATCAACATAGTGATGTTCACCATTGAAAACTACTGCATTTCACATGATGATCGGTTATGGTTTAGTTGATTTGTATCACGTGATCACTTAGATGATTAGAGGGATGTATATCTAAGTGGGAGTTCTTAAGTAATACGATTAATTGAACTTTAATTTATCATGAACTTAGTCCTGGTAGTATTAGCATATCTATGTTGTAGATCAATAGCTCGTGTTTAGCTCCTCTGTTTTATTTTTGATATGTTCCTAGAGAAAACTAAGTTGAAAAATGTTAGTAGCAATGATGCGGATTGGATCCGTGATCTGAGGATTATCCTCATTGCTGCACAGAATTATTATTTTCTTGATGCACCGCTAGGTGACAGACCTATTGCAGGAGCATATGCAGACGTCATGAACGTTTGGCTAGCTCAATATGATGACTACTTGATAGTTTAGTGCACCATGCTTAACAACTTAGAATTGGGACTTCAAAGACGTTTTGAACGTCATGGATCATATGAGATGTTCTAGTAATTGAAGTTAATATTTCAATAAAATACCCGAGTTGAGAGATATGAAGTCTCCAACAAGTTCTATAGCTAAAAGATGGAGGAGAATAGCTCAAGCAGTGAGCATGTGTTCAGATTGTCTGGGTACTACAATCGCTTGAATCAAGTGGGAGTTAATCTTCCAGATAAAATAGTGATTGACATAATTCTCTAGTCACCATCACCAAGTTAGTAGAACTTCGTGATGAACTATAGTATGCAAGGGATGACGAAAACGATTCCCAAGCTTTTCATGATGATGAAATCGATGAAGGTAGAAATCAAGAAAGAGCATCAAGTGTTGATGATTAACAAGACCACTAGTTTCAAGAAAAGGGCAAAGGGAAAGAAAGGGAACTTCAAGAAGAACGGCAAGCAAGTTGCTGCTCAATTGAAGAAGCCCAAGTCTGGACCTAAGCCTGAGACTAAGTGCTTCTGCTGCAAAGGGACTGGTCACTAGAAGCGGAACTGCCCCAAGTATTTGGTGGATAAGAATGATGGCAAAGTGAACAATGCTATATTTAATATACATGTTATTGATGTGTACTTTACTAGTGTTTATAGCAACCCCTCGGTATTTGATGCTGGTTCAGTTGCTAAGAGTAGTAACTTGAAACGGGAGTTGCAGAATAAACAGAGACTCGTTAAGGGTGAAGTGATGATGTGTGTTGGAAGTAGTTCCAAGAATAAGTTCCAAGAATAATATGCTCATCATCACACACTCCCTATACTTTCGGGATTAGTGTTGAACCTACATAAATGTTATTTGGTGTTTGCATTGAGCAAGAATATGATTTGATCATGTTTATTGCAATACGGTTATTCATTTAAGTTAGAGAATAATTGTTATTCTGTTTACATGAATAAAACCTTCTATGGTTATACACCCAATAAAATGGTTTGTTGGATCTCGATCGTAGTGATACACATATTCATAATATTGAAGCCAAAAGATGCAAAGTTAATAATGATAGTGCAACTTATTTGTGGCACTCCCTTTTAGGTCATATTGGTATAAAGCGCATGAAGAAAATCCATGCTGATGGGCTTTTGGAATCACTTGATTACGAATCAGTTGATGCTTGCGAACCATGCCTCATGGGCAAAGATGACTAAGACTCCGTTCTGCAGAACAATGGAGCGAGCGACTGACCTATTGGATAAAATACATACTGATGTATGAGGTCCGATGAGTGTTAAGGCTCGCGGCGGGTATCGTTATTTTCTGACCTTCACAGATGATTTGAGCAGATATGGGTATATCTACTTGAAGAAACATAAGTTTGAAACATTTGAAAGGTTCAAAGAATTTCAGAGTGAAGTGGAAACTCATCGTAACAAGAAAATAAAGTTTCTACGATCTGATCGCAGAGGCGAATATTTGAGTTACGAGTTTGGTCTTCAATTAAAACAATGTGGAATAATTTCACAAACTCATGCCACCTGGAACACCACAGCGTAATGGCGTGTCCGAACGTCATAACCATACTTTATTTGAAATAGTGCAATCTATGATGTCTCTTACCGATTTACCACTATCGTTTTGGGGTTATGCATTAGACACAGCTGCATTCACATTAAAAAGGGCACCATCTAAATCCGTTGAGACGACACCGTATGAACTGTGGTTTAGCAAGAAACGAAAGTTGTCATTTCTTAAAGTTTGGGGTTGCGATGCTTATGTGAAAAAGTTTCATCCTGATAAGCTCAAACCCAAATCGGAAAAGTGCGTCTTCATAGGATACCCAAAAGTTACTGTTGGGTACACCTTCTATCACAGATCCGAAGGCAAGATATTCATTGCTAAAAATGGATCCTTTCTAGAGAAGCAGTTTCTCTCGAAAGAAGTGAGTGGGAGGAAAGTAGAACTTGATAAGGTAATTGTAACTTCTCCCGAATTGGAAAGTAGTTCATCACTGAAATCAGTTCCAGTGATGCTTACACCAATTAGTGAGGAAGTTGATGATGATGATCATGAAAGCTTCGGATCAAGTTACTACCGAACCTCGTAGGTCAACCAGAGCATGTTCCGCACCAGAGTGGTACGGTAATCCTATTCTGTAGTTCATGTTACTTGACCATGACAAACCTACGAACTATGAGGAAGCGATGATGAGCCCAGATTCCGCGAAATGGCTTGAGGTCATGAAATCTGAGATGGGATCCATGTATGAGAACAAAGTGTGGACTTTGGTTGACTTTCCCGATGATCGGCAAGCCATAGAAAATAAATGGATCTTTAAGAGGAAGACGGACGCTGATAGTAGTGTTACTATCTATAAAGCTAGACTTATCGAAAAAGGTTTTTGACGAAGTTCAAGGTGTTGACTATGATGAGATTTTCTCACTCATATCGATGCTTAAAGTCTGTCTGAATCATGTTAGAAATTGCCGCATTTTATGAAATCTGGCAAATGGATAACAAAACTGCAATCCTTAATGGATTTATTAGAAAGAGTTGTATATGATGCAACCAGAAGGTTTTGTCAATCCTAAAGGTGCTAACAAAATATGCAAGCTCTAGTGATCCATCTACGGATTGGTGCAAGCATCTCGGAGTTGGAATATACGCTTTGATAAGTTGATCAAAGCATATAGTTTTATACAAACTTGCGGTGAAGCCTATATTTACAAGAAGGTGAGTGGGAGCACTACAACATTTCTGATAAGTATATGTGAATGACATATTGTTGATCGGAAATAATGTAGAATTATTCTGCAAAGCATAAATGAGTGTTTGAAAGGAGTTTTTCAAAGAAAGACCTCGGTGAAGCTGCTTACATATTGAACATCAAGATCTATAGAGATAGATCAAGATGCTTGATAAGTTTTTTCAATGAGTACATACCTTGACAAGATTTTGAAATAGTTTAAATTGGAAATGTTAAAGAAAGAGTTCTTGCCTTTGTTACAAGGTGTGAAATTGAGTAAGACTCAAAGCCCGACCATGGCAGAAGATAGAAAGAGAATGAAAGTCATTCCCTATGCCTCAGCCATTGGTTCTATAAAGTATGCCATGCTGTGTACTAGATCTATTGTATACCCTACACTGTTTTTGGCAAGGGAGTACAATAGTAATCTAGGAGTAGATCACTGGACAGCGGTCAAAATTATCCTTAGTGGAATAAGGATATGTTTCTCGATTATGGAGGTGACAAAAGGTTCATCGTAAAGAGTTACGTCGATTCAAGCTTTGACACCGATCTAGATGAATCTAAGTCTTGATCTAGATTCATATTGAAAGTGGGAGCAATTAGCTAGAGTAGCTCTGTGCAGAGCATTTTTGACATAGAAATTTGCAAAATACATACGGATCTGAATATGGCAGACCCGTTGACTAAACTTCTCTCACAAGCAAAACATGATCACACCTAAGTACTCTTTGGGTGTTAATAACATAGCGATCTGAACTAGATTATTGACTCTAGTAAACCCTTTGGGTGTTGGTGACATGGCGATGTGAACTATGGGTGTTAATCACATGATGATGTGAACTATCGATGTTAATCACATGGTGACGTGATCTAGATTATTGACTCTAGTGCAAGTGGGAGACTGAAGGAAATATGCCCTAGAGGCAATAATAAATTTATTATTTATTTCCTAATTTCATGATAAATGTTTATTATTCATGCTAGAATTGTATTAACCGGAAACATAATACATGTGTGAATACATAGACAAACAAAGTGTCACTAGTATGCCTCTACTTGACTAGCTCGTTAATCGAAGATGGTTGAGTTTCCTTGCCATGGACATGAGTTGTCATTTGATTAATGGGATCACATCATTAGGAGAATGATGTGATTAACTTGACCCATTCTGTTAGCTTAGCACTCGATCGTTTAGTATGTTGCTATTGCTTTCTTCATGACTTATACATGTTCCTATGACTATGAGATTATGCAACTCCCGTTTACCGGAGGAACACTTTGTGTGCTACCAAACGTCACAACATAACTGGGTGATTATAAAGGTGCTCTACAGGTGTCTCCAAAAGTATTTGTTGGGTTGGAGTATTTCGAGATTAGGATTTGTCACTCCGATTGTCGGAGAGGTATCTCTGGGCCCACTCGGAAATGCACATCACTTAAGCCTTGCAAGCATTGCAACTAATGAGTTAGTTGCGGGATGATGTATTACGGAACGAGTAAAGAGACTTGCCGGTAACGAGATTGAACTAGGTATTGAGATACCGACGATCGAATCTTGGGCAAGTAACATACCGATGACAAAGGGAACAACGTATGTTGTTATGCGGTCTGACCGATAAAGATCTTCGTAGAATATGTGGGAGCCAATATGAGCATCCAGGTTCCGCTATTGGTTATTGACCGGAGACGTGTCTCGGTCATGTCTACATAGTTCTCGAACCCGTAGGGTCCGCACGCTTAAAGTTTCGATGACGGTTATATTATGAGTTTATGAGTTTTGATGTACCGAAGGTTGTTCGGAGTCCCGGATGTGATCATGGACATGACGAGGAGTCTCGAAATGGCCGAGACATGAAGATTGATACATTAGAAGCCTATATTTGGATATCGGAAATGTTCTGGGTGAAATCGGGATTTTACTGGAGTACCCGAGGGGTTACCGGAACCCCCCGCGGGCTTAATGGGCCATAGTGGGCCTTAGTGGAGAAGAGGAGAGGTGGATAGGGCAGGTGAAAGGATCGAGAAGAGGTGTCTAGAGGGGGGTGATTAGACACTAACTACAAAAAGTTGCAGTTTTTAATTTCTTTAAGTTGAAGTGGAGTTTTGGCACAAGTTTAACAAACACAATACATATCAAGCAAGGATGCAAAGAGTATATGAGCAGTAGAAAGTAAAGCATGCAACTTGCAAGAATGTAAAGGGAAGGGTTTGGAGGATTCAAACGCAATAGGAGACTCGGATGTTTTTGTCGTTGTTCTGATAGGTGGTGCTATCATACATCCACGTTGATGGAGACTTCAATCCACGAAGGGTAACGGATGCGCGAGTCCACGGAGGGTTCCACCCACGAAGGGTCCACGAGAAGCAACCTTGTCTATCCCACCATGGCCGTCGCCCACGAAGGACTTGCCTCACTAGCGGTAGATCTTCACGAAGTAGGCGATCTCCTTGCCCTTACAAACTCCTTGGTTCAACTCCACAATCTTGTTGGAGGCTCCCAAGTGACACCTAGTCAATCTAGGAGACACCACTCTCCAAGAAGTAACAAATGGTGTGTTGATGACGAACTCCTTGCTCTTGTGCTTCAAATGATAGTCTCCCCAACACTCAACTCTCTCTCAGAGGATATGGATTTGGTGGAAAGAAGATTTGAGTGGAAAGCAACTTAGGGAAGGCTAGAGATCAAGATTCATATGGTAGGAATGGAATATCTTGGCCTCAACACAAGTGTAGGTGGTTCTCCCTCAGAAAAAGTAAGTTAAAAGTGTAGGTTCGTTCTGATGGCTCTCTCCACGAATGAAGAGGAGGTGGAGGGGTATATATAGCCTCCACACAAAATCTAACCGTTACACACAACTTGCCAATCTCGGTGGGACCGAATTGATAAACTCGGTCGGACCGATTCAGCAAATCTAGTGACCATTAGGATTTTCGGTGGGACCGACATGCAACTCGGTAGGACCTATATGGTTAGGGTTAGGGCATAACGTAATCTCGGTGAGACCGATTACACAAACTCGGTGAGACCGATTTTGATAATAAGCTAACCAGAGAGTTGGTCAGGTAAACTCGGTGGGACCGATTTGCTAATTTCGGTGGGACCAAAATGTTACGAAAAGGAAACAGAGAGTTTACATTGCAATCTCGGTAGGACCGATTACGAAAACTCGGTGAGACCGATTTTGGTAATAGATCCATACAGAGAGATTGCAATCCCATGTCAATGAGACCGATATCCCTATCGGTGAGATTGATTTGCCTAGGGTTTGTGGCAGTGGCTATGACATCCGAACTCGGTTGCGCCAGATAGAAAGAATCGGTGGGGCCGAGTTTGACTTTTGTTTTAGGTCATATGTGGATGTGAGAAAGTAGTTGAAGGCTTTGGAGCATATTACTAAGCACTTGGAGCAAGAGCCTCATTAAGCAACACCTCATCCCTCCTTGATAGTATTGGTTTTTCCTATAGACTCAATGTAATCTTGGATCACTAAAATAGAAAATGTAGAGTGTTGAGCTTGGATCTTGAGCCAATCCTTTGTCCTTAGCATCTTGAAGGGGTTCCACATCCTCTAGTCCATGCCACTTCATTGTTGAACTTATCTGAAACATACTAGGTAAAAGTGTTAGTCCAACAAGAGATATGTTGACATTAATTACCAAAACCACCTAGGGAGCACTTGTTCTTTCAATCTCCCCCTTTTTGGTAATTGATGACAACATACATCGAAGCTTGAGATAAAGATATAGAGAATAGTAAGAAAAGATTTGGAAAGACATGTAACATGCATAGGCTCCCCCTACATGTATGCAATCATGTGAATATGGAATATAGGAGCATGTGAATGCATAAACATGACAGAGTAAGCAATGTGTTACATGTATCTTGGCTATATGCATCAGAGCAAATGATGTGAATATGAGAAATGTACCTTCATGCTCATGAGTCCTTCTTGCAAACAGTATGTACATCAGCAAGAATTTCTCATACACATGACTGTGATGCATATACTTACCTTGTGGTCTTGAGTTGGCTTAGGATGGGATGAACCTGCATAAACAAGGTTAGATAACACAGATACACCTACTGGCCAGAGAAAACAAAAGAAACCACAAGAGTACCAAGACTGGGATGACATGTAGAGTGAGTACCAAGTACCACATTGGATATAGACATGTCCCCAAAGGTAAAGATGTGAAATAAATTCAAGGATTTCCTTCCCTTAGATGTCTTGCTCCCCCTGAATCTAGCATGGGATACTGGGAGAAGATAGGGAACAGAAAATCAGAGCTCAAAGGAAATAAACAGAGCTAATGCAAACGAGAAAATATGAAGATGTCTTTCCCCTCTTGAAGACATGTGACTTCTCTCCTCTTGAACACCAAGCATCTGGGGTCCTTGATGATTACTCTTTCTTCCCTTGAGTATTCTCTCCCCCTATAGATATGATTAAGCTTTGATGTGATCTCTCTCTCCCCCTTTGACATCAATTTCCAAGAAGGATTCTTCTGGATTTTTTTCATGATGGGTTTGGTCGTTGAGTCACAGAACAAAGCAGCAAGTTGAATGGGATGCTGGTCGAGGACAAGATTCATTGAGTGGAGCTGGATCAAAAAGAATGCAGAAACAAGTGGCAAGATGTCTTTCCTGTAGTGAAATCGGTGACACCGAGCTGTATGGTTCGGTTGTACCGAGAGGATTCGGTTGGACCGAAAGCATCAGACCGATGAGACCGAGTTCATCGCAGAGAAAACACTTGTCACCTCAGCTCACTAGACAAGTAAGATCTTACAAGGATTTGCAAGGAATTAACTACAAGATTTGCAATGAATTGGATGCAAGGAATGCAGAACAGAAAATAAAAGAGAAGAAACTAAAAAGGAGTCTAGATGAAGTTTTTTTTGAAGAGGGAAACAAATATGCATGAGACAAATGCAAGAGCACAGAAAAGAACACAAGAGAACTTCATCTAGAATTGGTCGGCGACAAAGTCACCTATGTTAGAGTATATTGACTTAGGAGTCAAGTGAGATCACTTGATCATAGGTCATACTCATCGTTTATGCTCAAAATGGGGTTTCCATTTTTCGTTTAAGCTTTTTGATGTATTCACATCTTGTCGAGTTGCTTTGACTCATGACTTGGAGTAAAGCTTCTCTAAGATGGAGTAACATACCTTGGGTGGTGGCGTTGATCATGATCATGTAGTTGAACTTGTGTGGGTTGCTCAAGGTTGATGTAGTTCATCAAGAGTTGGGAGCACCACTTGGAGTTTGAGTTCATCTACCTACATGGGTTAGTTTTTGCAAGGAAGAGCACTTGTATATCCAAAATGACAATCATGAAACTCAACATAAAATTTGTCAAAGGATATGTTTGAATGGTTGCGTGCTTCCTTGTCTTCATCCACCATTGTGTAGAGACTTGGTGATATAGAAATTGCTCAAGATGTGAGTGAGTTGCAATCTCATAGATTTAGATTCATCCAAGTACCTACACGGGTTAGATAACATGCAAGGTGCAAAAATATCCAAGACATAAGATAGTCAACATAAGAGAAATATCAAGGATTAGTCATAGGCTCATGCCTTGCATGTATCAAATGGAGTTCCTACTCCAAGTTTGAAGCATCAATGATGTTCAATTCACCTCTTAACCTGCAAAACACTTTCTCATCAAGTGGTTTCGTGAATATATCAGCTAACTGCTTTTCGGTGTGAACATGCTTAAGATTGATGTCCCCTTTGGCAACATGATCTCGAATGAAATGATGACAAACTTCAATATGCTTAGTTCGAGAATGTTGCACGGGATTGTGAGAAATCTTAATAGCACTTTCATTGTCACAAAGTAATGGAACATGTTTCACAGATATCCCATATTCTTTAAGAGTTTGGGTCATCCAAAGTAATTGAGCACAACATGATCCAACGGCAATGTATTCCGCTTCGGCGGTGGATAAGGATACCGAGTTTTGTTTCTTGGAATACCAAGACACAAGAGATCTACCAAGAAATTGACAAGTACCCGAAGTGGACTTTCTATCAACCTTGTGACCGGCATAGTCCGAGTCAGAGTAGCCAACAAGATCAAAGGAGGCCCTCTTTGGATACCAAATGCCAAAATTTGGTGTATGGATTAACTATCTCACTATCCTTTTCATGGCCTTAAGATGACATTCTTTAGGAGCGGCTTGATATCATGCACACATGCACATACTTAGCATAATATCGGGATGTGAAGCACATAGATATAATAATGAACCAATCATAGAGCGATAAACCTTTTGATCAACCGGTTCACCATCTTTGATTAAATCAAGATGTCCACTAGTAGGCATGGGTGTAGTCATACCTTTGCATTCTTGCATATTGAACTTCTTGAATAAGTCCTTGGTGTACTTCGTTTGAGAGACAAAGGTACCTTCCTTAGTTTGCTCGATTTGCAAACCAAGAAAGAATTTGAGTTCACTCATCATCAACATCTCAAACTTCTCCGACATTAGATTTCCAAACTTTTCACTAAAATGAGGGTTAGTTGATCCAAATATAATATCATCGACATAAATTTGGCACACAAATAGTTCTATATTAACCCTTTTAGTAAAAAGAGTAGAATCTATATTTTCCAATTTCAAAGCCTTTTTCAATAAGGAACTTGGTCAAGCATTTATACCATGCTCTAGGAGCTTGTTTAAGACCATAAAGAGCTTTATGAAGTTTGTAAACATGATTAGGTTTCTTAGGATTGACAAATCCGGGAGGTTGCTTAACATAAACTTCCTCCTCTATTTCACCATTTAGAAAAGCACTTTTAATGTCCATTTGGTACAAGGTGATATCATGATGATTAGCATAGGCAAGTAAGATGCGAATGGACTCAAGTCTAGCAACGAGGGCATATGTCTCACCATAGTCCATACCTTCGACTTGAGTGCAGCCTTGGGCGACGAGACATGCTTTGTTGCGAACTACTTGTCCATCTTAATCCTGCTTGTTGCGAAACACCCATTTGGTACCGATGATGTTGTGGTTGTTGTCGGGCTTCTCAACTAATGTCCAAACTTGATTTCTCTCAAAGTTGTGTGGCTCTTCATGCATGGCATTTATCCAATCCGGATCTTCCAAAGCTTCTTCAACCTTCATAGGTTCAATGCTAGAGATGAATGAATAGTGTTCACAAAAGTTAGCTAAACGAGGTTTTGAGCGAGTGATTCTCCCGGTTTGGATATCATTGTAGATTTGCTCGATGGGATGATCTTTAGCAATTCTTGCTCGAACTCGTGAAAGCTTTTGCTTGGATCTTGGTTGAACATCTTCTTCATCTTGTTCTTCTTCTTGGCCTTCTTCGTTGTTGACATTGTCTTTCTCTTATCATGGTGGAGAAGGAGGTTGTTGGCGTTCATCTTGGTGCACTTCCTCGTTTTCTTCATCTTAGTGTGTCCCACTTGTGGATGCTTCCGTATCAACTCTTGGTTCACCTCGTCGTGAGGTAGAAGATTCCACTTGGATGGACGAGGTACTCTCCTTCACCTCCGTTGGACGAATCTTGCCAATAGACAAGTCTTGGATTGCTTCCGAAGGGTCTTTGTCTCCTACATCAATTGGAAATTGCTCTACTTGCGAGCCGTTAGATTCATCAAACTTCACATCTACCGTTTCTTCAAGCTTTCGGGTGAAATTATTGTAGACACGGTATGTGTGAGAGTTCGAGCCATAACCAAGTAGGAAACCTTCATGAGACTTAGGAGCAAATTTATAACGACGATGCTTATCAAGAATGTAGCACTTTGAGCCGAATACTCGAAAGTATCCAACTTGTGGTTTGTTACTGGTGAGGAGCTCGTATGTCGTCTTGCCGAGTAGCTTGTGAAGATACAAGCGATTTGTTGCATGACAAGTTGTCTCAACCGCTTCTGCCCAAAAGTGCTTTGGCGTCTTGTACTCATCAAGCATCGTTCTCGCCATTTCGTTGAGTGTTCGGTTCTTCCTCTCAACAACTCCATTCTGTTGAGGTGTGTACGTAGCCGAGAACTCATGTGAAATCCCTTCTTCGTCTAGAAAGGTGTCCACATTTGTGTTCTTGTACTCCGTTCAGTTGTCGCTGCAAACCTTCTTGATTTTCACTTCAAATTGATTTTGGGCCTTCCTAGCGAAGTTTTTGAAGATCTTTTGGACCTGTGATTTATCATCAAGAAAGAACACCCACGTAAATCTTGAAAAATCATCAACTATAACTAGACCAGAAGAATTTCCACCGAGACTTTTGTAAGCGTTAGTACCAAAAAGAACCATGTGAAGTAGCTCGAGTGTCCTCCTTGTGGTCATGATGTTCTTCACGGGATGCCTTCCTCCAACCTATTTACCTGCTTGACAAGCGCTGCAAAGTCTATCCTGATCAAATATGACATCGTTAACGCCAAGGATATGATTTCCTTTAATAAGCTTGTCAAGGTTTCGCATACCAACATGACCTAATCATCTATGCCATAACCAACCTTTAGAAGATTTAGCAATTAAGCAAGTTCTAGGTTGAGCCTTTTTAGTGAAATCAACAATGTAAAGAGCACCTCTGCGTATACCGGTAAAGACTATTTTATGATTATCTATACGAAACACTTGGCAATCTACTTCAGTAAATAGGACATTGAAACCGAAATCAGCAAGTCTAGATACTGAAAGTAAATTGTAGCCAAGAGATTCAACGAGCATGACATTTTGTATGGAGCTATCATGTGAGATGGCCACCTTACCTAGGCAACCACCTTACCCTTTGAGTTATCACCAAAGGTGACATACTTTCGAGGGCCGTCGTTTTCAGCAAGCTCACGGAACATCTTTATCTCCGGTCATATGATCAGTACATCCACTATCAAGAACCCATTTGAGGGAGTCCTGGATTAGGGGGTCTCCGGACAGCCGGACTATATCCTTTGGCCGGACTGTTGGACTATGAAGATACAAGATTGAAGACTTTGTCCCATGTCCGGATGGGACTCTCCTTGGCGTGGAAGGCAAGCTTGGCAATACGGATATGTAGATCTCCTCCCTTGTAACCGACTTTGTGTAACCCTAGCCCCCTCCGGTGCCTATATAAACCGGAGGGTTTAGTCCGTAGGACAACATACAATCATACCATAGGCTAGCTTCTAGGGTTTAGCCTCTACGATCTCGTGGTAGATCAACTCTTGTAATACTCATATCATCAATATCAATCAAGCAGGACGTAGGGTATTACCTCCATCAAGAGGGCCTGAACCTGGGTAAACATCATGTCCCCTGCCTCCTATTACCATCCGCCTTAGACGCACAGTTCGGGACCCCCTACCCGGGATCCGCCAGTTTTGACACTGACATTGGTGCTTTCATTGAGAGTTCCACTGTGCCGTCACCCTAAGGCTCGATGGCCCCTTCGATCATCGGTAACGATGCGGTCCAGGGTGAGCTTTTCTTCCCCGGATAGATCCTCGTATTTGGCGGCTTTGCACTGCGGGCCAATTCGCTTGGCCATCTGGAGAAGATCGAGTGCTACGCCCCTGGCCATCAGGTTAGGTTCGGAAACTTAAACTACACTGTCGACATCCTCGGAGACTTGATCTTCGACGGACTGGAGCCCATGTCAGGTGCACCGCACAATCACGATGGGCATGACGTAACTCTGTCGTCAGATAGTGTTCGGGAGATCGCATCTGCAAATACTCCGGCCTTCAATCCGGAGCAAATTGCGCCATCCGAGGACGGAGGGATAGACCCTGCCATGGAGGCCGCACTCTCACTGGCGATGGAGCCGGATACTGACTTCACCCCTTACGAGAGCCGTGTTGCCGAACCACTAGATTCATCTCCGGCCACGAACTCCGAGCCGCCTGCATCCGTGCCTATCGAATCCGACTGGGCACCGATCATGGAGTTCACCTCTGCGGACATCTTTCAGCACTCGCCTTTCGGCGATTTGCTAAATTCATTAAGGTCTCTCTCCTTGTCAGGAGAACATTGGCCGAACTATGTCCGGCTAGAATGGGATGCGGACGACGAAGAAATCCGCTGCCCACCCACCACCCACTTAGTAGCCACTGTCGACGATTTAACCGACATGCTCGACTTCGACTCCGAAGACATCGACAGTATGGACGACGATGCAGGAGACGAATAGGAACCACCGCCCACAGGGCGCTGGACCGCCACCTCATCATATGATATATACATGGTGGACACCCCCAAAGAAGGCAATGGCGACGAGACAGCAGAGGATGCCCCCTCCAAGAAGCAATCCAAGCGCCGATGTCAGCGGCGCTGCTCTAAGTCCCGCCACAGCAAAAGTAGTGATACCGGCACAACAGACAATAACACTTCGGATAGTGCTGAAGAAAACCACAATCCCCTCCAGCACGATGTAGAGCGGGAGGGTGAACAAGCTAGCCCTCCAGAGCAGGCAGCAGATGGAGAATCAGAGGAGGACAATTACATGCCTCTCTCCGAAGATGAGGTGAGCCTCGGCGACAAAGAATTTATCGTGCCTGAGGATCCCGTCGAGCAGGAGCGCTTCAAGCGTCGGCTTCTGGCCACAACAGCCTAAAGAAAAAGCAACAACAGCTTCAAGCTGATTAAGACTTGCTAGCAGACAGATGGGCCGAAGTCCTTGCGGCCGAGGAATATGAACTCGAGCGCCCCTCCAAGAGTCACCCAAAGCGCAGGTTGCTACCTCACCTCGAGGAGGAAGCATTGAAACCTCCATCACCAGTGTACGATGCGGCTGACCGGCCACCGCGTGGCCAAGCCAGAGAGGCGTTTCAGCCCGAAGTTCAGCCTGCACCCCGCCGCCACTCAATCAAAAATACCAAGGCCTGGGGCAACACACGGGACATGCGAGACGTATTGGACAGCAGGGAAAAACATGCAAGGTCAATATACGGGTCACGGGGGGGGGGGGGCGCCAACGTGGGACGATGACCGTCGCGCTAGATACACTAAAAGTAAATCCGGCTGGGCCGAATACAGCAGACAAGACTCATATGAACTGCGTCGTGATATAGCCCGGCATAGAGGCACCGCACACCCCCTATGCTTCACTGATGAAGTTATGGATCACGTATTCCCGGAGGGTTTTAAACCCGTAAATATCGAATCGTATGATGGTACAATAGATCCCGCTGTATGGATTGAGGATTTCCTCCTTCACATCCACATGGCTCGCGGTGATGATCTACATGCCATCAAGTACCTCTCACTAAAACTCAATGGACCAGCATGACATTGGCTGAATAGCTTGCCAGCAGACTCCGTCGGCAGTTGGGAGGATTTGGAAGACGCTTTCCTTGACAACTTCCAGGGCACTTATGTGCGACCATCGGATGCTGATGACTTGAGCCATATAACTCAGCAGCTAGGGGAATGGGCCAAGCAATTCTGGACACGGTTCCTAACTAAGAAAAACCAAATTGTCGAATGTCCGGATGCAGAGGCCTTAGCGGCATTCAAGCATAACATCCGTGACGAGTGGCTCGCCCGGCACCTCGGCCAGGAGAAGCCGAAGTCTATGGCAGCCCTCACGACACTCATGACCCGCTTTTGCGCGGGCGAGGATAGCTAGCTGGCTCACAGCAACAACACATCAAGGAATCCGGGCACTTCGGATACCAAAGATGCCAACGGCAGACCACGCCGTAACAGACAAAAGCGCCTAAACAACGGCGATAACACCGATGATACGGCAGTCAATGCCGGATTCAGAGGCTCTAGATCTGGTTAGCGGAAAAGGCCATTCAAAAGAAGTACTCCGGGCCCGTCTAGTTTGGATCGCATACTGGATCGCTCGTGTCAAATCCATGTCACCCCCGATAAGCCAGCCAATCACACCAACAGAGAATGCTGGGTGTTCAAGTAGGCCGGCAAGTTAAATGCCGAAAACAAGGACAAGGGGATGCATAGTAATGATGATGAAGAGCCCTGGCCGCCAAACACGGGAGGACAGAAGAGGTTCCCCCCACAAGTGAAGACGGTGAACATGATATACGCAACCCACATTCCCAAGAGGGAACGGAAGCGTGCACTAAGGGACGTCTATGCGATAGAGCCCGTCGCCCCAAAGTTCAACCCATGGCCCGCTTGTCCGATCACCTTCGATCGCAGGGACCACCCCACTAGTATCCGTCATGGCAGATCCGCCGCATTGGTCCTAGACCCAATCATCGACGGATTTCACCTCACTCGAGTCCTTATGGACGGCGGCAGCAGCCTAAACCTGCTCTATCAGGATACAATGCGCAAAATGGGTATAGATCCCTCGAGGATCAAACCCAGCAAAACCACCTTTAAGGGCGTCAGCCCGGGTGTAGAGGCCCCTTGCATGGGCTCAATCACACTGGAAGTGGTCTTCGGATCTCCAGACAACTTCCGAAGCAAGGAGTTAATCTTCGATATCGTCCCGTTCCGCAGTGGCTATCACGCACTGCTCGGGCGAACCGCATTTGCAAAGTTCAATACGGTACCGCATTACACATACCTCAAGCTCAAGATGCCAGGACCTAGGGGGGTCATAACAGTAAATGGAAACACAGAACCCTCGCTCCGCACGGAAGAGCACACTGCGGCCCTCGCAGCAGAAGCACAAAGCAGCCTTTTAAGGCAAACCACCAATTCAGCGATACAGCCCCCGGACACTGACAAGCGAGTCTGGAGTAAACTGCAACAGGATCGCCTAGCACGTTCAGAGCTCGCCTAGCAATTCGGCCCCTGTCCCAGTCCTAGTCAAGTGACGAAATCCGTGCCGCGCGTACATAATTACACACTGAAAATACGATGGACATAGGCGGGGGCACGATCAGGGCACGTCTCGCAATGCGGCTTAACCGCCCTAGGGTTGTATACCTTTATCATTTTTTCTCTTTCAGGACCTAACTCTCTGAAAGCCGTTTTCGGCAGTACGATTGCCGGACACATTACGGGAAGGAACAACCAAGGAGGCAAGAAGCTAAGATGTACACGGGAAGCCCCAGGTGGTCTCTAATCATAATAGATATACCCGCTTTCTACTATCTATACGCAGCTTGCCCTTGGATAGGACATGTCAAATAGTCCTATTTTCTGCTTATTGCACTACTTGTATCAGTACGCTTCGACGTATTATTTAAATAAATGCATAGAATTAGTCTATTATTGCATTATTCATCCCCTTTTTCTTATATGTTCATTTACGACAACTTGCACCCGTATATTCTGGTACGGTCAGTACGCCAGGGGCTTTCGTCTACCCCATAATACGATGTGAGAAGTCCGAACACTTTTGACAGTGCGGCACCCCTAACTTATAGCATTATATGCATCAGCTTTGAATCATGTCTTGGGTCAATAGTTGGGTTTGCCCAGCTCCCATGCTTTGGTACCTTACATTCCGCTATATCGGCTAAGGTAGCGCTAGGAGAACTACTGCGATTGTGTCTCGGTTCTTCCGGACGAGCACCTCAGTAGAGAAAGCCGAAACTGACTGTCATGATAAGGCGAGAGCTGGTCACTGTTCGAGAGGTCTCAAGTCCTTAAAGACTTTTTCCGCTTCAGGCGCGGAGTCGGCCTTGCCTGACTTAGGCGTGTATAGCGCCCCTAATTCGGCCTTTCAAAAACTAGGGGCTTCGCCAAAATTTAAAATTGTAGACTTCTATGGCTAAGTGAGAGTGATAAAGCCTTATAGTCGGATTGCCTGGTTCGTTGTGCTGAACACCTCCCTCGAAGGACCCAAAATTGGGATAAAGAGTGCTCAGGTTTATCCCGAACACCCCAGTACTAATTACATGGGGGCAGAAGCCGACGACTGGCCAACTCTTAGATTTTATAAACGGCCGCACAGAAGGTAATATTTTAAATTAAAAAAGCGTTGCATGGTGCAAATGAACTTGTTTCACATTACAGGATCACATGAGAATGTTCATTCAAAAATTACATCTCTGGCACATTCATCCGCCACAAGGCGGGAACCCTTTAGGACACTGTCATAATACATTTCGGGGCAGCGATGCTCCTTGCCCTCCGGCGGCCCCTCCTTCACCAGCTTCACGGCGTCTAGCTTCGCCCAGTGCACCTTCCCCAGGCAAAAGCCCTGCGCGCACCCTCGATGCAGACGGACCGCTTTATGACTTCAAGCCGAGGGCATGCATCCACAAGTCGCCTCACCAGACCAAAGTAGCTGCCGGGCAAGGGCTCGCCAGGCCACTTCCGGACTATAAGACCCTTCATGGCCTGTTCGGCCGCCTTGTGGAGCTCGACCAATTGCTTCAGCTCGTCGCTCAAGGGCATTGGGTGTTCGGTCCCAGTATACTGAGACCAAAACAACTTTTCCGTCGAGCTCCCCTCCTCAGCTCGGTAAAACTCCACGGCATCCAGTACACTGCGGGGAAGATATGCGAACGCTCCTGGAGAGCTCCGAACTCGGGTAAGTAAAAGGAAAGTTTCCTTCACATGCTTGCATTGCATAATGAATGCCTTACCCGCTGCTATCTTCTTCACCACATCAATCTCCTCGAGGGCCTTGTGGGCTTCAGCCTTGGCGCTCCGGGCGCTTTCGAGCGCCTTTGCAAGCTCGGACTCTCGCGTCTTAGAGTCAAGCTCCAAGGACTCGTGTTTTTTGGCAAGAGCCTCGAGCTCTTGCTGCACCTCGCCTACCCAGGCTTCTTTCTTTTCCCGCTCAAGGCGCTCCTTGGCCGCTTTGTCTTCGGCCTCAGACAGCGCCTTCTTCAGGGTCGCCACCTTGGTCGTGGCCCCTGGCAAATTCATGATGATCCTATTACTTTACAACCGAACTTCTTTTTAAAGCATAGACAAGGTATTGCTTACCTTTGCTCTCCTCGAGCTGCCTCTTGGTAAGGCCGAGCTCGCCCTCGGACCGCTCCAGGTCCTGCTTCAGTGCAGAGACCTCCGCAGTACGTGCGACAGCGGCCAGAAGTGAAGCCTACACATACACATAGACATATTCTGATTAGACTCATGAGTCATCATTTGATCCTCTATTCGGCCTTTCTTCATGAATGTCGAACAGAGCATCAGGGGCTACTGTCTATGTGGTAATATTTTCTTATATTTTGATTGCTTACCTCAAAGCCTGTTAGGAGGCTGGCACAAGCTTCGGTCAGTCCGTTTTTGGCGGACTGAACTTTCTCGATCACCGCACTCATGATAGTGCGGTGCTCTTCGTCGATGGAAGCGTCGTGAAGCGCTTCCAGCAAGTTGTCCAGTGCCTCTGGATGGACAGAGGACACCGGCATGGGTGGCTTGCCCCCCTTAACGGGGGATCGCCTGCCGGAGTCTGGAACCACCGAAGGTTCCGAGGCAGTATTCGGTTGGGGGCTGAACTTGGAGCCCGTGGGAGTCTTGCTCCCTTTGTGCCTAGGGTCCAGAAGGTCGCCTCGAGGCGCCCCCAGGACTACCTCCCCTTGGCTCGGTGCCTTTCGAGACAACACCTTGACATTGTCTGTAGGGCGAGGGGTGGAGGCGGTCGGAAGTGAATCGCTATTCATATCCGACGAGTCCAATGAACCATCCGACGAAGATACATCGAGATGGGCTCGGGATGGACTGCATAATCATATGCGGCGTAATGAGAAATAGTGTAATAAAACATACTATGAATTACTATGGTGTCCGGATACTTACGACTTCGCCAGGGGCTTCTCCCTGGGTAACCACTCGTCTCCGTTGTAGGCGGCCGTTGTGGAGCAGTCCGGAAGGGGGGTCCTTCCCTTCTTGGACCCTTCGGGCTCCCCGGTTGTGTCGTCCTTCCTTTTCTTGTCTCCCCCGGCTGGGGGGGAGAACTTTCCTCCTCCTCCTCCTCCTCGTTTTCATGGGAGGAGTGCGTGTTGGAGTCATCGGACGATGAGTCCGATACAACCTTGCGCCGGAGACCCTTTCAGGTCCCCGTGGCATTCTTCTTGGTCTTCTTCACCGGCACCTCGTAAGGTGCCGGAGCCAGCATCTCCGTTAGGAGAGCATCTGCAGTATCTTCAGGCAGGGGGGCTAGGCAATCGAGCTGCTCCGCTGTCTTTATCCAGTCCTGTTAATGGCATGGGAGCTTAGATCCCGCACATCATTTAAACTGGGGCAAATAAATAACCTGTGAGATACAAAAACTTACCGGATTGGCATGGCGCTTTGCTCTAAGTCCGCAGTCCTCGGTGAGGGAAGCAGGTACCACAGCGCCCTTGAATAGCACCCTCCAAACGTCCTTGTGCGTCATGTCGTAGAGCTCTCGTAGCGTCTGGTGCTTGGCCAGGTCGAACTCCCACAAATTGAATGCCCACGTTGACACGGGAGAATCCGGCGAAAGAGCATGACCAGGACCACGTTGACGACCTTGATTTTCTTGCTCATCATGTTCCTGATGCAGGTCTGGAGTCCGGTCAGCTCTACCGGGGAACCCCAGGATAGGCCCTTCTCTTTCCAGGAAGTGAGCCGTGTGGGGATTCCGGATCAAAATTTGGGGGCCGCCACCCAGTTGGTGTCTCGCGGCTTGGTGATGTAGAACCACCCCGATTGCCACCCCTTTATGGTCTCCACATAGGAGCCTTCGAGCCACGTGACGTTAGGCATTCTGCCCACCATGGCGCCTCCGCACTCTGCTTGCTGGTCGACCACCACCTTCTGTTTAACACTGAAGGTCTTCAGCCACAGGCCGAAGTGGGGCCTGATGTGGAGGAAGGCCTCGCACACGACGATAAACGCTGAGATGTTGAGGATGAAATTGGGGGCCAGATCATGAAAATGCAGCCCGTAGTAGAACATGAGCCCACGGACAAATGGGTGGAGGGGAAATCCCAGTCCACGGACGAAGTGGGTAAGAAAAACTACCCTCTCATGGGGTTCGGGTGTAGGGATGATCTGCCCTGCATCTGGCAGCCGGTGCGCGATATCCGCGGCCAGATATCTAGCTTCCCGTAACTTTGTGATATTCTCCTCCGTGACGGAGCATACCATCCACTTGCCTCCCGCTCTAGACATGCTTGGAGTGGTTTGGGAAGAAAGACGCGAACTTAGGCGCTGGAGCTCGAGTGTGCGAGAATGGGTAAGCAAGGAGGAAGAAGGCGTGGGTAAAAAGGGTGAATCCTTGTCCCTTTATAAGGGCGGAAGAGGCGATGCGCCTCACCACTTGCCTGATAAAATCGCTTATTCCCCAAGCGCCGTAATTGATGATGCGGTTGGGTTACCCACGTCCGTATTGATGATAATCCCATGATAAGGGGGACACGATCTTTGCTTTGACAAGACGTGTCAAGAAAACCGCCTCGCGTTATGTGCGGTGCTGGTTGAGAAGAACGGTTCGAATAATGACCAGGCCGTGGCGTGATATCATGCTGTCAAACGTGTCAGCAGATTAGATTTTTGGAAATATTATTCTCTCTACGATGGTATGTGGAACTTGTTTTGCAGAGCCGGACACTATCCTTGTGTTCAAAATCTTCTATGGAGTATTCGGAGGAGGAACCCGCCTTGCAAGGCCGAAAACAAAACTGCACGCCGGACTCATCATCATTGAAGCCTGGTTCAGGGGCTACTGAGGGAGTCCTGGATTAGGGGGTCTCCGGACAGCCGGACTATATCCTTTGGCCGGATTGTTGGACTATGAAGATACAAGATTGAAGACTTCGTCTCGTGTCCGGATGGGACTCTCCTTGGCGTGGAAGGAAAGCTTGGCAATACGAATATGTAGATCTCCTCCCTTGTAACCGACTTTGTGTAACCCTAGCCCCCTCCGGTGCCTATATAAACCAGAGGGTTTAGTCCATAGGACAACATACAATCATACCATAGGCTACCTTCTAGGGTTTAGCCTCTACGATCTTGTGGTAGATCAACTCTTGTAATACTTATATCATCAATATCAATCAAGCAGGACGTAGGGTATTACCTCCATCAAGAGGGCCCAAACCTGGGTAAACATCGTGTCCCCTACCTCCTGTTACCATCCGCCTTAGACGCATAGTTCGGGACCCCCTACCCGAGATCCGCCGGTTTTGACACCGACACCATTCCTTTCCTCCAGCCATGTAGCCACGAAGATTTGCCATAAGACCAAAGTGTCTCATTGCATCATTAAGATCATAGTCACTGTCATCATCATCCTCATCATAGTATCCATGTTCAACATCATCTTGTGATTGATCAATTCCTAGAGAGGGTAATTCATTAGATAAATGATCATTTCTATGGTTATCTTTATGACTTCTAATAGCTTTGGAAATGATATTGCTAATGATTCCAACATCTCCTTTGGCACTTGTAAGATTAGTAAGCTCAAATAAGCAGTCACCAAATTTGGGGTTATTGGAACTGATCTTAGTCAAGGCAATGGACTTATGAAGAATCTCATCTAAGTTCTTCAAGGAATGGTTTGGAAAACGTTTCTCAAGGAATCTTCATATAGTGTAGGCACAATCAAGAGTAGGCAAACATTCAATCAAGTTTCTAGGCAAGCCTCTAGTGATAAGATTAACAGTTCTAAGGTTGCAGATCATGTTAATAGACTCATCAAGGGTAGGATGCAAAGGATCAACATGAGGTGCACACGGGCTAGTAATGTACTTGTTCAAATGATATTCATTGAAAATCTCAAGCATCTCATTTTTTCACTGATGAAAATACTCTCCATCAAGTATAGGCACTCTCTGTCAAAGACTCCTCAAAGTAGACTCATCCATCTTCCTCCAATGGTGTTTAAACCAAGGCAATGGAGACCAAAGCTCTGATACCAATTGAAAGGATCAAGAAGAGGTTTCTAGAGGGGGGTGATTAGACACTAAGTACAAAAGGTTGCAGTTTTTAATTTCTTTAAGTTGAAGTGGAGTTTTGGCACAAGTTTAACAAATGCAATACATATCAAGCAAGCATGCAAAGAGTATATGAGCAGCGGAAAGTAAAGCATGCAACTTGCAAGAACGTAAAGGGAAGGGTCTAGAGGATTCAAACGCAATAGGAGACTAGGATGTTTTTGTCTCGGTTCCGATAGGTGGTGCTATCGTACATCCACGTTGATGGAGACTTCAACCCACGAAGGGTAACGGCTGCGCGAGTCCACAGAGGGCTCCACCCACGAAGGGTCCACGAAGAAGCAACCTTGTCTATCCCACCATGGCTGTCGCCCATGAAGGACTTGCCTCACTAGCGGTAGATCTTCACGAAGTAGGCGATCTCCTTGCCCTTACAAACTCCTTGGTTCAACTCCACAATCTTGTTGGAGGCTCCCAAGTGACACCTAGCCAATCTAGGAGACACCACTCTCCAAGAAATAACAAATGGTGTGTTGATGATGAACTCCTTGCTCTTGTGCTTCAAATGATAGTCTCCCCAACACTCAACTCTCTCTCACAGGATATGGTTTTGGTGGAAAGAAGATTTGAGTGGAAAGCAACTTGGGGAAGGCTAGAGATCAAGATTCATATGGTAGGAATGGAATATCTTGGCCTCAACACAAGTGGAGGTGGTTCTCTCTCAGAAAAAGTAAGTTGGAAGTGTAGGTTCGTTCTGATGGCTCTCTCCACGAATGAAGAGGAGGTGGAGGGGTATATATAGCCTCCACACAAAATCTAACCATTACACACAACTTGCCAATCTCGGTGGGACCGAATTGATAAACTCGGTCGTACCGCTTCAGCAAATCTAGTGACCGTTAGGATTTTCAGTGGGACCGACATGCAACTCGGTAGGACCGATATGGTTAGGGTTAGGGCATAACGTAATCTCGGTGAGACCGATTACACAAACTCGGTGAGACCGATTTTGGTAATAAGCTAACCAGAGAGTTGGTCAGGTAAACTCGGTGGGACCGATTCGCTAATTTCGGTGGGACCGAAATGTTACGAAAAGGAAACAAATAGTTTACATTGCAATCTCGGTAGGACCGATTACGCAAACTGGTGAGACCAATTTTGGTAATAGATCCATACAGTGAGATTGCTATCCCATCTCGGTGAGACCGATTTGCCTAGGGTTTGTGGCAGTGGCTATGACATCTGAACTCAGTTGCGTCGGATAGAAAGAATCGGTGGGGCCGAGTTTGACTTTTTGTTTAGGTCATATGTAGATGTGAAAAAGTAGTTGAGGGCTTTGGAGCATATTACTAAGCACTTTGAGCAAGAGCCTCATTAAGCAACACCTCATCCCTCCTTGATAATATTGGCTTTTCCTATAGACTCAATGTGATCTTGGATCACTAAAATAGAAAATGTAAAGTCTTGAGCTTGGAGCTTGAGCCAATCCTTTGTCCTTAGCATCTTGAAGGGGTTCCACATCCTCTAGTCCATGCCACTTCATTGTTGAACTTATCTCAAGCATACTAGGTAAAAGTGTTAGCCCAGCAAGAGATATGTTGACGTTAATTACCAAAACCACCTAGGGAGAACTTGTGCTTTCAGCAGGGCTGCGCGTCCCTCCCCCTCTAGTCCGAATAGGACAAGGAGAGGGGGGCGGCGCCCCCCCTTTCCTTCCTCTCTCCCTCCTCTTTCCCCCTTCTCCTAATCCAACAAGGAAGGGAGGGAGTCCTACTCCTGGTGGGAGTAGGTCTCGTCCTGGCGCGCCTCCTCCTGGCCGGCCGCACCTCCCCCCTTGCTCCTTTATATACGGGGGCAGGGGGCACCCCATAGACACAACAATTGATTTGATCTTTTAGCCGTGTGCGGTGCCCCCTCCACCATAGTCCACCTCGATAATACTGTAGTGATGCTTAGGCGAAGCCCTGCGTCGGTAGAACATCATCATCGTCACCATGCCGTCGTGCTGACGAAACCCTCCCTCAACACTCGGCTGGATCGGAGTTCGAGGGACGTCATCAAGCTGAACGTGTGCTGAACTCGGAGGTGTCGTGCGTTCGGTACTTGATCGGTCGGATCGGGAAGATGTATGACTACATCAACCGCGTTGTGCTAACGCTTCCGCTTTTGGTCTATGAGGGTACATGGACAACACTGTCCCCTCTCGTTGCTATGCATCACCATGATCTTGCGTGTGCGTAGGATTTTTTTTTGAAATTACTACGTTCCCCAACAAGTACATCGCACTGCTAGTTGAGAAAGTAGTACTAGTACTGCTACAGTACAAGTACATAGTAAATAATAGTATCACCCCTTCGCTAAGGAACTGTAACGCCCCGGACACACCCGCCGGTGGTCGTTACTCCTAGCAGGATCTAGACTGGCCCCATAGATCAATACTAGTCTTTTCTGCGCACTTTGTCCTCACTCGTGCGCACCAGGGAGCAACTTCCCGGTCAGGCACCCATCCTTAAATTACTCCAAGCTGAGCACGCTTAACTTTGGAGTTCTTTCCGAATGGGCTCCCGGAAAAGAAGGAATTCCTTATTGATATGAGTACTCTATCATCCCTAATAAGCCAGGCTATCACAGGAACGATCGAGGAATTACAGTTGGAAGGGACGAGGCCCTGCAATTACTACTATCTCCTCCTCGCCAGTTCCCCTCCCCCGAACAGAAGGCAGTTCGTCGCTGCTCCCATGGATTTGCCAGGCGGTTCTCCTCCTCGTCGGGGCTGGGAGACCTTGGATGACGATCCTCTAGGTGAAATCGCACGCCGCTCCGACATCCTCACCGGCGCAAGACTCGGTGCTTCCTGCACCAACTTTTTCAAGACAGTGCTTAAACAGGCTTGGGAAAGGGCCATGATTGTTAGTCTTCCATGTGTCCTCGAGGAGAAGGTTCTTCTATGGGACAATCCTTCGAACAGTCCACCGCTCCCTGGCCATGGTTGCACGTTGACTCCGCTAGAGTTGCCGACGTTGAGAGGTAGTCGGATTTTGTCCGATGAACAGGTCAGTCATGGAGTTTGATCATGTAGTACTTAGTTATTCCATTTCCATCCCGTAATTTCTCCGCTGCCCACCGTCTTATATATATGTCTGGGTCGGTGCCAACGAAGATTGGCTTGCATACCTCCGGCCGGATACCACCATCATTTTGCACAACATCCACAGCAGTGCGGCCGTTCCCGTAGACCCCTTCTCCACCATTGCGATTGGCCTTCCGGACTGGCTGGGCTTGAATACGTATGATGATGCCTACATGAGATTGAAGAAGATAGCAATTCCGGACCCACCGACAAAGCGACGCGGCTACAAAGATTACTATCTCATCACGGTGTTCGACATAAGGATTGCCATCAATGCAAGAGGCAGTAACAGCAGAGGCTGGCGCATGTTGGCCGTGGCAGATTTGTACCCCTACACGTTCGAAGACGCCATGCGCCATCTAGGCCGCATTTTCGCGGTGACAAGCCAGGGGACTTGTTTCATCTGGTTGACATCCTACGGTACGGGAGATTACAAACAAAATGCATAAACCATCATTTGCATCCCTAATGGTACTCCATTATTTTGTAGGGATCAGTCATCCCCCGATCAAAATAAGATCGCCGATCCTGGATGTGCATTTGCATCCGCGATTCGGTCTAACGTGGAACCTTGTAGCTGACTTTGGCATATTGGGATCAACTATCTTAGCAGTCGTTACCCATGGTACCACTGATGTGGAACATGGTCACACAATCTACCACGATCGGACCGTCACCATCTACCCAGGTATTCCATTTAGTATTATATTTTTTAACCCTCTCGCTTTCTGTTTCATTGTTGTACTACTTACTAGTACTAGTAGGAGTACGTTTTACCTTGGAGAACGTGTATAGCTAAGCTAAGACCTTGAAGACTTGAACCCACTAGCTGCCACCATTTTTTTTCCATGTCTTACTATCTCATTCATGTAGCCAAGAGTGGCTATATATAATAAGCCGGTTATTTTACTTCCTCTATACCGGAGCAGTACTATTTGTTGCACAGTATTACTGACCGCCATATTTGAGCACAACATTATTATGCATGGACCTTGACTGTGTACGTCACCATGTGTCCAGATCTGAGATGCCGCGTGTACCAGATGAACGGCGCCGAGTTCGACCCCCGTGATGCTATGCGGGTGCCGAGGAACACTCTCGGAGAGTACTCACTTTTCATTGGGGACAGCTACCCCATTGTGAAGCGGATGCCACCTTCCGTGCACGACACCGAAGGCCTACCATTCATGAAGCATGGTTGTGTCTTCAGTGCGCACCGCCGGATGAACGACATGCTGGGACACGCTATCCCTGATTTATGCCGCTTCAGCTTGGATGAGTCTCCATCGTGTGGAACTGGACTAGAAAGCTGCGACGATGATTCCGGTTGCCCACCGCTATGGATCGTGCCATCCATGAAGAACACCTGGGACTGGAACCTGGAGGAGGACATGTAGCCCATCTATAACATGTAAGTGGGGTACGGTAAATTGTGAACGGTAGCGCTGTAAATATACGTAGACTAGTCATGCACAAATTTATCATATGAATTGGAGATGAACTTGTGTGGCATACTGGCATTTGTCCTTTAGGATTTATTACTAGTAAATGTGTTATGTGTACGTGCAACTTGTGTGGTTGTTGCATGGGCTCCAATACGCTCTTTGAGAAAAAAGGTGTCACAGCTTTGGATATAGGTGACGTGGCGGCATCATACAGTAGCATCGTTCGCTATAATTGTAGCATATTCCTACTAGGATGACAACTCCTATAAAACTTGCGCTTGGCTCTTTGCCTCTTCAGGAGGTTCAACAGTTCGTACTCGTGTGAACCTTGCACTTGGCTTTTCGCCTCTTCGGAAGGTCCAACAATGATGATACTACAGTACAATATGCTTATGGCAATCTGACACCAATTGAACTGCTGCACATCCACCGCGAGGGCGAGGGCGAGCGAGACGGAGAGGGAGAGGGCGTTGTAGTCAAAACCCTCTCCTCGTCCTGCGAGCCACCGCGCGCGTGGGCGAGGGAGAGGTGTAGTAAGCAAGATTCTCCTCGTTCGGCGAGTTGACAGGACACATCAAAGCAGTACTAGTACTAGTCCATACTGCGTCCTTTTCGGTTAATATGGCTTAATTTGAAACGAGAAAAATAAACTGGTGGTCAACGTATGTAACAATACGCTCTTTATGGTCATTATATATAGTATTGCGGTGATTATATGATCACTCACTGTCTCATCGTAGAGCACCGTATTGCACCCTACTGACCGGCCATATAGTCGACGTGGCACTTTGTTGACTGGTTAAATTGTCACCTGGTTTTTGGGTCCCACCTGTCAGTCGACAGAGCAAAGAAATCAGTTAAACAAAACTTTTCGCAGGCGCGACAGGAGTCCAACCCTTGTGCGCGAACCACCCTGGTTGTGTATGTGAGTGCATGCACATGTACTCCCTCAGTCTTCCAACAAAGAGTGTACATCGGCTAAGAAACAAAGAGTGTACATCTACACTTCCAATGCATTTTAGCCTTTAATCTAAATCGATATTGATTGACTAATGCACCAACTTGTGATCTAGCTATAGGCTACATGTCTATCCTTAATTACAGCATGCAGCAACCTTCATTTAATCTTCTTCTCTCAATGGTCGCGTGCGCACATAAGTCTGCTACTTTTGGGCGTTAATTATGCCCTGGTCAATGTGTAAATCTCTAAATGTACAGTATTTCATGGACGTAGGGAGTAGGTTGAGCACTTGAGCATGAGCGTGTGTGTTGCATCATGTGTTGTGTGCCGCTTGGGTGCGTGAGTGTTGAGTGCGTCCATGTGTACGTGTGAGCGTTGCATGTTTCATGCATGCATGCATGCATGAGGCTTTTACTCCCTCCCATTGACATGTTCATATTTCAAGCTTCCTCTATTCCCTCCATATGGTGATACTCCCTCTGTTCCCAAATACGGAGTAAAAGGCTCCTTCTATTCCCAAATACAGAGTATTTGTCTTTCTAGAGATTTCAACAAGTTACTGCGTATAGAGCAAAATGAGTGAATATACACTCTAAAATATGTCTACATACATCCGTATGTTGTACTCCATTTGAATGTCTACAAAGACTATATTTAGGAACGGAGGGAGTAGCAAATAAACATTAAGTTCTCTTGTTTTTCCCTCCTTGGTCACGGTGTACAACCAAAGATGACTTATTCACCTTGATGGAGGGAGTAGATGGTCAAATTTTGACACAAAATTAATGCATTGGTAAACATAATTTTTTGAGGAAAACGAGTGCATTAATTGAGTGTTTTTGCAAACTACAAAAATTATTCCACCACTCATCATCTACCTTGGTTGATGACATTTTTGAATTGAGCCCTATAAACCGGAAAGGAGGTAGTAGTAGTACTCCTACATTATTGGCGTCGGGTGCCTTGGCCAATGTTTCATCTTGTTGGACAGGATGAGCGTACAGGCACAAGGATATTGTAGATAGGAAGTCTTCACGATCCATTTTTCCCCATCTCGGTCAGAGAGAACTATTCAACCAGTCTTCACAGTGAAGTGACAATACACGCAGCAGTAGATGGGACACATAATTAATAAGCTGAACCAGTGTGTTGGTGTTACTAAATCAGCCTTACCCATGAGTACTACCATCATGTTTGCCAGTGGAGCATGCTTCCGCAAATATGCCTACGCACCTCTCTCCTCCATTAGCTGACATATGGGCCCTCTTAAGGTAGACCCACATGTCATCAGCGTAACTATTTACACTTGAAGGACGGTATATCCTGGTAGTAGTACTAGTAGAATTGAGATTTAATGCACTTTGTTCCACGTCTTTCACTCTTCTTCCTCCTCTCTTCTTCTTCATCCTCTCTTCCCCATTGTCGGCCTCACACCATTCCCCCCGCTCACTGCTCGCCCGCCCACGCCATCTTCCTTGGTAGCTCGTGTGTACCATACCCCCCCATTCACTGCTCGTCCACACATGCCATCTTCTTCGCTCGCCCGCCCGAATCCACTTCCCCGCTGGCTCGCAGGCACCGAAAACCCCAATCACTCAATGCCCTGAAAAAACCTATGGCAGAACCGACTGACACACAAATCCGCGATTGGAATTCCCTCCTCGATGTTCTCTTGGAGCAGATCTGTAATTGTATGGACCTGCTCAGCACCGTTCATCTAGCCGCATGCTTGGTGTCTTTGTACCGTCTACTCGTCTGCAACCGACTGGCTCTTTTCAAGACACACTACTTGCTGATGCCTGATCCTCGTAGGTGGCCTAGACACCAGCTTGATGATCCTACGGAGGTTGCCGTGGTGCCCCTCGACATGCTACCACTACCCGTCCTCATGTCCTTCATGTGCGGCCACTATTGGGCGGGCATGAAGGCCAACTGGATCGTCCTCATCCACCAATCCGGTAGTTTGTGGCGTCTCTTGGATATATACACCCAGCGAGAGATCGCCCTTCAATTGTTGGATACCGCCGCCATCGAGCCTCGCGGCCCGCCGGACACTCCTGCCTACTACGCACGAGACGCGTCGAGCTTTTGGCTCGACCTCTGTTTGCTGAAAGTTGTAATCTGCAAAGTGCCCACACCATCAGAAGACTACATGGATTACAAGATCATTGCCTTGTTCAACATGGGATTAGTCTATCTGGAATTCGGTCGCCATACATGGTTATGGCTCATCATCAATCCTGTTGAGGCAACATTTCCGTCTGATGCTATAGTGCATGATGGCATCGTTTACACGGTCGACGCACAGATTGGCTGCCTATACTGGTGGAATCTATCATCGTTTAATTGTTCCATCTCATCTCATCTTTACCTTATGAATACGACTGACTGTTCATTGTTACAAATTTAGAATGGATAGTATGTCTATAACCACATCATTGCTATATGTTCCTCACATTTCCTAGATTTTTATGACCACACATGTTATTGTTAGAGTTGATATTAGAACAATTGGATCTAGTGACTGTTAGAATACATATTATGAGCATAACCTCATGATTGCTATATGTTACTCTCAATTCCAAGATTTTTATAACAACACATGTTATTGCTTAGAGTTGATATGAGAATAGTAGTAAGTGCTATGGTACAATATGAGAAGGCCCTGTCATAGATGTTTTCCTCTCATTGTTACATGATGTTTGAACCATGACATATTGCTAGAATATGAAAGCAATTGGCTTATTTTTTTTAACTTGGGGTATGATTATGACCACCGACCATGGCATTGCAATTCTCTGTCTATGATATGTGCCACTGTTATAATAATCTTAATTCCACACATACTCTGAACATGATTGTTTATTTTTGTCCTTTTGGTCTCCAATTTGAATTGTTGTAGCAGGCACAAATGCGTTGGCCTTCATGATTCCAGGACCTGGAATCATACCAGCCAATGGGTGGGGGTTTATTGCTCGGTCAGCTGACGGCGGTCATTTGATGCTCATTCGCAGGTACCAAATTGACCAAACCATTACATCAAACCACATGTAGTACAATGCCTAGGGCGTTCGTGACATTGATGGCTATGGCTGCTTCGTGTTCGAGAAAGATCCTAGCTCCGTTGGGCCAGTCGTATTCAACTGGAGGCAGGTTTACAGCCTCGGCAGCCACTCCATGTTCATCGGGCTCAATTATCCGATCATCCAACCAATCATCGATCATATCACCGGCGATGATTACCGTGCTATGCAACTTCCATTCGCCACGGGGAACTGTGTTTACACATCATACCATGGGTTTCATGAATCACCATATCCAGAGATTCATCGACACAGCTTGTTGCCACGTAATGTTCAGTGTGTGAAAGGCATCAAGATTCCATGCGATGGATGGCTTTTGCAAAACCGACATGCGGCGATGTGGTTCATGCCAACAGCAAATATGCACAACTTGATTCGTACTGATATCTAGACTGAGCCAGGTATCCTACTGTTGTAGCACGACCCTCTTTTGTTGGATATTATGTACTGTTGTTAGTTTGAAGCACTCCTCTAGTTTGAAGGATAGATACCTTTCTGGGATCAAGTGCATCCTAACTAACCTGCGTAGGATGTACTGATAATGATGATGGAGATGCTGTGCAAAAGCCATATATATATCAATTAGGCTTCAAGTGCGTACTTGTTAGTTAGACCTATGGTTAAAACGTGACACTAAATATGACTAGTAAGTAGTACAGTAGCAGTACAAGTATACGTCGGTCAAATTATTCATCATGTCCACACATTGAATTGACGTGACAACACGTTGTGCGTGAGGTGACACAAGAATCCCGATAGCGTGTTCGGGTATTGTGGACTTCAGATTTGGAGTACCACTTATCTGCCGAAATCTTTCATCATTCACTTAAAATAGTCGATTGATCATACATTGAGTACCATATAACTAGAATTAACTGATGCAAGTCCAAGAAGGATTGGCCGGTGCTGCCGGCTGGCGTCAAGTTCGATCCCACGGATCAGGAGCTGATCGAGCACCTTGAGGACAAAGTGAGTGCTGACAGCACGAGATCTCACCCTCTCATCGATTTGTTCATACCAACCATCGACAGCAAGCATGGCATATGCTACACTCATCGTGAGAAACTTCCAGGTAAGACACCGATCGGCCGTCTATTTGCACAAACATATTCCTTTGTTTATAGCTCTATTTTTCTTTTTAGACGCATACCTAGTGAAGCAATTACAATTTGACAGTTAATAAAAAGTTAAACAAGTGACTGCAACATGCCCAAGATGTTATGAAAATGCCAACTACGTACACTAAAACCTGTATTCGACAATACTGCAAGTATCACATTGAGTGGTCTAAGCAAGCATTTCTTCCAGCACAATTCCAGGGCGTTCAAAAGGGGCACGTGGACGCATCGCAACATACAGTCGGTGGTCGGCATGCACGCGATGTGGCAACGGCCGACAGACGGGCATCAAAAAGGTTCTAGTGTTGCACACCAACAAGAACTTCGACCAGCAGAGGACCAACTGGGTGATGCTGGAGCAAGAGAAGGAGCGGGAGCTGGTCCTCTGCAAGATTTTCTACCAGACAAGCACTAGGGCCAGGAGTAAAAAGATTATAAGTTAGTTTGGTATTGGTACTTGTACTACCTTGTCATCCGCTAGTTGGTATTGTTGTTAACGATCTTTTGGTATGAACTTGGCATTTGCTTCCAACCATCATGCTGAGGGTCGACGTGGATATAAAGCTGAATCATTTGTTTCGAAACAAATTTTTAGGCACCTGATTTTTATTTGATGGGTAGCATAAGCACCATTTGAATTCCCGGTTCTCCAAATTTTTTGAAACAAGTGCATGCACTTATTATCACGATGAAAAAAAAATATACCTGTTGCATCCCAGTTATCAGTCTGTACTTGCAGAATTCTCTCGTTTATTGAGCAGGTATATTGATTTTTCAGGTCGAGCAAGTTTCAACTAGGTTGTAGACTGCCCAGGCTTGGTTTTGTTTTTAACAGGCCCAGCCCATGACCACAACGGGGCACAAAGATCCAGCAGGTATCTACTAGCCTTTGGTCCGCCAGCGTTAGTTATATTTTGTCTTACAACATCCGCAAGCAGTTTTTTCACTAAATCAAACACACAGCCCAGTTCTATTTTCCTCTTGAAACGCCATGTCCTACGTCCATTTTCTAATCTCTACCTATAGTTTTACTAGTTCATATACACGTATCATTATATTGAAAATACATAAAGTTCCCTTTTCATATTTACATCCTTATTTTTTTCCCTCCCAGCGCTGATTTTTTTACCACTGGTTTTCCCTTAAACCAACTCAATTGTCCCACGTCTTATTTGCTTAGGAAAAAAACTATATTTTTGGCAAATCAATAAGTTCTTAAAAATGTTTATCATTTCGGGATTACAATAGTTCGGAATCCATCGAAAAATGCAAAATAAGGTTGAACTTTTTGATCGTGGTCCTGGGCAGAAAATGGGATGTAATCAATTACTTAAGAATTAGCAAACGGGCTGTAAATTATTAAAAAATAGCAAATGGGCTCTATGTTGTTTGCTACAGATTTGGAGGCTGACTTGTGGGCCTACTAAGTTCATGCATACACAAGGTTTGAAAAAAAGAAACTTAGTCAACAATCGAGTCTACCAGTGTCACACTATTAGATGTCAATCTAACGGCAATCGTGCTTCTTCAGTCTCTGATCTTCCTGCTCCAGCCGCCCAAACCAGCACCGGCGGAACCGCCTGCTCCCACCTCCCGTGGTTAGTTGTGCTGCCGGGCATGCCTCACAGCCCCACCATACTCGCATCCCTGGCCTGTCTATCCCTCTACTCACCCACACCTCCTGTTATTTTCTGGCGACGACAGCCGAACCAGTCAACCCTCGTACTCTCCATCGCGTGGGCAGCCACTGTCGTGCCTTCCCCGGCTCCATGTTGTCGTCCTCCACCGCCCTGGTGCTCTTAGCGTGGCGCGGTCAACGTGGTCAACAAAAGACATCCATCGGAAGTGGACTGTACGTCGAGAGGCTGACAGCTAGGTCCATGGCAGCACACAAGGAAATGCCTCCTTATTACGCGCAAAATAATGATTCCTCCACCTGACATTTGGGACCTACCAGAAGGGCCTCTGTATTTCACGAAAAAAAACTTTCCGCCACTGACAGCTCGGACCCACCAGCTATATCTTCACACGCAAGGAAGTGCTTCCTTATTACGCACAGAAAATGAATAATCCCCCTGCTAGGTGGGACCCACCATATGGGAGGCTGACTTGTGGGCCTACTAAGTAGACGCGGACGGAGGGCTTTGTCAACTTAGTCAATATGAATGATTCTAGCTCCTGTGACCGTACGATGTCCATCCAACAGCCGTAGTGCTTCTTCAACCTCTGGTCTTCTTGATCCAGCCGCCCAAAGTAGCGCCGGTCATGTCGCCTGCTCCGGCCTCCCGTGGTCAGCTGTGCTGCTGCGGAGGCCTCACCGCCCCCTACTACCCCCACCACTGGCCAAGCCATCCACTCACCCACACCCCATGTTATTCTGCGGCGACGGTGGCCTCACACCGCAACGGAACTAGTGTACCCTCGTACTCCTCTTGACGTGGGCTTCCGCTGTCGCGTCTTCCTCGGCTCCGTGTCGTCCCCATCCTAGGCCTCGCCGTCGTCCACCGCCCTAGTGCTCTCGGTTCGGTATGGTCAATGTGGTCAAGGAATGACTTCCATCGGAAGAGTACTGTACATGGAGAGGCTGACAGTTGGGTCCACGGCAGCAGCAAGGAAGTGCCTCCTTTTTACGCGCAAAATAATTATTCGTCCACCTGATAGCAGGGACCCACCGGATGGGCCACCGTATTTCGCGAAAAAAAAATTCCCCCCTGACTGCTGGGACCCACCAGCTACATCTTCGCACAGAAGGAAGCGCCTGACAGTCAGGACCCACCTGGTCGAAGCGTACGTAGCATTGTCATTCTGGTCGCGAACGTGTACGTACATACAATCGGTCTATCTACATGCTGCAGTGATGAACCATGGCCGTGTAAGGAAGGGCACGTGTCATAGTAGAGGCGCGCACGTGTCGTTGTAGAGGCGCGCACGTAACATGTACATGTACGTACAATGGTCAGGGTGCAAGAAAGTAAATACGGCCACATACGTACATACGGGCGGGGTCTCGAATGCCTACTCGCGCATACGTACGGCCAGGGCTCGTGTACATGGCTGGGTCAGAACGGAGAAACTGCGTCATCATTGTGTTCATGGGGAGGCAAAAGAATGCGTCGTGTTCATCGGGAGGCAACGGAACGTGTGCTGTTCATCGGGAGCCAACCTGCTTGGACGGAACAGCCGATGGAAACGAGGCCTGGCGTACCGCAGAACGGAGGAAACGGCCTTGTGTTCGACCGGCCACAGTCGAAACGGGGTCCTGTTCATTGGGAGGGGTCTGGTGTACCGCAAAATGGAGGAAACTGACTTCTCTTGGACCTCCTACGGTCGAAACAGGGTCCTGTTGATTGGGAGGGGTGTGGCGTACCGTAAAACGGAGGAAACGGACTTGTGTTGGAGCGCTACAGTCGAAACGGGGGTCATGTTCATCGGGAGGGGTGTGGCGTACCGCAAAACGGGACTCCACGGGATACTGTTCATCTGAACCTTCGACTGCCTCCACGGGCTATTGTTCATCCACCGTCGACCTCCTCCAGCCTCCACCTGCGACTGTTCATCCACGGGCTCCTGTTCATCCAGCCTCCACCGCGCGCTCCTCCATCAGCTACTGTTCAACTAGCCCTCTCCATGGGGTCCTGTTCAACCACCCCTCCACGGGCTACTATTCATCTAGCTCTCCACCAGCTACTGTTCAACCAGCCCTCCACGGGGTCGTCCTGTTCATCCAGCCCTCCATGGGGTCCTATTCATCCAGCCCTCCACCGGCTCGATCGATGGGGTCATGTTCATCCAGCGGCAACACCACGGGTTACTGTTCATCCAACCCCCACCGGGAACTACTCATCCAAACCCCCAACAACGCTCACTGTTCATCAAGAAGCAGCATCGATCGGCTTTAGTTAGGAGCAGTAGCGAAGGAATCACTCGGGTTTAGTTAACAGCAAGGGATCAATCGATCGCTCGGGTTCAGTAATGCGTAGCCTGCAATGTAGTCACTCGGGTTCAGTTAGAGCTCAACGCCTTGCTCGGGTTCAGTTAGAGCGCAATGCCTCGCACACACGCGCGTACATATGAGAGAAACGCGCATCGCTCGGCCCCCGACCACCCACCGTAACCGGAAACTCCCCCGATATTTTCCTCGCCCTCGCTTCTACCACGGTTTTTTCCGTCATGGACGGCCCAAAGAATGTCATGCAGTTGCGTCTCCGGCCCGCCTAGGACGAAAACCCATTTTCTGTCATGATTTTTTTGTCATAGAAGTAGGAGCCCACCACATCTATGATGATACCGGGTTTTGTCACAATTATCATCATAGAAGTGTCATAAGCATGACAGAAAAAATTTCGTTCGGCCCAAAATGTCAGGGATGTGTCTTTTTTGTAATGGAAGGAGGTGGAGTGCTCCGACGCATCGAAGCAGCCGGAGCGGCGGCTTCTATCTTCCACCATTGCTGGCGAGGCGGAGGAGGAGGCGGGCTGCTCGGACGCGCCGGAGCAGGCGGAGAAGGAGGCGTAGTGCCTCCCTCACGTGCCGGAGCAGCCAGAGAAGCAAGCACAGTGCCCTGATCACTCGCCGAAGGAGGAGGAGGAGGAGGCAGAGTATCCTGACTCGCCGGAGGAGGAGGAGGCGGAGGCGTCCAGTTCGGAAGCTTGATGTGCTTCTTCTGCCATAGACATGGAGTCTTCAGAGCAAGACCTAGTTGAGTCTCCCCTTCACCTTTAGGGTGGTCAAGATCGAGCTCCTCAAATCGCTCCATTATTTCATCCACCATCACAATAGCATAGCCTTGTGGAATCGGACGATAGTGAAAAGTTGCGTCGGGTTCAGGAGGTGCAACAGAGCCGACAACCGCCTTGACTTTGAGGTTCTGCCATTGTGTCATAAGCTGGCAATGTTGAGCCTCCGTGATAATATCCACGGGGTAGCTAGGAGCCGTGAAGTCAGGCTGCTGAACGAGCTCGGTGGAAGCCACGCTGCTTCTCTGCTGAGATGGCGTGGTAGCTTCTGGGGTAGCTCCCGCAGGTCGCTGGCTCTCAACTTGTGCCTCTAGCTTCAGTACCCTTGCATTCAGCTTCTGCAGTTCGCTCTGCTCAAGTTTTCTCTTCCTCTCCCGGATTTTGTAACCGCCTGCACCGGGAAACCCAACCTTCCACGCAACAGAGCCTGGCGTGCCTCATGTTCATCCAGGGTGCTCAGTATTCCCGAGGGCCTCGATGAGCTCATCGTTCTCTCTGTCGGGAACGAGTGCTGCGTTGCGGCGATATACTTATGAAGCTTCTTGACGGGTATTTCAAGTTGCTCGTCCGTCCAAATGCACTTCCCTGTTTCAGGGTCCAAGGTTCCCCCAACCCTGAAGAACCAAGTCCTTGAACGGTCTGGCCAGTTGAATGTCTCTAGTTCGACCCATTTAGCAAGTAGGTCATTCTCAGCCTTGTCCCACAACGGCCGGGCTTTGAGGTAGCCACCTGACCCCGTGCGATGGTGATACTCCTTCTTTGCAGCATTTATCTTGTTTGTCCCTGACATCTTCTTACTCTTCTCCGATGTCTTGTAGGCCACAAATGCGGGCCAGTGATCTCTTATCTTCTCAAATCGGCTGATGAATTATGCAGTCTTCTCTTTGTCGACATACGTTGATTTCAACTCATTCTTCCACCTCCTGAATAGATCTGCCATATTCTTAAGAGCATGAGCCTTGACCAATGGCTCTATAACTGGCTTATCCGGATCCTCCTCTGGCGGTAGGGTGAAATGTGCCTTCAGCGCGATCGAAAGACCATCTTTTTGTCTATCGTTGACATAAGAAACTTCAGGTTCTTCGTTCTTAGGCTTATTCCACTGGTGGATGTTGATCGAGATCGTGTCCCTAACAAGAGCCCCGCACTTAGCAAAAAAATGCTTCCTTCGTCCGCCTGGGTTCAATCAGTTGGCCATCGTCCGCGATTCCTGTGATCGTGAACCTTTCATCCTGGTGCAACCTTTTCTTCAGGCCTCGTCTCGTTACCGAAGTTTGGCTCGATCCGGAGGGCTAGAAAATAAGAAAGAAGGGTTAATATGTGTACATACCAAAATAATTAATGCATCAATTAGCTAGTCTGCACAGGCTTAATTAATGTATATACCTCGCGGGACTTTGCAACAGCTCCCTCCTGTGTTCGGTCACCGAAGCCATCATCACGGTCTCCTTCCACCAGCATTCGGTCACCGGGGCCATCATGATCATGTCCTTCCTCCTCCATTGTTCGATCACCGGAGCCTTCACCCTCTCCTTCCAAACCATCGGTGTCGTTGAGAAATGCCAAAACATCACATCCGCCGAGGATTATGTCCCCCAACAACTGTTCTGTTTCCATGTCTCGCTGCTCCATAGTTTCTGCAAATATTACAACATGGCAATTAATATACCAACATGACAGATGGATATATTAGTGGCAAGCATATACCTAGCTAGCTCAACGCTTCTACGGTTTGGGGTGGCCTCAACAATGCTTCTAGGGTTTGGGGTGGCCTCGACGACAACGCTCTTTTAATTTGGTAAATTTGGGTGGCCTCGACGCTTCTAGGGTTTGGGGTGGCCTCGGTAACGCTTCTAGGGTTTGGGGTGACCTCGACGCTTCTAGGGTTTGTACGGGCGAGAGGGGGTTGATCGACGTCCCCCCTCATGTTGAAGATTTACCGGAGTTCTCTCATGAATGTCCGACGTCCGGACCGCCTCTCTCATGAATGTCAAACAAGGGATTTAACAAAACATCGTCATTATGGATGTGCAGAAAATGGTCCATATTTTTCCCGATCTCATTTACCCTTCTATATGTCACGTTGTCTAGTGTCAAAGGATTCAAGAAAACCATGGCTTCATCATTAGCGGGAAGTAACAGGCGCATGATGGTATGAAGCTCTCCAAAGTTATTTTGGAACGGAGTCCTGATAGGATAATTCGCTTTTTGGTACGAAGTTCATTAAGAGCCTTTCAAATATCACTATTTGGAAGGCCTTTGCTGAACTTCGTACCAAAAAGTGAATTATCCTATCAGGACTCCGTTCCAAAATAATTTTGGAGAGCTTCATACCATCATGCGCCTGTTACTTCTGGCTAATTATGAAACCATGGATAATACTTTGACACAAGAGAACATGCACACATTGAATGGTAGATGAGATTAGAAAAAATATGGATCAACTTAATTATGCACATCCATAATGGGGGCATTATTGATAAATATCTTATAAATCTCGAGAGAGTTTGTCGGGTAGGGGCGGGAGGGGGTAGGAGACCGACAACATTTTTTCTAGGGTTTGGGTGTCCTCGAGAGTTGGTCGAGAGAGGGGGGTGGGTGCTCCCGTGGTCTAAAATTGGTCTATGCATGATAGAAACATTTTACCTTAGTAACTTAGAAAAAATGTTATCGGGGAGGGGGTATATCGACCCCCCCCTTCATGTCGAAGTTATCAAGGAGGGGGTATATCAAAAACGATGACATACATACATGGAAAATATGTTATCGGGGAGGGGGTATATCGACCCCCCCACTGCCCCCATGTCGAAGTTATCGGGGAGGGGGTATATCGACAATGACATACCCGATAAAAAATAAGAAGATGAAGAAGAAGAATCTTCTTCTCCTCTTTTTTCTTCTTTTTCCTCTTCTTATTTTTTTCTCCTCTTATTCCTCTCCTCTTCTTCTCCTTCTTCCTCTTATTATTTTCCTTTTTCCTCTCCTTCCTTTTCTTCTTCTTCCTTCTTCCTTCTTCCTAGATAAAACTTTTCTGAAAATGTAACTTTTGCATATATAAAAGTTTTTCTTCTTCTTCCTTCTCCCTTCTTCCTTCTTCCTAGCTAGATATATAAAACTTTTCGAAAAATGTAACTTTTGCATATATAAAACTTTTTCTTCTTCTTCTCCCTTCTTCCTAGATATATAAAACTTCTCTAAAAATGAAACTAACCTAAAATGCACTAAATTAGAGAACATACATAGATAAAACTTTTCTAAAAATGTAACTTTTGCCTATATGAACATATATACACAGAGAACATACATACATATATACATTTTTCTAAAAATGCAAAAAACAAATCATCATATATATGAGCAAAAAATCTGAAAAAAAAACAGGACATATAATCATATATACACATATACATATAATATGAAGAAAAAATCATCATATATATATATATAACAGAGAGGAGAAGGCCGGCCGGACCGAACGTGGCGGCGGCGTAGTCGGGGCAGGCCAGGGGCGCGGGGCGGCCGGCGTCGAGGCAAGGGGCACGAGGCGACGGCGTGCGGCGAGGCAGGGGCACGGGGCGGCGCGGCAGGGCAGGGCAAGGGTGCGGGGTGACGGCGACGAGGAGCGGGCGGCGACAGCGACCTCGGGGCGACGACGGCGAGCACGGGCAGCCTGGCGGCAGCGATGAGCTCGGCGTCGTCAGGAGGCAAATGGTCGATGAAAACTGAAAATTTTACAAGTGTTTCTTATATACCCAAAGCATTGGTCCTGGTTCGTGGCACAAACCGGGACGAATGCCCCCCTTTGGTCTCGGTCCGTGCCACCAACCGGGACCAAAGGTCTCTTTTCAGCAGCCCAAAAGGGCGGGAAGCAAAGGCCTTTGGTCCCTGCCTCCCTTTAGTCCCGGTTGGTGCTACCAACCGGGACCAAAGGCCTTGTGCTGCCCGCGGCCAAACGTTTAGTCCCACCTCGCTAGTTGAGAGGAGCTCAGAGTGCTTTATAAGCTCCACTGCGGCTGCCCTCTCGAGCTCCCTTCAAATGCACGCTTACAGGCCTAATCACACACTATGCTACCTATGGGCCTACTGGGCCTTCTACGGGCGTGAATCCTGGCCCATGGTTGGGTTTCTAGTCGTATTCAGGACGTGGTGGCCCAGTAGGTGGCATGTTTTATTTTTTCCAGTTTTTTTGTTTTCTTTTTTGCTTTATTTATTTTATTTTGTTTCTACTTACAGCAAAATACTTACTGTCTTTCAGTGATTCTTTTTTGCTTTTAGGTAAATTACAAACTTTCTGTTAGTGCCATTAGTTTTCAAATTTGAATAGTTTAAATTTGAATTTTTTGCAATTTGTGTGAATCACTAGTTTGTAAATAATTTTACTATAAAAATAGATTTTGAGTGATTCTTTTTCCTGCTATTTAGTATTACTGTGTTTTATCATTATATTAAATATGGTAATTTTTAGGTTATTTGAAACATATTTTTTAATCAAAAACATAGTTTGTTATTTTAGTTTGCTATTAAAGTTTCAAAAAAAATTTATTCTTGAAAATTCTTTTTGCTATTAATGTTTTGAACAAAGAATACTTTGATAATTTTAGTTGCATAAATTTTATATAATTTTTGTTTCAAAAATACTAGAGGTTTATAAAAGCTTTTTAGTTGATTTCTTTTGCTATTAGAGTTTCATTAAAGTTTTCTAGTTCATTCTTTTTGCTATTAGAGTTTCATTAAAGTTTTCTAGTTCATTATTTTTGCTATTATAGTTTCATAAAAGTTTTCTAGTTCATTCTTTTTTATATTAGTTCATTCTTTGAGCTAAATGTCCCTGAAATTAAAAAGCACTTCAAATGAACTCTAAAGAGGTTGAAAATTGGCATGGTATCATCATTTCACCCACATAGCATGTGCTAAAAAGTTGAGAGGGTTACGGCAAAAACTGGATGCACTTCGTGTACAAAATGGACAATCTCTTTCGAAGTATCAGGGTTTCGAACGAAAACTCATCTGTTACAAAAGGGATTTCATTTTTGAACTTATTTGAACTCCAGACTTTTTGTGTGTTAAAAATGCACCATTTAAAGCCACATCATCAATTTTCAACCCTTTCTAACTTCATTTGTTATTTTTCATGCATTTACTGATTTTTTTAGCTAAATGACCCTGAAATTGAAAATCACTACAAATGAACTGTGAAAAGGTTGAAAGTTGGCATGGTAACATCATTTCACCCACATAGCATGTGCTAAAATTTTGAGAGGGTTACGGCAAAGTTTGGATGCACTTCGTGTACAAAATGGACAATCTCTTTCGAAGTATTAGGGTTTCGGACGAAAACTCATCTGTTACAAAAAGGGATTTCATTTTTTTGAACTTATTTGAACTCCAGACTTTTTGTGTGTTGAAAACGCACCATTCAAAGACACATCATCAATTTTCAACCCTTTCTAACCTCATTTGTTAATTTTCATGCATTTACTGATTTTTTTGAGCTAAATGACCCTGAAATTGAAAAGCACTACAAATGAACTCCAAAAAGGTTGAAAGTTGGCATGGTATCATCATTTCACCCACATAGCATGTGCTAAAAAGTTGAGAGCGTTACGGCAAAAATGGATGCACTTCGCGTACAAAATGGACAATCTATTTCGAAGTATTAGGGTTTCAGACAAAAACTCATTTGTTACAAAAGGCATTTCATTTCTTCACATGTAACTTCAGTGATATTGTAGATCAAAGGCATCATCATAATAGTTGTGGAGAGAAAGTCTTCACTTTTTCTTCGCTTCTGTCCTTTGCTTATTGCGCCGTAACCATGGATAATCTTCATCGTTTAACAGGGTTCTTGGGTCAGCCTTGACTTTGAAGGGAGGAATTTCATGAAACTTTTCATAATCTTCAGACATGTCTGCCTTGCCCCCAATCCCATGATGTGGCTCTTTGGCTCATCGCATGATGTATTCGCTTCCTTATCTTTTCTTTTTCTCGGTTTGGTAGACATGTCCTTCACATAGAAAATCTGCGCCACATCATTGGCTAGGACGAATGGTTCATCTGTGTACCCAAGATTGTTCAGATCCATTGTTGTCATTCCATACTATGCGTCTACCTGGACCCCGACTCCTGACAGATTGACCCATTTGCACTGAAACAAAGGGACCTTAAAATCATGCCCGTAGTCAAGTTCCCATATGTCCACTATGTAACCATAATATGCGTCATTTCCCCTCTTGGTTGTTGCATCAAAGCGAACACCGCTGTTTTGGTTGGTGATCTTTTGATCTTGGGCGATCGTGTAAAATGTATTCCCATTTATCTCGTATCCTTTGTAAGTCAATACAGTCGAAGGTGGTCCCCTGGCCAACGAGTACAGCTCATTGGAAACAGTGTTGTCACCTCCGAGACGTGTTTCCAACCAACTTCCTAAAGTCCTTATGTGTTCACATGTAATCCAGTCGTCACGCTACTCCGGTTGTTTGAGCACATAACGTTCTTGTGTTCATCGACATACACTGTCACCAAGGTAGAGTTCTGTAGAACTGTGTAGTGTGCTTGAGACCAAGAATGCCCGTCCCTACATATTATTGAGTCCCCTCCTAGCGTGCATTTTCTAGTCAGTCTCCCCTCATACCGCGATTGAGGGAGACAAATCTTCTTAAGGTCAGGAATGAAGTCAACACAAAACCCAATGACATCCTCTATTTGATGGCCCATGGAGATGCTTCCTTCTGGCCTAGCGTAGTTACGAACATATTTCTTTAGGACTCCCATGAACCTCTCAAAGGGGAACATATTGTGTAGAAATACAGGGCCCAAAATGACAATCTCGTCGACTAGATGAACTAGGACGTGCGTCATGATATTGAAGAAGGATGGTGGGAACACTAGCTCAAAACTAACAAGAGATTGCGCCAGATCACTCCTTAAGGTAGGATTTCTGGATCGATCACCCTCTGAGAGATTGCATTGAGGAATGCACATAGCTTCACAATGGCTAATTGAACGTTTTCAGGTAGAAGCCCCCTCAATGCAACTAGAAGCACTTGTGTCATAATCACGTGGCAGTCATGAGACTTTCGGTTCTAGAAATTTTTCTCTGGCATATTTATTATTCCCTTTAGATTCGACAAGAAGCCAGACGGGACCTTCATACTGAGCAGGAATTCAAAGAAGATTTCCTTCTCTTCTTTGGTAAGAGCGTAGCTGGCAGGACCTTCATACTGCTTTGGAGGCATGCCGTCTTTTTCGTGCAAACATTGCAGGTCCTCTCGTGCCTTCGGTGTATCTTTTGTCTCCCCATACATGCCCAGGAATCCTAACAGGTTCGCGCAAAGGTTCTTCATCACATGCATCACGTCGATTGAATAGCAGACCTCTAGGTCTTTCCAGTAGGGTAGGTCCCAAAATATAGATTGCTTCTTCCACATGGGTGCGCGTCCCTCAGCGTCATTCAGAACAGATAGTCCGTCGGGACCCTTTCCAAAGATTACTTGTAAATCATTGACCATAGCACGTATGTGATCACCGGTATGGATGGCGGGCTTCTTCCGGTGATCTTCCTCGCCTTTGAAATGCTTGCCTTTTTTTGACATTGATGGTTGGTCGGAAGAAATCGATGATGCCCCGGGTACACATTCTTCGTGCATTTGTTCAGGTATATACTTTTGGTGTCAGCTAAACAGTGCGTGCATGCATGGTATCCCTTGTTTGTCTGTCTTGAAAGGTTATTGAGAATGTTCTTCAACTAATGGCCTTAGGTACACATCAATGCCATTGCCGGGTTGCTTAGGGCCTTGGATGAGAACTGGCATCATAATGAACTTCTGCTGCATGCACAATCAAGGAGGAAGGTTATAGATACATAGAGTCACGGGCCAGGTGCTGTGATTGCTGTGCTGCTCCCCGAAAGGATTAATGCCATCCATGCTTAAACCAAACCATATGTTCCTTGCATCACCTGCAAACTCCTCCCAGTACTTTCTCTTGATTTTTCTCCACTACGACCCATCAACGGGTGCTCTCAACTTCTCGTCTTTCTTATGGTCCTCTCTGTGCCATCGCATCAACTTGGCATGCTCTTTGCTTCTGAACAGACGTTTCAGTCATGGTATTATAGGAGCATACCACATCACCTTGGCAGGAACCCTCTTCCTGGGGTGCTCGCCGTCAACATCACCAGGGTCATCTCGTCTGATCTTATACCGCAATGCACCACATATTGGGCATGTGTTCAAATCCTCGTACGCACCGCAGTAGAGGATGTAGTCATTAGGGCATGCGTGTATCTTCCGCACCTCCAATCCTAGAGGGCATACAACCTTCTTTGCTGCATACATACTATCGGGCAATTCGTTATCCTTTGGAAGCTTCTTCTTCAATATTTTCAGTAGCTTATCAAATCCTTTGTCAGGCACACCATTCTATGCCTTCCACTGCAGCAATTCCAGTATGGTATCGAGCTTTGTGTTGCCATCTTCGCAATTAGGGTACAACCATTTTTTGTGATCTTCTAACATGCGATCGAACTTCAGCTTCTCCTTCTCACTTTCGCACTGTCTCTTTGCATCAACAATGACCCGGCGGAGATCATCATCGGGCACATCGTCTAGTTCCTCTTGATCTTCAGCTTCCCCCGTTGCAGCATCACTGTATTTAGGGGGCACATAGTTGTCATCATCCTCTTCTTCTCCGTTGTCTTCCATCATAACCCCTCTTTCTCCGTGCTTGGTCCAAACATTATAGTGTGGCATGAAACCCTTATAAAGAGGTGGGTTTGAAGGGTTTTTGAGTCGGAGTAAGACCTCGTATTCCCACAGCTAGGGCATGGACAACACATAAAACCATTCTGCTTGTTTGCCTCAGCCACTGCGAGAAAATTATGCAGGCCCTCAGTGTACTCGGAGGTGCGTCTATTACTGTACATCCATTGCCGGTTCATCTGTGTGCATTATATATAATTAAGTGTGTCAAAAACCATTACAAAACATCATGAATATTTAAGTTACCAAATTAATAGAAGTTCATCATCACATTAAAACCAAAGTACATACATAGTTCTCATTGAACAACATATAGCTCTCCAGAGCATCTAATTGAACCATACATTGAAACTATGTAAAACATTTCAATGCAACAACAAATGTGATCATAATCGCAACCAAGGTAACAATTGATCCAATGGCATAATAATACCAAGCCTCGGTATGAATGGCATATTTTCTAATATTTCTAATCTTCAAGCGCATTGCATCCATCTTGATCTTGTAATCATCGACGACATCCGCAACATGCAACTCCAATATCATCTTCTCCTCCTCATTTTTTTAATTTTCCCTTCAAGTAATTGTTTTCTTCTTCAACTAAATTTAACCTCTCGACAATAGGGTCGGTTGGAATTTCCGTTTCACATACCTCCTAGATAAAAAAATCTATGTCACATTGGTCGGCATAATTGTCATAAACAATAAATGAACCAAATAGTTATAAAATATAATATATACCACATCTGAATCATAGACAGGACGAGGGCCGACGGGAGCGGATACCAAAACCATCGCTCTATATAATAACAAACAATAATAAAATTAAGAAATTATACAAGGATCTATCTAAATCATACAAGTAAGAATTTTGTTTTATTTTAGAAAGAAGATAAGAACAAGAGGCTCACCACGGTGGTGCCGTCGACGAGATCAGCGCGAGCGATCAACGACAGAGAAGACGGGGACGGGACGTGACGGACCACTAAACCTAGATAAATCTTGAGGAAAATGGAGCTTGGAGGTCGATCTTGGAGAGGAGAAAGCTTAAGTAGTGTGGCTCGGGCATTTCATCGAACACCTTATGTGCATAGGAGGTGAGCTAGAGCACCACAAAGCTCTCCCTTCGCTGGCCAGAAAAAATAGAGCAGTGGAGTGCTCTGCTCGCGGGCGAGGGGGTATATATAGGCACCTCATTGGTCCCGGTTCGTGGCTGGAACCGGGACTAAAGGGCCCCCTTTGGTCCCGGTTCCAGCCACGAACCGGGACCAATGGATGTGGGCCAGGAGCGAGGCCCATTGGTCCCGGTTCCTGTTTGGAACCGGGACCAAAGGGGATAGATGAACCGGGACCAATGCCCCACGAGGCCCGGTGTAACGCCCTCGATGCGGCTATAACTCCCACGTGTCGAGGCACGACTTAGAGACATAACCGCATTGAAACAATGTCGCAAGTTAGGCAATCATCACAACATCCCATGTAATATAGATAATAAAAGGGGAGATACATAGTTGGCTTACACTCGCCACGTCACACAAAGTACATAAATAGCATTACAACATTCAAACACTCATGGCCCGGCTACGGCGCCAAAATAAAAGATAACCGAACATGCGACACGGTCCCGATCACCCCAACTGGGCACCACTACTGATCATCAGGGAAAGACACGTAGTATCGTTGAGAGTCCTCGTTGAACTCCCACTTGAGCTCAAGCGCGTCACCTGGAGTGGAGTCATCAGGCCCTGCATCTGGTTTGGAAGTAATCTGTGAGCCACAGGGACTCAGCAATCTCGTACCCTAGCGATCAAGACTATTTAAGCTCATAGGTAAGGCAGGGTAAAAATGTGGAGCTGCAGCAAGCGACTAGCATATATGGTGGCTATCCTGTTCGCAAAAGAGAGCGAGAAGAGGAGGCAAAGCGCGAACGAGAAACTAGAGAACAACCTGCGCAAGCATTACTCCAACACCGTGTTCACTTCCCGGACTCCGCCGAGAAGAGACCATCACGGTAACTCACACTGTTGATTCATTTTAATTAAGTTAAGGTTCAAGTTATCTACAACCGGACATTAACAAATTCTCATCTGCCCATAACCGCGGGCACGACTTTGGAAAGTTCAAATCCCTGCAGGGGAGTCCCAACTTAGCCCATGACAAGCTCTCACGGTCAACGAAGGAATAGACCTCCTCCCGAGACGTTCCGATCAGACTCGGTATCTCGGTTCTACAAGACACTTCGACAGGTTAAAACAAATCCAGCAACATCGCCCGAATGTGCCGACAAATCCCGATAGGAGCTGCACATATCTCTTTCTCAGGGCACACTCAGATGAACACTACGTACAACTAAAACCAACCCTCGAGTTGCCCCGAGGTGGCGCTGCAAGTGGCTCTGTTTGGACCAACGCTCAGAGGAGCACTGGCTCGGGGGGGTTTAAATAAGATGACCCTCGGGCTCCAGAAACCCAAGGGAAAAAGAGGCTAGGTGGCAAATGGTAAAACCAAGGTTGGGCATTGCTGGAAAAGCTTTATTCAAGGCGAACTATCAAGGGGTTCCCATTATAACCCAACCGCGTGAGGAACGCAAAATCCGGGAACATAACACCGATATGACGGAAACTAGGGCGGCAAGAGTGGAACAAAACACTAGGTGAGAGGCCGAGCCTTCCACCCTTTACCAAGTATATAGATGCATTAAGATAACATGGCAATATAATGATATCCCAACAAGTAAATAATGTTCCAACAAGGAACGGCCTCCAATCTTCACCTGCAACTAGCAACGCTATAAGAGGGGCTGAGCAAAGCGGTAACATAGCCAATCAACGGTTTGCTAGGACATGGTAGGTTAGAGGTTCGACATGGAAATTTGGGAGGCATGATAAGCAAATGGCAGGCATCGTAGCATAGGCATAGCAAAAGAGCGAGCATCTAGCATAGCAAAGATAGTAGTGATTTCGAGGGTATGATCATCTTGCCTGCAAAGTTGTCAGAGTTGACTAGATCCTCGAAAGAAAACTCAACGGCCTCCTCGTTAGCGAACTCGTCTCCCGGCTCTACCCAAACAAGACAAACAAGCAACAAGGACACAATCAACCATGTGCAAAGCTCAAACAATGATGCAAAGATGGTATGCTATGCGGGATGCGATGCGGGATGCATATGCAAGATGTGACAAGGAATGCATGAACCTGGCCTCAACTTGGAAATCCAAGTGTGCCACTGGAAAGATGAGATGAAAACTCTTGAAAACGATATAAAGAACGCCGGAATCGGAGTTCCGGTTTGGAAATGGCAAGCAATTCAAATATGACCACGTTCTGCGATTTACAGCAAGTAGCCATCTAAATGCAACAAGATGTACATGCTACAGCACCCAAACATGGCATCAAAATACATGGCAGGAATCCATTCATGATGCTTAACAAAAGTCTAGCACTAAGCTACAGCCAATTCATCCATTAACAGGTTCAAACAAGCATGGCAAAAATGCATTTGACAAACAGATTTCAGACTTAGTGAAATTAACACTTGTCTGGAATTTCAGATAAGATAGCACTCATCGGAGCATGTAAACTATATGCTACAGGACGTGAACATGGCAAAGTAAAGAATGGCATGGAGCTACTCAAAGAGCTTAACAAAAGTCCCTGAGTGACCTTGAGCCAAAAGGGATCAGAAAATACATTTGCAAGCATGTGAACATGGCAAAAACATAATCAGTTCTCAGACTTTGTGAAAACTGGAGCATGCTGTAACAGATATCAAGTAGGCATTTTTACGAGCTCGATGCACTCACTACAGAGCAAGTCATGACAAACTAATCATACACCCATCAATAATACACAAAATACAAGCTAGACATGGCAAGAATAATACCATAGCATGCACGGATCAACTACAACATCCTCGGCAAAATCGCTAACAAGTAGACAATCTCCCCAGATTCATGAAATGACAAAAGTAGAGCTCGATTGACCCAAACTAGGGTTCTCCATAATTGCAAACAAAGACATGTATGGATAGAGACCTACAAGATTAACAAAACATCCTTACTGATCATCCTCAAAAGAGGCACGGATCACTAGGAAACAACATAAACATATGGCAATATGAGATAAACAGGTCAAGGACTTAGTGGAAATGCCAAGTCCTTGAAATCAGCATTAACAAATGCCTCACTTAGCAAGCTTGTGCTAGTCACCACACACATCACAGAAATACATGGGTTGCACCTCTGGATAGATGGCAAAACATATAACAAAACACACGTAGAGCTCATGGCCATATCATGCACGCAATAATCATGGCAAAAATGACAAATATCTAATTGGAGCAGCAGATCTGACAATTATCCCAAATAGCACTCTTCTAACAGCATTTCGGGCATCAATATGAACTCAAATGAAAATGATGCAATGAGATGAAATGATGTACTCTCTGAGATGAACATTTTGATATGCTATATGCCCAAAACGGAGCTACGGATGCGGAGTTATAGCACGATGAACAGGAGCAAATAATTAGGGTTTCGGGCAGAAAAGTCAACCGAGACGGGGATCTAGATCTAGATCTGGTGCGTTTCCCGAGGTTGGCCGGAGTGAGTTCGCTGGAGTTTGCCGGCCGGAGTGGAAGGCGGGGACGGCGTCGAGGGAGAGGAGGAGGAGGCCGAAGCCGTGCGGCGGCGCGGTGGCGGCGTCCGCGGAGAAGGACGGCGGCGAGGCCCGGCTTGGCGGCGGAGCGGACCGGGAGGCGGCGCGGCGGCCGATGACGAGGTGGTGGCAGCGGACGGCGGAGCAGGCCGGCGGAGGAGAGACCACCGGGCGGCGCGGGCGACGGGCTCGCGGGGGCCCGACTCGGGCCTCCCGGGCCGGAGCGGCGGCGGTGGGGCGTGCCACGTGGCGCGACGGGAGAGGCGGCGGATCGGGCAGACAATGTCCATCGGCGCGGATTTTGTCCGGCGCGGCGCGGTGGACGAGGGGCTAGGTTTTCGGGAGGAAGGAGAAGGAGATTTTCGGGGTGTTCTTTATATAGAGGTAGAGGGAGCTAGGAGTGTCCAAATGAGGTGCGGTTTTCGGTCACGCGATTGTGATCGAACGCTCTAGATGATGGAGAGGGTTTTGGTGGGTTTTGGGCCAAATTGGAGGGGTGTTGGGCTGCAACACACACGAGGCCTTTTCGGACCCTCGGTTAACCGTTGGAGTATCAAACAAATTCCAAATGGTACGAAACTTGACAGGCGGTCTACCGGTAGTAAACCAAGGCCGCTTGGCAAGTCTTGGTCCAATCCGGAAATGTTTAGTCCCCACACACGAAAGAAAGGTAGAAATGACCACCGGAGGAGAACAAAGCGCCGGAATGCAAAACGGACAACGGGGAAAATGCTCGAATGCATGAGATGAACACGTATGCAAATGCAATGCACATGATGACATGATATGGGACGCATGACAACGATAACAACACATGGAGACAAAAAACCCGAACCCAAGAAAATAAAGTAACTTAACGCCGGAAATGGCAAGAGTTGGAGTACATATTGGGTAAATCACATCCGGGGTGTTACAACACTCCACCACTACGAAAGGATCTCGTCCCGAGATCTAGTACTGAAAGAACGCCGGGTACTGAAAACAGAGGTGATCCTCGCGTTCCCAGGTAGCTTCACGGTCGGAATGGTGTGACCACTTGACTTTGAGGAATTTGATTGACTTGTTGCGAGTCTTGCGTTCAGTCTCCTCAAGAATAGCAACTGGGTGCTCACGATAAGAGAGATCTTCTTGGAGCTCAATGTCCTCGAAGTTGACGGTGCGGTCAGGAGTCTTGAAGCACTTTCAGAGCTGAGAGACATGGAACACATCATGAACATTTGCAAAGTTTGAGGGAAGCTTGAGTTGATAGGCGAGATTTCCTCTCTTGCTGACAACCTTGAAAGGTCCCACGTATCTAGGGGCAAGCTTCCCTTTGATACCGAAGCGACGAGTACCTTGCATTGGAGAGACGCGGAGGTAAACATGATCTCCGATCTCGAAAGCCAAATCACGGTGTTTACTGTCATAGTAGCTCTTCTGGCGGGATTGGGCTGCTTTGAGGTTATCTCGAATGACTTTGCACATTTCCTCTGCCTCTGTGATTAAGTCATTTCCGAGAAGTTGATGTTCACCGGTTTCAGACCAGTTGAGAGGGGTACGGCACTTCCTACCATACAGAATTTCAAATGGGGCCTTGCCCGAACTTGCCTAAAAACTGTTGTTGTAGGAGAATTCAGCATATGGAAGACAATCCTCCCACTTCATGCCGAAGGAGATCACACAAGCCCTGAGCATATCTTCAAGAATCTGATTGACACGCTCGACTTGACCGCTAGTTTGAGGATGGAAAGCTGTGCTGAAGCGGATGTTGGTGCCCATGGCCTTCTGAAAAGAATCCCAAAACTTAGAGGTAAAGATGCTGCCCCGGTCTGAAGAGATCACCTGTGGAATACTGTGCAGAGAGACAATTCGAGAGGTATAGAGTTCCACCAATTGAGCTGCAGTGATTGACTCTTTGATACGCATAAAGTGAGCCACTTTACTGAGTTTGTCGATGACAATGAATATAGCATCATTGCCACGCTTGGACTTTGGAAACCCAGTCACGAAGTCCATTTCAATGTGGTCAAACTTCCATTCTGGAATGGCAAGAGGTTGGAGGAGACCAGCTGGCCTTTGGTGTTCTGCCTTCACTCTTCTGTAGACATCACATTCATTCACGAATTGAGCAATCTCACGCTTTATTCGAGTCCACCAATAAGCCTGCTTGAGGTCCTGATACATCTTCATGCTCCCAGGGTGGATGGAGAGGAGACAATTGTGATCCTCATTCATGATCACTTTACGAAGGTCACCTTTGGGCACAACAATACGATCCTCGAAGAAGAGAGTATCCTTGTCATCAAGGCGGTAGCACTTGTACTTGGGTTGACTCTTGGCAATTCCAATCTTCACCTTTTTCACCATAGCATCAAGAAGCTGGGCTTGGCGAATCTGGTCTTCCAAGGTAGGAGAGACTTGAAGGTTGGCGAGGAAACCTTGAGGAACAACTTGCAGATTGAGTTTGCGGAAAGCTTCACAAAGCTCGGGTTGATAAGGCTTGAGAATCAGACTGTTGCAATAAGCCTTCCTGCTCAATGCGTCAGCAATCACATTGGCCTTGCCTGGAGTATACTCCATACTCGGATTATACTCTTGAATAATTTCGACCCATCGAGTCTGCCTGAGGTTGAGATTAGGTTGAGTGAAGATGTACTTGAGACTCTTGTGGTCAGTGAAAATGTCCACTTTTCTTCCCAATAAGAGATGTCTCCAAGTCAAAAGAGCATGCACAACTGCCGCCAACTCGAGATCATGAGTGGGGTAGTTCTTCTCGTTGGGCTTCAATTGGCGAGAGGTATAAGCAACAACTTTATTCTCTTGCATCAACACTGCGCCAAGACCTTGGAGAGAGGCATCACAAAAGACCTCGTACGGCTTGGATTCATCAGGCGGAGTCAGAACTGGAGCGGTGACCAATTTCTCTTTCAAAGTGTTGAAAGCAATGTCACACTCCGGAGACCAAACGTACTTGACGTGCTTCTGGAGAAGATTTGAGAGAGGCTTCGCGATCTTAGAAAAGTTTTCAACGAATCTTCGGCAATAGCTTGCGAGACCGAGGAAGCTACGGAGTTGCTTCACGTTCTGAGGAGGTTCCCAATTCACAATTGTAGACACCTTCTCAGGATTCACCGCAATGCCCTTGGCAGAGATGATATGACCAAGATAAAGAACCTCATTGAGCCAAAATTCGCACTTGGAGAACTTGGCGTAGAACTGGTGTTCCCTCAACTTATCGAGTACCAAACGCAAGTTCTTGGCATGATCTTCCTTGTTCTTCGAGAAAACCAGAATGTCGTCGAGATAGACCAAAACGAAGTCATTGGTGTAGGCGTTGAAGATGAAGTTCATCATGTGAGAGAAAGTCGGAGGAGCGTTGATGAGGCCAAAAGACATGACAGTGTATTCATATGACCCATAGCTTGTCCTGAAAGCCGTCTTGGGAATATCTTGCTCACGAATTCGAATTTGATGATAACCCATGCGGAGATCAAGCTTGGAGAATACTTGGGCACCTTTGAGTTGTTCGAACAGCTCGTTGATGTTGGGAAGTGGGTATTTGTTCTTGATAGTCTTCTTGTTCAATGGACGGTAATCAACACAAAGTCGGTCCGTTCCATCCTTCTTCTTCACAAAAAGAACACCACAACCCCACGGAGAAGAACTAGGCCGGATGAGACCCATTCTCTCTTGAATATCGAGTTGCTTCTTCAGCTCTTCAGGTCCGAGCTTGTAAGGACGCTTGCACACCGGTTCCGTGCCGGGTTCAAGATCGATGACGAATTCAACTGGCCGGTGCGGAGGCATTCCTGGAAGCTCTTCTGGAAAGACGTCTTGATATTCGCAAACGACTGGAATTTGCGAGATGGCATAAAGTTCACCCTTCTTATTGAGAGAAAACAGACGGATGGTATCATCATGAGCGGCAAAGACAATTACATCCTCAGACGAATGAGTCAATTGAATCTGCCTGGCTGCACAGTCAAGATGTGCCTTGTGCTTAGAAAGCCAATCCATTCCGAGAATAAGATCAATATCCGAGTTACCAAGAACCACCGGAGAAGAAAGAAACTTGTAATCGCCCAACGTGATAGAGACATGCGGGACGCAATTGTTAGAAGTCATTTGCTTGCCCGGAGACACAATCTTCAACGGAACAGGAATCCTTTAGGCCACAAAATCATGCTTGGCAACAAATGGTGTTGAAATAAAAGAAAGCAATGCACCAGTGTCAAAAGAACTTTTGCAGGAACATCGTTAACAGGAAGGTTACCCATAATCACATCTGGCGAGTCCTCTGCCTGAGCTGCATTCAGCAAATTGACCTTGGCGTGCTTGGGGTTATGCTTAACCACAACTGTACTTGCCGATCTCACAGGAGGAGGAGGAGGAAGACGCCTCTGGTTGAAACACTTGTTGGCATAGTGACCCTTCTGTTGGCACTTGTTGCACGTGACCTCTGAAAGCGGACGGTGATACGGAGCACTCGATCTTGGAGCTTGAGACGAAGTCTTGTTCTGAAAGCTAGGGTTGGGTGGGTGGGAAGATCCACTGCCACCTTTGCTCTTCTACTGATACGGCTGACGGAACGGAGGAGGAGGAAGCCAATACTTCTGCTGCTTGGCCACTTGAGTAGAGGAAGAAGGAGTAGCATCTCTGACTCGCTTCTTGGAAGCATCACACCTCAGTTGAGCAGCCTCTTGCTTCAATGACTTGTTGTAGAACTCATCGTACCTCAAGGGCTCAAAGAGAACAAGAGCTAGCTGAATTTCTTCTCTGAGACCACCCCTGAACTGGTATATCATGCTCTTCTCGTCAGGGACGTCCTGCTTAGCAAAGCGGGCGAGCTTCTGGAACAACTTGTTGTAGTCATAGACAGACAAAGAGCCATGCTTCAGGTTGCGGAATTCCTCACGCTTGCTTTCAACCACACTCTGGGAATATGATGAGCTTTGAAGTCTTGATGGAATTCATCCCAGGTAATAACACGTCCACCTCTGGAGTCCTTGTACTGCTGGAACCATTCTGCAGCTTGATCTTTGAGTTGGAAGGATGCAAACTTGACGAAGTCCTCAGGCCTGACGTTACTGCACTCGAAATGCTTGCACAGATCCACGAGCCAATCGTTAGCATCAGTTGCCTCAACACAATTGCTGAAAGTCTTCGGCCCGTTAGCAAGGAACTGGTTGAGTGTAGCAAAGTGATTCTGATTGTTGCCTTGGTTGCCTTGGTTCGCTTGATTGCGCTCTTGAAGAATTTGCATGATCAACTGTGTGTTTGCATTGGTTGCGGCCATCACAACTAGCCATGCCTCCGGAGGAGGGGGAGGTGGTGGCGGATCTTGATTCTGATTCTGATTGGTGCTCTTAGCGGGAGCCATCCTGAAGAGGTTGACCACCGTTAGAACATAGACAGATAAAAGAAGCTGAATCCAATGGAATGAAAATTGCAACATAAAGTCTTCACATCCGAACAAAATGAACGAACGCATTCCTCTTGAAATGGTCACATATCCATAAATTGAGAAGCCACATTAGAATCTAGGTAGAGAAATAAATCAACAAGGTACGGATCAAGAACGAATACTCGGTAAGAAATCCCAATCTCAAACCAAATATCCGTGGAAGAAGAACTAGAGCTACAAGAATTCCCACCTATGAAACTCCCGAACCTTTCCGGTTATGCAATCAGGTGTTCGGGATACAGGGGAAGCATAATATCTCACCCAAATCTATCAAATCCTACATCCAGTTGTATCCATCCTTCAACACATAACCGAGAAAAACTTCGGAAACCATCTACCTCAACCTTCGAAAAGCATCCGTTATACAAGTTATGGCGATACTCCCGAACTCCCGCCCCAGTACTGGGTGGCGTCGAGGTTATCTCACCAACAAACTGCATAAAAGAGATTTTCGATGTCAGCATACTAAACTCAGGTATTCCAGAACTGCAATGATAAAATTATGACGACAACACCTCAGAGCTCAACTCCCCGGGACACTTCCACGAAACCCCTGACAGGAGGCACCAAGACAATGTTCTCGTCACAAAACCATCGGAACGATTCCAAGATACCCGCGTGATCCTAAAAAAAATTTAGTGAAATTTGAGAAGAGAAGAGTCACAACTCTACGTCAGGATGCCTTACCAGAGCGATGAGGAGACTGGGAAGTAAAAAGAATTCCTAAACTCTCCGATATATAATTCCTAAATGACTCAAAACATTTTTCTAGACACAACTCGGCCGCTAGAAACGATCAAGCAATGGGGCTCCTAAGGTCGGGGAAGGCTCTGATACCAACTTGTAACGCCCTCGATGCGGCTATAGCTCCCACGTGTCGAGGCACGACTTAGAGACATAACCGCATTGAAAGCAATGTCGCAAGTTAGGCAATCATCACAACATCCCATGTAATATAGATAATAAAAGGGGAGATACATAGTTGGCTTACACTCGCCACGTCACACAAAGTACATAAATAGTATTACAACATTCAAACACTCATGGCCCGACTACGGCGCCAAAATAAAAAATAACCCAACATGCGACACGGTCCCGATCACCCCAACTGGGCACCACTACTGATCATCAAGGAAAAACATGTAGTATCGTTGAGAGTCCTTGTCGAACTCCCACATGAGCTCAAGCGCGTCACCTGGAGCGGAGTCATCAGGCCCTGCATCTGGTTTGGAAGTAATCTGTGAGCCACAGGGACTCAGCAATCTCGCACCCTCGTGATCAAGACTATTTAAGCTCATAGGTAAGGCAGGGTAAAAATATGGAGCTGCAGCAAGCGACTAGCATATATGGTGGCTATCCTGTTCGCAAAAGAGAGCGAGAAGAGGAGGCAAAGTGCGAATGAGAAACTAGAGAACAACCTGCGCAAGCATTACTCCAACACCGTGTTCACTTCCCGGACTCCGCCGAGAAGAGACCATCACGGTAACTCACACTGTTGATTCATTTTAATTAAGTTAAGGTTCAAGTTATCTACAACCGAACATTAACAAATTCCCATCTGCCCATAACCGCGGGCACGGCTTTCGAAAGTTCAAATCCCTGCAGGGGAGTCCCAACTTAGCCCATGACAGGCTCTCACGGTCAACGAAGGAATAGACCTCCTCCCGAGACATTCTGATCAGACTCGGTATCTTGGTTCTACAAGACACTTCGACAGGTTAAAACAAATACAGCAACACCGCCCGAATGTGCCGACAAATCCCGATAGGAGCTGCACATATCTCTTTCTCAGGGCACACTCAGATGAACACTACGTACAACTAAACCAACCCTCGAGTTGCCCCGAGGTGGCGCTGCAAGTGGCTCTATTTGGACCAACGCTTAGAGGAGCACTGACCCGGGGGGTTAAATAAGATGACCCTCGGGCTCCGGAAACCCAAGGGAAAAAGAGGCTAGGTGGCAAATGGTAAAACCAAGGTTGGGCATTGCTGGAAAAGCTTTATTCAAGGCAAACTATCAAGGGGTTCCCATTATAACCCAACCGCGTGAGGAACGCAAAATCCGGGAACATAACACTGATATGACGCAAACTAGGGCGGCAAGAGTGGAACAAAACACTAGGCGAGAGGCCGAGCCTTCCACCCTTTACCAAGTATATAGATGCATTAAGATAACATGGCAATATAATGATATCCCAACAAGTAAATAATGTTCCAACAAGGAACGGCCTCCAATCTTCACCTGCAACTAGCAACGCTATAAGAGGGGCTGAGCAAAGCGGTAACATAGCCAATCAACGGTTTGCTAGGACATGGTGGGTTAGAGGTTCGACATGGCAATTTGGGAGGCATGATAAGCAAATGGTAGGCATCGTAGCATAGGCATAGCAAAAGAGCGAGCATCTAGCATAGCAAAGATAGTAGTGATTTCGAGGGTATGATCATCTTGCCTGCAAAGTTGTCAGAGTTGACTGGATCCTCGAAAGCAAACTCAACGGGCTCCTCGTTAGCGAACTCATCTCCCGGATCTACCCAAACAAGACAAACAAGCAACAAGGACACAATCAACCACGTGCAAAGCTCAAACAATGATGCAAAGATGGTATGCTATGCGGGATGCGATGCGGGATACATATGCAAGATGTGACAATGAATGCATGAAACTGGCCTCAACTTGGAAATCCAAGTGTGCCACTGGAAAGATGATATGAAAACGCTTGAAAACAATATAAAGAACGCCAGAATTGGAGTTACGGTTTGGAAATGGCAAGCAATTCAAATATAACCACGTTCTGCGATTTACAACAAGTAGCCATCTAAATGCAACAAGATGAACATGCTACAGCACCCAAACATGGCATCAAAATACATGGCAGGAATCCATTCATGATGCTTAACAAAAGTCTAGCACTGAGCTACGGCCAATTCATCCATTAACAGGTTCAAACAAGCATGGCAAAAATGCATTTGACAAACAGATTTCAGACTTAGTGAAATTAACACTTGTCTGGAATTTCAGATCAGATAGCACTCATCGGAGCATAGAAACTATATGCTACAGGACCTGAACATGGCAAAGTAAAGCATGGCATGGAGCTACTCAAAGAGTTTAACAAAAGTCCCTTAGTGACCTTGAGCCAAAAGGGATCAGAAAATACATTTGCAAGCATGTGAACATGGCAAAAACATAATCAGTTCTCAGACTTAGTGAAAACTGGAGCATGCTGTAACAGATATCAAGTAGGCATGTTTACGAGCTCGATGCGCTCACTACAGAGAAAGTCATGACAAACTAAGCATACACCCATCAAGAATACACAAAATACAAGCTAGACATGGCAAGAATAATACCATAGCATGCACGGATCAACTACAACATCCTCGGCAAAATCACTAACAAGTAAACAATCTCCCCAGATTCACGAAATGACAAAAGTAGAGCTCGATTGACTCAAGCTAGGGTGCTCCATAATTGCAAACAAAGACATGGATGGATAGAGCACTACAAGATTAACAAAACATCCTTACTGATCATCCTCAAAAGAGGCACGGATCACTAGGAAACAACATGAACATATGGCAATATGAGATAAACAGGTCAAGGACTTAGTGGAAATGCAAGTCCCTGAAATCAGCACTAACAAATGCCTCACTTAGCAAGCTTGTGCTAGTCACCACACACATCACAAAAATACATGGGTTGCACCTCTGGATAGATGGCAAAACATATAACAAAACACATGTAGAGCTCATGGGCATATCATGCACACAATAATCATGGCAAAAATGACAAATATCTAATTGGAGCAGCAGATCTGACAATTATCCCAAATAGCACTCTTCTAACAGCATTTCAGGCATCAATATGAACTCAAATGAAAATGATGCAGTGAGATGAAATGATGTACTCTCTGAGATGAACATTTTGATATGCTATATGCCCAAAACGGAGCTACGGATACGGAGTTATAGCACGATGAACAGGAGCAAATAATTAGGGTTTCGGGTAGAAAAGTCAACCGAGACGGGGATCTAGATCTGGATCTGGCGCGTTTCCCGAGGTTGGCCGGAGTGAGTTCGCCGGAGTTTGCCGGCCGGAGTGGAAGGCGGGGACGGTGTCGAGGGAGAGGAGGAGGAGGCCGGAGCCGTGCGGCGGCGCGGCGGCGGCGTCCGCGGCGAAGGACGGCGGCGAGGCCCGGCTTGGCGGCGGAGCGGACCGGGAGGTAGCGCGGCGGCCGGCAACGAGGTGGTGGCAGCGGACGGCGGAGCAGGCCGGCGGAGGAGAGACCACCGGGCGGCGCGGGCGACGGGCTCGCGGGGGCCCGACTCGGGCCTCCCGGGCCGGAGCGGCGGCGGCGGGGCGTGCCACGTGGCGCGACGGGAGAGGCGGCGGATCGGGCGGACAATGTCCATCGGCGCGGATTTTGTCCGGCGCGGCGCGGTGGACGAGGGGCTAGGTTTTTGGGAGGAAGGAGAAGGAGATTTTCGGGGTGTTCTTTATATAGAGGTAGAGGGAGCTAGGAGTGTCCAAATGAGGTGCGGTTTTAGGCCACGCGATCGTGATCGAACGCTCTAGATGATGGAGAGGGTTTTGGTGGGTTTTGGGCCAAATTGGAGGGGTGTTGGGCTGCAACACACACGAGGCCTTTTCGGACCCTCGGTTAACCGTTGGAGTGTCAAACAAATTCCAAATGGTACGAAACTTGACAGGCGGTCTACCGGTAGTAAACCAAGGCCGCTTGGCAAGTCTTGGTCCAATCCGGAAATGTTTAATCCCCACACACGAAAGAAAGGTAGAAATGACCACCAGAGGAGAACAAAGCGCCGGAATGCAAAACGGACAACGGGGAAAATGCTCGAATGCATGAGATGAACACGTATGCAAATGCAATGCACATGATGACATGATATGGGACGCATGACAACGATAACAACACATGGAGACAAAAAACCCAAACCCAAGAAAATAAAGTAACTTAACACCGGAAACGGCAAGAGTTGGAGTACATATTGGGTAAATCACATCCGGGGTGTTACACCTGGCTGGCCCCTGGGCTCACGAACCGGGACCTATGCCCCCATGGGACTAATGGGCTGGCCAGGCCTAGACCAAAGCCTTTTTTCTACTAGTGATAGGCATCACGTTTGAGACAAGTAGATCGACTCCTGCATGCATCTACTACTATTACTCCACCCATCGACCGCTACCCAGCATGCATCTAGGGTATTAACTTAATAAAAATAGAGTAATGCCTTGCGCAAGATGACATGATGTAGACAAAGTAAACTCAACTATTATGAATAAACCCCATCATTTTATTCTTAATGGCAAAAATAAAAATACGTGTCTTATCCCTTTCTTTCACAGCGATATAGCACCGTAAGATTGAACCCACCACAAAGCACCTCTCCCACTGAAGATAAATCAATCTAGTTGATCAAACCAAACAGATAGATCGGAGAGAGATACATAGCTATAATAATCAAGCATAATAAAGTTCAGTAAAGACTCCACTACTTCTCATAAATATTCAGATCATAAACCCACAATTCATCGGAACCCAACAAACACACCGCAGAGAAGATTAGATCAGATAGAACTCCAAGAACACCGAGGAGAACATTATATTGAAGATCAAAGAGAGAAAAGAAGCCATCTAGCTACTAGCAATGGACCCATAGGTTTGTGGTAAACTACTCACACATCATCGAAAGGCAGCAAGGATGATGTAGAAGCCCTCTACGATCGATTTCCCCCTCCGGCAGAATACCGGAAAAGGCCTCCATATGGGATCATGGAAGAATAGAAGCTTGCGGCAGTGGAAAAAGTGTTTCGGGTGGCTCTCTAGTATATTGGGAATATTTGGGAATTTGTAGAGGCAGAATTAGGTCAAGAGGCGCATCGAGGGGCCGACAAGCTCAAGGGGCGCCCCCGTGGGCGCGCCTGGTGAGCTTGTCGCTCCCTCATGACTCTTCTAGTCTTCTCCCAAACCTTCATGGGTCCCTTCTGGCTTTTGGTACAGAAAAACTTAATCCAAATATTTTTCTCTGTTTGGACTTTGTTTGATATTGATTTTTTGAAAAGCGAAAAACAAGCAAAAAACAGCAATTGACACTATGCACTAGGTTAATAGGTCTGTCCCAAAAAATGATATAAAATGGCATATAATTGCATATAAAACATCCAAGATTGATACTATAATAACATGGAGTAATAATAAATTATAGATACGTTGGAGACGTATCATAGGCTCTATCGGGGTAACCTGCATCCGCGTTGCTACCAGTTGTTGTAGCAACCGGGTCGAATGAAAAGGGGAACAAAGCAACCAGGAGTACTCATCTGAAGTACTCGCAAGACTTACATCAGATCTACACTAGATATGCATCAGTATCAAAGGAAAGGGGTAGTATATGTGGACTATACTGCAGAAATGCCAGAATAAGGAGGAGAAGCTCATCCTATCAAAGACTACCATCATCTGCAGCCATCATCTTGCAGCAGTAGAAGAGAGGAGTTTATATGGTAACATCTTGTATCAACATATAGCAATAAACCTGCCCGGAGATCCTCTCCTCACCTCCTTGAGATAAAGCGATCATCGAGGGTATCTGTCTCTTATTTGGGTGTGTTTTATCAAGTATCCGGTTTTAGTTTAAGAGGTCGGGATACAACTCCAAGTCATCCTATTACTGTGGACACGGCTATTCGAATAGTTTAACTTCCCTGCAGGGGTGCACCACATTACCCGATACGTTTGATTACCTCGGGTCAGACACACTTTTCTGGATAATGTCCGACCTTGGACAATTGACACGCCATAGCCTAGCTAGGCTCTCGAGAGAGGTCAGCACGCCGGTCTACATCCTAAGAGCGAAGGGGTCATGGGTGAAATAGCATGGTGCCCCCATGTGTGGTTTTGGTAATTGATGACATTCTCCTTGTACTAATGGTTACCTTGAATTATATTTGAAGGATCTGTCCATAGGCGTTTCTTGAAGTCCATGTGTTGGTTTCAAGGATTTTATGAGATGGCCAAGGTGCTAATTAAGGAATTATCCAAAGATTGGTTATGTAGAAGATAGGATACAAGGTTGATCAAGGCTAAGTCAAAGTGTTAATCAAGTTATCAACACGCAAAGCGTAGAAGATGTACTGAAAGGGATCAAGTGATCCCATGGTATGGTAAGCATTGTCCATTACGCTTTGTGCACTAACCCATGGTCTACGCGAGAGTTATATGCGGGGTTAGGTTGCGGTGTGCAAGTGCAAGTGGAGCATGTAACGCCCCGGACACACCCGCCGGTGGTCGTTACTCCTGGCGGGATCTAGACTGGCCCCACAGATCAATACTAGTCTTTTCTGCGCACTTTGTCCTCACTCGTGCGCATTCGGGAGCAATTTCCCGGTTGGTCACCCATCCTGACACTACTCCAAGCTGAGCACGCTTAACTTTAGAGTTCTGTCCGAATGGGCTCCCAAAAAAGAAGGAATTCCTTATTGATATGAGTAGTCTATCATCCCTATTAAGCCAGGCTATCACATACACCCCCACTCAGAGGAACCGACGTCCTCGTCGGGACACAGGAACGTTCCCTCTTGGCACATACGTCTGTGCATCCAGTCCGGTACATGTGCCATGCCGGGTGCCACGACGGGTCACAAACGTCATGAACAACATGACCACGCACCTGTCCGCAAACATCCGTGTAACCATGAGGGTCGGCTCTGATACCAACTTGTAACGCCCCGGACACACCCGCCGGTGGTCGTTACTCCTGGCGGGATCTAGACTGGCCCCACAGATCAATACTAGTCTTTTCTGCGCACTTTGTCCTCACTCGTGCGCACCCGGGAGCAATTTCCCAGTTGGTCACCCATCCTGACACTACTCCAAGCTGAGCACGCTTAACTTTGGAGTTCTGTCCGAATGGGCTCCCAGAAAAGAAGGAATTCCTTATTGATATGAGTAGTCTATCATCCCTATTAAGCCAGGCTATCACAGAGCATCATGAAGAGATCAAGTCCTTGTAGCTTGTCATCCATTGTGGTGTCAATGGACTTGTGGACATGTGCCAAAGAGTGGCTCACCCATAGTGGAGTATGGGTGAGCAATCATCTAGTCTTCATGAAACCAACACAATCAAGAAAGGTGGTCCAACTTGAGGAAGTCAAGATCGTCATCATCTAGCTCAAGTGGACTATGTGCAAGACAAAGGTTTGCCCTTGATAGGTTTTCTATTTTACCGGTCTCATGGTGGTAGTTGGGAGACCGAGTTCTAGGATCGATTGCCATACTATCAAGGGGGCTCTCGAGTGAGTAGCTTAATCATATCGTTCGTAGAGAGCTCAAACCATTGCATCTTTGCATCACCTTTCTTGGTTCTTGTTTGGTGTTTCTCTTTGTGAGTTTTAGAGCTTATGGTCATCTTCATGACAAGCTCCAGTTCATCGAAAACAAAGTTCGCATGCTTCATCTATGATGTTTTCGATGTTTGGGTTTTTGCCGGTTCTTCATTCATAGAGGTTTCACATCTCTATACCTTTGACATTTCGCTGTTTGGATAGTACTTGTCGTCATCTATCCAACAAGCTTGAGTTTGCTCAATTCGGAGTTCATTTGCAGTAGTTATTGTAGTTCCGCTCTCGCTTGCTTTCTTCTATGCTTGGGCAGTTTTTCAGCTCTCAAGCGATAGTTCTACCCAGCTCAATGGTAGTATCTCTTATGCGGTACTTCCGCTATGTGCTACCGGTAGAGTACCACTTATTCTTTTCTCTCTGTATAGCGGTAGTAGTGGGCGGTAGTACCGCTCTGTCCTATAGTACTGTGCTACTATACTACCGCGGCTGCACGTGTACATGCAACACCTAGCGGTAGTACCACTCATGGGAGCGGTACTACCGCTCCGGCGGCACTACCACCTCCTTTTAAGTTTCTCAATTGCACGTTACGGCTAAACCTACCATGCCAGCGGAAGTACCGCTCCCCCGAGCGATACTCCCGCTTGTGCGTGGACTGACACGTCTCCATCGTATCTACTTTTCCAAACACTTTTGCTCTTGTTTTGGACTCTAATTTGCATGATTTGAATGAAACTAACCCGGATTGACGATGTTTTCAACATAACTACCATGGTGTTGTTTTTGTGCAGAAATAAAAGTTCTCAAAATTGGACGAAACTTTTTGGAGATTTTTGATGGAATAAATAAAAAATATTGGAGCCAAGACCCACTGGAGGCGGGCCACCCTGTACCCACAAGGCACCATGGAGTGCCTACCCCCCCCCCCCAGGCGCGTCCTATGGGTGGTGGGTGATACGTCTCCAACGTATCTATAATTTTTGATTGTTCCATGCTATCATATTATCTGTTTTGGATGTTTATAGGCTTTATTATGCACTTTCATATTAATTTTGGGACTAACCTATTAACCCATAGCCCAGTGCCAGTTTCTGTTTTTTCCTTGTTTCAGTGTTTCGCAGAAAAGGAATATCAAACGGAGTCCAAACAGAATGAAACCTTCAGGAGCATGATTTTTGGAACGAACGTGATCTAGGAGACTTGGAGTTGAAGTCAAGGAAGCTTCGAGGTGGCCACGAGGCAGGGAGGCGCGCCTCCCCCTGGGCGCGCCCCCACCCTCGTGGGCCCCTCGTGGCTTCCCTGACCGACTTCTTTCGCCTATATATATCCATATACCCTAAAAACATCAGGGAGCAGAATAGATCGGGAGTTCTGCCGCCAGAAGCCTCCGTAGCCACCGAAAACCAATCTAGACCCGTTGCGGCACCCTGCCGGACGGGGGAATCCCTCTCCGGTGGCCATCTTCATCATCCCGGTGCTCTCCATGACGAGGAGGGAGTAGTTCTCCCTTGAGGCTGAGGGTATGTACCAGTAGCTATGTGTTTGATCTCTCTCTCTCTCTCTCTCATGTTCTTGAGTCGGCACGATCTTGATGTATCACGAGGTTTGCTATTATAGTTGGATCTTATGATGTTTCTCCCCCTCTACTCTCTTGTGATGAATTGAATTTTCCCTTTGATGTTATCTTATCGGATTGAGTCTTTAAGGATTTGAGAACACTTGATGTATGTCTTGCATGTGCTTATCTGTGGTGACAACGGGATATCACGTGATCCACTTGATGTATGTTTTGGTTATCAACTTGCGAGTTCCGTGACCTCGTGAACTTATGCATAGGGGTTGGCACACGTTTTCGTCTTGACTCTCCGGTAGAAACTTTGGGGCACTCTTTGAAGTTCTTTGTGTTGGTTGAATAGACGAATCTGAGATTGTGTGATGCATATCGTATAATCATACCCATGGATACTTGAGGTGACATTGGAGTATCTAGGTGACATTAGGGTTTTGGTTGATTTGTGTCTTAAGGTGTTATTCTAGTACAAACTCTATGATAGATTGAATGGAAAGAATAGCTTCGTGTTATTTTACTACGGACTCTTGAATAGATCGATCAGAAAGGATAACTTTGAGGTGGTTTCGTACCCTACCATAATCTCTTCGTTTGTTCTCCGCTATTAGTGACTTTGGAGTGACTCTTTGTTGCATGTTGAGGGATAGTTATATGATCCAATTATGTTATTATTGTTGAGAGAACTTTCACTAGTGAAAGTATGAACCCCAGGCCTTGTTTCAACGCATTGCAATACCATTTTCGCTCACTTTTATCATTAGTTACCTTGCTGTTTTTATATTTTCAGATTACAAAACCATTATCTACTATCCATATTGCACTTGTATCACCATCTCTTCGCCGAACTAGTGCACCTATACAATTTACCATTGTATTGGGTGTGTTGGGGACACAAGAGACTCTTTGTTATTTGGTTGCAGGGTTGCTTGAGAGAGACCATCTTCATCCTACACCTCCCACGGATTGATAAACCTTAGGTCATCCACTTGAGGGAAATTTGCTACTGTCCTACAAACCTCTGCACTTGGAGGCCGAACAACATCTACAAGAAGAAGGTTGTGTAGTAGACATGAAGCTCTTTTCGGGCGCCGTTGCCGGGGAGGTGAGTGCTTGAAGGTATATCTTTAGATCTTGCAATCGAATCTTTTTGTTTCTTGTTTTATCACTAGTTTAGTTTATAAAAGAAAACTACAAAATAAAATGGAATTGAGTTTGCCTCATACGCTTCATCTTTTTAATATCTTTTGTGAGAATGATGGAAAGGAAAATTGTGCTCATGTGCTAGAAGAATAAGTCTATAAAATGTTTGGCACTAAATCTTTGAATGATGAGCATGATTGCAATGTTATTAGTATGAACTCTTTGAATAACCATAGTACTAATGATGATTGCACTAGTCATGATGAAAATATCTCTTATAAGCATATCGATTTTTGTGGAGTGCATAGAGTTTGCAAGTACATACCAAACAGGGAAGATAGATTTTGCAAGAGGCATAAGTATTTGGAAACTAAATGGTTGCAAGAAAGGCTAGATGTTTCTGCTGAAAATTTAAAGTTTCTTAGCCGTACTTGTGAACTTTGCAATGAACATGATCATTTCAGTACCCAATGCAAATTGTTTCATGATCGTATCATGTCCAAAAATTGTGATGACTTGATTTCCCTTGCACATCATAATGAACTTAGTTTTCTCTTGGGTTATGAAGAAATGGAACGTATATCTAAGGTTAATCCAGAATTTTCCCTTGATAAAGTTCTTAATTTTGATCTAGAGGAACTTTATATGTATTTTGCGGTGAATTGCATTGAAAATCCTTATATTTCCAAGTATATAAAGAAAACAAAATAAATAGAGGATGAAGAGAATACTAATGAAAGGGAAGAGGCTTCCCAATATCCTCCGATTATTTCTTATGATGAATCAGGTAATGAGGAGGAGCCTTCTATTCAACCAATCTCATTAATAAGGAGCTCAAAAAAGAGGGTTAAACCAACACATGATGTGAAGAAGAAAAAGAAAAGACGGAGAAGTAAAGGTAAAAATGTATGCCTCCCAAATGATGTTGCTCCTATTACTCATTGTGGTGATGATAATTGTTATACTATTGGTGCTATCCATACTATTAATGATGAGAGTGATTATGCTTATGATATGAAAAGGCCCAAGCTTGGGGATGCTATGTTTGATGAGAATGACATGTTTGAGAATGTATTTGATGCAATTAATGTTAGTCCCAAGCTTGGGGATGCTATGTTTAATGAAGATGATATTTGTAGTCTCCCAAGTTTTGATATGCAAATTTATTATGATGATAGCATGCCTCCTACTTATGATGATTATATTGATGAAAGTGGGTTTGGAAGAGTGTCAACTTTAGGAAGTAATGATCCCACTATTTTGTAGGATGTTGAATCTTATTGTGATAATTATTAAAGTGGATTTGGAGAGGTCATGACTTTATTTAGTAATGATTCCACTATCTTGGAAGAGGTTTCAATTGATTATGATGAGAACAAAGTTGCTACTTATGATGATTATTGTGATGACACGTATGCTATAAAAAGTAGTGTTGATTATACTTATAAAACTTGTCATGATTATGATTGCCCTTTTTCTGAACATTACTCTTTTAATGTGGAAACAATTTATAGTATTCGAGTTTCTTATGATACTCCCACTATTCCGAATGAGAAGAATTTTGCTTATGTGGAGAGTAGTAAATTTTCTATGTTTGTAGATCATGAAAAGAATGCTCTATGTGATGGTTATATTGTTGAATTCATTCATGATGCTACTGAAAATTATTATGAGGGAGGAATATATGCTTGTAGTAGTTGCAATAATATCAAGTTTCCTCTCTATGTGCTTAAAGTTTTGAAGTTATGCTTGTTTTGCCTTCCTATGCTAGTTGATTATTGTTCCCATAAGTTGTTTGCTCACAAAATCCCTATGCATAGGAAGTGGGCTAGACTTAAATGTGCTATTCATATTCTTCATGATGCTCTCTTTATGTTTCAGTTCTTATCTTTTATGGGAGCATCATTAAAATCATCATGCCTAGCTAGGGGCGTTAAACGATAGCGCTTGTTGGGAGGCAACCCAATTTGATTTTTGTTCCTTGCTTTTTGTTACTGTTTATTAATAAATAATTTATCTAGCCTCTATTATGATTGATTTTTTATGATTTAATTAGTGTTTGTACCAAGTAGAACCTTTGGGAAGACTTGGGGAAAGTCTTTGCAATCTTGCTGTAAAAAACAAAAACTTTAGCGCTCACGAGAATTGCTGCCATTTTTTATTGGAGAGTGATATTTAGTTAATTATTTTTGAAGATGATTAATAGATAAATTACTCACGTTCAGAAATTTATTTTAGAATTTTTGGGGTTCCAGAAGTTTGCGTTAGTTACAGATTACTACAGACTATTCTGTTTTTTGACAGATTCTGTTTTCTATGTGTTGTTTGCTTATTTTGATGAATCTATGAGTAGTATCGGAGGGTATGAACCATAGAGAAGTTTTAATACAGTATATATTACACCAATATGAATTTAGAATGAGTTCACAACAGTACCAAAAGTGGTGATTTATTTTCTTATACTAACGGAGCTTACGAGTTTTCTGTTAAGTTTTGTGTTGTGAAGTTTTCAAGTTTTGGGTAAAGATTCGATGGACTATGGAATAAGGAGTGGAAAGAGCCTAAGCTTGGGGATGCCCAAGGCACCCCAAGGTAATATTCAAGGACAACCAAGAGCCTAAGCTTGGGGATGCCCCATATGGCATCCCCTCTTCCGTCTTCGTTCATCGGTGACTTTACTTGGAGCTATATTTTTATTCACCACATGATATCTATTTTGCTTGGAGCGTCATTTTATTTTCTTTTGTTTTGCTTGCTATTTTAATAAAATAGAAAGATATGAAATTATTAAATGTAATAGAGTATTCACATAGCTGCATAATTATTCAACTACTCATTAATCTTCACTTATATCTTTCGGAGTAGTTTGTCTTTTGCTCTAGTGCTTCACTTATAACTTTTTAGAGCACGGCGGTGGTTTTATTTTGAAGAAATAGATGAACTCTCATGCTTCACTTATATTATTTTGAGAGTCCTAAACAGGATTCTAATTTTCTTTGGTTATGAAACTAGTCCTAATATGATGGGCATCCAAGATGGGTATAATAAAAACTTTCATATAAAGTGCATTGAATACTATGAGAAGTTTGCTACTTGATGATTGTTTTGAGATATGAAGATGGTGATATTAGAGTCATGCTAGTTGAGTAGTTGTGAATTTGAGAAATACTTGTGTTAAAGTTTGTGATTCCCGTAGCATGCACGTATGGTGAACCGTTATGTGATGAAGTCGGAGCATGATTTATTTATTGATTGTCTTCCTTATGAGTGGCAATCGGGGACGAGCGATGGTATTTTCCTACCAATCTATCCCCCTAGGAGCATGCGCGTAGTACTTTGTTTTGATAACTAATAGATTTTTGCAATAAGTATGTGAGTACTTTATGACTAATGTTGAGTCCATGGATTATACGCACTCTCACCCTTCCACCATTGCTAGCCTCTCTAGTACCGCGCAACTTTCACCGGTACCATAAACCCACCATATACCTTCCTGAAAACAGCCACCATACCTACCTATTATGGCATTTCCATAGCCATTCCGAGATATATTGACATGCAACTTTCCACCGTCCCGTTATTCTGACACGCTTCATCATTGTCATATTGCTATGCATGATCATGTAGTTGACATTGTATTTGTGGCAAAGCACCGTTCATAATTATTTCATACATGTCACTCATGAGTCATTGCACATCCCGGTACACCGCCGGAGGCATTCATATAGAGTCATATCTTGTTCTAAGTATTGAGTTGTAATTCTTGAGTTGTAAGTAAATAAAAGTGTGATGATCATCATTATTAGAGCATTGTCCCAGTGAGGAAAGGATGATGGAGACTATGATTCCCCCACAAGTTGGGATGAGACTCCGCACGAAAAAAAAGAAAGGCCATTAAAAAAGGAGAATGCCCAAAAAATGAGAGAAAAAGAGAGAAGGGACAATGCTACTATCCTTTTACCACACTTGTGCTTCAAAGTAGCACCATGATCTTCATGATAGAGAGTCTCCTATGTTGTCACTTTCATATACTAGTGGGAATCTTTCATTATAGAACGTGGCTTGTATATTCCAATGATGGGCTTCCTAAAAATGCCCTAGGTCTTCGTGAGCAAGCAACTTGGATGCACACCCACTTAGTTTCTTTGTTGAGCTTTCATACACTTATAGCTCTAGTGCATCCGTTGCATGGCAATCCCTACTCGCTCACATTCATATCTATTGATGGGCATCTCCATAGCCCGTTGATCCGCCTAGTTGATGTGAGACTATCTTCTCCTTTTTGTCATCTCCACAACCACCATTCTATTCCACCTATAGTGCTATATCCATGGCTCACGCTCATATATTGCGTGAAGATTGAAAAGGTTTGAGAACATCAAAAGTATGAAACAATTGCTTGGCTTGTCATCGGGGTTGTGGATGATTTAAATATTTTGTGTGGTGAAGATAGAGCATAGCCAGACTATATGATTTTGTAGGGATAGCTTTCTTTGGCCATGTTATTTTGAGAAGACATGACTGCTTTGTTAGAATGCTTGAAGTATTATTATTTTTTATGTCAATAGTTAACTTTTGTCTTGAATCTTTCGGATCTGAATATTCTTGCCACAATAAAGAGAATTACATGAATAAATATGTTAGGTAGCATTCCACATCAAAAATTCTGTTTTTATCATTTACCTACTCAAGGACGAGCAGGAATTAAGCTTGGGGATGCTTGATACGTCTCCAACATATCTATATTTTTTATTGTTCCATGCTATTATATTATCTGTTTTGGATGTTTATGGGCTTTATTATGCACTTTTATATTATTTTTGGGACTAACCTATTAACCCAGTGCCTGTTTCTGTTTTTTCCTTGTTTCAGTGTTTCGCAGAAAAGGAATATCAAACGGAGTCCAAACGGAATGAAACCTTCGGGAGCGTGATTTTTGGAACGAACGTGATCCAGGAGACTTGGAGTTGAAGTCAAGGAAGCTTCGAGGTGGCCACGAGGCAGGGAGGCACGCCTGCCCCCCTGGGCGAGCCCCCCACCCTCGTGGGCCCCTCATGGCTCCCCTGACCGACTTCTTTCGCCTATATATATATATATCCATATACCCTAAAAACATCGGGGAGCAGAATAGATCGGGAGTTCCGCCGCCAGAAGCCTCCATAGCCACCAAAAACCAATCTCGACCCGTTCCGGCACCCTGCCGGAGGGGGGAATCCCTCTCCGGTTGCCATCTTCATCATCCCGGTGCTCTCCATGACGAGGAGGGAGTAGTTCTCCCTCGGGGCTGAGGGTATATGTACCAATAGCTATGTGTTTGATCTCTCTCTCTCTCTCTCTCTCGTGTTTTTCTTGAGTCGGCACGATCTTGATGTATCGCGAGCTTTGCTATTATACTTGGATCTTATGATGTTTCTCCCCCTCTACTCTCTTGTGATGAATTGAGTTTTCCCTTTGAAGTTATCTTATCAGATTGAGTCTTTAAGGATTTGAGAACACTTGATGTATGTCTTGCATGTGCTTATCTGTGGTGACAATGGGATATCACGTGATCCACTTGATGTATGTTTCGGTCATCAACTTGCGAGTTTCATGAACTCGTGAACTTATGCATAGGGGTTGACACACATTTTCGTCTTGACTCTCCGGTAGAAACTTTGGGGCACTCTTTGAAGTTCTTTGTGTTGGTTGAATAGATGAATCTGAGATTGTGTGATGCATATCGTATAATCATACCCAAGGATACTTGAGGTGACATTGGAGTATCTAGGTGACATTAGGGTTTTGGTTGATTTGTGTCTTAAGGTGTTTTTCTAGTACGAACTCTATGATAGATTGAACGGAAAGAATAGCTTCGTGTTATTTTACTACAGACTCTTGAATAGATCGATCAGAAAGGATAACTTTGAGGTGGTTTCGTACCCTACCATAATCACTTCGTTTGTTCTCCGCTATTAGTGACTTTGGAGTGACTCTTTGTTGCATGTTGAGGGATAGTTATATGATCCAATTATGTTATTATTGTTGAGAGAACTTGCACTAGTGAAAGTATGAACCCTGGGCCTTGTTTCAACGCATTAAAATACCGTTTTCGCTCACTTTTATCATTAGTTAGCTTGCTGTTTTTATATTTTCAGATTACAAAAACCATTACCTACTATCCATATTGCACTTGTATCACCATCTCTTCGCCGAAGTAGTGCACCTATACAATTTACCATTGTATTGGGTGTGTTGGGGATAGAAGAGACTCTTTGTTATTTGGTTGCAGGGTTGCTTGAGAGAGACCATCATCATCCTACGCCTCCCATGGATTGATAAACCTTAGGTCATCCACTTGAGGGAAGTTTGCTACTGTCCTACAAACCTCTGCACTTGGAGGCCCAACAACGTCTACAAGAAGAAGGTTGTGTAGTAGACATCAGTGGGGCCCATGTGGTTCTACTAACGCCAATCTGGTACTATAAATTCCTATTTCCTGAGGAAAAAATAAGAGAGGAAGTTTCATCATGTTTTACGATACGGAGCTGCCACCACCTCCTGTTCTTCATCGGGAGGCCAGATCTGGAGTCCGTTCGGGGCTCGGGAGAGGGGGACCTTCCTTCTTCGTCATCATCAACCATCCTCCATCACCAATTTCATGATGCTCATCGCAGGAAGTGAGTAATTCCTTCACAGGCTTGCTGGATGGTGATGGGTTGGATGAGATTCAACATTTAATCGAGTTAGTTTTGTTAGGGCTTGATCCCTAGTATCCACTATGTTCTAGGATTGATGTTGCTATGACTTTGCTATGCTTAATACTTGTCACTAGGGTCCGAGTGCCATGATTTCAGATCTGAACCATTTATGTTTTCATGAATATATTTGTGTTCTTGATCTAACCTTGCAAGTTATATGCACCTTCTATGTGCTATGATCCGCATACCCCAAGGTGACAATAATTGGGATTTTTTCTGGTGATTACCGTAGTTTGAGGAGTTCATGTATTCACTATGTGTTAATGATTTGTTTCGGTTCTCTATTAAAAGGAGGCCTTAATATCCCTTAGTTTCCTTATCGACCCCGCTTCCACGGGAGGGTAGGACAAAAGATGGCATGTAAGTTCTTTTCCATAAGTATGTATGACTATATATGGAATACATGCCTACATTATATTGATGAATTGGAGCTAGTTCTGTGTCGCCCTAGGTTATGACTGTTATATGATGAATATTGTCCAACGTGTTTTTCACATATTGTTCTTGCTAAGTTACTACTGTTGCTGCTACTTTCATAATTGCCATAAAACTATTACTGATGTTACCATTACTGTTACTATTATTGCTACTGCTATCAAACTATCATACTACTGTGCTATTGATCGCCCTACTGCAGATATTTAGTCTCTAGGTGTGGTTGAATTGATAACTCAACTACTAATACTTACAAGTATTCTTTTTCTTCCCTTGTGTCGAATCAATAAATTTGGGTTGGATATCCGTGTCCGTGTTACCATCGCTCTAAGATGCCTAGCTTAGGACCCCTACTACGAGATATGCCGGATATAGAACCGACATTGGTGCTTTCATTGAGAGCCTGCTAGGTCATCATCACGGAACGATGGGATGATCAGGTGCTATTTCTTCAGTCAGATCTATTTCATGTGAATTATTTTCTTTTAGATTTGTTTCTGCCGGCTTGTGCAATTTTTGTCTGGAGAAACTAAACTCGGAAGGAAAAACTATGCGGCGCTCTTCGTACGCGGCACAGGCGAGCGCGTAGATCGCGAGCAGGGACGGCGTAAGGAGCAGCCTTCCTGACTGAAGACTCCCGTGCGGAGGCATGCATACCAGCGCAACAGGCCGATCACAGGCAGCACGCGCCATCCTGTTAAATCTGGGCAGATCCGATCAACCTTTGGGGAATTTAATGGGCTTTCTCAAGACTACTAATACTATTGCTTCTACTATGCAGTGCGTTGCAGAATAAAGTCACCCAAACTTTGGAGCTATTGGCGTTATCTCATGTGATGGCTGCTAGAATAATTATAGTGCTACCACTCGTAGTATTAATCACAAGCGCTTCTCATGAGGTTTGATTAATCAACTCAGCTATCCCATACGGAGATCGTCTGACGGCCGGCTTTGCCGTTTACCATCTATGATCCGGCCAACTCCACGTCTACGGCCCGACAACTTTTTATCAGTTTCATCAGTCTTTTATTTGGCCAGCCACTCGTATTACTGCCAGGTGATACCTCTTCAAATTATTTTTAGTGCACAACACCTTTTCTCCTAGGAATTATTACTTTGACCAGTATCGTTTATACAGGTAGTTAATGTGTGGCAACAATGATGTTGTCTTGCGAGTTCGTGTTTCGCCACTATGTTGCATTGATGTCGTCCTTCCACGGACGACCTGCGGTTTTCAACCAGCGCGATGTTTTCGTCGCGTCACTCCATCGAGCCGATATCAACCACGCTGTGTCGCCGCCCAGGCCATTATTTATTTAAACAATATATTTGCACAAATTAATTATGCAAAGATGTTTATCATCATATTTATTATTTTTATCTTGTGCAATTTACATATGGGCAGGAAATCTACTTTGCATGCGCCACCCCGGCGAGCATCACTACCGCGTCGACTATTTTGTTTGTAGTCAGATCGGGGTCAAGAAACTAACGACGGTGACGCCCGCCGTGTGGCGGTACGTCAGATCCGAACTCTGCTACGGCAACGAGCAGCACACCTAACTCACGGGGACTTTCTACCCCGCGCATCTTGGAAATTCTAAGAGAAGTGGGTAATCCGGCCGAGGAGACCATGCATGCGTAGCAATGCGCCGACGAAAATTGAGCCCGATGGCAACACACATCAGGAAGATTCCTTTCTTTTCCTCCTTTTTAATTTGGCACCTAGTCGGCAGCTGATCCTCTATTAATCTTTCTGGAGTAGTACTAACCTGGTTGAGTACTTTGTGTAGAACGGTACCTATACCTACCCAGTGGATTCTAGTAATTAAACTACTAGTACTGCTACTTCACGTACTAGTGAATCGTCATGCAAAGATCAGTTGATTCTTGTTGCTAGTACAGTACGGATCAGTTCGGTTATTCTCATCGATCTCCTATAGTCATCACCGTCAAACAGGTTTTATTTTTCCTAACTATTTGGTTAGCTCCTAACATTATTGCATGAAGAATATTTTCTGTTATTTTGTATTGCATTATTTTTGCATAGATATTTTGTCGACACTTGTACGTAGCGTCGGTCTGGCCAGCCTCTCGCCGTCATCTAGGTCGGCCGACCTGTGTGGACATTGCTGCGCCACAACGCCGTCACAACATCGAGTCGACCTCGGCGCTCAGGACATTTTTATTTAGTTATTTACTTCTCTTAAGTTAATTAAGTAGAAGAACTCTTTTTAAAGGTATATTATTATTATCATTACTTGTTATTACTTTTGTGTTGCACTGTTTTATGTGCACAGGTGAACCAACCTGCATCACCATCTCGGTGAACTAACGCCGTCTCTCCAATAGGAAAATTAATTATAGTTTTGCTATGCCGCCACCTCGGCAAGCCGATGTCGTCATACCAAGTGGTATAAATCGGCTCGCGCGATCACCTTGTTGATCGAATTGCCATACCGACATGTTCGGTTGCCTTAGGGACTTCGGCATCGCTGAGAGAGCTCTACCCCGTCGGGTGTTCGGTGCATAGTCCATATTTCTTTTACTACTCACTTTGCATAAATTATTAATTATGCAACGATTTTTTTAATTTATTATTATTATCTCTGGCTTGCACTATTTTTTGTGCACAGGTAAATGATTCGGGTCAGGCAGCCTTGTCACCTCGGCGTACCGACGTCCACCATGTCGACATGTTTCGACACGTCGACTGACGTGGGGGCTTCATTGTCACGCTGCTAAACTACTCTGTCTCCTCGGCTGGACCGGGGGCTTCGCCTTGGCACTTCGGCAGTATCATGCTATCACTTCATCAAGCCGAGCGCTTCGGTCGGGTACGTCAAGACCGGCTTGGGGGTTGGGACCTTGAGCCGCTACAAGCTCGACACACGTCACACCGAACACATTAACCAGCTAAGTCTCTTTCATGCTCAAAAACTTTCAGTTTTAAATTTTGTTCGGTTCGACCAAGCATTATACTTTTTTGACAAAAAGTCGTTTGCGAAAAACTTTCTTCGTCAAAACCTTGTTTGTTACAAACAAATTCAAATACCCCATTTACTTGGGGGCTTACTTTATGAAGCCATTCTTCTTGCATATGATTATTAATGTATCGCACCATTCCTTGTTCGTGGATTATGCCAAAATCTGTATCATGTTGACTTAAGTGTTTCGCAAAGGTGGGTTGCCCGACTCCTGTGCTTACCCCTATGTTCCTGATTGTTCGGCTAGGGAGTAAAGGGAGCACCTCTGCGATTGTGACGACTGGGTCATCCGAACTCATACCTCAAATGGGTGAAGCTGAAAGCTAGCGCTCTTATTGTTTTCAACTATAGTCGGCACACGACGGAACTCACGCGTACACAAATCTATTGCACAAGTCTATTGCAACCAAAGAAAGGTACCATTGGGGACACTATTTTCTTTGAAGATTCTTCTTACGTTACATAAATAATATATCATAAGTTCCATGGGTGCGCTTTTTCTGTTACAGCCTCATGGCATGATTGCCTGGTTATCCGAAACACCGCCGATATTCTCGGTAGGCAGAGTAGATAACACTTTTCGGCCCTTGGCCGAAGAGGGAGAAGTCGACGGTCGGTTAAGGCGCGTTCAAAGTTCGGGCGAACGCAAATATTATATAAGTACTTCGGTACATACAATCATTATACATAAATTCTTTTACCCTAGTCACTTGGGGGCTCTGAAATTAATATGAGCCGTTTTATAATAGATGTTTTCTTCTTAGTCACTGCAAAGTCTTTTTCTACCACTCCTTTCTCAACTCAGGTGTATGATCAATAGCCGGGTAGCCTGGTTTCTCTCTAAAGCCGCTCGCGTTTAGTTCGCTAAACTGGCCTGCGAAACACTCTACCTTCGGGGTAGGGAGGTTGAAGCCTAAGGTTGACCCACTTGAAGTCTAGAGATTGGATGTGTCATGTCAAAGCACGACGAATGTACAATTTTAAGACCAATTTCATATTGGCACCAAAACAACTTGATTCAATCTAGACGTAAAGTTTTTTTATGCATGCATTTCGGTCTTTTGAGCTTATAACATCTTTCACCTATTTTATGGTTTCCTTTCAGGAAGCGGGACATTCTCTTAGTTGAGGTGTTCGGCGTGAAACTCTTTTCTAAAACTACAGTTCGACATCTTTCCTGCTGAACTCCACCTAGGTATTGTCAAAACATACATGATAGTTTAACTAGTTCCCGAGGAGGTACGATCCTAGGGTCGACCATGTTGCCCAACCCAATTCTCGGGGGCTACTGCATTAACAATCCAATGCAGAAAATTTAAGTGCAATATAATTTTCGAGGAGATTATGATCCTCAGGTTGGTCGGCCGCACCCAACCTGAGTCTCGAGGACTGTGCACACCGCTTTTTGTGTCCCGAAGTATTCTGCCGAGCTAGGAGTTGATCCTCAGGCCGATTTTGCGAATCAACCAGAGTCTCAGGGGCTACTGGGATCAGTGGTCTTATGTCATCCTTCAGGTGCATCTCGGGTTTTAGACTGACACGCACCTTGAGGGCTACTGGTTATATATCTCGCCAGAGAATAAATTGCACCAATCGAAAATATTCACAAAAAATCAGCCCGTAGTCGGGATGGTGCACCACCTCAGAAGCAGTCCAGCATAAAGATCGGGTGCTAGTGGCTCGCTCCATAGAGGGCATTTTTGGCATTAAGCTCGGCTGAATTCATTCAATTTTTTGAAAGACCGAGGTAGTTTATGACACCTCAGATGCTGACCATCGTTAGAGCTCGAATGCAGTCCGGCGTTGGAGCTCGGAAGCGGTCCGGCATAAATCTCGGATTTGAATGGCTCGTTCCATAGAAGACTACTCCGGCATTTAAGCTCGGATGAACACATTCAAATTTTCAGAGGCCAAGGTAATCTATGATACCTCGGATGCCGACCATCGTCGGAGCTCAGCTGTGAAAAGAAGCCTCGGATTTAGTTCGGCGTTGGAGCTCGGACGCAAGAGGATACCTTGAATACCAAAGTGTTGGAGATCGGCTGTGAAAAGACGCCTCGAATTTAGTTCGACATTAGAGCTCAAACGCAAGAGGACACCGTCACACGGGAAAAACTCCAAACCCCAGGTGTCGCGTAAGAAAAACTTACAAGGCATAGATAAAGGCCGATAACTTAAAGGGGCTCCTCGGATACCCGGCATGTGCACTCTTTGGATTCAGCTCGGTGATCCTCAATCTAAGATGGGAAACATTTGTTGAACCAGTTTTCAAGGCCGGTTCATGGGGCTACTGATGGTGTCCTAGACTAGGGCGTACTCACCATGTCGTCTCCTGACTAGCTGGATCGGGCCGAGGACCCCCATGGCGGTTCATTCATGGGCCACTTTGGGCAGCCCATGTCCGTGTTACCATCGCTCCAAGATGCCTAGCTTAGGACCCCTACTATGAGATATGCCGAATATAGAACCGACAACCCCCTATACTTGTGCGTTATCAAGACCTTTTTCTGGCGCCGTTGCCAGGGAGAATAGCTATATTTGTTGAGTCACTTGGGATTTATATCTGTTGATCACTATAGGGAATCTTAAGGATGATAGAACCAAGATCGTTCCCTCTAAGACGAGGTGAGTGCCGGTGTCAAAACCGGTGGATCTCAGGTAGGGGGTCCCGAACTGTGCGTCTAAGGCGGATGGTAACAAGAGACAGGGGACACGATGTTTACCCAGGTTCGGGCCCTCTTAATGGAGGTAATACCCTACGTCCTGCTCGATTGTTCTTGATGATATGAGTATTACAAGAGTTGATCTACCACGAGATCGTAGAGGCTAAACCCTAGAAGCTAGCCTATGGTATGATTGTATCTTGTCCTACGGACTAAACCTTCCGGTTTATATAGACACCGGAGGGGGCTAGCGTTACACAAGGTCGGTTACAAGGGAGGAGATCTACATATCCGTATTGCCTAGCTTGCCTTCCATGCCAAGGAGAGTCCCATCCGGACACGGGATGAAGTCTTCAATCTCGTATCTTCATAGTCCAACAGTCCGGCCAAAGGATATAGTCCGGCTGTCCGGAGACCCCCTAATCCAGGACTCCCTCAGTAGCCCCTGAACCAGGCTTCAATGACGATGAGTCCAGCGCGTAGTATTGTCTTCGGCATTGCAAGGAGGGTTCTTCTCCAAATCCTGAATACCTGCTAAGTAGTGTCCGGCTCCCATAAATGTTAGACTTCTTGGCTTCTGCGCCCAATAAGGGCTATCTTCCATGCGTCGAGCGAATGCGAGGAGCCAGGGCATTTTTACATTCGCCCCCCTAGCCAGGTAAATAAATCGTCTATTAAAGGGATGGGGATTCTTAGATCCAATACACACCATCCTCCCACGGCGAGAATCCATCGGAGCGTGCTCGGAAAATCCATTCCATCATGGCCGGCCACCGCAGCTCCTCCTCTCACTCCCGTAGCCCTAAGACCGGTGATTGGGAGAAGTGTTCCGTCCTGCACAGCCGATTAGTAGAGTTGCAGACCCAGGGATTTCTCCCTCCAGCGTATATGGTCCCCGTCCGAGCCGAGCTCGCCACCTATAATGGCGGGGAGCAAGCGGAGAGCTTCCCTAGTCCCTCTAAGGGGGAGCGGGTATGCCTTGTCCCTTACTTACTAACGGGACTCGGATTTCCAATTCATCCGTTCCTCCGCGGGCTCTTGGAGTTTTACGGCCTCCAGCTGCATAATTTCACCCCTGCTTCCATATTACACATCGCCGGTTATGTTGCCCTTTGTGAGCTGTTTCTGGGCTGTGAGGCTCATTTCGAGCTGTGGAAAAGGCTATTCTGCCTTGTGCCCCGCACATAGAAGGGGTCACTTTATCAAGCGGGCGGAGCCGAAATATGGCGCATCGCCGAGACCAGATACCTTTCCGGTACTCCGAAGAAGACGTCCGAAGAATGGCCTTCGGAGTGGTTTTACATGGAGGATGTCCCCCTTCCAGACCCTGTTCGGCGGGGTCTTCCTGAGTTCAACAATGCTCCTCTGAAGAAACACCGAAGCTGGAGCCCACGGAGCCCCCAGGAGGAAGACAACGGAGAAGTCCTTTACCCGATGAACCGGATTAAAGCGCTGGCTCAATCAGGATTGACAATAATCGAGGTTATGTCAATATGCATAATGCGGGGGGTGCAACAACTTCAATATCGAGGGCACCCCATGTGGTGTTTTAATGGGGAAGATGATGCCACCCGTTGCGGGCGCAAGGGACTGGACTCCGCTACCTCTTTAGCAAAAATTATGTCCGAGTTGTTCAAGGGAGAGAAGAGGAGTTCATCCGTATTAAGCCATGGGATGGATTCTCCATGTACAACCCTCCAAGCTGGGTGAGTTGTACCTCTTTACTCCCAACCTTCCTGCATTCTTCGTCGTAGGTACTCACCCTGCCATTTCACGGCAGGAACTGTGAAAAGCTGTACGGGAGGTCAACAGCCCACCTCCACAACTGGAGGACCCTGACCGGGCCCTCGATCCCGGACTCGAAGAGGATCCGGACATATTCGTGGAGCTGATAGATAGGCAATTCTATCAATTGAGCTACGATGACGCCATGGTGGCCATAACGGCCGACTATCCTGAACTACTCCCTGCATCGCATGTAAGAAAAACCAAAGTCCCAACTCCCAAAAGGATCCCCTTTTATGCACTTCACCTACCGTACACATATGATGTTTTACAGGGAAGGCCTTCGGGACGCCATGCCGAACCCGTAGCAACTCGCCAACAAGAGGCACCGAAGCCGGGTAGGCCAAAAAGGAAGGCGGTCAGGATGGAGACGCCGGCACAAAGGTATGACACAAAACCTCACTCCGTGCTTGTCGTCTTTCTTAAAATATAATGGCGTTCGTGTTTCCTAGCATAAAAAATGCTCGCCGGACTATATCCGAAGAGGTTGCTGATCACGCCTTGACCAGTCGGGCTCCAGAGCCAGACATAGAGGCGGAAGCTAACGCAGGACAGACGCCGGGTATTCCTCCTACAGAGGATGCAGACAGACTATCCGCTACAAATTCCAAAGTGGAGAGCGCCATGAATCACAGGCGTCGCCGGGCCGTACTCCGTGACGCTTGTTTCTCGCCAGAGGCATTTGATGCCTTCAATTCCGGAGACGTGTACATCCATGCCGCTCAAAATGGTCTAGCCAGAGCCACGGACCAGTATGTAAGGGATATACGGGTAAGCAAATCCGACGATTATATGTATCAGTAGCCCCTGAGACTTGAAACAGTTGACGCAACTGATTTAAGGATCATTATTTGTGCAGATTCTTACAGAGAAGAATTCCCAATTGTCTCAAGAGTTGGACGAGTGCAAGGCCCAGCTAGGGGCCGCTGTTGCCACGTTGGAGTCCAAGGAGGGTCCCTCTGATAACACTTGTTTCCATTGCAAAGAATACGGGTACCAGGTGGTATGCGACATGTATGCAAATCTAACAATAGATGTTGCAGGTGGCCCCGGAGTGAATCTGGAGGCCGTGGCGGTGGATGCCGCACGTGATGATCGACAGTGAAATGCTGGCGAGCGCGTGCTTATGTGAGTCAGGTAGGAGAAAAATGATCTCCAAGACGCCAATATCCGGCTAGGCGTGGAACTGAAAGATGTCTGAGCCCAGCTTGCGGACTCCGTGAAGGAGAATAAATGGCTTCGGCGCGGCATTTTTAGTAAGTGCTTGAACGAACTTTTAAAGGAGTTTGGAGAAGAAGCCGGCTAACAGAGTTATGTCTGCAGGTATGTTGACGGGTCGTCCCGTGGAGGAGATGCCCGGATCTTCGGGTGATCTTCTACCAGAGCCCTCACAACTGCACGAACAAGTTCGGCAGGTGATGCAGGGTATTGCCCAAGCCTTGTGGCCATCCGCGTCCCCGCCCGGAGGCATAGGGGAGCATATAGAGAAGCTCAAGGGAGCGCGGCAGCGCTTCCGATTATGGAAGATATTCGCCTGCCGACAAGGTGCAAGGGAAGCCTGGGCTATGGTGAACACGCGCTATACCAAAGCGGACCCGAACCACATGGCCGAGGTCGGACCTGTGGGGCCTGATGGGAAAGAGATCCCCGTCAGTTTAGTGTATGATCAAGTAGAATTAGCCGCAAAGTATTCCCAACAGGATTGTAGGCTAGACAGCATGTTGGATGGTATAGAAGAAGAATTGAGTCAGTCTTAGCGACTGTTTAATTCAAGTGACATATGTAATGTCCCTAGCCGGATTGTAAATCATTTGTCATGGCGGACCTTTTTGCTTCGACCTCTGGACCCGATAGTCCGGAGTGTATCCGAATACCCGCTCGGTTATGTAAAACTCGGGGTATGCATGGAGACCAGGCGTAGGGGTAATAAGTGCTTGAACAGACAAGTACCCAACTAGTTATGTTATATTACATGGGTAGTAAGAAACATCTTCCAGGGAGAATAGTTCCGTGCATGTCCGAACTGCGAAAAGAGACACAGGATATAAACATCTGGGGGCATGTTTCAAATTAGATAAAAGTCATCTTTTATTCACCAACCGAATATTCCCTTAAGAACGCTAGCTTTCGGCTTCACCCAGTCTGAGGTACACATCCGGCTGACCCGGCAGTAACAATCGCGGAGGTGCTCCCCTTATGCCCTAGCCGAATTAACGGGAACGTAGGGCATAAATACAAGAGCCAGGCAACCCAGCTTGGCCAAAACTTAAGTCATATCGATGCATATAATGGCGAAAAAAGGTACATGCGGAAGAATAACACATGTATGGGACGTGAAGCCCAGGAAAATAGTTAGATTAAGCTTTTGTATAAGAAGCCCCCGGGTATAATGAGCGCAGTTAGCGTGTCAAGATTGTGTAACCAGGACACAAGTATAGCCTTTAAGGGCCTTGAAGAGAGTAAAAAGGGAGAAAGAGAGAAAAGACAGATATGCAAAAAAATTACAGAGGTGAGGAGATGAACAAAGAGTCCGGCGCTAGGCATAGAATCTTCGGAGTCTGGCTGCATTCCATGGGTTTGGCTCGAGTCGATTATCTGATGCATCCTGCAGATGGTACGCTCCACCGGTCAGAACCTGGTCAATAATGAAGGGACCCTCCCATTTTGGCTTGAGCTTGTTCTTTTTCTTCTCCGGCAGGCGTAGAACTAGTTCGCCAACGTTATAAGTTTTGGCCCGTACTTCTCTGCTTTGATACCTTCGAGCATGTTGCTAATAGAATGCGGAACGGGCCTTTGCCACGTAGCGCTCCTCCTCCAGGGCGTCCAAACTTTCCCGCCGATCGAGCTCGGCCTCTTTTTCTTCGTACATGCGCACTCGAGGTGAGTCACGAATTATGTCGCAAGGCAGAACCGCCTCTGTGTCGTACACCATAAAGAACGGTGTGTATCCGGTAGTGCGATTCGGCGTGGTCCGCAGCCCCCATAGTACGGAGTCGAGCTCCTCTACCCAGTGCGTGTTTGACTCCTTTAAGGACCGCACTAATCTGGGTTTAATGCCGCTCATGATAAGACCATTCGCTCGCTTGACTTGACCGTTAGTTTGCGGGTGATAGACAGAAGCATAATCGAGCTTGATGCCCATGTTGTTGTACCAAAGTTTCACCTCGTCGGCTGTAAAGTTCGTGCCATTGTCAGTGATGATGCTGTGGGGGACGCCATAACGGTGTACAACCCCTGATATGAAGTCCATCACCGGTCCGGATTCAGCCGTTTTGACAGGTTTGGCTTCTATCCATTTGGTGAATTTATCCACCATGATCAGTAAGTATTTTTTCTTATGGGTTCCCCCTTTAAGGAGTCCGACCATATCAAGCCCCCAGACCGCAAAGGGCCAAGTAATGGGGATTGTTTGGAGAGCGGTAGGCGGCATATGGCTTTGTTTTGCAAATAGCTGGCAACCGACGCAATGCTAGACCAGATACTGCACATCTGCCCGGGCCGTCGGCCAATAGAAACCTGTATGGAAGGCCTTGCTTACAAGGGCCCGGGCTGCGGCGTGATGGCCGCCGAGTCTGGCATGGTTTTCTGCCAAAAGCTTCCGCCCTTCCTCTTCGGAGATGCACCTTTGAAGGACCGTGGTAGTGCTTTTCTTATAAAGCTCTCCCTCATGGACCTTGTAGGCTTTAGATCGCTGCACTATGCAGCGTGCCTCATTTTGGTCCTCGGGTAGTTCCTGCCTGGTTAGGTAGGCCAGGAATGGTTCTATCCACGGGGCGATGACGGCCATTATTCCGTGGGCTGAAGGTGTTATTTCGATGGCAGAGCCTCCGATTGTGTCAGAGTGTTCGGTATCTGGGGTTGTGGCCGGGTCCAGACTATTGTTGCGGGTGTCCCCTTCCCATACCACGGATGGTTTAAACAGTTTTTCCAGGAAGATGTTCGGTGGGACAGGGTCGCGTTTAGCGTCGATACGGGCGAGGATGTCCGCCGCCTGGTTGTTTTCTCGAGCCACATGGTGGAATTCAAGCCCCTCGAACCGAGCTAACATTTTGAGGACGGCGTTACGATATGCCGCCATTTTCGGATCCTTGGCATCGAAGTCTCCATTTATTTGGGATATTGCGAGGTTCGAGTCCCCACACACCTCCAGGCGTTGAATGCCCATGGAGACTGCCATCCAGAGACCGTGTAATAGGCCTCGTATTCGGCTGCGTTATTGGAGTCTGTATATAGTATTTGGAGTACGTATTGCACTGTATCTCCGGTGGGGGACGTCAGGACGACGCCAGGCCCCCGACCAGCCAGCATTTTAGAGCCGTGGAAGTGCATGATCCAATTGGAGTAAGCGCCGTACTCTTTAGGGAGTTCGGCTTCTGTCCATTCGGCTACGAAATCGGCCAGTACTTGCGAATTAATGGCTCGCCGTGGTTTATATGTTATGTCAAACGGGAGGATCTCGATAGCCCATTTGGCAATCCGGCCCGTGGCATCGCGGTTGCTTATTATGTCGTTGAGTGGTACTTCGGAGGCCACCAGAATTGAACACTCTTGAAAGTAGTGTCGTAATTTCCGGGATGCCATGAATACCGTGTATGCTATCTTTTGATAATGTGGGTTCCGTGATTTTCATGGAGTGAGGACGGTGGATACATAATATACTGGCTTTTGAAGTGGGAATTTATGTCCGTCCATCTCTCGTTCGACGATGAGCACTGCGCTTACAACTTGGTGAGTTGCCGCTATATATAATAGCATTGGTTCACCAACATCTGGCACGGCCAAGATTGGGTGGGTGGCCAGGATGGATTTTATTTCTTCTAGTCCGGCCATGGCTGCGTCCGTCCACTCGAAGTGTTCGATGCGCCGAAAAAGGCGATAAAGTGGCTGCGGAGTACTCGCTTACGCCTATTATTTGAGGCGAAGGTCTCGAAGACTATTAATATTGTATTGTTATCCACGGGAGGGTGTTCTGGGGTGTTTTGGATAAGGAGATCCTCACCGCTCTTGGCCACCTGCCGGAGTACCCAACATGCTCTAAGGCTATGTGTTGATATGGTATCCACTGTACTATGAATTTTGCAGGGTCCGTTAAGCCATCCCTCCAATACAGTTCCATGCCCTGTAGTGGGTTTTTGCTTCTTTGTAATTGAGTCGGGCGACTTATGAGAGTGCACCCTTTTAGTTCGGACTGGGGGTTTTGTCAGAGCCGGATTGTCCCAAAATTGTGTTTGGGTTTTCCAGGCGCTTTCCATCGCACAGTATTTCCGTACTATGGCCGCCAAGTCAGCGAAGTGTGCTATGCCACGGCGACTTATGGCGTTGAGGATTCCATTGTCCGTGCACTTGTTGCAAAAGAACGAAATTGCGTCTTCCTCGCGATAGTCCTTGACCTTGTTCATTACAAGGAGGAATCTGGCCCAATAGTGATGTACTGTCTCTTGGGGTGCTTGCAGAATGTGAGAAAGATCGTTAGTATCTGGGTGGGTGGGTGGATTTAAGTCCAGACCTTGACCCAATCTGAGATCCCGGGGCAGGGGAGTTTCCAATCTTGGAAGTTCGGGCTCCGAGATGTTGCTCCGTGGGTTCTGTATGCAACCTAATTCTAGGTTCATGGTTAGGGCGATGTCCTCCCGTGAGCGGGTATCCGGCTCGGTGAGCTCGGGAATCCGGACATAGTTCGTCCTCGGGATAGAGGGAGAACCGCCGCATTGCTCCTCCACCACCGCTATTTGATGGGTGACCGGCGAAGAGTTAATCTCCCTTTGGTCGGGTTTAAGCCTGATCCGATCATAGTCCGTGGCGACTCCCAGAGCGGTGATGCGATCCAAGAGCTCGTTCAAAGAGGAGAGCTCCATTGGACCCATCTGCTCGGCGAATTTTGAGCCGATGTGGAGGCTATTTTCGATGACCCGAGAAGTCATCGTCGGCACAGCGGCCGAGCGGGCGGTCATGACGAAGCCGCCTAGTCGGAGAGTTTGGCCTACAGCCAGGGCTCCCCCAGAAGTGATGTTGTCCTTGACAACGAGACGAGCCATCCCCCCTTATGATGACGACACAGTGGAACTCTCAATGAAAGCACCAATGTCAGTGTCAAAACTGGCGGATCTCGGGTAGGGGGTCCCGAAGTGTGCATCTAAGGCGGATGGTAACAGGAGACAGGGGACACGATGTTTACCCAGGTTCGGGCCCTCTTAATGGAGGTAATACCCTACGTCCTGCTCGATTGTTCTTGATGATATTAGTATTACAAGAGTTGATCTACCACGAGATCGTAGAGGCTAAACCCTAGAAGCGAGTCTATGGTATGATTGTATCTTGTCCTATGGACTAAACCCTCCAGTTTATATAGACACCGGAGGGGGCTAGGGTTACACAAGGTCGGTTACAAGGGAGGAGATCTACATATCCGTATTTCCTAGCTTGCCTTCCACGCTAAGGAGAGTCCCATCCGGACACGGGACGAAGTCTTCAATCTTGTATCTTCATAGTCCAACAGTCCGGCCAAAGGATATAGTCCAGCTGTCCGGAGACCCCCTAATCCAGGACTCCCTCAGTGAGGTAAGGAACTGTTATCTAGCTATGTACTTGATTCACCTTTTGTTTTTAGTAAGCTTGCAACACCACCACATGCTATTAATCCTGATATGTCGCAAGTAATTGATTATGCTACTTCTGCTATGAATGGTGCTATTGATGATGCTAGTATTTTGCTTGATAAGACTGTGCCACTAGGTGAATTTCTGGATGAACAACTTGTTAGAGCTAAAGAAACTGAGAATTTTGAAACTGATGAAATTACTGAAACACCTATTAGACCTAGCTCTCCTAGATATGAATTGCCTAATATACCCAAGGGTTATGTTATGGATGGAGAGGTAGCTAGGGACTTTCTTACTTGTAAGGATAGAGAAGATCTTGAGAAATTGCTATGCAAGTTGGAAGGAAAATCTTTGAACACTAGAATGAAACATGATCCTAAGTTTGGTACTTCTCTTATCTTTATTGCTAATAAGGATTTTATGAATTCTGTGTCAACCCAAAGTTAATTACGTTGGTTGAATTTGATCCTTTCCATGGCTATGAAACTGAAACTATTGTGGCACATCTTACTAAATTAAATGATATAGCCACCCTATTTTCTCATGAGGAAAAAGTTCACTATTACTATATTCTTAAATTGTTTCTTTTCTCATTAAAGGGTGATGCTAACATATGGTATACTAATCTTTCTCCCGGTTGTGTGCATAGTCCCCAGGATACGATTAATTACTTCTCTGAAAAATATTTTCCTGCTCATAAGAAACAAGCTGCCTTACAGGAAATATTTAACTTTGTGCAAACTGAATAAGAGAGTCTCCCACAAGCTTGAGGGAGGCTTCTCCAATTACTTAATGCTTTGCATGATCATCCTCTTAAAAAATGAAATACTTGATATCTTCTATAATGGACTAACCGATGCTTCTAGGGAGTACCTAGATAGTTGTACTAGTTGTGTTTTTAGGGAACGAACTATTAAACAAGTTGAGGAACTATTGAATAATATTTTAAAGAATGATAATGATTGGACTGTTCCTGAACCACGACCTAAACCCACTTCGAAGAAGAGGGGTATTTTATTTCTCGGTCCTAAAAATATGCAAGAAGCAAAGAAATGTATGAATGAAAAGGGTATTAAAGCTGAAGATGTAAAAAAAATTGCCACCTATCGAGGACATACATGGTCTTGACACACCACCACAGGTGGTAGAGGTAAATTCTCTGGTAAAGTTTGATGAAGGTGACATTCCCTATAATAGATCTCCTAGTCAGTGCTTGTATGAATTTGACAATTACATTATTAAGCAAGATCATTTCAATGCAAATGTTATGAAACAATTATAAAGAAATGCCTACATGATTGATCGCTTGAGTGACTTGTTGTTTAGAATTGTTAATGATGTCTGATAACCCACAAGTTTAGGGGATCAATTGTAGCGTTTTCGATAAATAAGAGTGCCGAACCCAACGAGGAGCTAAAGGTAGGATTTATATTCCCTTCAAGTTCTATCAACCACCGATACAACTTGTTGGTGCAACAAACCCTGGGTCTATTGCCCAGACTGTTCACAGGCACAGGAACGAGATCACGGCACCAAGCCATGCCAGAGTACAAGGGGCCAAGATTTTCGAAGGACCAACATGCAGATCAAGAGGACCAAAATCAAGCCAGAGAAGCAAGATACCACCAGGAGAAAAGCCTCCCTTTCTGGGTAGGCGAGCTCGGCGAGGGCGGGGTTGCCCCCAGGAGAGAACGTCCAAGACGTCCCGGGGTTAGAAGGTTGGATACCCACGCATTCATACGCGCATAGCAACTACCGCCCTGAGGCAACCCTGTCGGGCAAGTGTACTACGCTCCACCACCATTCTTCCACCATCAATCCACCAAAGCAGGAGTAGGGTTTTACGCCTTGCGGCGGCCCGAACCTGGGTAAAATTGCTTGTGTGATCTCTGCCATGCTGCCCCATGCTCCTTTGCTCTTTGTGCAACATGACATCTCCCATGCCAGACAAACAAAGGGGCCCTAGGTCCCACAGGTGGCCATGGTTTCCCATGACATCTTTGGCGCGCCAGGTAGGGGATCACTTGCCCTAACCTGAAACCGTGTGCAGCGCGTCATCTTCATCGCCATCTTCATCTTCGACGGCGCCGACGACCATGGCACCAAGAAGAAATCGGCTGCTTCGGCTCACCCGTCCACCTCGAAGGCTCCGCCGCCCAAAGCCACCAATGCTACGGGGGACACGGAGGCGTGCGAGGACATGGACGCTACTGGGGATGTGGTCGGAGTAGGCGGCACCGTCACCACTTGCCCCTCGGTCGAAGCAGGAGCGAGAGACACCGGAGGAGAGCAGCATCAACAACACCCCGATGGCCATGCTCCACAAGGTACGGGTAAAAGGGCTACTCTGTCCATACCCCTTCCTCTCGTCAACGGGCATAGCCGCAGCAATGGCGCTTGGTCCAGGGCGAATCGCCGCCCTCCGGCCGCTGATACGTCTCCAACGTATCTATAATTTTTGATTGTTCCATTCTATTATATTATCTGTTTTGGATGTTTAATTGGCTTTAATATGCTCTTTTATATTATTTTTGGGACTAACCTATTAACCAGAGGCCTAGTGCCAGTTTCTGCTTTTTTTTGCCTATTTTAGAGTTTCGCAGAAATGGAATACCAAACGGAGTCCAAACGGAATGAAACCTTCGCGATGATCTTTCCTGGACCGAAAGCAATCCAGAAGACTTGGAGTCAAAGTCTGGAACTCCACGAGGCGGCCACGAGGCAGGAGGGTGCGCCCAGGGGGGTAGGCGCGCCCCCCACCCTCGTGGGCCCCTCGTAGCTCCCGACGTACTTCTTTCGCCTATATATACTCTTATACCCTAGAAACATCAAAGAGAGCCACGAACCCACTTTTCCACCGTCGCAACCTTCTGTACCCGTGAGATCCCATCTTGGGGCCTTTTCCGGCGATCTGCCAGAGGGGGAATCGATCACGGAGGGCTTCTACGTCAACACCATTGCCTCTCCGATGAAGCGTGAGTAGTTTAACACATACATTTGGGTCCATAGTTATTAGCTAGATGGCTTCTTCTCTCTCTTTGATTCTCAATACAAAGTTCTCCTCGATGTTCTTGGAGATCTATTCGATGTAATACTCTTTTGCGGTGTGTTTGCCGAGATCCAATGAATTGTGGGTTTATGAACAAGATTGTCTATGAATATTATTTGGTTCTTCTCTGAATTCCTATATGCATGATTTGATATCTTTGCAAGTCTCTTCGAATTATCGGTTTAGTTTGGTCTAGTAGATTGATCTTTCTTGCAATGGGAGAAGTGCTTAGCTTTGGGTTCAATCTTGCGGTGTCCTTTCCGAGTGACAGTAGGGGCAGCAAGGCACGTATTGTATTGTTGCCATCGAGGATAAAAATATGGGGTTTATATCATATTGCTTGAGTTTATCCCTCTACATCATGTCATCTTGCTTAATGCGTTACTCTGTTGTTATGAACTTAATACTCTAGATGCATGCTGGATAGTGGTCGATGTGTGGAGTAATAGTAGTAGATGCAGAATTGTTTCGATCTACTTGACACGGACGTGATGCCTATATTCATGATCATTGCCGATATCTTCATAACTATGCGCTTTTCTATCAATTGCTCGACAGTAATTTGTTCACCCACCGTAATACATGCTATCTTGAGAGAAGCCACTAGTGAAACCTATGGCCCACGGATCTCTTTCTTATTATATTGCATCTCTTTTATTTACATCGCATATCGTTTACTATTTTGCAATCTTTACTTTCCAATCTATACAACAAAAATACCAAAACTATTTACTTTACTATCTTTATTAGATCTCACTTTTGCGAGTGACCGTGAAGGGATTAACAACCCCTTTATCGCGTTGGTTGCAAGGTTCTTGATTATTTGTGCAGGTACTAGGTGACTTGTGCGTTGTCTCCTACTGGATTGATACTTTGGTTCTCAAAACTGAGGGAAATACTTACACTACTTTGCTGCATCACCCTTTCCTCTTCAAGGGAAAACCAGTGCATGCTCAAGAGGTAGCAAGAAGGATTTCTGGCACCGTTGTCGGGGAGATCTACTCCAAGTCAAGACATACCAAGTACCCATCATAAATTCTTCTCCCTCGCATTACATTATTTGCCATTCGCCTCTCGTTTTCCTCTCCCCCACTTCTAAAACAATTTTTGAGAACCTTTGCCTTTTCTTCACCCCTTTTCCGTTCTTCTCTTTTCTCTTGCTTCTTGTGTGCTTGTGTGTTGGATTGATTGTTTGTCATGATGGCTCAAGATAATACTAAATTGTGTGACTTTTCCAATACCAACAACAATGATTTTATTAGCACTCCGATTGCTCCTACTACCGATGATGAATCTTGTGAAACTAATACCGCTTTGTTGAATCTTGTTATGAAAGATCGATTTTCTGGCCATCCTAGTGAAGATGCCGCTACCCATCTAAACAACTTTGTTGACTTGTGTGATATGAAAAAGAAGAAAGATGTGGATAATGATATTGTTAAATTCAAGCTATTTCCGTTTTCTCTTGGAGATCATGCTAAAACTTGGTTCTCTTCTTTGCCTAAAAATAGTATTGATTCATGGAATAAGTGCAAAGATGCGTTTATCTCTAAGTATTTTCCTCTCGCTAAAATTATCTCTCTTAGGAATGATATTATGAATTTTAAGCAACTTGATCATGAGCATGTTGCACAAGCTTGGGAGAGGATAAAATTAATGATACGTAATTGCCCTACACATGGTTTGAATTTGTGGATGATTATACAAATTTTTTATGCCGGATTGAATGTTTCTTCTAGAAATCTTTTAGATTCGGCCGCGGGAGGCACTTTTATGGAAATCACTTTAGGAGAATCTACTAAACTCCTAGACAATATTATAGTTAATTATTCTCAATGGCACACCGAAAGATCCACTAGTAAAAAAGTTCATGCCATTGAAGAGACTAATGTTTTGAGTGGAAAGATGGATGAACTTATAAAATTATTTGCTAATAAAAGTGTTTCTTCCGATCCTAATGATATGCCTTTGTCCACTTTGATTGAGAATAATAATGAATCTATGGATGTTATTTTGTTGGTAGGAACAATTTTGGTAACAATGCGTATAGAGGAAACTTTAATTCTAGGCCATTTCCTAGTAATTCCTCTAATAATTATGGTAATTCCTTCAACAACTCTTATGGAAATTTTAGTAAGATGCCCTCTGATTTTGATACTATTGTTAAAGCATTTATGAGTTCGCAAAAGAATTTCAATGCTTTGGCTGAAGAAAAATTGCTTAAGATTGATGAGTTGGCTAGGAACGTGGACAGAATTTCTCTTCATGTTGATTCTTTGAAACTTAGATCTATTCCACCTAAGAATGACATCAATGAGTCTCAAAGCCATGAGAATTTCCATTGATGAGTGCAAAGAAAGAATCGCTAGGATGCGTGCTAAAAAAGATTGCTTTGTGAAACTGTGTTCTTCTAGTTTTCATGATAATAATGTTGAAGATGTAAAAGTGATTGATGTGAATCCTATTAAATCTTTGTTTTCCAATATGAATCTTGATAAAGATGGGACTGGAGATGAGTCAACTTTGGTTAAAAGGCGTCCCAATGATTCGGAGTTTTTAGATCTTGATGCAAAAATTAATAAAAGTGGGATTGAAGAGGTCAAAACTTTACGTAGCAATGAAATCACTATTTTGGATTTCAAGGAATTTAATTATGATAATTGCTCTTTGATAGATTGTATTTCCTTGTTGCAATCCATGTTCAATTCTCCTCGTGCTTATAATCAAAATAAAGCTTTTACTAAACATGTCGTTGACGCTTTAATGCAATCCTATGAAGAAAAGCTTGAACTAGAAGTTTCTAACCCTAGAAAACTTTATGATGAGTGGGAACCTACTATCAAAATTAAGATTAAAGATTATGAATGCTATGCTTTATGTGATTTGGCTGCTAGTGTTTCCACGATTCCAAAAACTTTGTGTGATGTGCTAGGTTTCTGTGAATTTGATGATTGTTCTTTAAATTTGCATCTTGCGGATTCCACCATTAAGAAACCTATGGGAAGGATTAATAATGTTCTTACTGTTTCTAATAGGAATTATGTGCCCGTAGATTTCATTGTTCTTGATATAGATTGCAATCCTGCATGTCCTATTATTCTTGGTAGACCTTTCCTTAGAACGATTGGTGCAATTATTGACATGAAAGAAGAAAATATTAGATTCCAATTTCCATTAAGGGAAGGCATGGAACACTTTCCTAGGAAGAAAATAAAATTGCCTTATAAATCTATTATGAGAGCAACTTTTGGATTGCATACCAAAGATGGCAATACCTAGATCTATTCTTGTTTTTATGCCTAGCTAGGGGCGTTAAACGATAGCACTTGTTGGGAGGCAACACAATTTTATTTTTGTTCTTTGCTTTTTGTTCCTGTTTAGTAATAAATAATTCATCTAGCTTCTGTTATGATTGTGTTTTTTTATGTTTTAATTAGTGTTTGTGTGCCAAGTAAAGCCTTTAGGATCTTCTTGGGTGATTGTTGTTTGATCTTGCTGATAAAAACAGAAAGTATGCGCTCATGAAAATAATAATCATTTTTTACCAGAGAGCGATAAAATACTAATTCCAAATGCAGTAGATCAATATACTTTTTTATCCTGATCTTCCTAATTTTTCGGAATTTTTGGAGTTACAGAAGTATTTGAAATCTCCAGATTGCTACAGACTAGTCTGTTTTTGACAGATTCTGTTTTTCTGGTGTTGTTTTCTTATTTTGATGAATCTATGAGTAGTATTGGGGGGTATGAACCATAGAGAAGTTGGAATATAGTAGGTTTAACACCAATATAAATAAATAATGAGTTCATTACAGTATCTTAAAGTGGTGGTTTATTTTCTTATACTAACGGAGCTCATGAGATTTTCTGTTGAAGTTTTGTGTTGTGAAGTTTTCAAGTTTTGGGGTAAAGATTTGATGGATTTTCGAATAAGGAGTGGCAATAGCCTAATCTTGGGGATGCCCAAGGCACCCCGAGGTAAAATTCAAGGACAACCAAAAGCCTAAGCTTGGGGATGCCCTCCCTCTTTCATCTTCGTCTATCGATAACTTTACTTGAGGCTATATTTTTATTCACCACATGATATGTGTTTTGCTTGGAGCGTCTTGTATGATTTGAGTCTTTGCTTTTTAGTTTACCACAATCATCCTTGCTGTACACACCTTTTGGGAGAGACACGCATGAATTGGAATTTATTAGAATACTCTATGTGCTTCACTTATATCCTTTGAGCTAGATAATTTTGCTCTAGTGCTTCACTTATATCTTTTTAGAGCACGATGGTGGTTTTATTTTATAGAAATTATTGATCTCTCATGGTTCACTTATATTATTTTGAGAGTCTTTTAGAACAGCATGGTAATTTGCTTTGTCTATAAAATTAGTCCTAATATGATGGGCATCCAAGATGGGTATAATAAAAACTTTCATATAAAGTGCATTGAATACTATGAGAAGTTTGATTCCTTATGATTGTTTTGAGATATGAAGATGGTGATATTAGAGTCATGATAGTTGAGTAGTTGTGAATTTGAGAGATAATTGTGTTAAATTTTGTGATTCCCGTAGCATGCACGTATGGTGAACCGTTATGTGATGAAGTCGGAGCATGATTTATTTTTTGATTGTCTTCCTTATGAGTGGCGGTCGGGGATGAGCGATGGTCTTTTCCTACCAATCTATCCCCCTAGGAGCATGCGCGTAGTACTTCGTTTCGATAACTAATAGATTTTTGCAATAAGTATGTGAGTTATTTATGACTAATGTTGAGTCCATGGATTATACGCACTCTCACCCTTCCACCGTTGCTAGCCTCTCCAGTACCGCGCAACTTTCGCCGGTACGATAAACCCACCATTTACCTTCCTCAAAACAGCCACCATACCTACCTATTATGGCATTTCCATAGCCATTCCGATATATATTGCCATGCAACTTTCCACCGCTCCATTTTATTATGACATGCTTCCTCATTGTCATATTGCTTTGCATGATCATGTAGTTGACATCGTATTTGTCGCAAAGCCACCTTCATAATTCTTTCATACATATCACTCTTGATTCATTGCACATCCCGGTACACCGCCGGAGGCATTCACATAGAGTCATATTTTGTTCTAAGTATCGAGATGTAATTCTTGAGTTGTAAGAAAATAAAAGTGTGATGGTCATCATTATGAGAGCATTGTCCCATGTGAGGAAATGATGATGGAGACTATGATTCCTCCACAAGTCGGGATGAGACTCCGGATGAAAAAAAGGGAGAGAAAAAAGGCCATAAAAAAGGGAGAAAGACCCAAATAAAAAATGAGAGAAAAAGAGAGAAGGGGCAATGCTACTATCCTTTTTCCACATTTGTGCTTCAAAGTAGCACCATGATCTTCATGATAGAGACTCTCCTATGTTGTCACTTTCATATACTAGTGGGTATCTTTTATTATAGAACTTGGCTTGTATATTCCAATGATGGGCTTCCTCAAAATGCCCTAGGTCTTCGTGAGCAAGCGAGTTAGATACACACCCACTTCGTTTCTTTTTGAGCTTTCATACACTTATAGCTCTAGTGCATCCGTTGCATGACAATCCCTACTCACTCACATTGATATCTATTGATGGGCATCTCCATAGCCATCGATATGCCTAGTTGATGTGAGACTATCTTCTCCTTTTTGTCTTCTCCACAACCACCATTCTATTCCACCTATAGTGCTATGTCCATGGCTCACGCTCATGTATTGCGTGAAGATTGAAAAAGTTTGAGAACATCAAAAGTATGAAACAATTGCTTGGCTTGTCATCGGGGTTGTGCATGATTTAAATATTTTGTGTGATGAAGAAAAAGCCTAGCCAGACTATATGATTTTGTAGGGATAGCTTTCTTTGGCCATGTTATTTTGAGAAGACATGATTTCTTTATTAGTATGCTTGAAGTATTATTATTTTTATGTCAATATTAAAAAAAATTGAATCTTTCAGATCTGAAAATTGATGCCACAATAAAGAAAATTACATTGATAATTATGATAGGTAGCATTCCCCATCAAAAATTCTGTTTTTATCATTTACCTACTCGAGGACGAGCTTGAATTAAGCTTGGGGATGCTTGATACGTCTCCAACGTATCTATAATTTTTTTTATTGTTCCATGCTATTATATTATATATTTTGGATGTTTACTAGGCTTGAATATGCTCTTTTATATTATTTTTGGGACTAACCTATTAACCGGAGGCCTAGTGCTAGTTTTGTTTTTTTTCTATTTTAGAGTTAGGCAGAAAAGGAATACCAAACGGAGTCCAAACAGAATGAAACCTTCGTGATGATCTTTCTTAGACTGAAAGAAATCCAGAAGACTTGGAGTCGAAGTCTGGAACTCCACGAGGCGGCCACGAGGCAGGAGGGCGCGCCCAGGGGGGTAGGCATGCCCCCACCCTCATGGGCCCCTCGTAGCTCCACCGACTTACTTCTTTCACCTATATATACTCTTATACCCTAGAAACATCGCAGAGAGCCACGGAACCACTTTTCCACCACCGCGACCTTCTGTACTCATAAGATCCCATCTTGGGGCCTTTTCCAGTGATCTTTCGGAGGGGGAATCGATCACGGAGGGCTTCTACATCAACACCATTGCCTCTCCGATGAAGCGTGAGTAGTTTACCACACACCTTCGGGTCCATAGTTATTAGCTAGATGGCTTCTTCTCTCTCTTTGATTCTCAATACAAAGTTCCCCTCGATGTTCTTGGAGATCTATTCGATGTAATACTCTTTTGCAGTGTGTTTGCCGAGATCCAATGAATTGTGGGTTTATGAACAAGATTATCTATAAATATTATTTGGTTCTTATCTGAATTCTTATATGCACGATTGATATCTTTGCAAGTCTCTTCAAATAATAGGTTTAGTTTGGCCTAGTAGATTGATCTTTCTTGCAATGGGAGAAGTGCTTAGCTTTGGGTTCAATCTTGCGGTGTCCTTTCCCAGTGACAGTAGGGGCAGCAAGGCACGTATTGTATTGTTGCCATTGAGTATAAAAAGATGGGGTTTATATCATATTGCTTGAGTTTATCCATCTACATCATGTCATCTTGCTTAATGTGTTACTCTGTTCTTATGAACTTGATACTCTAGATGCATGTTGGATAGCGGTCGATGTGTGGAGTAATAGTAGTAGATGCAGAATCGTTTCGATCTACTTGACATGGATGTGATGCCTATATTCATGATCATTGCCTTAGATATCTTCATAACTATGCGCTTTTCTATCAATTGCTCGGCAGTAATTTGTTCACCCACCGTAATAAATGCTATCTTGAGAGAAGCCACTAGTGAAACCTATGGCCCCCGGGTCTCTTTCTTATTATATTGAATCTCTTTAATTTACATCGCATATCGTTTACTATTTTGCAATCTTTACTTTCCAATCTATACAACAAAAATACCAAAACTATTTACTTTACTATCTTTATTAGATCTCACTTTTGCGAGTGACTGTGAAGGGATTGTGTCGGTGTACTAGAGTAGGGGTACCCTAGTATCCCGAACTTGTGCACGGGCAGTCGCAGCATCCCGCGGCAAGGCTTGCCGGGTGACCGCCAAGATCCTCCGTGGTTCCTTTGGAGCCATTCAAGAACAAAGTACTCAAACCAAGGCCCCGGCAAGAGGGGCTGGCCGGGAAGGAAACAAAACCCCGGCAAGAGGAGCTTGCCGGGAAGGCCAACCAAGGCACACCAAGAAAACTTGCCGCGACGCGCCACGCGTCCCGGCAAGGCCCGGTGAGCGACAAGCTCCCGAACACGAAAAGACAACGACCGCGGCAAGGCGCTTGCTGCGGCAAACCCCCACTTCGTGCCCGCGCTCCAGCACACCCGCCAACGTGTCGCTCTAGGACACTCCCAAGCACACGTGGCAGGAGGCCGTGCAGCTAGGGGTGCGCGGTGGCAAGCAGGCGCTGACAAGATAACCATCGTGGCAAACGGTGGCGTCCCTAGAGGTCCCTTTCGGTACTGTTTAGGCGACACAGACGGGCAATTAATGCCCTTGTCCCCTGCCGCCAGGGTTAGGTATGATACACTGTAACAGGTAGCTGTGCCTACCACAGCACCTTTCCATTTTTTCCCTTTGCCTCCGTTGCAACCTGTCGGTAACCCCTTGAGCATATAAAAGGAGGCCCGTGTGCAACGGGGGGGGGGGGGGGGGTGAGCCAGTTCGAACACTCACGCTCGGTCTTGCTAGCCGCTGGTGTGTACTATAGCACTCCGCGCTCCCGAGCTAGAAATCAATACAAAACCACAAAGCAGGAGTAGGGTTTTACGCATCCGTGCGGCCCGAACCTGGGTAAATCGTTCGCGTGTTTCGCCTCGATTTGCTCTTTGCACGATCTCCGCCCCCGCCGAACCGAAAGGGACCCAGCCCGCCGGTCCCATAGGTGCCCGTGGATCAGTACCCCGGCATCTTTGGCGCGCCAGGTAGGGGGCGTCGAAGTTGTGTGAACCAGATCCGGCGTTCTCGCGAGCTAGATCTTCATCATCTTTACCAACATGCCGCCGAAGAAGAAAGTTTCGGAGGCAGCTGCTCCGTCCGCGCCGAGCCAGCCACCGCCGGAGCGAACGGCTGGTGGGGCAGGCACCGGCGGAAGGACACGCGTCGACGAGGGAACTCACGGTGCTGCCAGGTCCCAGGACAAGGCTGCGCTGCCCATCGGCGGCGTAGCCGGCTCCCACAATGACCGGGCACACTCCAAGACCTCGGCGTCCGTGCATGCACCGCGCCCATCTCAGGAGGCGCAGGACCGGCAGCGTCATGGTACTCACGGTACCATGCGTTCGCTAGATCAAGATCGAGCTGGTGGATCTCGGAGCGCTCAGGACCACCATGCACGTCAACCTGCTGGCGCGAGCGAGGCACGGTCGCCTGGACGGGATACTGCTCCTTCTAACGTAGTTAGAACTCCGAGCATATCCCGCTCCTCGCACCGTTCGCCACCGCCACCCGCCACCGCAGCAGAAGCTTTGGCGCGAGCTCAGCTGCTCCTAGACTACCCTCCAGCGGCGGACAAGATCGACGACTGGAGGGCCACTATCCAGAGTCTCATCGGCTTCGCCAACGGCGACACTCCACGGCAGCCGAGCACGTCTCAGCCGCGGAAAGCCAGCCAGGCACGTGCCAGAGACGACAAGACTGGTGGGGGTGCAACTACTGTGCACTATCCACCCCGAAGGCCAAGATCGCCGACTCGCCGGGTCCACCTCGACAGCGACTCCACCGCGTCATCAGATCCGCGAGCTCGTCGCGATCAGCGACAAGTTCTTCAAGAACGACAACAAGAAGATGCTCATACTCGCATCGAGCGCCAGAGAGAAGCACGGCGTCAATCAGACCAGCGCGCTGGGCCCTCTGTCGACATGCATGCGGCAGGGGAACCAGGCGACTTGCCGTACGCGGTAGGTTGCCCTGCGTTTACTCCTGAGCTGCGGCAAGTCCAGTGGCCCAGCACGAAAAATTTCAAGCCGGACGTGCCGGAGAAGTACGACGGCAAGTCGCATCCGTCGGAGTTCCTCAGCATCTACACCATCGCGGTGCAGGCTGCTGGGGGACGGGACGACAAGATCCTTGCCAACTACTTCCCGCCGGTGCTTAAGCCCAACGTCAGGTCCTGGCTCATGCACTTGCCGGACAACTCCGTATCCTCCTGGGCAGACCTGTGCCATCAGTTTGTTGGCGCCTTCACAGGCGGAGAGTGACCTTCACCTGCTCGTCCAGAAGGAAGGGGAGCCCCTGCGCAAGTATATCCAGAGGTTCAGCCGTGTACAGCACAACATCCCAAATATCCACCCTGCCGCGGTAATCAGCGCGTTCCATTAGAACGTGCGTAAACCGCAGGATGCGGGAGGAGATGGAGATGTGCAAGATTCGGGACGTCAGCGAGCTATATGCCCTGGCCGACAAGTGTGCACGCACTGAGGAAGGGAGGAAATTCCCCGGAGAAAGCACTGGAGCAGGGGGATCTGACAGCGAGGATGCCGCCCCGGCAAAGAAAAACCAGCGGCGCAACAACAGGAAGAAGCAGAACAAAGAGGTGCTGGTCGTTGAGCAGTCCGGCAGCGACGGCGGCGCCAAGCGAGCCAAGGTCAGTAGCTCCGGCAAGGAGGTTGCCGCATGCACCAACTGCCAGGCTGTGGCGGCCACCGACAAGCAGGACGGCTCCGACAACCAATACTGCAAGATTCACCGCACCAAGGGCCATGACCTCCAGAGCTGCAAGAAAGTCGAGCAGCTTGTCCAGCAGCAAAAAGCTGAGTACGAGCGGCGCGACAAGGAGAGGGCCCAAGGGGGTGCTGAAGAATCCGGTAAGAAGCGCGCCGGACGGGGAGGACGCCACGGCAAGGCCAAGCAGCGGCAAGGAGACAGGCCTCCCCGCGGCCGCGACAACGATGAAGATGACGACGACGAAGACATGGATGATGTTGAGACCAGTGAACAGGAATTTCAGAAAGCCACAGAGGTCTTGTGCGTTGACGGCGGTGCTTCTCTGCACACTTCACACCGCCAACTCAAGCAGTGGGCGCGGGAAGTCAATGCAGCGGAACCACCTGTCGAATCGCGCAAGCTTCTGAAATGGTCCAGCACGCCTATCATCTTTGACATTGAGGACCACCCTGATCGCACAACTGCGGTCGGGTGCCTGCCGATGTTGGTTTCACCAACTATCCGCAACCTCAAGGTCACTAAGATGTTAGTTGACGGCGGGGCCGGCTTGAACCTGATCTCCTCCGCTGTACTCCAGAAACTCCAAATCCCTGACAGCGAGCTCGAAGAGACCGGCACATTCCAAGGAATCAACCCAGGAAGGAGCAAGCCAAAGGGGAAAGTCACATTGCCAGTAACATTTGGCAGCGAGCTAAACTTCACGACTGAGAAGGTCACATTCGACGTTGCTGATATCCCATTGCCCTACAATGGGATACTTGGCCGTCCAGCACTCGCCAAGTTCATGGCAGCCTCTCACTACGCATATAACATGCTGAAGATGCCAGGCCCGATAAGCGTCATTTCTGTCCCTGGCGACAAGAAGGCTGCTCTTATCTGTGCCGACAAGATCTACCGGGAAGCAGCAGCCACAGCAGATCGCAATCCACTTGCCGCTGAAGCTCCCGGGGGGAAGAAGACCAAGTCCGGCAAGAGTTCTGATGCCCACTCCGGCAAGCGCACCTCTTCGGAGTGCTGCGCTGCCGTCGAGGACGCACCATCGAGCTCCACCGGCAAGTGCAAGAAGACGATGGCAGCTCCGCCAGAGACGAAGAAGGTATCCGCCAAGGAGGACGGCACTGGTGGTACCTTCACCATCAGTGCCACGCTCGACCCTAAATAGGAAAGCGCGCTCGTTACTTTCCTGCGGGCGAATGTCGACGTGTTTGCATGGCAGCCGTCTGACATCCCCGGTGTTCCCAGGAAAGTGATTGAGCACCACCTTGCCGTTTGTCCCCATGCGCGGCCCGTCAAGCAGAAAATCAGGAAGCAGGCAGTGGAGCGCCAAGAATTCATTGCAGAAGAGATCAGGAAACTGGAAGCAGCAGGCCTTGTCAGAGGAGTGCTCCATCCCACGTGGTTGGCCAATCCTGTAGTCGTGCGCAAGGCAAACGGGAAATGAAGACTTTGTATCGATTTTACCAATGTTAACAAAGCCTGTCCCAAAGACCCATTTCCTTTGCTGCGCATTGACCAGATTGTTGACTCCACAGCCGGATGTGATTTGCTTTCATTTCTTGATGCATACTCAGGGTATCATCAGATCTTCATGGCAGAAGAGGATGAAGAGAAGACCGCATTTATTACTCCATGTGGCACGTACTGTTTCGTACGGATGCCTTTCGGATTAAAAAATGCTGGTTCGACATTTGCAAGAGTAGTCCATGTTGCTCTTGAGCCACAAATACACAGAAATGTGGAAGCTTACATGGATGATATAGTGGTCAAGAGCAAGGACAGAGCAACCCTGATTCAAGATTTAGACGAGACCTTTGCAAATCTGCGCAAGATCAGCCTCAAGCTCAACCCAGAGAAGTGTGTGTTTGGAGTTCCCTCCGGAAAGCTTCTCGGGTTCTTCCTGTCTCAGCGGGGAATTGAAGCCAATCCCGACGAGATCAAGGCCATTGAGCAGATTGAAGCACCAAAGCGCGTCAAGGATGTACAGAAACTTGCCGGTTGCGTGGCTGCTCTCAGCAGGTTTATCTCTCGGTCTGCTGAGCGCGCCCTGCCGTTTTTCAAATTATCGAAAAAGGCAGGCCCAATGAAATGGACTCCGGAAGCGAAGGCTGCGCTGCAAGACCTGAAGAGATACCTGTCCTCCCCTCCAATACTTGTCGCACCTAAGCCACAAGAGAAGTTGCTACTGTACATAGCGGCAACCAATCAAGTGGTTAGTGCTGCGTTAGTAGCAGAGAGGGAGGCAGATGATGAGCCAGCAACCGCGGCAAGCGCATCCAGCGAATAGCAGGGAGCTTCCCCGACAAGCTCTGGTCCCGACAAAGATGGATCTGCGCAGATACACGACGAGATACACAAGAAGATGGTGCAGCGCCCAGTTTACTTTGTCAGTTCCCTTCTGCAGGGGGCTAGGTCAAGGTACTCTGGTGTGCAGAAATTGCTTTTCGGCCTTCTCATGGCCTCGAGGAAGCTGCGCCATTACTTCCAAGCACATGAGATCACAGTTGTCACTCGCTTTCCGCTGAAGAGGATACTGCAGAATCCAGAAGCGACAGGCAGGATTGTTGAGTGGGCACTGGAACTGTCAAGCTTTGGCCTCAAGTTTGAGAGTACTTCAACTATCCAGAGCAGATCATTGGCAGAATTTATAGCTAAATGGACGCCAACACCAAATGAAGAAATTCCAGAAACAAGCATCCCTGACAAGGAAGCAAGCAAAGAGTGGCTGATGTACTTTGATGGTGCCTTTTCGCTGCAAGGCGCCGGCGCTGGTGTGCTGCTTATCGCACCCACTGGAGAGCACCTCGAGTACGTAGTCCAGATGCACTTTCCCAAGGAGCAAGCAACAAACAATACTGCAGAGTATGAGGGATTGCTCGCCGGTCTCAGGATCGCGGCAGACCTTGGGATCAAGAAGCTCATTGTCAGGGGTGATTCACAGCTTGTCGTCCGCCAAGTAAACAAGAATTATCAGAGTCCGTTGATGGAAGCTTATGTTGACGAAGTGAGAAAGCTAGAAGAGCACTTTGACGGCCTACAAATGGAGCATGTTCCAAGAGCTCACAACGCCATTGCTGATGGCCTGTCAAAATGCGCCGCGCTTAAGCTACCTGTGGAACCAGGAATCTTTGTGCTCAAGCTGACTCAACCGTCCGTAACACCATCAACTGGACAGAGCAAGAAAAGGAAGTTGATTTCTGGTGACTATTTGCCGGCAGAGCTTCCTCAAGCCGCCGCCAAGAAGGTCCCTAAGATCAACGTCGAAGGCGCTGAGGAGCAGTCTGCTCCGGCAAGCCCTAGGGTTTGTTCCGTTAAAGCAGAAGCTCCCGGCAAGCTTGTCGGGAAACGTCAAGCTCCGGCAGAGACACAGCTTCTCGCCGTAGAAGCGGATGTTCCCGCAGCAGCTGAGACCAACACCAAGAGCGCTGGGGAGCAAGATGCTCCGGCAAGCCCTAGGGTTTGTTCCGTTGAAGCAGAAGCTCCCGACAAGTTTTGCCCCGGCAAGCTTGTCCGGGAACGTCAAGCTCCGGCAGAGCCCCAGGTTCTTGCCGTAGAAGCGGATGTTCCTGCAGCAGCAGAGTTGCCTTTAGTCCTTGTTGTCGAGCCACAAGCTCCAACATGGGCGCAGCAGATTGTCCGTTTCCTTCAGACAGGAGAACTTCCCGAAGAGCAAGAAGAAGCGGAAAGAGTAGCCCGGCAGTCAAGTATGTACCAGTTTGTCGACAAGACACTGTACAGAAGAAGACTCAACGGTGTGAAATTGAAGTGTATTCACCGGGAAGACGGACAAAAGCTGTTGGCAGAGATACACGGAGGCATATGTGGTCACCACATTGGCGCAAGAGCACTTGTCGGCAAAGCTTTCCGGCAAGGTTTCTTCTGGCCAACAGCCCTCCAGGATGCAACTGCACAAGTAACCAAGTGTGAAGCGTGCCAGTTCCATTCCAAGAAGATACACCAGCCAGCTCAAGCTCTCCAGACGATCCCTTTATCCTGGCCATTTTTGGTCTGGGGGCTCGACATCCTCGGCCCCTTTCCCCGAGCTGTCGGGGGCTTTGAGTACTTGTACGTTGCAATCGACAAGTTCACAAAGTGGCCGGAAGTGGAACCAGTGAGGAAGGTGACCGCACAGTCAGCCGTCAAGTTCTTCAGGTCGATTGTTTGCCGCTTTGGGATCCCTAACAGGATAATCACCGACAACGGTACGCAATTCACGAGCCGCACCTTCATGCAATACGTCCAAGATCTTGGCGCCAAGGTCTGCTTCGCTTCTGTTGCTCACCCGAGAAGCAACGGTCAAGCGGAGAGGGAAAATGCTGAAGTGCTGCGCGGGCTCAAGACCAGAACTTTCGACAGGCTGCACAAGTGCGGAAGAAACTGGATCGAGGAGCTGCCGGTGGTTCTTTGGTCGATCAGGACGACGCCAAATCGAGCCACTGGACAGACACCTTTCGCTCTAGTCTATGGAGCAGAGGCAGTTACCCCCACGGAACTCGTATACGGGTCACCTCGAGTGCTCGCTTATGATGAGCTCGAGCAAGAGCGGCTGCGGCAAGATGACGCGCTGCTCCTTGAGGAAGACCGTCTTCAGGCTGCTGTGCGAGCTGCTCGCTACCAGCAAGCTTTGCGCCGCTACCATAGCCGCAAAGTTAACGCCAGAAGTCTCGAGGAAGGCGACCTTGTTCTTCGGCGCGTTCAGTCCGCCAAGAATTCCAACAAGTTGACGCCGAAGTGGGAAGGCCCTTACCGGGTGAAGCGAGTCACAAGGCCTGGCGCTGTCCGCCTTGAGACCAAAGATGGCGTACCAGTGAGCAACTCCTGGAACATCGAGCATCTTCGTAAGTTTTACCCATAAGGCGCGGTTGTCGGACCCTGTCCGGCAACCACCCTTTTGTACAAGTCTTGCCGCTGTTGCATGTAATCCTTTGTACAAAGCCAGGCGCAGACCCTGAGCACAAGTAAATGAAGCGTTGGCACCCCGGGGTTATAGCATGCATGCTAGGTCGAGTCTCGTCCTTGGTTAGGGTTGATAGTGCCTAACAGCGGCTAACCCCTAGCTTAGAGGTCGAGTGTCCGTCCCTTTGCTTCTCTTTCGTTCGCAGGGCTCGCATATCCTGGCCAGACCGCTTGAGGACGAAAAGGAGAAGAAGGGCGCGCTGGCACCTGGGCCCCGGCAAGCCAGTGTTGCTGGGGGCTGCGAGTACCAAGATTCATCCACGGCAAGCCAGAGTTGCCGGGGGCTGCGATATCAGATAAGTCTTTCGTCCCTCATCATGCATCCTCTTATGGACTGGGGAATGCGAAACCGCATTTCTTCCCGAAAACTGCCGTGCTCCCTCAACTCTAGGCCCTGGGCTCGTTCCCGGGGCCAAGTTTGGTCGTAGTCGCGGCAGCAAAGGGATGAAACGAGGAGGCCGCACCCACCTCATTCCCGCCTCCGTCAAAGGCGTGAGAAAGGTCGAGCGACGTGGGAAGGCGGCAGGGCCTGTTGCCGGGAGATGAAATGTCTGTCCGAGGGATACCAAGGATTTGCTCCTTGGCGTGGGTTCAACCCGCGAGACAAATAACCCGGCAAGAATCCCCTTTTCATTAAAAAACATCCCACTCAGGTATAGTCCATAGAGGATGAAAAACATGAAAGAGAGGATTACAAGTTTTAGATGCAGCTAAGGCCCGAAGGCTTACAAATTAAAAAGATAAGATGCCCGTAATCCCTTTCCTGTCCCTCTCTTCAGGAGGTAGGTCAAGGAGGCGAAAAGGGCAAAAGGGGCGCCTAGCTGAGCTACGGGTGCCAGAAGACACCAAGAGAACATCCCGGGGGCCGTCCGAAGGCTGGACGGTGATGGCGGCGCCGGAAGCGGGGCTCGAAGACGAGGCGGCAGGACGTCAGCACGCTGTCGAGGGCACCACGCCCTCGTACTCCGACTTGACGGCCTTGTCGCCAGCCCTCTTCCCCTTCCGCAGCCTCCCTACGCCAGCCGCCCAAGGAGACGACCCCGGGGAGTTCAAGGAGCCGGCGACACGGATGATGGGGTCACCGGTGCCGCACGAAGCGGCGCCCGACACCTAGTCGGACCCGCCATCCCGCCGCCCGCTACCCTCATCGTCGCTGTCGCTCTCCTCCTCGTCACTCTCGCTCGGGGGGGAGCCTTCACTATCGGAGGAGCTGTCCACGCAGCACTTCGCCCGAGTGCCGAAGCACCCGAAGACCTTGATGGAGAGGAGATCGCCCTCCATCAACTTAAAATGGAGGGTAAACCCCTCCGTCAGGCTATGGATACGGGCGAACGTCTTCCACCCTCAATCAAGATACATCACATTAGGGGCTAGGAATACAACGTGGACTCGCGTGCCGCTGATCCCACAGCCCCTCATGTGCAGTCTCAGTGTCTCAGGCGGGTCCAACTCCATCGCGCTCGCAAACGGAGCTGGAAGTCGAAGGCGACGACGAGGCGCCCGGCGCAGCCTGACAAAGAACTCGCAAGGATCTTCCCCTATATGGACCGCCGTGGGGAGAGGAACCGTCGGCGGAGGCGAAGCTGGCGCGCCGCCCCGTCCGCCTCTTCCCCGAGCGCCTCGACCTCGTCCTCGACCTCGTCCACGACCTCGCCCTCTCCCTCTTCCCCTTATGGCTGGCTCTGCCACCACGGGCGCGGGAGAGGGAGGGGTGCGCTGTCTGGCGGCGACCCTCGCCGCCACCGATGAAGGGCCAGGGTTCCCTTTATCCATGGCGAATGAGAGAAAGGGGAGCAGAAGCTGAAGAAAGGAGGAGATGAGAGAGTGCGGGCTTCTGTGCTCCCCTCCCGCTCTTTATAAAGGAGCGAGGTGGGGGCTCGGCCGCCCCGCTCAGTGAATCAAGGCACGGGAAGAGCAGGGAGTCGGGGCCGACCCGCTGCCTCTGCTCGCGACGGCCCAGTTTCCCGCTTCCACCGTCCGCGACCCCAAGCGCATGGGAGCCGCGTGGCGGGGATGCAGAACCGAGGCGACGGATGAGGCGGCCTCGCCCCACCCCGTGATCGCGGGGAGTGGACGCCTCGAAAACCGCGCACCGGCCCCGTCCAGTAAATGCACCACGCCCCCACGCCTACCTCCGTTTAGGGAGGAGGGCGTGAACCGTCCCCTTCATCATGGCCTGACGCATGCTCGCGGGGCTTAGCCCCGCGCACGCTGCCCACGTCACCCACGACGCCGCATTTGACACGTGCCGTTCTGGGCGTGCGCGGTGGATACGGAGTGAGATACGGCGTAACCTAGGCCGCGCGTGCCCGTGCCCTGTTTTGGGCCTGGCCCAACAGCGCTCGGCATCGTGTATGGCCCAGGCCCGGGGGCTCCTGTCGGTGTACTAGAGTAGGGGTACCCTAGTATCCTGAACTTGTGCACGGGCAGTCGCAGCATCCCGCGGCAAGGCTTGCCCGGTGACCGCCAAGATCCTCCGTGGTTCCTTTGGAGCCATTCAAGAACAAAGTACTCAAACCAAGGCCCCGGCAAGAGGGGCTGGCCGGGAAGGAAACAAAACCCCGGCAAGAGGAGCTTGCCGGGAAGGCCAACCAAGGCACACCAAGAAAACTTGCCGCGACGCGCCACGCGTCCCGGCAAGGCTCGGTGAGCGACAAGCTCCCGAACACGACAAGACAACGACCGCGGCAAGGCGCTTGCCGCGGCAAACCCCCACTTCGTGCCCGCGCTCCAGCACACCCGCCAACGTGTCGCTCTAGGACCCTCCCAAGCACACGTGGCAGGAGGCCGTGCAGCTAGGGGTGCGCGGTGGCAAGCAGGCGCTGACAAGATAACCATCGTGGCAAACGGTGGCGTCCCTAGCGGTCCCTTTCGGTACTGTTTAGGCGACACAGACGGGCAATTAATGCCCTTGTCCCCTGCCGCCAGGGTTAGGTATGATACACTATAACAGGTAGCTGTGCCTACCACAGCACCTTTCCATTTTTTCCCTTTGCCTCCGTTGCCACCTGTCGGTAACCCCTTGAGCATATAAAAGGAGGCCCGTGTGCAACGGGGGGGGGGGTGAGCCAGTTCAAACACTCACGCTCGGTCTTGCTAGCCGCTGGTGTGTACTGTAGCACTCCGCGCTCCCGAGCTAGAAATCAATACAAAACCACAAAGCAGGAGTAGGGTTTTACGCATCCGTGTGGCCCGAACCTGGGTAAATCGTTCGCGTGTTTCACCTTGATTTGCTCTTTGCACGATCTCCGCCCCCGCCGAACCGAAAGGGACCCGGCCCGCCGGTCCCATAGGTGCCCGTGGATCAGTACCCCGGCAGATTGACAACCCCTTTATCGCGTTGGTTGCAAGGTTCTTGATTGTTTGTGCAGGTACTAGGTGACTTGTGCGTTGTCTCCTACTGGATAGATGCCTTGGTTCTCAAAACTGAGGGAAATACTTACACTACTTTGCTGCATCACCCTTTCCTCTTCAAGGGAAAACCAACACATGCTCAAGAGGTAGCAGCCGCCCCCACCACGGGAGGGACCGCAGTGCATGCATCTCCCCCAGGGCTGGACGACCAAGTCGCTGCGCCCAGCAGAGACACTGGTCCTCAAGCGCCTTCGCCACGTCACCATGCCATCTAGATGGCCGCCCCGCAACAATGGGGGCGTGGTACTGTCGCCGTTGGCACCGTCAGGAGCCGAGCGATGGTGTGATATACATCATCTTCACCCATGCCAAGCACTGCTATAGAGGCCATGGCGCGGGCTCAGCTTCTGCTAAGGTTTCCGCCAGCGGCCGAGCAGATGGACGAATGGTGTGCCACCATCTAGAGTCTGCTCGGTTTCGCCGAGGCTGGGGTCTCGCAGTGAGCTAGCCCGCCGCGGCCTCCCCAAGCGACAACACTGGCTCATGCTACTAGTCGTACGGAAGGGGCCACCCCCACGGTGCAGTCCCCGCCACGGCAGCCAGCGCAAGCGCAGCAGAATCAAGAATCTAGACGCACGCGTTGTCATTGAGCGACGCTGCAACGACCACCATCAGATCAACTGGTGTGACGGTCCCGACGTCGATGAGCCTACGCTCGATATTGGCGGGTACGTACCTTTCGAGGTTGGGTGCCCTGCCTTTACTCGTGAGCTGCGACAAGTCCGTTGGCCGTCCGTTCACACGTTCAAGCCAGAGATACCCGAGAAATATGATGGGAGACTAAACCCGGCAGATTTTCTGAGCATCTACACCATCGCTGTTCAAGCTGACGGGGGAAGAGATGAGAAGGTGTTTGCTAACTACTTCCCTTTGGCTCTCAAGTCCAATGTGAGGTCTTGGCTAATGCACCTGCCGGAGAACTCTATTTTGTCGTGGGCTGACCTGTTGATACGTCTCCAACGTATCTACTTTTCCTAATGCTTTTCCTCTTCTTTTGGACTCTAATTTGCATGATTTGAATGAAACTAACCCCGGATTGACGTTGTTTTCAGCAGAACTACCATGGCATTGTTTTTGTGCAGAAATAAAAGTTCACGAAATGGAACAAAACTTTGTGAGGATTTTTTTATATCAATAAAGAGAATTTCTGGAGCCAAGATCCACCAGAGGGGGGAACCTGGGTGGGCACAACCCACCAGGGCGCCCCCCTGCTGGCATGCCCAGGTGGGTTGTCCCCACCTGGTGGCCCCGCAGACCTCAACCCTAATACTATAAAATCACATATTCACAGAAAAAATCAGGGAGAAAGAATTATCACGATCCACGAGATAGAGCCGCCGTCACCTCATGTTCTTCATCGGGAGGCCAGATCTGGAATCCGTTTGGGGATTCGGAGAGGGGGATCTTCGTTCTTCGTCATCACCAACCCTTCTCCATCGCCAATTCCATGATGCTCTCCACCGGGAGTGAGTAATTCCTTTGTAGGCGCGCTGGTCGGTGAGGAGTTGGATGAGATTCATCATGTAATCGAGTTGGTTTTGTTAGGGCATGATCCCTAGTATCGACTATGTTCTAAGATTGATGTTGCTATGACTTTGCCATGCTTAATGCTTGTCACTTTGGGCCCGGGTGCCATGATTTCAGATCTGGACCATTTTTGTTATCACCATTATATCCATGTTCTAGATCCGATCTTGCAAGTTATAGTCACCTACTACGTGTTATGATCCAGCAACCCTGGAGTGACAATAGTCGGGACCACTCCCAGTGATGACTGTAGTTTGAGGAGTTCATGTATTCACCGTGTGTTAATGCTTTGTTCCGGTTCTCTATTAAAAGGAGGCCTTAATATCCCTTAGTTTCCAATTGGACCCCGCTGCCATTGGAGGGTAGGACAAAAGATGTCATGCAAGTTCTTTCCATAAGCACGTATGACTATTTACGGAATACATGCCTACATTATATTGATGAACTGGAGCTAGTGTCGTATCACCCTAGGTTATGATTGTCTCATGATGAATATCATCCAACAAATTACCAATCCAATGCTTACGAATTTATCCTATATTGTTCTTGCTAAGTTACTATTGTTATCGTTACTGTTCAACTTGCTATAAAACTATTGTTATCATTGTTATCATTACCATTGCTGTTGCTACTATTATCAAAACTATCATATTACTTTGCTACTGATCACGTTGCTGTAGATAATTAATCTCCATGTGTGGTTGAATTGACAAATCAGCTGCTAATACCTTCAAATATTCTTTGGCTCTCCTTGTGTCGAATCTATAAATTTGGGTTGAATACTCTACCCTCGAAAACTGTTGCGATCCCCTATACTTGTGGGCTATCAAGACCTTTTTCTGGCGCCGTTGCCGGGGAGCATAGCTATATTTGTTGAGTCACTTGGGATTATTATCTATCTATCACTATGAAGAATCTGAAGGATGCTAAGACTAAGATTTATCCCTCTAAGACGAGGGGAGGTAAGGAACTGCCATCCAGTTCTACTTTAGATTCACCTTCTGTTATAAGTAAACTTGCAACACCACCACATGCTATTAATTCTGATATGTCGCAAGTTATTGATGAAGCTACTTCTGCTATGAATGATACTTATGATGATGCTAGTACCTTGCTTGATGATAATGATGTGCCACTTGGTGATTTTCTTGATGAACAAATTGCTAGAGTAAGATAACATGATGTTGTTGAATCTGATGATGAGCTTGAAACTGAAAATCTTGAAACACCTACTAGAATTAGCCCTCCTAGATATGAATTGCCAAAGGTACCGGAAGGTTATGTTATGAATGAAGAGACAACTAGAGACATTCTTACTTGTAAGGATAGAGATGATCTAGAGAAATTATTACGCAAGTATAAAGAAAAATCTCTGAATGCTACAATGCAATATGATCCTAAGTTTGCTACTTCACCTATCTTTATTAATGATAAGGATTATGAATTCTCTGTCGACCTAGAGTTAATTACTTTGGTTGAATCTGATCCTTTCCATGGTTATGAAACTGAAACTGTTGTGGCACATCTTACTAAGTTGAATGACATAGCCACCCTTTTTACTCATGATGAGAAGACTCGCCATTATTTTATTCTCAAATTAGTTCCGTTCTCATTAAAGGGTGATGCTAAAGCTTGGTATAATACTCTTGCTCCTGGTTGTGTGTGTAGTCCCCAGGATATGATCTATTACTTCTGTGAAAAATATTTCCCTGCTCATAAGAAACAAGCTGCCTTGCAGGAAATATTTAACTTTGTGCAAATTAAAGAAGAGAGTCTCCCACAAGCTTGGGGGAGGCTTTCTAGTTACTTAATGCTTTGCCTGATCATCCTCTTAAGAAAAATGAAATACTTGATATCTTCTATAATGGACTAACCGATGCTTCTAGGGATTTCCTACATAGTTGTGTTGGTTGTGTTTTTAGGGAACGGACTATTGGGCAAGCTGAAGAATTATTGAATAACATATGGAAAAATTATGATGATTGGAATGTTCCTGAACCACCTGCTAAACCCACTCCAAAGAAGAGGGGTATATTATATCTCAGTCCTGCAGATATGCAAGAGGCAAAGAAATCTATGAAGGAAAAAGGTATTAAAGGTGAGGATGTTAAAAACTTACCTCCTATTGAAGAAATACATGGGCTTGATACATCACAACCACCTAAGGTGGTAGAGGTAAATTCTCTAATGAAATTTAATGATAATGGTAATCCTCACAATATGCATCCTAGCCAATGCCTTTATGAGTTTGAAAACTACATTAGAAAACAAGATCACTTCAATGCAAATGTTATGAAACAATTGAAATACAATTCTGATATGATTGCTCGCTTGAATGACTTGTTATTTAGAATCTCAAATGATGTTAGAGGTGTTGGAAAACATGCTTCTATGGTTCAAACCCAGTTAGAACAAATTGCTAAATCTCAAAGAGAGTTGCTAGATGAAATGAACAATAACATACATGACTTTGCTGTTAGAGTAGCAACTAGAGGAGGTAAAATGACTCAGGAACCACTTTATCCTGAGGGACATCCAAAAAGAAACAACACCTCTGCACCTAGTCCTTCTAAAAAGAAAAAAGAAGAAGAAAAATGATAGGACTTTGCATGCCTCTGGTGAACCTGAAGTAGAAAAACCTCCTGATAATGAAGTCTCTATCTCTGATGCTGAAACTCAACCTGTTAGTGAACACTCACCTTCTGATAATGAAAAAGATAATGATGAGGTTCATGAAAATACTCAAACAAATAGTAATGAACCATACAATGATGTTGAGATAGAACCACCAGTTGATCTTGATAACCCACAACCTAAGAATAAAAGGTATGATAAAAGTCACTTTGTGGCTAGAAAAAATGGTAAAGAAAGAGAACCGTGGGTTCAAAAACCTATGCCCTTTCCACCTAAGTCAACTAAAAAGAAAGATGATGAAGATTTTGGACGCTTTGCTGAAATGCTAAGGCCAGTCTTTTTTTGTACTCGCTTGACTGATATCTTGAAAATGCCTCCTTATGCAAACTATATGAAAGACATCATGACCAACAAGAGAAAAATACCGGAAGCTAAAATCTCCATCATGCTAGATAATTACACTTCTGAAGATGGAGTACCTAAAAAACTTGGAGATCCGGGGATACCAACTATACCTTGCTCCATCAAAAAGAACTATGTGAAAACTGCTTTATGTGATTTAGGAGCTGGTGTTAGTGTTATGCCTTTCTCTTTATATAAAAGACTTGATTTGAATAAACTCACACCTATTGAAATTGAAGGAAATATGCCCTGGAGGCAATAATAAAGTTATTATTTATTTCCTCATATCATGATAAATGTTTATTATTCATGCTAGAATTGTATTAACCAGAAACTTAGTACATGTGTGAATACATAGACAAACATATCTATTGAGACGACGCCTTATGAACTGTGGTTTGGCAAGAAACCAAAGTTGTCGTTTCTTAAAGTTTGGGGCTGCGATGCTTATGTGAAAAAGCTTCGACCTGATAAGCTCGAACCCAAATCGAAGATATGTGTCTTCATAGGATACCCAAAGGAAACTGTTGGGTACACCTTCTATCACAGATCCGAAAGCAAGACATTCGTTGCTAAGAATGGATCCTTTCTAGAGGAGTTTCTCTCGAAAGAAGTGAGTGGGAGGAAAGTAGAACTTGGTGAGGTAACTGTACCTGCTCCCTTATTGGAAAGTAGTTCATCACAGAAACTGGTTCCTATGACACCTACACCAATTAGTGAGGAAGCTAATGATGATGATCATGAAACTTCAGATCAAGTTACTACCGAACCTCGTTGGTCAACCAGAGTAAGATCCGCACCAGAGTTGTCATGGAATTTTCACGACAGATGCCCTAGCGAAAGGACTTAGTCGTAGGGCCATCGCAACTAGGAAGCTTAAAGGGGTTAATCGGGACAAAGGACACGAGAGGTTTATACTGGTTTGGCCCCTTACGGTGAAGGTAAGGCCTAGTCCAGTTGATGTTGTATTGCTAGGTTTCGATGACCAAGGAGTGAATCCGCTAGCTTGGCTATCGATCTCTTGTTTCTTGTTCTAAGCCGCCACCGGGTCATCCCCTTATATACACGGGTTGACGGCTGGCGGCCTATAGAGTCCCGGCCGGCTCATAAAACGTGTCCGGCTCGGTGACTTCTTTTATATGCCTTTCTTTACAAGTCTTTCTTTACATACGCCGGTTTACAATATTGGGCCTTAAGCCACCTCTGGGCTTAGGCCTTCTACAAGTCTTAATAAACTATCACCTTGAATATTACTGGGCTTCTTTTGTAACCCACCATTGGGGTTGACCCGGCCCCTCCTGGGCGGGTCATACCTGGTAGCTATATCCCCAACATTAGGCCCCAGGTGACTTGAACTTTGTTTTTGTCAATCTTCAATACTTAGACGAAATCCATCTTCCTCTATCTAAAAAAACTCTGTAACCCACCATGACGTCATCTTCTGAAAATATGGAAGCCTGCTCTGACGTCATCTTAAACGAATCTTTTATCTTTTAATGTCTTCCGAGAATCGAGGCGTCCGTTTAGCTGGATAATCATTATTTTGGTCTTCCTCAATTTTCGCGCCCGCCTGTTCACTTATCCCCTTATAAATAGGCTTGGTCGGTCCTTCTTCTTTCTTCTTCTTCCTTCCATATTCTCGCTACCTCTCTGCTTCTCGAGCTCCGCCGCTGCCGTAGCACTCACCGTTGCCCTCAACATCGGCCGCTGCATCACCCTGAGCTCGTCCAGAGAAACGTGGCGACTCTTTGTAGTACATCTGCATTTCATAAGATCCTTCTTTTTCACACACTTAGATCTGTATTAGGGTTGCGAGCTCATCGGTGTTCTTCACTGTTCATCACGGATCTTCTTGTAGTTCTTCCTCCGCAGCCTCTTCTGATCCAAAAAGGAACACATAACTCATGCGGTAGTTGTTTTGTGTCCATTTTTTGACACCAGTAGATCCCATTTTCCTATACAAATGCCTCATTATAACTCACGAACTCACTCGTGCTAGATTTTTAGGTCTAGAATATTTTCTTTTCGGAACGGCCATTTGATCCAAAATAATAATGACAACTTGGTAAACTTGTTTGTGCCAACACTTAGCCATTTTCTGTTTCTAGCATCCTTTGAATATCTTTAGTCATGGCGGCTTATGACTCCGGCTTTCCTTTATATGTCATTAGCCCTTATTTAAGCCGCCACGATTCATCTGTATCATGATCATGAACCTGTAACTTCATCAAGTAAATTGAACCGGCAAATTACTTTCTTTTCAGCTTCCCCTTTTTCATCATGCCGTCAAAAGCACCGACAGTCTGCAACTGGGTCCCCTCCACAGTAAATGAGGATAACTTGAAAGAGTTTGTCACCATTGGATTTTTGCCAAAGAAAAAAGTTATGTCTTATTGTGCTCCTGACCCGGACGAGGAACGGCCTAATCCCAAAGACGGTGAAGTTATTGTTTTCACTGACCACATGAATCGGGGTTTTTCTCCACCCGGCTCAAAGTTCTTCAGAGATGTTCTTCATTTTTTCAAACTTCACCCTCAAGACCTTGGACCCAATTCCATATCCAACATCTGCAATTTTCAAGTTCTCTGTGAGGTGTATCTTCAAGAAGAGCCAACTATGGAACTCTTCAGAGAGTACTTTTATCTGAACCGCCAGAATGAGTGTACCAATGGCCCTAGATTGGAACTCGGTGGAATCTCAATCCAGCACCGACAAGGCGCCGTCTTTCCCTTAATAGTCTTACCGAGTCATCCCAAAGATTGGAATCAGACTTGGTTCTATTGCGAAGATACGTCTCCAGCCAATGAAAACCCACTGTCGGATTATCGCGCGGAGCGTCTGGATTCCAAGTTTGTGCTCCCTAATAAACTTACTGCTGCTGAACGCAAGAAGATTATTCCATCTATTAAAAGGATTAATGCCTTATTGGGGAATGGCTTAACCGGAGTTGACTTGATCCGTTGCTGGATCTAGTGGCGGGTCATCCCTCTAAGCCACCGATCCAAATTGATGTATGAGTATGCCGGAGGCCCAGATGATTCTCTACGTCACAGCTCTGTACAACTAACTAAAGAAGACATTGTTGGAATGTCAACCATCCTTGTGAACGGAAAATATGAGGACTGCAGTAAGGTTGGGTTAAACCCCTTCTGCAAACTTAACCCGACACCAGAAGTAAAAAACCCTGACCTCTTTCTCTTTTTGTGTTTTCCTTAGTAGTTTAAATACTTGCATGACCTTTTATCCTGTTTATTTGTTTACAGGCCAAATCCGACTTCTGGAAGGCCAAGTATGACCATGAAGCTGCTAAGAAGGCTAGAGCCGCTGCCATAGCCGCCAGGAAGATGACCTGGAGGTCCAAGAAGAAAAGGAGCACTGCTTCAGACCTGTTAAAGCTTGACGATGATACTGAGTCGGAGGTAGCCCTTGACTGCCTTGGCCAGTTTTTTAATAACCTTATTGACACTGACTATTGCCAGGATGACACGGGGGCCAGCCAGGCCATAGAAGAAGAGGTAACTATTTCCTCCGACTCAACCCATTTGCCAAGACAGAAACTTTGACTGGTAACCCGGAAAGTAAGGTTTTCGCACCCTTTGGCTTATTTGGACCCTCATTTTGTTTTGAAAAAGCAGCAACATGAGAGCCGCCGTCAAGCCTGGAATAATGACGACGATGAACCGCCTTCCGTTTTACAACAAACTCCTCGAAAACGCCTGAATGAGGTTTCTTTCATCTTCATCTTTTGCTTTCATTAATGAATCTATTCCCTTGCCTCACTGACTTTATTATACCTTTTACAGGAGGTTTCTCGCTCTTCTGGCGACTCATCTCAGACTCAGTTTCCGGCTTTCAAAACTGCTCCTGGGTAAGGAAAATCAGCTTTCCTTTGTATCTTTAAAAACTGCATTCTTACACTAACTGTCTCATAAAACTTTTCTTAGCGGCCAAGCCAAATCCAAGAAGGCCAAGGTGATTAAGCCGTCAGAAGACCCGAAGGTTCCTGCACGTGAGTTGGCCATGCCAACTCCTTCCTCTGAGACTGAAGCACCTGAAGACCAACTGTTCATACTCAATTGGATCCTCCTGAGTTGTCAGCCGATGAGATCACCCTTAATCCGACTATCACTGAACCATCTAGTTCAGCTAACCCGCCAACAACTTCTGATACTGACGTGTTGATCACTAGTAGTCGATTTATTGAACCGGGGACCCCCACTATGTTAGCCCAGCACACTGCTAAGCAAGAAGCCTTGGAGAAGCAGAAAGTGCGTTTTGATATCTCTCACTACATTCATCTGAATGCTAGTGACATACTGTCCGGTTATCTCAGTCATGTTCATTCCAGCCGTGAGTCGGAAATTGAGATGGTTAAACAATTGCAGCTAAAATATGAGGTATGTTCTCCGGTTCGCTTATACTCTGTCAGCCCCCAAGTCTTCAGATGATGAACCTGAATGATCTGTACACTTTATGATATAGGTTGATACTTTGTCTCTAAGCTTTTTGAAAGTCCAACAAAGTAGCGTAAACTTCACCTGTAGTCCCCAAGGGCCGGCTCAATATATCATAAATGAACCGGTACTTAACTTCATAATTGTCTTCTACTAGTCCCAATAAGTATTGCAATCCGGCTTAATCTTGAGAAACTTTCTAAATATCATGCATTAGCCCCCAAGTGCCAAGTGTTGTTACTTTGTAAAACACTTGGGACCTGAAACATATAAGAATCATAAAAAATTGCTTTGGCAGACATTAGCCCCCAAGTGTCAAGTGGTATTGCGGTGCATAGTACTTGAGACTTGAACCTTATAACTTTTAGTTTTAAGCCTTAACACACATGTGTATGTTTTGTAGAACGCCCTATCTGAATTGGGCTCCCAATTAACTGATGCAAAGACCCGGCTGACGGATCAAGAGGCAGAAATCAAGACTGCTGACTCTAAACTCCAATTGAGTCTTTTTGAGACAGAAAAATTGAAGACCAGCTTAACTGCAAAGAAGAAATCCTAGGCTGAAGAAAAGACGTTGCTGATACAACATGCTGAAACAGCTGAGGTGGCTCTTGAGGAGGTTACCACAGAGCTCACTAGCTTAAAGAACCGGGTGTCTCAAATGGTCTCCGCCATCTTTGGTAAGTCATCTGTATTAATCACTTATACCTTCTTTTGATCCGGAATATAAACCGCCTGCTGAGCCTTTGTTTAAAAAACACTCACAGGTCCACGAAGCAAAAATCTGAGCCAAGACAGTGTCACCAAATTGAAGGCGGTTTATACCTTGGTGGAGCAATTGTATACTGGCGCTCAACGAGCACTTGCCACCATCTCCCCTGCCAACAAAGGACTCAATCGGTTGAGCGATGTCTTGAAGAAGTTATCAATCTTACCCGCTAGGATTCAAGAGGTCAAATGATCCTATGCCAGAGCCGGAGCCCTGACTGCCCTGAGCCGCTCCAAAGCCTGGGTGTCAGATCTAGACCCGGCGGATGTAGCTAAGGGGTACCCTACCGTGAAGGAAGACGGGACTCTATTTGAGCAAGATGACTTCATTGCCTGTGTGAGGGGAGTTCGGCCTCAAGCTACTATTCTTGGAGATGAGACCAACATCGATAAATCAGCTGGGTTTTGATATGGGGAGTAAAAAGATGGCGACTCCCTCTTATAAAGTGACGGTTCTTATCCTGCCGGTTCGTCAACACACTTTTGCCCCAGAAATTGACCCGGCCGGCCTAATTGACGATGAGGTTGAGTTCATTGCTCTGAACGGCTTTGACTGGTCCAATCCCAGCTTCCAACCAGTGGAGGGAGGTGAGCTGGCCAGGGAGGAGTCATAAGCATCTGAACAATCTAGTTTTTAGCTTAACACCTGCTTAAGAGAGAAAACAGGCTAACCTTTTGGGCTCTCAATGCCTTGTAATAGGTTAGTTTGAAAACTACATATTTTGCCTATGCCATCGTGCATAGGATGTTGCATATGACCGTTTGCCCGTGATGTCAATATATGCATTATATCCGTGGTCGCATCTGCAGTGTTTGAATCTGTTCTTGTATGCAAAAGATAAAACTGTCCTGGCGGTTGATCGCTGGATGGGTCAAAAATACCTGATACATAACTATGAAATCATCATAGTGCAAAAAAACAGGACTGTTGGTTTTCATGATCCAATCTTTTTTGAGAAGTCAATGCTTCCATATACCTGATGACTATCATGCCTTGGAGGACTATTGTCAAATAGTCAAGTTGGCTTAAATAAAAACCATACTGATAATTTAGATTTAAGACAATAAAACCAGTAAGACAAAATAGCATATTTAAAACAACATAAATTTGGGGGTTTCTGATTCGAATACGATCAGTAAACCGGACCAAAGGGGTTAAGCTAAGATTCGAATATGATCATATAGCCCCTAGTGGCTTTGGCGTTGCGCCGATCAATAGGGTACCGACAGCTATGTTCTCTTGGTTCGAATACGACCTATGTTTGAACAGGAAGCCCCCAAATGACCTTGAGAGGTTTTTAACGACCCTGATTCAAATATGATCCAAGTCGGACCCAAATGGGGTTAAGCTATGATTCGGATACGATCAAGAAGCCCCCTAGTGAGTTTGGCTTTGAGCCGATCAAGAGGGTTATGATAGCTATGTTCTCTTTGGTTCGGATACGACCTATGTTTGAACAGGAAGCCCCCAAGTGATCATGAGGTTTACAGCTAGATTCGAATGCGATCATAAGCAGGACCAAAAAGGTTAAGCTAGATTCAGATATGATCAGCTCCATAATGGTCATTTAAATAATGAAAATAGTAAAGATATATGATCTTTGAAGAGGAAAAAGATATAGGTCCTACTTTATAACTTATCATAATATATACAACATCAAAGTATGTACATGACGAGAGCCGGTAGCTCAGTTGTAGTATGGCCGAAGCTGAGCAATGTTCCATGGCCGGCGGGTCTCCTCCTCCGACTTACGTGAATCTTTGTGCTCTCGAACATCAATGAGGTAATATGACCCGTTGTTTAAATTCTTGCTGACCACAAAGGGTCCTTCCCAAGGCGGGGATAGTTTGTGTGCATCCGACAGATCCTGGATGAGCCGGAGCACCAGGTCACCTTCTTGAAAGGTCCTGGACTTAACCCGGCGGCTGTGATAATGGCACAGGTCCTGTTGATAAATTGTTGATCGAGCCATCGCCAAGTCTCTCTCCTCATCTAACAAGTCAAGTGCATCCTGTCAGGCTTGTTCATTATTAGCTTCAACATAAGCCGCCACGCGAGGCGAGTCATGATGGATGTCACTAGGCAGCACCGCTTCCGCTCCATAAACCTGTAGACATGTTAGGAGTGGTGTTGATACTCCACAGTACTGAGGGTAATTCCTCTACCCAACAACCCTCGTCCATTCTAAGGGAACCATAAGCCGGGGCTTGGGACCTTTTAAGATCTCCTGATTTGCTCTCTCAGCCTGACCATTAGATTGAGGGTGAGCTACGGAAGAAACATCAAGCCGGATGTGCTCACGTTGACAAAACTAATCCATGGCACCTTGGGACAAATTAGTGCCATTGTCAGTGATAATGCTGTGTGGAAAACCAAAGCGAAAAATCACCTTTTTCATGAACTGAACCGCTGTGGCTGCATCACACTTACTCACTGGCTCTGCCTCAACCCATTTTGTGAATTTGTCAACTGCCACTAAAAAGACCTTGGACCTTTTGAAAGGTCCAACCATGTCAAGCCCCCAAACTGCAAAAGGCCAAGTGATTTGAATCATCTACAACTCTTGAGCCGGCACATGTGCTCGTCGTGCAAATTTTTGACATCCATTACACCTACTGACCAGATCCTCTCCATCAGCGTGAGCCGTTAACCAGTAAAAACCATGACGAAAAGCTTTGGCCACAAGAGACTTTGACCCAGCATGATGACCACAATCCCCTTCATGGATCTCACGAAGTATTTCTTGACCTTCTTCAGGAGAAACATAATGCTGAAACGCTCTAGTGACGTTGCGATGATACAACTCTCCGTCAGAAATCGTCATTGACTTGGACCGCCGGGTTATCTGTCAGGCCACGGTCTCGTCCTCTGGCAACTCGCCCCGGGTCATGTAAGCCAGGAACGGTACTGTCCAATCTGGAATAACAGGAATAGCCGCCACTAACTGTGCCTCTGGGTCAGGACTGGCCAAATCTTCCTCTGTAGGCAACTTAACAGACGGGTTATGTAAAACATCCAAAAAGGTGTTAGGTGGTATCGGCTTACGCTGAGACCCCAACCGGCTTAAGGCATCGGCCGCTTCGTTCTTTCTGCGGTCAATGTGTTCCACTTGATAACCCTTAAAATGCCCCGCAACAGCGTCGACCTTGCGGTGATAAGCCGCCATGAGAGGATCCTTGGAATCCCACTTGCCTGACACCTGTTGAGCCACCAAATCCGAATCGCCAAGGCACCGGACCCGGCTTAGACTCATCTCTTTATCCATTCGAAGACCACGGAGCAAGGCTTCATATTATGCTGCGTTGTTAGTACAAGGAAACATCAATCGCAACACATAACAAAACTTGTCCCCTCGAGGAGAAGTTAAAACAACTCCAGCCCCCGGGACTTCCAACTGTCTGGACCCATCAAAATGAATCATCCAATATGTGTTGTCTGGTTTCTCCTCTGGCATATGCAACTCTGTCCAGTCGTTAATGAAGTCAACCAACGCTTGAGATTTGATCGCAGTACGTGGCATATACTTCAAACCATGAGACCCAAGTTCAATAGCCCACTTGGCGACTTGTCCTGTGGCTTCTCTATTTTGAATGATGTCTCCTAGAGGAGCAGAGGTAACCACAGTGATTGGGTGACCCTGAAAGTAATATTTGAGCTTCTGACTTGCCATGAACACCCCGTAAACGAGCTTTTGCCAATGTGGATATCTTTGTTTAGATTCAATGAGCACCTCACTGACGTAGTAAACCGGACATTGGACCAGATGTTCCTTACCAGCCTCCTTGTGCTCCACAACAATGGCCACACTGACAGCACGTGAGTTAGCAGCTACATATAACAACAACGCCTCTTTCTCAACCGGAGCAGCAAGAACCGGTGGCTCAGCGAGCTGTTTCTTCAGATCCTCAAAAGCAGAGTTAGCAGCGTCACTCCAGACAAAGTCATCCGCCTTTTTCATCATTTGATACAAAGGCATCGCCTTCTCTCCTAACCGGCTTAAGGCAGCAACGCGACCCGCCAAACGCTAAACATCATTGATGCACAACGGTTTGGCCAGAGATGTAATTGCCTTAATTTTCTCCGGATTAGCCTCAATACCTTTGTTAGACACCAAAAAAACCCAAAAGTTTGCCAGCTAGGACTCCAAAAACACATTTGGCCGGGTTAAGCATCATCTTGTAGACCCGGAGGTTATCAAAAGTCTCCTTCAGATCAGTTACCAAGGTTTCCTTCTCTCTGGATTTCACCAATATGTCATCCACATAAGCATGAACGTTACGCCCAATCTGATTGTGAAGACAATTCTGTACACACCGTTGATAAGTCGCCTTGGCACTTTTCAGTCCAAAAGGCATAGACACATAGCAGAAGGCTCCAAACAGAGTGATGAAAGTCGTCTTCTACTGGTCCTTAACTGCCATCTTGATCTGATGATAACCTGAATATGCATCCAAAAAAACTCAAACGCTCGCAACCCGCCGTAGCATCAATGATCTGATCAATACGAGGGAGAGCAAAAGGATCGGCCGGACAAGCCTTGTTCAAATCGGTGTAATCCACACACATACGCTAGGTGCCATTCTTCTTGAGTACAAGCACCGGGTTACCCAACCACCCTGGGTGAAAAACTTCAACAATGAACCCGGCCGCCAAGAGCCGGGCCACCACTTCTCCAATGGCCTTGCGCCTTTCCTCGTTAAATCGTCGAAGAAACTGTTTGACCGGCTTGAACTTCGAATCAATATTAAGAGTGTGCTCAGCGAGTTCTCTCGGGACACCCGGCATGTCAGAAGGTTTCCATGCAAAGATGTCCCGGTTCTCACGGATGAACTCGATGAGCGTGCTTTCCTATTTTGGATCCAAATTGGCACTGATGATGAACTGTTTGGATGAGTCGCCAAGCACAAAATCAACCATCTTGGTGTCATCCGCTGACTTGAATTTCAACACCGGTTCATGCTCGTAGTTGGCTTCTTCAAAGATGTCATGTCTGCCGGGTCAACATTATCTTTATAAAACTTTAACTCCTCTGTCGCACAAGAAGATTCAGCATAAGCGACATCGCCTTCTTCACATTCCAGGGCTATTTTCCGGCTTCCATGTACTGTGATGGTACCTTTATAACCTGGCATCTTGAGCTGCAGATACACATAACACGGTCGAGCCATGAACTTGGCATAAGCCGGTCGTCCAAACAGAGCATGATATGGACTTTTGATCTTAACCACCTCAAAAGTTAACTTCTCAGCCCGGGAATCATATTCATCCCCAAAGGCTACTTCCAGTTCAATCTTACCAACTGGGTATGCCGACTTACCAGGCACAACACCATGAAAAATAGTGTTGGATTGTTTAAGACTCTTATCAGTCAACCCCATCCGACGAAACGTCTCATAATAGAGGATGTTGATGCTACTGCCTCCGTCCATGAGCACCTTAGTGAACTTATATCCACCAACCTGAGGTGCCACCACCAAGGCCAAGTGACCCGGCTTATCAACCCGGGGAGGGTGATCTTCTCTACTCCACACAATAGGTTGTTCTGACCACCTCAAATAATGTGGAATCGTCGGCTCAACAGCATTGACAGCCCTCTTATGAAGCTTCTGGTCCCTCTTGCATAGACTAGTGGTAAATACGTAGTACTGCCCACTATTCAATTGTTTTGGGTTACTCTGATACCCAGACTGTTGCTGTTGTTGCTGTTAATTACTTTGGTCGGGTTGCTGATTATAGCACCCTAGTTACCCGGATGGCCCTGACCGTCAAAACCGCCTCCACCTAAACCGGCGCCCAGGCCATGAAAGCCGCCTCCACTTGAACCGCCGCCAGTTCCATGGCTACCATCAGACATGTTGGAATTTTTAAATGCGTTCATGATCGTACAGTCCTTCCACAGATGGGTAGCTGGCTTCTCCCGGGTGTCGTGTCTTGGATAAGGTTCATTCAGTAGTTGCTCGAGGGTGGGACCTGACCCACCTGACCGAGGAGGTGGCCTACCCTTGCGCCGTTGGTTGTTGCCCCGTGCATTGGTGTTAGCCACAAATTCGTCATCCTTACGTTTATTACCTCCTTGATTCGCCGGGTTATGCTGATGACCCTTGTCGTTGCCGTTCTTCTTTCCCCTCCCTGTCTTTTCTTCATCCGACGCGGGATCCTTAGTACTGTCAGAATCAGTATATTTGACCAGGGCTGCCATCAACTGGCCCATGTCATTACGATCGCGCTTGAGCCGCCCCAGCTTCTGTTTCAGAGGTTCAAAACGGCATTTTTTTCTCCAACATTAAGACCGCAAAGCCGGCATCCATCTTATCAGATGAATGTATTATCTCCTTGACTCGGCGCACCCAATGGGTCATGGACTCACCTTCCTCTTGCTTACAATTAGTCAGGTCCACGATTGACATAGGTTGTTTACATGTGTCCTTGAAGTTCTGAATGAACCGGGCTTTTAACTCCGCCCATGAGCTGATAGAATTGGGGGCAACCCTTTCAACCAAGTGCGAGCTCTTCCATCCAACATCATAGTGAAATACTTAGCCATTGTCGCATCGCTGACCTCCAATAGCTCCCTCGCCATCTCGTAACTTTCAATCCATGCCCCAGGCTGCAAGTCGGCCGTGTAATTAGGCACCTTACGAGGCCCTTTAAAGTCCTTTGGCAAGCGCTCATTACGTAGAGCCGGCACCAGGCAAGGGACACCTCCTGTTCTTGTGGCCACTCTTGCCTCAATAGAGGTTGCGGATAAACCGGAAAACCTTGATGAGCCGCCGGCTCAGCTGCCAGTTGAACCGCCCGCTCAGCCTCTTGACGGATTCCCTCCTGATCCGCCAAGTTAAGGGCTCCACCCTGTGTCGGCTCATGCCTGCGCGGTTGGTGCCGGCGTTGAGCATCGCTCGACATAGCGGCTGAGTCCATATGCCTGCTATACCTCAGGCTCCGGCTTGGGCGAGGGGTTGAATGGATTCTGTCTCGACTGTAAGAGTACGCATCCTGCTGCGCTAGAGCTGTCTCAAGAAGTTCACTCACCCTTCGTGTTTCAATTGCTGTTGGAGAGTCGCCTTCCATCGGGAGAGCCGCAAAACGAGCCGACGCAGTGATGAGATTCTCCAAAGTGTTAGAAAAGTGAACCGGTGGTATTGGTGTGTAATGAGGCGGAGCAGTATTCATACGGGGTGGCTCCCTGGCCCGCGGTTGAACCGGCGGCCCAGCTCCGGGTGTCATGATCCGGTTCGCCTCCAGCGGGTTACTTGGACCAGCCCCGGGTGTGTGGAAGAGATTCCTAGGGTTGTAAGTCAGAGGCAGACGAGACTGAGTTTTCTGGTGCCTTCTCCTCATGACCTCGTTTGACGCGTTCAGATCCACCGAGAGCCGGAAAGTCTCCGCTTGAAGCTGCTGAGCACGAGCATCCAAAGCCACCCGCTCCACGGCCATCCTGACCTCTTCTGCTGCTAAGTTTTCCTTGGCCTGTGCCATCTCTTCGCGTAGTTGTGCCACCTCCACGTCATGCTAAGCTTTATCCGCCGGCTCCACTACAGCAGTCAATAGAGCCATTAACTTATCCATGAGGTCCATTAGCAGCTGAGCCGAGGGGCGCGCGGGGTCTCCTGACCTGGCTGCGGCCGACCCGGTGGTTATTGCTGCCGCAGCCGTAGAGTTCTGCCCGGGTTGAGTGCCATCCATGAAAACTTCGGCTCGATTCGGCGGCTCAGAGAGGTCCGGAATACTGCTGCCATCGGAACAGCCCCTAAGCACGACATCTTGTAGCTGATACAAAGAATCTGTCTCACATGGGGAAGACTCTCTGTCAGAACAGATGGCCATCTCACCGCCATCCACTGATCCTTCAGAGAACTCACCTCCATGGATGCAACCCATGAAGGCATGCCTTACGGCAGGTTGAGCCTGGGCGGATCACGCGCGCTGAGCCATCTCGATGAGGTTGGTGCAGACGTCTGGCTCAGGGCCCGACTCGCCGATCCGGCCGATGAAGACATGGATTCTGCCAAAGGGGACCCGGTACCCGTACTCAATTAAGCCAGCCTCGGGGCCCCAGCCTTCGTCATTGATGTAGAGCTTGCTGCGACGACTCATGGTAATCCGGCCCACAGCGTATCCCTTGAGCACTTCGAAGTTGCCCTTCAAGAGCTCAAATCCACCATGCGTTGGCCCCACGGTGGGCGCCAATTATCATGGAATTGTCACGGAAGATGTCCTAGCAAAAGGACTTAGTCATAGGGCCATCGCAACTAGGAAGCTTAATGGGGTTAATCGGGACAAAGGACATGAGAGGTTTATACTGGTTCGGCCCCTTACGGTGAAGGTAAGGCCTAGTCCAATTGATGTTGTATTGCTAGGTCTCAATGACCAAGGAGCGAATCCGCTAGCTTGGTTATCGATCTCTTCTTTCTTGTTCTAAGCCGCCGCCGGGTCGTCCCCTTATATACACGGGTTGACGCCTGGTGGCCTACAGAGTCCCGGCCGGCTCATAAAACGTGTCCGGCTCGGTGACTTCTTTTTTATGCCTTTCTTTACAAGTCTTTCTTTACATACGGCGGTTTACAATATTGGGCCTTAAGCCGCCTCTGGGCTTAGGCCTTCTACAAGTCTTAGTAAACTATCACCTTGAATATTACTGGGCTTCTTTTGTAACCCACCATTGGGGTTGACCCGGCCCCTCCTGGGCGGGTCATACCTGGTAGCTATATCCCCAATAAGAGTGGTACGGTAATCCTGTTCTGGAGGTCATGTTACTAGACCATGATGAACCTACGAACTATGAGGAAGCGATGATGAGCCCAGATTCCGCAAAATGGCTTGAGGCCATGAAATCTGAGATGGGATCCATGTATGAGAACAAAGTGTGGACTTTGGTTGACTTTCCTGTTGATCGGCAAGCCATCGAAAATAAATGGATCTTCAAGAAGAAGACAGACGCTGACGGTAATGTTACTGTCTACAAAGCTCGACTTGTTGCGAAAGGTTTTCGACAAGTTCAAGGAGTTGACTACGATGAGACCTTCTCACCCATAGCGATGCTTAAGTCCGTCCGAATCATGTTAGCAATTGCCGCATTTTATTATTATGAAATTTGGCAAATGGATATAAAGACTGCATTCCCAAATGGATTTCTGGAAGAAGAGTTCTATATGATGCAACCTAAAGGTTTTATCGATCCAAAGGGTACTAACAAAGTGTGCAAGCTCCAGCGATCCATTTATGGACTGGTGCAAGCCTCTCAGAGTTCGAATAAGCATTTTGATAGTGTGATCAAAGCATATGGTTTTATACAGACTTTTGGAGAAGCCTGTATTTACAAGAAAGTGAGTGGGAGCTCTGTAGCATTTCTAATATTATATGTGGATGACACATTGTTGATTGGAAATGATATAGAATTTCTGGATAGCATAAAAGGATACTTGAATAAGAGTTTTTCAATGAAAGACCTCGGTGAAGCTGCTTACATATTGGGCATCAAGATCTATAGAGATAGAAAAAGACGCTTAATTGGACTTTCACAAAGTACATACCTCAACAAAGTTTTGAAGAAGTTCAAAATGGATCAGGCAAAGAAAGGGTACTTGCCTATGTTACAAGGTGTGAAGTTGAGTAAGACACAATGCCCGACCACTGCAAAAGATAGAGAGAAAATGAAAGATGTTCCCCATGCTTCAGCCATAGGCTCTATCATGTATGCAATGATGTGTACCAGAGTTGATGTGTGCCTTGCTATTAGTTTAGAAGGGAGGTACCAAAGTAATCCAGGAGTGGATCACTGGACAGCGGTCAAGAACATCCTGAAATACCTGAAAAGGACTAGGGATATGTTTCTCATTTATGGAGGAGACAAAGAGCTCATCGTAAATGGTTACATTAATGCAAGCTTTGACACTGATCCGGACGATTCTAAATCGCAAACCGGATACGTGTTTATATTGAACAGTGGAGCTGTCAGTTGGAGCAGTTCTAAACAAAGCATCATGGCGGGATCTACGTGTGAAGCGGAGTACATTGCTGCTTCGGAAGCAGCAAATGAAGGAGTTCATATCTGAACTAGGTGTCATACCTAGTGCATCGGGTCCAATGAAAATCTTTTGTGACAATATTGGTGCAATTGCCTTGGCAAAGGAATCCAGATTTCACAAGAGAACCAAGCACATCAAGAGACGCTTCAACTCCATCCGGGATCAAGTCCAGGTGGGAGACATAGAGATTTGCAAGATACATACGGATCTGAATGTTGCAGACCCGTTGACTAAGCCTCTTCAATGAGCAAACCATGATCAGCACCAAGGCTCCATGGGTGTTAGAATCATTACAGTGTAATCAAGATTATTGACTCTAGTGCAAGTGGGAGACTGAAGGAAATATGCCCTAGAGGCAATAATAAAGTTATTATTTATTTCCTCATATCATGATAAATGTTTATTATTCATGCTAGAATTGTATTAACCGGAAACTTAGTACATGTGTGAATACATAGACAAAACAGAGTGTCACTAGTATGCCTCTACTTGACTAGCTCGTTAATTAAAGATGGTTATGTTTCCTAACCATAGACATGAGTTGTCATTTGATTAACGGGATCACATCATTAGGAGAATGATGTGATTGACTTGACCCATTCTGTTATCTTAGCACTTGATCATTTAGTATGTTGCTATTGCTTTCTTCATGACCTATATATGTTCCCATGACTATGAGATTATGCAACTCCTGTTTACCGGAGGAACACTTTGTGTGCTACCGAACGTCACAACGTAAATGGGTGATGATAAAGGTGCTCTACAGGTGTCTCCAAAGGTATTTGTTGAGTTGGTGTATATCGAGATTAGGATTTGTCACTTCGATTGTCGGAGAGGTATCTCTGGGCCCACTCAGTAATACACATCACTATAAGCCTTGCAAGCATTGCAACTAATGAGTTAGTTGAGGAATGATGTATTATGGAACGAGTAAAGAGACTTTCCGGTAACGAGGAGATACCGACGACTGAATCTCGGGAAAGTAACATACCGATGACAAAGGGAACAACGTATGTTGTTATGCGGTTTGACCGATAAAGATCTTCATAGAATATGTGGGAGCCAATATGAGCATCCAGGTTCCACTATTGGTTATTGACCGGAGACGTGTCGCGGTCATGTCTACATAGTTCTCGAACCCGTAGGGTCCGCACGCTTAAAGTTCGGTGACGATCGGTAATATGAGTTTTTGTGTTTTGATGTACCAATGGTAGTTCGGAGTCCCGGATATGATCATGGACATGACGAGGAGTCTCGAAATGGCCGAGACGTAAAGATCGATATATTCGGACACCGGAAGTGTTACGGGTGGTTTCGGAGAAATCTGGAGTGCCGGTGGGTTTCCGGAACCCCCCGGGAAAAATAATGGGCCTGATGGGCCTTAGTGGAGAGAGAGAGAGAGGCTGGCCTAGGGCAGGCCGCACGCCCCTCCCCCTCTGGTCCGGATTGGACTAGGAGAGGGGGGGCGGCGCCCCCCTTTCCTTCTCCCTCTCCCCCTTCCTTTCCCCCTCCTAGTAGGAGTAGGAAAGAGGGGAGTCCTACTCCTACTAGGAGGAGGACTCCTCCTCCTGGTGCGCCATAGAGGGCCGGCCGGCCTCCCCCTTGCTCCTTTATATACGGGGGCAGGGGCACCTCTAGACACACAAGTTGATCATTGATCCCTTAGCCGTGTGCGGTGCCCCCTCCACCATAATCCACCTCGATCATATTATAGCGGTGCTTAGGAGAAGCCCTGCGTCGGTAGCAACATCATCACCGTCGCGCTAACGGAACTCTCCCATGAAGCTCTACTGGATCGGAGTTCGTGGGATGTCATCGAGCTGAACGTGTGCTGAAATCGGAGGTGTCGTACGTTCGGTACTTGGATCGGTCGGATCGTGAAGACGTACGACTACATCAACTACGTCCTCATAACGCTTCCGCTTACGGTCTACGAGGGTACGTGGACAACACTGTCCCCTCTCATTGCTACGCATCACCATGATCTTGCGTGTGCGTAGGAATTTTTTTGAAATTACTACGTTCCCCAACAGTGGAATCCGAGCCAGGTTTATGCGTAGATGTTATATGCATGAGTAGAACACAAGTGAGTTGTGGGCGATACAAGTCATACTGCTTACCAGCATGTCATACTTTGGTTCGGTGGTATTCTTGGATGAAGCGGCCCGGGCCGACATTACGCATACGCTTACGCGAGACTGGTTCTACCGACGTGCTTTGCACACAAGAGGCTGGCAGGTGTCAGTTTCTCCAACTTTAGTTGAACCGAGTGTGGCTACGCCCGGTCCTTGTGAAGGTTAAAACAGCACTAACTTGACGAACTACCGTTGTGGTTTTGATGCATAGGTAAGAACGGTTCTTGCTCAGCCCGTAGTAGCCACGTAAAACTTGCAACAACAAAGTAGAGGACGTCTAACTTGTTTTTCAGGGCATGTTGTGATGTGGTATGCTCAAGACATGATGCTATATTTATTGTATGTGATGACCATGTTCTGTAACGGAGTTGTCGGCAACTGGCAGGAGCCATATGGTTGTCGCTTTATTGTATGCAATGCAATCGCCCTGTAATTGCTTTACTTTATCACTAAGCGGTAGCGATAGTCGTAGAAGCAATAGTTGGCGAGACGACAACGATGCTACGATGGAGATCAAGGTGTCGCCGCGGTGATGATGGTGATCATGACGGTGCTTCAGAGATGGAGATCACAAGCACAAGATGATGATGGCCATATCATATCACTTATATTGATTGCATGTGATGTTTATCCTTTATGCATCTTATTTTGCTTTGATTGACGGTAGCATTATAAGATGATCTCTCACTAAATTTCGAGGTAAGATTGTTTTCCCTGAGTATGCACCGTTGCCAAAGTTCGTCGTGCCGAGACACCACGTGATGATTGGGTGTGATAAGCTCAACGTTCATCTACAATGGGTGCAAGCCAATTTTGCACACGCAGAATACTCGGGTTAAACTTGACGAGCCTAGCATATGCAGATATGGCCTCGGAACACTGACACCGAAAGGTCGAGTGTGAATCATATAGTAGATATGATCAACATAGTGATGTTCACCATTGAAAACTACTCCATTTCACGTGATGATCGGTTATGGTTTAGTTGATTTGGATCACGTGATCACTTAGATGATTAGAGGGATGTCTATCTAAGTGGGAGTTCTTAAGTAATATGATTAATTGAACTTAAATTTATCATGAACTTAGTACGTGATAGTATTTTGCTTGTCTATATTGTTGTAGATAGATGGCCCGTGCTATTGTTCCGTTGAATTTTAATGCGTTCCTTGAGAAAGCTAAGTTGAACGATGGGTAGCAATTACACGGACTGGGTCCGTAACTTGAGGATTATCCTCATTGCTGCACAGAAGAATTACGTCCTGGAAGCACCGCTAGGTGCCAACCCTGCTGCAGGAGCAACACTAGATGTTATGAACGTCTGGCAGAGCAAAGCTGATGACTACTCGATAGTTCAGTGTGCCATGCTTTACGACTTAGAACCGGGACTTCAACGACATTTTGAACGTCATGGAGCATATGAGATGTTCCAGGAGTTGAAGTTAATATTTCAAGCAAATGCCCGGTTTGAGAGATATGAAGTCTCCAATAAGTTCTACAGCTGCAAGATGGAGGAGAATAGTTCTGTCAGTGAGCATATACTCAGAATGTCTGGGTATAACAATCACTTGATTCAACTGGGAGTTAATCCTCTGGATGATAGTGTCATTGACAGAATTCTTCAATCACTGCCACCAAGCTACAAGAGCTCTGTGATGAACTATAATATGCAAGGGATGGATAAGACAATTCCCGAGCTCTTCGTAATGCTAAAGGCTGCGGAGGTAGAAATCAAGAAGGAGCATCAAGTTTTGATGGTCAACAAGACCACCAGTTTCAAGAAAAAGGGCAAAGGGAAGAAGAAGGGGAACTTCAAGAAGAACAGCAAACAAGTTGCTGCTCAAGAGAAGAAACCCAAGTCTGGACCTAAGCCTGAGACTGAGTGCTTCTACTGCAAGAAGACTGGTCACTGGAAATGGAACTGCCCCAAGTATTTGGCGGATAAGAAGGATGGCAAGGTGAACAAAGGTATATGTGATATACATGTTATTGATGTGTACCTTACTAGAGCTCGTAGTAGCACCTGTGTTGGGGATATAGCTATCAGTTATGACCCGCCCAGGAGGGGCCAGGTCAGCCCCAATGGCGGGTTACACAAGAAGCCCGGTAAATATTAAGATGATAGTTTATCAAATCTTATAGAAGGCCCAAAGGCCTAGGGGCGACTTAAGGCCCAATATTGCAAACCGCCGTATGTAAGGAAAGACTTGTAAAGAAAGGCATGTAAAGGAAGTCACCGAGCCGGACACGATTATGAGCCGGCCGGGACTCTGTAGGCCACCAGGCGTCAACCCGTGTATATAAGGGGATGACCCGGTGGCGGCTTAGGGCAAGAAACAAGAGATCAATAACCAAGCCGGCGAGTTAAGCCTCTTGGTGATTGAAACCCCAGCAATACCAACACAACTAGACATACGCTTTTACCTTCATTGTAAGGGGCCGAACTAGTATAAAACCTCTCGTGTCCTTTGTCCTGATTAACCCCTTTAAGCTTCCTAGTTGCGATGGCCCTACGACTAAGTTCTTTCGCTAGGACATCTGTCGTGACAATTCCACGACAGTTGGCGCCCACCGTGGGGCCAGCACACGGTGGATTTGAGTTCTTGAAGGGCAACTTCGAAGGGCTCAAGGGATACGCTGTGGGCCGGATGACCAAGAGTTGTCGCGGCAAGCTCTACATCAATGACGAAGACTGGGGCCCCGAGGCCGGCTCAATTCAATACGGGTACCGGGTCCCCTTCAGCGGAATTCACGTCTTCATCGGCCGGATCGGCGGGTCAGGCCCTCAGCCGGACGTCCACACCAACCTCGTCGAAACGGCTCGGCGCGTGAGGACCGCCCGTGTTCAATCTGTCGTGAAGCATGCCTTCGTAGGCTACGTCCACGGCGGAGAATACTCTGAAGGATCGGTGGAGGGTGGTGAGACAGCCGTCTGTTCTGACACTACATCATCAACGGGCGAGACGGGCTCTTTATACCAGCTGCAGGATGGCATGCTCGGGGTCTGTTCCGATGGCAGCAGTATTCCGGACCCCCTTGAGCCACCGAATTGGGCCAGAGTCTTCATGGCAGGGACACAACCCAGGCAAAACTCCACAGCAGCAGCGGCAACAGCTACCGGGTCGGCCACAGCCGGGTCAGGAGACCCCGCACGCTCCCGGCTCAGATTCTAATGGACCTCATGGATAAACTGACGACTATGTTGATTGCCGCGGTAGAGCCGGCGGATAAATCCCAGCATGACGCAGAGGTGGCACGCGTACGTGAAGAGATGGTGCAAGCTAAAGAAAATCTAGCTGCAGAGGAAGTCAGGATGGCAGCGGAGTGGGCGGCTTTGGACGTTCGTGCTCAACAGCTTCAAGCTGAGACCTTTCGGCTCTCGGTGGATCTGAATGCGTCAAACGAGGTCATGAAGAGAAGGCATCAGAAAACTCAGTCATGTCTACCTCTGATGCTCGGTCCTAGGAACCTTTTTCATACGCCCGGAGTTGGGGGAAGCAACCCGCCGGAGGCAAACCGGATCGCGACACCCGGCGCGCCAGTCCAACCGCATGCCATGGAACCACCTCGTGTAATTACCACTCCACCTCATTACGTACCAATGCCGCCGGGTCACTTCTCCAATCCCTTGGAAAACCTCATTGCAGCATCGGCTCGTTTGGCGGCTCTCCTGATGGAAGGTGACTCACCGGCGGCAGTCAAAACGCGAAGGGTGAGAGAACTTCTTCAAACAGCTCTGGCACAGCAAGATGCATACTCCTATAGTCGAGACAGGATCCATTCAACTCCTCGCCCGAGCCAGAGCCCAAGCTACAGTAGGCATATGGATTCAGCTGGCATGTCAAGCAATGCTCAACGCCGCAACCGGCCGCACAGGTATGAGCCGGTGCAGGCTGGAGCCATTAACTTGGCGGATCAGGAGAGGATCCGACAAGAGGCGGAGCGAGCGGTTCAGCTGGCAGCAGAGCAGGCGGCTCATCAGACCTTTCCGGCTTATCCAGCAACCTCAGTTGAGGCAGGGGTGGCCACAAGAACCAGAGGTGTCCCTTGCCTGGTGCTGGCCATACGTAATGAGCGTTTGCCAAAAGACTTCAAGGGGCCCTGTAAGGTGCCTAATTACACGGCCGACTTACCGCCTGGGGCTTGGATTGAGAGTTATGAGATGGCTATGGAGTTGTTGGAGGTCAGCGACGCGGCAATGGCCAAGTATTTCACTATGATGTTGGATGGAATAGCTCGTACTTGGTTGAAGGGGTTGCCACCCAATTCTATTGGCTCATGGGCGGAGTTGAAGGCCCGGTTCATCCAGAACTTCAAAGACACGTGTAAGCAGCCTATGTCGATTGTGGACCTGACTAATTGTAAGCAAGAGGACGGTGAGTCTACAACCCATTGGGTCCCCCGGGTCAAGGAGATAATACATTTGTCTGATAAGATGGATGCCAGCTCAGCAGTCTTGATGTTGGAGAAAAATTGCCATTTTGAACCTCTGAAGCAGAAGTTGGGGCGGCTCAAGTGTGACTGCAATGACATGGGCCAGTTGATGGCGGCTCTCGTCAAGTATGCTGATTCTGATAGTACCAAAGACCCGGTGTCTGGCAAAGAAAAGACAGCAAAGGGAAAGAAGAACGGCAACGGCAAGGGTCACCAGCATAACCCGGCAAATCAAGGAGGTAATAAATGTAAGGCTGGTGAGTTTGTAGCTAACACCAACGCACAGGGAGGAAATCAACGGCGCAAGGGCAGGCAACCCCCTCGGTCGGGCGGGTCAGGTCCCACCCTTGAGCAACTATTGAATGAGCCTTATCCAAGGCACGGCACCCGGGACAAGCCAGCCACCCACCTGTGGAAGGATTGTACAATCATGAAGGCGTTTAAAAATTCAAACGCGTTTGATGGAGGTCACGACCTAGGTGGCGGTTCAGGTGGAGGCGGTTTCCATGGCCCGGGTGCCGGTTCAGGTGGAGGAGGATTTCACGGTCAGGGCCATCCTGGTAACCAAGGAGGATATAATCCGCAACCCGACCAAGGTAATTAGCAGCAACAGTCCGGATATCAGAGCAACCCAAAACAGCTGAGTAGTGGGCAATACCATGTGTTCACCACTAGTTTATGTAAGAGGGACCAGAAGCTTCACAAGAGGGTCGTCAATGCCGTTGAGCCGGCGATTCCATGTTACTTATGTTGGTCAGAGAAGCCTACTGTGTGGAGCAGAGAGGATCACCCACCCCGGGTTGATAATCCGGGTCACTTGGCCTTGGTAGTGGCGCCTCAGGTTGGTGGATATAAATTCACTAAGGTACTCATGGATGGAGGCAGCAGCATCAACATCCTCTACTATGAGACGTTCCGCCAGATGGGGTTGACTGATAAGAGTCTTAAACAATCCAACACTGTTTTTCACGGTGTGGTACCTGGCAAGTTGGCATACCCAGTTGGTAAGATTGAACTAGAAGTAGCCTTTGGAGATGAGTATGACTCCAGAGCAGAAAAATTAACCTTTGAGGTGGTTAAGATCAAAAGCCCATATCATGCTCTGTTTGGACGGCCGGCTTATGCCAAGTTCATGGCTCGGCCGTGTTATGTATATTTGCAGCTCAAGATGCCGGGTTATAAAGGCACCATTACAGTACATGGGAGCCGGAAAATAGCATTGGAGTGTGAAGAAGGTGATGCTGCCTATGCTGAGTCTGTTTGTGCAACAGAGGAGTTAAAGTTTTACAAGGGTCACGTTGACCCGGCAGACATGACGTCGTTAAAGAAACCAACAACAGAGCATGAGCCGGTGTTGAAGTTCAAATCAGCTGATGACACTAAGATGGTTGACTTTGTGCCTGGCGACTCATCCAAGCAGTTCATCATCAGTGCAAACTTGGATCCAAAATAGGAAAGCGCGCTCATCGAGTTCATCCATGAGAACCGGGATATATTTGCATGGAAACCTTCTGACATGTCGGGTGACCCGAGGGAACTCGCTGAGCACACTCTCAATGTTGATCCTAAGTTTAAACCTGTTAGACAGTTTCTCTGACGGTTCAATGAAGAAAGGCGCAAGGCCATTGGAGAAGAGGTGGCCCAGCTCTTGGCGGCCGGGTTCATTGTAGAAGTCTTTCACCCAGAGTGGTTAGCCTACCCGGTGCTTGTACTCAAAAAGAACGGCACCTGGTGTATGTGTGTGGATTACACCGATTTAAACAAGGCTTGTCCGGCTGACCCTTTGTCCCTCCCCCGTATTGATCAGATCATCGATGCTAGCGGGTTGCGCACGTTTGATTTTTCTTCGATTCTTATTCAGGTTATCATCAGATTAAAATGGCAGTCAAGGATCAGGAGAAGACGGCTTTTATCACTCCTTTTGGAGCTTTCTGCTATGTGTCTATGCCTTTTGGGCTTAAGAGTGCCCAGGCGACTTACCAACAGTGTGTACAGAATTGTCTTCATGATCAGATTGGGCGTAATGTTCATGCTTATGTGGATGATATAGTGGTAAAATTCAGGAAAGAGGAAACCTTGGTCGCAGATCTGAAAGAGACCTTCGATAATCTCTGGGTCTACAAAATGATGCTTAATCCGGCTAAGTGTGTTTCTGGAGTCCCAGCTGACAAGCTCTTGGGTTTTTTGGTGTCCAACATAGGTATTGAAGCTAACCCAGAGAAAATCAAGGCAATTACATCATTGGCCAAACCAACATGCATCAATGACGTTCAACGGCTGGCGGGTCGTGTTGCTGCTTTGAGCCGGTTCATAAGCCGGTTAGGGGAGAAGGTGATGCCTTTGTATCAGAGGATGAAGAAAACAGATGATTTTGTTTGGAGTGATGTTGCAAACTCTGCTTTTGAAGATCTGAAGACACAGCTTGTTGAGCCGCCGGTCCTTGCTGCTCCAGTTGAGAAAGAGCCGCTGTTGTTATACGTAGCCGCCAACTCATGAGTTGTTAGTGTGGTGATTGTGGTGGAGCGCAAGGAGGTTGGCAAGGAGCATCCGGTTCAACGGCCGGTTTACTATGTCAGTGAGGTGTTAATTGAATCCAAACAACGATATCCACATTGGCAGAAGCTCGTATATGGGGTGTTCATGGCGAGCCAGAAGCTTAAACATTATTTTCAGGGTCACCCAATCACTGTGGTTAGCTCAGCTCCTTTGGGAGACACCATTCAAAACAGAGAAGCCACTGGACGAGTCGCCAAGTGGGCCATTGAGCTTGGGTCTCATGGGTTGAAGTATGTACCATGTACTGCGATCAAGTCTCAAGCACTGGTTGATTTTACTAATGACTGGACAGAGATGCAGATGCCGGAAGAGAAACCAGACAACACATATTGGACTATTCACTGTGATGGGTCCAGACAACTGGAAGGGTCGGGAGCTGGAGTTGTTTTAACCTCCCCTCGAGGTGACAAATTTTTTTTATGTGTTGCGGCCGATGTTTCCTTGCACTAACAACGTGGCGGAATATGAAGCCTTGCTCCATGGTCTCCGAGTGGCCAAAGAGATGAGCTTGGGCCAGGTCCGGTGTCTTGGCGACTCAGATTTAGTGGCTCAACAAGTATCAGGCAAGTGGGATTCCAAAGATCCTCTCATGGCGGCTTATCGCCGTGAAGTTGATGCTGTTGCAGGGCATTTTAAAGGTTATCAGGTGGAGCACATTGACCGTAGGAAGAACGAAGCGGCTGATGCTTTAAGCCGGTTGGGATCTCAGCGTAAGCCGGTGCCACCTAACACCTTTTTGGATGTTTTGCATAACCTGTCTGTCAAGTTACCCACGGAAAAAGATCTAGCCGTTCCTGACCCGGAGGCGCAGTTGGTCGCGGCTCTTCATGTCATCCCAGATTGGACAGTGTCGTTCTTGGCTTACATGACCCGGGGAGAGTTGCCAGCGGATGAGACCCTGGCTCGACAGATAACCCGGTGGTCTAAGTCAATGACGATTTTTGATGGAGAACTATACCATCGCAACATCTCTGGAGCGTTTCAGCGATGTGTTTCCCCTGAAGAAGGCCAAGAAATACTTCGTGGGATCCATGCAGGCGATTGTGGTCATCACGCCGGGTCAAAATCTCTGGTGGCCAAGGCTTTTCGTCATGGATTTTACTGATTGACGGCTCACACTGATGCAGAGGATCTGGTCAGCAGATGTGATGGATGTCAAAAGTTCGCACGACGAGCACATGTGCCGGCTCAAGAGCTCCGGATGATTCCAATCACTTAGCTGTTTGCGGTCTGGGGGCTTGACATGGTGGGACCTTTTAAAAGGTCTAAGGATAAAAAGACACATCTTTTAGTGGCAGTTGATAAATTCACAAAGTGGGTTGAGGCAGAGCCGGTGAGTAAGTGTGATGCAGCCACGGCGGTTCAGTTCATGAAAAAGGTGATCTTCCGTTTTGGTTTTCCACACAACATTATCACTGACAATGGCACTAATCTATCCCAATGGGCTATGGAGGAGTTTTGTCAATGGGAGCATATTCGGCTTGATGTTTCTTCCGTAGCTCATCCTCAATCTAATGGTCAAGCTGAGAGAGCAAATCAGGAAATTTTAAAAGGTCTCAAGCCCCGGCTTATGGTTCCCTTACAGCGAACGCCGGGTTGTTGGGTACAGGAATTACCCTCGGTGCTGTGGAGTATCAAGACCACACCTAACAGGTCTACAGGTTACACACCTTTCTTCATAGTGTATGGAGCAGAAGCAGTGTTGCCTAGTGACATCGGTCATGACTCGCCCCGTGTGGCGGCTTATGTTGAAGCTAATAATGAACAAGCCAGACAGGATGCACTCGACTTGTTAGATGAAGAAAGAGACTTAGCAGCGGCTCGATCAACAATTTATCAACAGGACCTGCGCTGTTACCACAGCCATCGGGTTAAGTCCAGGACTTTTCAGGAAGGCGACCTGGTGCTCCGGCTCATCCAGGATCTGTCAGACACACACAAGGTATCCCCACCTTGGGAAGGACCCTTTGTGGTCAGCAATAACTTAAACAACGGGTCATATTACCTCATTGACATTCGAGAGCACAAAGACTCACGTAAGTCGGAGGAGGAGACCCGCCGGCCGTGGAACATTGCTCAACTTCGGCCATACTACACCTGAGCCACCGGCTCTCATCATGTACATATTTTAACATTGTATATACCATGATAAGTAATAAAGCAAGACCATCGGTCTCTTTTCTTTTCAAAAGATTACGCATCTTTGTTATTTCTTATTTTCAAATGACTATTAAGGAGCTGATCATATTTGAATCAAGTCTAACCTTTTTTGGTCCGGCTTATGATCGTATCCGAATCTAGCTGCAACTATCATGGTCACTTGGGGGCTTCTTGTTCAAACATAGGTCATATTCGAACCAAAGAGAACATAGATGTCATAACCCTCTTGATCGGCTCAAGGCCAAACTCACTAGGGGGCTTCTTGATCGTATCCGAATCATAGCTTAACCCCTTTTGGGTCCGACTTGGATCGTATTCGAATCAGGGTCGTTAAAAATCTCTCAAGGTCATTTGGGGGCTTCCTGTTCAAACATAGGTCGTATTCGAACCAAAGAGAACATAGATGTCGGTACCCTCTTGATCGGTGCAACGCCAAAGCCACTGGGGGCTATATGGTCATATTCGAACCTTAGCTTAACCCCTTTGGTCCGGTTTACTGATCATATTCGAATCAGAAACCCCCAACCTTTAAATACAAGGTTAAATTGTACTTATTACCTGTTATTTGCCTTTTAGTTTTTTGTTGTCTCAATTTCACAAATAATTAGCATGATCTTCTTCGCCGGCTGGACTATTTGACAACAAAGCCACCAAGTATGATGATCATTAAGTATTCAGAAGCATTGACTTCTCAAAAAGATTGAGTTATCAACTTCATTACCCGGGTTATTTAAACCGGTGGTCTAAGGATCAAAGGTACAAGTATGGTTATTGTTTGTACGCAATTGCCTGCTGCATTAACCAAAGGGTTAGTTTCAGCCTTGTTCTCTTTTGATATTTGTTTTATGTTTTCTATTACGGTAAACATATTGGCTATAAGCCGGGTGTTTTAACCCGTTCGGCTTTAAGCTGCCAAGCCAGTTTTTTCTCTTGTATTTACAGGAACAGAGCTGAAGTATTACAGGGACAACCATAAATATGATGCATATATTGACATCAGGAAACACAGAATCACATAGAAATGTTTTATGCGCGATGGCATAAGCAAAGCATGCAGTGTTTTCACAGCTAAACTACTACAAGGCTTTTATAAGCCCATGAAGATGGTTATTGCTCCTCCCTCGCCGGTTCACCGCCCTCTGTTGACTGGAAGCTGGGTTTTGACCAGTCAAAACCATTAACGGCGACAAATTCTGCTTCTTCGTCAATCAGGCCGGCCGGGTCAACTTCCGGGGCAAATGTATTTTCACGAACAGGCGGGATTAAATCTGTCACCTTGTACAAGGGAGTTGACATCTTCTTATTTTCAACATGAAAACCCGGCTGATACTTGTCAATGTTAGTTTCGTCTCCAAGAATAGTCGCCTGAGGTCGGACTCCGCAAACGCAAGCCATGAAGTCATCCTGCTCAAAGGGGGATCCGTCTTCCTTCACGGTGGGATATCCTCTGGCCACGTCCGCTGGGTCTAGATCTGGCACCCAAGCCTTGGAGCGGCTCAGGGCAGTCAAAGCTCCGGCTCTCGCACAGGAGCGCTTCACTTCTTGAAACCTGGCGGGTAGGATTGACAGTTTCTTCAAGACATCGCTGAGCCGGTTGGGTCCTTGATTGGCAGGAGAGATGGCAGAAAGTGCCCGTTGTGCGCCAATATACAGTTGCTCCACTAAGGTATACACTGCCTTCAGTTTAATCACATGATCGTGGCTCAGATTCTTGCTTCGTGGGCCTGCACATATTTTAAAAACAAAGTCAGCTGGCGGCTTATCTTCCAGATCAGTAAAAAGTACACAAGATCAAAAACAGACGGCGTACCAAAGATGGCGGCCACCATTTGAGACACCCGGCCCTTTAAACCGTTCAGCTCTGTTGAAACCTCTTCAAGGGCTGCTTCGGCCTTCTCGGCGTGTTGTGTCAGAAGCGTTTTTTCCTCTGCCCAGGTTTTCTTCTTGGCAGTGAAGCTGGTCTTTAAATTTTCCGTCTCAGAGAGACTTATTTGCAATTTGGAGTTAGCAGACTTGATTTCTGCCTCCTGACCCGCTAGCTGGGTCTTCGCATCAGTCAATTGTGAGCTCAGTTCAGATAAGGCATTCTGCAAAAAACATACCCAGACGAGTCAAGATTTCGCTTAAGTTTCAAAAATCAAGATTCAAGTCTCAAGTACTTTACAAAAACCACTTGACACTTGAGGGTTAATGTATGCCAAAACAATTTCTTATGACTATAAAGACATACTTTAAGTCCCAAGTACTTTACAAAGTAACAACACTTGGCACTTGGGGGCTAATGTATGCTATTCAGCAAGTTTCTCAAGGTTAAGCCGGATTATGAAGTTCTTTGAAGTACGGTACAAGACAATTTAAAGTACCGGCTCATTTATGATCAAAATGAACCAGCCCTTGGGGACTACAGGTAAAGCTTTGTTCTATTTTATTGAACTCAAGAAAAGTTTCAAAGGTAAAAGTCTTGGCCTATATTATCAAGTCGACAGATCATTCCGGTTCTCTCATAATCTGAAGGCTTGGGGCTGGCAGAATATAGATAAGCCGGAAGAACATACCTCGTATTTCAGCTGCAACTGTTTGACCATTTCGATCTCTGAGTCGCGACTGGAGTGCACATGGCTGAGATAGCCGGATAAAATATCATTGGCATTTAGATGATCATAATGTGCAACGTCAAAGCACACTTTCTGCCTCTCCAATGCCTCTTGTTTTGCCGTGTGGCGAGCCAGCATGGTTGGATTCCCGGTTCAACAAAACGGCTCCCGGTGATCAAAACGTCTTGTGCATACGGTGATGGCGGGTTGGCCGACCTCGATGGACCAGTTGTGGAAGGGTTAATGGTGGTATCATCAACTGACGGCTCAGGAGGATTTGCTTCCGCATTGACAGGCGGGTCTTCTGGAGTTTCAATTGCTGGAGGAGAAGGTGGCCTCGCCGGTTCAGGTGCAAGGATTAGCAGGTCTTCCACCGGTTTAATCACCTTGGCCTTCTTAGACTTAGCTTGGCCACTAAGTGAAATATTATTGGACTGTCAGTATAAAGAGACAATTTGAGAAACACGGAAGACAAATTATTTTTCCTTACCTAGGGGCAGTCTTGAAGGCCGGAAATTGGGTTTGAGACGAGTCGCCAAACGAGCGAGACACCTCCTGCAAAGATAAAACAAAGTAAGTAATGCAAGGGAGGAGATCCATTAACAGAAAATCAAAGACAAAGAAATAAACCTCATTCTGGCGTTTTTGAGGAGTTTATTGAAGAACAACAGTCGATTCATCTTCGTTCTAGGCTTGACAGCGGCTCTCATGTTGCTTCTTTTTCAAAAGAAAGTGAGGGTCCAGATAAGCCATAGGGTGTGAAAACCTTACTTTCCGGGTTACGACTCGAAGTTTTTGTCTTGGCAAATGGGCTGAGTCGGAGGAAATAGTTGCCTCTTTTTCCAGGGCCTGACTGGCCCCAGTGTCATTCTGGTAATGATCAGTGTTAATAAGATTATTAAAAAATTGGCCAAGGGAGTCAAGGGCTACCTCCGAATTAGAAGTATCGTCAAGCTTCATCCAATCTTCAGCAGTGCTCTTCTTCTTCTTTTTCGACCTCCGGGTCATTTTCTTGGCATTTATGGCGGCGGCTCTTGCTTTCTTGGCAGCTTCATGATCATATTTAACTTTCCAGAAATCAGATCTGGCCTGCAGACAGGTAAAAACAAGATGAAAGGTCAGACAAGTATTAAACAATACGGCTGGGGAAAATACAAAGGAGGGAGATCAGAGTGTCCTTACTTCTAGCACCGGGTTAAGCTTGCAGAAGGGGTTTAACCCGACGATACTGCGGTCTTCGTATTTTCCGTTCACCAGAAGGGTTGACATTGAAACAATATCTTCTTCTGTTAGTTGAACGGAGCTATGACAAAGAGAGTCATCTGGGCCTCCACCATACTCGTACATCAGTTTTGACCGACGACATAGAGGGATAACCCGCCATGAGATCCAGCAGCGGGTCAGATCAACTCCGGTTAAGCCGTTTCCTAACAAGGCATTAATCCTCTTTATTGATGGGATGAGCTTCTTGCGTTCGACAGCAGTAAGCTTGTCAGGGAGCGCGAACTTGGAATCAAGACGTTCGGGGCGATAACCCGGCAGTGGCTTCTCGTTTGCTGGTGAAATGTCTTGACAATAGAACCAAGTCTGGTTCTAGTCTTTTGGATGACTCGACAAGACTATGAGGGGGAAGACAGCGCCCTGCCGGTGCTGAATTGAGATGCCTCCAAGCTCCAAGCTAAGGCCGTTGGTGCACTCATTCTGCCGGTTCAGATAAAAATATTCTCTAAACAGCTCCACGGTCGGCTCTTCTTGAAGATACACCTCACAGAGCACTTGGAAGTTACATATGTTAGAAATGGAATTGGGCCCGATATCTTGAGGGTGGAGTTTGAAAAAGTGGAGGACCTCTCTGAAGAACTTTGAGCCGGGCGGTGAGAAGCCACGGTTCATATGGTCAGTAAAAACAATCACTTCGCCATCCCTTGGATTGGGCCATTCTTCGTCCGGGTTAGGGGCACGGTAAGACATGACGTCTTTTCCTGGCAAAAATGCTATGGTGAAAAACTCCTTCAAACGTTCCTCGGTTACGGTTGAGGGAACCCAGTTGCAGATGGTTGGCGCTTTGGACGGCATGATGTTCAACAACGAACTAAAAGAAAGGCAACATGCCCGTTCAATTCAATGGTGAAATTAACAGTTAAATGATGATAATACAGGTAAGTAATGGCGGCTTAGTTAAGGGCTAATGTCATATAAGGAAAAGTAAGCCGGCACAGTAAGCCACCATGACTACAGATATTTGAGAAAAGCAAATTCAGCTAAGTGTTGAGACAAACAAGTTTCCTAACTACTTGGTATTATTCCAGATCAAATGGCTATTCAAAATGGGAAAAATTATAGACCTAAAAAAAGTTTAGCGCAGATGAGTCTGTGAGTTCTAATGAGATCTTTGAACCAGAGAAAGGGATTTGTGGGCATCAAGAGTAGGCACAAAAACACTACCGCACAAGCATATATATCTTTTTGGATCAAGAAAAGGCCTGCGATGGAAGAACTACGAAGAACTGCGATGAACTATGAAGAACACGAAGAAGTCTGGAAACCCTAATGCGGATCTGAGAAGTGAAAAGGAGAACACTTACAACCATGGATCTTCTGTGGAGGTCGCCGCCGTTCTCTGGACCGATTCGGGTTGAAGCAGCGGCCAAGGTCGACGGAGACGGAGGAGAAGCGCGACGGCGGTGAGGCTCGAGCAGCAGGAGGGTTGCGAGAGGAAGAAGACAGAGAGAGAGAGAGAAGAATGAGGAAGGCCGAGGCGTGCCTATTTATAAGGAAAAATGTGAACATACGGGCACGAAAATCAAGGAAGAGCTGAATAATGGTTATCCAACTACACAGACGCCTCGATTCTCGGAAGACATTAAAGGTGAAGATCCGTTGGGAGATGACGTCATAAAAGTTTTTTGCGTTTTCAAGAGATGACATCATGGAGGGTTACAAAAATTTCTGCGAGGATAAGAAGATGGATTTTTGTCTAAGTGTTGAAGATTGACAAAGAACGAAGTTCAAAGTCAACCTGGGGCCTAATGTTGGGGATATAGCTATCAGTTATGACCCGCCCAGGAGGGGCCGGGTCAGCCCCAATGGCGGGTTACACAAGAAGCCCAGTAAATATTAAGATGATAGTTTATCAAATCTTAAAGAAGGCCCAAAGGCCTAGAGGCGGCCTAAGGCCCAATATTGCAAACCGCCGTATGTAAGGAAAGACTTGTAAAGAAAGGCATGTAAAGGAAGTCACCGAGCCGGACACGATTATGAGCCGGCCGGGACTCTGTAGGCCACCAGGCGTCAACCCGTGTATATAAGGGGACGACCCGGTGGCGTCTTAGGGCAAGAAACAAGAGGTCGATAACCAAGCCGGCGAGTTACGCCTCTTGGTGATCGAAACCCCAGCAATACCAACACAACTAGACGTAGGTTTTTACCTTCATCTTAAGGGGCCGAACTAGTATAAAACCTCTCGTGTCCTTTGTCCCGATTAACCCCTTTAAGCTTCCTAGTTGCGATGGTCCTACGACTAAGTCCTTTTGCTAGGACATCTGTCGTGACAATTCCACGACAACCTGGGTATTTGATACTGGTTCTGTTGCTAATATTTGCAACTCGAAACAGGGACTACGGATTAAGCGAAGACTGGCTAAGGACGAGGTGACGATGCACGTGGGAAATGGTTCCAAAGTCGATGTGATCGTCGTTGGCACACTACCTCTACATCTACCTTCGGGATTAGTTTTAGACCTAAATAATTGTTATTTGGTGCCAGATTTGAGCATGAACATTATATCTAGATCTTGTTTGATGCCAGACAGTTATTCATTTAAATCTAAGAATAATGGTTGTTCTATTTATATGAGTAATATCTTTTATGGTCATGCACCCTTGAAGAGTGGTCTATTTGTCCTAAATCTCGATAGTAGTGACACACATATTCATAATGTTGAAGCCAAAAGATGCAGAGTTGATAATGATAGTGCAACTTATTTGTGGCTCTGCTGTTTGGGTCATATTGGTGTAAAGCGCATGAAGAAACTCCATACTGATGGACTTTTGGAATCACTTGATTATGAATCACTTGGTACTTGCGAACCATGCCTCATGGGCAAGATGACTAAAACACCGTTCTGCGGAACTATGGAGCGAGCAACAGATTTATTGGAAATCATACATACTGATGCATGTGGTCCGATGAATATTGAGGCTCGCGGCGGGTATCATTATTTTCTCACCTTCATAGATGATTTGAGAAGATATGTGTATATCTACTTAATGAAACATAAGTCTAAAACATTTGAAAAGTTCAAAGAATTTCAGAGTGAAGTGGAAAATCATCGTAATAAGAAAATAAAGTTTCTACAATCTGATCGTGGAGGAGAATATTTGAGTTACGAGTTTGGTCTACATTTGAAACAATGCGGAATAGTTTCGCAACTCACGCCACCCGGAACACCACAGCGTAATGGTGTGTCCGAACGTCGTAATCGTACTTTACTAGATATGGTGCGATCTATGATGTCTCTTAATGATTTACCACTATCGTTTTGGGGTTATGCTTTAGAGACGGCTGCATTCACGTTAAATAGGGCACCATCAAAATTTGTTGAGACGACACCTTATGAACTATGGTTTGGCAAGAAACCAAAGTTGTCGTTTCTTAAAGTTTGGGGCTGCGATGCTTATGTGAAAAAGCTTCAAACTGATAAGCTCGAACCCAAATCGGAGAAATGTGTCTTCATAGGATACCCAAAGGAAACTGTTGGGTACACCTGCTATCACAGATCCAAAAGCAAGACATTCGTTGCTAAGAATGGATCCTTTCTAGAGAAGGAAAGTAGAACTTGATGAGGTAACTATACCTGCTCCCTTATTGGAAAGTAGTTCATCACAGAAACCGGTTCCTGTGACACCTACACCGATTAGTGAGGAAGCTAATGATGATGATCATGAAACTTCAGATCAAGTTACTACCGAACCTCGTAGGTCAACCAGAGTAAGATCCGCACCAGAGTGGTACGGTAATCCTATTCGGGAGGTCATGTTACAAGACCATGACGAACCTACGAACTATGAGGAAGCGATGATGAGCCCAGATTCCGCAAAATGGCTCGAGGCCATGAAATCTGAGATGGGATCCATGTATGAGAAAAAAGTGTGGACTTTGGTTGACTTGCCTGTTGATCGGCAAGCCATCGAAAATAAATGGATCTTCAAGAAGAAGACAGACGATGACCGTAATGTTATTGTCTATAAAGCTCGACTTGTTGTGAAAGGTTTTCGACAAATTCAAGGAGTTGACTACAATGAGACCTTCTCACCCGTAGCGATGCTTAAGTCCGCCCGAATCATGTTAGCAATTGCCGCATTTTATGATTGTGAAATTTGGCAAATGGATATAAAGACTGCATTCCTGAATGGATTTCTAGAAGAAGAGTTCTATATGATGCAACCTGAAGGTTTTATCGATCCAAAGGGTACTAACAAAGTGTGCAAGCTCCAGCGATCCATTTATGGACTGGTGCAAGCCTCTCGGAGTTGGAATAAGCGTTTTGATAGTGTGATCAAAGCATATGGTTTTATACAGACTTTTGGAGAAGCATGTATTTACAAGAAAGTGAGTGGGAGCTCTGTAGCATTTCTAATATTATATGTGGATAACATATTGTTGATTGGAAATGATATAGAATTTTTGGATAGCATAAAAGGATACTTGAATAAGTGTTTTTCAATGAAGGACCTCAGTGAAGCTGCTTACATATTGGGCATCAAGATCTATAGAGATAGATCAAGACGCTTAATTGGAATTCCACAAAGTACATACCTTGACAAAGTTTTGAAGAAGTTCAAAATGGATCAGGCAAAGAAAGGGTTCTTGCCTGTGTTACAAGGTGTGAAGTTGAGTAAGACTCAATGCCCGACCACTGTAGAAGATAGAGAGAAAATGAAAGATGTTCCCTATGCTTCAGCCATAGGCTCTATCATGTATGCAATGTTGTGTACCAGACCTGATGTGTGCCTTGATATTAGTTTAGCAGGGAGGTACCAAAGTAATCCTGGAGTGGATCACTGGACAGTGGTCAAGAACATCCTGAAATACCTGAAAAGGACTAAGGATATGTTTCTCGTTTATGGAGGTGACAAAGAGCTCATCGTAAATGGTTACGTTGATGCAAGCTTTGACACTGATCCAGACAATTCTAAATCGCAAACCGGATACGTGTTTATATTGAACGGTGGAGCTGTAAGTTGGAGCAGTTCTAAACAAAGCATCATGGAGGGATCTACGTGTGAAGCGGAGTACATTGCTGCTTCAGAAGCAGCAAATGAAGGAGTCTGGATGAAGGAGTTCATATCCGATCTAGGTGTCATACCTAGTGCATCGGTCCAATGAAAATCTTTTGTGACAATACTGGTGCAATTGCCTTGGCAAAGGAATCCAGATTTCACAAGAGAACCAAGCACATCAAGAGACGCTTCAACTCCATCCGGGATCAAGTCCAGGTGGGAGACATAGAGATTTGCAAGATACATACGGATCTGAATGTTGCAGACCCATTGACTAAGCCTCTTCCACGAGCAAAACATGATCAGCACCAAGGCTCCATGGGTGTTAGAATCATTACTATGTAATCTAGATTATTGACTCTAGTGCAAGTGGGGCTGAAGGAAATATGCCCTAGAGGCAATAATAAAGTTATTGTTTATTTCCTCATATCAAGATAAATGTTTATTATTCATGCTAGAATTGTATTAACCGGAAACTTAGTACATGTGTGAATACATAGACAAACAAAGTGTCACTAGTATGCCTCTACTTGACTAGCTCATTAATTAAAGATGGTTATGTTTCCTAACCATAGACATGAGTTGTCATTTGATTAATGGGATCACATCATTAGGAGAATGATGTGATTGACTTGACCCATTCCGTTAGCTTAGCACTTGATCGTTTAGTATGTTGCTATTGCTTTCTTCATGACCTATATATGTTCCCATGACTATGAGATTATGCAACTCCTGTTTACCGGAGGAACACTTTGTGTGCTACCGAACGTCACAACGTAAATGGGTGATGATAAAGGTGCTCTACAGGTGTCTCCAAAGGTATTTGTTGAGTTGGTGTATATCGAGATTAGGATTTGTCACTTCGATTGTCGGAGAGGTATCTCTGGGCCCACTCAGTAATACACATCACTATAAGCCTTGCAAGCATTGCAACTAATGAGTTAGTTGAGGAATGATGTATTACGGAACGAGTAAAGAGACTTTCCGGTAACGAGGAGATACCGACGACTGAATCTCGGGAAAGTAACATACCGATGACAAAGGGAACAACGTATGTTGTTATGCGGTTTGACCGATAAAGATCTTCGTAGAATATGTGGGAGCCAATATGAGCATCCAGGTTCCACTATTGGTTATTGACCGGAGATGTGTCGCGGTCATGTCTACATAGTTCTCGAACCCGTAGGGTCCGCACGCTTAAAGTTCGGTGACGATCAATATTATGAGTTCTTGTGTTTTGATGTACCGAAGGTAGTTCGGAGTGTCGGATATGATCATGGACATGACAAGGAGTCTTGAAATGGTTGAGACGTAAAGATCGATATTCGGACACCGGAAATGTTACGGATGGTTTCAGAGAAATCTGGAGTGCGGGAGGGTTACCAGAAGCCCCCCGGGAGAAATAATGGGCCTGATGGGCCTTAGTGGAGAGAGAGAGGGTTGGCCTAGGGCAGGCCGCACGCCCCTCCCCCTCTAGTCCGAATTGGACTAGGAGAGGGGGACGGCGCCCCCCTTTCCTTCTCCCTCTCCCCCTTCCTTTCCCCCTCCTATTAGGAGTAGGAAAGAGGGGAGTCCTACTCCTACTGGGAGGAGGACTCCTCCTCCTGGCGCGCCATAGAGGGCCGGCCGGCCTCCCCCCCTTGCTCCTTTATATACGGGGGCAAGGGGCACCTCTAGACACACAAGTTGATCATTGATCCCTTAGCTGTGTGCGGTGCCCCCCTCCACCATAATCTACCTCAATCATATCGTAGCGGTGCTTAGGAGAAGCCCTGCGTCAGTAGCAACATCATCACCATTATCACGTTGTCGTACTGACGGAACTCTCCCGTGAAGCTCTGTTGGATCGGAGTTCGTGGGACGTCATCGAGTTGAACGTGTGCTGAACTCAGAGGTGCCGTACGTTTGGTACTTGGATCGGTCGGATCGTGAAGACGTACGACTACATCAACCGCGTTCTCATAACGCTTCCGCTTACGGTCTACGAGGGTACGTGGACAAGACTCTCCCCTCTCGTTGCTATGCATCACCATGATCTTGCGTGTGCGTAGGATTTTTTTTGAAATTACTACATTCCCCAACAGAAATATCTTTGCAAATGGCTGACAAATCAACTACCATACCTATCAGTATTTGTGAGGATGTGCCCGTTGTTGTTGCTAATGTTACTATTTTGACTGACTTTGTTATACTTGAGATGCCTGAGGATGACAACATGTTGATTATCCTTGCTAGACCCTTCTTGAATACTGCAGGGGCTGTTATTGATTGCAATAAAAGCAAGGTCACTTTTCATATCAATGGTAATGAGCATACGGTGCACTTTCCAAAGAAACAATTCCAAGTGAATGGTATTAATGTTATTGAAAAATCTCCGACAATCACTATTGGAAGTTTTCAACTACCTCTACCTACTACCAAAAAGAAATATGAAATGCTTATTATTGGGGACATTCATATCCCCGTTGAGGCAACTTAGTGATTTACAATAGTTCCTCGGTTTCATGCTAATCGAAAGTGGTTATTAATAACACTTAATTAACCTTATTAATGGATCATTTTTGAGAGGTATGAAGTTGATGAATTTAGTAAGCACTACCTTCTGTCCCTACCTTTTGTTTTTTGTTTTTATTAGTTAAATAAAATAAAATGCCTTGTTTTGTTTGTTTTTTGAATTTTCCGTGCAATAAAAAAATGACCCAAAAATAAATGTTCTTAGAATGCTCTGAAAATTTAATATGATTTTTTTCTAAATATTTAAGAATTTCTGGTGCAAATAATATCAGAGGGAGGTGCACCATGTTGGGACCACAACCCAACTGGGCACGCCCGGACCCCCAGGTGCGCCCTCGTGGGTTGTGGTCCCCACATGGGGCCCCACACTTATCTCTTCACACCACATCATCACCTACCTCCAGAAAAAAAATCACCATTGCTCTCTGCCCCGTGTTCTTGCTCTCAAACCCGCGGATTTCGATCTCTTTGCTCGAAGCTCTGTTTCCGAAACTGTTTCAGGGGGTTGTTGCTTGGTATGTGACTCCACTGTTTGTCCAATTAGTTTTTTTAGTGGTTTATATTTTGAATAATTAGCTACTCTTGGTGCTGTTGTAGATGAGCTTGCATGTTGAATTCTTAGAGTTCTAATTAGTTTGAATGCTTGCTATGGCCTCTATGTATCCCTATGAGTAGTTGCTATCATTTTTGTGAAGTTTTGTTGGAAAAATTTGTGGACTAATTTTTTTTAGAATTTTTGTTCATAGGAAAAGGATGAATATCTTTAGGAAGTTTGCTTCTAAGAAGAACTCGAAGGGAGTTATGAGGGAGTCGTCTAACAGTGATCTCCATCCCTGGAGGTTAGCGGAAGTACGGCCGTGCGAATGGCCACATGCCCCGTTCATGGAAGAGGCTGGGATCCTTCAGGAGTTCACACAATATGCTGCTAATGCCAGCCTCACCGACTTCATCGCAGCTGCATGTGAACAACATCATCTCCTCACAAACATCTTTGTTCAAAGTTTTAATTTCCTTCCTAGGAATAATCCTCCTGAGGTACAGTTTAATTTATATGCTGAAACCCGTCGGATACCACTTACTGAATTTTGTAACATATGCATGATACCTTATGACGGGAGCTTAGTTGAGCCTAGGACGGCAGAGTTTGAGGCCTTTTATCGTACCTTGATAGTGGGAGATGCGAGAGGGGTGTCGGCTACCACTGCCGCTGGCTTGCATTTTCCTGTTGTTCATTACTTTGCTCTTTTTCATTGCAAAATGCTTGCTTGCTAGAGAGAAGGTGGGTGCACTCAATTCACCAGACCTTGTTGTTTTACGTCGTGCACTAGAGGGCGACAACACTTATAGCTTGGGAGTTATTGTGGCACGTCGCCTCCATGTTAATAAGTCCAAGGGTAAAATACATGGTGGGATTTTCACTACTCGTTTGGCGGCTCACTTTAATGTTGAGATACGCCTTCATGATTACCCTTTGACCAAGGTTTACCTAGATCGCACAGCCACGGATCACCACCATTTTACTGATATCGATTCTCCTAAGATCCCTATTCCACATAACCTGGTTTTTAGTGTGAGGACTCGTGATATTATTCCATTGCCTACTCCTACTTTGTTTGATCCTGTTGCCAGGGGCGGATATAGGATTATGCCTGGGGACATCATCGCCTACCGGAACGACCAGGCTGCAGCAGAGGAGGAGCCTCAGCAGTGCGATGTGTGGATGCTCGCTCCTCAGCACCCCGACTACTATCCATGCTACTGATCGATTACCAAGTTAGGCCAAAAGGCTTGGGGGAGTACGTGTTTTCCATCGACATTACATTCATGTCCACTTATTGCATTTGTTGGTGTCACCACTTTTTCATTGTATCATCCATGCTTAATTTTATTTTCTTGTTTTCTTCTTGTGTGTTTGAAAAACCTTAGAAAAACCAAAAAAATAGTTGTAGTTAGTTTACTTTCTATGCATGCTTAGTTGTAGTACTAAAAAGAAAATCCAAAAATATTTCCTTGTTCTTCTTTTGCTTGTTGGGAGCTTTCCCGTGTAAATAGTTTTTCTTGTTTTTGCTTTTCACTTTTATTTGCTTGTTTAAGAAAACCCAAAACTCCAAAAATATTTCAGTGTGTTTCTTTAAATTTCTTTTCTGCAAATTCCAAAAACTCCAAAAGCTCTGGCACCTTTGCAAATCACTGCTTCCCTCTACGAAGGGACTATCTATTTACTTTTTTGTTGTGTCATCACCCTCTAAAATAAGTGCCAGAACCTGAGAGAATTGTTGTCATGCTGATGCATTGTGTGTAGCTAATGTTGGGTGCATCATGGCTGGATCTTTTCTAGCATGAATAACAATATTTAGTCGATGCTTGAACTTTGGGGGTGCTCTGCATTTATGTTTTGCGGTCTCAGAAAGGGCTAGCGAGATACCACTATTGTCATATTATATCATGGTTGTTTTGACAACGTGTTGCTATTTGAGATAACTTATTATTGCTCGCTAGCTGATTATATTATTGATATGAGTTAATATATTTTTTGTCGGCATGGTTAGTTATAATGTTGGCTGAAAACCTGGGTGCTGTTTAAGCTTATTTATGCAAACAACAGCAAAAGAGTTCATAAAAGTTTTTCTTTTTCACTTTTAGTTTATCAACTGAATTGCTTGAGGACAAGCAAAGGTTTAAGCTTGGGGGAGTTGATACGTCTCCAACGTATCTACTTTTCCTAATGCTTTTCCTCTTGTTTTGGACTCTAATTTGCATGATTTGAGCGAAACTAACCCCGGACTGATGATGTTTTCAGCAGAACTACCATAGTGTTGTTTTTGTGCAGAAATAAAAGTACTTGGAATAGAACGAAACTTTGCGAGGATTTTTTATATCATTAAAGATAATTTCTAGAGCCAAGATCCACTGGAGGGGTGATGTCTACTACACAACCTTCTTCTTGTAGACGTTGTTGGGCCTCCAAGTGCAAAGGTTTGTAGGACAGTAGCAAATTTCCCTCAAGTGGATGACCTAAGGTTTATCAATCTGTGGGACGCGTAGGATGAAGATGGTCACTCTCAAGCAACCCTGCAACCAAATAACAAAGAGTCTCTTATGTCCCCAACACACCCAATACAATGGTAAATTGTATAGGTGCACTAGTTCGGCGAAGAGATGGTGATACAAGTACAATATGGATGGTAGATATAGGTTTTTGTAATCTGAAAATATAAAAATAGCAAGGTAACTATTGATAAAAGTGAGCACAAACGGTATTGCAATGCATTGAAACAAGGCCTAGGGTTCATACTTTAACTAGTGCAAGTTCTCTCAACAATAATAACATAATTGGATCATAAAAGTATCCCTCAACATGCAATAAAGAGTCACTCCAAAGTCACTAATAGCGGAGAACAAATGAAGATATTATTGTAGGGTACGAAACCACCTCAAAGTTATTCTTTCTGATCGATCTATTCAAGAGTTTGTACTAGAATAACACCTTAAGACACAAATCAACCAAAACCCTAATGTCACCTAGATACTTCAATGTCACCTCAAGTATCCGTGGGTATGATTATACGATATGCATCACACAATCTCAGATTCATCTATTCGACCAACACAAAGAACTTCAAAGAGTGCCCCAAAGTTTCTACTGGAGAGTCAAGACGAAAACATGTGCCAACCCCTATGCACAAGTTCACGAGGTCACGGAACTCGCAAGTTGATCACCAAAACATACATCAAGTGGATCACGTGATATCCCATTGTCACCACAGATAAGCACATGCAAGACATACATCAAGTGTTCTCAAATCCTTAAAGACTCAATCTGATAAGATAACTTCAAAGGGAACACTCAATTCATCATAGGAGAGTAGAGGGGGAGAAACATCATAAGATCCAACTATAATAGCAAAGCTCGTAATACATCAAGATCGTGCCAAATCAAGAACATGAGAGAGAGAGATCAAACACATAGCTATTGGTACATACCCTCAGCCCCGAGGGTAAACTACTCCCTCCTCATCAAGGAGAGCGCCAGGATGATGAATATGGCCACCGGAGAGGGATTCCCCCATCTGGCAGGGTGCCAGAACGGGTCTAGATTGGTTTTTGGTGGCTACGGAGGCTTGCGGCGGCGGAACTCCCGATCTAGGTTTCTTTCTGGAAGTTTGGGTATATATAAGAGGTAGGGGTGCACCCAGGGGGTAGGGCACGCCCCTACCCTTGTGGTGGCTTTCGTGGATCTAAGACTGACAGTAGAATGGGGGTAGGTATGAGGAGGCAAGATCCTAGCTATGGCGAAGTTGTACACGCGAGTTTTACGAGTTTAGGCCCTTCACGGAGGAAGTAACAGCCCTATGTCTCGGTGCCCGTAGGCGGTCGACTAGATTATGTATGTGTGTTTACAGGGGGTGTGAACCCTTCTGCCAGTGGAGGGGGTGGCTTATATAGAGTGCGCCTAGACCCCAGCCAGCCCATGTTACAAGGGTTTTAAGGTACGTCAAGAGGGGGGCGTTACTGGTAATGCTAGCAATTAAGTGACATAAATGCCTATTAAGTCTATGAAGTAAACGTCCGACCGTTGTCGTGCAGAGTGACTTTAGATCTTCTGTCTGTCAAGTGATAATTGTCGTGGTCGAGTGACTTTGAATCTTCCGAGTGGAATGCCTGGCAGTCGAGTGGATGATGCTATCCCTCGAATGCTTCTAGTTTTAGGATGGAGTCCTAGGGGAGGGTGTCTAGGTCAGACCTATGACCCTACCCTAGGTACATAGCTTCATCAGTGGCCTCGGGACTCCTCTGTTCCATCTCCGGTACTCGGTGGGCTTCTTCTGGTCCAAAACAATCTCCGTGAAATTTCAGGTCAATTGGACTCTGGATACTCAAAAACATGGAAAATACAGAAACTGGCACCGGGCTGTGGGTTAATAGGTTAGTCCCAAAAATCATATAAAATATCATATAAATGCATATAAAACATCCAAGGTTGATAATATAATAGCATGGAACAATCAAAAATTATAGATACGTTGGAGACGTATCAAGCATCGCCAAGCTTAATTCCTGCTCGTCCTCGAATAGGTAAATGATAAAAACAGAATTTTTTGATGTGGAATGCTACCTAACATATTTATCCATGTAATCCTCTTTATTGTAGCAAGAATATTCAGATCCATAAGATTCAAGACAAAAGTTTAATATTGACATAAAAATAATAATACTTCAAGCATACTAACTAAGCAGTCATGTCTTCTCAAAATAACATGGCCAAAGAAAGCTTATCCCTACAAAATCATATAGTTTGGCGATGCTTCATTTTTGGCACATAAAAATGCTTCCATCATGCACAACCCCGATGACAAGCCAAGCAATTGTTTCATACTTTAGTAATCTCAAACTTTTTTCAACTTTCACGCAATACATGAGCGTGAGCCATGGACATAGCACTATGGGTGGAATAGAATATAATGATGGGGGTTGTGTGGAGAAGACAAAAAAAGGAAAGTCTCACATTGACTCGGCTAATCAACGGGCTAGGGAGATGCCCATCAATTGATGTCAATGCAAGGAGTAGGGATTGCCATGCAACGGATGCACTAGAGCTATAAATGTATGAAAGCTCAACAAAAGAAACTAAGTGGGTGTGCATCCAACTTGCTTGCTCACGAAGACCTAGGGCATTTGAGGAAGCCCATTGCTAGAATATACAAGCCAAGTTCTATAATGAAAAATTCCCACTAGTATATGTAAGTGACAACATAGGAGACTCTCTATCATGAAGATCATGGTGCTACTTTGAAGCACAAGTGTGGAAAAAAGGGTAGTAGCATTGTCCCTTTTTATTTCTTTTCTCTTTATTTCTTTTATTTTATTTTTTGGGCCTTTCTTTTTTTATTTGGGACAATGCTCTATTAATGATGATCATCACACTTCTATTTATTTACAACTCAATGATTACAACTCGATACTAGAATAAAACATGACTCTATATGAATGCCTCCGGCGGTGTACCGGGAAGGGCAATGAATCAAGACTGACATGTATGATAAATTATGCATGGTGGCTTTGCCAAAAATACGATGTCAACTACATGATCATGCGAAGCAATATGACAATGATGAAGTGTGTCATAAATGAAACGGTGGAAAGTTGCATGGCAATATATCTCGGAATGGCTATGGAAATGCCATAATAGGTAGGTATGGTGGCTGTTTTGAGGAAGATATAAGCAGGTTTATGTGTGGCAGACCGTATCATATCACGGGGTTTGGATGCACCAGCGAAGTTTGCACCAACTCTCAAGGTGAGAAAGGGCAATGCACAGTACCAAAGAGGCTAGCAATGATGGAAGGGTGAGAGTGCGTATAATCCATGGACTCAACATTAGTCATAAAGAACTCACATACTTATTGCAAAAATCTACAATTCATCAAAAACCAAGCATTACTTGCATACTACTAGGGGGATAGATTGGTAGGAAAAGACCATCGCTCGTCCCCGACCGCCACTTATAAGGAAGACAATCAAATAACACCTCATGTTTCAAAGTTGTTACACAACGGTTACCATACGTGCATGCTATGGGACTTGAAATCTTCAACACAAGTATTTCTCAAATTTACAACTACTCAACTAGCACAATTTTAATATCACCATCCTCATATCTCAAAACAATTATCAAGTATCAAACTTCTCATAGTATTCAATGCACTTTTTATGATAGTTTTTATTATACCAATCTTGGATGCCTATCATATTAGGACTATTTTTATAACCAAAGCAAATTACCATGCTGTTATATCTCAAAATAATATAAGTGAAGCATGAGAGATCAATAATTTCTATAAAATAAAACCACCACCGTGCTCTAAAAGATATAAGTGAAGCACTAGAGCAAAATTATCTAGCTCAAAAGATATAAGTGAAGCACATAGAGTCTTCTAACAAATTCCAATTCATGTGTGTCTCTCCCAAAAGGTGTGTACAGCAAGGATGATTGTGCTAAACTAAAAATCAAAGACTCAAATCATACAAAACGGTCCAAGCAAAACAAATATCATGTGATGAATAAAAATATAACATCAAGTAAATTTACCGATGAATGAAGACGAAAGAGGGGATGCCTTCCGGGGCATCCCCAAGCTTAGGATTTTGGTTGTCCTTGAATTTTACCTTGGGTGCCTTGGGCATCCCCAAGCTTAGGCTCTTGCCACTCCTTATTCCATAATCCATCATATCTTTACCCAAAACTTGAAAACTTCACAACACAAAACTCAACAGAAAATCTCATGAGCTCCGTTAGTATAAGAAAACAAACCACCACTTAAGGTACTGTAATTAAATAATTCTTTATTTATATTGGTGTTAAACCTACTGTATTCCAACTTCTCTATGGTTCATACCCTCCGATACTACTCATAGATTCATCAAAATAAGCAAACAACACATAGAAAACAGAATCTGTCAAAAACAGAATAGTCTGTAGTAATCTGTATCAAACTTATACTTCTAGAACTCAAAAAATTCTGAAATAAATTTTAGGACTTGAGGAATTTTTCTATTAACCATCTGCAAAAAGAATCAACTTAATAGCACTCTCCAGTAAAAAATGGTAGCTAATCTCGTGAGCACTAAAGTTTCTGTTTTTTACAGCAAGATCACAAAGACTTCACCCAAGTCTTCCCAAAGGTTCTACTTGGCAAAAACACTAATTAAAAAATAAAACCACATATAAACAGAGTCTAGATGAATTATTTATTACCAAACAGGAACAAAAATCAAGAAACAAAATTAAATTGGGTTGCCTCCCAACAAGCGCTATCGTTTAACGCCCCTAGCTAGGCATGATGATTTCAATGATGCTCACATAAAAGATAAGAATTGAAACATAAAGAGAGCATCATGAATCATATTACTAACATATTTAAATCTAACCCACTTCCTATGCATAGGGATTTTGTGAGCAAACAACTTATGGGAACAAGAATCAACTTGCATAGGAAGGTAAAACAAACAAATCTTCAAGATTTTCAACACATAGAGAGGAAACTTGATATTATTGCAATTCCTACAAGCATATGTTCCTCACTCATAATAATTTTCAGTAGCATAATGAATTAATTAAACAATCTAACCATCACATAAATCATTATTTTCATGATCTACAAGCATAGAAAATTTACTACTCACCACATAAGAAAAATTCTTCTCATTCATAATAGTGGGAGCAAACTCAACAAAATAACTATCATGTGAGGCATAATCCAATTGAAAACTAAAATCATGATGACAAGTTTCATGGTTATCATTAATCTTTATAGCATACATGTCATCACAATAATCATCATAGATAGCAACTTTGTTCTCATAATCAATTGGAACCTCTTCCGAAATAGTGGATTCATCACTAAATAAAGTCATGACCTCTCCAAATCCACTTTCATCAATATAATCATCATAAATAGGAGGCATGCTTTCATCATAATAAATTTGCTCAGCAAAACTTGGGGGACAAAAAATATCATCTTCATCAAACATAGCTTCCCCAAGCTTGTGGCTTTGATATCATTAGCATCATGGATATTCAAGGAATTCATACTAACAACATTGCAATCATGCTCATCATTCAAATATTTAGTGCCAAACTTTCTAATACATTCTTCTTCTAGTACTTGAGCACAATTTTCCTTCCCATCATTTTCACGGAATACATTAAAAAGATGAAGCATATGAGGCAACCTTAATCCCATTTTTTATAATATTCTTTTATAAACTAAACTAGTGATAAAACAAGAAACAAAAAGATTTGATTGCAAGATCTAAAGATATACCTTCAAGCGCTAACCTCCCCGGCAACGGCGCCAGAAAAGAGCTTGATGTCTACTACACAACCTTCTTCTTGTAGACGTTGTTGGGCCTCCAAGTGCAGAGGTTTGTAGGAGAATAGCAAATTTCCCTCAAGTGGATGACCTAAGGTTTATCAATCCATGGGAGGCGTAGGATGAAGATGGTCTCTCTCAAGCAACCCTGCAACCAAATAACAAAGAGTCTCTTGTGTCCCCAACACACCCAATACAATGGTAAATTGTATAGGTGCACTAGTTCGGCGAAGAGATGGTGATACAAGTACAATATGGATGGTAGATATAGGTTTTTGTAATCTGAAAATATAAAAACAGCAAGGTAACTATTGATAAAAGTGAGCACAAACGGTATTGCAATGCGTTTAAACAAGGCCTAGGGTTCATACTTTAACTAGTGCAAGTTCTCTCAACAATAATAACATAATTGGATCATAAAAGTATCCCTCAACATGCAACAAAGAGTCACTCCAAAGTCACTAATAGTGGAGAACAAACGAAGATATTATTGTAGGGTACGAAACCACCTCAAAGTTATTCTTTCTGATCGATCTATTCAAGAGTTTGTACTAGAATAACACCTTAAGACACAAATCAACCAAAACCCTAATGTCACCTAGATACTCCAATGTCACCTCAAGTATCCGTGGGTATGATTATACAATATGCATCACACAATCTCAGATTCATCTATTAGACCAACACAAAGAACTTCAAAGAGTGCCCCAAAGTTTCTACTGGAGAGTCAAGACGAAAACGTGTGCCAACCCCTATGCATAAGTTCACGAGGTCACGGAACTCGCATGTTGATCACCAAAACATACATCAAGTGGATCACGTGATATCCCATTGTCACCACAGATAAGCACATGCAAGACATACATCAAGTGTTCTCAAATACTTAAAGACTCAATCTGATAAGATAACTTCAAAGGGAAAACTCAATTCATCACAAGAGAGTAGAGGGGGAGAAACATCATAAGATCCAACTATAACAGCAAAGCTCGCGATACATCAAGATCGTGCCAAATCAAGAACACGAGAGAGAGAGAGAGAGAGAGATCAAACACATAGCTATTGGTACATACCCTGTCCCTCCTTGTCATGGAGAGCGATGGGATGATGAAGATGGCCAACAGAGAGGGATTCCCCCCTCCGGCAGGGTGCCGGAACGGGTCTAGATTGGTTTTTTGGTGGCTACGGAGGCTTGCGGTGGCGGAACTCCCGATCTAGGTTTCTTTCTGGAAGTTTGGGTATATATAAGAGGTGTTGGAGTTGGGAACAAGTCAGGGGGTCCCCGAGGCGGCCACGAGGTAGGGGCGCGCCCGGGGGTAGGGGCGCCCCCCACCCTCGTGGTGGCCTCGGGACTCCTCTGGTACATCTCCGGTACTCCGTGGGCTTCTTCTGGTCCAAAAACAATCTCCGTGAAATTTCAGGTCAATTGGACTCCGTTTGGTTTTCCTTTTCTGCGATACTCAAAAACAAGGAAAAACAGAAACTGGCACTGGGCTCTAGGTTAATAGGTTAGTCCCAAAAATCATATAAAATAGCATATAAATACATATAAAACATCCAAGGTTGATAATATAATAGCATGGAACAATCAAAAATTATAGATACGTTGGAGACGTATCAAGGGGGGCACCTGGGTGGGCACAACCCACCAGGGCGCGTCCCCCCTCCTGGCGCGCCCAGGTGGGTTGTCCCCACCTGGTGGCCCCGCAGACCTCAACCCTGATACTATAAACTCACATATTCGGAGAAAAAAATTAGGGAGAAAGAATTATCGCGATCCATGAGACGGAGCTGATGTCCCTCCTATTCTTCATCGGGAGGCCAGATCTGGAGTCCGTTTGGGGCTCCGGAGAGGGGGGTCTTCATTCTTCGTCATCACCAACCCTCTTACATCGCCAATTCCATGATGTTCCCCACCAGGAGTGAGTAATTCCTTCGTAGGCTCGCTGGTTGGTGAGGAGTTGGATGAGATTCATCATGTAATCGAGTTAGTTTTGTTAGGCCTGATCCCTAGTATCCAATATGTTATAAGATTGATGTTGCTATGAATTTGCCATGCTTAATGCTTGTCACTTTGGCCTGGGTGCCATGATTTCAGATCTGAAACGTTTATGTTATCACCATTATATCCATGTTCTAGATCCGATCTTGCAAGTTATAGTCACCTACTATGGGTTATGATCCAGCAACCCTGGAGTGACAATAGTCGGGACCATTCCCGATGATGATCGTAGTTTGAGGAGTTCATGTATTCATCGTGTGTTAATGCTTTGTTCCGGTTCTCTATTAAAAGGAGGCCTTAATATCCTTTAGTTTCTAATTGGACCCCGCTGCCACGGGAGGGTAGGACAAAAGATGTCATGCAAGTTCTTTCCATAAGCACGTATGACTATTTACAGAATACATGCCTACAATATATGATGAACTGGAGCTAGTGCCATATAGCCCTAGGTTATGACTATCTCATGATGAATATCATCCAAAAAATTACCGATCCAATGCCTACAAATTTATCCTATATTGTTCTTGCTAAGTTACTATTGCTATCGTTACTGTTGTACTTGCTACAAAACTATTGCTATCACTATGTCCCATCGGGGGATTGTAGCCAACCCAGACAAGATTAAAGCTATCGAGTAGATCCAAGCACCAAGGACAGTCAAGGATGTGAGGCGTTTGACAGGATGCATTGCCATGCTAAGAAGATTCATTTCCAAGTGTTGTGGTGGGCGCACGGCAGATGCCAAGGGATGGATAAAGAGAGGAGGAGGCTCGAGGGCACCGGTGGGCTCCAGAGGTGAGGTTGGCATGAGCGAGCGAGGGACGCAAGACATACCCAGGTTTGGGGCTCTCCGGAGAGATAACACCCCTAGTCCTGCCAAGTGTGGTTTATATGTAACACTACAGAGTTGCTCCTTGAGCTGTATGGAGGAAGAAGGAAGGCAGGCCAAGGCTTAGGCTGCTCCCTCTCCTGGTGTATGTGAGTGGTCTGATCAAGTGTTCTTGTGTGTGAGTTGCTTGCCCGCATGCATGAGGGATCATGGGGGTTTTATAGGTCAACCCCCCAGGGATACAATGGTAATGTTACAAGTCCGTGGAGCCAGGTTGTCATTGTCCGGGAAGCTGGTGGTGGGACCCGCCGGGTGTCAGGGCTCGCCGGGTTCTCCAAGCGCGGCCCCGTGTGCCAGGGGCACTGTTGGCCGTCTTGTTGATCATCACGGAGTGGCCGGGTCGAGTCCGCTACAGTGGCGCCCCGTCAGGTCACCGCTTGCCGGCATTAGCGGTGACGTCGTGCGTACTGTAGCTACGCCAGCCCTGGTCCGCAGGGTAGGTAGGACACTGTCGCCACGCCTCGGCTGACCAGGGCAGTTGGTAGGGCACTGTTGCCCTGCTCACCCTTGGATGGAGACTCGTCTTGTCGTACGGCTGGGATGGGACGGGAGCTCGCTCATGGCCGGGTTTAGGAACATGCCAAGGGGGAGCTGGCTTGTTGGAGAAGTCTTGATTGTGCCGGGTTCGGCCGTCTCGCGCCTGCCATCGGGGCCGGGTTGAGGAGTTTTGGCTGGGTCGAGGGACTTGGCCGGGTTGAGCAACTCGGTCAAGTGCGAGCCAGATTGAGAGGCGTTGCTGGCCCCGATGTTTTTGAAATGGATCCAGTTCCGTTGCCTGCCCGGGGTTCATCCCCCCGACACCAAGTCTGCCGAGCGTGCCTTGTCGTTCTTCAAAATCCTGAAGAAGGCAGGACCCATGAAGTGGACCCCGAAAGCAGACACGGCTTTACAAGAGCTAAAGGCCTACTTGTCTCTGTGCCCACCTTGGTTGCTCCCAAATCACAAGAGCCGTTGCTGCTATACTTGGCGGCAACCAATCAAGTGGTTAATGCAGGCTTGGTGGCGCAGCGGGAAGTGTACGAACGAGAAAGTGAGCGAGGACCGGCAGAGTCAGACAAGGGTCAGGACAGAGATAAGCACGGCAGCGAGAGCAACCCCAAGGACACGGCAAAGAACAAAGTGGTGCAGCACCCAGTGTACTTCATCAGTTCCTTACTACAAGGAGCTAGGTCGAGGTACTCTGGCGTGCAAAAGTTGATCTTTGGTCTCATCATGGCCTCAACAAAACTACGCCACTACTTCCAAGCCCATGAGATCACGGTTGTCACTCGTTTCCCGTTGTGAGGATACTCCGAAACCCTGAGGCCACCGCAGAATAGTGGAGTGGGCTTTGGAGTTATCTAGTTTTGGCCTGAGGTTTGAGAGCACATCAACGATCCAAAGCAGGGCATTGGCAGAGTTTATTGCAGAAGGGATGCCAACCCCTGATGAGGAAGTACCAGAAACAGTTATCCCCGGCAAGGAGGCTCCCCAAGAGTGGATTATGTATTTTGACGGCGCCTTTTCCCTACAAGGTGCCGAGTCTGGCGTGCTTCTCGTCACCCCATCACGCTTGCGTGACACGGAGGGCACCATAGGATGACACCAAAATAAAACATACAACTCAAATCAATCATGATCATCAATCAACCCATAGGACAAAACAAATCTACTCAAACATCATAGGATGGCCATACATCATTGGATAATAATATATAGCATTAAGCAACATGTTTAAGTAGATATTACAGCAGGGAGAAGAGGTGTTAATCGAGTCCGTGAGATATATAATAAAGAGTAGTTTTGAGATAAGGGCTTTGTTTTCTTGCTATGATCTTGAGGGGAAAAATAAAAGAAAGGATAAAAAGAAATAAAAAGATCATATATTGATCTTATGGAGAGTTATGGCTTCCCATATAAAGAGTATGATGAATAAAAGTTGTTGAGAGTTGACAAACATAGTTTTGGTCATTGTTGCAATTAATAGGAAGTAATAAAGAAAGAGAGGCTTCACATATAAATACTATCTTGGACATCTTTTGTAATTGTGAGCACTCATCAAAATATGACATGTTAAAAAGTTGATGCTGGACAAGGAAGACAACATAATGAGTTATGTTTTCTTATATCCGAATAGAAGTTATATTGTCTTGGATCATCCAACATGTTGAGCTTGCCTTTCCCTCTCATGCTAGCCAAAATTCTTTGCACTAAGTAGAGATACTACTTGTGCTTCCAAACATCCCTAAACCCAGTTTTGCCATGAGAGTCCACCATACCTACCTATGGATTGAGTAAGATCCTTCAACTAAGTTGTCAATGGTGCAAGCAATAAAAATTGCTCTTTAAATATGTATGACTTATTAGTGTGAAGAAAATAACCTTTATACGAACTTGTGATATGGAAGAAATAAAAGCGACAGACGGCATAATAAAGGTCCTTATCACAAGCGGCAATATAAAGTGACGTTATTTTGCATTAAGATTTTGTACATCCAACCATAAAAGCGCATGACAACCTCTGCTTCCCTCTGCAAAGGGCCTATCTTTTACTTTTATCTTCTACCCTTATATAAGAGTCATGGTGATCATCACCTTTCCTTTTTATACTTTTTCCTTTGGCAAGCATTATATATATGTTGGAGAGATCTGGATATATATCCCCTCGGATGTAGGTTTTCATAAAGTATTATTGTTGACATTACCCTTGAGGTAAAAGGTTGGGAGGCGAAACTATAAGCCCCTATCTTTCTCTGTGTCCGGCTGAAGCTCTGAACCCATAAGTATCACGTGAGTGTTAGCAATTGTGAAAGACTAAATGATAGTTGAGTATGTGGACTTGCTAAAAAGCTCTTTAATTGACTCTTTCCGATATTATGATAAATTGCAATTGCTTCAATGACTGAGATCATAGTTTGTTAGTTTTCAATGAAGTTTCTGATTCATACTCTATCTTGTGAATGAATTCTTAATTTAGCATAACAAATTATATGGCATTATATGTTGTTGTTCTAAAGATGATCATGATGCCCTCATGTCAGTATTTTATTTTATCAACACTTGTATCTCTAAACATGTGGACATATTTATCGATATCTGCTTTCGCTTGAGGACAAGCAAGATCTAAGCTTGGGGGAGTTGATACGTCCATTTTCCATCATGCTTTTATATTGATATTTAATGCATTATGGGATGTTATTACACAATATATCACAATACTTATGCCTATTCTCTCTTATTTTACAAGGTTTACATGAAGAGGGAGAATGTCGGCAGCTAGAATTCTAGGCTGGAAAAGGATCAAATATTAGAGACCTATTCTGCACAACTCCAAAAGTCCTGTAACTTCATTGAGCATGTCTTTGGAATAAGTAAAAAATATTGGGCAAAGAAAGTACCAGAGGGGGCTACCAGCCAGCCACAAGGGTGGAGGGCGCGCCCTACCCCCTGGGCGCGCCCCCCGACCTTGTGGGCCCCCTGGCAGGCCTCCGGTGCCCATCTTTGTCTATATGGTGTCTTTTACCCTGGAAAAAATCAAGAAGAAGCTTTCGGGATGAAGCGTCGTCGTCTCGAAGCGGAACCTGGGCAGAACCAATCTAGGCCTCCGGCGAAGCTGTTCTGCCGGGGAAACATCCCTCCGGGAGGGGGAAATCGTCGCCATCGTCATCACCATCGATCCTCTCATCGAGAGGGGGTCAATCTCCATCAACATCTTCACCAGAACCATCTCATCTCAAACCCTAGTTCATATCTTGTATTCGATCTTGGTCCCAAAACCTCAGATTGGTACCTCTGGGTTGCTAGTAGTGTTGATTACTCCTTGTAGTTGATGCTAGTTGGTTTATGCGGTGGAAGATTATATGTTCAGATCCTTAATGATAACTAATACTCCTCTGATTATGATTGTGAATATGCTTTGTGAGTAGTTACGTTTGTTCCTGAAGATATGGGAGAAGTCTTGTTATAAGTGATCATGTGAATTTGGTATTCGTTCGATATTTTGATGAGATGTATGTTGTCTCTCCTCTAGTGGTGTTATGTGAACGTCGACTACATGACACTTCACCATTATTTGGGCCTAGGGGGAGGCATTGGGAAGTAATAAGTAGATGATGGGTTGCTAGAGTGACAGAAGCTTAAACCCTAGTTTATGCGTTGCTTCGTAAGGGGATGATTTGGATCCATATGTTTCATGCTATGGTTAGGTTACCTTAATTCTTCTTTCGTAGTTGCGGATGCTTGCGAGAGGGGTTAATCATAAGTGGGAGGCTTGTCCAAGGAAGGGCAGCACCCAAGCACCGGTCCACCCACATATCAAATTATCAAAGTAACGAACGCAAATCATATGAGCATGATGAAAACTAGCTTGGCAACAATTCCCATGTGTCCTCGGGAGCGCTTTGCTTTATATAAGAGTTTAGGCTTGTCCTTTGCTACAGAAAGGATTGGGCCACCTTTCTACACCTTAGTTACTATATTAACTTGTTACCTGTTACAATTTACCCTATCATAAAACTATCTGTTACCGATAATTTCAATGCTTGCAGAGAATACCCTGCTGAAAACTGCTTGTCATTTCCTTCTGCTCCTCGTTGGGTTCGACACTCTTACTTATCGAAAGGACTACAATAGATCCCCTATACTTGTGGGTCATCAGTGGTGCGGAGAAAGGGAGGAAATGAGCTAGGGTTTGCCAAGGTGGTCGGGGTGGCCTTGTGGAAGCAAAGGCATCGTAGGATGGCCACCGCATGGCCATCCACGGCCACGGATGTGTGCAGGGCGTCCAGCGCGCTCGATGAACAGGAGGAAGACCACAACGCTCATGAGCTGGGCATGCACACTATGCACTAGAGGCCCAGTTGTACAGTGCCTATTTTGCTCTTTTTCTTTTACTATAAATTGAATCAGCTCCTATTTTCCATTTATTTAAAAGAGCAAGTGAATTTTGTTTGAGTTGAAACTTGTGACATAAATAGTATGCAAATATTGAAATAACACACAAAGTTTGGGGTCCTTTGGAAATGTTAAGATTTAGTTTTACAATTAAATGGATCACTTTTTTAACCGAGCTAATCCCCTTTCCATTATAGAAATAACGAAATACAGATCAAGGTCCAGGTTAACCGAAAAGGGAAAGGGAAAAGCGAGTTCAAGCATCCTAGGGAAACCCGCTGTAGACGCTCGCAATCGAAACATCTACTACGAGGCAAAAACCCTAGGACACCATCAGCACGCCACTACTAGTTGAACAGTTTCCAACCACAGAAAAACCAACATGGCCTATGTAGAGGTCCAACATCATCTAACAGAATAGAGTATCAACCACCGTAGATCACGCGCTAAACATAGCATCTAAAGCAGCAGCTCATAGCACTATCGCCCAGTCTTCATTCCAAATCTCCCTCGACGTGAGATGTCGCACACAACCTCATCATCCTCTTAGCAGTATCCTTCAACGACAGTGCGCCGTGCTCCAGCTCCTCCCGCTCCGCGCCTTTCAAGAGCCCTGCCCAGTAATTCAGATGCACACAAGCTGTGAAAACAATCTCAAAAGGAGATGACATTCTCTTATGTTTAAAAGTAGCTCGGTTTCTGCAGTTCCAAATAGCCCAGCAAACTGCCGCTAGTCCCATGGTGAAGTAGCGTTCCCCATGGGGAAGGAAGGCATAGCACCAGGAGTAGAACTGACAGAGGTTATTAGGACAAAGATCAGTGCCGAGCACCGCACCAACCATGTGCCATGCAATTCTGTCCATTGGGCACAGAAAGAACAGATGCAAATAAGTCTCCCTGCATTCACAAAAAGAGCAGCGGGGCTCGCCCGCCTAGTTCCTACGTTTCATAACATCTCTAGTCAACACATCATCTTGAAACAGCTGCCACAGAAAAATCTGAATTTTAGTTGGAAGTTTGGCTTTCCAAATCCATTTGTAATCACACCCAACAATATTTCTTTCGAGGTAGGAGTACATTGATTTGGTCGTGTATTTCTCTTTAGGGACAAGTACCCATTTGATCTTGTCGGTTCAGTGGAGGGAGCAAGATTATGAATGATACCCTCCACCACCGCAAGCTGACGGGCCAAATCAGGGGTCAGTCTTCTCCTGAAGACATCCCTGTCCCCTCTATTACGAAACTGGACAATCGTGTCATCAGGGTGATTGGCAATACTGAACAGTTCCGGATAGGTCTCACACAACGAGGGATGTGTGCCGATGGAGTAATGCCAAATCCTGGCCACATCACCAGAATTTACAATTACTTTTCTCCCGTCCATATAAACTTCTTTAACTTTTAGCAAAGCTTTCCACACGGGAGTCATTAAATTTTGTCTTAACCTCGGCAACCGAACAATTTCTAAGGTACTTCGCTCTGATCACTTCTTGCCAGAGGCCATCCCCCGTATTTAATTTCCACCACCATTTTGCGAGGAAAGATATGTTTTGTTTATGGAGATCTTTGACTCCGAGCCCCCCTTTTCTCTTGGATCGACACACCCGCGTCCATCTGATAAGATGGTAGCGTCTTTTTCCCATGCCACCACACCAGAAGAATTTACGACGATATTTTTCCAATCTCTCAATGAATGTTTTAGAGGGAAGGAACATCGACATGTAATAATATGCTATGTTGGACAGGGAAGAATTGAACAGAGTCAATCTCCCACCAGAGGAGGTTGAGCTTCCAATCCAGGCATCACGGCTTTTGAGGTATCTTATAGCTACAAATTCCAGGTCTGCATTCCTTAAAGAGGAATAGCTCACAGGCACCCCCCAAGTATTTCATAGGAAAGTGACCGATTTGACAACCAAACATATCAGCATATTTCTGGAGATTCGACTCATCTCCTCCCACACACGAAACCTCACTTTTCAATAAATTGATCTTAAGACCTGACATGAGTTCAAAGAGGTATAAAAGCAGTTTAAGATTGACAACATGCTCAATGTTATCTTCAATACACAGGACCGTGCCATCAGCATACAGCAAGATAGCAACCCCCCTGGGGATGAGGTCGGCAGCAAGCCCTTTAAACAGATTATTCTTTTGAGCATTGAGAAGCATTTTTTTTAGGCATTCAGCTGTTAAATTGAATAAGAAGGGGGACATAGGGTCTCCTTGACGGACCCCTTTAAAGCTTTGGAAATATGGTCCCACAGTGTTGTTAATCTTAACACGCACTGTACCGTTACGGAGAATCTGGTCGATCCAAGCACACCATTTAACATTAAAGCCCCTGGACTTGTGGCATTCTAGGAGAAGTCCCAATTGACTTTGTCATATGCTTTCTTGAAATCAAGTTTTAGCACAACCCACGTTTTTTAACATGAGTATGATGGAGAATTTCATGCAAAGTCAGGATCCCGTCCACGATGTTGCGTTTTTTGATAAAAGCATTTTGATGACGGCCAATAAGCTTGTCAGCAAAGACAGCCACCCTATTGTCCAAGACTTTGGTAATCAACTTGTAAGGGCATCGGAGGAGACAAATGGGACGGAATTCTTGAATTTTTTTCGCACCGTTGATTTTAGGAATAAGGGTTATGATACCATAGTTTAGCCTCCCCACATACAAGGAGCCTTCATGGAAGGCCACAAAAAGGTTCATAATATCTTGCTTCACAATATCCCAGTAGAAACGGTAAAATTCTGCTATTATATTATCCGGGCCAGGAGCTCAGTTGATGTCCATTGAGAATAGAGCCATTTAAACTTCCTCCTCACTAAAAGGTCTAGTGAGAAAATCATTTTCTGAATCAGTTAATTTTTCGTCCTCCTCCCACGTGTTAGGATCCAGATGAAACAAATTTCCAGAAGCTGCCCCTAAAAGCTCTTTATAATAATCCGTAGCATGTTTTGATAAATTGTCAGTACACTCAATGATCTCCTCTCCATTGGAGAAGGAGTGAATCGTGTTTTTCCTTTTCTTTCCATTGGCAATCCTATGGAAGAAGGACGTGTTATGATCACCTTTCAACAGCCATTTCTCATGGGATTGTTGAAGCCAAAATAATTCTTCATCGGCCAACATTTGTTGGAGCTTACCACAAAGGTCAACTTGTCTTTCAAGAATATTTGGATCAAGTTTGCCTTGCTCTTCCATAGTCTCTATGGTAGCAAGCTCTTCTTTAATCTCCTTTTTTCTCTTCTTATCATGCCCAAATTTATTAGATCCCCACCCTTTAAAAAATCTCTTAAAACGTTTCAACTTGATGTTGAGGACATCAATGGATCAGAGGAATTAACAGGTCTCTGCCAAATTTTTCTCACCAGAGGGAGGAAATTCTCCTTGGTCATCCGACTCATTTCGAATCTGAACTCATGAGGTTTGGGGGTTTGGGGGCAGTTACTGTTAGTCGAAAGCAAGAGGGGGTTGTGGTCGGATAGGTCTCTGACCAACTTTCTAACCGTAACTAGGGGAAACAGATCTTCCCAGTCACTTCTCATAAGGATTCTATCCAATTTCTCCAAGGTAGGGTGGCTTTGGTTATTAGACCAACTAGACATCACCCCCTCAGTAAAAATTTCCCTCAGGCACATAGTATTGATGATGGCATTAAATCTATCAACATACTGGGAGATAACCATCTTTTTATTCTTCTCTCCACAGCGCCTGAGGATATTGAAATCCCCTCCCACTATATAGGGCATAGATAGATGGATACAGAAGTTGGCAAGTTCAGAAAGGAATTCATCATTTTTTTCATCGTGAGCAGCCCCGTAAACATTTAAAAGAGCCCAAACACATTTACTTTCTACATCAAAAACAATCACTTCCATTATATATTTACTCAAGGACCAGGAAACCACCTCCAGCTTATCTTTCTTAACACCACAAAGCATGCCCCCGGCCTTACCCACAGAAGGAACCCAATTCCACTCAAATTTATTATAGGTGTCTATTTTCCTTAAGAAACCAGGAGTTATTTTCCTCTTCTTAGTTTCCTGTACACATAAGAAATCAAGGGAATGATCTTTGATAAAATCAGAGAGGTGAGTAGTCATTCCTTTCTTCCCTGCCCCTCTCCAGTTCCAAAAGAAACCATTCATTTGAAAATTTTCTTTCTCCCCCTGCCCCTGGTCACTCTGCCAGGAGATTTAGCAGCATTACCTAAAGGAAATATGCCCTAGAGGCAATAATAAAGTTGTTATTTATATTTCCTTATATCATGATAAATGTTTATTATTCATGCTAGAATTGTATTAACCGGAAACTTAGTACATGTGTGAATACATAGACAAACAGAGTGTCACTAGTTTGCCTCTACTTGAGTAGCTCGTTCAATCAATGATGGTTATGTTTCCTAAACCATAGAAATGATTTGTCATGTGATTAATGGGATCACATCATTAGAGAATAATGTGATTGACTTGACCCATCCGTTAGCTTAGCATGATGATCGTTTAGTTTGTTGCTATTGCTTTCTTCATGACTTATACATGTTCCTATGACTATGAGATTATGCAGCTCCCGAATACCGGAGGAACACTTTGTGTGCTGCCAAACGTCACAACGTAATTGGGTGATTATAAGGGTGCTCTATAGGTGTCTCCGATAGTACTTGTTGAGTTGGCATAGATCAAGATTAGGATTTGTCACTCCGATTGTCGGAGAGGTGTCTCTGGGCCCTCTCGGTAATGCGCATCACTATAAGCCTTGCAAGCAATGTAACTAATGAGTTAGTTGCGGGATGATGTATTACGGAACGAGTAAAGAGACTTGCCGGTAATGAGATTGAACTAGGTATTGAGATACCGACGATCGAATCTCGGGCAGGTAACATACCGATGACAAAGGGAACAACGTATGTTGTTATGCGGTTTGACCGATAAAGATCTTCGTAGAATATGTGGGAGCCAATATGGGCATCCAGGTTCCGCTATTGCTTATTGACTGGAGACATGTCTCGGTCATGTCTACATAGTTCTCAAACCCGTATGGTCCGCACGCTTAACGTTCTGTGACGATTTGTATTATGAGTTATGTGATTTGATGACCGAAGTTTTTTCGGAGTCCCGGATGAGATCGGGGACATGACGAGGAGTCTCAAAATGGTCGAGACGTAAAGATCGATATATTGGAAGGCTATATTCGGACATCGGAAAGGTTCCAAGTGATTCGGGTATTTTTCGGAGTACCAGAGAGTTACGGGAATTCGTATTGGGCCTTAATGGGCCATACTGGAAAGGAGAGAAAAGGCTTCAAGGGTGGCCACGCCCCTTCCCCATGGACTGGTCCGAATTGGACTAGGGAAAGGCCCCCTTCCTTCCTTCTCCTTCTCCCTTCCCTTTTTCCTATTCCATGTGGGAGGTGGAATTCTACTAGGACTAGGGAGTCCTAGTAGGACTCCACACTTTTGGTGTGCCCTATGAGGACTGGCCTCCTCCTCCCTCCATCCTTTATATACGTGGCCAGGGGGCACCCCATAGACACACAAGTTGATCATTGATCCCTTAGCCGTGTGCGGTGCCCCCCTCCACCATAATCCACCTCGGTCATATCGTAGCGGTGTTTAGGCAAAGCCCTGTTTCGGTAGCTTCGTCATCACGCCGTCGTGCTGAAGAATCTCTCCCTTGAAGCTCTACTGGATCATGAGTTCGTGGGATGTCACCGAGCTGAACATGTGCAGACCGCGGAGGTGTCGTACGTTCGGTACTAGGATTGGTTGATCGTGAAGACGTACGACTACATCAACCGCGTTGTCATAACGCTTCCGCTTTCGGTCTACGAGGGTACGTAGACAACACTCTCCCCTCTCGTTGCTATGCATCACCATGATCTTGCGTGTGCGTAGGAATTTTTTGAAATTACTACGTTCCCCAACAGTGGCATCCGAGCCGGGTTTATGCGTAGATGTTATATGCACGAGTAGAACACAAGTGAGTTGTGGACGATACAACTGATACTGCTTACCAGCATGTCATACTTTGGTTCGGCGGTATTGTTGGATGAAGCGGCCCGGACCGACATTACGCGTACGCTTACGCGAGACTAGTTCTACCGACGTGCTTTGCACACAGGTGGCTGGCGGGTGTCAGTTTCTCCAACTTTAGTTGAACCGAGTGTGACTACGCCCGGTCCTTGTTGAAGGTTAAAATAGCACTAACTTGACGAAATATCATTGTGGTTTTGATGCGTAGGTAAGAACGGTTCTTGCTCAGCCCATAGCAGCCACGTAAAACTTGCAACAACAAAGTAGAGGACGTCTAACATGTTTTTGCAGGGCATGTTGTGATGTGATATGGTCAAGATGTGATGATATATAAGTTGTTGTATGATATGATCATGTTTTGTTGAAGTTATCGGCAACTGGCAGAAGCCTTATGGTTGTCTCTTTATTGCATAAGATGCAAGTGCCAAATAATTGCTTTACTTTATCGCTACGCGATAGCAATAGTTTCAAGAGCAATAGTTGGCGAGACGACCATGTGACGACACGTTGATAGAGATCAAGATGATGGAGGTCATGGTGTCATGCCGGTGACGATAGAGATCATGACGGTACTTTGGAGGTGAAGATCAAAGGCACAAGATGATCATGGCCATATCATGTCACATATTTTTGATTGCATGTGATATCTTTTATACATCTTATTCTTCTTGATTGACGGTAGCATTATAAGATGATCTCTCATTAAATTTCAAGGTACAAGTGTTCTCCCTGAGTATGCACCGTTACCAAAGTTCATCGTTCCGAGACACCACGTGATGATCGGGTGTGATAGGCTCTACGTTCATATACAACGGGTGCAAGCCAGTTTTGCACACGCAGAAATACTCGGGTTAAACTTGACGAGCCTAGCATATGCAGATATGGCCTCGGAACACTGAGACCGAAAGAACGAGCATGAATCATATAGTAGATATGATCAACATAGTGATGTTCACCATTGAAAACTACTCCATTTCACGTGATGATCGGTCATGGTTTAGTTGATTTGGATCACATGATCACTTAGATGATTAGAGGGATGTCTATCTAAGTGGGAGTTCTTAAGTAATTTGATTAATTGAACTTTAATTTATCATGAACTTAGTCCTGATAGTATTTGCATATCTATGTTGTAGATCAATTGCTCGTGTATAGCTTCCCTGTTTTTTTATGATATGTTCCTGGAGAAAACTATATTGAAAGATTATAGTAGCAATGATGCGGATTGGATCCGTGATCTGAGGATTACCCTCGTTGCTGCACAAAAGAATTATGTCCTTGATGCACCGCTAGGTGACGGACCTATTGCAGGAGCAGATGCAGATGTTATGAACGTTTGGAAAAACTCGGTATGATGACTACTTGATAGTTTAGTGCACCATGCTTTACGGCTTAGAACCGGGACTTCAAAAATGTTTTGAACGCCACAAAGCATATAAGATGTTCCAAGAGATGAAATTGGTATTTCAGACTCATGCCCGAGTTGAGAGGTATGAGACCTCTGATAGTACTTTGCCTACAAAGTGGAGGAGAATAGCTCAACCAGTGAGCATGTGCTCAGATTGTCTAGATGCTACAATTGCTTGAATCAAGTGGGAGTTAATCTTCCAGATAAGATAGTAATTGATAAAGTTCTCTAGTCACTATCACCAAGTTACTAGAATTTAGTGATGAACTATAATATGCAAGGGATGACGAAAGTAATTCTCAAGCTCTTCACGATGCTGAAATCGGTGAAGGTAGAAATCAAGAAATAGCATCAAGTGTTGATGGTTAACAAAACCACCAGTTTCAAGAAAAGGGCAGAGGGAAAGAAAGAGGAACTTAAAAGAAGAAAGGCAAGCAAGTTGCCACTCCCATTAAGAATCTCAAAGCTAGACCCAAGCCTGGAACTGAGTGCTTCTACTACAAAGAAATGGTCACTGGAAGTGGAACTGCCCTAGATACTTGGCGGATAAGAAGGATGGCAAAGTAAATAAAAGTATATATTTGATATACATGTTATTAATGTGTACTTTACTAGTGTTTATAACAACACCTCAGTATTTGATACTGGTTCAGTTACTAAGAGTAGTAACTCGAAACGGGAGTTGCAAAATAAACAGAGACTAGTTAAGGGCGAGGTGATGATGTGAGTTGGAAGTGATTCCAACATTGATAAGATCACCATCACACACTCCCTTTACCTTCGGGATTAGTGTTGAACCTAAAATAAATGTTATTTGGTGTTTGCGTTAAGCATGAATATGATTTGATCATGTTTATTGCAATACAGTTATTCATTTAAAGTCAGAGAATAATTGTTGTTCTGTTTACATGAATAAAACCTTCAATGGTCATACACCCAAGGTGAATGGTTTATTGAATCTCGATCGTAGTGATACACATATACATAATAATGAAGCCAAAAGATGCAAAGTTAATAATGATAGTGCAACTTATTTGTGGCACTGCCGTTTAGGTCATATTGGTGTAAAGCGCATGAAGAAAATCCATACTGATGGGCTTTTGGAATCACTTGATTATGAATCAGTTGATGCTTGCGAACCATGACTCATGGGCAAGATGACTAAGACTCTGTTCTCCGGAACAATGGAGCGAGCAACAGACTTGTTGGAATAATACATACTAATGCATGCAATCCGATGAGTGTTGAGGCTCGCGGCGGGTATCGTTATTTTCTGATCTTCACAGATGATTTGAGAAGATATGAGTATATCCACTTGATGAAACATAAGTCTGAAACATTTGAAAAGTTCAAAGAATTTTAGAGTGAAGTGGAAAATCATCGTAACAAGAAATAAAGTTTCTGTGATCTGACCGTGGAGGAGAATTTTTGAGTTACGAGTTTGGTCTTCATTCGAAACAATGCGGAATAGTTTCGCAACTCACGCCACCTGGAACACCACAACGTAATGGTGTGTCCGAACGTCATAGCCGTACTTTATTAGATATGGTGCGATTATGATGTCTCTTGCCGATTTATCACTATCGTTTTGGGGTTATGCATTAGAGGCAGTTGCATTCACGTTAAATAGGGCACCATCTAAATCCGTTGAGATGACACCATATGAACTGTGGTTTAGCAAGAAACCTAAGTGCAACACCCACGATGCGGCTATATCTTCCACATTTCGGAGCACGACTTAGAGGCATAACCGCATAGTAAGCATGTCGCAAGAGGGGTAATCTTTACACATCCCATGTACTGAATAAGGAAGGGATAAAGAGTTGGCTTACAATCGCCACTTCACACAATACATTAATATAGCATTACATCATCCAGAATACAATCAAGGTCTGACTATGGAACCAACATAAATAAAGACAACCCCAAATGCTAGATCCCCGATCGCCCCAACTGGGCTCCTCTACTGATCGCCCGGAAAGGAAACATAGTAATGGCCCAAATCCTCGTCGAACTCCCACTTGAGTTCGGTAGCGTCCCCTGCACTGGCATCATCAGCACCTGCATCTGTTTTGGAAGTATCTGTGAGCCACGGGGACTCAACAATCTCACACCCGCGAGATCAAGACTATTTAAGCTTATGGGTAGGAAAGGGTAGTGAGGTGGGGCTGCAGCAAGCACTAAGCATATATGGTGGCTAACATACGCAAATAAGAGAGAGAAGAGAAGCAATGCATGGTCGTGAAGCTAGAAGAGATCAAGAAGTGATCCTGAAACTACTTACGTTCAAGCATAACACAAGAACCGTGTTCACTTCCCGGACTCCCCCAAGAAGAGACCATCACGGCTACACGCGCGGTTGATGTATTTTAATTAAGTTAAGTGTCAGGTTCTCAACAACCGGACATTAACAAATACTCATCTGCCCATAACCATGAGCACGGCTTTCAAAAGTTCAAAACCCTGCAGGGGTGTCCCAACTTAGCCCATCACAAGCTCTCACGGTCAACGAAGGATATTCCTTCTCCCGGGAAGACCCGGTCAGGCTCGGAATCCCGGTTACAAGACATTTCGACAATGGTAAAACAAGACCAGCAAAGCCGCTCGATGCGCCGACATCCCGATAGGAGCTGCACATATCTTGTTCTCAGGGAAACACCGGATAGGTCAAGCTACGAGTAAAACCAGCCCTCGAGTTTCCCCGAGGTGGCCCCGCAGGCTGCCCGGTTCGGACCAACACTTCGACAAGCACTGGCCCGGGGGGGTTAAAATAAATATGACCCTCGAGAGAGCGACTCCCAAGGGAAAAAGTAGGTGGTGGTGAGGCAAATGGTAAAACCAAGGTTGGGCCTTGCTGGAGGAGTTTTATTCAAAGCGAACTGTCAAGGGGTCCCCATAACACCCATCCGTGTAAGGAACGCAAAATCAAGGAACATAACACCGGTATGACGGAAACTAGGGCGGCAAGAGTGGAACAAAACACCAGGCATAAGGCCGAGCCTTCCATCCTTTACCAAGTATATAGATGCATTAAATTAAATAAGAGATATTGTGATATCCCAACATATCCATGTTTCAACATGGAACAAACTTCATCTTCACCTGCAACTAGCAACGCTATAAGAGGGGCTGAGCAAAGCGGTAACATAGCCAAACAACGATTTGCTAGTAAGGTGGGTTAGAGGCTTGACATGGCAATATGGGAGGCATGATATAGCAAGTGGTAGGTATCGCGGCATAGCAATAGAGCGAACAACTAGCAAGCAAAGATAGAAGTGATTTCAAGGGTATGGTCATCTTGCCTGCAAAGTTCTCAGAGTTGACGAAAGCTTGATCCTCGTAAGCGTACTCAACGGGTTCCTCGATCACGCACTCGTCTCCCGGCTCTACCCAAAGCAAGAACACAAGCAAAGGAAACAACAATCAACCACGGTGCAATGCGCAAGCAACATGATGCAAAACATGGCATGATATGCGAGATGTGATATGCAATGCATATGCATGCTTCAGAAGGGAAAGATTGAACCAGAACTCAACTTGGCAAACCAAGTGTGCCGCTGGAAAGATGAGATGATTTCGATCGAAATTGATATAAAGATCACCGGAATCGGATGCACGGTTTGCAAATGGCAAGCAAAAAAAGAATGGCACAATTCTGCGATTAACAGCATGATGTCATCTAGAATGGATCAAGAAACTAAGCTACTGCACTCCAACATAGCAACAAAACACAAGGCAGTGATATACTCAAGATACTTGACAAAAGATGAACAATGAGCTATGGTTAAATCACACAAGAGCGGGTTCAAACAAGCATGGCAAAAGTGCAAAAGATATCAGCTTCACACACTTAGTGAAAATATCAACATGCCAGGAATAACATCCGGAAGCAATTTCGAGAGCAAGCAAACAACATGCTACAAGAACATATCATAGCAAAACAAGGCATGGCATGAAAATACTCAAAGCATAGAACAAAAGTCCCTTACTAACCATGAGCCAAAAGGGCACATAAAATATGATGGCACCCATGTAAATATAGCAAGTATCGTTAACAGATTCAGACTTTGCAGAAAACTGAGCATAGCATAAACAGAATTATGAAGGCATGTTTGCGAGCTCGATTCACTCAACACAAGGCATTGCATGACAAGATAAGCATAGCATCAGCAAGAAGACATGTTCAAGAAGCTAACCAAGGTAATAGCAAGTTCATAGCGTGCATGGATCAACTACAACAACCATGACAAAATTGATTAACATGTAAACAATCTGCCAGGAACATTTTATAGCAAAAGTAGAGCAAGATTAAGTCATGCTAAGATACTCCATAATTGCAAACAGGGGCATCTATGGATAGAGCACAACCATATGTAAAATTCATCTTTACTGAAGATACTCAAAACAAGCATGGATCACTCTGTAGCATCATGGATACATGGCATAAAAATAACAGCAGAGCAATGACATAGTAAAATTCTAAGTCACTGAAATCAGCAATATCATGAGAGCTACTTTGCATGCTTGTGCTAGTCACCACATTGATCACAAAAATACATGGCATACACCCCTGTAAAGATGGCATGGCATAGCCCAAAACACATGTAGATCTCATGCCCATATGCAGCACACAACAAATGTAGCAAAAACGAGAAATGCCCATACCCTGCTAAGAATCATCATCTAACAATTATAGCACTCTTGCATCAACAATTTGGGCATCAAGATGGACTCAAACAAGCAGGTCACAATGGAATGGAATGAAGAGCACATCATGATGGACATTTTGATATATTTCACGCATAAAACGGAGCAGCAAGCACAAAGTAATGGCAGGCCAAAGGGGGCACCAGAATGTAGGAAAATAGGGACTTAGGAAAATATACCACTCCGAGAACAGTCAACGGGACAGCGGGATCCAGGACGGGGCGCGGCCGTGTTTGGTTCGAAGGACGTCGGGGTCCCGGGATGATGCTCGACGAAGCGATCTAGGTCGGCGGCGAGGACAACGCCGGCGAGCTTCGAGCTCCGGCGAGCTTCGGGCACGGGGAAGGCCGACGAACGGCGCGGGGTGGCCGGATCCGGCTGGATCCGCATGGATCCAGGACGGAGCGACCCATCCGGCGAGGGCGAGTGGCGGCAGGTGGCAGACGGTCGCTCCGGCCGGTGAGCTCCACGACGGGCGGCGCGGGGCGCCGGCGGATGAAGGCGGCGGCGGCGGATGATGACGGCAAGCGCGCGACGAGGCGGCGAGCGGGCGCGGGCGGCACGGGACGCGGGCGGCGGCGGATGGGCCTTGCGGGCCGGCGGCGGAGAGCGGCGGCAGACGCCATGTGGCAGGATCCGATTGATTGCGGGCAGCGGCGCGGGCGTGTCCGACGGGAGCGGACACGTCCGCCGGCGGAGAGGACGAAAATTAGGGTTTTGGACCCGGGTTTTGGACGGGGAGGACATATATATAGCTAGGAGGAGGTGGGAGTGTCCAAATGGAGTGTGGTTTTCGGCCACGCGATCGTGATCGAACGGCCGAGAGGATGGAGGGGGTTTGGATGGGTTATTGGGCCGTTTTGGAGGGGTGTTGGGCTGCAACACACACGAGGCATTTACGGTTCCCCGGTTAACCGTTGGAGTATCAAACGGACTCCAAATGGCATGAAATTTGACAGGCGGTCTACCGGTGGTGTACCAAGGCCGCTTGGAAAATCTTGGTCCATTCCGAGAATGTTTAACACCCGCTCACGAAAAGAGGCAAAAGGGGGCGCCAGAGGTCATAGAAGTGTCGGATTGCAAAACGGACAACGGGGAAAATGCTCGGATGCAAGAGACGAACACGTATGCAAATGCGATGCACATGATGACATGATATGAAATGCATGACATGCACAAAATGCAAAACAAATACAAAACCCAACCACGAAGGAATATCGTATCGCATCTCCGGAAAAGGCAAGAGTCGGAGTACAAATATGGAAAGTTGTATCTGGGGCGTTACAACACTCCACCACTACGAGAGGATCTCGTCCCGAGATCTAGGATGACACCGGAGGGAAAAGGAAGAGGAAGATAAGAGGTAAAACAAAGTTGCTTCTTCGACAAGTGAGTGAAACCACGAACCTTGAGATGTTAAACCATTTTGAGAAAAGAATACAACGGAGATAAACAAAGTTGACAATCTCCGTCAGAAAAGAGGAACAAGGAAGAACAAATTCGGATAGCACTCCGGTTGAAAAGAGATGCAAGACTTGATAAGGTGAAAAGAACTTGAGCAAAGGGCACAACACTCCGGTTAAATGGATAAGCAAAGGAAAGAACATGATCTTGGAAAAAAATCAAGATGATTGGTCGAAGAGAGCAACATCGCAATGCCTCCGGAACAAACGAATAGAAGCTAGGTCGTCGGAATAAGAGAATGGAGAAGGAATGGCAACTTGTACCACAATTTAATTTGGAAATCATCCTTGCAAGAAGGTTAGAGCGGAGTTGTTGGAAAAACAACAACGAAAAGATATAATCCTCGTGGACTTATTGAGACATCTCAAAACTTGAGGTGAACTTCTGCCACTAACAAAAAACAATTGCTTGCTTGAGATCAACGAAGAGATGAAAACTTGTTCCACCAAGAGGACAAAGAGCAAGCTTGGGTCATTGAGAAGCACCACAATAGCAACAATCTTTAGGGAAAGCTCCAGGTGAAATATAGCCCAAGATAACTCCAATGAAGAGATTGGTGGGTTTAAATATCTCATTCTTAACAACTTGCAAATCATGAAAGACGACGGGACATTGTCAATAATGAAATAACACCAACTGAAAGGATAAGGTAGAAGGAATTTCCCTTCAGAATGCAAGATGAAGAATACTTGAGCTCCTCTAAAAAGAATCTCGATGAACACTTCGAGAAGGAATTAAATCTTTGATGAGCCGTCATGTAGAGCCTCCATGAAGAACTCCGTTAATAAAAAAATAATGAAAGAAAGAGAAGTTGAAAACACAAGGTGAAGCCTTGCGATGATTTAGATAGAGCTTCGCGATGAGATAAAGCAGAAAACCTAGAACTCCGGAAAAGAAAGATGAACAAATGAAATCAAGAATTTTGATGAACCTCCGGAATAAGGAATTAATCACTTGGATGAACGAAGAATAAGAATTACATTATGTGTATCCTTCATCAATTTAGATTGATGACAAGCACGGATTTGGCCTACTACTTATTCTCGTAGAAAGGATTAAGATGTATATTGTGTAAACTTGGGAAGGTCTCGACGAGGCACCGGTAGTGTCGGGGATATACCCCGCGGTATGACCCGGCTGGACTTGGCGTTTCATTGGTAACCCGCCAGAGGATTGGCGACTCACGTGTCTGGCGGTTCACTGGTTTGACGACTCACGAGCCTGAAAACTCATTGGTGACCCGGCGGGTGTTTCAGATGGATGACAAGGCCCAAGGCCCAGAAGGCCGGCTCATGTTATGATGGGCCGGATTAAGAGGAAAGACATGAGGAATATTCTCCTACAAAGGAAGCAAGACTAGGACTCCACTTGTAATAGAGTAATCATAATCCTACTAGGACTAGTCATGTAACTCGCCCCATCAACATATATAAAGAGGGGAGGGCTCCCCAAAAAGGGACAAGCAACAAGCAATAATCTCTAGGGCTAGACACAATAAAGGGGAGCCGGCTTATGCGGCGTCTCCCTCATGAGCATAATGAGATCTAGTCACAAACAGCATGTAGGGTTATTGCCGGATGATGTTTTTCGGGGCCCGAAGCTGTCTAAACCCTTGTCTTGTGTTGCGTCTCTCGTCCCGGTCAACCCCTCTCAAGCTACCATATAGATGCGTTGGCCTCACGACTAAGTCCTGACACTAAGGACATCTGTCGTGACAATTTCACGACAGTTGGCACCCACCGTAGGGCCTGCGCACGATGGTGTTGAGTTCTTGGAGGGATCTCACACAAGGATTGAGAAGCTCGCGATATGTTAAATAAGAAAGTGCCAGTACGAAAAGCATGTAGAATAACCCAGCATGGGGTAACCTCGAGCAGAGCCGGCTAGATCATCATCAGTAGATCAGAATTGTTATCAACTTTGGATTGGATAGTACGATATTTGAGTTCAAGGAGAAATCAACTGCCGTTGATATGGGCAGGCGGTCCAATCACAAGTCGCCGAGAAAATCGTTTTTCGCTGCTGTTTTGTTTCGTCGACAGGTGAGCTCGCTGAAATTAGCCTGGTTAAAATCTCTACCGCGTTCAACGCGTGTTGGTCGAGTCAGATGGGAATTAGGAGAAGTTTATGCGGCGGTGTCCGCGTATTGAACAATTTAGTTGATCTAGTTGATCTAGTCGTGAGGCAATTGGAGGCCTAATCCGTTCTTTGCATAAAGACAAAAAAGTACTACTCCAGCCATTAGCTCAAGAAAATTCAACGCCAGGAGACCTGCGCAATCAACGGCCAGCCAGCATGTCCTTGCGGCCGCCGAGCCGGCGTCGCGCGATCTGTCCAATCCTAAATTTTTGCGAGCAACAAATTTCTGCTGAGACCAACTAAATCAGTATTTTTATGGATTCGTCAATCGAGTTTCTGCTGTACTCAGTCCCATGGTTCAAATACCAAGGTTAGCAACTATCGCTGCTGCCACTACTTTTTCTAGCCTGAAGAAATTAATGGATTGGCTGGCTACAATTGCATGAGCAACAAAGAAAATAGGAAAACAAGATTAGATTGGTGAAAAGGACAACGACCAGGAGAAGGATTCACGCGTGGGATGGACTCGGATTCGTCTTTCTCCGCCAAAGAGCCGCCGTAGCGGTCTCGTTATTGCTTCGAGCCGCTCCCTAGCATCACGACCATGGGTTGACTAGCATGCCAAGCTGCTGCCACCGTCGTGGTCTCGCGCCGTCGCTGAGCCGCTTGCTCTGCTGTGGCCGGCCCTGAGCCGCCCTCGCCGCGTCCGGCCCGACCTGCCTTGAGCTGCAGTCGCCGTTGACTGGGCTGCGGCCCTCGCGCAAGCCGCCGGTCGCCTTCACAGCTCGTCCGCCTCTGCTACATCAAGCCGCCATCACCGCAGCCTCGAGACGGCCGGCCGTTTTCTACTGTTGCGCTCCGAGCCGGTCACAGCCACCTTGCTTCAAGCCGCCGCCGCGGTCGCAGGATGATGGACAAGAATTTTTTTTTGGCTGCGGCACTGCAAGTCCGGGGGCCCTCGATCGAAACTACTGCTAATTCCAGTACTATTTCTTCAGGAAGCCACACTGCCGATTGGATCTACACAGAAATCAGCCCACGACACGGAAAAGGATTGGGACGGAAGACTCGGTTTCCGCCGTCGAGCCGGCCTTGCATCACCGATTTCCGTCGGGCAGGGCCTGAGCCGCCGTCTCAAGTTCGCCGCCGTCTCTGCCATAGCTGGCTGCCGGTTCTCAAACAGCCAAGCCGGTCGTGCTTCACCGCGCCCAGAGCCGCCGTCGCGGACGCATGCCAAATCGCCACTGCCATAACTCGCCCTGATCAACCAGTTTCCGCGGAGTCAGCTGTCGCCCAACTCTGCCCCCTGCTGTGCTGCCGGTTGCTGCCATATCTCTTGCCGGCTCGTCGCGCGGCCGTTTGCTGCTGCGTCCTTTGCCGGCTCGCACCACTGCACGCCCCGTTCATGCAACTCGCCTGTTAACGTCCAACTTGATCTAACCCACACTCTACTTATATTCTGAATGTTTATGTGTACATGGGCCAACATTCAGTGCGGAGCCCACTCCATCCCAAAAGCCCGGACTGAAAGAAGGAGGAATACTCTCCCTTATAAGTTGGTCATGGCCTCCTCCCGTAAACGAGATGGGACTAAACCAAGCCAGCCTCCACTAGTGGACAGCAGCCCTAACATCCCATCCCCCTGAGAAGCCCCCCAGGAAGACATGGCGATGCTGGCTCTGATACCAGATGTTAGCGTCCAACTCGATTTAGCCCACATTCTACTTACATTCTGAACGTTTATGCGCACATGGGCCAACATTCAGTGGAGAGCCCACTCCATCCCAAAAGCCCGGACTGAAAGGAGGAGGGATACTCTCCCTTATAAGTTGGTCATGGCCTCCTCCCGTAAGTGAGATGGGACTAAACCAAGCCAGCCTCCACTAGTGGACAGCAGCCCTAACATCCCATCCCCCTGAGAAGCCCCTCAGGAAGGCATGGCGATGTTGGCTCTGATACCAGATGTTAGCGTCCAACTCGATCTAGCCCACACTCTACTTACATTCTGGACGTTTATGCGCACATGGGCCAACATTTAGCGGAGAGCCCACTCCATCCCAAAAGCCCGGACTGAAAGGAGAAGGGATACTCTCCCTTATAAGTTGGTCATGGCCTCCTCCCATAAGCGAGGTGGGACTAAATCAAGCCAGCCTCCACTAGTGGACAGCAGCCCTAACATCCCATCCCCTTGAGAAGCCCCTCAGGAAGGCATGTCGATGCTGGCTCTGATACCAGATGTTAGCGTCCAACTCGATCTAGCCCACACTCTACTTACATTCTGGACGTTTATGCGCACATGGGGCAACATTCAGCGGAGAGCCCACTCCATCTCAAAAGCCCGGACTGAAAGGAGGAGGGATACTCTCCCTTATAAGTTGGTCATGGCCTCCTCCCGTAAGCGAGGTGGGACTAAACCAAGCCAGCCTCCACTAGTGGACAGCAGCCCTAACATCTGGTATCAGAGCCAGCATCGCCATGCCTTCCTGAGGGGCTTCTCAGGGGGATGGGATGTTAGGGCTGCTGTCCACTAGTGGAGGCTGGCTTGGTTTAATCCCACCTTGCTTACGGGAGGAGGCCATGACCAACTTATAAGGGAGAGTATCCCTCCTCCTTTCAGTCCGGGCTTTTGGGATGGAGTGGGCTCTCTGCTGAATGTTGGCCCATGTGCGCATAAACGTTCAAAATGTAAGTAGAGTGTGGGCTAGATCGAGTTGGACGCTAACATCGCCCCACTCCACAACCAAGTCACTACCTCTGCTATGGTTAACCACCTCCGCCAAGCCGCTGGATCCGCTCGCGCCTTCCTCCGTGGCGGTTCATTTTTTCTACAAGCCTATGCGCGCACAAGTCCTCCGGTTTTCTGCGGTCGTCGAGCACTTCGGCTCTGCCAAGCCGCTGACGCCTCCAAGTTCGCGATCGCTGGCCTGTTTGTTAAACGCTGCTTTAAGCCGGTCTTACCAAGTCATCTGAATCCACTACTGCTACAATAAACAGAGCAGCAAGGGAGCTGCAGGGGCAATAGCCCGACTTAGTGAGGCTGTTATACCACGGCATTACACCACGTCAAGTTATCAGAGGAACAAGCATAAAAAAAGGGGGAGGGGGGCAGCTGCCTTGTCCATCATTGAAAAGAAAGAGGAAAAGAGAAAGACAGAATAACAGCCACGCATGGGACATCCACTAGCGGCACGGCCCCCAACAACCATTGATCTCACGTGAAAAGTGCTACCACAGATTGTCATTTCAAATGACGTGAGGCTATACTAGTCCATCATTACCAGTATTCGTACTTCTCCGGACCTTTTTAGTCTGCATATGGATCATTTGTGGAATGGGCGTCTGACGCATGATTGCACACGGATCATCTATTGACCAGATCATCAGGTGATATTCGTCCAAGTCTATTTTTAGTACATATTAAATTTTTTCGAGAACTATTCTACTTCGTGTATTCTCTGTACGCAGGGATACTAATTCATTATAAAGATGGTGCCATGTTGTGTCTATGGAGTATGCGTTAGCATCATTATACGCTGGCGTCCCGCTTATTGTTGAAACGGGTGGGCGCAAGCCGTCGTCTGTGTCAACTCGCCGGGACCATGCCCGCGATTAACTCACCGTCCACACGGCTTACCGCGCTTGCGATTGACTCGCTGGTCCATGCACTAGCGATTGACTCGCCCGTCCGCACCGACTTACAACACCACGGCCGGCTTATCTGTCTGCTCCTGCGGCTGACTCGCGCGATTGATGTCCGCTTCACCTGGTGATCATCAACTCCGCGGCGGATGGCTATTGGCTTGATGTATCAGGTGAAATCCATTCAATATATTTTTTATATTACATATTGCTTTCTTTAAAAAAAGAGCAATTACTCTAGCTTGCAAGTTCTCCAATGCAGGACAAGTTATCTACTGCAAAAAGGATTATTATAACACTAAGCCATTGAATTACTCATACCGGTTTATATCACGGTCAAAAATGGAGAATCTCAAGACAACTCCTCGAGTAGTCTTAAGACTCGGGGGCTATGATGACATGACTTAGCAAATATCGTGAGATTCAAGACCCCGGGTCATTGGAGGCTGCCGCCATATTGGTAAAAATTTAAAGGCCGTCAGAAAATTTCCGGCTCACAATGATGCTTCGGTTTACAATCCGGCTCAAGGTAAACCTGTCTCCCACAAAGCTTTGAAGCTCTAAATATCCGGTTTGAAATTCTGGTTTAAAAAGAATTCATCTCTTGCAAGTTTGAGTTTTCAGAAAAAATTATAGGGTTGCACAGCACAACTCAAACATAGGCACCCGGCGAGCACAGCTCAGAAATATATCACTTGGGGGCTTCCGGCTTATTGGGCTAAGCTATGATTACCCTTTGATCCGGCTCATAGCCACATTTACAGGTCATTTGGGGGCTTCCTGTTCAAACATAGGTCGTATTCGAACCAAAGAGAACATAGTTGTCGGTACCCTCTTGATCGGCGCAATGCCAAACTCACTAGGGGGCTTCTTGATCGTATTCGAATCATAGCTTAACCCCTTTTGGGTCCGACTTGGATCGTATTCGAATCAGGGTCGTTAAAAACCTCTCAAGGTCATTTGGGGGCTTCCTGTTCAAACATAGGTTGTATTCGAACCAAAGAGAACATAGCTGTCGGTACCCTCTTGATCGGTGCAACGCCAAAGCCACTGGGGGCTACATGATCGTATTCGAATCCTAGCTTAACCCCTTTGGTCCGGTTTACTGATCGTATTCGAATCAGAAGCCTCAAATTCTTCTTTCTATTTTTCTTACGTTTTTTGAAAACAGTCTTTTGGGTTTGTCTTGAGACTTTTTGTTCATATCTGAAGCATATATATGGTTTCGATTAATCCAGCTTGACTTTGGATGATAAGTCGCCATATATGACAATCATAAACATTTGGAAGTTTTTGGCTTCTAAAGATTGGGTTATCACCCTTACTGCACAGGTATCCTAAACCGGCAGTACGATTCAATATCACAGGAACCGGTTTTTCAAACCGGGTTATATTATTCAAATCTTTAATAGCCAACATGGCTGGATTTTTATTATGGTTATCAATAACCAATATTACGATTGAGGTTTTCAAAGTCGCTTCAGCGCAATGGATATTATTTTGTCAATGGATATAATTTATTCTACAATGGAAGGAATAGTCCCAAGTCGCTGCAGGCTTACAACCCGGCACTTGGGGCTACATTATTCAAAGTTGAGATTATATCAAATATGCAAGTCTCATGTCGCTGCAAGCATGCACCTTGACACTTGGGGGCTAATGCAAATTCATTTTTATTGGCCTTATTGAAGACCCGACTCATCACATCATAATGAGTCGGCCCTCGAGGGCTACCATTTGCTCATATCAATGATTCAAGGTACACAAGTCTTAATCCATTATATTCAAGGGTCCACTACTCAGTTGGTAAAGCACAAAGCTCTTAACCTTGTGTACGTGGGTTCAAGCCCCATGATGGGAGATTACATCATATGATGTTATTTTCAATGAAGTATATATAAAGTCCCAGCTCAATATTATCTTACTGAGCCGGCCCTTGGGGGCTACACATCACTGCTCAAATCAACATGATTATATTTACAAAGTCCCTGCTCATTATTGCATAATGACCCGGCCCTTGGGGGCTACACTGCTTGAAGTTTTTTGAGCATCAGGCAATTTCAAGTCCCAGGTTACTGCAAGCATGACAACCCAGCACTTGGGGGCTACATATGTGGAATAATCAGTTCTGACTAGTGATTGAGATGACCAACATGGGTTTCTTCAAAGTGGTAATATTTATATTGAAGCAAGTCTTAAGTCATCACTTTGCTCTACTCAAGACTTGGGGGCTACAGGTATTATGCATATAAAGGAGGAATGTCTTCAAATTATCAGTTTTGAGTAAATCAGGAAGATCAATTACATGACCCGGCATCATTTGTTTATAACCCGACAATTTTGGCAATCATAAATTAGCAAGTTCTACATCTTCAAGTCGGCTGAATATCAGTTGAATATTTGAAGATCAATATTTTTGTCAAGTCAGAGCATTGAAAACCGACTCAAATGGATTCTTTATTTACAATATTTCTTCTACAAGCAAGTTGATTATGAAGCCGGCCTATTGACCCGGATTTTCTAAAAGGAGGAAATGACAAGGAATTAAGGATGATCTGGTGCCGGTTTACAAGAATATTTAAATCGGATCACAACCTGTCCATTTTGCTCTTGTGTTTATATTGTAGATCAGTTTAACATGGATAAATCCAAATTAAACTGGGGGCTAATGTCGGGGATATACCCCGTGGTATGACCCGGCCGGACTTGGCGTTTCATTGGTAACCCGCCAGAGGATTGGCGACTCACGTGTCTAGCGGTTCACTGGTTTGACGAATCACGAGCCTGAAAACTCATTTGTGACCCGGCGGGTGTTTCAGATGGATGACAAGGCCCAAGGACCAGAAGGCCGGCTCATGTTATGATGGGCCGGATTAAGAGGAAAGACATGAGGAATATTCTCCTACGAAGGAAGCAAGACTAGGACTCCACTTGTAATAGAGTAATCCTAATCCTACTAGGACTAGTCATGTAACCCGCCCCTTCAACATATATAAGGAGGGACAGGGCTCCCCAAATAGGGACAAGCAACAAGCAATAATCTCTAGGGCTAGACACAACAAAGGGGAGCCGGCTTATGCGGCGTCTCCCTCATGAGCATAATGAGATCTAGCCACAAACAGCATGTAGGGTTATTGCCGGATGATGTTTCACGGGGCCCGAAGCTGTCTAAACCCTTGTCTTGTGTTGCGTCTCTCGTCCCGATCAACCCCTCTCAAGCTACCACATAGATGCGTCAGCCTCACGACTAAGTCCTGACACTAAGGACATCTGCCGTGACAATTCCACGACAGGTAGGATTTGAAAGAACGAATGAATTGCTATGATAAACGAAGGAAGAAGAATCTTGGAAGAACCACCATAAGAATTTGAAAATGAACAAAGAAAAGATAAGGAAAACACCGGGAAGAATTATAAAAAGAACAAAGATACTTGAGGGAATTTAGATACATGAGAACGAAGTGATCATGAACTGATTAGAAGATATTTGAACGATGCACCGGTAAGATTTGAAGAACAATAGCTACACGCTGAGAATGAATAATTCTAAGATGATGGGCTCCGGAGAATCAAACTGAGAAGACTCCTTAATAGCTCCAGATGGGTGGATAGAATTATCATAATCGAAAACAATTATGAGAGGAAGGCATCAAGCTAGAACCACGCATCTCTGAGAGAACGGACCAAGATTTGAGAGAAACTCTTCTTCAGTCTTCAAATGTTGAGAATGATGATGAGAAACACCACCATGAATTGTTGAGGCACTCCAGAATGAAAATTAGAAAGGTTGAACCAACGATGAAAAGAATTTAAAAGCGGTCTTGGAGAAGTCATCTGACTGATGATAATTCATTCTTACGTCAAACTTTGAAATGAATTTGAGAATAACTCCGCAAAAATTAGAAGAGTTAGGTAAGATCCTGGTAAAAGACCTGTGGGTTAGGGACCACTCAAAAGAAACACCGTTGAATGATTTAAAATAGAGATTGCATCGGTTGAATTAAATAGCTTGAATAAGATAACAACCTCGAGATAGCTTAAGCGAATTAGCAATGGAAACGCGAATCTCCTGAGATATCTTCAGCACTCCGGAATAATTGAATAGCAAGCGGGGGAATGATTAAGAGGTGCACCAGCATGAGAAAACATTTGAAACGAGGAAAAGGATGTGATCAACAAAGCTTGAATTGAAACCACCGGATAAGAACATTGACTGAACAAAAATGAAGAGACTTCACATCAATAAGATGGATACTTGACTAAGAAGTCTGAGACCTTGAAGAAAAAAAGGGTGGGAGGGCGGGAAAACAAAAGCAACTAGGGCATATGGAACAAACACCGTTGAGAAGAACTAAAATTGGATCTTGTGGATGTTGAAAAATGATCGGATCCACTTAAAGAGAAACACGCCAGTTGAAAAGGATTGACATGACCATCTCGATGACCGAAAAGGATTAGCACTCCCATAGAAAAATGAGAACACCACTTAGGGGAGGAATGGGGAATCAACACTTGACATTGAAGCAACTCGAATACCTCAAACAAAACAAAAACAAAGGATTGGCTTGCAAAATAAACCGGAAACAAACATATGATAGACCCCATATCGTATCATGTGCCTGTTGGAAAGATATTCTAGGAGCTACTTGAATTCCCACTTATCAACTCCCGAAACTTTCTGGTTATGCAATCAGGTGTTGGGGATACATGGGAAGCATAATATCTCACCCAAAACTAGCAAATCCTACATCCAGCTGTATCCATCCTTCAACACATAACCAAGAAACCTTCGGAAATCATTTACCTCAACCTTTGAAAAGCATCTATTATACGAGTTATGGCAATACTCCCAAACTCCCGCCCCAGTACTGGGTGGCGTCGAGGTTATCTCACCAACAACTGCATAAAAGAGATTTTCGATGTCAGCGAACTCAGGTATTCCAGAACTGCAACGATAAAATTGTGACGACAACACCTCAGAGCTCAACTCCCCGGGTCACTGCCACAAACCCCTAAATGTCAAGAGGCACCAAGAACAATGTTCTTGTCACAAAACCATCGGAACGATTCCAACATACCCGCGTGATCCTAAATTTTTTAGTGAAATTTGAGGAAAGAAGAGTCAAAACTCTACGTCAGGAGACCTCACCAGAGCGACGAAGGGACTGAGGATTAAAAAGAATCCTACTCTCTGATATATATAATCCTAAGACTCAAAACATTTTGTTCTAGACTCAACAACGCCAGCGATTCGATCAAGCAGGGGGCTCCTAAGTCGGGGAAGGCTCTGATACCAACTTGTAACACCAACGATGCGGCTATATCTTCCACGTGTCGGGGCATGACTTAGAGGCATAACCGCATAGTAGGCATGTCGCAAGAGGGGTAATCTTTACACATCCCATGTACTGAATAAGGAAGGGATAAAGAGTTGGCTTACAATCGCCACTTCACACAATACATTAATATAGCATTACATCATCCAGAATACAATCAAGGTCCGACTACGGAACCAACATAAATAAAGACAACCCCAAATGCTAGATCCCTGATCGCCCCAACTGGGATCCTCTACTGATCGCCCGGAAAGGAAACATAGTAACGAACCGAATCCTCGTCGAACTCCCACTTGAGTTCGGTAGCGTCCCCTGCACTGGCATCATCGGCACCTGCATCTGTTTTGGAAGTATCTGTGAGCCACGGGGACTCAACAATCTCACACCCGCGAGATCAAGACTATTTAAGCTTATGGGTAGGAAAGGGTAGTGAGGTGGAGTTGCAGCTAGGCCTGGGCATTCGGTTACCCGAAAGAGTTCGGTTCGGTGCTTCGGGTTATTTTAAATTTCGATTTTGAGAATATGCTACCCGATCGGTTAGGTGAAAAAGAGATAACCGAGGGTTCGGTGCACTAGAAATTCGGTTCGGTGCTCGGGTTGACCGAGTAGGACCGAGCTGGACAACTCCGCTGGGCGCTAGCTGCTGGACAACCGCCGCCGCCCACCAGAATTGATTACAGAGAAGTGCAAGATAGGGAGGCACGAGGCAGCAGGGGGCGAGCGCATTCTCTCATGGGGCATCGTGCAACTAATAAAGCTGATGGGTAGCAACGTGGTGGGGAAGAGGGAGGAGACGGCAAGCCTTGAGCATATCCAGGAGAAGGTGTGGGGCCTACGTCTGTTATTTTTTTTAGCAAAGCCTGCTTCTGTTTGTGGCTGTGATGAAAAGTAAAGGCTGAGAAAAAAATGTCGTCTACTTGTTTGATGGGCTAATCGGCCTAGTTGGATGGGCTTTAACTAATATAGTACTAAAATACTTCGGTTTATTCGGGAGATTCGGTCAGTGGACTCCAGTGACCGAATTCACCGAACTAATTTCGGTTTTAGCCATTTGCTAACCGAACGAACAACCGAAGCTTCGGTTCTCGGGTTTTTCGGCTTCGGTCTCGGTTTTTTCGGCTCCGGTCTTCGGTTCTCGGTTTTTATGCCCACCCCTAGTTGCAGCAAGCACTAAGCATATATGGTGGCTAACATACGCAAATAAGAGCGAGAAGAGAAGCAATGCACGGTCGTGAAGCTAGAAGTGATCAAGAAGTGATCTTGAAACTACTTACGTTCAAGCATAAACGAGCGTTCTTTCTATCTACTATTATCTAAAAATAATCAAGTTATTAATGACTGGACGAAACCAAGAAATAACCCCTTATGTGAGAAATTATAGAAGAACCCCTTTAAGATCAAACAATTCCATCGAATTGAGTATGACTGTATGTGTGATAGCATCTACTATACCAGGAATATCAATGAACCCCATTCTTGCAATTGCTCAGGGTTTTGGCTCGCAAGAAAGCTAGGGTCCTGATCGAGCAAGACTACGTCCTATCTATCTACCTCTCCAAACACAATATCTTGAGTACCTATGATGGTGACTACATCTGCTGGCATGTGATGTTTGTACATAGAATCGAGTCCTTGTGAATGGGCAAAGCCAGGTGCTCTTATTTTACAACGGTAGGGACGATTACTCCCATTACTGACAAGAAAGACACCAAATTCACCTTTAGGTGCTTCAACTGCGGTATAGGTAGAAGGAGCTGGTACGGAAAAACCTTCTGTATACAAGAACCGTGTTCACTTCCCGGACTCCGCCGAGAAGAGACCATCACGGCTACACACGCGGTTGATGTATTTTAATTAAGTTAAGTGTCAAGTTCTCTACAACCGGACATTAACAAATTCCCATCTGCCCATAACCGCGGGCATGGCTTTGAAAGTTCAAAACCCTGCAGGGGTGTCCCAACTTAGCCCATCACAAGCTCTCACGGTCCACGAAGGATATTCCTTCTCCCAGGAAGACCCGATCAGGCTCGGAATCCCGGTTACAAGACATTTCGACAATGGTAAAACAAGACCAGCAAAGCCACCCGATGCGCCGACATCCCAATAGGAGCTGCCCATATCTTGTTCTCAGGGCAACACCGGGTAGGTCAAGCTACGAGTAAAACCAGCCCTCGAGTTTCCCCGAGGTGGCCCCGCAGGCTGCCCGGTTCGGACCAACACTTTGACAAGCACTGGCCCGGGGGGGTTAAAATAAAGATGACCCTCGGGAGAGCGACTCCCAAGGGAAAAAGTAGGTGGTGGTGAGGCAAATGGTAAAAACAAGGTTGGGCATTGCTGGAGGAGTTTTATTCAAAGCAAACTGTCAAGGGGTCCCCATAACACCCAACCGTGTAAGGAACGCAAAATCAAGGAACATAACACCGGTATGACGGAAACTAGGGCGGCAAGAGTGGAACAAAACACCAGGCATAAGGCCGAGCCTTCCACCCTTTACCAAGTATATAGATGCATTAAATTAAATAAGAGATATTGTGATATCCCAACATATCCATGTTTCAACATGGAACAAACTTCATCTTCACCTGCAACTAGCAACGCTATAAGAGGGGCTGAGCAAAGCGGTAACATAGCCAAATAACGGTTTGCTAGTAAGGTGGGTTAGAGGCTTGACATGGCAATATGGGAGGCATGATATAGCAAGTGGTAGGTATCGCGGCATAGCAATAGAGCGAACAACTAGCAAGCAAAGATAGAAGTGATTTCGAGGGTACGGTCATCTTGCCTGCAAAGTTCTCAGAGTTGACGAAAGCTTGATCCTCATAAGCGTACTCAACGGGTTCCTCGATCACGCACTCGTCTCCCGGCTCTTCCCAAAGCAACAACACAAGTAAAGGAAACAACAATCAACCACGGTGCAATGCGCAAGCAACATGATGCAAAACATGGCATGATATGCGAGATGTGATATGCAATGCATATGCGTGCTTCGGAAGGGAAAGATTGAATCAGAACTCAACTTGGCAAACCAAGTGTGCCGCTGGAAAGATGAGATGATTTCGGTCGATATCGATATAAAGATCACCGGAATCGGATGCACAGTTTGCAAATGGCAAGCAAAACAAGAATGGCACAATTCTGCGATTAACAGCATGATGCCATCTAGAATGCATCAAGAAACTAAGCTACTGCACTCCAACATAGAAACAAAGCACAAGGCAGTGATATACTCAAGATACTTGACAAAAGATGAACACTGAGCTACGGTTAAATCACACCAGAGCAGGTTCAAACAAGCATGGCAAAAGTGCAAAAGATATCAGCTTCACAGACTTAGTGAAAATATCAACATGACAGGAATAACATCCGGAAGCAATTTTGAGAGCAAGCACACAACATGCTACAGGAACATATCATAGCAAAATAAGGCATGGCATGAATCTACTCAAAGGATAGAACAAAAGTCCCTTACTGACCATGAGCCAAAAGGGCACAGAAAATATGATGGCACCCAGGTAAACATAGCAAGTTTACTTAACAGATTCAGACTTAGCAGAAAACTGAGCATAGCATAAACAAAATTATGAAGGCATGTTTGCGAGCTCGATTCACTCAACACAAGGCATTGCATGACAAGATAAGCATAGCATCAGGAAGAAGACATGTTCAAGAAGCTAACCAAGGCAATAGCAAGTTCATAGCGTGCATGGATCAACTACAACAACCATGGCAAAATTGATTAACATGTAAACAATCTGCCAGGAACATTTTATAGCAAAAGTAGAGCAAGATTAAGTCATGCTAGGGTACTCCATAATTGCAAACAGGGGCATCGATGGATAGAGCACAACCATATGTAAAAATAATCCTTACTGAAGATACTCAAAACAAGCATGGATCGCTCTATAGCATTATGGATACATGGCATAAAAATAACAGCAGAGCAATGACTTAGTAAAATTCCAAGTCCCTGAAATCAGCAATATCACAAGAGCTACTTTGCATGCTTGTGCTAGTCACCACATTGATCACAAAAATACATGGCATACACCCCTGTAAAGATGGCCTGGCATAGCCCAAAACACATGTATAGCTCATGCCCATATGCAGCACACAACAAATGTAGCAAAAATGACAAATGCTCATACCCTGCTAAGAATCAGCATCTAACAATTATAGCACTCTTGCATCAACGGTTTGGGCATCAAGATGGACTCAAACAAGCAGGTCACAATGGAATGAAATGAAGAGCACATCATGATGAACATTTTGATATATTGCACGCACAAAATGGAGCAGCGAGCACAAAGTTATGGTAGGCCAAAGGGGGCACCAAAATGTAGGAAAACAGGGACTTAGGAAAATATACCACTCCGAGAACAGTCAACGGGACGGCGGGATCCAGGACGGGGCGCGGTCGTGTTTGGTTCGAAGGACGTCGGGGTCCTGGGATGATGCTGGACGAAGCGATCCAGGTCAGCGGCGAGGACAACGCCGGCGAGCTTCGGGCGCGGGGAAGGCCGACGAACGGCGCAGGGTGGCCGGATCCGGGTAGATCCGCACGGATCCAGGATAGAGTGACCCATCTGGCGAGGGCGAGTAGCGGCGGACGGTAGACGACGGCTCCGGCCGGTGAGCTCCACGACGGGCGGGGTGGGGCGCCGGCGAACGAAGGCGGCGGCGGCGGATGACGACGGCGAGCGCGCGGTGAGGCGGCGAGCGGGCGCGGGCGGCTGAGAGCGGCGGAGGATGCCACGTGTCGGGATCCGATTGGTTGCCGGTGGCGGCGCGGGCGTGTCCGGCGGGAGCGGACACGTTCGGTGGCGGAGAGGACGAAAATTAGGGTTTTGGACCCGGGTTTTGGACGGGGAGGACATGTATATATATAGCTAGGAGGAGGTGGGAGTGTCCAAATGGAGTGCGGTTTTCGGCCACGCGATCGTGATCGAACGACCGAGAGGATGGAGGGGGTTTGGATGGGTTATTGGGCCGTTTTGGAGGGGTGTTGGGCTGCAACACACACGAGGCCTTTACGGTTCCCCGGTTAACCGTTGGAGTATCAAACGGACTTCAAATGGCACGAAATTTGACAGGCGGTCTACCGGTGGTGTACCAAGGCCGCTTGGAAAATCTCGGTCCATTCCGAGAATGTTTAACACCCACTCACGAAAAGAGGCAAAAGGGGGCGCCGGAGGTCATAGGAGTGTCGGATTGCAAAACGGACAACGGGGAAAATGCTCGGATGCAAGAGACGAACACGTATGCAAATGCGATGCACATGATGACATGATATGAAATGCATGACATGCACAAAATGCAAAACGAAGACAAAACCCAACCACGAAGGAATATCATATTGCATCTCCGGAAAAGGCAAGAGTTGGAGTACAAATATGGAAAGTTGTATCCGGGGCGTTACACTAAGATGTCATTTCTTAAAGTTTGGGGCTATGATGCTTATGTGAAAAGTTTCAACCTGATAAGCTCGAACCCAAATCAGAGAAATGCGTCTTCATAGGATACCCAAAGAAAACTGTTGGGTACACCTTCTATCACAGATCCGAAGGCAAGACATTCGTTGCTAAGAATGGATCCTTTCTAGAGAAGGAGTTTCTCTCGAAAGAGGTGAGTGGGAGGAATGTAGAACTTGATGAGGTAATTGTACCTTCTCCCAAATTGGAAAGTAGTTCATCACAGAAATCAGTTCTAGTGATCTCTACACCAATTAGTGAGGAAGCTAATGATGATGATCATGAAACTTCAGATCAAGTTACTACCAAACCTCGTAGGACAACTAGAGTATGGTCTGCACTAGAGTGGTATGGCAATCCTTTGTGGAAGTCATGTTACTAGACCATGACAAACCTACGAACTATGAGGAAGCGATGATGAGCCCAGATTCTGCGAAATGGCTTGAGGTCATGAAATCTAAGATGGGATCCATGTATGAGAACAAAGTATGGACTTTGATTGACTTGCCCGATGATCGGTGAGTCATTAAGAATAAATGGATCTTCAAGAGGAAGACGGACTCTGATAGTAGTGTTACTATCTATAAAGCTCAAATTGTCGCAAATTTTTTTCGACAAGTTCAAGGTGTTGACTACGATGGGATTTTCTCACTCGTATCGATACTTAAAAGTCTATCCGAATCATGTTATCAGTTGCCGCATTTTATGAAATCTGGCAAATGGATGTCAAAACTGCATTCCTTAATGGATTTCTTAAAGAAGAGTTGTATGTGATACAACCAGAAGGTTTTGTCAATCCTAAAGGTGCTAACAAAGTGAGCAAGCTCCAGCGATCCATCTATGGACTGGTGCAAGCATCTCGGAGTTGGAATATATGCTTTGATAAAGTGATCAAAGCATATGGTTTTATATAGACTTGCGGTGAAGCCTGTATTTACAAGAAAGTGAGTGGGAGCACTACAACATTTCTGATAAGTATATGAGAACGACATATTGTTGATCAGAAATAATGTAGAATTTTCTAGAAAGCATAAAGGAGTGTTCGAAAGGAGTTTTTCAAAGAAAAGACCTCGGTGAAGCTTCCTACATATTGAGCATAAAGATCTATAGAGATAGATCAAGACGCTTGATATATTTTCAATGAGTACATACCTTGACAAGATTTTGAAGTAGTTCAAAATGGAAAAGTCAAAGAAGGAGTTCTTGCTTGTGTTGCAAGGTGTGGAGTTGAGTAAAGACTCAAAACCCGACCACAGCAGAAAATAGAAAGAGAATGAAAGTCATTCCCTATGCCTCAGTCATAGGTTCTATAAAATATGACATGTTGTTTACCAGTCTTATTGTATACCTTAGCATGATTCTGGCAAGGAAGTACAATAGTGATCTAAGAGTAGATCACTGGATAGCGGTCAAAATTATCCTTAGAGGACTAAGGAAATATTTCTTGGTCATGGAGGTGACAAAGAGTTCGTCGTAAAGAGTTACGTCGATGCAAGCTTTTGACACCGATCTAGATGACTCTAAGTCTCGATCTAGATACATATTGAAAGTGGGAGCAATTAGCTAGAGTAGCTCCATGCAGAGCATTGTAGACATAGAAATTTGCGAAATACATACGGATCTGAATGTTGCAGACCCGTAGACTAAACTTCTCTCACAAGCAAAACATGATCACTCTTTGGGTGTTAATCACATAGCGATGTGAACTAGATTATTGACTCTAGTAAACCCTTTGGGTGTTAGTCACATGGAGATGTGAACTAATCACATAAAGATGTGAACTATTGGTGTTAAATCACATGACGATGTGAACTAGATTATTGACTCTAGTGCAAGTGGGAGACTGAAGGAAATATGCCCTAGAGGAAATAATAAAGTTGTTATTTATATTTCCTTATATCATGATAAATGTTTATTATTCATGCTAGAATTGTATTAACCGGAAACTTAGTACATGTGTGAATACATAGACAAACAGAGTGTCACTAGTTTTCCTCTACTTGAGTGGCTCGTTGAATCAATAATGGTTATGTTTCCTAAACCATAGACATGAGTTGTCATTTGATTAACGGGATCACATCATTAGAGAATGATGTCATTGCCTTGACCCATCCGTTAGCTTAGCACGATGATCGTTTAGTTTGTTGCTATTGCTTTCTTCATGACTTATACATGTTCCTATGACTATGAGATTATGCAACTCCCGAATACTGGAGGAACACTTTGTGTGCTGCCAAATGTCACAACGTAAATGGGTGATTATAAAGGTGCTCTATAGGTGTCTCCAATGGTACTTGTTGAGTTGGCATAGATCAAGATTAGGATTTGTCACTCCGATTGTCGCAGAGGTATCTCTGGGCCCTCTCGGTAATGCACATCACTATAAGCCTTGCAAGCAATGTAACTAATGAGTTAGTTGTGGGATGATGTATTACGGAATGAGTAAAGAGACTTGCCGGTAACGAGATTGAACTAGGTATTGAGATACCGACGATCGAATCTCGGGCAAGTAACATACCGATGACAAAGGGAACAACGTATGTTGTTATGCGGTTTGACCGATAAAGATCTTCGTAGAATATGTGGGAGACAATATGGGCATCCATGTTCCGCTATTGGTTATTGACTAGAGACGTGTCTCAGTCATGTCTACATAGTTCTCGAACCCGTAGGGTCCGCACGCTTAACGTTCTGTGACGATTTGTATTATGAGTTATGTGATTTGATGACTGAAGTTTGTTCGGAGTCCCGGATGAGATCGGGGACATGATGAGGAGTCTCGAAATGGTCGAGACGTAAAGATCAATATATTGGAAGGCTATATTCGGACATCGGAAAGGTTCCGAGTGATTCGGGTATTTTCCGGAGTACCGGAGAGTTACGGGAATTCGTATTGAGCCTTAATGGGCCATACGGGGAAGGAGAGAAAAGGCCTCAAGGGTGGCCGCGCCCCTTCCCCATGGACTGGTCCGAATTGGACTAGGGAAAGGGGCGCCCCCTTCCTTCCTTCTCCTTTTCCTTCCCTTTTTCCTATTCCATGTGGGAGGTGGAATCCTACTAGGACTAGGGAGTCCTAGTAGGACTCCACACTTTTGGCGCGCCCTATGAGGGCCGGCCTCCTCCTCCCTCCATCCTTTATATACGTGGCCAGGGGGCACCACATAGACACACAAGTTGATCATTGATCCCTTAGCCGTGTGCGATGCCCCCCTCCACCATAATCCACCTCGGTCATATCGTAACGGTGCTTAGGCAAAGCCCTGTTCCGGTAGCTTCATCATCACCGTCATCACGCCGTCGTGCTGACGAAGCTCTCCCTCGAAGCTCTACTAGATCGTGAGTTCGTGGGATGTCACCGAGTTGAACGTGTGTAGATCGCGGAGGTGCCGTACGTTCGGTACTAGGATCGGTCAATCGTGAAGACATACGACTACATGAACCGCGTTGTCATAACGCTTCCGCTTTCGGTCTACGAGGGTACGTAGACAACACTCTCCCCTCTCGTTGATATGCATCACCATGATCTTGCGTGTGCGTAGGAATTTTTTTGAAATTACTACGTTCCCCAACATTAAAAGGATCAACAGTGGGCTCCACTGTTTTTTGACTTCTAGTTCTAGGTCTAGACACACATGTCTGAATCTTCCTAGCACTCTTTTTCTTTCTTGGCCCAACCATAGTAAAATCAGAAATACCACTGTTGCAATCATCCCCCCGTTTAAGGCTAATGGGGATGTCTTCCCCCTTCTCATTAGTAATAAACATGTTATTAACAACAGAGATATCTTTTTCTATTGCATTATTTTTAAAATTTTCAAGCTCTTGAATAATGTTGACTTTAGAAAAATAAGGATCAGGAATGATTACCCCCATCATGCTAGCTCTAAGCATTAAATCAGGATCAGATAAGACAGTGAAGGAGTTGGTAGATGGAGATGTACCTTCCATATCTCTCTTCTTGTTAGTAGATTAAATGGCTCACTTAAGTGTTGCTGGTTCTGTTATACTTAGGTTGAGACCATTTTAATAATTTAAATTATGTTGGTTTTACCCATGACAATTAGCTAGTGAATATTTGCAACCCAGCAAACATTTTTTATTTACTATTTGAAGAAATAATAATTTGAATTTGAATTTCACTAGGGTTTCAATCAAGGGACAATTATGGTTAGCAAAATAAGATGACATTGCATAATTAGGATGAGATCAATGTAGCTTAATTATAGGGGAGTTACACCCTCACCACCACCTCTCAAAAAGAAAAGAAATAGTTATGCTTAATGGCCTTGGAGTAGGATTTTCTACAATAGTTTGCCACAGAACTAGTTAAGGTTTTCGACGGTGTAAAAGTTCTCAAAAATTCTGAAAAAAAAACTAAATCAACACACCTATAATATAATATGATCCAACAGATGGATTGAAAAAATATGACTGCATGTGTCCTGGACAAAAAGAACAAATGTTTCAATATATATTGATCCTGAAGTGAGCTGAAACGCTTGTTTTTTTTTGCTAAGGACACATAAATGCATATTTTCACAATCACACCGTTGGATCATCTTATTATATTGGAGTGAGGCTCCCCTATTTATTTCATATTTTTTACTTACTTTTAAACCGTTAAATGTTTAGCAAGCCTTAACTAGTTCTGTGGCAAGCTATGATAGACACAATTTTACCTACTAGCCTTGGGAAATAAGATAGCGTAATTGATGTTGACGAAAGACGGAAGATGAAGGATTATAATGGACACCAATACCTGTGTGATGTCACTTTGCTGGATGAGAGTTGTATGATTGTATTCTCTTGCATTGTAAAGATGGATTGCTAGTACACATTACAAATTTTGAATCTCTAGTATACACTAGTTTGTGCACAATAATGTTCAATTTTTTGAAAACTCATTAGAAATATGATGGTAAATAACTAATAGTCTAAATGGTCGCCAAAATATGTCCAATGGGTTTCATTTTCAAAGCCCTCGCCGATGATAGTAAAACAGACAAACCAGTAAAAAGACCAAGTCAAAGAACGCTTTGGCATTTTAAAGTAAATTGATGTGCGTTTCGTCAGTAGTAAGAAGGGAAATTACTCCTCCGTCCTATATAATGCTAAGATGTTATTGGTGTATTATTATTGTTGTTATGTTATATTAGAGAGAGGGGTGGTTTTTAAGATTTTTTCTAGGGCATACCGTGAAACACACTTTGTAGATGCGGGATGTAATTGATATATTCATGATATTAATATATTTTCTTTATAAAAAAAAGTCATGGAACATAGATACACAACTAAACAAACGATGCGAACCAATATGTGGTTGGATGGTTAAAGGGACCATGGTATCCTAGCCCACCAGGGTTCAGCCTGGTGCTCGTATTTATTTCTAAATTTATTTCAGGATTTCCGGCGACACGCATTCAGTGAAAGGAGACGTTCCCGTCGATGACGAGGTGCTTACGGTGACTTTGTAAATTTCAAGATGATATGCCGGCTCAGTCTTTCGGAGGTGCTCATAGGGATAGGATGTATGTGTATACATTTATAGAGGTGAATGTATGTATGCACGTGTATATGAGTGCTTGCGTTTATACTGTGTTAAAAAAAACTACACAAGCGATAGTTCCGTAGATTTTTCAGAAAGAAAGAGAGAGACAGAGGGGAAAAAAGAAACGATGGCAGGCCTGGTTCACCAAATTGACGGATACAGAGGATCCCTGGTTCCCCAAAGCGGTTGTTCCCCATTCTTAAACCTTCCACGACCCTCTCCTCACTTCCGGCCTGCTTCCACTCTTCTCCGTCAGGATTTCGTTCCAGAAATCGAAGGATGAAGATCATTCCGGTGGCTTGCTTGGAGGATAACTATGCCTACCTGTACGAATCTTGAACCTTGCTTCCCTTGTTGCTTAGCTTCTGCTCGGAGATCCGTTTGAGATCCTGTTTATTCTCTTTTCAAGGATCGTTGACGAGAGCACCAAGGCGGCGGCGGCCGTCGACCCGGTGGAGCCGGAGAAGGTGCTGGCGGCGGCCAGCGAGGTCGGCGCCTACATCGACTGCGTCCTCACCACCCACCACCACTGGTACGCCATCCATCCCATTCCCATCCCATCCCAGCCTAGCAATTCATCGGCTTACTTCCCTTGGTTGTTAAGAGGGTCACTACTTTCTAGAATACGGATGTGCTCTGCTTCGTGCTTCTATAGTTGTTGCAGAACAAACCAAGTATAATTGCAAAAATGTCACTCGTGTAATCATGCTACGTGTTCTTATAAAACTCGAAAATAGAGATGGAGAAATGGAAAAGGAAAGATAAAGCTAATAGCTTGATGCTCTTATTGCTCTGAGGATAACTACAAGGTGAATTAGGGATGTAAACGGAGCAGAAATTCAGTCCGCCCAACACCTTGTCTTCGGCCGCCCCTTCGCCGTCTCCTTCTGGACCAAGCTGGGCGTCCTGCTCCTTGGCACGTCGGTCAAGTCGCTGCACCTGCTGGACGTCTCTCCGGCCATCGGTCAGGCATCGGTTGACACCTTCCTGTTGCTGTGTTGCTGGCACTTGTGGGAGCATCCGAACGGTGTGGTGTTCCGCGGCCTGCGGCCATCTCTTTCGCTTCTCCTCAAGCGCTGCCGCGAGGACGCTGCTCTGTGGCGTGGAAGGCTGAAGAGTGATAGACAGGGAGACGTCGACTCGTGACTGATCGCCCTTGCAGCTTACCTTGTGCTATGTCAACCCCGTGCTGTCTATCCCAAAATGATGTAAACATTCTGCCCCCAGGAGGCTTGCCCCTGTTCTTTTAATGAAATGTTCAGGTGGGACACCCCCGTCCCCCTGAAAATTCAAAAGAAAAATGGAGCGGAAACGGAAACAGACGGAACTGAGTGTTGCCGCATTTGTTTTCTTATTTTTTTTCCGGAAGTGGAAACGAATACGGAAAGAGATATTACCGGTAATGAATACGGTGCGGACGCTGATACAAATCCGTATGTTCGCCGGAACTAAAAGACCCCTTTAATGATTTCGAAAAACACAAGCAAACTAACAAGCTATTCCAGTTTATATGACTACAACGTCTTTCGATGATCTCCTAAACCAGCCGCACCACGTGGAGGCGCCTGGACAGTGCAGCGAGGATGGGCAGGAGGGTGTAGGCTGGCCTGCTGGGGATAGTGACACGTATAAGGAGACTACGTTAGGTATTAGTGATCTGGATGTTGGGCCACAACATGTGTTTTATTGAGTGCTGGACTGAGCCACATAGTAGCCTAGCCATGGGGAAACGGAAAGTTCCGTATTTACGGAAATGGAATTTCTGCCGGAAAACGCCGTTTCGTTCAGCGTAAGAAATTCCATTTCCATTTCCATTCCACAATATTCTGTTTCCGTATTTCTTCTTCATCACCGTTTTTCCATGGAAAATCCGGAAAGTTTCCACTCCCTTTTCATCCCTAAGTTGAACAGAATATTAGTATGTGCTAAACCAACATATATTTGTACGATTCATTAGCAATCATGTAGAGAACGATACAAAGTAGAATCATACATAAGAAATGGCTGAAGAGAAATGAAGTAATAAATTACACAATGATGAAAGAGCTATGTGGGCACTCCACTGAATATGCAGTGTAAGTAATTGGCGTATTCCATTCGTACTACACGCGGCGTTTCTAATACAAATAAAGACTGATGAAGAAAACATTTTGATGCTTTCAAGGTACCTATCTGGCAGTAGGTAGAAGATAAGTAGTACCCCCTTTGTCCCACAATAAAGACGTTTTTGCAAGCTGGGTTAGCTTGCAAAAACATCTTATATTATGGGACAGAGAGAGTACTCAATATGTGCTAAAAGGTGTTATTGGAACTATCTAGTGAGCTGGTAATGATGATTTACTTCATATGTGCTATAATCGTCAGGTATAGTTGCAATCATGTAGTGAGCTGGTAATGATTATTTATGTTTCTAGGGATCATGCTGGTGGCAATGAGAAGATGAGGCTGCTGGTGCCAGGGATTAAGGTCTATGGGGGATCCATGGACAATGTTAAAGGCTGCACTGATCAGGTGGAAAACGGAACTAAGTTATCCATTGGGAAGGAAATTGAGATACTGTGCCTACATACGCCATGGTATGAGTTGTTACCTTCTTGCCATGTAACATAGTTCTCACCTCCTCATTAGTTTACTTATATGATTAGTATGGTTTCTATTTTCCGGATCACGTAAGCTTTAAAAGATAAGAAATAAAACCTTTTGTGTATAAGGACACTGAATTATTCAAAGATGTGCATCCGCTTGAATAAATAAATCATATAATAGCACTACTACTTCATGGATTTTACTAGGATTACTGATTTGAATGGTGTTGGAACCTTTTGTATGTTTGCTCTGTGAATTATCAACTTTGTTTTTTTTGATAGAAAGACTGTAAGGGAATCCCCTACAGCATAATTGGTGCAACAAACCCAAATTGCAAGTACCAAGCCTTGAACCTGGGTGGGTGGGAAGGCATCAGCCCCTTCCCACCACTAGGCTATGCCTTAGTCTGCAATTATCAACTTTGTTATTTTCTTGATTTGGTGGTCCTTACTGTTTTTATATTTCCAACAGTCATACAAAAGGTCATATTAGCTACTACGTTACTAGCAAAGAGGAGGAAGACCCAGCAGTATTTACTGGAGACACCTTGGTTAGTATACACATTACATAATAATTGCTCTTCTCCATGTTAAATACCTGACCATTTTTTGAAGCACAGTTCATTGCTGGTTGTGGGAGATTTTTCGAGGGTACGGCAGAGCAAATGTACCAGTCCCTTTGTGTTACACTGGGCTCGCTGCCTAAGTCAACTCGTGTTTACTGTGGCCATGAGGCAAGTTTCTTAGCTCTTTCTGGAATAACAGGCCTTCATTTTTGACAAATATGAATCTTCAGTGAAACTTATATACTCAAAAGTGTAGCAGATATATTCCTTAATTAGTTGTTCGGTTCGGTGTGTGTCTGTTACATGTGTTCAACATCGACAAGTGGTAGTTTAGCTATCATGCCACTCTCTACATCCTCTATGCTGTTCCGTTGATTGTTTTGGCCTCCTTTTAAACTTGAGTTATAGAAGATGACGTATGCTTTAGGTTCTGGAGTGCATGTGAAAACATGAATTCTGAATGAGGTTAGTATATGGATCCTTAACTAAAATATAATACTTATACATTTTCTGTCTGGCTCAAATTGTTGCAATCTGGCTTCCTATGTTATGTAAAAAGTGTTCATATCAGTGTCACACTATTCTTTCTAAAAAACATCCTGAAAACACCTTTGCCATTAACTCCATGTGCGCACCCAACAATAATTTGTGTTATGTGTCGCTAATATGATATGCTTGAACAGATAAGTGATGTATACTCTGCTCTTATTATTTCATTGTATCTCACAGTACACTGTAAAGAGCCTACAATTCATGCTGACAGTCGAGCCAGAGAATGAAAAAATGAAGCAGAAACTGGAATGGGCTCAAAAGCAGCGTGAGGCAAATCAACCGACGGTTCCCTCAACTATAGGAGATGAGTTTGAGATAAACACCTTCATGCGTGTTGATCTGCCTGAAATACAGGTCCATAAAGCACACCCGCTAGTTACTATGCTTCTGTAACACAAACGGCACACATTTGGTGACTGTATCCTTGATTCTGCAGGCAAAATTTGGTGCCAAGTCGGCAGTTGAAGCGCTGAGGACGGTCAGGAACATCAAGGATACCTGGAAAGGTTGATAAACGCAGCTGCCATTCATACTGTAGGTCCTGCTGCTGCTTCTTGTTTTAAGTTTGCGAGACCTCTTGAAGTTGGCTGATGCAGTAATTGTTACGGTGTAGGTGGCGTTTACAGCCGTGCGATGCTTTGAGAGTGGCAACGAGCTATATACGTGTTAAGAAGGTAATATGCCAGTGTTTCCTTTAAGAAAAACATAAGAGAAAGGAGTCCAGTCTGCTAATATGCTTGGGTAGCAATCAGAAAACAACTGTTGTGGCATGTTAATTACTACCGGTATGTTATTTCTTGGCAAAACAAAAATATATGTTGGCCTGTGGCAGAAAGTCTTGTGTATATCTGAAGTCTGTGATGGTTTTGGAACTTGCATACATTTGATGATGAGCAACCTCAGGTGTCTGACTAAGTTTAGATAGAAAAGAGATGCTAGTTGCAATTATTATTCTAAAATAATACTATCATTTCCCCGCTGACGCTGAGCGATATAATGGGAGTCAAGGACACGACACAAAATGGACGGAGTGAACTTGCTGGAGTTGGGTTCGTCCTTCATTCTCGTCTCTTCTCCCCGGCAGAATTCGACTTCACCATGAACGGCTGGGCCGAAGAGCCGGCGAACTGGCTGAAGCCCAGCCGGCTAAGGGGCAACTTGGGCGGAGCGAACGGTCCGAAAGTGGCTGCCGCCGGATCGCCTGGCTCACTCGTCTGTGGCGCTTCTGTGATGGCGACCTTTGCGTCGCCGGCCGCTCTGGTCACCTTGGAGCTGTCCTCAGCGGCCGTGTAACCAAACATGTGCTTAGCTCTCTCCAAGAAGGCGGGCGTGCCCATGAGCATGACGAGGCTGAGCAGGTCGTCCGTCTCCAGCTTGCAATCCGGAAAAGGCCGCTCGCCACCGGACGCCGGTGACATTGTGCGGAGCGCGGTGGAGGCGGCGGCAGCGGCACTTGAGGGGTAGTAGGTGCCGGCGTTAGGGGCGAAACCGTTCCAGTAGGAGGCCGGCGAGGGGTTGTGCCTGCCCCGAGTGTCACATTCGAGGATGTTAAACTCGGTGGCCAGCCTTGCCTTGAGCCCTGCGTCCCGCACGAAGCGCCGGAGGCTTTCCTGGTACGTGTGCCCTCCCTGCACCTGCGCATGTTGCTGCACCAAAACTTGCTTCAGTTCCCACGCATCCATGATTGTTACTCCTACTATAGGAGTAGTAGAGTATATTTTACATACATAAACGACGGTAGCTTGCCCATCTCGGAAGGCAGGCGGCGGCAGCGTCACCGGCGTTGCCCGACCAGCGACATCGTTGTAAGTGAGCCTCCTTTTGAGCTCCCTGGCGCCACCAGGTTCCGTTGTCGCTGCTGCGAACCCTGTGGCCAGCGCCATCACGTCAGCATTCAGCAATGTTCTCTTTGGATGTGCATTGGATCGATGTCGTCTCATCGACTCATTACCTTTTCTTGCTCTCTTTACCGGCGATGGCGTGCTTCTGATTCCTCCCTTGCCGATCTGGTGTTTCTTCTCGCCGGCCTTCTTCCTCAGCGGCGTGATGCTGGGCCGCTGCTGTGCAGGTGTAACAGCAGCATCGCCGCCTTGTTGATCTCTCGCTGCCTTGCTGGGCCCGGCGTCGAGTTGCTTGTGACGCCAGGCCAGGAGGTCCGACTCGGAGTACATCCGGTTCTTCTTGAGGGACAGGAAAACCTGCTTGGCTTGATCCAGCAACGCCACGGCCTGCACCAAAAACAAACATTCATGCATTCATTCTGGCATGCATGCAACGTATAGTATGGTTGGTTAATTGAGGAATGAACGACCGACTAACCTCTTTGTAAGGTATGGTGTCCTGGCTGTTTATGGACATTGCCTTCTGGAACACCATGTACACATCCTTCTGCACATGAAGATCATGGAACCAAATGTTCATTTCTCTATCTATCTATAAATAAAGAAAGAAAGAAAGAAAGAAAAATAAACAACAGGAACAATGAATGAGACGGGCTGACCTCGAATTGCTCTAGCGTCTTGTAGGTGCCATCTGTGTTCTTCTGCCTTAACGTCGCGAAATCGCCGGGCCTCTCTACCCGTTCCGTGCAATCACCCACCTGCACCGCCATGTCAAGATGAAACAAGAAATGTGTCAACGTTTCCATCTATAAATCGCGAGGGGAAATTTCAGACGTGCCTTGTTCATGCGAGCATGGTTTACCTGGATGTCATCCGGCATCGCAAACAACTCAAGTCTGTCTCTCCTGCAACGGGACAAACAAAACGCATGTAAAAAAGACCTTCCAGGTTCGCGCTTGTGCTCCCGATACACAACGCCACAGCCCGACCAACAAGAAAGAGATGCTTGAGTACAGTTGCCTGGTCACTTTCTTTAGCCAAGCTAGTTTCAAAAAACTTTCTTTAGCCAAGCCACATGATTTCCACAATTTCTCTTTTTTGCTCTTCACATGACTTCCATCCAACAAAAAAGACCTTCCTATGTTTCGCCTTATCCCCCTAAACCCTTAACTTTCTATATTTACTGTCCTCCTCGTCATTCAGCTCTCTGGTTGCCACCGTCGCCCTCTTCTCCCAATATCCGATCACTCCGCATCATTTGCTCCTCAACCCGCTCTTTGACCCCACCCACCCCATAGCTAGTCACGCAGCCCCCTTCCCCTCCTCACCTTGCTCTCTACATGACCCCTCCCCCCCTCCTCTCCGCACACGCACACAAACATCTCTCTATGTCCAGGTGGTGGCAGCTCTTCTCCCGCGCCAATGCCCCCAGCCCCAGGCCTCTCTTTACGGCCATCTCCTTAGCGCCAGTTGTGAGCTCCACCTCATGCCACTAGAGGGGAGGAGGAAGAAGCAAGGTGATTTAAATTTAAGAGAATTCCAGTCACATGAGCTCTATTCAAACCGAAAGGGGTCTTGCCGTAGCACAATTGCATTTTTTTTCTTAAAATCCTAGTAACCTCCTTTAGCCGCATGCTTTCCATTCAATGGTTATAATTCGTTTTCTTCACCTAACCCTAACTTTCCTTATCACATCCTCATCTTCTAGCTCTCTTGCCGCCGCCCTTTCCTCCCCCATCTACGGCCACTCTCTCATCAACGCAACATCGCTTGTGCTGTAGCAAAACAGGAAAAGAAAAGATATACACATAGTCCCAAGCTTACAGCTCCAGCATGTTGAGAATGTAGTCGATGATCTGCTCCGATGTCGCGCCCTTGCCTGACATGTTATCTGAAACAAAATTAACTGGATTCACGCATGCACACACAGGCAGCATCAGCATGCCATCAGAAAACAAGGCGGTGATCACTTACCGGTATATGCCGCATCGATCTCTTGGCCACACGAAGCTTCTCCCTGTAACTTGTGAAGAAAGATGTAGATGAATGAACAGATCAATCGGGAGAGAGAAAACAAATTCATAGCTTTGATGGAAATTTTTACCTGGACTTGGTCATTCCTTTTTCTCTTCCCTTGCGCGGCGCAGGAGAAGCTATTCCGGATGATGTGCCAGGGATCTAGGATGCAGCCACCATCCTTGTCATCATTCTTCTGCTCCTCGAGCTTGAGCAACCTGGCGCTTCGCCTCTTCCCTTTTCCAGACATGGATCTCTTCTTTGCAGACATCATCTTCTTCTTCTTCTTGGTTTCTTCTTCCTTCATGGTCGTTGTATCCAACAAACAACAAGAGGAATAGGTGATGTGAGCCTGAGATGCGCTATAACTTATGTACCATGCTAGTTACTTTTCCAGGATGTATGGCCCTGTAAATCTTTGAATGCTGTTCCTGACATGGAAATTTTTATTTTACGTGGGCGCTTTAAAGGGTTGCCAATCCTGTTTGACAGATTGTGCATATAGCAGCAATTGCATTGAAACGGAAACAATCTGGAGTTTGCCTCTGAAATCGTCTTAGAATGGCTGAGCCAGTTACAGCTTGGCTGTAAAAGCTTGTCTCCGCGTGTTGCCAACTTACCATTAGTAACTGCTTCCCATATGTGAACACTTACCTTCTGCAATCTGAAATTAATCCTTGTACATTGTGTATAGCACGCAAAAGAGTCTCGTAAGAGCATCTCCAACAGGCGCGCAACTACGCGACGCGCTAAATTATTTTTACAGTGCCGAAATAGATTTTTTGCTTGCAGCAGGGCGCTTGCTCTAGCAGGCGCGGCAAAATATGGCGTGATGCTATAGCTCCAGCAGGCACGCTAAATTTACACAGTGCGCGCCCAGCACAAACGACATTTCGCACTCAAAATAGAACCAAGAAGATCAAACACACAAAAAATAAATCAACAATAAATAGTTCAATTTATTACAACTCAAACAAATAGTTTATCTTTTCACACCAAATAGTTCACCAAATTCATCTACAAAATATAAAGTTGAAGCAATACATACCTTGAAAGCGTTTTGTCAAACACCTTGTCGGCGCGGAGCCGCAAACGGTCGTCGAGCGCTGTTCGTCGGAGGAATGGTGTGCTCGAGGGGCGGCAGCGAGGAGAGAAGGTGGAGGAAGCAGCGGCGCGAAGATAGGCGGGGGAAGCGTCGACGGGTCACCGGAGCGAATGGGGAAGGTGCGGGCGGCGGCGACAGCACCTGGAGATCTTAGATCTGGCGGTTGGTGAAATCGCGCGCGGATCGTCGTTGTTCAACACACGGGAGCGGGCGCATCAAATACACCGCGTGCGATGCCGTTTTCCTCCGCTCGCGTGATTATTGTGCGGCTGCTGGAACGCCCGTTTCGGCTCCATGCGCGTAAAAAAATGGGTTTTTTCAGCGCGCGGCTAAGATACCGCGCCTGTTGGAAATGCTCTAAGGGCATCTCCAACGCTGCCGCCCAAATCTCCTACAGTCCGGACATTTTTAGGCCACCAACACAGTCGTTCAAATTAGGCATGATCGATCTGGGCGTTGAAATCCCCCAACCCCAAATCAAGAAGGGAGTCCAGACGTCCATCACTTTAGACTTTGACACCTTGGTGCCATCCAAAACCCTGCACGGCACACTGCTCCGCCTACCTGCATTGATGTCCGACAGGCCGACAACCCCCCTTCCCACACACAAACCCTAGTCCACCATTTTCCCGTTCTCACACGTCCGTGGCACTATCGCGCTCCTTTCCTCACAATGTCCTCCCCACCTTCGCCGCGCAAGATCAAGTGGTCGTACCTCTCACGACACTGCATGGCCGCTACCGCCGTCGCCGCCAAAGAGAGAGAGAGAGGAGGCGTCCAACGCTCGTGTGGCTGCCTAAGAAAAAAGGAGGCGCTCGCCGCTCCTCGCTCCATGCGGATTTACTCGGGAGTCGCGCACCGCCTGTGCAAAAGAGGAGGAGGCGCTGGCCACCGGTCACATGCTCGACTCAAAGTCAAGGCGTGCGAAAGCCGTGATGCCCTCGATCAGGATGAGCAGCAGCATCGCCCGCTTCTATGCCAAAGAAGCCAAGATCGCTGCGGCCGCACCAGTCAACGCTCCGACCATATTTATTGAAGACGCCCGGTCAAATATGTATGACGAGGTGTCTTCACGGGCTCCGGCCATCGTGATAAGAGATTAGATTCCATTTATATTTCTATGTTAAATGTATGTGAACAATTACTTTTATCAAAAAAATGTTTAACAAATAGCATGGATGCCCTCCGGCCGATCATATGTCACGAACACGTGATGCGGAGCATCCTTCGATCATTCTCATATACATTACGACAACTCCCTAAGCCTTAAGTGCCCACATGTTGAGACCTTAAGCATACGCTATTGGATCTAAGGTGAACTCGCTCCTTTCCGAATCTTCCCTTTCCGCGTGTAAGACATGGATGCTATCTCAAGCACGGACCTTGTGCATACTCAGGTACACCTGAGGAGACCATGGAGAACCCAAGGATCAAGGCCAAGTGTGCGCGGAAGCAAAGACGAAAGAAGGAAGAAGGGCCAGCTGCTACAGCGGCCGGACATCCGGCTACTCCCGAAGCCCCGGACATCCGGCCCCGCCTATCCAGAGAGCATCCGTTCAGGCCGAACTCAGCCCGGACATCCGGCCAAGGCCCGGACATCCGCCTCTTCGTGAGCCGTCGGACATCCGGCCCCCAGCCCGGACATCCGGCGCCTGTCTGCGCACAGTGAACGGGCCAAGGGCCCATGTATCCCCCCTCTTACTTACCCCTTCGTGGGATAGCACTATATATAGACCCCCTCCTCCTCCTAGTTAGGGTTAGCGTTGTGTTAGCTCATGTGTGAGATAGAGCTTCGCTCATCCATACAGATCTACTCCTTGAGAGAGACCGCGGCCCCTCTTCGGAGAAGATCCATGTTGGATTCAAGACCTCCTCACAGAGAAGAACCGGTTACCCTTTGTATCGTCCCGTGTTGACTTTGGATCATGTGATCTCTATGTGTACTTGGATCTAGCATATGTGTGACCGTAACTTGTTGGTTTGAGTGATTCTCCCGTGTTTTCCCTCGTGTTTCCCCTTCTGTTCTTCGTGTTCCTCGTTGGGATCCGCTCCTTTCGTGAAAGATCGGCCATCTAGGGTTTCATCCTACATCATCTTGGTATCATGAGCCACGTTTATCATGATTTCGGAGCCTCCCCTCTTTGTTTTCTAGCCTAATTTTGTTGATTTCATCCTAAATTCAAAAAATCCCCATAAAAATAGCCCCCAATTTTTTTTGTGATTTGTTGGTTTGATGATGTTTTGTTGATTTTGATCCATGGATTCGTTGTGTTACTAGTGGATCTATCTTTTCCCCAAGTTTCCCCACTTTCCATCCACGAAATCTCTCCAATCCCCCCCTTAAACCATCAATTTCCGCCCCCAAAATCGAGTTCCTCGAGTTCATCCTCGGATTTGGAGCCCGAACATCCGGCCCGTAGCCCCGGACATCCGGCCCGTAGGCCCGGACATCCGGCTCCTGGAGCGCAATTCGCGCGTGGTTCTGGACATCAGGTCCTGGATTTCCGGCCCCGAGCCCCGGATGTCCGACCCCTGGGAATTCAGCTTGTCCGGTTTCACCATTTTGTCCATGACTAATTCATCCGGAGTCCGATTTTGACGTTCTTTAGCTCGTTTTGAAACTCTTGACATCTCCAATCCCACAAAAATACTACCATCACCATTTGACTCCATCAAAATTTTGAAACTTTGGCATCTTTGCCTAGGGCTTCCACCATAACTTCCGCAAAACCACCATAGCCTTCCGCAACCTAACCAATTTTGTTCCCCTTAGCGTTTGAGGTTGTTTGAGTTGTGACTTGAGTCTCCTAAGGTGTTTAGGCTACTTAAGGACGGTTGCTTCTTCATCAACCACCACCATTATGATGTAGGGTAGGAACCCTAGGGGCCGATCTTTCACGAAAGGAGCGGATCCCGTCCAAGAACGCGAAGAACACGATGGGAAAATGAGGGAAAACACAAGAGGAAACACGAGAGAATCACTCAACCAACAAGAATAGATCACACATGCGCTAGATCCTCGAATACATAAGAGAAGATACACGATCCACAGACAACTAAGGACGATACAAGGGTAGCCGGTCTTCTCTGTGAGGAGGTCTTGAATCCATGGGGGGATCTTCCCTTAGAAAGGGGGCTTGAATCCAAAGGGATCTTCTCCGAAGAGGCTGCGGTCTCTCGCAAGGAGGAGATCCGATATGGATGAGCGTAGCTCTATCTCTCAAATGAGCTATCACAACGCTGACCTTCAAATGGTGGAGGTGGAGGAGTATATATAGTCTAGGGCCACGAAGGGGTAAGTGAAGGGGTACATGGGCCTCAGCCCGCAACTGGACACAGCCAGGTACCGGACATCCACTGGGGACCGGTAGTCCGGTGGCTCATGGGCGGCCGGACGTCCGGTAGGGGCCGGTCGTCCGCTCGTTCTGGCTCGGATGCTGGTGTAGCGGATTTCCGGTCTGGACCGGTCGTCCGATGGCGTCGGATGTCCGCTCGTTTGGCTCGGGTGCAGAGACACCGGTCGTCCGGTCTGGACCGGTCGTCCGGTGGATCTTCAGGCGCCGGTCGTCCGGACCCGACCGGTCGTCCGGTGGCCGGAGCTTCTTCGACAACTCTTCTTCTTGCGTCTTTGTTTCCACGCTTCCCTCGCGGATGGTGTAGGTGTTCCTTGGCGCTTGCACTCCTCCACGTCGCCCGCAGCGTTCCGACAATACCTATGCATGCACACGGGAGAAGTGTCAAGTAGTATACCATCCTCGAAGGGGTCAAGTGAGCACGTGTAAAGGATATGATTCACCTTTGTGTATGTGAAGTAGAGGTCGCACGTGTCACTTGCCAAACGGACTCTTGACATGGTGATGTCCGTAGGATGCTCCGCATCATCTCCCCTCCCTTGGGAAAGATCCGACCTCGGATCGAAAACCAAATCACCATGGGAAAGAGATGGCTTCGCCGTGTAGGAGTGGACGTTCACCAAGTAGTCGTCATCTTCAAGCTTGAAGTGGGCACTCTCCAATGTCGCACCATCTTGGGATTCCTTCAAAATGAGCAATGACAACAAACACTTGGAGAAATGAATTTGGTTAGCTTTAGTGCAAAACCAAGCATTCAATAGGCGATTCACCAAACAAGTGTCGTCATCATGCAAAGCATATGGTGTGACAAAGGATTGTGACATGGCATATAAGCGCATAAATTGAGCACAAGCAAAGATATCATGGGGACAAGCATGTAAATGGTTGTCATCAACCGCATGAAGTGAGCAAGTATGAATCATTGGTGATGCAACAAGGAAAGCAATCATAGGAATCAAGTCGTGCAAGCTAGTAGTGTAAAGATGCAACATACTAGAGGAAAGCATGGCAATCATGTCATGTGAGCAAATAATAGTCATAGGCAACGTACATGACATATCGCAAGCACGAACACAAAGCAAGATCATAGTATCATCATAGGCATGGGGCACTAAGCAAACATGGCAATAACAAGCAATGTCTCCACCAAGCTTGCAAATACACATACAAGTATGAGAATCAATCATCATGTGTAATGCAAAGCATGGGTCACGAATGCATGGCAAAAGCATAGTAATGAGCATATCATGCAAAGTGAACATGGCAAGATGGGCATAGAATATGTAGTGGACAATAACCCATAGCCAAGTGAGGGTCATGTAGAAGAATTGCACGAAGTCTTTGCGCAAAGAGAGCGGTGGAAAGACAATCCATGGGATCCCAAGTCATCGTTGCTCTCTAGAGCTCGTTTTGTCAACTCGTGGGATTGCGAGGTTGACAAGTATTTGTGGGTACCTACACAAAAGAAACACAAACCAAAAAAATTGTGTGTGTGGTAAATGTACACATCATCCATCATGATGTGTATGTGCACGTGAGAGTTAGTACAAGATAAGCATCGCTCAAAGAAATTTGATGCATGGTATAAGAACATGTCATCCATCATGAAAGAATAGTTATTGTGTATAACACGATGAGGATGCAAATTGAGCATACAAGTATAGGGATCATGCAATGAATGGGATGAATCAAAATCTCCTAAAATGTATGAGGAAACTATGGGGGTCTCCTCATGTGCAATATTTGAAATATCATACGGAGAAAATGGACAACATCCAAAAAAATGCATATCCGAAGCTAGGTGGTCATGGCATGGCATATGAGATAAAGGATGCAAATGGAGCATATCAATATCATCACAAGAAAAACAAATGCCGTTAACCATGGGCTTGTCATCTATGCCATATGTGCAAATTGGGTTTATATTAATGGCATATGCATAGTCACTATGAAGAGATTGCAAATATGACATATGATTGATCGCATGCATAGCATATGACAAGTCAAGCGGATTGACAAACATGATGTGACCGAGAGAATTAGCACAAGAAATCCTATGTAACATGGCATCACAACTAAGAGACTCCACATGGCAATCATCATACTCATTATAAATGGGTAAATCAATGCATGGGGAAATCATACTAGCATGAAGCATGTCAATAGGGGGATCAACATCATGAAAGCAATCAATGTTAAGAATGTCCACTAGTGGGACTAGAGCATCACCATCACCTATGTTACCGTTTTCATTCCACTCAAATGGTGTAGGTGAGGTGGGAAAGACCAAATGGTGGTCATCTTCATCTTGATGGAACCATGTGGGGGTGCATCATATTCCACCATGGCCATCATCTTGTCCAAAGGTAGGACGAAGTCGTCGAGAATCGGCGCGTCATCATATAAGGGACCTAGCATCAAATGAGAAGACACAATAGAGGTAGAGGTCAAGTTGTTAGTGTTGAAAGTGGCCTCGCATGACCTATCAACTATCTCACTCTCTCTATGTGGTGGTTCACGCACTCCCTCCAAATAGGTGCACTCAAACTCACATATGGTGGAGTCACTCATCTCACTCAAGTGGTGGGGGTTGTGGCTCTCCTCACATGGGAATTGATGCAACACATCATATATGGGGCTAGTGGTGAAGTCACTCTCACTCTCAATATGGTGGCAAAAGTCACTCAAGTCATCAAACGTTGTCGTGGTCGAAGGGAAAATCCCATGCTCAACCATCTCATCGTCGTCACCATGGATGAAGGCCGAAGATGGCACATCATCACTCTCGCCTCCTAAGATGGAAGCATCATCCTTGCTCGCCACCTTGTCGCTCACCTTCAAAGCTTGGTCTTTGAGGGTCTCCGTAGTCGTACTCGTCGCCGCACCGTCTTGAAAAAGAGTCATGGAGGACTCGGCATCGTCAATGCCACAAAGAGGGATGGCGTCGAACTTGGGAGTATCGTCTTGGATCTTGTCGGGCTTGGACATCGTGGTGGTACTAGCCTCATGCTCGTTCTCAAGGAGCTTGGTCGTCGCGAAGTGAGCTTGGGTGGAGAAACTTTGGCCTTCATGAGTCCTTGTTCCGCCTTGAGAGCACCAATGTAGTTGTCGTCGAGGGACTTGTAGTTCTCGAGGAAGATCGTCTTGGAGATGTCGTTGTGCAATCCCATCATGAAGTGGAACTTCATCGAAATGGGGTCGTCCACGCCGGCTCGTCGCAAGGCAATCTTCATCTCCTTGAAGTACTCGTCGATGGACTTGGATCCTTGGATGGTGTTCTCCAATTGGCGTTGAAGTTGTTCCGTGTAGGTTGGAGGCACAAACTCTCGCCGCAAAGCTCTCTTCGTCTTGGGCCAACTCATGGCGTAGCTCTCCGAAGGTGTGTGAAGCCACCATGTGGACGTGTAGTCGTGGTGTTGGGGAACGTAGTAATTTCAAAAAAATTCCTACGCATACGCAAGATCATGGTGATGCATAGCAACGAGAGGGGAGAGTGTGATCTACGTACCCTTGTAGACCGACAGCGGAAGCGTTAGCACAACGCGGTTGATGTAGTCGTACGTTTTCACGGCCCAACCGATCAAGCACCAAAACTACGGCACCTCCGAGTTTTAGCACACGTTCAGCTCGATGACGATCCCCGGACTCCGATCCAGCAAAGTGTCGGGGAAGAGTTCCGTCAGCACGACGGCGTGGTGACGATCTTGATGTTCTACCGTCGCAGGGCTTCGCCTAAGCACCGCTACAATATTATCGAGGATTATGGTGGAAGGGGACACCGCACACGGCTAAGAAAACGATCACGTGGATCAACTTGTGTGTCTATGGGGTGCCCCCTGCCCCCGTATATAAAGGAGTGGAGGAGGGGAGGGCCGGCCCTCTCTATGGCGCGCCCTAGGGGAGTCCTACTCCCAGCGGGAGTAGGATTCCCCCTTTCCTAGTCCAACTAGGAGTCCTTCCATGTAGTAGGAGTAGGAGACAAGGAAGGGGAAGAGGGAAGAGAAGGAAGGAGGGGGCGCAGCCCCTCCCCCTAGTCCAATTCGGACTAGGCCTTGGGGGGGGGGGCGCAGCCTGCCTCTCCCTCTCCCCTAAAGCCCAATAAGGCCCATATACTTCTTCTCCCGTATTCCCGTAACTCCCCGGTACTCCAAAAAAAACCCGAACCACTCGGAACCTTTTCGATGTCCGAATATAGTCGTCCAATATATCGATCTTTACGTCTCAACCATTTCGAGACTCCTCGTCATGTCCCCGACCTCATCCGGGACTCCGAACTCCTTCGGTACATCAAAACTCATAAACTCATAATATAACTGTCATCGAAACCTTAAGCGTGCGGACCCTACGGGTTCGAGAACAATGTAGACATGACCGAGACACGTCTCCGGTCAATAACCAATAGCGGAACCTGGATGCTCATATTGGCTCCTACATATTCTACGAAGATCTTTATCGGTCAGACCGCATAACAACATACGTTGTTCCCTTTGTCATCGGTATGTTACTTGCCCGAGATTCGATCGTCGGTATCTCAATACCTAGTTCAATCTCGTTACCGGCAAGTCTCTTTACTCATTTCGTAATACATCATCTCGCAACTAACTCATTAGTTGCAATTCTTGCAAGGCTTAGGTGATGTGCATTACCGAGAGGGCCCAGAGATACCTCTCCGACAATCGGAGTGACAAATCCTAATCTCGAAATACGCCAACCCAACATGTACCTTTGGAGACACCTGTAGAGCTTCTTTATAATCACCCAGTTACGTTGTGACGTTTGGTAGCACACAAAGTGTTCCTCCGGTAAACGGGAGTTGCATAATCTCATAGTCATAGGAACATTATAAGTCATGAAGAAAGCAATAGCAACATACTAAACGATCGAGTGCTAAGCTAACGGAATGGGTCAAGTCAATCACATCATTCTCCTAATGATGTGATCCCGTTAATCAAATAACAACTCTTTGTCTATGGTTAGGAAACATAGCCATCTTGGATTAACGAGCTAGTCAAGTAGAGGCATACTAGTGACACTCTGTTTGTCTATGTATTCACACATGTATTATGTTTCCGGTTAATACAATTCTAGCATGAATAATAAACATTTATCATGAAATAAGGAAATAAATAATAACTTTATTATTGCCTCTAGGGCATATTTCCTTCAGTCTCCCACTTGCACTAGAGTCAATAATCTAGTTCACATTGCCATGTGATTTAACACCAATAGTTCACATCATCATGTGACCAACACTCAAAGGGTTTACTAGAGTCAATAATCTAGTTTACATCGCTATGTGATTAACACCCAAAAGTACTAAGGTGTGATCATGTTTTGCCTGTGAGAGAAGTTTAGTCAACGGGTCTGCCATATTCAGATCCGTATGTATTTTGCAAATTTCTATGTCAACAATGCTTTGCACGGAGCTACTCTAGCTAATTGCTCCCACTTTCAATATGCATCCAGATTGAGACTAAGAGTCATCCGGATTAGTGCCAAAACTTGTATCGACGTAACCCTTTTACGACGAACCTTTTGTCACCTCCATAATCGAGAAACATATCCTTATTCCACTAAGGATAATTTTGACCGCTATCCAATGATCTACTCCTAGATCACTATTGTACTCCCTTGCTTAACACAGTGTAGGGTATACAATAGATCTGGTACACAGCATGGCATACTTTATAGAACCTATGGCTGAGGCATAGGGAATGACTTTCATTCTCTTTCTATCTTCTGCCGTGGTCGGGCTTTGAGTCTTACTCAATTTCACACCTTGTAACACAGCCAAGAACTCTTTTCTTTGACTGTTCCATTTTGAACTACTTCAAAATATTATCAAGGTATGTACTCATTGAAAAAACTTATCAAGCGTCTTGATCTATCTCTATAGATCTTGATGCTTAATATGTAAGCAGCTTCGCCGAGGTCTTTCTTTGAAAAACTTCTTTCAAACACTCCTTTATGCTTTACAGAATAATTCTACATTATTTTCGATCAATAATATGTCATTCACATATACTTGTCAGAAATGCTGTAGTGCTCCCACTCACTTTCTTGTAAATACAGACTTCACCACAAGTCTGTATAAAACTATATACTTTGATCATCTCATCAAAGCGCATATTCCAACTCCGAGATGCTTGCACCAGTCCACAGATGGATCGCTGGAGATTGCATATTTTGTTAACATTTTTAGGATTGACAAAACCTTCTGGTTGCATCATATACAACTCTTCTTTAAGAAATCCATTAAGGAACGCAGCTTTGTTTATCCATTTGCCAGATTTCATAAAATGCGGCAATTGCTAACATGATTCGGACAGACTTAAGCATAGATACGAGTGAGAAACTCTCATCGTAGTCAACATCTTGAACTTGTCGAAAACCTTTTTGCGACAATTTTAGCTTTGTACATAGTAACACTACTACCAACGTCCGTCTTCCTCTTGAAGATCCATTTATTTTCAATTGCTTGCCGATCATCGGGCAAGTCAACCAAAGTCCATACTTTGTTTTCATACATGGATCCCATCTCAGATTTCATGGCTTCAAGCCATTTTGCGGAATCTGGGCTCACCATCGCTTCTTCATAGTTCATAGGTTCATCATGATCTAGTAGCATGATTTCCAGAACAGGATTACCGTACCACTCTGGTGCGGATCTTACTCTGGTTGATCTACGAGGTTCAGTAATAACTTGATCTGAAGTTTCATGATCATCATCATTAACTTCCTCACTAATTGGTGTAGGTGTCACAGAAACCGTTTTCTGTGATGAACTACTTTCTAATAAGGGAGCAAGTACAGTTACCTCATCAAGTTCTACTTTCCTCCCATTCACTTCTTTCGAGAGAAACTCCTTGTCTAGAAAGGATCCATTCTTAGCAACGAATTTCTTGCCTTCGGATCTGTGATAGAAGGTGTACCCAACTATCTTCTTTGGGTATCCTATGAAGACACATTTCTCCGATTTGGATTTGAGCTTATCAGGATGAAACTTTTTCTTATAAGCATTGCAACCCCAAACTTTAAGAAACGACAACTTTGGTTTCTTGCTAAACCACAGTTCATACAATGTCGTCTCAAAGGATTTAGATGGTGCCCCTTTTTTTCGTGAATGCAGCTGTCTCTAATGCATGATCCCAAAACGATATTAGTAAATCGGTAAGAAACATCATAGATTGTACTATATCCAATAAAGTACGGTTATGACGTTCGGACACACCATTATGTTGCGGTGTTCTAGGTGGCATGAGTTTGTGAAACTATTCCACATTGTTTTAATTGAAGACCAAACTCGTAACTCAAATATTCGTCTCTGCGATCAGATCATAGAAACTTTATTTTCTTGTCACGATGATTTTCCACTTCACTCTGAAATACTTTGAACTTTTCAGACTTATGTTTCATCAAGTAGATATACTCATATCTGCTTAAATCATCTGTGAAGGTCAGAAAATAATGATACCTGTCGCGAGCCTCAATATTCATCGGACTACATACATCAGTATGTATGATTTCCAACAAATCTGTTGCTCGCTCCATTGTTCCAAAAAACGGAGTCTTAGTCATCTTGCCCATGAGGCATGGTTCGCAAGCATCAACTGATTCATAATCAAGTGATTCCAAAAGCCCATCAGTATGGAGTTTCTTCATGCGCTTTACACCGATATGACCTAAACGGCAGTGCCACAAATAAGTTGCACTATCATTATTAACTTTGCATTTTTTGGCTTTAATATTATGAATATGTGTAACACTACGATCGAGATCCAACGAACTATTTTCATTGGGTGTATGACCATCGAAGGTTTTATTCATGTAAACAGAACAACAATTATTCTCTGACTTTAATGAATAATCGTATTGCAATAAACATGATCAAATCATATTCATGCTCAACGCAAACACCAAATAACACTTATTTAGTTTCAACACTAATCCCGAAAGTATAGGGAGTGTGCGATGATGATCATATCAATCTTGGAACTACTTCCAATACACATCGTCACCTCACCCTTTACTAGTTTCTGTTTATTCTATAACTCCCGTTTTGAGTTACTACTCTTAGCAACTGAACCAGTATCAAATGCCGAGGGGTTGCTATAAACACCAGTAAAGTACACATCAATAACACGTATATCCAACATACCTTTGTTTACCTTGCCATCCTTCTTATCCGCCAAATACTTGGGGCAGTTCCACTTCCAGTGACCAGTCCCTTTGCAGTAGAAGCACTTAGTCTCAGGCTTAGGATCAGACTTGGGCTTCTTTACTTGAGCAGCAACTTGCTTGCCGTTCTTCTTGAAGTTCCCCTTCTTCCCTTTGCCCTTTTCTTGAAACTAGTGGTCTTGTCAACCATCAACACTTGATGTTTTTCTTGATTTCTACCTTCGTTGATTTCAGCATCACGAAGAGCTTGGGAGTTGTTTCCGTTATCCCTTGCATATTATAGTTCATCACGAAGTTCTACTAACTTGGTGATGGTGACTAGAGAATTCTGTCAATCACTATCTTATCTGGAAGATTAACTCCCACTTGATTCAAGCGATTGTAGTACCCAGACAATCTGAGCACATGCTCACTAGTTGAGCGATTCTCCTCCATCTTTTAGCTATAGAACTTGTTGGATACTTCATATCTCTCAACTCGGGTATTTGCTTGAAATATTAACTTCAACTCCTGGAACATCTCATATGGTCCATGACGTTCAAAACGTCTTTGAAGTCCCGATTCTAAGCCATTAAGCATGGTGCACTAAACTATCAAGTAGTCATCGTATTGAGCTAGCCAAACGTTCATAACGTCTGCATCTGCTCCTGCAATAGGTCTGTCACCTAGCGGTGCATCAAGGACATAATTCTTCTATGCAGCAATGAGGATAAACCTCAGATAACGGATCCAATCCGCATCATTGCTACTAATATCTTTCAAGACAATTTTCTCTAGGAACATATCAAAATAAACATTTGAAAGCAACAACGCGAGCTATTGATCTACAACATAATTTGCAAAATACTACCAGGACTAAGTTCATAATAAATTTAAGTTCAATTAATCATATTACTTAAGAACTCCCACTTAGATAGACATCCCTCTAATCCTCTAAGTGATCACGTGATCCAAATCAACTAAACCATGTCCGATCATCACGTGAGATGGAGCAGTTTCATTGGTGAACATCACTATGTTGATCATATCTACTATATGATTCACGCTCGACCTTTTGGTCTCCGTGTTCCGAGGCCATATCTGTATATGCTTGGCTCGTCAAGTGTAACCTGAGTATTCCGCGTGTGCAACTGTTTTGCACCCGTTGTATTTGAACATAGAGCCTATCACACCCGATCATCACGTGGTGTCTCAGCACGAAGAACTTTCGCAACGGTGCATACTCAGGGAGAACACTTCTTGATAATTAGTGAGAGATCATCTTAAAATGCTACCGTCAAACAAAGCAAGATAAGATGCATAAAAGATAAACATCACATGCAATCAATATAAGTGATATGATATGGCCATCATCATCTTGTGCTTGTGATCTCCATCTTCGAAGCATCGTCATGATCACCATCGTCACCGGCGCGACACTTTGATCACCATCGTAGCATCGTTGTCGTCTCGCCAATCATATGCTTCCACGACTATCGCTACTGCTTAGTGATAAAGTAAAGCATTATAGCCCGATTGCATTGCATACAATAAAGCGACAACCATATGGCTCCTGCCAGTTGCCGATAACTTGGTTACAAAATATGATCATGTCATACAATAAAATTTAGCATCATGTCTTGACCATATCACATCACAACATGCCCTGCAAAAACAAGTTAGACGTCCTCTACTTTGTTGTTGCAAGTTTTACGTGGCTGCTACGGGCTTAAGTAAGAACCAATCTTACCTACGCATCAAAACCACAACGATAGTTTGTCAAGTTGGTGCTGTTTTAACCTTCGCAAGGACCGGGCATAGCCACACTCGGTTCAACTAAAGTTGGAGAAACTGACACCCGCTAGCCACCTTTGTGCAAAGCATGTCGGGAGAACCGGTCTCGCGTAAGCGTACGCGTAATGTCGGTCCGGGCCGCTTCGTCCAACAATACCGCCGAACCAAAGTATGACATGCTGGTAAGCAGTATGACTTATATCGCCCACAACTCACTTGTGTTCTACTCGTGCATATAACATCAACACATAAAACCTAGGCTCGGATACCACTGTTGGGGAACGTAGTAATTTCAAAAAAATTCCTACGCACACGCAAGATCATGGTGATGCATAGCAACGAGAGGGGAGAGTGTGATCTACGTACCCTTGTAGACCGACAGCGGAAGCGTTAGCACAACGCGGTTGATGTAGTCGTACGTTTTCACGGCCCGACCGATCAAGCACCGAAACTACGACACCTCCGAGTTTTAGCACATGTTCAGCTCGATGACGATCCCCGGACTCCGATCCAGCAAAGTGTCGGGGAAGAGTTCCGTCAGCACGACGGCGTGGTGACGATCTTGATGTTCTACCGTCGCAGGGCTTCGCCTAAGCACCGCTACAATATTATCGAGGATTATGGTGGAAGGGGGCACCGCACACGGCTAAGAAAACGATCACGTGGATCAACTTGTGTGTCTATGGGGTGCCCCCTGCCCCCATATATAAAGGAGTGGAGGAGGGGAGGGCCGGCCCTCTCTATGGCGCGCCCTAGGGGAGTCCTACTCCCAGCGGGAGTAAGATTCCCCCTTTCCTAGTCCAACTAGGAGTCCTTCCATGTAGTAGGAGTAGGAGACAAGGAAGGGGAAGAGGGAAGAGAAGGAAGGAGGGGGCACGGCCCCTCCCCCTAGTCCAATTCGGACTAGGCCTTGGGAGGGCGCGCGGCCTGCCTCTCCCTCTCCCCTAAAGCCCAATAAGGCCCATATACTTCTTCTCCCGTATTCCCGTAACTCCCCGGTACTCCGAAAAATACCCGAACCACTCGGAACCTTTCCGATGTCCGAATATAGTCGTCCAATATATCGATCTTTATGTCTCGACCATTTCGAGACTCCTCGTCATGTCCCCGATCTCATCCGGGACTCCGAACTCCTTCGGTACATCAAAACTCATAAACTCATAATATAACTGTCATCGAAACCTTAAGCGTGCGGACCCTACGGGTTCGAGAACAATGTAGACATGACCGAGACACGTCTCCGGTCAATAACCAATAGAGGAACCTGGATGCTCATATTGGCTCCTACATATTCTACGAAGATCTTTATCGGTCAGACCGCATAACAACATACGTTGTTCCCTTTGTCATCGGTATGTTACTTGCCCGAGATTCGATCGTCGGTATCTCAATACCTAGTTCAATCTCGTTACCGGCAAGTCTCTTTACTCGTTTCGTAATACATCATCTCGCAACTAACTCATTAGTTGCAATGCTTGCAAGGCTTAGGTGATGTGCATTACCGAGAGGGCCCAGAGATACCTCTCCGACAATCGGAGTGACAAATCCTAATCTCGAAATACGCCAACCCAACATGTACCTTTGGAGACACCTGTAGAGCTTCTTTATAATCACCCAGTTACGTTGTGACGTTTGGTAGCACACAAAGTGTTCCTCCGGTAAACGGGAGTTGCATAATCTCATAGTCATAGGAACATTATAAGTCATGAAGAAAGCAATAGCAACATACTAAACGATCGAGTGCTAAGCTAACGGAATGGGTCAAGTCAATCACATCATTCTCCTAATGATGTGATCCCGTTAATCAAATAACAACTCTTTGTCTATGGTTAGGAAACATAGCCATCTTTGATTAACGAGCTAGTCAAGTAGAGGCATACTAGTGACACTCTGTTTGTCTATGTATTCACACACGTATTATGTTTCCGGTTAATACAATTCTAGCATGAATAATAAACATTTATCATGAAATAAGGAAATAAATAATAACTTTATTATTGCCTCTAGGGCATATTTCCTTCACATGGAAGGTCCTTGTGGCGCACTTCACTTGATCTTCGGGAGGGACTTGATGTAGCTTGAGGTAGTCGTCCATCAAACGCTCCCACTCGAGATACTCCTCGGGTTCTTGAGTCCCATAGAAAGGAATCGCGTGGTCGATGTCGAGGTCGTAGTAGCTCGTGGAAGTCGCGGACTTGAGCTTGGGGAGCTTCTCTTGAGCGTAGTCTTGAGGTGCTTGTTGGCGAAGATGCCATATATCCAAAGGCGAAGATGCCTTGAAGTCGCTTGGCGAAGATGCCAAAGTGGTTGGTGTAGCCATAGCTCCGTCTTGGTGGTGCTTGTCTCGCGGTCTTCTCTTGTGGTCATGAAGTTTGGACTTGGCGTGAAGTAGGGCTTGTTGCAACTTGTAGGTAGGCGCGTCTCGAGCATCTTCATGATGATGTTGTCGTTGTCGTGCTTGAGCTCGATGTAGATGTCGTTCATCGTCGTCGTGCACATGTTGCTTGGAGGTGACTTGCCCTTCATGACGAGGTGGATCACAAACGTGATGGTGGTTGCCATGGAGATGTGGACGTGGACGACTTGCGCTTGCATCATTTTTGCGCTCCGAAGACTTGTGACTTGAACGTTGCCGCCTTGAGGACGATGAAGGGGAAGAACGGTTGATCAACAAGGTCCGAATCTCCTCCATCCTTGCATCTTGCTCCTCCTTTTGTGCGGAAAGCTTGTTGTTGATGTAGTTGTACACGCCGTCGTTGTTGTGGAAGACCAGAGATGAAATGCCTTGCCTAGCCATCACAAGATTCAAGCCAATATGAGTGGAGAAAGAGAAGAACGAATACCAAATGTACCTTGACCGAAGTTGAAAGTGGATCAATGATCACTCCAATGTGGACAAGGAAATAGCACAATTGGTAGCAATTCTTGTCGGTTTCTCACACCTACACAAGTAAGGCTTATGGTGGAGCTCGGTGAGGATAGTGGCACAAAAATTTAATGCAAAATGTTAGCAAGAGTCAATAATGTTGAAAGAAATTCACAAATTTGCAAGTGTAACAAGTAGACCAATAGAAATATGTGGCACACGGAAACACACACACGGATAGATAAATGGGGTCGTGCAACCAAGGATGAGCACAAAATGTGGAATCCACGGAAAATGCTCGTGTTGCACAACTCAAGAGAGACGCTAGCACGATTGCTCACTAGGCGGATACGACACTTGTGCACAACCTATAAGATGCAAAATGGATAAACTTTCTATCCCAAGTATGCTATGTATGTATGGTTCCCGATGCTTTGATCCAAGATGATCGGATATGACAATCTTATGTGTAATGTAGGATGATGCTATGGCACTTGCTTACAAGCTCTTTGTTCACTCTTTTTCTTTGCTTAAAAGCTTTATTCTTTTTTTTGTAATGCCACAATGCGAAATGCACAAACCAAGATAGCAATTGGGTATATACGGGAACAATCTTGTGGCACAAGGGATGATATGATACCAATATGATATGGTATGTATGCAATGTATGGTGTAGATCACTAATGTGCACAAGTAACGTTGCCGGCAATACTCAAATGGCTAGTCTCGATAGGCAAGTAACGCAAAGTGGGCTAGGGGTTATCAATGCAATGGTAAGGGAATGTACAATGGAGGGATACCACGATACCAAGATTATATGAAGGTTACCGTCCGTGTCGATGATGAGTGGCGGTGATCTTGATGGAGATACCAAGATGATGGAGACTCGTCCCTAAGTAGCCGAAACACCTTAGGAAACGGAAAAACCGCGAACTCAAAATCTCAAATGTCAAATGGTGGTAGCGGGATGTGGTGGTGGTTGCGAAAATGCAATGATGGGTTGTGGAGTACGCAATGCGGAAGTGGAGGTTATGGTGGTGTACTATACACGGTGTCGGAGTTGGAAGCATGGTCCCTAAGTAGCCGAAACACCTTAGGAGACACAACTCACAACACAAACAAAATTGGGTTAATTTGGGGTAGTGGAAGTGTATGGTGGGCAAGGTTATGCGGAAGTGGTGGTGGTGGTTGATGAAGAAGTAACCGTCCCTAAGTATCCTAGACACCTTAGGAGACTCGAATCACTCCTCAAGCAACCACTAATGCTACGGGGAACAAAATTGGTTAGGTTGCAGAAGTCGGTGGTGGTGTAGCGGATGATGTGGTGTAAGCCCTAGGCAAAGATGCCAAAGTTCCAAAACTTTGATGGAGTCAAATGATTTCGGTGGTATTTTTGTGGGAAGGAGGATGTTAAGAGCTTTTCAACGAGCTAAAGAACGCGAAAATCGGAGTTCGGATGAATTAGTTATGGCCGAAAGAAAAATCAGCCGAAGGTGATATCTACACGTAGCGGACGTCCGGAAAAAACGGTCGTCCGGTCGCCGGACGTCCGGTCGGGTCGGAAATCCGCTGATTCTGCTCGGGTTAGGGGGTTCCGGTCGTCCGGTAAGGTCGGACGTCCGGTGGTTCCTGCGGCTCCGGACGTCCGGTAAGGTGACGGTCGTCCGGTGTATCGGGGTCAACTCCAGATCCGAGATTCGGGACGCGATTTTGGGCAGAATTTGGGGATTTTGGGGTCAAAATTGATGAGATTTCGTGGATGAAAGATGGGGAAACTTGGGGAGATGCTAGATCCACTCGAAACCAAGCAAATCCATGGATCAAAATCAACAAAACATCATCAAACCAACAAATCACAAAAAAAATTGAGGCTATTTTTGGTGGGGATTTTCGAATTTAGGACGAAATCAAGCAAAAGAAGGCTAGAAAACGGTGGGGGAGGCTCCGAAATCATGATCAATGTGACTCATGATACCAAGATGATGTAGGGTAGGAACCCTAGGGGCCAATCTTTCACAAAAGGAGCGGATCCCGTCGAAGAACACGAAGAACACGAGAGGAAAACGAGGGAAAACACAAGAGGAAACACGAGAGAATCACTCAACCAACAAGAATAGATCACACATGCGCTAGATCCTCGAATACATAAGAGAAGATACACGATCCACGGACAACTAAGGATGATACAAGGGTAGCCGGTCTTCTCCGTGAGGAGGTCTTGAATCCACGGGGGGATCTTCCCATAGAAAGGGGGCTTGAATCCAAAGGGATCTTCTCCAAAGAGGCCGCGGTCTCTCGCAAGGAGGAGATCCGATATGGATGAGCGTAGCTCTATCTCTCAAATGAGCTATCACAACGCTGACCTTCAAATGGTGGAGGTGGAGGAGTATATATAGTCTAGGGCCACGAAGGGGTAAGTGAAGGGGTACATGGGCCTCAGCCCGCAACTGGACACAACCAGGTACCGGACGTCCGCTGGGGACCGGTAGTCCGGTGGCTCGTGGGCGGCCGGACGTCCGGTAGGGGCCGGTCGTCCGCTCGTTCTGGCTCAGATGCTGGTGTAGCGGATTTCTGGTCTGGACCGGTCGTCCGGTCGCCGGTCGTCCGGTGGCGTCGGATGTCCGCTCGTTTGGCTCGAGTGCAGGGACACCGGTCGTCCGGTGGATCTTCAGGCGCCGGACGTCCGGACCCGACCGGTCATCCGGTGGCCGGAGCTTCTCCGACAGCTCTTCTTCTTTTGTCTTCGTTTCCATGTTTCCCTCGCGGATGGTGTAGGTGTTCCTTAGCGCTTGCACTCCTCCACGTCGTTCGCAGCATTCCGACAATACCTATGCATGCACACGGGAGAAGTGTCAAGTAGTATACCATCCTCGAAGGGGTCAAGTGAGCATGTGTAAAGGATATGATTCACCTTTGTGTATGTGAAGTAGAGGTCGCATGTGTCATTTGCCAAACGGACTCTTGACATGGTGATGTCCGTAGGATGCTCCGCATCACATTACTTCCACATAGGCTTTCCCACCATACACTTCCGCCATCCCAACTTAACCCAATTTTGTTTGTGTTGTGAGTTGTGTCTCCTAAGGTGTTTCGACTACTTAGTGACCGTGCTTCTAACTCCGACACCGTGTATAGTCCACCACCTTACCCTCCACTTCCGCATTGCGTCTCAAAACCCATCATTGCATTTCCGCAATCCCATTGAGCTTCCGCAACTACCACCGCATTCCCGCTACCACCATTTGACATTTGACATTTGAGATTTTGACTTCGCGGTTTTTCTGTTTCCTAAGGTGTTTCGGCTACTTAGGGACGAGTCTCCATCATCTTGGTATCTACAACAAGAACACCGCCACTCATCATCGTCACGGACGGTAACCTCCATATCATCTTTGTATCGTGGTATCCCTCCATTGTATATTCTCCTTGCCATTGCATTGATGACCCTTAGCCCATTTTGTGTCACTTGCCTATCGAGACTAGCCTTTGAGTATTGCCGGCAACGTTACTTGTGCACATTAGTGACCTACACCATCCATTGCATACATACCATATCATATTGGTATCATATCATCCCTTGTGTCACAAGATTGTTCCCGTATATACCCAATTGCTATCTTGGTTTGTGCATTTCGCATTGTGGCCGTATGCAAAAAAAGAATAAAGCTTTTAAGCAAAAGAAAAGGAGAGCAAAGAGCTTGTAAGCAATAGCCATACCATCATACCACATTGTCATATCCGATCATCTTGGATCATAGCACCGGAACATCATACATATATAGCATACTTGGGATAGAAGTTGTTGCATTTTTGTCTCCTATAGGTTGTGCACAAGTGTCGTATCCGCCTATTGAGCAATCGTGCTAGCATCTCTCTAGAGTTGTGCAACAAGAGCATTTTCCGTGGATTCCACTTTTTGAGCTCATTCCTTGGTTGCATGACCCCATTTATCTATCCGTGTGTGCGTTTCCGTGTGCCATTCATTGCTATTGGTCTACTTGTTTCACTTGCGAATTTGTGAATCTCTTTCAACATTATTGACTCTTGCTAAAATTTTGCATCAAATTTTTGTGCCACTATCCTCTCCGAGCTCCACCATAAGCCTTATTTGTGTAGGTGTGAGAAATTGACGAGATCGGTACCAATTGTGCTATTTCCTTGTTACATCATTGAGTGATCATTGATCCATATTCAACATCGGTCAAGGTACATTTGGTATAGTTCTTCTCTTTCTCCCACTTATATTTGCTCGAGTCTTGTGATGGATAGGCAAGGAATTTCATCTCCGGTCTTCGACAACGATGACGGCGCGAACAACTACATCACCAAATCGTCAATCTTCGATCTACAACGACAAATGCAAGGCGCTCAATCAAGATTGCGAGACGCATTGACAACCTCGCCATCGACATGCGACACTCCGAGCTACAAGAGACTACCTTGACAAAAAGCTTTCTGCACAAAAGGAGGAGGAAGATGCAAGGATGGAGGAGATTCGGACCTTGTTGATCAACCGTTCTTCCCCTTCATCATCCTCAAGGCGACGGCGAGCAAGTCGATCATCTTCGGAGCGCCCATGCAATGCAAGCGTGATGTCTACTACACAACCTTCTTCTTGTAGACGTTGTTGGGCCTCCAAGTGCAGAGGTTTGTAGGACAGTAGCAAATTTCCCTCAAGTGGATGACCTAAGGTTTATCAATCCGTAGGAGGCGTAGGATGAAGATGGTATCTCTCAAGCAACCCTGCAACCAAATAACAAAGAGTCTCTTGTGTCCCCAACACACCCAATACAATGGTAAATTGTATAGGTGCACTAGTTCGGCGAAGAGATGGTGATACAAGTGCAATATGGATGGTAGATAAAGGTATTTGTAATCTGAAAATATAAAAACAGCAAGGTAACTAATGATAAAAGTGAGCGTAAACGGTATTGCAATGATAGGAAATAAGGCCTAGGGTTCATACTTTCACTAGTGTAAGTCCTCTCAACAATACTAGCATAATTGGATCATAAAATTATCCCTCAACATACAACAAAGAGTCACTCCAAAGTCACTAATAGCGGAGAACGAACGAAGAGATTATGGTAGGGTACGAAACCACCTCAAAGTTATTCTATCCAATCAATCCGTTGGGCTATTCCTATAAGTGTCACAAACAGCCCTAGAGTTCGTACTAAAATAACACCTTAAGATACAAATCAACCAAAACCCTAATGTCACCTAGATACTTCAATGTCACCTCAAGTATCCGTGGGCATGATTATACGATATGCATCACACAATCTCAATTCATCTATTCAACCAACACAAAGAACCTCAAAGAGTGCCCCAAAGTTTCTACCGGAGAATCACGACGAAAACGTGTGCCAACCCCTATGCATAGGTTCCCAATGTCACGAAACCCGCAAGTTGGTCACCAAAACGTGCATCAAGTGGCACGTGGTATCCCATTGTCACCACAGATATCCACGGCAAGACATACATCAAGTGTTCTCAAGTCTTTAAAGACTCAATCCGATAAGATTACTTCAAAGGGGAAACTCGATTCATTACAAGAGAGAAGAGGGGGAAGAAACATCATAGGATCCAAATATAATAGCAAAGCTCGCGATACATCAAGATCGTATCATCTCAAGAACACGAGAGAGAGAGAGAGATCAAACACATAGCTACTGGTACATACCCTCAGCCCCGAGGGAGAACTACTCCCTCCTCGTCATGGAGAGCACCGGGATGATGAAGATGGCCACCGGAGAAGGATTGCCCCCTCCGGCAGGGTGCCGGAACGGGTCTAGATTGAGTTTCGGTGGCTACGGAGGCTTCTGGCGGCGGAACTCCCGATCTATGTTGCTCCCGGATGTTTTTAGGGTATATGGAGATATATAGGCGGAAGGAGCACGTCGGTAGAGCTCCGAGGGGCCCACGAGGCAGGGGGGCGCACCCAGGGGGGCGCCCTCCACCCTCGTGACCTCCCCGGAAACTTCTTGGAGTAGGGTCCAAGTCTCCTGGATCACGTTCGGTGAGAAGATCACGTTCCCGAAGGTTTCATTCCGTTTGGACTCCGTTTGATATTCTGTTTTCTCGAAATACTGAAATAGGCAAAAAACAGCAATTCTGGGCTGGGCCTCCGGTTAATAGGTTAGTCCCAAAAATAATATAAAAGTGGAAAATAAAGCCCAATATAGTCCAAAACAGTAGATAAAGTAGCATGGAGCAATAAAAAATTATAGATACGTTGGAGACGTATCAGGCATCTCCAAGCTTAATTCCTGCTCGTCCTCGAGTAGGTAAATGATAAAAAGAGAATTTTTGATGCAGAGTGATACTTTGGCATAATTTCAATGTAAATCTTCTTAATCATGGTATGAATATTCAGATCCGAAAGGTTCAAGACAAAAGTTCATATTGACATAAAAAATGATAATACTTCAAGCATACTAATCAAACAATTATGTCATCTCAAAATAACATGGCCAAAGGAAGTTCATCCCTACAAAATCATATAGTTAGGCTATGCTTCATTTTCGTCACACAAAGATGTTCCCAACTTCTATACCCCCGATGACAAGCCAAGCAATTGTTTCATACTCAAATAATATCAAACTTTTTCAACCTTCACGCAATACATGAGCGCGAGCCATGGACATAGCACTATGGGTGGTATAGAATATGATGATGGGGATTGTGTGGACAAGACAAAAAAGGAGAAAGTCTCACATCAACGAGGCTAATCAATGAGCTATGGAGATGCCCATCAATTGATGTTAATGCAAGGAGTAGGGATTGCCATGCAACGGATGCACTAGAGCTAAGAATGCTCAACAAAAGAAAACTAGTGGGTGTGCATCCAACTTGCTTGCTCATGAAGACCTAGGGCATTTTGAGGAAGCCCATCGTTGGAATATACAAGCCAAGTTCTATAATGAAAAATTCCCGCTAGTATGAACAAGACAAATTATGAGACTCACTATATGAAAATCATGGTGCTACTTTGAAGCACAATATATGAGACTCACTACATGAAGAACAAGGTGCTACTTTGAAGCACAAGTGTGGAAAAAGAGATAGTAGCATTACCCTTTTTATTTTCTCTTTTTTTTGGGCCTTTCTTTTTTTTCTTTTTGGCCTTTCTCTTTTTTTTTTGATTGGGCAATGCTCTAATAATGATGATCATCACACTTCTATTGATTACAACATAATGATTACAACTCGATACTAGAACAAGATATGACTCTATATGAATGCCTCCGGCGGTGTACCGGGATGGTGCAATGAATCAAGAGTGACATGTATGAAAAATAATGCATGGTGGCTTTGCCACAAATACGATGTCAACTACAAGATCATGCAATGGCAATATGACAAAAGTAAAGCATGTCATGATGATGATGATGATGATGATGGAAGTTGCATGGCAATATATCTCGGAATGGCTATGGAAATGCCATGATAGATAGGTATGGTGGCTGTTTTGAGGAAGATATAGGGAGGTTTATGTGTGAAAGAGCGTATCGTATCACGGGGTTTGGATGCACCGGCAAAGTTTGCACCAACTCTCAATGTGAGAAAGGGCAATGCACGGTACCGAAGAGGCTAGCAAATGGCTGAAAGGTAAAAGTGCGTATAATCCATGGACTCAACATTAGTCAAAAGAACTCATATACTTATTGCAAAAATTTAGAAGTCATCAAAAATCAAGTACTACGCGCATGCTCCTAGGGGGATAGATTGGTAGGAAAAGACCATCGCTCGTCCCCGACCGCCACTCATAAGGATGCACAAGCCAGGTACACTTCATGCTTCAAATTTGTTACACAACTTTAACCATACGTGCATGCTACGGGACTTGCTAACTTCAACACAAGAATTTCTCAAATTCACAACTACTCAACTAGCACGACTATGATATTATCACCTCCATATCTCAAAACAATTATCAAGCATCAAACTTATCTTAGTATTCAACCCACTAAAAAGAAAGTTTCACATATCTTGAATACCAAGTATATTAACATTAAGCAAATTACCATGCTATTAACAACTCTCAAAATAATCTAAGTGAAGCATGAGAGATCAAGTTTCTTTAAAACAAACCACCACCGTGCTCTAAAAGATCTAAGTGAAGCACTAGAGCAAAAATTATCACGCTCAAAAAGATATAAGTGAAGCACATAGAGTAAACTATCAAGCTCAAAAGATATAAGTGAAGCACATAGAGTATTCTAACAAATTTCAATTCATACATGGCTCTCTCAAAAGGTGTGTACAGCAAGGATGATTGTGGTAGACTAACAAGCAAAGACACAAATAATACAAGACGCTCCAAGCAAAACACATATCATGTGGTGAATAAAAATATAGCTCCAAGTAAATTACCGATGGAAGTGGACGAAAGAGGGGATGCCTTCCGGGGCATCCCCAAGCTTTGACTTTTTGGTGTCCTTGGATTATCTTGGGGGTGCCATGGGCATCCCCAAGCTTAGGCTCTTGCCACTCCTTGTTCCATAATCCATCAAAAGAATACACCCAAAACTTGAAAACTTCACAACACAAAACTCAATAGAAATCTCGTGAGCTCCGTTAGAGAAAGAAAACAAAAGACTACTTTAAGGTACTGTAGTGAACTTGTTCTTTATTTGTATTGGTGTTAAACCTACTGTATTCCAACTTCTCTATGGTTTATAAACTATTTTACTAGCCATAGATTCATCAAAATAAGCAAACAACACACGCAAAACAGAATCTGTCAAAAACAGAACAGTCTGTAGTAATCTGTTACTAACGCAAACTTCTGGAACCCAAAAAATTCTACCAAAATTAGAAGACCTGGGCAATTTGTTTGTTGATCATAAGCAATTGGAATCACTATTTTATCACGTTCTGGTGATTTTTTACAATTCGGTCACTGAGCGCAAAGATTCTAGAAATTACAGCAAGATCAAATAACTATCTTCCAAGAAGATCTAATAGGTTTAACTTGGCACAAACACTAATTAAAAGATAAAACCACATCTAAACAGAATCTAGATGGATTATTTATTACTAAACAGGAACAAAAGTTAAGGAACAAAAATAAAATTGGGTTGCCTCCCAACAAGCGCTATCGTTTAACGCCCCTAGCTAAGCATGATGATTTCAATGATGCTCACATAAAAGATAAGAATTGTAACATAAAGAGAGCATCATGAAGAATATGACTAGCACATTTAAGTCTAACCCACTTCCTATGCATAGGTATTTTGTGAGAAAACAACTTGTGGGGACAAGAATCAACTTGCATAGGAAGGTAAAACAAGCATAACTTCAAAATTTTAAGCACATAAAGAGGAAACTTGATATTATTGCAATTCCTACAAGCATATGTTCCTCCCTCATAATAATTTTCAGTAGCATCATGAATGAATTCAACAATATAACCAGCACCTAAAGCATTCTTTTCATGATCTACAAGCATAGAAAATTTATTACTCTCCACATAGGCAAAATTCTTCTCATTCGGAATAGTGGGAGTATCATAGGAAAGTCGAATACTATAAATTGTTTCCATATTAAAAGAGTAATGTTCAGAGAAGGGGTAATCATAATCATGACAAGTTTTATAAATATAATCATCACTACTTTTTATAGCATAAGTTTCATCACAATAATCATCATAAGTAGCAACTTTGTTCTCATCATAATCACTTTGCATATCAAAACATGGAAGGCTAAAAATATCATCATTATTAAACATAGAATCTCCAAGCTTGGGACAGACATTAATTGCAGCAAATATATTCTCAAATATGTCATCCTCATCAAACATAGCTTCCCCAAGCTTGGGCCTTTTCGTATCATAAGCATAATCACTCTCATCATTAATAGCATGGATAGCACCAATAGTATAGCAATTATTATATTCTTCCAAGCATGTGCCAAAAAGATTTTCAAGATCATAAGAAGTATCATTATCTTCCCAATCATAATCATCACAACAAGCAATAGGCATAACGAGATCATCATCAAGTGTATCATCTTCATTTTCATGAGGCACAGCAATAATAGGAGCAACTTTATTTGGGAGTGATACCTTTTTACCTCTCTTCCTTTTTCTTTTCTTCTTCTTTACCACATCGTGTGTGGGTTCAATCCTCTTTTTGGAGCTCCTTATTAATGAGATTGGTTGAATAGGAGGCTCCTCCTCGTTGCCTGATTCATTATAAGAGATAATAGGAGGATATTGGGAAGTCTCTTCCCTTTCGTTAGTATTCTCTTCATTTTCTATTTGTTTCCTTTTCTTTATGTAGTTGGCAATATAAGGATTTTCAATGCAATTCACCGCACAATACATATAAATATTCTCTAGATCAAAATCAAGAACTCTATCAAGATTAAACTTTGGAATACCCTCAGTTATACGTTTCATTTCTTCATAACCCAAAAGAAGGCTAAGCTCTTTATGATGCTCAAGGATAATCAAATTATCACAATGTTTGGACACGACTTGATCATGAAACAAATAGCATTGGAGCTTTAAATGACCATGTTCATTGCAAAGTTCACAAGGGGCACGAAAAATATTGAATCTTTCAGCACATTCATCTAGACTTTCTTGCAACAATTTAGTTTCTAAGTACTTATGCCTCTTACAATATCTATCTTCCCTATTCGGTGTGTACTTGCAAACCCAATCTACTCCACAAAAATTGACATGTTTATAGGAGGTATTTTCATCATAACTAGTGCAATCATCATTAGCATCATGGATATCCAAAGAATTCGTACTAACAACATTGCAATCATGCTCATCATTCAAAGATTTAGTGCCAAACATTTTGTAGATTTCTTCTTCTAGCACTTGAGCACAATTATCCTTTCCATCATACTCACGAAAGATATTAAAAAGGTGAAGCGTATGCAAACTCAATTCCATTTTTTTGTAATTTTCTTTTATAAACTAAACTAGTGATAAAACAAGAAACTAAAAGACTCGATTGAAAGATCTAAAGATATACCTTCAAGCACTCACCTCCCCGGCAACGGCGCCAGAAAAGAGCTTGATGTCTACTACACAATCTTCTTCTTGTAGACGTTGTTGGGCCTCCAAGTGCAGAGGTTTGTAGGACAGTAGCAAATTTCCCTCAAGTGGATGACCTAAGGTTTATCAATCCGTAGGAGGCGTAGGATGAAGATGGTCTCTCTCAAGCAACCCTGCAACCAAATAACAAAGAGTCTCTTGTGTCCCCAACACACCCAATACAATGGTAAATTGTATAGGTGCACTAGTTCGGCGAAGAGATGGTGATACAAGTGCAATATGGATGGTAGATAAAGGTATTTGTAATCTAAAAATATAAAAACAGCAAGGTAACTAATGATAAAAGTGAGCGTAAATGATATTGCAATGATAGGAAATAAGGCCTAGGGTTCATACTTTCACTAGTGTAAGTCCTCTCAACAATACTAACATAATTGGATCATAAAATTATCCCTCAACATGCAACAAAGAGTCACTCCAAAGTCACTAATAGCGGAGAACGAACGAAGAGATTATGGTAGGGTACGAAACCACCTCAAAGTTATTCTATCCAATAAATCCGTTGGGCTATTCCTATAAGTGTCACAAACAGCCCTAGAGTTCGTACTAAAATAACACCTTAAGATACAAATCAACCAAAACCCTAATGTCACCTAGATACTTCAATGCCACCTCAAGTATCCGTGGGCATGATTATACGATATGCATCACACAATCTCAATTCATCTATTCAACCAACACAAAGAACCTCAAAGAGTGCCCCAAAGTTTCTACCGGAGAATCACGACGAAAACGTGTGCCAACCCCTATGCATAGGTTCCCAATGTCACGAAACCCGCAAGTTGGTCACCAAAACGTGCATCAAGTGGCACGTGATATCCCATTGTCACCACAGATATCCACGGCAAGACATACATCAAGTGTTCTCAAGTCTTTAAAGACTCAATCCGATAAGATTACTTCAAAGGGGAAACTTGATTCATTACAAGAGAGAAGAGGGGGGAAGAAACATCATAGGATCCAAATATAATAGCAAAGCTCGCGATACATCAAGATCGTATCATCTCAAGAACACGAGAGAGAGAGAGAGATCAAACACATAGCTACTGGTACATACCCTCAGCCCCGAGGGAGAACTACTCCCTCCTCGTCATGGAGAGCACCGGGATGATGAAGATGGCCACCGGAGAAGGATTGCCCCCTCCGGCAGGGTGCCGGAACGGGTCTAGATTGAGTTTCGGTGTCTACGGAGGCTTCTGGCGACGGAACTCCCGATCTATGTTGCTCCCGGATGTTTTTAGGGTATATGGAGATATATAGGCGGGAGCACGTCGGTGGAGCTCCGAGGGGCCCACGAGGCAGGGGGCGCGCCCTCCACCCTCGTGACCTCCCCGGAAACTTCTTGGAGTAGGGTCCAAGTCTCCTGGATCACGTTCGATGAGAAGATCACGTTCCCGAAGGTTTCATTCCGTTTGGACTCCGTTTGATATTCTGTTTCCTCGAAATACTGAAATAGGCAAAAAACAGCAATTCTGGACTGGGCCTCCGGTTAATAGGTTAGTCCCAAAAATAATATAAAAGTGGAAAATAAAGCCCAATATAGTCCAAAACAGTAGATAAAGTAGCATGGAGCAATCAAAAGTTATAGATACGTTGGAGACGTATCAAAGCGCAAGTCGTCCACGTCCACATCTACATGGTGACCATCATCACGTTCGTGATCCACATCGTCATGAAGAGCAAGTCACCTCCAAGCAACATGTGCGCGACGACGAACGCCATCGAGCTCAAGTACGACAGCGACACCATCAACATGAAGATGCTCGAGATGCGCCTACCTACAAGTCCCAACAAGCTCCACATCAAGCTACGGCCAAACTTCATGAGCATAAGAGAAGACCGCGAGACAAGCACCACCAAAAGGATGCTACGGATACTACCCACCACCACTTCGGCATCTTCGCCAAGTGCTATCAAGGCATCTCCGCCTTTGGGCGTATGACATCTTCGCCTACTTCCCATGAGTTCGCCTACATCACCATCTTCAACAACAAGGCGACCACCTACGAGCGAGGGCGACACTTCCATCTTCGAAAACCCCTCAAGGAAGATGGCCGAGCATGGGAATTTCCCTTCGGTCATGGAGACGAGCTACAAGGTGCCACATCATATGGGCCTCCAACAACAAGATGGCGACAAGAAGGTTGAGCATGGGACTATCCCTTCAACCAAGGTGGCGATAGGAGTTGAGCATGGAGACGTTTGCACCTACACCTCTCCTCCCATGTGAGGAGAGCCACCCCACAATGAGTGATATGAGTGACTCCGCCATGTGGCATTGAGTACCTTTCCTATGAGAGGATGAGTGTGACTACGACTAGCCCCACACTTGAGAGCATGCCACACATCCTATGTGAGGTTGAGAGCCATTTGAGTGACTCCACCAACCATACGAGTGAGAGCATCCAAGAGGGAGTGAGTGAACCACAACACTTAGTGAGTGAGGTAGTTGACACGGCACGTGAGGCCACTATGATTTCTAACAACCTACCCTCTACTCCAAGTGTGTTTTTTCTTTGGTGCTAGGTCTCCTACATGACGACATGCCTACCCTCGACGAGTCCATACCCCCAATGGAGACGACGATGGCCATGGTGGACGATGATGCACCCCCCACATGGTACCATCAAGTTGCAACCTCACCTACAACACATGAGCGATGCTCTAAAGGTAACATAGGTGATGGTGCTTCTCTTGTCCCACTAGCAGACTATCTTGCAAATGATTGCTTGCACGATGTTGATCACCTTATGGATGCACCACATACTATGTCTTCTACATGCTTAGATATGCCACCCATTTATGATGAATATGATGATGAGCATGTTGATTTTCCTAGTTGTGATGCTATGCTCCATAGGATATCATGTGAAAATTCCATTGGTCACGTCATGTTTGACAATCCTTTAAACTTGTCATATGCTATGCGTGAGATCTCCCATATTGCATCATTTCAATCTCAACATAGTAACTAATTCCCCATTAAAATAAATCACATTTGCACTTATGGCATAGATGACGAGATGATGGTCATTGGCTTTTGTTTTTCATGTGATGATATTGCCATGCTTTCTTTACATGATTTTCGCAATTCATCTACTATGCCATGCCATGATCACAATATTCCAAATATGCATTGTTTTGGATGTTGTCAATATTCTCCATGTGATATTTCCACTAATGATCATGAGGAGACCCCCATAGTTTCCTCATACATATTAGGAGATTTTGATGCATTCCATACTTTGCATGATTCCCATAACTGCTTGCACCATATCCATTCCATGAATAACAATGCTCTACATATTTCTCGTGATGCATTACACAATTTAAGTCTCCATTATGCTATACATAACAACAAACCTCCAGGATGGATGACATGTTTCTATATCACGCATCTCATTTGTTTGAGCATTGGATATTTTGTGTTAACCAACACATGCACGTATGCATCATGATGGATGATGTGTACATATACCACGCACACACAATTTTTCCTTTGTCTTTATTTTGTGTAGGTACTCACGTATACTCGTCAACCTCTCAATCCCTAGAGTTGACGAAACGAGCTCTTGAGAGCAAAGATGACTTGGGATCCCGTGGACTATTCTTACCAACATTCTCTTCGCACAACGACTTCGCACATCTCTTCTACTTGGCTCTCACACGGCTATGGGCTATTTACCATTTGTCATCTTATGCCCATTCTATTGTGTTCACTTTGCATGTTATGCCTCTTTACATGATTTTGCCATGCAATTGTGACCCTTGCTTGCATCTACCCATGATTCACCATTTTACTACTCATATGTGTATTTGCATGCTTGGTGGAGATCCTTGTTGCTATTGCCATGTTTACCATGTGCCTCATGCTATTGTTGCTTGTTGTGTTGGGAGAGTCATGATGTCCCATTGCTATTTACATATGGCCTCTCACCAATACATTGATGATATTTTGCTCATATCTTACTTTCATGCTTGTGCTATATCATGTGAATTATTCATGCACACTATTTGCACCCATGACATGCTTGACATGATCTCTTCTAGTACGTTGCATCTTCGCACTCCTAGCTTGCTTGACTTAATCACTATGATTGTTTCCTTTGTCGCATCACCCATGTTTCACTATTACTCGCTTTCTTGGGTTGATGACATATATGCTCTTGCCTCTCACATGATTTATCTTGATCATTGTCTCATGTCTCCATTAGTGCCATCTCTCATATACCCTTGTATTGAGTGCCAACTTGCTATGCTTATTGATCGTGGAGATTTGGACATATTACTTGTGATGCATGCTTGTTTGATTGAGCCTATTGTATTTGGTTGTTCTTGCATCATATGCCTCCATACTATGAAATGCTCCCTTGTCCTTTTTTATGATGAGCATGATGCATACACTTGTTGGGTATCTTACCACACGAATGATAGGTTTTGCACTTCCGCTAACCTCATTTGTTTTTCTGAGTGTTTGTCATGTTCTTTTGTTTTGAAGGATTCACAAGGTGGTACCATCACGAGACTACTTGGTCATGTGAAGGCGTACACGATGCGCGACACCAACATTTTCGACATTCTCATAAAGGTGAACTCCTTCCCTTTGATCCATCCTCAAATATGCATATTAGATGGGTCACTCTTTCATTGGTGTCTCCTTGTTGTCTACATGATACATCTCGCGAACGGAGGAGCGACATCGGAGACTGGCTCTATGGTCCTTCAAATTGAGGAGCGCTCGGACTTATTGGATGCACCTTCGAACCTCCACTCATGCCACAACATCGAGCACTAGTACTCCAACACATCCATATTTGTTGATTGTGCTCACACATGTCATGCTCGATGGACATATCATACAGATGACAAATTTGTGTCTTATGCATGGATTGACCCACATTATGATTGCCTTGTTGCATCTATTTCCATGTCATCCATGATATATGAGCTTGTGCACTTTCTTAGCAAATTTGTTGTGATCTTCCTTGATGACATATTTATACATCATGATCATATTGCCCATCATCAATTGCATGGTCACATACTCACATTGAGCACCAATTACCATGTTCATGCTTTTGATACACCATCCCATTATGACATCATTTTGCACCGTGGTTGCATTGATCATATTCACAACACATTTGTGTGCCAATGAATGCTTTTGCTCCCATGAACGCTTTGCATATCATTCTATATCATCTTGATAAGCTTCATGCGCTTTGTCATGAACAATCTTGCTGCACGGACTCATTCTTACATAATGGACACTTTGTGTGTGCGCTAACCATTGTATTTTTGAGTGCCGTTTGTGTTTACTCTTTTTGCATGTATACCACTCCGGCGACACCTTCGAGTACTTGGATTGTGCCATGTTGAAAGTGCAACTATCCCTAGGTGGTTTTGGTAATTCATAACAACATATAGCTCATTGAGCTAATGCTATTCCAAGATGATTATTTCAGGAAAGCTCAATGATTGGCATGGCATGGATATGAAAGTGGAACCCTCAAAATGCTAAGAACAATGGATTGGCTCAAGCTCAAAAGCTCAAGACTCTTCATTTCATATTTTAGTGATCCAAGATCACATTGAGTCTTTAGGAAAAGCCAATACTATTAAGAAGGGATGAGGTGTTGCTTAATGAGCCTCTTGCTTCATGTGCTTAGTGATATGCTCCAAAACCCTCAACTACTTTCCCATATCCACATATGACCTAAACTCCAAGCCAAACTCGGTCCTACCGATTCTTCCTATCCGGTGCCACCGAGTTTCACTTGTCATTAGCCACTGCCAAACCCTAGCAATTCGGTTCTACCGATAAGGATCTCGGTCCCACCGAGATGGGGTTGCAAACTCTCTGTTTCCCTTTCGTAACTTTTCGGTCCCACCAAAAGAGCGAATCGGTCCCACCGAGATTGCAATGTAAACTCAGTGTTTCCCCTTTGTAACTTTTCGGTCTCACCGAGTTCCACTCGGTCTCACCGAAAGAGCAAATCGGTCCCACCGAGTTTGCCTAACCAACTCTCTGGTTAGCTAATTACCAAATTCGGTCTCACCGAGTTTGTGTAATCGATCTCACCGAGATTACGATATGCCCAAACCCTAACCGAATCGGTCCTACCGAGTTGCATGTCAGTCCCACCGAAATTCCTAACGGTCACTAGGTTTACATTTTCGGTCCGACCGAGTTTTATGATTCGGTCCCACCGAGATTGGAAAACTGTGTAACGGTTAGATTTTGTGTGGAGGCTATATATACCCCTCCACCTCTTTCTCATTAAGTGAGAGAGCCATCAGAACACACACATCATTCCAACTCATTTGTTCTGAGAGAGAACCACCTACTCATGTGTTGAGACCAAGACATTCCATTCCTACCATATGAATCTTGATCTCTAGCCTTCCCAAGTTGCTTTCCACTCAAATCTTCTTTCCATCAAATCCAAATCCTATGAGAGAGAGTTGAGTGTTGGGGAGACTATCATTTGAAGCACAAGAGCAAGGAGTTCATTACCTACACACCATTTGTTACTTCTTGGAGAGTGGTGTCTCCTAGATTGGCTAGGTGTCACTTGGGAGCCTCCGACAAGATTGTGGAGTTGAACCAAGGAGTTTGTAAGGGCAAGGAGATCGCCTACTTCGTGAAGATCTACCGCTAGTGAGGCAAGTCCTTCGTGGGCGATGGCCATGGTGGGATAGACAAGGTTGCTTCTTCGTGGACCCTTTGTGGGTGGTTGCTTCTTCGTGGACCCTTCGTGGGTGGAGCCCTTCGTGGACTCGCGCAACCGTTGCCCTTGGGTGGAGCCCTGTGTGGACTCGCGCAACCGTTACCCTTCGTGGGTTGAAGTCTCCATCAACGTGGATGTAGGATAGCACCACCTATCCGAACCACGGGAAAAACATCCGTGTCTCCAATAGCGTTTGAATTCTCCAAACCCTTCCCTTTATATTCTTGCAAGTTGCATGCTTTACTTTCCGCTGCCAATATACTCTTTGCATGCTTGCTTGAATTGTGTGATGATTGTTTGACTCTTCCTAAAATAGCTAAAATCTGCCAAGAACTAAAATTGGTAAAAGGTTAAGTTTTTACTTGGTCAAGTAGTCTAATCACCCCCCCTCTAGACATACTTTCGATCCTACACATGTCTTCCTCTTTGTCCAACTACAAGTCCGTCCATGACATCCGTTTCCATGGTGATGAGGTTTTCGATCCGAGGTCGGATCGTTCCCAAGGGAGGGGAGATGATGCGGAGCATCCTTCGATCATCCCCATGTACACTACGACAACTCCCCAAGCCCCAAGTGCCCACATGAGCATACGCCATTGGGCCTAAGGTGAACTCGCTCCTTTCCGAATCTTCCCTTTCCGCATGTAAGACATGGATGCTACCTCAAGCACGGACCTTGTGCATACTCAGGTACACCCGAGGAGACCATGGAGAACCCAAGGACCAAGGCCAAGCGTGCGCGGAAGCAAAGACGGAAGAAGGAAGAAGGGCCAGCTACTACAGCGGCCGGACACCCGGCTACTCCCAAAGCCCCGCACATCCGGCCCCTTCGCCCGGATATCCGGCCCCGCCTATCTAGAGAGCATCTGTTCGGGCCGAACTCAGCCCGAACATTCGGCTCCTCGTGACTCGCCAGACATCCGCCCCCAGCTCGGACATCCGACGCCTGTCTGCGCATAGTGAACGGGCCAAGGGCCCATGTATCCCCCCTCTTACTTACCCCTTCGTGGAATAGCACTATATATAGACCCCCTCCTCCTCCTAGTTAGGGTTAGCGTTGTGTTAGCTCATATGTGAGATAGAGCTTCGCTCATCCATACGGTTCTACTCCTTGAAAGAGATCGCGGCCCCTCTTCGGAGAAGATCCACGTTGGATTCAATACCTCCTCACGGAGAAGACATCAAGACCTCCTCACGGAGAAGAACCGGTTACCCTTTGTATCATCCCGTGTTGACTTTGGATCGTGGGATCTCTATGTGTACTTGGATCTAGCATATGTGTGACCCTAACTTGTTGGTTTGAGTGATTCTCCCGTGTTTTCCCTCGTGTTTCCCCTCATGTTCTTCGTGTTCCTCGTTGGGATCCGCTCCTTTCGTGAAAGGTCGGCCATCTAGGATTCAACCATACATCAACACGTCAATGCAGGTCCATTGAAACATAAGGGTATCCATCTTTGGATCCGTGTTGCAGATGGCCTAATGCTTTTTTTTTGCCATAACCTTTCTAATACTGTTTTTTTGCCAACACGGATGCCCAAACCTCCACTGTATGCATGTTCGGACGGGGCGGTCCAGATATTTTTAGGCCTCCAAAGTGGCCATCCAAATTGGGCATGATCGATTTGGGCGTCCAACCCCAAATCATGGGAGCTCTAGGGAAGTCGAGACGTCCACCACATCGGACTTCGACACCTCAGTACCATCCAAAACTCTGCCCTGCTCAACTCTTCGCCTACCTGCATTGATGCCTGGCCGGTCGGCGACCCCCAAATCCTAGCCCACCCATTTCCTCGTCCTCACCCGTCTGCGCCGACGTCGCGCTCCTACCCCCGCCATGTCCTCCCCATCTCCACCGCGCAAGATCAAGTGGCGATACCTCCACTGGCAGTCTACATGATCGCCGCTGCTAGGGAGGAGGAGACGGGTGACGCTCGTGTGGCTGCCGAAGCAAAGAAGGAGGAGGCGCTCGCCGCTCCTCACTCCATGCAGATTTACTCGGAGTTGCGTGGTGCCCATCACACCGCCTGTGCAAAGGAGGAGGCGCACACCACTCGTCTCAAAGCTCAAGCCGAAGTGCGGCATGCAAAAATTGTGACGCCCTCGATTGAGCCGCCGAGCAGAAGAAAGGTGGCTTGGATGCGCAGCGGTGACGCCTGCTTCTATGCCAAAGAAGAAGGCAAGATCGCCATTGTTGTCTCCTCTGCTTTTCAGGTGGACGTCGGCTTGATGATGACATCTTCTCCAGCGGGCACACGTGCATTGTCACGGGCTACGTCACCTAGGTTGGGCAGCTCGGTCGCGCCTTGGTCAGGGTTGTGTAGCCCTTTTTCTTCTTCAGCGATGGTGCAACGCCTGAGCCCGCCATGAAGTCATCATGAGCTTGCGCTCTCCTGCCCAACTTGCTCCGACCTAGGAGCATGTTGGGTGAGCAACGATTGTTGCTGGCAATGATGGTGGGGGAGTACCTACCGGTGGAGTTCCTCGAGCGGCACGGAGAAGAGCCCCAGTTCACCACATTTGCACCTTGTTACCCTCAGCCTTGCTACTCTCCACCGCCCTTGCTGCTGCACCTTGATGATGGTCGTTGTTGTTGCTCTCCACCGCCCTTGTCGCCTACCTTGTGTTGGCCATCGCCGGGAGGTAGCCGCTGACGACAAAGGCCTCGCCGCCTCCCATGTCCTAAAGTTGTGGGAACAAAGAGGAGAACGGGAGATGGGGATCGAGTTCATCTCGTGCATGGTCAATCAGGTGCAAAGAGTAATTTAGGGATTTCGCATGGGTCCCATCTAACAGGGGCAAAAGATCAAAGTGCAAAGTAAAGCGTGGCAAATTATCAAATATGTACAATGTAAGTAGTGGCAAATTATCAAAGTGCAAAGCGACAAGGGGCAAAAAAGAAAAACTAATACCACTACCAAGCATCCTTCCAATTTAGCATGGGGGCAAATCGTTGTCCACATCAAAGAATTTAGCTGTCATTAACTTGATTGGCTAAAATATAACAGCGTATAATCCACAAACTGTAGAACGCAAAAGGAATAAGTTCCTACACAACAAATAAGACGTGTCTCGTGTGTTTTGCATTAGAAGCTCCAATGCCGTCCGGCTGGGTATCTACCATAACTGCAATGAAGTCTACTAAACAAGAATGGGCAAATGGCATACGCAAGGCTTACATGTCCATAATGGAAATAAATTAACATTTGAATCATTGAATGTTACTTCCTCTGTCCACTAATGTAAAACATCTTGGCAGTCTTGGTAGAGCTTACATGCATGTATATCTAGGTTGACAAATAGACCAACGTGGTACAAGTTATATATCATAAAAGATATGTCATTAGAAACTTCAAATCATATACTTTCTAATGGTATAATAGCAACTCCAATGGGGCGACCCATTTTGTCCGCATGCGTCCATTTGGATTGACGCGGACAAAAGTGAAGGCCCAACACGCCGACCCAAAATCAAATCGTGTCCGTCTGCCATCCTCACCGACCCATTTCCGGTCTAAAATTGCGCCTAAAATGCGTCGGTGCGGACGCGCCGAGCGTCTCCTCGGTGTCCGCCGCGGCCCCACTTGTAGGCCACCCAACCACCGCCGCCCGTCTAATTTATGATAACCACCGACAGCGGGCTCACTAGTCAGCCAGTGAAAACGTCCTTTTTTAACCACACGTGCAGCGGGGGCCGGCCTCATCCACTTTCGTCCACATTTGGCCCATCACCCCCTTGTGCTTCCTCGTCGGCGACACCACCAAACCCTAGCAAGCAATGGGCCTCTTCAGCAGCAGCAACGACAAAGGGAAAGTGCACCCCCCTCCCCCATGCCTCATCCTCCCGTGCTCCTCCTCCGCCGCCGGCGCGTGTCCGCACAGGTCGCCGGCGTCTGCACATCCCGGTGCACCAAGCGTGGTGGCACTAGGAGTACAGGTAGCCGCTGCCCTACCACGATCACGCTGTCGCACCGCTGGCACCTGGATTCGCACCGGTTCCCGGTGCCGGCGGTTTCACGGACCCAGCGGGCGCACGACGAGGAGTTGCGCAGGTGCCAAGCACAGCTCACGGCGGCGCAACGGCGTTTGCCCGAGTACGCCGTCGACTCTCCCAACCGGGAGGCTTGGTTTGCCCTCGAACACGAGAAACAATGGCGGCTAGGCGTCGATGCCAACCCGCCGCCGTTTTCACCGCCGCCCCCGCAGGTAGAGCCGGAGGAAATGGAGGTGGAGACGGAGTACCAAGCCACCCTCGAGGAGGCCCTGCAGCACGCGCTGGAGGCTAGCCGGCTCGAGGAGGACGCGCATTGGGATGGGCTGGAGCAAGCCATTGCCTTGTCGGCGGCGGGGGACTCTGTCTACACCCCGCTCTTCGTCCCGCCTCTGCCACCGCCGCCGCCCGTCCTCGAGCCCAAGCCGGATCCGGAGCTGACGCGGAAGCGCTCCCCGCCTCCACCCACTTGGCCAGAGGAGGCCTACACGTGGACCGGCCAGTACCATAAGTGGGTGAGCGCGCCTCCGGTCCATTACGTCGCGACGCCGGAGGAGGAGGCGGCCCACCTTAAGCGCTGGAAGGCGCACTGGCTCGCCCAGGAGGAGGCCGATGGCGAGCAGCAGATGCACTACAAGCAGCTGCTGCAACGCGACGCAAAGGCGCTACAGAGGCGGAGGAGGAGGAGGAGGAGCGCGCCCGGCGAGCCGCAATACCGCCGCCCTAGCAGACGTCGAAGGAGGCTGTCCTGGCAATGTATCAAGCGACATTCGGGTAGGCTAGCCGCAATACCGTGATGACGACATCAAGGGCAAGGGCAAGGCCGACAACGTCTAGAGCAGCGTGCGAGTACCGACTTTTTTATGTTTTAATTAATGTTTAATTAGGTTTAAATGGACTTTGGCCGACGGTTAACCGGCAACTTAATGTTTAATTATGTTTATTCCTGCAAGCTATTTTTTTCACGCCAGTAAATTTGGGTCCGCCTTTTGTTGGGCGGTCAAGCCGATCCATTTAAGAACGCGGACGCGCACATCTACCTGACCGACTCAAACGGATGAAAAGCGGACAAAGCACGCATCCATTTGGTCCCATTGGAGTTGCTCTAAGTTTTAGACAATACAACTCATCTTATGTTGGAGGGATACGCACAAGCCTTATAAACCAGCAAGAAGGTACAACTCATCTTATGTTGGAGGGACACGCACAAGCCTTATAAGCCAGAAAGAAGGTACTACTACATTAAACTACCTGCCAGGGTCATGAACGGGCGGTTAGTAATACTCGCTCCGTTTCAAAATAAATGACTCACTTTATACAAACAATTTTGGGATGGAAGGAGTATTTACTTATTCCATGTAACAAAAAAAATGTTACGTTGACATGGACATATGCTAGGATCGTCGAATGGTTCTGAAGAAACTTTTTTGCCTCTCGGCTCTCCCTTAAATGGAGAATCTTTCCCGCAACTGTATATTTATGTTCCCCCAGTATGAAATCTTAAGCACCACATTTACAAGGCTAAGGAGAAACCTGCTTTCTGTGAGAGATGGATGTGTAATTTTCCCTTGCAAAGGGGAACCTGTATCGAGTCTATCAAACTTCTAAGCTAACATCAGAAGCATCACTGGCTTCACTGTTGTTCTGCTGTGACCACAGTTCAGCATACCGCCCGCCCTTTGACAGAAGAAAATCATGTGGTCCTTGTTCCACTACTGTTCCATTCTCCAGGACGATGATCTGAAAATCAATTGAAACATGACTTGCATAGGTATCAAGGAAGTGATGATTTTTTTTATAGATGAATACAAAGCATATAGGTTTTACTCCCATGCAGTTAGAAAATTCATATCATGAGCAGTTGCAATAGCAACCTCTGGCTGTTAATCTGGACTGCGTGTTGTCAATTTAGCAACAAGACACGCTATTTATTTCCACATATGTACGCCATACTAAGTATGTGCACAAATCTCAATACCTCGTCGCATTGCATTGCAGTCGTGAGCCGGTGAGCAATAAAAATTGAGGTACGATCGACCGACAAGGACATCAGAGAATTCAAAATCGATGCTTCAGTAGTGCTATCGAGTGCGCTTGTAGCTTCATCACATAATCTGGTACAAATCAGAGAAGAAATTATGTCAGCATAGGGAACTGGTTAAGCCCATTATTTGCACACAAAATAACTCCAAAATATTGTTTGATAAGTATCTGAAATTAGTTCAAACTTCAAAACCATTTAGCAGGTCTGACTTTGACTCATGTTAGCCATCATACAAGAGCGTTAATTGATTCTACATACAGAGCGGCTTGCCTAAAGATTGAGAACAATAAGACCCTGGTTTTCAGTACTGCAATTGGAGCATGGTATCGTGCGCTGGTACAACCCTGCCTGACTAGAACGGATCATACGATGGATCGCAGCCTGGTGGGAAGACAATACAACTTGTAAAATTGTTGGAGCCGTGACACTGATCAGGATCACACACCAAGGACAGAAACAACTGGGCCTGGGCCTCCCCTAAAATGGTCTGCATGTGCAGCTAGACACTTGAGCCGCGCAAAAGCTTACAAACGAAGTCATTGCCTCGTTCCGTGTTCAATGAGGTACTAAAAGCTTGAGGCCTATTGCCTCCTGACAGTAAAATAGCTGCTCATGCAATCTTAAAAGGCGTGCTGCATGCATGCATAAATGGAGTTCAAAGCCTGATTAGCTTCTACTTGCATGAAAGCTCAATGCCACTATCTACTATCCATGCACAAACTCCCAGTGACCTACGCTAGAGTAAACAGCTAATAATTTCAATGTCACAGGTCACAGCTTGAACTTGCTTATGCATTTTCAATTAATAAGTACTCCCTCTGTTCACCAATATAGGACGTTTTAGACTGAACATGCAAGTCTCTAAACGTCTTGTATTAATGAACAGAGGGAGTACTTCATGTGTCCGTAATTAAGTAATGATACTAGCCAATTACCCTCTACATAATTAGGTTGGTGAATGGACAATCCTTTGGGTATTTTCTTACAAAACACAAGCTGAGTATGCTTACAAAACAATTGTAAACATACAGTATCATGATACTTCAATAATGCTGTCAAGAAAACAATACCTACCAGTGGTGGAGATAGGCAGAAAATCAAGATAGTGCCAACAATTAAAGTGGATCATGACCACATAACAGGTTAGAGAAACCCAAACTAATAGAGTTTAAGCCTAACACACACACACACACACACACACACACACACACACAGGGATTGACTATTCATCACCCTGGGTACTAACTCTAGTACAAACTTTGTCCACAACAGGCCACCCGTGTCCGCCGTTGAGGTCGCCGACGTGCTCCTTTCCTCCCTCGAGCTCGTCGACGGCGACTTCACGGTTCACGCCCATCACCCCGAAGATTTCCCGATCCTCTTCAACTCGTGCACGGCCATGGATAACCTCAACGGTGATCACTTCATCCGCTCCCCGCGGTTCTCCCTCTCCGTGCGTCCTTGGAGCAAGCTGGCTCATGCGGGCTCCGGCCAGTTTGAGTATCGCGTCGAGCTTGAGCTCCAGGGCATCCCCGCTCAGGCATGGCACCTCTCGACTGCCAAGCATATCCTTGGGGAGAGCTACTGGATCGAGAGACTCCACCCCGGCACGCGCTCCAGAGCTGACATGGCTGTCTTCCGGCTGGCGGGGCGCACGCATGACCCTGCCAACATCCGCCGCGCCACCGTCCTGGAAATCGTGGAACAGATTCCCGCGCGTGTGGGCTCGGACGCGCCAACCATCCGGAATCTCACCTACCCGATCTCCATCGTGCTGGCTCGTTCGAAGAGGAACGGCGCCCCAGCCCCCCGCGCTGGCGCTGGCGACGGACCTGCCGGCGGTGGCGCCGGCGATGGCAATGACCCAACTCGCGGCATGGGCCCCGGCCGTGCACGTCGCCGCGGCCGCAAACGCCGACGTACGGAGGCGCCGCCGGCTGGTCGTGCTGATGGCATGGCCGTGGACTTCCTGGGTTGGCGAGCTGGGAATCGCGTTGCACGCACCGATGGCGTGTCCGTCGCGCCCGCGTCGCCGTCCGCGGCTGCACCGCCGGCCGTACACCATCGCAGCTGCGCCATGGAGCCTTGGCCTGGGCTGCGTGGTCAGCTGGATCAGCAGCGGGCTCAGCATGGCCCCACCAACCTGCGTGGCCGTGCCAGAAAAGGGAGGCGCAAAAGAAGGCCAAATCAAGCTTTGGTTGTGGATCAGTCTGGCAGGGCTTCTGACGCTACAGGAGATGACGGGGATGCATGAAGGGCGCCAGCCGGTGGCCCCTCGGCTGCTCCAACCCTCAGCGCGGAGCCAGGACATGGGCCAAGTGGCACACCCCCATTCACGGCGAACACTCTGGAAGGATCCCAAGATTTGAATCTCGCACCATTGGATGCTCCCAAGGCTGATGGCTTGGGCCCTGCCTCTAGTGCTCCTGATCCGAGGGATTGTCGGGACCTGCCTGATGTGTGCGAGGGGCCAGACTCGCAGCCTGTGCCGGCCGACTTGTCGGGGCAAAGCGGCATCTCGCCTGCCCTCCCACCTGATGACGGCCCTGTCTCCGCTGACCGGTCCTCCGGGTCCCATGCGCGCGACGCGGCTGGAAGAGAGGAGCGCCCCACCACGTGCCCAACACCCCCGGCGGTTGTCTCACAACCACTTCAGGCCCAGCCCACCGAAGACCCTGGGCTCTCACCCTAGGTGACTATTCTACAAAGGCCTCAAGCCCGACCACCGCAACTGGGCCCAACATGGAGGCCCGCACGCCTGAACGCGCCCACCAGGATGCTAATTCGCCTGCTGTTGAGCGCTTCACATCCCCGCCGATCACCATGCGCTGGTCACGCGCTCGTTCCGCTGCGCCAAGCTCCTTAACGCTGGGGGAATTCCTGGCCGCCGCGACCAAGCACATCGCCGCGGCCCTGCCGACGCCAAGGAGGAGGCCGCGCAGGCCCCTCAACTTCTCCCCCTGTTGCGGCCACTCGGCGGCCACCGCCCCCTCGGCGGCGGCGCCGCCCACCGCCGAGACGTGCGCATGTCCAAATCCTGCGCACCCTGGGGATCATTGGGACGAATCAGAAGATCACCCCCACTGAGATGAAGGCCTACGACGGCATGTTTGCGATGCCCATCCCTATCAAGGTGCTCAAGGCCATGGCCGCGCTGGTCGATCGCGAGATCCCAGCATGCATGTCCAGCCTGCCGATCGCACCGGCACATGTCGAGGTCACTTGTATGACCTAGGAGGCGCCTGCCCCCGCACCCCGTCGATCCACTGTCCATGGATCATGGCCTTAAGATCACTGTGTGGAACGTGCACGTCCTGAATTCGCGGAGCCTACGCTTCGCCATCCGCTCGATGTTAGACACCACTACCGCCTCCATTGTATGCTTGCAGGAAACTAAGATGGAGTTGCTCCGTTCGTCTGTTGTTCTCAACACCCTCGGTTCAGAATTTGGCGACTACACTTACCTAGCGGCCCTTGGCACGCGGGGCGGCATCTTGCTGGCTTGGAAGAGCAGGGCCGTGACTATCACGGACCCATTGTTCACCACGAACGCCCTCTCGGCCAGAGTGGCCACGGCCTCGGGCACCCTTTGGTGGCTCTCTGTCGTGTATGGGCCTCAGGATGACGCAGACAAAATTGTGTTCTTGCTTGAGCTGCGGGAGATTCGTGCGGCTTGCCCCGGGCCATGGATGCTTTGCGGTGACTTCAACCTCATCCTGCGCGATGAGGACAAGTACAACGGCAACTTGAACCGCCGTATGATGGGCAGGTTCCGCCGCCTCGTCAATGACCTTGCGCTTAAGGAGGTCTACCTCAACGGGCGCCGCTTCACGTGGTCGAACGAGCAGTCCCCTCCCACTCTTCTGCACCTGGATCGGGTGCTTTGCACCTCGGACTGGGAGGACGCACACGGCGAGTGTCACCTTCGTTGCCTTGCGTCGGTCGTCTCGGACCACTCCCCCTTGTTGCTGGACTGCTCCCCCATGCCCGCGGCGCATAGACGATTTCACTTCGAGGACTTTTGGTTGAGGCTTGATGGTTTCCACGACACGGTGGTTGCGGCTTGGGGCTCGGTCCATGACCCAGACCCCTTCCATCGATTGATGTTGCGCCTCCAGGCCACAACACGTAGGCTTACCAGCTGCAGCGCCAAGACGACCGGCAGTATCCGCGACAAGTTGACCATCTCTCGGGAGCTCATATCGCGCTTCGACAAGGCCCAGGAGGATCGCGCACTCTCTCCGGAGGAGGATTGGCTGCGAAAGCGCCTCAAGGTCTCATACCTTGGCCTCGCTTCGATGGAGCGCACCATCGCCAGGCAGCGCGCCCGCATCGCCACGCTCAAGGACGGCGACGCTAGCACGGGCTTCTTCCACCGGCAGTGCTCTTTTCGTAGACAGAAGAATCGGATCTTCAGCTTGGCCGTGGATGGGCACGTGCTCACCGACCAGGACGCGATGGCGCGGGCTACTTTTGAGCACTTCGATGGGATCCTGGGCACGGCCGTCGACCGCGACCTTACGCTCGACTTGGAGGGACTTATTGAGCCTTGCGACCTGGCAAGTCTGGACGCTCCCTTTAGCGTGGAGGTCTGGGACGCGATCAAACGCCTCCCCGCTTGCAAGGCACCGGGGCCTGATGGGTTCACTGCCGAGTTTTTGCGAGCTTGCTGGACCATCGTTCGACAAGACTTTATGGATGTCTTCCAGCAGTTGTTCGAGATGCGGGGCCGTGGCTTTCGCAAGCTCAACCAAGCCCTCATGACCCTGTTGCCCAAACGCGCCGATGCCCAGCAGCTACGCGACTACCGCCCAATCTACTTGATTCATCTCGTGGCCAAGATCTTCACCAAGGTCTTGGTCAGCCGCAACCAGAACGCGTTCATCACCGGCAGGAGCCTCCACGATAACTTCATCCTCGTAAGGCAATCTCTCAAGATGCTTCACCAACTCGGGGCCCCTCGGATCATGCTCAAGCTCGACCTCACGCGCGCCTTTGACTCCATATCTTGGCCATTCCTCTTCGAGGTTTTGCGACAATATGGGTTCAGGGACAGATTCCAGGAGTGGCTCGCGATCCTGCTTTTGACGTCCAGCACCTGTGTCATGATGAACGGTGAGCCAGGCCCCCCGATTTGGCACCGCATTGGCCTGCGACAGGGCGACTCCATGTCCCCCCAGCTCTTTGTTCTCGTTGTGGACACGCTCGGGCGGCTGATGCGCCGCGCTCTCGACGTTGGCATCCTGCAACAGTTGCATCCCCGACGCCCAATTCCGGCGATCTCCCTTTATGCTGACGATGTGATGCTCTTCTGCCACGCCACGCCGAAGGATGTTGCTGCTATCAAGGGTATCTTGACCCTGTTCGGCAAAGCGAGTGGGCTGCTGGTTAACTATGCGAAGAGCTCTGCCACCGTCCTGCACGGCGACATACAGGGACACGAGGTGATCGCCCAGCTGGGCTGCCCGGTGGTGCAGCTACCCATCACCTACCTGGGCATCCTGCTGTCGACGCGACGGCCATCCGCCGCCAAGCTGCAGCCCCTCATCGATACAGTGGCTGCTAGACTTCCTACCTGGAAGGCGTGGCTCATGAACAAAGCCGGACGTCTTGCCCTCGTCAAATCGGTCCTCAACGCGATAACCGTGCACCAGCTGCTAGCGTTCGGCCCCCCAAAGAAGACGCTCAAGCAATTGGCGAAGATTCAGCGAGGCTTCTTGTGGGCTGGGCGGGCCATGGCCAGCGGTGGCCACTGCCATGTCAACTGGAGCCATGTGTGCCGACCCTTCGAGTTTGGTGGACTGGGAGTCCGAGACCTGGAGCGCGCTACGCCTGCGATGGCTGTGGTTTACCCGCGTTGATCTGGACCATGCTTGGCAAGGTCTTGACCTACAATTCTCGCACGAGGAGCGCGCGCTCTTCTTCGCCTCCACTACCATGATCATTGGAAATGGCTCGACGGCGCTGTTTTGGGAGGATCGCTGGATTGGCGGACAATCCGTCGGTGAGATCGCCCCCCTGCTCTACCAATGCATACCCAAACGTCGACGCAAAGCCAGGACGGTGGCAGAAGGGCTGGCGGGTAACTCTTGGGCACATGATATACAGGGGATCCTGGGCCTGCACGAGATCAGCCAATACCTGCTGCTTTGGCAGGCAGTGTGCCACACCACCCTGACGAACGAGCCGGATCGCTTGCTCTGGAGGTGGACCGCCAACAGCATCTACTCGGCACGCTCGTGCTATGCGGCCAGTTTTCAGGGATCCACACGGTGCCATTCCTGAAAGCTGGTATGGAAGAGCTGGGCGCCACCACGGGTAAAATTCTTCCATTGGCTTGCCGCCCAGGATCGCTGCTGGACTGCAGAAAGGCTTGCGCGACATGGCTTGCAGCATCACCCTCGATGCCTCCTTTGCGACCAGGCCATGGAAACTATCCAGCACCTGCTACTGACCTGCCCCTTTGCATGTCAGACCTGGCACATCGTCCTTGACTGGTTGCATATTCCGGTCCAAATCCCCAACCAAGAGCACACGGTCATGGAGTGGTGGCTGCGCACGAAAGAGCTCGCGCCGCCGGCACACCGGAAGGCTCTCAAGTCCATCGCGCTTCTTGTACCCTGGATGCTATGGAAGCACAGGAACGCGTGTGTCTTTGACAACGCCATGCCGTCCATCGAATCTCTAGTGGATAGGATCAAGGACGAGACCCGTTGTTGGGCAAAGGCAGGAACCCAGGGGCTTCGGGTTGTACTGCCCACAACCTGGGGCGTCCATTGATAGTTTGTATAACTCTCTACCTCTCACCTCCTAGGAGGCTTGTTCTACCTTTTCCATGAAATGAAATGCAAAGGTCCTTTGCGTTTTCTCAAAAAAAAAAAGTACAAAGTTGAGACACTTAATTTGGGACGGAGGGAGTAACTATTTGTATTTCAAATGTAATTTATTATGAAATGATCGTAAGATTACCTCGGGTGAAGAATAACTTATTCTGCACCCTGGGTGATGAATAGACTTTCTATATATATATGGTTTACTAACTATTGTGCATAGATTTAAGAGGTGCAGGGGCAGGGTGACATAGCCCAGTATGGCCGCTAAGTAACTCTGCCCACTGGATACTAGTACCTAATATCTCGATACAAACAAGACAACCATCAATAATACAAATGGGTGAGAGGGACTCACAGAATGGAAGGCTCCTTCAAGAATACACGAGCAATTGACACTCGTTGTTTCTCACCACCACTTAACTGCAAAAACGGCCAAACAACAGTTCTTGAGATATGCTAAGCTAATAATTTCAATGTCACAGGTTACGGCATTTCCTGATTTTGCACAAAATAAGACATTATCTTACCTTCAATCCACGCTCTCCCACAACTGTGTCATACTTGTCAGGAAAGTTCATAATTGTATCATGGATAGAAGCACGTCGAGCAGCATCATAAACCTGTACGGAAATTTGGAAGAAAAAAATACATTACTTTTCTACAACAAACATGACTAAACTGCCTTCTCGTCACCACCACTATAGCTCCTCTGTGTATTGGAAGAACACCTCACCTCTTCATCAGTTGCTGATAACCGCCCATATTGTATATTATGCTTAATAGTATCATTGAAAAGTACCTGCAGTGGTATTAATTCTGTAAGCTTAACCTGATTCTCTTGCAACAGAACAAACCACATTATTCGATCATCTATTGGAACTTTTCTTCTGTTAAATATAAATAAACTTGTTATCCCACATGTAATGATACTTCAATATGTTTTCCCTATCTGTGCGGTTTGTGGCTGCACCAAAAGCAGCTATGGTGGGGAAGCTGTTGTTTTGTAGGAGAGGTTTACATAGAAAGCTGGGTTTCCAAAAGAGAACTAGATAAATACAATTTTGTCGTCTTCCTAAAGTAGGACTTGTAGTAATGCATTTCGACTCTACAGCACAATGTAGTGCATTCAATAAGAGGCCAACAGAAGCATGAAATATTAAGCGTTGACAGAGAATAGAGTATCAGAGGGGTAACCGTGTCCTGTGGTACAACACCAAGAGACTTCCGAAGACTCTCCAGTGTGACTCCTCGGATGTCTTGTCCATCTATTCGTATCTGCCAGGAAGAAAGGACACAAGGTATCACAAGAATGGAAAATTTAAAGTACATCAGAAAGTTGAGAAAGCATAACATGAGCATCAATTTATCAGCAAGAAATCAAAAGTAGGGATCATGTTTCTTTGTTCTTACAGATCCTGAAGTAGACTCAAAAAATCTGAAGAGAAGTCTAAGTATGGTTGACTTTCCTGCAGAAGAAAGGACTAGTTAATGAACACCACTTACCCAGAAGTAACAGCTCTTCTATGGCTCACATTAAAGCAAGATTAAACAATATGTGTTGTCCATCCAGTAGACAAGATTTGGACTCAAATAAAATGTTAAACAACTATAAAAAACAATCATATGAAATAAGCCCTCATAACATGTTCGGGCAGAGATGAACCTTTGGCTTGTAAACCTTAGAAGACACCTCCTATTAGGTACTGAAAAACATAATGGCTTCAACAAAATTTATTTGGAGAGGCTTAGAGCATCTCCAACTGGAACTCCCACTCCCCCCCCCCCCCACACACACACACACCACCACCCCCATATGTCCGGGCTGTCAGCCCGGACAGGGCCCAGACCAAAAACGCCACCCAACCAGACCCCCTATACCCAGCCCATATGTCCGGGCTGTCCGGCACCCCCCACATACAGCCGAAATGGGGCGCGTCCGCCACGTCGGATCGGCCCGCATTGGCCCTGGCCCACCCCGACCCCACAAAACCCCAACCCCACCGTGGACCAAACCCTACCTCACTCTATCCGCTCCGGTCCTGTCCCTGCCGTTCCTCGCCACCATGTCCAGCTCCGGGTCCGAACCAGACCCCATTGACCAGGACGCCCTCGCAGCGGAGTCTGACGACAAGCTCGCCATCCGCCAATCACGGATGGATAGGGGCGGCACGTCGAGCTCCGCGCCCTCCCCCGTGGCTCGAAATGGCTCCTTCACCTCCACGCCCGACCACTGCGGTCTGTGCCCTCCCCTACGGCTCGGCAGGGCTCTTGCAGCTCCAGGCCATCACCTTCGGTCGCGCTAGGTGTTGGTCCCATCACCATTGAGCCCACGGCGGCTCCTTGAGTCCGAGGCACGGGCAGCTCACCGCGCAAAGCAAGCGGCTCGGGCAGGATCCAGCCACTACGTTCATGGATCTTGCATATCCGCGTCAGTCCCCCTACCCTCCGAATCGAACGACGAGGACCGGATCCTCCACTACGTTCTACGCTGGTCGTTGACCAACACGAAGACGAACGCCCACTACCGCTGCCACCGCAAGATGCTAAGGCATTGCGGCTGAGCCTTGAGGCGTCGGAGCGGCTTGCAGCTGAGCAAGCAGTCGTCACCACCAAAGCCCACTGCCTTGCCGAGTAGGCCAGCGCCACCCGACGTCTCGCCAGGCTCCCCTCCTCCGAGTCATCCAGAAACTTTGATGCCCCCCCGACGACGATGCCTACGCCGCCTTCGACGTGCACTACTGGCGCCCCGGAGACGACAAGGGGAAGGGCAAGGCGAAGTGGTGATGTCCATTTGCATACTTTTATCTCATCTAGTCCTAGATCGTAGTCGTATCTATCGCATGTGTATGAACTAACTATGCCCGGTTGTCCTATCCTAGTGCTATCGTATAAAGTATGAACTAGCTATGATGAACTTGATGTGTCCGGTTATATATGTATGACGAACTGCTATGTGTTTATCATCATTGTGTTGTTCTATGTTGCATGGCTTTGTATGGATTTAGGGGTTTGGGTATGAGGGGTGCGGCTGCTGGGGCGGACAAATAGGGTTCGAGCCCATGCCGTCCGTGGATGCATCCGCGGACATATGAGGTGCCAAATTTCCCCAGTCCAGTTGAAGATGCTCTTACAGGCCCTAAGCGAAATTTGTGCATCCATACTGGAAACTCAATATCCTTCATTAATGACTTTAGCCCGTCTGCCATGACTACACGACATGCTAAGAAATCATGCATTGGCCAATGTGGCAATGTTTACACTTTCATTACTGATATTGTAAATATACGAAGACCTTACAGAAAAGAGATTACTGATGTGTACCCTACTAGGATTTCTTAGTTCTATGTATATTTAGAAGTCCAAAATCACTAAGGTCTTGCTAATCACAGCTGACATATATGATATATCATCACATTGCATGTCTATAGAAGCACTGCAGACATAGACAATCCAATTAACCCTACAGAAGTTATGTTGATAGTAACAACAGTGGGGTATCAACTCTTGTATGATTATGTACAGGTCTACAAGGGCACTTCAAGAGGAGCTTCTAATTCAAAGACCTCTCATAAACTCACGCACTGATCTTTATTTTCCAGATGTGGCCTAAATTATTATGATATCCAACACAAAACAGCTACAGGTCTACAAAAATGAGATGCTAACAGTTCTACTTGACACCCCAAAACCTGTGAGGTAATGATGCCCATGACTTCGAAGATTATATTTTGCTTACACCAACATAAGATAACCGAAAGCTTTAATATTATTTAGTAAATAAGAAGATTAGTGTACCGCTGCCACTAGTTCCAACAATTGCCACACTGTTTCCTGCCGGTACAGTGAAAGAGGCCCCATCAAGAATCTTCCTTTCTGGTACATACCTGGAAGAAATCAAATCTCTGAGCTACTCGTCAATAATATGGTACTGGATCGGACTGTTGTCTAATTTACAGCCTCTACTACATCACAGATCTGATTTACGTAGTTGTACTTAAAGCCTTGGTTGGTTTCTTAAATTTACTTTGAAGCAATTCTGCTTAGTCAGGGAACTCCCTCTATTCCAAATTAATTGAAGTTCTAGGTTTGTCCTTAGTCAAACAAGCCTAAGTTTGACCAAGTATATACAAAAATGTGTTAGAGATCTACAACATCAAATATAGATAGTACGAAAACAAATTTTATAAAGAATCTAATGAAAATAATTTGGTGTTTAAAATGTTGGTCTATTTTTCTGTAGACTTGGTCAAACTTAAACAAGTTTGACTTAGGACAAAGCTAGAACTTTAATTAATTTAGAACAGAGGGAGTACATCCCAATATGCACAGTGACTGTTCTCAGATTTTTGCTAATTAAAGAACGTTAAAATTAGTAAAGTCTTAGCTGTATGTGTAAATCCCTAATAACATAGTATCTGAAACAGTGATGATTACCCAGATGACATGAAGCGGGAGTTATTTGTTAGATGATCCAAGTTGTTAATATTTCACCTATTTGAGGTCTTTGGAGATGACAGTCAAGATGATTAGAGAAGTTCAAATTTACAGGGAGATCATAGACAAAGAAAATCACTAAATTTAGATGTCCTATAAACACTTCAGTACTATATATTCACTGCTGAAAGAAATTTCAGGAAAGAAAAAAATTCCACTCAACAAGGATGTATTTAGCAGGAATACTTTCACATTCTTTTCGAAGGAAACCAAATATACTGGAAAAAAACACTATCATTTAGTTGGCTATCAATGGTTAAAAGAAGTGAAGCTGCTTGGTTGCTCTACTGCTTTCAAACTTGCTACATGTGCAGTTTTCTTTTGGGAAATAATATAAGCACTTTGCGGCACTTAACAAGCTAACAAAGGACAAAACTTACCCAAAATGCACGTTCTCAAATTCAATGCATCCTCCCTTGAACTGCAAAGGTTGTGCATGAGGCTCGTCCTTTATTCCAGGTTTTTCCTAAAACAAGACGCAGATAATAGTTCTGAAGTGTCTGAGACCATAATTAAGGATAAATTAAACTGCATGCCATCAGACATTGAGCAGTATGAATCTATAACTACAAAGCTTTTACCTCAAGTAACTGAAACATAGACTTCATGTCAATGAGGCTCTGTCTAGATTCTCGGTAGACACTCCCAAGGAAGTTCAGCGGCAGTGAAAGCTGGAATAGAAGTCCATTAACCATGACCTGGACGCCAAGATTTCAACACATTAATCAAAGGCAACTGCAAGACTAAGAAAAGCAGAAAACGAAAAAGATCTGAAGCTTAATATCAAGTCATTTTTAAACAGTACTCCCTCTGTCCCAAAATAAGTGACATGGTCGCCACTTATTTTGGGACGGAGGGAGTATATTTTATTTTCCAGTTACACATTTTCGCTTCTAACAACTTTAATGTCGACAACTTGAGGTAATATTGGTCAACCTGAGGATATATTCAACCTGAGTTGAATATCTTTCTGCTTTGATGTGGATGTATTGCTACCCCAATGTGTCAAAGTGATCTAAGAAATGAAATGGCAAAAGATATAAAACACAAAGACTTGACATAAGGAACTACCAAATCACCGACAGTCAGAGCACCACTCATTATACCATATGAGCTCAAAACCATTGCCGTTGATAATGCCGAGCTGAATATAACACTTTGCCCAAAATTCAGGTAGGCGAGGCTACTTTGAGTTTTCAGTGCAGCATCCTCGTAACCTGAGCACATTGTAAGAAAAAGTAGTTAAAAGATCAAACATATCTAACAAAATTAACTTATAGTGTAGCCGTGTATTTCATTTTGTGATGACATTTCTCCCACGAATTAATTGATATATGTACTTACTCTTTAAGTATTTATCATACTTCTGAACTTCAAATTGCTCATTGTTGAAGTATTTGACAGTCTGCACGCAAGCAAAATAAGAATGGTAAGAAGTTGAATTACAATATGGAACGGTAAAAATATAGACCAGACACCAGAGTAACGGACAACCATGGGATAACCTCATAATTCAGAAGGGAGTCAACTGCCACTGTACTAGAAGCATTATCAGCTTTGTTCATGGCTGTCCTGAACTGAGTCCGCCACTATCATAATGAAAACAGAGTGATGAAGAACCAGAGTAATACATGGTAGGAAAGATACCATTAGATAGGTAGATTGAGCATTTATGAAAGCAAGATCTTAAGACTACATATGTGATGACAGACTACAGTGTCCGCACCTGTGTGATAGCCAAAGTGAAAGCAATGTAGGTAGCAACTGAAACTGAAGTAATCCAAGCAAAAGTGGAACCAAACTGGTAGGCAAGTATACTTGACACCATACCAATCTGTAAATAAGAAGCAACAGCACAAGGCAAACAGAGCTCACATAAAGGCCACAAGAAGAAATGACATAAATTACCAAAAGCAACCAGCGTCAATATGACAATATCACAGGCAATTTGCACAACTGGTGGACAGTAACAGTTGAGGGTAGTAACTGTGAGTACCTCTAGTATTGTGGGAACAACATTGAACACCATCACTGTAAGAATGTAATTTATGGCACGACTGCCTCGGTCAATTATGCGATTTAGAGCTCCAGTTTGACGGCTGAAACACATAAACCGGCAAGGAAACATAATGAAAATTCAAATAGCCTCCATTAAATCAATACTCAGCAACTACATAATAATAAGTGTTGTTCTTGTAGCTTGTTTCCACACCGATTTACAGGATGCATCATGCAATACAAGCAAGACCTTAGGGCCGATTAAAAGCTGGCGCACCTTACTGGTGTGGGCACGCAGGTAAGCAGGAAGGGTAGCATGGGCACGGATAGAGGATATTGGGGTTCAGAGACTTCTTATTGACTGTTTGATTGAATAAAAAAAATGGGTGCAGCTTATATAAAGGAATTAGTGTTTAACCATCTAAGTTACTTGTGGTAGTTTTACCACAAATGTATTGTACGTAAGGACAACAGATAATGCGGTTAATCAATGAAAAGAGGGAAAACATCGAAACAAGCATGATGGATGAATCAGAGCATTTCCCAAGTACCTTAGATGATAACGAAGATCAAGCTCATGCAGGTGAAAAAATACCTGCAATGCAAAGAGTTAAGAAACTAAATCAATACTTAAAGTGCCTGCAGTTTAACATCGAAACAGTTGCGCAGCACCAGTCATCCAACAAGTGGATCTTGTCCAGATGCCATTATAGTAACTTTTTTTCTTCTCCATGAATATAAACATATATAGGAGAACAATAGCATTGGATATCAAGAAAAATAAGATACTTAATTCAACATATATCCATACTGTGTTGAAACATCCAAATTCTGGGTGACTTCAAACAGAAAATAATCATTCAACTTCACTAAAATGTGGTACCATAGAAATGAAAAGGTTTCAATATTTACCGTCCTGGAGACTGAACGGATGGCTCTCGCAGTCACTTTAGAAAATAAAGCATTGCGCAATTCTGAAAACAGAGAATTTGCCATGAGGACTAAATCATAGTTATATATCTTTTAACAGGAGAGCAGTAAGAGAGAATATCGAAAATGCATATCCTCATGCTCAACAAAGGAGTTTCTTTTGGCAGCTTTTCAGGCGTAAGAAAACAATGATAAGCAACTTCTATAAAAAATGTACCTGTACAAGCTGATACTCCTGACCGTGCAATACCATAACCAATCAGAACTGCTGCTGGACTTGCAAAGAGAGCCAGCATGGTTGCATTAGCATCTGTAAATGATGACAGCGAGGCTTCAACGCCACCAAGGGCTGCAAGCCAATCGATAGCAAGCTTAAACAAGAAAGGCACTTGAACATTTATAACCTGGTGTCCATTAAACAGAAAAACTTCGTCAAAATAAAATTTTAAACAGATAAGGCACGTGACAAAGTTGGAAGGTTCATGTAACAACTTCATCCATTATGACATGTATGATGTATCATAACTGGAAGGGCAATATTCTTCCTTTGATTTCAGAGTGATGATAGTTGACTATTTGAGGTATTAAACAAGAAATTCCATTTAAAAATACACCTACAAATAGGCTGTATCTGAGTTTATCACATTACATGAGAATAGGTTAAAAGGGTCATTTGTATAAAGAAAAAATAGAAGAATATCAGTGCACTATGGGCACTGCATACCAACAAAGTGAGGTAAAGAGATTATCAATACTGAGCCTGCAACATGATGGTCAATGGTAGCTTCTAGGGAAGAGTGTTAGCTCAAATGGGATTGCCAACATTTGCAGATTGCTAGTCATTAATGAGTACAACAGAAACAAAAGTTTTTGCTAACAAAAGTTGATGTTTCTTATCATCAACGATACTTGTATAGGTTAGAGTTTTCACGAGTAGCATTTACCTTTGCACCAACTAAGAGGCCCAATGACAGCACAAGCCTGAAGCGGAAATCAGGGCTATCGTTCAGCATTAAGTACTTCCAAAGGTTTCGAAGAATCTGCGCGTCTGCTATCTGATCATCAATGTCCTTTTTTAGGGCATCTTTATGCACGTTATCATCAGCCGGCTTCCCAACAGTCACTGAATTGGCAGCTGTGGAGAATGCATGCCCTCTCTACAAACATAGTAAGAATCACAAAACCATATTTGACAAACAAACAGTAGCTTCTATTAAGAAAATTAACAGACAAATGCATCAAACTTTTCGTTATTGCTGCAATCACTGACATCATGAACCAACCGCAAGAAGATACTTGAATAACCATATTTCAGGTGGAACTGAAAAGTGCAGAGTAAATACAACAACACTTCACAGACAGAATCAGCATTAAGAAGGCAACAGTGCCATATGCACCACGCTTGTACTTCATTTTGTGCTTTGACAGATTATAAGCCGGAGACCGAGTATCTTCCCTTTGTAACAATTAAAGAACAAAACTGAAGCCCAATCAACAGCGCCCACTAACTCCATCAGTCGTGCTTCATTTTTTATGTGTAAGCTATTAACGAATCACCTTACTGCTGCCTACTGTTTTGCTAGGAAATTCCAACTTGTTTCAGTAAAACATTGATAACGTATAAGGTAAGACCCCTATCATGCACTACTGTATGTATGCATCTCAGCATCGAAACTAGAATGCGGTAAGCACTTGTTACCAAGTCGCGGAGGGGCCGCGCGCAGTGCGGCGGGTAGGTGGAGTCCGGCAGCAAGCAGTTGACGTGGGCAAAGGGGGCGCTGCTCCCAGGAAAAACCCTACAGTTTGGTCCGGGTTCTCCGAGGTGGGGATTACGGAGAGGCTTCGGCACTGGCGGCCCATTGGATCCGTCGAGCCGCCGGAAAACAGAGGAGGCGGCGGCCGCCGTGGAGGGTTGGAAGCGGGAGCTGCGTAGCAGGTGCCTCGCAGAGAGTATGCGGGAGGAAGGCCGCATGGCGCTCCCCGGCGACTGCGACGGCGACGCTTACGGATGGAGGTGAGGTCAAGCGTGGAGCCGTGGAGGCGGAGTTGGGACTCCCTGGCCCCTGTGGAGAGAGTAGGGGTCCTTTTCCCCTTTCCGTGTGATTTTTATTCCTTATTACTCCTATTTTACCCTTTTCAACTGGTTTTTGGAAACTTGAAATAGAGTACCGGGGTTGAACGCACCTGGACAATATGTAAAGGTTTTTGGACAAATTTGCAGGTAAACATGAAATGTACTCCTTTTGTCCTAAAATTTGTGTCTTAGATTTGTCTACATACGAATGTATTTATTCATATTTTAGTGTTAGATACATTCGTATTTAAATAAATTTAAGACAAGAATTTTGGGACAGAGGAAGTATATACAATCCTTATAAAACTTTAAACTTTCAGGGAATAGAGTTTTTTGATGCACCGTGGGGATGAGAGGTGAGTGGACCACTCTTGTCAGTCAATGTTGTCTAGGTTTTCTCCTAAAAAATGTTGGCTAGGTTTTTTTCACGCAATCCCATATGATTCTGATACATCGCGATGATATAACGCAACCCTTCCATGCCGCCTTTCTCCCGTGTTCTCTCGCTCGCTGTCGTCTTTTTCTCTTCCTTTCTTCTATTCCAAATTCAACACCGCCGCGTAAGATTTTGGCCACCCCTAATTAGCACCACCATTCGTCAGTCCAACCTCGCAACGATCCGCCACCACCAATTCCTACAGTAATAGCCTTCAGCCCTCTCCTGACATGCCCCCACACCAAACCCTAGGCGAAGCTAGGTTCGCATGCATGGCAGTCCAGCGGCCATTAGCATCGCCTCCTACAAGTCTAGTTACACCTAGTTTATTTTCTTCGCTCAAGTCCCCCCCCCCCTCCTCTGGTGCCCGCCACCGCAGCCATTGCCTTTTGCTCCTACAGGAACTCGAGATCTCCCTCCAGTGCACCCCTGTGACACAACAACTTCTCCACACCCCGCCCGAGATCTCTAGCCCACCCTTCTCAACCTACTTCTGCGTTGGTTACAACACGAGGTGCTGCCTCCGGCAAGCTCTACCACGGGAAGGACTAGTAAGCGGCGGCGGGGAGCACGTCCCTCCTGGACAATGTGTGAGAATAGGCTAGTTAGTCATCTCTCTCTCTCTCTCAATGACTACATATGTTCGGTGGTGAATCTCTTCTCTAAAAGCGATGAAATGTTTTCCTTTTAGCCTTGCAGCCTAAGGAATTTATATTACAACTCTACACCTACAGTACCATGATTATTGTCCCCTTCTCTCTGCCCTAGAACAAAGTATACAATTTACATCTCTTGTAAGTAACATACCTTTCTCCTATTCTACTTTGTTCTTCTATGGTGATGTTAGTGAATAAAGTGCTTGATTTTGCAAAATTTTCGTTTTTGATTATGGCATCTACTATAGCTAAATAGGAGCACCCCACTATCTATTTCTCTTGACATGTGGTCTACCAGCAACTCTGAACATGCAAACGTGGGACACCATGCCTTCTATTTCCATTCATACGTGATTGGCTGAATCAAGCCCCCTCTTGCATTTTTTTTCAGTGGTAACTACTTGGCGCACTACATGCATGATCCCATGTCATTAATTATTATTTTAATCAGCATGGAGATTACTTTTTCCATCCCAATACTTCATCCCCTTCTCTGTCTACACCCTTCCCCTTCAACTTCCTCAGTCCACCCAGCTTCCAGCCAATTGCAGCATATAAATCTTCCTCCAAAAGCCCCCATTTGGGCATTATGCTGAGTGGTAACCACAACCTCAGCTTCCTGCCTTTGCTTGCCGCTCTTGTGAGAATGGGTGGGTCATCAGCAGGTGTCTGTTGCGGCAGAGCAGGTGGATGGTTCCAACTATGAACACCCGCCAGCCCTTCTCTCCCTCAAAAGTAAAAAAGATCAACGACCCCTCATAAAAGAAGTGATATTTTCTCCACATCATAGGTGTGGCGGTTGGACGGTGATCTGGGCATGATGGCGCTCATATATATGGCTATGTCCACCGGCTCACCGGCTACTCTCTTGGTCCAACACGACCGTCGGTCTGCCTCACTTCTGAAGGCTCATCCGGCTCCGCCATGACCACCTTTCCTTCGATGGCTCTCCGACTCCTCCATGAACGCCTCAGCCGAGATTCTCTCACGTTGCTATCCACTTGCCGGTGGATCCTCCGGCATGATTGCCGCCACCTCACCACCGACGGCTCTCAGACTCTAGCAACCACCGGTGGCCTTTCGTCTTCTCCTGCGATCTCTGTCTCCATTTGTAGAAGCTAGCTCCGTTGCCGCTGGAGAGGCTAGCTTTCTTTTCAGCCTGGAAGGAACAAACTCATGGCAACACCAGTGAGGGCCTCAGACATGGAATGGAGAATGACACTCAATGCCCAGAGAAGCACTTGATCTAGCTCTTGTAGTGAGCTTTTCAGCGGGGTTGTTGGCGTCGAGTTTGTCTTTCCTCCAACGACATCTTTCTGATGCGTTAATGGTAGCCTTATTTCGCTGAGCTAACCTTCTGCGGCTATGGAGGAAGCCATTATGGTCGTTCGGTGCTCTCCTTTCTAGTGGTCATGCAAAACACCCAACTTCGGACTACAATAACGACTTGCAGTTGTAGTGGTCATATACTCTATTCTTCAGTTTTCTTCCTCTGAGTGTTACGTATATCTATACCAATATAAAAAGACCCAAAAGGGCAGATCCAAATCATCTCGACCGTCAAATCATGTTATCTAGCGGTTCAAATCGCTCCAATGTTGAGCATCAAACACGTTTAACGCTTTAATTACCCACCACTGCCATTGGTTGTAAACACGTTTTGACTCAACGCTATCCCATAAAATCTGTCATGTAATTAATATCTTATCATTCCTGTAAAAAAGTAATTGATATATCTTATCAAATACCAACGTGCAACAGATATATCTTACCTAATATAACGTGCAACTAATATTCTATTTAATATAAACGTGCATTGCACGTACATTATTACTAGTATAAATAAAAGATCACAGTTACCGTACACATCCCAATTAAATAAATCACACGTAGTAGGAAAATAAGTTTGGTTTGTAGTGTCCATCCCCTTTCCGAAGACACTTGGTAATAGCATATTTTTTTCCGTCTGATATGACATCCATCTGCTCCAAAAAAAGGCAGCATTTAGACTGAATTGGAGAGTGAGAATAAACTTGATACACCAAATAGTTTTTGCCAATTGAGGGCTTCACGTCTATCATTCAAATTTGCAAGTTGCTGACAATACTTCACGAATAACATTTAGTAATGGTCGGAATCTACTTATGCATGTTTATCAATAGTTGTGACACACTCGTTTTATTATTATGTGATGCAAGAAATATGTAAATGTGTTATATCTAAATGTGTTATAGACTGTACAAACTTTTGCATACGTTTAAACTTCCAAGATGATATGAAATTTAAATCTTCCAGCCTAGCGTGGAGTATGGACATGAAAGGTTCATTGTTATTAGACATAGTTCTTTTAAATGACTTGAAATTTATTGTCAATGTTCGAAACACCGTCTGATGCACCTGATAATTCTTAGATGGTACTTCCACTTTCACATTTATATAATATAGTTGGTACTATTTTTCTCCTTTTGCTCACATTTCTCACTTCAGCACGTGTGGTATCTTCTAGTTAGATTAGTTATTACTACATGGGAAAGACTTAGTTGTGTTGTTGCTGTTGGAAAACGTTGCATGGAAAATAAAAAAAACTATGCACACGCAATGATCTACCCATAGAGATGCATAGGAGCGAGGGGGAGAGTGTGTCTACGTACCCTCGTAGACTGTAAGCGGAAACGTTTGACAACGCGGTTGATGTAGTCGAACTTCTTCTAGCTCCGACCGATCAAGTATCGAACGTACGACACCTCCGAGTTCTGCACATGTTCAACTCGGTGACGTCCCTCGCCTTCTTGATCCAGCAAGTTGTCAAGGTAGTAGATGAGTTCCGTCAACATGACGGCGTGGTGACGGTGATGGTGAAGTGATCCATGTAGGTCTTCACATAAGCACTATGAGGATATGACCGTGGGAGTAAACGGTGGAGGGGGCGCCGCACACGGCTAGGCAATTGTCTGGTGTGTGCTAGGCCCCCCTCCTCATATATATAGGTGGGAGGGAGAGGGGAGAGGCCAAGGGGCGCCCCAAGTAGGTCCGAATCCTACTTGGGTCTCCTACCCTTGGTCGCGCCCCCTGCCATGTTTGTCGGAGGGGGAATGAAAGAAGGAGGAGAGGGAAGGAAGTGGGAATCCTAATCCTCACTTACCTTTCCCTTTTCCCCTTTCCTTCTCGTCCTTAGGCCAACCCATATTGGGGGCGCACCATCCCCTTGTGGCTGGTGCATTTCCCCTCTTGGCCCATAAGGCCCATATCCTTTGTTAGGGGTGTCCGGAACCCCTTTCGGTGACCCGATAAGTACCCGGTACCCCCCGAAACACTTTCGTGTCTGAATACTATCGTCCTATATATATATCAATCTTTACCTCTCAACCATTTCGAGACTCCTTTTCATGTCCGTGATCTCATCCGGGATTCCGAACAACATTCGGTCACCAAATCACATAACTCATATAATATTATATCGTCATCGAACGTTAAGCGTGCGGACCCTATGGATTCGAGAACTTTGTAGACATGACCGATACACCTCTCTGGTCAATAACCAATAGCGGAACCTGGATGCCCATATTGGCTCCTACATATTCTAAGAATATCTTTATCGGTACCGTTATGACAATATACGTAATTCCCTTTGTCCATCGGTATGTTACTTGCTCGAGATTCGATCATCGGTATATTCATACCTAGTTCAATCTCATTACCCGCAAGTATCTTTACTCGTTCCGTAATATATCACCTCGTGACCAACTCCTTAGTCGTTTGCTTCCAAGCTTATGATGTGTATTACCGAGAGGGCCCAAAGATACCTCTCCGATACTCGGAGTGACAAATCCTAATCTCAATCTATACCAACTCAACAAACACCTTTGGAGATACCCGTAGAGCATCTTTATAATCACCCAGTTACGTTGTGACGTTTGATAGCACACATGGTGTAGGATCGAAAGTATGTCTAGAGGGAGGTGATTAGACTACTTGACCAAATAAAAATCTAGCCTTTTCCCAATTTTAAGTCTTGGCAGATTTTCGCAACTTATCACAAGTCAAGCAATCAACCTACACATGCAATTCTAAGAGTATAGAAGCGGAATGTAAATCATTGCATATGAAGGTAAAGGGGAGGAGTTTGGAGGGAGCAAACGCAATGTAGACACAGAGATTTTTGGCGTGGTTCCTATAGGTGGTGCTATCGTACATCCACGTTGATGGAGACTTCAACTCACAAAGGGTAACGGTTGCGCGAGTCCACGGAAGGCTCCACCCACGAAGGGTCCACGAAGAAGCAACCTTGTCTAACCCACCATGGCCATCACCCACAAAGGACTTGCCTCACTTGGGTAGATCTTCACGAAGTAGGCGATCTCCTTGCCCTTACAAACTCCTTGGTTCAACTCCACAATCTTGACGGAGGCTCCCAAGTGACACCTAACCAATCTAGGAGACACCACTCTCCAAAAGGTAATGGATGGTGTGTTGGTGATGAACTCCTTGCTCTTGTGCTTCAAATGATAGTCTCCAAAATACTCAACTCTCTCTCACAGATTTGGATATAGTGGAAAGATGACTTGAGTGGAAAGCAACTTGGGGAAGGCTAGAGATCAAGTTTCTTGTGGTTGGATTGGAATATCTTGGTCTCAACACATGAGTAGGTGGTTCTCTCTCAGAAAATGAATGCCGGAAGTGTAGGCACGTTCTAATGGTCTCTCCATGAATGGAGGATGGGTGGAGGGGTATATATAGCCTCCACACAAAATCTAACCGTTACACACAATTTACCAAACTCGGTGGGACCGAATAGTGAAACTGGGTCAGACCGATGTTAGTCCAAAATGTGAACATTAGGCTTTTCGACGTGACCAACATGTCAACTCGGTGGGACCGATTGTGTTAGGGTTAGTGTATAACGTAAAATCGGTGAGACCGATTTCTGTAATAGGCAAAGAGAGAGTTGGTCAGGCAAACTCGGTGGGACTCATCGCTCATTTAGATGGGACCGAAACATTACGAAAAGGAAACAGAGAGATTGCATTGCGAACTCGGTGGGACCGATCGCTCATCTCGGTTAGACCGAAATGTTACGAAGGGAAATAGAGAGTTTGCAATCCCATCTCGGTGAGACCGAGATCCCTATCGGTGAGACCGAACTGATTAGGGTTTCTGGCTATGGCTATGTCAAATGAACTCGGTGGCGTTGGATAGAACAAATCGGTGGGGCCGAGTTTGACTTTTGGTTTGGGACATATGTGGATATGAGAAAGTGGTTGAGGGCTTTTGGAGCATATCACTAAGCATTTTGAGCAAGCAAGCCATTAAGCAACACCTCATCCCCTTTTAATAGTATTGGCTTTTCCTATGGACTCAATGTGATCTTGGATCACTAAAATGAAAATGTAGAGTCTTGAGCTTGTGCCAATATGTGTCCTTAGCATTTTGAGGGGTCCACGTCTCTATTCCATGCCATGCCAGTCATTGAACTTTCTGAAATGATTATCTTGAAAGAATATTAGTCCAATGAGCTATATGTTGTTAATAATTACCAAAACCACACAGGGATTAGTTGCACTTTCAATCTCCCCCTTTTTGATAATTGATGATAACATATAGATTAAAGCTTTGACAAATGTTAATAAGAATGAAATATGTCGTCGCTTTGAGAAGTATGTGATAAGCAAGAGCTCCCCCTAAATTTGTGCATTATTTGAAATTTGCTTTTGAATGCAAATGCACAATCGATTAGGATCATGGGTTACTCTTTCATGTCACATACATCTTGGTGGCGCGCTCAAAATGATAGTATGTGAAATATGCACTCGTCACCAAGACAAAGCGAATGATCATCATACATGAGAGATAGATAATATCATCATCCAAGCATAAGCATTAACATATGATATGATCAAACACATGACCATACAAGTATCTCACACACACATAAAGTATCATACAAGCAAGCAAACAAATAAGTAGTGAACAAGATAGCAAAAAGAAGCAAAGCTCTCTCTCCCTCTCTCTCTCTCCCGAAGCCTATGATCTATACATTTTCTCCCCCTTTGGCAACAAGTTACCAAAAAGCTTAAAAATGCATAGTGCTATGCGGCTCTCTAAGCCTGATCTTCGGGAGGTGGCGTGGAGAGGACTCCTGGGACAAATGCATCTGTTAAGGTTGTAGGAGCTGGTGGAGTTGCAACCGGAGGGGCAACTGAAGATGTGGCTGCAGGTGCTGAAGTAGTAGCTCTAGTGTCTGTCACTAGCACTGCTGCAGATCTTTGTGCCCTAGGCACTCTTTGAAAAGCTTCAATGGTAGCTTTCCCTTTCCTCTCTTCATCTTCATCCTAGAGCTGCTCAACAGCTATTTGCATCTTTGTGACCTTCAAGTCTAGATCATAAAACTTTGTTTCAATGATCCTTTCAAGTCTCTCTTGATTCTGAGTCAGGCTGGCCAATCCTTTTTCAATCCTCAAAGTGGCTTGAATAAGATATCCAAGTTGATCTTGTTTTGACTTGAGAAAAACTTGGGAAGCCTCTTCAACACTTGGCATCTTGGCTGCCTTCTCTTCTTTTGCTTTTGCTCTCTTCTCTTGAGCCTCTACTGAAGTGGGATTTGCAGCATCCATGACAACTGTGTTGCCCTGAAAGTCAGGCCTCAAGGGAAGATGCTCTTTGTCCAACAAGTATGTCCCTTTGCCCATCTTGGAGTTGATGAGCATCTGGATGTGTGGAGCATACCCACATGATCTCTTCTAATCAGCAGGTGTCCTCTTGATTGTCTCTACAATCAGTGTCATCACCTTAAACTTTTATAGCACATCAAACATATGCAGAAAATTTATGGAATGTCCTCTTATCATTCTGTGATCACCAGACTTGGGCACAATGTGTACCTGAGGATGGTATTGGTTGTGGGCAATCCTGACAGAAGAAAGTAGACAGAGCCAAACTTGTGATGTTCAAAAGCTGCATCTGGAATCTCCTTGTACATATGTGCCATGGAGTTGTGTCCCTTCCTTGGCTTGGCATACATATCAGTGTCATCCTCATGCTCTTTAGGAGCATTGATCAGCTTGGCCCACTCAGCAACTGTTGACTGGTACCTTGTACCTTCAGACATGCAAACAATCCTTCCATCTGGGTAGAAGTGAGCTGTTGAATAGAAATGCATAATGAGCTCATCATTCCACTTGGTCAACTTTTGACCCATAAAGGCATAAACTCCATTCATCCTGAATCTCTCATGAACTCCAGGGGAGTGGTCTTCATTGTTGTCGATGTACTTCCAGTCAACCCACTTCATGTCACATACAATGGGCTTCTTGTCCAGGAGCACGATCTCATAGAAGTCCTGATGTTCCTTAGTGTGGAACCTGTAATCTACAACAGTTCTTCTTCTTGAGGCATAAGGATAGGACTGTCTCCACGGTCCGAGACCTGCATCCTTCCTTATCTTCATGTTTTCAGCCACTGGATGTGTATCATCGTGATCAGGGGTCTTGGGCTTTAACTTTCTGAGCACTTGGGCTCCATCTTCCTCTTCTTCTTCAATTTCAGGCACCGGGGCCTTGTTCTTCTCAGCAGTAGGAATATTTCTTGTGCTTCTCTTTGGTGCAGACTTGGTGGCTGGAGCAGTAGCTTTGGGGGTAGTCTTGGGCTTTGATGGAGCAGCCCCAGACTTTATGGCATCCCCCATCAGCTTCTGAGTTTTAGGTGCTGGTGCAACATCCTCTTCTTCCTCTTCTTCCTCTTCTTCCTCATCAGATTGAATCATCATTGGGGGCTTTCCAATAACTCTTGCCATAGTTTTATTGGCCCTTTCCTTCTTCTTCTTGCCTTCACCAACAGCCTCTTCTTCAGTTGATTTGGAGGCTTCAAGAGTTGAGGCTTTGGCCTTTGACATGGGCACTCTCTTGGCAGGAGCCTTCTTGTGCATACCAGGCTTTGTTGAAGCAGCTGTGCCAAATTCCTTCTTAACCACTTTCTTCTTGGAGCTGACCTCTTCCTCAGCAGCAACGTAATCCTCATCTTCAGAGTCTGAGTTTCTCTTCTTCCTCTGCCTAGTAGCAGCCTTAGGCATGTTGCTAGGAGTACTTCTGCTCCCATCATCATAGCTACCAGAGGGACTAGTGCCCTCACTCATGTTAACTTGCTCCTCAGACTTGTTCTGGCTGTCACTCTGATCAGACATTTCTGACACTGCTTATTGAAAGCTGTCCCTGTGAATACATATAGATGAGATAGAGTGGATGAGCATCACAAAGTGCAGAGATTTTGCAAATCAATTGAGTCAAAAACTTAGTTTTAGTTTTCCATAGAAAGCATTTCGGAGCTACCGATATGTTAAACTCGGTGCCACCGAAGCAATATTGGAGTCTGGACTAGTGAGATCGGTCAGACCGAGACACAATTCGGTGAGTCCGAGATTGCTAGGGTTTCACTGAGAGTTGAACTCGGTCACACCAATTTGCAAGTTTCGGTCAGACCGAAAGTTACAAGTGCAATGGCCCAAGCCAAATCGGTGAGACCGATTTCTACAACTCGGCCGGTCCGAGATGAGTTCGGCAGAAACCTAACCCTAAATTTTCGAATCAAAACTAATCTAAAGGGAGTTTTTGCTGGATAGGATAATCTCAAACTTGGTAAGAATCATGGCATTGACTTTGTGCTAAGAATCAGAGGTAAAGATTGCACAAAGGATCGAACTCATACCCTAACTTGGCGATGAGCTCGCTACGGCGGCAACGGCGGTGAAGATTCCCGTTGACGGCGGTGGAGACCAGTGGCGGGAGGTCGCTGGCGATGAGGAGATGATCCGGAGACCCGAGTCGGCAGAGCAGGACACGCGTGGGTGAAAAGGTTTTGGAGGAATTTCCAAAATTTGACCCGTGGGTATATACATCCTGACCCTGTCAGTGTGACCGAGTGGAACAACTCGGTAGCACCGAGATGCAGAATCGCAAGCGGTTACTGCAACTCAGTGTGACCGAACGGTTCTAATCGATTGCACCGAGATTGAAAACCTAGATCAACTCAATGAACTCGGTTTGACCGAAAGGGATGAATCGGTCAGACCAAAATACATAGAGAGGTTTTGGAAGTATAAGTCTATGACGAATCGGTGACTCCGAGTGCTCCTCACCCAGAGGGTTTGAATCTGACTTGATCAAACTTTATGATGTAGCATGAATAGAGTTTGAGACAAGAAAAAGCATAGATAGCTGGAGGAAGTTCTTAGGCATTCTTGTCCATCCATTTGGCAAAAAGAAAAGACCAAACAATCAAAACAACAAATGGATGTCCTTGAGTGAGAAAAATATGCAATCAACATGCTCACACAATAAGATGGCAAATGAAATATGTGGCAAAGCATGCACAATCACTCTAGCATCTATCAAGCAATTGGCGATGACTAGGTCATCTATATATGAGTATATTGACTTAGGAGTCAAATGCGAACATTTGATCATAGGTCATACTCATCGTTTAAGCGCAAGTGGGGTTACCACTTTTACATAAAGCATTGTTGTGTTCACATCATTAGAGTTGCTTTAGCTCAATTCTTATAGTAAAGCTCCCCCTAGATGTGATATCCCCCTAAGAGGGATGAACTAACCTTGGGTTTTATCGATGATGACTTCATGTAGATGTTGAAGATGTGGATGCTCAATGTTGATGTAGATCATTTGGAGCAATCCATTGGAGTGAGTTGCACTTTCAATAGCTACATGGGTTAGTCCCACAAGGAACAACCAAGGATATCCATAGACATAGAGTGAAGTACACACAAGATGATGTCCATGAAAGCATTAGGTTACCTTGTCCCTTGTCTTACCAACAAGAGGGTTTGTGACTCCTTGAACTAGCGCAAGATGTGGAAGTTGTTTGCACTTGTTCTCGCCAAAATGATATGAGTGAAGTATGTCGGCAGAGTCACCCTCAAGAACTCTCTAGTTCTTCTTCTTTGGGATTCACATCAACTTGATGGGAATCCTTAGAGTTGTGATCGTACTTGATGAAGTAGAACTTGATGTAGTCTTGGGGACCCACTTTACCAAGGCCTTGGGAGCTTCTTCAAATGCATCAATCTCCTCTTGAAGCTTGTCCTTGCCTTTTTGCTTGTGGTCTTGTGGTGGAAGATCATCTTGAGCTTGTGTTACTTTGAAGGAAGTAAGATCATACTTCTCTTATCAAGGAACAAACTTCGTCTTGGGGTATTGATCTTCTTCCCACTCAACTCCATTAGCATTGAACTTTCGTTCAAAACCAACACCTTGATTCTGTCGGTGCCTTCCTTGCTTGCGTACAATTTCCTCAAATTGCTTACTTACGTCAAGGCTCTTGTAAACACCTTTCTCTATAATGCCCTTCGATAAGCTATTTTCTTGCTCAAGTGTAACTTGGCTAAGAGAATCATTAGTGGAATCAAGAGAACTACTAGAAGCAACAATATTGCATTTAGCATGATTATTGTTACTACTAGATGAAGAATCTTTCTTACTCTTGTTGCTAGATTTTACTTGTGGCATGTAAGTAGACAAGAGTAAACGCTTGGCAATGTAAGAAGAACTTTTCTTACGAAGATCATCATTGATGGCCTTTAAAAACGCATGCTCTTGCTCTAGGTTGAGCTTTTCAAAGCGTAGCTTCTCATGAGTCTTTAAAAGCTCTCGATGATCTTCTAAGGTAGTTTCATGAGCTAACTTAAGAGTGTTTAGTTATTTAGTTAGACGCTCAATCACCTTCTTATCATCATCATTTGTTTTATCTTGATCAACATGATTAATAGCAAGTTCATCATAGTTTTCATCACTAGAGTTGTCAACAAGTAAATCATCATCACCTAGCAAATCATCTTCATCACTATTGAAATCAACATACTCGAGATGTGATACCTTTGGGCCTTTAGCCATGAAGCATATTCCAATTCCTTCATTTGGTGAGTCAAATATGTCATAGGAGTTGGTTGACACAATTGCTAGATCGGCAACACCTTCATCTTGAGTATATTCAGAGTCGGAGTGATAACTTCTCTCGGAGTGGTGGTCGGAGTCGGAGCCGGATACCCATTCACCAACATGAGCTTGATGTCTTTGTTTTGTGTAGCTCCTTGATGACAAATCCTAATCTCAATCTATGCCAACTCAACAAACACCTTCGGAGATACCCGTAGAGCATCTTTATAATCACCCAGTTACGTTGTGACATTTGATAGCACACAATGTGTAGGATTGAAAGTATATCTAGAGGGGGGTGATTAGACTACTTGACCAAATAAAAATCTAGCCTTTTCCCAATTTTAAGTCTTGGCAGATTTTAGCAGCTTATCACAAGTCAAGCAATCAACCTACACATGCAATTCTAAGAGTATAGCAGCGGAATGTAAATCATTGCATATGGAGGTAAAGGGGAGGAGTTTGGAGGGAGCAAACGCAATGTAGACACGAAGATTTTTGGTGTGGTTCTGATAGGTGGTGCTATCATACATCCACGTTGATGGAGACTTCAACCCACGAAGGGTAACAGTTGTGCGAGTCCACGAAGGGCTCCACCCACGAAGGGTTCACGAAGAAGTAACCTTGTCTATCCCACCATGGTCATCGCCCACGAAGGACTTGCCTCACTTGGGTAGATCTTCACGAAATAGGCGATCTCCTTGCCCTTACAAACTCCTTGGTTCAACTCCACAATCTTGACACAGGCTCCCAAGTGACACCTAACCAATCTAGGAGACACCACTCTCCAAAAGGTAATAGATGGTGTGTTGATGATGAACTCCTTGCTCTTGTGCTTCAAATGATAGTCTCCCAAACACTCAACTCTCTCTTCTCTCTCACACACACACAGAGATTTGGATATGGTGGAAAGATGATTTGAGTGGAAAGCAACTTGGGGAAGGCTAGAGATCAAATTTCTTGTGGTTGGATTGGAATATCTTGGTCTCAACACATGAGTAGGTGGTTCTCTCTCAGAAAATGAATGCTGGAAGTGTAGGATCATTCTGATGGCTCTCTCCATGAATGGAGGATGGGTGGAGGGGTATATATAGCCTCCACACAAAATCTAACCGTTACACACAATTTACCAAACTTGGTGGACCGAATAGTTAAACTCGGTCAGACCGATTTTAGTTCAAAATGTGAATGTTAGGCTTTTCGGTGGGACCGACATGTCAACTCGGTGGGACTGATTGTGTTATGGTTAGGGCATAACATAATCTCGGTGAGACTGATCACATGAACTTGGCGAGACCAATTTCTGTAATAGGCAAATAGAGAGTTGGCCAGGCAAAGTCGGTGGGACTGATCGCTCATTTCGGTGAGACCAAAACATTACAAAAAGGAAACAGAGAGTTTGCATTGCGACCTCGGTGGGACCGATCGCTCATCTCGGTTAGACTAAAACATTACGAAGGGAAACAAAGAGTTTGCAATCCCATCTCGATGAGACCGAGATCCCTATTGGTGAGATCGAACTGATTAGGGTTTCTGGCTATGGCTATGTCAAATGAACTCGGTGGCGCCGGATAGATCAAATCGGTGGGGCCGAGTTTGACTTTTGGTTTGGGACATATGTGGATATGAGAAAGTGGTTGAGGGCTTTGGAGCATATCACTAAGCATTTTGAGAAAGCAAGCCATTAAGCAACACCTCATCCCCTTCTAATAGTATTGGCTTTTCCTATGGACTCAATGTGATCTTGGATCACTAAAATGAAAATGTAGAGTCTTGAGCTTGTGCCAATATGTGTCCTTAGCATTTTGAGGGGGCCACATCTCTAGTCCATGCCATGCCAGTCATTGAACTTTCTGAAATGATTATCTTGAAAGAATATTAGTCCAATGAGCTATATGTTGTTAAGAATTACCAAAACCACCCAGGGATTAGTTGCACTTTCACAAGGCATTCCTCCGGTATCCGGGAGTTGCATAATCTCATAGTCGAAGGAATGTGTATTTCACATGAAGAAAGCAATAGCAATAAAACTGAACGGTCATTATGCTAAGCTAACGTATGGGTCTTGTCCATCACATCATTCTCCTAATGATGTGATCCCGTTATCAAATGACAACTCATGTCCATGGTTAGGAAACCTTAACCATCTTTGATCAACGAGCTAGTCTAGTAGAGGCTCACTAGGGACACGGTGTTTGTTTATGTATTCACACATGTATTAAGGTTTCCGACCAATACAATTATAGCATGAATTGAATAATAAACCTTTATCATGAATAATGAAATATAAAATAACAACTTTATTATTGCCTCTAGGGCATAGTTCCTTTAGTTGCACACTTAATATCTACACACTATGGGTTTATTTATTGAGTTGATCCTTACCATTATTTACAAAAGATAGATTGCCCATGATGGATGTTGAAGTTACCGTGGAAACTGATTGGTTGATGATTATTCTAATATTTTTAATGATTATGGGTGTCAGAAATTATCTCCTAATCTTTTGTAACTTCTTGTTGGTGGTGATTATATATGTGTATTTGCTATTTTGAATGTGGTGCTTTTAATAAATCGTTGAGCATGTTTATTTGTCAGAAATCATGCTTTGCAACACATGGATTAGCAAGTTCTACATAAAACTGAATATGTTAGGATTGTCTTGTTTGAAGTCTATGAGAAAATATCTGCAGATTTGCATTGTGTTATTATAAATATAGGTTTTCAAATCATCTTGTTATCTGGTTTGCATCCTAATTCACACAGATTGGTAAATACCCTCACCATCCACATATTGCTCCTGGTGGTTGTTGACCTATTGTGTCGTTTGAATTGAATTTAAATTATAGCATCTTTCACATCATCTTAATTTGTGTACTACAACAATTTAAAATGATGCCTTTGTACGGTCCTTGTAATTACAAGTGTTCTTTCAAGAACATATTTGATAGCGATGTTGTGGTTTAGCTTCATTAACATATTTTATATTTGAATTTGTGTTGTTCATTGTAAAGAATAAGTTTAGGGCATACTTTTGGGTACTATAAATGATTTGTATATTCTAATTCAGAGAGCAAATTGTCCAAATAAGAGAACCGACAAATACAATTATATAATAGCAGCAATAACACATAAATTATTGCGTGAGCTAATCTTTTATTTTCCTTGCAGTTGCTTCTAAGGCCTAATTGCTATACATTCCTAAAGTTACTCTGCTTGCCAAATTGACAATCATATTGTTACCTTAGTCTTGCTTGTTTGGTATAGATAGTACCTATCGCAAGTTCAATCTTCTTACTATAGTAAATATAAATATATTTTTTATTTGTTCTTATGGTAAGACACTTGCATGATAGCAAAACAAACATGCTTTGCACCCAAATATAAAGCAAGTAAGCCTTCTCTTCTGTTGTCCATTTTTCATCTCCATTCCTTTCCAGGCTCTTTTTTCTAGTTGGATACCATGCCACCTTAAGTATAGTTATACATCATACATATCATATTATCTACTTTATCGACAACTACTGAACTACCATGGAAAGCAAAATGTTGTTTTGGTTTAACCATTTCTCAGTTTTAATATCTTATAGTTTGGTGTTCACTATTTTACTTTAATCAACACTTATATCCTTTTGCATGTACTCTGTATTGAACCTATGCAAAATGGATCCAAGAGGAATTATGTTACTATCCAAGGTGCTTATGAGCACAAGTTAAACTAGTTTCGCCGCGCTCTCCCCTCACCTCGATTCGGCCGCTTCTCGCTGCCGGCGCCAAAACTAACTGATCTACGTCCGATGCTGCCATCGTCGGATTTGACGCACCCGGTCGCTGGGGTCATCGCGTTTTGGAGTGACTCGATGGGGAACAAACCGCGCAACCCCCTCGACCGCTCTACGCCGCCTCTCACTTGTTGGGAAACATTGCATGAAAAAAAATATGCACACACAATGATCTATCCATGGAGATGCATAGCAATGAGGGGGAGGGTGTGTCTACGTACCCTTGTAGACCATAAGCGGAAGTGTTTCTCAACGCGGTTGATGTAGTCGAACTTTTTCGCGCTTCAACCAATCAAGTACCGAACGCACGACACCTCCATGTTCTGCACACGTTCAGCTCGGTGACGTCCCTCGCCTTCTTGATCCAGCAAGACATCGAGGTAGTAGATGAGTTCCGTCAGCATGACGGCGTGGTGACGATGATGGTGAAGTGATCCTCGCAGGGCTTCGCCTAAGCACTACGAAGATATGACCGTGGGAGTAAACGATGGAGGGGGACGCCGCACACGGCTAACAATTGTCTGGTTGTGCTAGGGGGCGCCCCCCCACATATATATAGGTGGGAGGGAGAGGGGATAGGCCAGGAGGCGGCCGAAGTAGGACCGAATCCTACTTGGGTTCCTCCTAGGCCGACGCCCCCTTCCTTATTTACCGATGAGGGGAGGAAAGAGGAGGGAGGAGGGAAGGAAGGGGGAGGCCGAATCCCCCCTCCCGTTCTCCCTTACCCTATTTCCTTCTCCTCTGGTTCGGACCATATGGAGGGCGCACCAGCCCCTAGTGGCTGGTGTGTTTCCCCTCTTGGCCCATTAGGCCCATATCTTTTGCTAGGGGTGCCCGGAACCCCTTCCGGTGACCCGATATGTACTCGGTACCCTCCAGAACACTTTCGGAGTCTGAATCTATCGTCCTATATATCAATCTTTACCTATCGACCATTTTGAGACTCCTCGTCATGTACGTGATCTCATCCGGGACTCCGAACAACATTCGGTCATCAAATCACATAACTCATATAATACAATATCGTCATCAAACGTTAAGCGTGCGGACCCTACGGGTTCGAGAACTATGTAGACATGAGCGAGACACCTCTCCAGTCAATAAGCAATAGCGGAACTTGGATGCCCATATTGGCTCCTACATATTCTACGAAGATCTTTATCGGTCAAACCGTTATGACAACATACATGATTCCCTTTGTCCATCGGTATGTTACTTGCCCGAGATTCGATCATAGGTATCTTCATACCTAGTTCAATCTCGTTACTGGCAAGTCTCTTTACTTGTTCAGTAATACATCACCTCGTGACCAACTCCTTAGTCATTTGCTTGCAAGCTTATGATGTGTATTACCGAGAGGGTCCAGTGATACCTCTCCGAAACTCGAGTGATAAATCCTAATCTCGATCTATGCCAACTCAACAAACACCTTCGGAGATACCTATAGAGCATCTTTATAATAACCCAGTTACGTTGTGACGTTTGATAGCACACAAGGTATTCCTCCGGTATCCGGGAGTTGCATAATCTCATAATCGAAGGAATATGTATTTGACATGAAGAAAGCAATAATAATAAAACTGAATGATCATTATGCTAAGCTAACGGATGGGTCTTGTCCATCACATCATTCTCCTGATGATGTGACCCCGTTATCAAATGACAACACATGTCTATGGTTAGGAAACCTTAACCATCTTTGATCAACAAGCTAGTCTAGTAGAGGCTTACTAGGGACACGATATTTGTTTATGTATTCACAAATGTATTTAAGTTTTCGATCAATACAATTCTAGCATGAATAATAAACCTTTATCATGAATAAGGAAATATAAAGTAACAACTTTATTATTGCCTCTAGGGCATATTTCCTTCAGTCTCCCACTTGCACTAGAGTCAATAATCTAGTTCACATCACCATGTGATTTAACACCCATAGTTCACATCGCCATGTGGCCAACACCCAAAGATTTTACTAGAGTCAATAATCTAGTTCACATCACCATGTAATTAACACCCAAAGAGTACTAAGGTGTGATCATGTTTTGCTTGTGAGAGAGTTTTAGTCAACAGGTCTGTCACATACAAATCCGTATGTATTTTGCAAATTTCTATGTCTACAATGCTCTGCATGGAGCTACTCTAGCTAATTGCTCCTACTTTCAATATGTATCCAGATCGAGACTCAGAGTCATCCGGACCGGTGTCAAAGCTTGCATCAACGTAACTCTTTACGACGAACTCTTTATCACCTCCATAACCGAGAAACATTTCCTTAGTCCTCTTTAGGTACCTAAGGATAATTTTGACCTCTGTCCAGTGATCTACTCCTGGATCACTATTGTACCCTCTTGCCGAACTCATGGCAAGGCACACAACAGGTCTGGTACACAACATGGCATACTTTATAGAACCTATGACCGAGGCATAGGGAATGACTTTCATTCTCTCTCTATATTCTGCCGTGGTCGGGTTTTTGAGTCTTACTCAACTTCACACCTTTTAACACAGACAAGAACCCTTTCTTTGACTGATCCATTTGAACTTCTTCAAAACTTTATCAAGGTATGTGCTTTGTGAAAGTCCTATAAAGCGTCTTGATCTATCTCTATAGATCTTGATGCCCAATATATAAGCAGCTTCAACGAGGTCTTTCATTTAAAATTTCTTATTCAAGTATCCTTTTATGCTATGTAGAAATTCTATATTATTTCTGATCAACAATATATCATCCACATATAATATCAGAAATGCTACAGAGCCCCCACTCACTTTCTTGTAAATACAGGCTTCACCGTAAGTCTGTATAAAACCATATGCTTTGATCACCTCATCAAAGCGTGTATTCCAACTCCGAGATGCTTGCACCAGTCCATAGATGGATCGCTGGAGCTTGCACACTTTGTTAGCACCTTTAGGATCGACAAAACCTTATGGTTTCATCATATACAACTCTTCTTTAAGAAATCCATTAAGGAATTCAGTTTTGACGTCCATTTGCCAAATTTCATAATTATAAAATGTGGAAATTGCTAACATGATTCAGACTGACTTAAGCATCGCTACGGGTGAGAAGGTATCATCGTAGTCAACCCCTTGAACTTGTTGAAAACCTTTCGCGACAAGTCGATCTTTATAGATGGTGTCATTACCATCAGCATCTGTCTTCTTCTTGAAGATCCATTTATTCTTAATGGCTCGTCGATCATCGGGCAAGTCCACCAAAGTCCACACTTTGTTCTCATACATGGATCCTATCTTAGATTTCATGGCCTCAAGCCATTTATTGAAATCTGGGCTCATCATAGCTTTTTCATAGTTCGTAGGTTCGTCATGGTCTAGTAACATGACTTCTAGGACAGGATTACTGTACCACTCTGGTTGTCATCATTAAATTCCTCCCTAGTTGGTGTAGGCATCACGGGAATGGATTTCTCTGATGTGCTACATTCCAAATTGAGAGAAGGTACATTACCTCATCTAGTTCTACTTTCCTCCCACTCACTTCTTTCGAGAGAAACTCCTTCTCTAGAAATGTTCCATTCTTGGCAACAAAGATCTTGCCTTCGGATCTGTGGTAGAAGGTGTACCCAATTGTTTTCTTAGGGTATCCTATGAAGACACACTTCTCCGATTTGGGTTCGAGCTTATCAGGCTGAAGCCTTTTGACATAAGTGTCTCAACCCCAAACTTTAAGAAACGACAACTTAGGTTTCTTGGCAAACCATAGTTCAACGGTGTCTTCTCAATGGATTTAGACGGTGCCCTATTTGACGTGAATGTTGCTGTCTCTAATGCATAACCCCAAAACGATAGTCGTAAATCGGTAAGAGACATCATAGACCGCACCATATCTAATAAAATACGGTTATGACGTTCGGACACACCATTATGCTGTGGTGTTCCAGGTGCCGTGAGTTGTGAAACAATTCCACATTATTTTAAATGATGGCCAAACTCGTAACTCAAATATTCGCCTCCGCGATCAGATCGTAGAAACTTTATTTTCTTGTTACGATGATTCTCCACTTCACTCTGAAATTCTTTGAACTTTTCAAATGTTTCAGACTTGTGTTTCATTAAGTAGATATACCCATACCTACTCAAATTATCTGTGAAAGTCAGAAAATAACGATACCCGCCGCGTGCTTGAACACTCGTCGGACCGCATACATCGGTATGTATTATTTCCAATAACTCATCGGACCGCATACATCGGAGTTTTAGTCGTCTTGCCCGTGAGGCATGGTTCGCAAGTATCAAATGATTCATAATAAAGTGATTCCAAAAATCCATCTGCATGGAGTTTCTTCATGCGCTTTACACCAATATGACTTAAACGGCAGTGCCACAAGTATGTTGCACTATCATTATTAACTTTGCATCTTTTGACATCAATATTATGAATATGTGTATCACTACGATCGAGATTCAATAAACCATTTATATTGGGTGTATGACCATAGAAGGTTTTATTCATGTAAACAAAATAACAATTATTCTCTAACTTAAATGATTAACCATATTGCAATAAACATGATCTAATCATATTCATGCTCAACGCAAATACTAAATAACATTTATTTAAGTTCAACACTATTTCCGAAGGTGGAGGGAGTGTGTGATGGTGATCATATAAATCTTGGAATCATTTCCAACACACATCGTCACCTCAATTTTAACTAGTCTCTGCAACTCCTATTTCGAGTTACTAATCTTAGCAACTGAACCAGTATCAAATACCCAGGGGTTACTTTGAACACTAGTAAAATACACATGAATAACATGTATATCAAATATACCTTTGTTCACTTTGCCATCCTTCTTATCCGCCAAGTATTTGGGGCAATTTCGCTTCCAGTGACCAGTCCCTTTGTAGTAGAAGCACTTAGTTTCAAACTTGGGTCCAGCTTTGGGCTTCTTCCCGGAGTGCCAACTTGCTTGCCATTCTTCTTGAAGGTCCCTTTCTTTCCCTTACCTTTTTTCTTGAAACTAGTGTCTTGTTAACCATCAACACTTGATGCTCCTTCTTGATTTCTACCATCGCTGATTTCAGCATCGTGAAGAGCTCGGGAATCATTTTCGTCATCCCTTGCATATTATAGTTCATCACCAAGTTCTAGTAGCTTGGTGATAGTGACTAGAGAACATTGTCAATCACTATCTTATCTAGAAGATTAACTCCCACTTGATTCAAGCGATTGTAGTACCCACACATTATGAGCACATGCTCACTGGTTGAGCTATTCTCCTCCATCTTGTAGGGAAAGTACTTGCCAGAGGTCTCAAACCTCTCGACACAGGCATGAATCTGAAATACCAATTTCAACTCTTGGAACATCTCATATGCTCTGTGGCGTTCAAAACATTTTTGAAGCCCCGATTCTAAGACGTAAAGCATGGCGCACTAAACTATCAAGTAGTCATCATATCGAGCTTGCAAAACATTCATAACGTCTACATCTACTCTTGCAACGGGTTTGTCACCTAGCGGTGCATCAAGGACATAATTCTTCTGTGCAGCAATAAGGATAATCATCAGATCACGGACCCAGTCTGCATCATTGCTACTATCATCTTTCAACTTAGTTTTCTCTAGGAACATATCAAAAATATATAGGAGCTATATCGCAAGCTACTGATCTACGGCATAGATATGCAAAACTATCAAGACTAAGTTCATGATAAATTAAGTTCAATTAATCAAATTACTAATGAACTCCCACTTAAATAAACATTCCTCATGTTTATCTAAGTGATACATGATCCAAATCAACTAACCCATGTCCGATCATCACGTGAGATGGGGCAGTCATCACTAGTGAACATCTCTATGTTGATCATATCTACTATATGACTCATGTTCGATCTTTCGGTCTCCAGTGTTCCGAGACCATGTTTGTACATGCTAGGCTCGTCAAGTTTAACCCAAGTATTCTGCATATGCAAAACTATGTTACACCTATTGTATGTGAACGTAGAGTCTATCACACCCGTTCATCACGTGGTGTCTCGAAACGATGAACTTTCGCAACAACACATACTCAGGGAGAACACTTATATCTTGAAATTTAGTGAAGGGATCATCTTATAATGCTACCGTTGTTCTAAACAAAATAAGATACATAAAAGATAAACATCACATGCAATCAAAATATGTGACATGATATGGCCATCATCATATTGTGCTTTTGATCTCCATCTCCAAAGCATTGTCATGATCTCCATCTTCACCAGCTCGACACCTTGATCTCCATCGTTCCGTCATGGTCGTCTCGCCAACTATTGCTTCTACAACTATCGCTAACGCATAGTGATAAAGTAAATCAATTACATGGCGTATGCATTTCATACAATAAAGAGATAACCATAAGGCTCCTGCCAGTTGTTAGATATTACAAAACATGATCATCATCATTTATCACATCATGTCTTGACCATATCACATCACAACATGCCCTGCAAAAACAAGTTAGACGTCCTCTACTTTGTTGATGCAAGTTTACGTGGCTGCTATGGGCTTCTAGCAAGAACCGTTCTTACCTACGCATCAAACAATAATGGTGTTTCGTCAAGTTTGCTGTTTTAACCTTCTTCAAGGACCGGCCGTAGTCAAATTCGATTCAACTAAAGTAGGCGAAACAGACACCCCCCAGGCACCTTTATGCAAAACTAGTTGCATGTCTGTCGGTGGAACCGGGCTCATGTGCGTGGACATGTAAGGTTGGTTCGGGCCGCTTCATACCACAATACCGCCGAATCAAAATATGATGTTGGTGGTAAGCAGTATGACTATCACCACCCACAACTCTTTGTATTCTACTCGTGCATATCATCTATGCATAGACCTGGCTCATGATGCCACTGCTGGGAAATGTTGCATGGAAAAGAAAAAAAATTCTACACACACGCAATGATCTATCCATGGATATGCATAGAAACGAGGGGGAGAGTGTGTCTACGTACCCTCGTAGACCGCAAGCAGAAGCGTTTCCCAACGCGGTTGATGTAGTCGAACTTCTTCATGCTTCAACCAATCAAGTACCAAACGCACGACACCTCCGTGTTCTGCACACGTTCATCTTGGTGATGTCCCTCGCCTTCTTGATCCAGCAAGACGTCGAGGTAGTAGATGAATTCCGTCAGCATGACAGCATGGTGATGGTGATGGTGAAGTGACCCCCGCAGGGCTTCGCCTAAGCACTACGAAGATATGACCGTGGGAGTAAATGGTGAAAGGGGGCGCCGCACATGGCTAACAATTGTCTGGGGTGTGCTAGGCCCCCCCACATATATATATATATATAGGTGGGAGGGAGAGGGGAGAGGCTAGGAGGCGCCCCAAGTAGGACCGAATCCTACTTGGGTTCCTCCAAGGCCGGCGCCCCCCTTACTTATTTATCGGAGGGGGAAGGAAAGAGGAGGGAGGAGGGAAGGAAGGGTGTTGGTGTCAAAACCAGCAGATCTCGGGTAGGGGGTCCGTAGCTGTGCGTCTAAGGATCGAAGGTAACAGGAGGCAGGGGCACGATGTTTACCCAGGTTTGGGCCCTCTTAATGGAGGTAATACCCTACTTCCTGCTTCATTTCCTTTGATGAGTATAGGGGTTACAAGAGTTGATCTACCTCGAGATCGTAATGGCTAAACCCTATATGTCTAGTGTGTATGATTATGATTGCCCCTACGGACTAAACCCTCCGGTTTATATGGACATCAGAGGGGGCTAGGGTTGTACAGAGTCAGTTTATAGAGAAAGGAATATTCATATCCAAACACCAAGCTTGCCTTCCACGCCAAGGAGAGTCCCATCCGGACACTGGGGGAAGCCTTCTATCTTGTATCTTCATGGCCCACCAGTCCGGCCCACGTCACATAGCCCGAACGCCCGGGGACCCCCTAATCCAGGACTCCCTCAGTAGCCCCTGAACCAGGCTTCAATGACGATGTGTCCGGTGTGCGGATTGTCTTCGGCATTGCAAGGCGGGTTCCTCCTCCGGATACTCCAAAGTAGTTGATCAAGATAACTATATCCGGCTCTGTACAATAGTTACAACCCTGAACCGCGAGGGCAAAGTACTTTAAAAAAATAGGTTATGTCTTCTGACAACTTTTTTTGGCGAGGTATTGTGTTCCAGCCTTATTATTATTTCGAACCATTTTTCAGCCTCCCGTCTCGTGTTTCGAGATGCAGTATTCATTGACACATCTCATCAAAGCAGAGATCGTGTCCCCTTATTGCGGGATTCTCATCAATACGGATTTGGGTAATCCAACTGTGCCACTCGCACGACTCCTGGGGAATAGGCGAGTTTTAAGGCTCGTGGGGGGACGCTTGACATTCACTGCCTTTATAAGAAGATAAAGATCCGCCTTTTACCTCACGCCTTCTTCCTCCTTAGCCCGTCTATCCTTGAGCTCAAGCACCCCAGCTTCAACCCCTTCCGTCCCCAACTAACACTCTGACCATGTCCGGATCTGGAGCGTAGGGCAAGTGGATGGCCTCCTCCGTCACGGAGGAGAACATCAAGGAACTCCGGGAAGCGGGGTATTTAGCCAAGGAAATCGCCCATCGGCTCCCTGCCAAAAAGCAGATCATTCCCACACCAGAGCCCAATGAGAGGGTAGTATTCATACCCCACTTCCTTCGCGGGCTAGGGTTTCCTCTCCACCCTTTCATCCGCGGACTCATGTTCTATTACGGGCTACATTTCCATGATCTAGCCCCAAATTCATTCCTCAACATCTCGGCGTTCATCGTCGTGTGTGGGGCGTTCCTCCACATCCCCCTCACTTCGGCCTATGGCTCAAGGTCTTCAATGTGAAGCCGAAGGTGGTCGAGGATCAACACACGGAGTGAGGCGGCGCCATGGTGAGCTGATACGTCTCTGTCGTATATACTTTTCCAAACACTTTTGCCCTTGTTTTGGACTGTAACTTGCATGATTTGAATGAAACTAACCCGGACTGACGCTGTTTTCAGTAGAATTGCCATGGTGTTATTTCTGTGCAGAAATAAAAGTTCTCGGAATGACCTGAAAATCAGCAGAGAATTATTTTGGAATATATAAAAATACTGGAAGAAGAATCCACGTCAGGGGGCCTCCACCTGTCCACGAGGGTGGGGGCGCGCCCGCTGCCTCATGGGCCCCCTGACGCTCCACCGACCTCAACCTTGAATCCATATATTCACTTTCGGGGAGAAAAAAATCAGGGAGAAGGATTCATCGCGTTTTATGATACGGAGCTGCCGCCAAGCCCTAAACTCTCTTGGGAGGGCTGATCTAGAGTCCGTTCGGGGCTCCGGAGAGGGGAGTCCGTCGCCATTGTCATCATCAACCTTCCTCCATCACCAATTTCATGATGCTCACCGCCGTGCGTGAGTAATTCCATCGTAGGCTTGCTGGACGGTGATGGGTTGGATGAGATTTATCATGTAATCAAGTTAGTTTTGTTAGGGTTTTATCCCTAGTATCCACTATGTTCTGAGATTGATGTTGCTATGACTTTGTTATGCTTAATGCTTGTCACTAGGGCCCGAGTGCCATGATTTCAGATCTGAACCTATTATGTTTTCATCAATATATGAGAGTTCTTGATCCAATCTTGCATGTCTATAGTCACCTACTATGTGTTATGATCCGGCAACCCCGAAGTGACAATAGTCGGGATCACTCCCGGTGATGACCGTAGTTTAAGGAGTTCATGTGTTCACTATGTGTTAATGCTTTGGTCCGGTACTCTATTAAAAGGAGGCCTTAATATCCCTTAGTTTCCAATAGGACCCCGCTGCCACGGGAGGGTAGGACAAAATATGTCATGCAAGTTCTTTTCCATAAGCACGTATGACTATATTCGGAATACATGCCTACATTACATTGATAATCTGGAGCTAGTTCTGTGTCACCCTAGGTTATGACTGTTACATGATCGCTCGCATCCGGCATAATTCTCCATCACTGATCCAATGGCTACGAGCTTTCCATACATTGTTCTTCGCTTATTTACTTTTCCGTTGCTATTGTTATCATCACTATAAAACACCAAAAATATTACTTTTGCTAACATTACCACTACTATCATATTACTTTGCTACTAAATACCTTGCCGCAGATATTAAGTTTCCAGGTGTGGTTGAATTGACAACTCAGCTGCTAATACTTGAGAATATTCTTTGGCTCCCCTTGTGTCAAATCAATAAATTTGGGTTGAATACTCTACCCTCGAAAACTGTTGCAATCCCCTATACTTGTGGGTTATCAAGACTATTTTCTGGCACCGTTGCCGGGGAGCATAGCTCTATTCTTTGAGTCACTTGGGATTCATATCTGCTTATCATTATGAAGAACTTGAAAGATCCAAGAACCAAGATTTATCCCTCAAGTACGAGGGGAGGTAAGGAACTGCCATCTAGCTCTGCACTTGATTCACCTTCTGTTTTGAGTAAGCTTGCGACACCTAGACCTGCTTCTGCTATTAATTCTGATATGTCGCATGTTATTGATGATGCCACTTCTGCTATGCATGATACTTATGATGAAACTACTTCTATGCTTGATACTACTGTGCCACTTGGTGAATTTCTTGATGAACAACTTGCTAGGGCTAGAGAGAATGAAATTATTGAAACTGATAATATTGATGAAAGTGATGATGAAGATTCTCCCCCTAAATATGAATTGCCTGTTGTTCCTGAGGGTTATGTTATGGATGAAGAAACAACTAGAGACTTTCTTGCTTGCAATTATAGAAGTGATCTTAAGAAACTTTTAGCTACGCTGAAACAAAGAACTTTGAATGCTAGAATGAAATATGATCTTGCTTATGCTACTTCACCTATCTTTTTTACTGATAAGGATTATGATTTCTCTGTTGATCCTGAGTTAATTACTTTGGTTGAATCTGATCCTTTCTATGGCTATGAATCTGAAACTGTTGTAGCACATCTTACTAAATTAAATGATATAGCTACCTTGTTCACTAATGATGAGAAAACTCGCTACTATTATATCCTTAAATTATTTTCGTTCTCATTAAAGGGTGATGCTAAGATATTGTTTAATTCTCATGATCCTGGTTGTGTGCGTAGTCCCCAAGATATGATTTATTACTTCTCTGCTAAATATTTCCCTGCTCATAAGAAACAAGTTGCTTTAAGGGAAATATATAATTTTGTGCAAATTGAAGAAGAGTCTCCCACAAGCTTGGGGGAGGCTTCTCCAATTACTTAATGCTTTGCCTGATCATCCTCTCAAGAAAAATGAGATACTTGATATCTTTTATAATGGACTAACCGATGCTTCCAGAGACCACCTGAATAGTTGTGCTGGTTGTGTTTTCAGGGAAAGAACTGTTGATGAAGCTGAAATTCTATTGAATAATATGTTGACTAATGAAAATAATTGGACACTTCCTGATCCAATCCCTGATCCAATTCTGAACCAACTCTTGAGCCAACTCCGAAGAAAAGGGGTATTCTATTTCTCAGTCCTGAAGATATGCAAGAGGCAATGAAATCTATGAAAGAAAAAGGTATTAAAGCTGAAGATGTTAAGAATTTACCTCCTATTGAAGAAATACATGGTCTTAATTTACTGCCTGTTGAAGAAATACATGGTCTTGATAACCCGACACAGGTAGTAAAGGTAAATTCTCTCTAGAGATATGATAAAGCTGAAATCCCTCCTACTAAGTGTAACGCCCCGAGACCGTTGCGCCAGGTGTCTTCCAGTTATTCGCTGTTGTTGCCTTGTCATTTGTTTGCGTGTCATGCATTTCATATCATGTCATCATGTGCATCGCATTTGCATACGTGTTCGTCTCATGCATCCGAGCATTTTCCCCGTTGTCCGTTTTGCAATCCGGCACTCCTATGTCCTCCGGCGCCCCCTTTTGCCTCTTCTCGTGAGCGGGTGTTAAACTTTCTCGGAATGGACCGAGATTTGCCAAGCGGCCTTGGTACACTACCGGTAGACCACCTGTCAAGTTTCGTGCCATTTGGAGTTCGTTTGATACTCCAATGATTAACCAGGGAACCGTAAATGCCTCGTGTGTGTTGCAGCCCAACACCCCTCCAAAGTGGCCCAAAACCCATCCAAACCCCCTCCATCCTCTCGGCCGTTCGATCACGATCGCGTGGCCGAAAACCGCACCTCATTTGGACTCTCCTAACTCCCTCTACCTATATATATGTGTGCCTCCCCGAAATTTTCGCGGATGAACCCTAGATCTTCCTCCTCCGCGCGCCGGACATGTCCGCCGACCAACTCACCCCGGCCAATCGCAGACCGCCACCTCAGCTTCGCCGCCGGCCGGACCTATTCCCCGCCGCCACGTGTCCTCCACCGTGCCTTCTCTCTCCCCGCCACCGCGGCCCGCCGGGGCCCGAGACCGGCCCGCCCCCGGCCGCGACCGGGCCTGCACCGCCAGCGCGCGCCCGCTCCTGCGCGCCGCCACTCCATCCGTCGCGCGCCGCCTGCCTTCGTCTCCAGCCGCCGTCGGCAGCAGCTCGCCGGTGCCTCGCGTCCCGCGCCGCCACCTCGCGTCTCGCCTCCGGCTGGATCCGGCGAGGGATCGGCCGGATCCGCCGCCATCTCCTCCCCAAGCTCCGGCCATCTCCTCCCCGAGCTCCGGCGAACCCCAACTCTGGCGGACCTCGTCATCCGTGTCGCCAGATCCAGATCCGGAAAGCCCTAGAGGTTGACCCGATTTTGCCTGTCTTTTTCTGCTATATTTTCTAGCTATGTTCACCATGTTATAACTCTGTCATTGTAGCTCCGTTTTGGGTGTGTGATATATCGAAATGTTCATAATGATGTGCTATTCATTTTGTTCCATTGTGCCATGCTTGTTTGAGTCCATCTTGATGCCCTAATTGTTGATGCAAGAGTGCTATAAAATGTTAGGTGCTGATTCTTATCAGATCTTGAGCATTTGTCATTTTGGCCATGATTATTGTGTGCTGCATATGAGCATGAGCTCTACATATGTTTTGGGATATGCCATCCCATCTTTACAGGGGTGTATGCCATGTATTTTTGTGATCAATGTGGTGACTAGCACAAGCATGCAAAGTAGCTCTCGTGATGTTGCTGATTTCAGGGACTTAGAACTCATTTCCCTACTGTTATTTTAATGCCATGTATTCATGTTGCTACAGAGAGATCCATGCTTCTTTTGAGTATGTTCAGTAAGGATGATTTGGGCATATGGTCATGCTCTATCCATCCATGTCCCTGTTTGCATTTATGGAGTGCCCTAGCATGACTCAATCTTGCTCTACTTTTGCTATAAAATGTTCCTGGCAGATTGTTTACATGTTAATCAATTTTGCCAAGGTTGTTGTAGTTGATCCATGCATGCTATGAGATTGTTCTTACCATGGTTAGCTTCTTGATCATGTCTTCTTTCTGGTAGTATGCTTAGCTTGTCATTCAATGCCTTGTGTTGAGGGCATCGAGCTCGCAAACATGCCTTCATAATTCTGTTTATGCCATGTCCAGTTTTCTGCTAAGTTTGAATCTGTTAATGTAACTTGCTATGTTTACATGGGTGCCATTATATATTATGATCCTTTTTGGCTTATGGTCAGTAAGGTACTTTTGTTATATGCTTTGAGTAGATTCATGCCATGCCTTGTGTTGCCATGACCTGTTCCTGTAGCATGTTGTTTACTTGCTCTAAACATTGCTTCCTGATGTTAATTCTTGGCATGTTGTTATTTTCACTAAGTCTGTGAAGCTGATATCTTTTGCTCTTTTGCCATGCTTGTTTGAACCTGCTCTTGTGTGATTTAGCGGTAGCTCAGTGTTCATCTTTTGTCAAGCATATTGAGTAGATCACTGCCATGTGCTTTGTTGCTATGTTGGAGTGCAGTAGCTTAGTTTCTTGTTGCATTCTAAATGGCATCGTGCTGTTAATCACAGAATTGTGCGATTCTTGTTTTGCTTGCCATTTGCAAACCGTGCATCCGATTCCGGTGATTTTTATATCGATTTCAACCAAAATCAACTCATCTTTCCAGCGACACACTTGGTTTGCCAAGTTGATGCCTTGTTCAATCTTTCCCTTCCGGAGCACGCATATGCATTGCATACCTCATCCCACATATCATGCCATGTTTTGCATCATGTTGCTTGCGCATTGCACCGTGTTTGATTGTTGTTACTTTGCTTGTGTTCTTGCCTTGGGTAGAGCCGGGAGACGAGTTCGTGATCGAGGAACCCCTTGAGTACGCTATCGAGGATCAAGCTTACGTCAACTCGGAGAACTTTGCAGGCAAGATGACCATACCCTCGAAATCACTTCTATCTTTGCTTGCTAGTTGTTCGCTCTTTTGCTATGCCGCGATACCTACCACTTGCTATATCATGCCTCTCATATTGCCATGTCAATCCTCTAACCAACCTTGTCCTAGCAAACCGTTGTTTGGCTATGTTACCGCTTTGCTCAGCCCCTCTTATAGCGTTGCTAGTTGCAGGTGAAGATGAAGTTTGTTCCATGTCGGAACATGGATATTTGTTGGGATATCACAATATCTCTTATTTTTAATTAATGCATCTATATACTTGGTAAAGGGTGGAAGGCTCGGCCTTATGCCTGGTGTTTTGTTCCACTCTTGCTGCCCTAGTTTCCGTCATACCGGTGTTATGTTCCTTGATTTTGCGTTCCTTACGCGGTTGGGTTATAATGGGAACCCCTTGACAGTTTGCCTTGAATAAAACTCCTCCAGCAAGGCCCAACCTTGGTTTTACCTTTTGCACTAACAACCTATCACCTTCCCTTGGGTTCTGCAGACTCAAGGGTCATCTTTATTTTAACCCCCCCGGGCCAGTGCTTCTCTAAGTGTTGGTCCAAAATGGGCAGCCTGTGGGGCCACCTCGGGGAAACTTGAGGGTTGGTTTTACTCTTAGCTTGACCTATCCGGTGTTGCCCTGAGAACAACTCCTATCATTATGAGTGATATATGGCTAATGTTAAAGGTGAACTAAAACTTATTAGTAAACATGCTTCTATGGTGACCACTCAAGTAGAATAAGTACTTAAAGCTCATAATGATTTGCTCAATGAATTGAATAGTAAAAATAATAATGCTGTTAGAGTTGTGACTAGAGGTGGTAAAATGACTCAGGAAGCTTTGTATCCTGAAGGCCATCCTAAGAGAATTGAGCAAGATTCTCAGAGAACTACTATAGATGCACCTAGTCCTTCTAAAAGGAAGAAAAAGAAAAATGATAGGACTTTGCATGCTTCTAGTGAACCTGTTGATGACACACCTGAGAATCCCAATGATATTTCTATTTCTGATGCTGAAACACAATATGGTAATGAGCATGAACCTAGTAATAATGTTAATAATGATGTTCATGTTGATGCTCAACCTAGTAATGACAATGAAGTGGAGATTGAACCTGCTGTTGATCTTGATAACCCACAATCAAAGAATCAACGTTATGATAAGAGAGACTTTGTTGCTAGGAAGCACGATAAAGAAAGAGAATCATAGGTTCAGAAACCCATGCCTTTTCCTCCTAAACCATCCAAGAAAAAGGATGGTGAGGATTTTGAGTGCTTTGCTGAAATGATTAGACCTATCTTCTTGCGTATGCGTTTGACTGATATGCTTAAAATGAATCCTTATGCTAAGTACATGAAAGATATTGTTACTAATAAAAGAAAGATACCAGAAGCTGAAATTTCCACCATGCTTGCTAATTATACTTTTAAGGGTGGAATACCAAAGAAACTTGGAGATCCAGGAGTACCAACTATACCATGCTCCATTAAAAGAAACTATGTTAAAACTGCTTTATGTGATCTCAGCGCCGGTGTTAGTGTTATGCCTCTCTCTTTATATCGTAGACTTGATTTGAATAAGATGACACCTACTGAAATATCTTTGCAAATGGCTGATAAATCAACTGCTATACCCATCGGTATTTGTGAGGATGTGCCTGTTGTGGTTGCAAACATTACCATTTTACGGACTTTGTTATTCTTGATATTCTCGAGGACGATAATATGTCTATTATTCTTGGAAGACCCTTTTTGAATACTGTAGGGGCTGTTATTGATTGCACCGAAGGCAATGTCACTTTTCATGTTAATGGTAATGAGCATACGGTACACTTTCCGAGGAAACAACCTCAAGTCCACAGTATCAATTCTATTGGAAAATTTTCAACTATTACTATTGGAGGTTTTGAATTTCCTCTTCCTACTGTCAAGAAGATATATGATATTCTTATTGTTGGGGACATTCATATCCCCGTTGAGGTAACCTAGTGTTATTCGAAAATTCTCTGGTTCCATGTTATTCGGAATGAGTTTGTTAACAAGACTTGATCAACTTTGTTAGTGGATTCCTCTTGATGAGCATGGGATGGATGAATTTAGAAAACACAATTCTTTGTACCCTCTTTTTACTTTCTGTTATTTATATTAAATAAAGCAAAAATAGCATTTTTCTGTCTATTTTCGGAATTATCCATTGCTACCTCTTGAGCACTGCGTTGGTTTTCCCTTGAAGAGGAAAGAGTGATGCAGCAAAGTAGCGTAAGTATTTCCCTCAGTTTTTGAGAACCAAGGTATCAATCCAGTAGGAGGCCACGCACGTGTCCCTCGCACCTACACAAACAAATAAAATCCTCGCAACCAACGCAATAAAGGGGTTGTCAATCCCTTCATGGTCACTTACGAAAGTGAGATCTGATAGATATGATAAGATAATATTTTTGGTATTTTTATGATAAATATGCAAAGTAAAGAAAGCAAAATAAATGGAAAAGGAAATAGCTTGTTGACGGAAGATTAATATGATGGAAAGTAGACCCGGGGGCCATATGTTTCACTAGTGGCTTCTCTCGAGAGCATAAGTATTACGGTGGGTAAACAAATTACTGTTGAGAAATTGACATAATTGAGCATAGTTATGAGAATATCTAGGTATGATCATGTATATAGGCATCACGTCCGAGACAAGTAGACCGAGTCCTGCCTGCATCTATTACTATTACTCCACACATCGACCGCTATCCAGCATGCATCTAGAGTATTAAGTTCAAAAGAACAGAGTAACGCTTTAAGCAAGATGACATGATGTAGAGGGATAAACTCATGCAATATGAAATAAACCCCATCTTGTTATCCTCGATGGCAACAATACAATATGTGCCTTGCTGCCCCTACTGTCACTGGGAAAAGGACACAGCAAGATTGAACCCAAAGCTAAGCACTTCTCCCATTGCAAAAAAGATCAATCTAGTAGGCCAATCCAAACTGATAGTTCGAAGAGACTTGCAAAGATAACCAATCATACATAAAAGAATTCAGAGAAGGTTCAAATATTGTTCATAGATAAACTTGATCATAAACACACAATTCATCAGTCTCAACAAACACACCGCAAAAGAAGATTGCATCAAATAGATCTCTGAAAGCACAAGTGCTCCCTAGGTGGTTTTGATAATTGATGACAACATATCTCTTGTTGGACTAACATTTCGATCTAGCATGTTTCAGATAAGTTCAACAATGGAGTGGCATGGACTAAAGGTTGTGGGAACTCCTTCAAGATGCTAAGGACAAAGGATTGGCTAAAGCTTCAAGCTCAAGACTCATCATCTTACATTTTAGTGATCCAAGATCACATTGAGTCTTTAGGAAAAGCCAATACTATCAAGAAGGGATGAGGTGTTGCTTAATGAGCCTCTTGCTTCATGTGCTTAGTGATATGCTCCAAAACCCTCAGCCTACTTTCCCACTTCCACATATGACCTAAACCCTAAGCCAAACTCGGTCCTACCGACTCTTCCTATCCGGTGCCACCGAGTTTCACTTGTCATAAGCCACTGCGAAACCCTAATCAGTTCGGTCTCACCGATGGGATCTCGGTCTCACCGAGATGGGCTTGCAAACTCTCTGTTACCCATTGCAATATTCTCGGTCCCACCAAGATATGCAATCGGTCCCACCGAGTTTGCTTGACCAAATCTCAGTTTCACTTATTACCCAAATCGGTCCCACCGAGTTTGAGTAATCGGTCAAACCGAGTTTTGGATTTACCCTAACCATAGGACATCGGTCCCACCGAGTTGATCCAGTCGGTCCCACCAAAATCTCTAACGGTCACTAGGTTTACATTTTCGGTCCGACCGAGTTTATTGATTCGGTCCCACCGAGATTGGAAAACTGTGTGTAACGGTTGGATTTTGTGTGGAGGCTATATATACCCCTCCACCTCCTCTTCATTGGTGAGAGAGCCATCAGAACGCATACACCATTCCAACTCATATGTTCTGAGAGAGAACCACCTACTCATGTGTTGAGACCAAGATATTCCATTCCTACCATATGAATCTTGATCTCTAGCCTTCCCAAGTTGCTTTCCACTCAAATCTTCTTTCCACCAAATCCAAATCCTATGAGAGAGGGTTGAGTGTTGGGGAGACTATCATTTGAAGCACAAGAGCAAGGAGTTCATTACCTACACACCATTTGTTACTTCTTGGAGAGTGGTGTCTCCTAGATTGGCTAGGTGTCACTTGGGAGCCTCCGACAAGATTGTGGAGTTGAACCAAGGAGTTTGTAAGGGCAAGGAGATCGCCTACTTCGTGAAGATCTACCGCTAGTGTGGCAAGTCCTGTGTGGGCGATGGCCATGGTGGGATAGACAAGGTTGCTTCTTCGTGGACCCTTTGTGGGTGGTTGCTTCTTCATGGACCCTTCGTGGGTGGAGCCCTGTGTGGAATCGCGCAACCGTTACCCTTGGGTGGAGCCCTGTGTGGACTTGCGCAACCTTTACCCTTTGTGGGTTGAAGTCTCCATCAACGTGGATGTAGGATAGCACCACCTATCCGAACCACGGGAAAAACATCCGTGTCTCCAATTGCGTTTGATTTCTCCAAACCCTTCCCTTTACATTCTTGCAAGTTGCATGCTTTACATTCCGCTGCTCATATACTCTTTGCATGCTTGCTTGATATGCATTGTGTGTGTTGAAATTGTGCTTAAACTCCACTTAAACCGAAAAAGCTTAAAGATTGCAACTCTAGCATTAAGTGTCTAATCACCCCCCCTCTAGACACATCTACTTCTAGATCCTACAAGTGGTATCAGAGCTTTGGTCTCCATTGCCTTGGTTTAATCACCATTGGAGGAAGATGGATGTGTCTACATTAGGGAGTCTTAGACATAGAGTGCCTATTCTTGATGGAGAGTATTTCCATGAGTGAAAAAATGAGATGCTTGTAATCTTCAATCAATATCATTTGAACAAGTATATTGCTAGCCCTTGTGCACCTCATATTGATCCTTTGCATCCTACCCTAGATGAAGATATTGACATGATTCGCAATCTTAGAACTATTGAGCTCATCATTAGAGGATTGCCCAAAAATTTGATTGCTAGTTTGCCTACTCACAATTGTGCCTATACCATATGGAAATTTCTTGAGGAACGATTTCCTGATTATTCCTTGAAAACTTTGGATGAAATTCTCCATAAATCTATTGCCTTGAGTAAGATGAACTCTAGTGATCCTAGTTTTGGTAAATGTCTATTTGAACTTACCAATCTTAAGCATGCTAAAGGAGATGTTGGAATCATTAATGATATCATATTCAAAGCTATAAGTGTTCATAAAAGTGACCACTTTGATGATCATTTATCTAATGAATTACCCTCTCTAGGAAATGATGAGTCACAAGATCATGATGAACATGAATATTATGATGATGATGATAGTGACTTCGATCTTGATGATGCAATGAGACATTTTGGTCTTATGGAAAATCTTCGGGGATATGAATCAGGAGGAAAGGAATGGGTTCTTGATAGTGGATGTACTGATCATATGACCGGAGATGAAGAGATGTTTCGTGAGCTTGCTAAAAATGACGGCCCTCGAAAATATGTCACCTTTGGTGATAATTCAAAGGGTAAAGTGGTTGGCCTTGGTAAGGTGGCCATCTCACATGATAGTTCCATTCAAAATGTCATGATCGTTGAATCTCTTGGCTACAACTTACTTTCAGTATCTAGACTTGCTGATTTCAGTTTGAATGTCCTATTTACTGAGGTAGATTGCCAAGTATTTCGTCGAGACAATCATAAAGTGGTCTTTACGGGTATGCGTAGAGGTGATCTTTACATTGTCGATTTCTCTAAAAAGGCACAACCTAAAACTTGCTTTGTTGCTAAATCCTCAAAAGGTTGGTTGTGGCATAGACGACTAGGTCACGTTGGCATGAGAAACCTTGACAAGCTTATTAAAGGAAATCATATCCTTGGAGTCAACGATGTCATATTTGATAAGGATAGACTTTGCAGTGCTTGTCAAGCAGGTAAACAGGTTGGAGGAAGACATCCCGTGAAGAACATCATGACCACAAGGAGGCCACTCGAGCTACTTCACATGGATCTTTTTGGTCCCAACGCCTACAAGAGTCTCGGTGGAAATTCCTTTGGTCTAGTTATAGTTGATGATTTTTCAAGATTTACGTGGGTGTTCTTTCTTAATGACAAATCGTAGGTCCAGAAGATCTTCAGAAACTTCGCTAGGAAGGCCCAAAATCAGTTTGATGTGAAGATCAAGAAGGTTCGGAGTGACAACGGAACGGAGTTCAAGAACGCAAATGTGGACACCTTTCTTGACGAAGAAGGGATTTCACACGAGTTCTCGGCTACGTACACACCTCAACAAAATGGAGTTGTTGAGAGGAAAAACCGGACGCTCATCGAAATGGCAAGAACGATGCTTGATGAATACAATACGCCAAAGCACTTTTGGGCAGAAGCGGTTGAGACAGCTTGTCACGCAACAAATCGCTTATATCTTCACAAGCTACTCGGCAAGACGGCATACAAGCTTCTCATCGGTAACAAACCCCAAGTTGGATACTTTCGAGTATTCGGCTCAAAGTGCTACATTCTTGATAAGCATCGTCGTTCAAAGTTTGCTCCTAAATCTCATGAAGGTTTTCTACTTGGTTATGGCTCAAACTCTCACACTTACCGTGTCTACAACAATTTCACCCAAAAGGTTGAAGAGACGGTAGATGTGAAGTTTGATGAATCTAATGGCTCGCAAGTAGAGCAATTGCCAATTGACGTAGGAGACAAAGACCCTTCAGAAGCAATTCAAGACTTGTCCATTGGCAAAATTCGTCCAACGGAGGTGAAGGAGAGTACTTCATCCGTCCAAGTGGAAGCTTCTACTTCACGACAAGGTGAACTAAGAATCGACACGGAAGCATCCACAAGTGGGACACACCAAGATGAAGAAAACGAGGAAGTACGTCAAGATGAACATCAACAACCTCCTTCTCCACCACGACAAGAGAACGACGACGTCAACAATGAAGAAGGCCAAGAAGAAGAACAAGATGAAGAAGATGTTCAACGAAGACCCAAGCAAAAGCTCTCACGAGTTCGAGCAAGAATTGCCAAAGATCATCCCGTCGAGCAAATCCTCAATGATATACAAACCGGGAGAATCACTCGCTCAAAAACTCGTTTAGCTAACTTTTGTGAAAACTATTCATTCATCTCTAGCATTGAACCTATGAAGGTTGAAGAAGCATTGGAAGATCCGGATTGGATAAACGCTATGCATGAAGAGCTACATAATTTTGAGAGAAACCAAGTTTGGACATTGGTCGAGAAGCCCGACAACAACCACAACATCATTGGTGCCAAATGGGTGTTTCGCAACAAGCAAGATGAAGATGGACAAGTGGTTCGCAACAAAGCACGTCTCGTCGCCCAAGGGTACACACAAGTCGAAGGTATGGACTATGGTGAGACGTATGCTCCCGTTGCTAGACTTGAGTCCATTCGTGTTGGGGAACGTAGCATAAATTCAAAATTTTCCTACGTGTCACCAAGATCTATCTATGGAGTCATCTAGCAACGAGGGAGGAGTGGATCTACATACCCTTGTAGATCGCGCGCGGAAGCGTTCAGAGAACGGGGTTGATGGAGTCGTACTCGTCGTGATTGAAATCAACGATGATCCTAGCGCCGAACGGACGGCACCTCCGCGTTCAACACACGTACGGAACGGAGACGTCTCCCATGCCTTGATCCAGCAAGGAGGAGGGAGAGGTTGATGGAGATCCAGCAGCACGACGGCGTGGTGGAAGTAGCGGGATTCCAACAGGGCTTCGCTAAGCGCTGCGGGAGGAGGGAGATGTGTCACGGGAGGGAGAGGGAGGCGCCAGGCCTTAGATTGGTTTGCTCCTCCTTTTTCCCCACTATATATAGGGCCAAGGGAGAGGGGGAGGCGCAGCCCTTGCCCCTTCCTCCAATGAAGGGTGCGGCCAAGGGTGGGGAGGAGTCCATCCTCCCCAAGGCACCTCGGAGGTGCCTTCCCCCTTTAGGACTCTCCCCTTTTTTCTACTCTTGGCGCATGGGCCTCTTGGGGCTGGTGCCCTTGGCCCATGTAGGCCAAGGCGCACCCCCTACATCCCATGTGGCCCCCCGGGGCAGGTGGCCCCACCCGGTGGACCCCCGGGACCCTTCCGGTGGTCCCGGTACAATACCGGTGACCCCGAAACTTGTCCCGATGGCCGAAATAGCACTTCCTATATATAATTCTTTACCTCCGGACCATTCCGGAACTCCTCGTGACGTCCGGGATCTCATCCGGGACTCCGAACAACTTTTGGGTTACCGCATACTAATATCTCCATAACCCTAGCGTCACCGAACCTTAAGTGTGTAGACCCTACGGGTTCGGGAGACATGCAGACATGACCGAGATGACTCTCCAGTCAATAACCAACAGCGGGATCTGGATACCCATGTTGGCTCCCACATGTTCCACGATGATATCATCGGATGAACCACGATGTCAAGGACTTAATCAATCCCGTATACAATTCCCTTTGTCTAGCGGTATTATACTTGCCCGAGATTCGATCGTCGGTATACCGATACCTTGTTCAATCTCGTTACCGGCAAGTCTCTTTACTCGTTCCGTAACACATCATCCCGTGATCAACTCCTTGATCACATTGTGCACATTATGATGATGTCCTACTGAGTGGGCCCAGAGATACCTCTCCGCTTACACGGAGTGACAAATCTCAGTCTCGATTCGTGCCAACCCAACAGATACTTTCGGAGATACCTGTAATGTACCTTTATAGCCACCCAGTTACGTTGTGACGTTTGGCACACCCAAAGCATTCCTACGGTATCCGGGAGTTGCACAATCTCATGGTCTAAGGAAATGATACTTGACATTAGAAAAGCTTTAGCATACGAACTACACGATCTAGTGCTATGCTTAGGATTGGGTCTTGTCCATCACATCATTCTCCTAATGATGTGATCCCGTTATCAATGACATCCAATGTCCATGGTCAGGAAACCACAACCATCTATTGATCAACGAGCTAGTCAACTAGAGGCTTACTAGGGACATGGTGTTGTCTATGTATCCACACATGTATCTGAGTTTCCTATCAATACAATTATAGCATGGATAATAAACGATTATCATGAACAAGGAAATATAATAATAACTAATTTATTATTGCCTCTAGGGCATATTTCCAACAATTCGCATCTTACTTGCCTATGCTAATCACCATAATATCACCTTGTACCAAATGGACATTAAAAGTGCTTTTCTAAATGGTGAAATAGAGGAGGAAGTTTATGTCAAACAACCTCCTGGCTTTATCAATCCTAAGAAACCAAATCATGTTTACAAACTTCACAAAGCTCTTTATGGTCTTAAACAAGCTCCTAGAGCATGGTATAAATGCTTGACCAAGTTCCTTACTACAAGTGGTTTTGAAATTGGTAAAATTGATTCTACTCTTTTCACAAAGAGGGTTAATGGAGAACTATTTGTATGCCAAATTTATGTTGATGATATCATATTTGGTTCAACTAACCCTCTCTTTAGTGAAAAGTTTGGAAAGCTAATGTCAGAGAAGTTTGAGATGTCTATGATGAGTGAACTCAAATTCTTTCTCGGGTTGCAAATCAAGCAAACTAAGGAAGGTACATTTGTCTCTCAAACAAAGTACACCAAGGACTTATTCAAGAAGTTCAATATGCAAGAATGCAAAGGTATGTCTACACCCATGCCTACTAGTGGACATAATGATTTAACCAAAGATGGTGAACCGGTTGATCAAAAGGTTTATCGCTCTATGATTGGTTCATTGTTATACCTATGTGCTTCACGTCCCGATATTATGCTAAGTGTGTGCATGTGTGCACGATATCAAGCTGCTCCTAAAGATTGTCATCTTAAGGCTGTGAAAAGGATAGTGAGATATTTAATCCATACACCAAATTTTGGCATTTGGTATCCTAAGAGGTCTTCTTTTGATCTTGTTGGCTATTCTGACTCGGATTATGCCAGAGACAAGGTTGATAGAAAGTCCACTTCGGGTACTTGTCAATTTCTTGGCAGATCTCTTGTGTCTTGGTCTTCCAAGAAACAAAACTCGGTATCCTTATCCACCGCCGAAGCGGAATACATTGCCGCTGGTTCATGTTGTGCTCAATTACTTTGGATGACTCAAACTCTTAAAGATTATGGGATTTATGTGAAACATGTTCCACTGCTTTGTGACCATGAAAGTGCTATCAAAATTGGTCATAATCCTGTACAACATTCTCGAACTAAGCATATTGAAGTTCGTCATCATTTCATTCGAGATCATGTTGCTAAGGGTGACATCAATCTTAAGCATGTTCGAACCGACAAGCAATTAGCGGATATATTCACTAAACCGCTTGATGAGAAAGTGTTTTGCAGGTTGAGAGGAGAATTGAACATCATTGATGCTTCGAACTTGGAGTAGAAACTCCATTGGATACATGCAAGACATGAGCTTATGACTAATCCATGATATATCTCTTATGATAACTATTTTATGTCTTGGATATATTTGCACCTTGCATGTTGTCTAACCCATGTAGGTGCTTGGTTGAATCTAATTCCATGAGATTGCGACTCACTCATATCTTGAGCAATCTCTACATCACCAAGACTCTACACAATAGTGGTTAAAGACAAGGAAACACAAAACCATTCAAACATATCCTTTGACAAATTCTATATTAAGCTTCATGATTGTCATTTTTGGATACACAAGTGCTTTTCCTTGCAAGAACTAACCCATGTAGGTAGATGAACTCAAACTCCAAATGGTGCTCCCAACTCTCGATGAGCTACATCAACCTTGAGCACCCATACAAGTTCAACTACATGAGCAAGAACCACATCACCACCCAAGGTATGTTAGTCCATCTTAGAGAAGCTTTACTCCAAGACATGAGTCAAAGCAACTCAACAAGATGTGACTACATCAAGATGCTTAAACGAAAAATGGTAACCCCATTTTGAGCTTAAACGATGAGTATGACCTATGATCAAGTGTTCTCACTTGACTCCTAAGTCAATATACTCTAACATAGGTGACTATGTCACCGCCCAATTCTAGATGAAGTTCTCTTGTGTTCTTTTCTGAGTTATTGAATTTGTCCCTTGCATATTTGTTTCCTTCTCTTTCAAACAAAAAAAAAACTTCATCTAGAAACTTTCACTCTTTTCTTTTTGGTTTTTGTTCTGCATATTTCTGCATCAAATTCCTTGCAAATCTTTCAGCTAATTCATTGCAAATCTTTGTGAGATCTTACTTGACTAGTGAGCTGAGGTGACAAGTGTTTTTCTCTGTGATGAACTCGGTTTCACCGAATTGCCATTTTCGGTCCAACCGAATCCCTTCGGTACTACCGAAACATGCCACTCGGTGCCACCGATTTCGCAACAGGAAAAACAGTTTGCCACAAATTCTATATTTCTTCTGATCCAGCTCCACTCAATGAATCTTGTCCTCTACAAGCATCACAGTTTTATTCCCTGCTTTGTACTGAATCTCAAGGACCAACCCTATTCGACGGATTCCAGGAAAAACCTTCTTGGAAATTGATGTCAAAGGGGGAGAGAGAGATCACATCAAAGCTTATCATCAGGGAGAGAGAGATCACATCAAAAGCTTATCACCTACAAAGGAGAAAGTACTAAGGGGGAGAGAATACTCAAGGATCCCATATATTAAGGGGGAGAAAGAAATCTCCAAGGGGGAGAGAATACTCAAGGATCCCAGATGCTTGATGTTCAAGAGGAGAGATGCCACATGTCTTTTTGGGGGAAAGACATGTTCATATGAACTCATTTGAATTAAGTTCTATTCATATCTTTCAGCTCTGATTTTCTGTTTCCTATCTTCTCCCAATATCCCATGTACGATTCAGGGGGAGCAAGACACCTAAGGGAAAGAAATCAGTCAAATTCATTGTATATCTTTATTCTTGGGGACATGTTGAATTTAATGTGGTACCTTGTACTCACTCTCTACATGTCATCCCAGTCTTGGTATTCTTGTGGTTTCTTTGTTTGCTCTGGCTAGTGGACGAACCTGTGTTATCTAACCTTGTTTGTGCAGGTTCATTCCATCCTAAGCCAACTCAAGACCACAAGATAAGTATATGCATCAAAATCATGAGTATGAGGAGTTCTTGCTTATGTACATACTGTTTGCAAGAAGGACTCATGAGCATGAAGGTATTTTCCTTGATAATCTTTTGCTCTGATGCATATGGCCAAGATGCATGTAACACATTGCCTACTCTGTCATGGTTATGCTCTCACATGTCTCTATACTTCATATTTACATGAGTGCATACATGTAGGGGGAGCCTATGCTTGTTACATGTCCTTCCAAAGCTTTACTTGCTGTTCTTTATATCTTTATCTAAAGCTCTGATGTATGTTGCCATCAATTACCAAAAAGGGGGAGATTGAAAGCACAAGTGCTCCCTAGGTGGTTTTGATAATTGATGACAACATATCTCTTGTTGGACTAACATTTCGATCTAGCATGTTTCAGATAAGTTCAACAATGGAGTGACATGGACTAAAGGTTGTGGGAACTCCTTCAAGATGCTAAGGACAAAGGATTGGCTAAAGCTTCAAGCTCAAGACTCATCATCTTACATTTTAGTGATCCAAGATCACATTGAGTCTTTAGGAAAAGCCAATACTATCAAGAAGGGATGAGGTGTTGCTTAATGAGCCTCTTGCTTCATGTGCTTAGTGATATGCTCCAAAACCCTCAGCCTACTTTCCCACTTCCACATATGACCTAAACCCTAAGCCAAACTCGGTCCTACCGACTCTTCCTATCCGGCGCCACTGAGTTTCACTTGTCATAAGCCACTGCGAAACCCTAATCAGTTCGGTCTCACCGATGGGATCTCGGTCTCACCGAGATGGGCTTGCAAACTCTCTGTTACCCATTGCAATATTCTCGGTCCCACCAAGATATGCAATCGGTCCCACCGAGTTTGCTTGACCAAATCTCAGTTTCACTTATTACCCAAATCGGTCCCACCGAGTTTGAGTAATCGTTCAAACCGAGTTTTGGATTTACCCTAACCCTAGCACATCGGTCCCACCGAGTTGATCCAGTCGGTCCCACCGAAATCTCTAACGGTCGCTAGGTTTACATTTTCGGTCCGACCGAGTTTATTGATTCGGTCCCACCGAGATTGGAAAACTGTGTGTAACGGTTGGATTTTGTGTGGAGGCTATATATACCCCTCCACCTCCTCTTCATTGGTGAGAGAGCCATCAGAACGCATACACCATTCCAACTCATATGTTCTGAGAGAGAACCACCTACTCATGTGTTGAGACCAAGATATTCCATTCCTACCATATGAATCTTGATCTCTAGCCTTCCCAAGTTGCTTTCCACTCAAATCTTCTTTCCACCAAATCCAAATCCTATGAGAGAGAGTTGAGTGTTGGGGAGACTATCATTTGAAGCACAAGAGCAAGGAGTTCATTACCTACACACCATTTGTTACTTCTTGGAGAGTGGTGTCTCCTAGATTGGCTAGGTGTCACTTGGGAGCCTCCGACAAGATTGTGGAGTTGAACCAAGGAGTTTGTAAGGGCTAGGAGATCGCCTACTTCGTGAAGATCTACCGCTAGTGAGGCAAGTCCTGTGTGGGCGATGGCCATGGTGGGATAGACAAGGTTGCTTCTTCATGGACCCTTTGTGGGTGGTTGCTTCTTCGTGGACCCTTCGTGGGTGGAGCCCTGTGTGGAATCGCGCAACCTTACCCTTGGGTGGAGCCCTGTGTGGACTCGCGCAACCGTTACCCTTTGTGGGTTGAAGTCTCCATCAACGTGGATGTAGGATAGCACCACCTATCCGAACCACGGGAAAAACATCCGTGTCTCCAATTGCGTTTGATTTCTCCAAACCCTTCCCTTTACATTCTTGCAAGTTGCATGCTTTACACTCCGCTGCTCATATACTCTTTGCATGCTTGCTTGATATGTATTGTGTGTGTTGAAATTGTGCCTAAACTCCACTTAAACCGAAAAAGCTTAAAAATTGCAACTCTGGCATTAAGTGTCTAATCACCCCCCCTCTAGACACATCTACTTCTAAATCCTACAATCTCCACAAGAGAGGGGGAGAAGTTTGTATAGATATCCAAAAAGAGAGAATAAGCCATCTAGCTAATAACTATGGACCCGAAGGTCTGAAGTAAACTACTCACACTTCATTGGAAAGGCTATGGTGTTGATGTAGAAGCCCTCCGTGATCGATGCCCCCTCCGGCGGAGCTCCGGAAAAGGCCCCAAGATGGGATCTCACGGATACAGAAAGTTACGGAGGTGGAATTAGGGTTTTGGCTCCATATCTGGTAGTTTGGGGCTACGCAGGTATATATAGGAGGAAGAAGTACGTCGGTGGAGCAACGTGGGCCCCACGAGGGTGGAGGGCACGCCTAGGGGGGGGGGGGTAGGCGCGCCCCCTACCTCGTGCCCTCCTGGTTGCTTTCTTGACGTAGGGTCCAAGTCCTCTGGATCATGTTCGTTCCAAAAATCACGTTCCCAAAGGTTTCATTCCGTTTGGACTCCGTTTCTTTTTCTGTGAAACTCTAAAATAGGCAAAAAAACAACAATTCTAGGCTGGGCCTCTGGTTAATAGGTTAGTCCCAAAAATAATATAAAAGTGTATAATAAAGCCCAATAATGTCCAAAACAGGATATAATATAGCATGGAACAATAAAAAATTATAGATACGTTGGAGACGTATCAAGCATCCCCAAGCTTAATTCTTGCTCGTCCTCGAGTAGGTAAATGATAAAAACAGATTTTTTGATGTGGAATGCTACTTGGCATAATTTCAATGTAATTCTCTTAATTGTGGTATGAATATTCAGATCCGATAGATTCAAGACAAAAGTTTAAAATTGACATAAAAATAATAATACTTCAAGCATACTAACTAAGCAATTATGTCTTCTCAAAATAACATGGCCAAAGAGAGTTATCCCTACAAAATCATATAGTCTGGCTATGCTCCATCTTCACCACACAAAGTATTTGAATCATGCACAACCCCGATGACAAGCCAAGCAATTGTTTCATACTTTTGGTGTTCTCAAAATTTTTCAATCTTCAGGCAATACATGAGCATGAGCCATGGACATAGCACTATATGTGGAATAGAATGGTGGTTGTGGAGAAGATAAAAAGGGAGAAGATAGTCTCATATCAACTAGGCGTATCAATGGGCTATGGAGATGCCCATTAATAGATATCAATGTGAGTGAGTAGGATTGCCATGCAACGGATGCACTAGAGCTATAAGTATATGAAAGCTCAACAAAAGGAACTAAGTGGGTGTGCATCCAACTCGCTTGCTCACGAAGACCTAGGGCATTTTGAGGAAGCCCATCATTGGAATATGCAATCCAAGTTCTATAATGAAAAATTCCCACTAGTATATGAAAGTGATATCATAGGAGACTCTCTATCATGAAGATCATGGTGCTACTTTGAAGCACAAGTGTGGTAAAAGGATAGTAGCATTGTCCCTTCTCTCTTTTTCTCTAACTTTCTTTTATTTGGACCTTTTTTTATGGCCTCTTTTTTTAGTCCGGAGTCTCATGCCGACTTGTGGGGGAATCACAGTCTCCATTATCCTTTCCTAACTTGGGACAATGCTCTAAAAATGATGATCATCACACTTCTATTTACTTACAACTCAACAATTACAACTCAATACTTAGAACAAAATATGTGTAGCGACCAGACCTCAAACAGTTTGATCTCTGTGCTCCGGTGTCATCCCTGGATCAGTAATGCTGACACCACACAGTACTCGGAGGATTTATAGCAGAGTAGCAATCACACACTTATTACATCGAGTGTCTCAAAAAGAGAACTTATTACAATAAATATGGCTTAAGGCCATCTAATAACGATAACAGCGGAAGGCTTGGAAGATAAGTGAGTCCATCAACTCCAACGGCATCACTGAGTATAGAACCACGACCTAAAAACTCCTCAATCGTCGTCTGAAAAGTCTGCAACATTAACGTTGCAGCCCGAAAACAGGTCAACACATGGAATATGCTGGCAAGGTAACACATAGAGAGTAATGGAATGCAACAGCTATACTATATGCATATTTGGCTGGTGGAAAGCTCTATGGTTACTGTTTTGCGTAAAGCCAATTTTTCCCTACTTCAAAGGAATAAAATTACTTACTATCAGGGTGGTTGTTAAACATTGAGAATGGTTGACAGCATTCTCAATCCCAATTAAGTAACATCATTAAAAACCCCACAAAATTAATTTAGAGTAACATGTTGAGATTCACATGATAATTCAGGTACTAGATACTCAAGATGTCCATAACCGGGGACACGGCTAACCATGATTAGTTTGTTACACTCTGCAGAGGTTTGCGCACTTTTCCCCACAAGACTCGATCACCTCCGTTTGGTTTCTCGCACTACAGGGTGTTTGAGAAGACGGATGACCGAGACACAGTCTTTCAGAAGCGCTAGCACCTTACGACGGATAGACCGGTACACCTACTTTCCCCTATATCTGCTAGTCTACCCTGTAAGAGTTCGCACAACTTAGTCAACTATGCCAGAGCCCATAATGGCTTGTGGCTGCACACGGAAGTTTCTAGTATGAATAATCTCATGATCCCTTTGGGCCTGGGTGGCGGTCCAAATAAAAACAGGCAAGTCCTGGAATCCCCAGGTGCCTCAATCCACCCATATGTGTGTTAGGTTGCCACCTTAGATAAACCCTTAATTATCAATCTCACATCTGTCATGGATATCACTCACCCAATCCACGTCTACTAGCATAGCATGGCATAATGAGCAAACGTAGAAGTAACTCCCAAAGGTTTGATAATAAACAGGTAATAGGTACTACCTCATCTACTTCCCATCCCACAATTTAATTAGATCCTAATCATGCAATGTGTGAAGATTGATCTAATGCAATAAAACTGGGTTGTAGAAAAGGTATGATCAAAGTGTTACTTGCCTTGCTGATGATCCGCGTAACCTAGAGATTCGAAGTAACAGGCGGCGCACTCCGGGTATTCTATCGCAGACAAACAACAAGCATACAATAAGTACTCATCTAATGCACAAGTAAAAATCAAATAGAAGATCTAACCAGAAAGTTCAACTTAAGAACCCTGGTTTGCAAAAAGAATCAAATCGAACGAAGCAAAAGAAATCAAACGGCGAAAGAAAACGACTTCGTTCTAGTAATCTGGATCTAGGGCAAATTTTACAGTAGCAAAAACATGTTTAAGTTGATTATTCGGAAAGAGGGTTTCGAGACGAAACTCCAGGCGCTTGAATCGCCTGATTCCGATAAACGAGCGAAAAGTTATACTAAAACGAAAATCGGATCAGAAATCGCGATCAGAAAATAACCGCGAAAAACCCGACGAAAAAGAAAAATGACGAACAAATTTTTTTTAAACAGCATGGAAAACGAGGCGGCGGCAAACCTCGGGCGGCGCGCTGCTCCGGCGGCGGGCGGCGGCTGGGCTCTCTCTCGGCTCGGGCCTCGGGCGGCTTATAAAGGCCCTGGCCAGGGAGTCCTGGCCGAGTACGGCCCGTAGTCGGTTCCGGAATAATTTTTTTTAAATAATTCCACTCGGAAGAAAAATAAAAAGAAATACTAAACGGACTCCAAAAATCACGAAATAAATTTTGCCGGGTTTCTAAAATCAAGCCCGATAAAGTGAACATTTATCTGGGCCCAAACTGCAACTTTGAAAAACGCGCATTTTTCCTAAATTCAATTAAAAATACCGAAAAACTCCGAAATAAAACTTATTTGATTTTTTTATTAAATCTTCAATATTTCTATATTTTGGGAAAGTCATTTTATTCCCTCTCTCATATTTTTGTAATAGAAATAATTGATGATAAAATAAATAAAATCAAATGATCCTGTTTACATAATTTGAGAAAACTTAAATATGTAAATAACGAAATCCCCAACTCTCTCCGTGGGTCCTTGAGTTGCTTAGGATTTTCTAGGATCGAAACCAAAGGCAAAATAAAATATGATATGCATGATGACCTAATGTATAACGTTCCAAATTGAAAATTTGGGATGTTACAAACCTACCCCCCTTAAGATGAATCTCGCCCTCGAGATTCGGGTTGGCTAGAAAATAGGTGAGGTGGTCTTTGAGCAAATCTTCCTCTCGCTCCCAGGTGGCTTCATCCTCCGTGTGGTGGCTCCACTGAACTTTGCAAAACTTGATAACCTTGCTACGAGTAACTCGGCTGGCAAACTCGAGGATCTTGACTGGTTTCTCCTCATAGGTCAAATTGTTATCCAACTGAATTGCTTCTAATGCCACTGTGTCTCTCAAGGGTATGTCAGCCATCTCCGCGTGACACTTCTTCAACTGAGAAACGTGGAACACATCATGCACTCCTGCCAATACTTCTGGCAATTCCAACTTGTAGGCCATTTCTCCCATACGCTCCAAAACTCGATATGGTCCTACAAATCATGGCACTAACTTCCCCTTAACTCCAAAGTGCTTAATCCCTCGAAGTGGGGATACTCGAAGATAAACTCTGTCTCCAACTTCGTAAACTGTCTCCTTGCGTTTAGAATCTGCGTAGCTCTTCTGCCTGGACTGGCTACCTTGAGCCTATCGCGAATCAACTTCACCTTCTGTTCAGACTCTTTAATCAGATCTGGTCCAAACAACTGGCGGTCTCCAACTTCGTCCCATGACAACGGTGTCCTGCACCTCCTTCCGTACAAAGCTTCGAAAGGTGCCATCTTCAAGCTGGTCTGATAGCTATTATTGTAAGAGAACTCTGCATATGGCAAATTATCGTCCCAACTAGATCCATAATCTAGCGCACAAGCTCTCAGCACATCCTCCAAAATCTGATTGACTCTCTCGGTCTGTCCATCTGTCTGCGGGTGAAAAGCTGTACTAAATTCTAGCCTAGTACCCAAAGTCTCATGCAACTGCTTCCAGAACTTTGAGGTAAACTGGGTTCCTCTATCTGATACGATGCTCCTCGGAACTCCATGCAAACATACGATCCTGGTCATGTATATCTTTGCCAACTTAGCACTGGTGTAAGTGGTCTTTACTGGGATGAAATGAGCTACCTTCGTCAATCGATCAACTACAACCCAAATCGAGTCATAGCCTGAACGAGTCCTTGGTAATCCCGTGATAAAATCCATGCCTAGCTTATCCCACTTCCATTCGGGTATCGGCAATGGTTGCAACAATCCTGCTGGCTTCTGATGCTCTGCCTTTACTCTCTGACATACGTCACAAACTGCTACATACTCTGCAATATCCTTTTTCATTCCGGTCCACCAGAAAATATCCTTTAAATCCAAATACATCTTGGTATTTCCTGGGTGAATCGAATACGGTGAATCATGTGCCTCTTGCAAAATCAACTTTCTGATTTCCGGGTTATTGGGCACATAAACACGGTCTTCAAACCACAGGGTGTCGTGCTCATCCTCACGAAATCCTTTAGCTTTTCCTTCTTTCATCTTCTCCTTTATGGAAGCAATCTCCTTGTCAGATTTCTGAGCTTCTCTGATTCTGTCCATCAATGTTGACTGAATCTCCAATGCTGCTACATAGCCTCTCGGAACTATTTCCAAACATAGTTCACGAAAATTTTCTGCTAACTCCTTGGGTATTTCTCCCGTCATTAACGTATTGACATGGCTCTTGCGGCTTAATGCATCAGCTACTACATTAGCTTTTCCGGGATGGTAATGTAATTTCATATCATAATCCTTGATAAGCTCCAACCATCTCCTTTATCTGAGGTTCAACTCCTTCTGTGTGAAAATGTACTTCAAACTCTTATGATCCGTGTACACCTCACAATGATTTCCGATGAGGAAATGTCTCCATGTCTTCAATGCATGCACTACGGCTGCTAACTCCAAATCATGCGTGGCATAATTCAATTTGTGGGGCTTCAGTTGTCGTGAAGCATACGAAACAACTCTTCCTTCCTGCATAAGCACTGCTCCAAGTCCTCGACGTGAAGCGTCGCAATATACCTCATAATCCTTGGTTTGATATGGCAAAATCAACACTGGTGAGGTAACCAAACGTTTTTTCAACTCCTGGAAACTTGCCTCACACTCCTCAGTCCATTTGAACTTAGTATCCTTCTTCAACAACTCCGCATAGGTTTCGCGATCTTTGAGAAATTCTCAATAAATCTCCGGTAGTATCCTGCGAGTCCAAGAAAACTCCGGATCTCTCCAACTGTAGTTGGGGCTTCCCTCTTGGTCACAGTTTCAACTTTAGCGGGATCTACTGCTATACCTTCTCTAGATATAACGTGTCCGAGGAATCCTACTTCCTTCAACCAAAATTCACATTTGCTGAACTTGGCGTATAATTGGTGTTCTCTGAGCTTTCCAAGTACCAAACGCAAATGTTCCTTATGCTCCTCTTCATTCTTCGAATATACCAGAATATCATCAATGAACACTACGACGAACTTATCCAAAAACTCCATAAACACTTTGTTCATCATGTTCATAAAATAAGCAGGCGCGTTAGTCAGTCCAAATGACATAACAGTATACTCATACAGTCCACATCTTGTGGTGAATGCTGTCTTAGGTATGTCCTGCTCTCGAATCTTCAACTGGTGGTATCCTGATCGCAAATCGATCTTGGAAAACACTTTAGCTCCTTGCAATCGATCAAACAGATCATTGATCATTGGTAGCGGGTACTTGTTCTTGATTGTTACTTCGTTCAATCCTCGATAGTCAACAACCATCCTTAACGATCCATCCTTCTTCTCCACTAGAAGTACTGGTGATCCCCAAGGCGAAGAACTTGGGCGAATATATCCCTTATCCAGTAACTCCTTAATCTGCTTCTTAATTTCCACCAAATCTTTTGCTGGCATCCTATATGGTCTCTTCGATATTGGCCCAGTGCCTGGCAAAAGCTCAATCAAAAACTCAATGTCTCTATCCGGTGGCATGCCTGGCAACTCTTCGGGAAATACATCAGGAAAATCCTTTACCACTGGTACTTCCTCCTGCACCACTCCTGATAAGGAATTTACTTGTGTCCTGTTTGGCGCACATCAGGATACATACTTGATCCTTCTTCCTTCTGGCGTTGTGAGCAAAATTGTCTTACTGGCGCAATCGATGTTTCCTCCATACATCGACAGCCAATCCATACCAAGAATCACATCCAGACCTTGGGATTCCAAAATAATTAAATCCGTTGGGAAAACATGCCTTCCTATACTTAATGGCACTTGAAAACATCCTTGACTGGCCATGTACTCCGCTCCTGGTGAGCTTACTAGCATAGGCGTTTTAAAAATCCTAGTGGGCAGGCTATACTTTTCCACAAATCCCCTTGATATGTATGAATGCGATGCACCAGTATCAAAAAGAACGAGTGCAGTAAATGACTTAACCAAAAACTTACCTATTACTGCATCGGGCTGAGCTTCAACCTCCTCCACATTAACGTGGTTCACCTGTCCCCTGTTGAAAGGGTTCGGCTTCTTTCCAGAGCTTCCATTGCCGTTTGTCCTTCAGGACAGTCATTTGCATAATGTCCTGGCTTCGAACACTTATAGCAAGTGATGTGGCTCAAGTCCTTCTTGGCTGGGGTTGATGGGGTGCTGCGGTTCTGGCCATTGCTTCCTCCATTCCCATTACAATTCTTGGTGCCATTGTGATTGTGCGAGCTACCTACTGCATGGGTATGCTGAAATTGTCCTCCCGGTCTAGGGGTAAAACGAGGCTTCTGCTGAGCTCCTGAATTATACTTTCCTTGTCCATACTTCCTCTTGCAGTTCTCAATTTGCTGCTGCTTCCCTTCAATCATAAGAGCACGATCTACCAACTCCTGGTAGTTGTTGAAGGTGGCTACCATCAACTGCATACTCAACTCATCATTCAGTCCTTCCAGAAATTTCTCCTGCTTAGCTGCATCTGTAGCAACGTCATCTGGGGCATAACGTGCTAGCTTACTAAACTCCTCCACATACTGGCCAACTGTCCGTCCTCCTTGGCGCAAGTTACGAAACTCGCGCTTCTTCATGGCCATTGCTCCTGCTGAAACATGGGCAGTACGAAAAGCCTGCTGAAACTGGTCCCATGTGACAGTGTCGACTGGGAAGGTGGCTGTGAAATTCTCCCACCAAGATGCTGCGGGTCCTTCTAACTGATGTGCAGCAAACTTCACCTTCTCCGCATCTGCGCATCCTGCTGTGGTCAACTCCCTAGCTATCTTGCGGAGCCAATCATCTGCTACTATCGGCTCGGTGCTACTGGAAAACACCGGCGGATTCAGCCTAAGAAAACGGGCTAAGTGGTCAACAGGTGGTGGTGGTGCTGGGTTGTTGTTGTTGTTCCCTTGATTCTGATTTTGAACTAGCAACTGCATCAACGTGTTCTGCTGCTGGATCAACTGAGTGAGCTCCGGCGGAAAGGCAAATCCGGGGTCATGTCTCGGAGGCATCTGAGGGTTTAGAAAAGATGAGATATAAGAATAGAGGGGGTCTAAAGAGAAAACACTACCCATATGCACATGAGGCAAAAGCACACAATTCACTTCAATCAATCAAACAAAGGCATACAATCGATCTAACTATCGCAAAGTGCTCGGGCTACTATATTTACATGGTGGACTACTACTACTACTGATGAGGTGGTCTACTAGAAATATTCTACGGCTGTAGACTCCATGATATCGGCTCCTGCTTCATCCACATAGTCATCATCGCTACTATCTTGCTCCGAGTCGGTGCCGTCGATGATGATGTAGTCGTCCGGACTAATCTCCTTGGGTTCTTCGTCTTCATCTACTGGTGTCGGGCCTCCCATAAATATTCCAATCTTCTTGATCAGATCGTCATTCTTCTCCACCAATACTTCAATTTCTTCTTCATAATCTTCACGTGTAGCCTTGAGTTCTTCCTCTAGTTCCTTGATTCTAGTCTTAGCCTTCTTCAGATCTATCATGTCGGCGCACATCTGATTCTCCTGTCGTCGAATGTGCTGGTTTAACTCCTGAATAAAAGCTGCAATTGATCTATCTTTCCTGGTGCTGATCATCTCCCAGTGTTCATCTCGGCGTCCACAAATCTGGTAGATAGTATCCTTGAGATCCTTGCGGTAGACTTCTCCAATGCGTCCCATGGCGATGTGAGCTGCCATGCTCTTTCCTAGACTCCAAGTTGGTGCATCAAAAGAAAACTCTATGGGCTTAGTGACTGGCATGAATGTCCTTCCTGGAACTTGAACTTGAATCATCCAGCGCTCTTCTTCAGGTAAAGTGGCGTTGTAGGTTCCCGTGAAGCTTGGTACTCCTATGTTCACGTATCTAGTGACTTCCTTCAAGTGGCGTCCAAAGGGTGTATCTTCATCTGGTTGTGTGAACTTGTTCCTTGCATCCGCCATCCTAAAGAGTAGAAAAGATGAGAAGTCAGAAGAGAAGAGAGTGAGTAGTGATCTAGGTCTTTAGCTTAGTGGTCGTGTCCTACAGTCAGCGTGTGCTCTGATACCATCTCTGTAGCGACCAGACCTCAAACAGTCTGATCTCTGTGCTCCGGTGTCATCCCTGGATCAGTAATGCTGACACCACACAGTACTCAGAGGATTTATAGCAGAGTAGCAATCACACACTTATTACATCGAGTGTCTCAAAAGAGAACTTATTACAATAAATATGGCTTAAGGCCATCTAATAACGATAACAGCGGAAGGCTTGGAAGATAAGTGAGTCCATCAACTCCAACGGCATCACTGAGTATAGAACCATGACCTAAAAACTCCTCAATCGTCGTCTGAAAAGTCTGCAACATTAACGTTGCAGCCCGAAAACGGGTCAGCACATGGAATATGCTGGCAAGGTAACACATAAAGAGTAATGGAATGCAACAGCTATACTATATGCATATTTGGCTGGTGGAAAGCTCTATGGTTACTGTTTTGCGTAAAGCCAATTTTCCCCTACTTCAAAGTAATAAAATTACTTACTATCAGGGTGGTTGTTAAACATTGAGAATGGTTGACAACATTCTCAATCCCAATTAAGTAACATCATTAAAAACCCCACAAAATTAATTTAGAGTAACATGTTGAGATTCACATGATAATTCAGGTACTAGATACTCAAGATGTCCATAACCGGGGACACGGCTAACCATGATTAGTTTGTTACACTCTGCAGAGGTTTGCACACTTTTCCCCACAAGACTCGATCACCTCCGTTTGGTTTCTCGCACTACAGGGTGTTTGAGAAGACGGATGACCGAGACACAGTCTTTCAGAAGCGCTAGCACCTTACGACGGATAGACCGGTACACCTACTTTCCCCTACATCTGCTAGTCTACCCTGTAAGAGTTCGCACAACTTAGTCAACTATGCCAGAGCCCATAATGGATTGTGGCTGCACACGGAAGTTTCTAGTATGAATAATCTCATGATCCCTTTGGGCCTGGGTGGCGGTCCAAATAAAAACAGGCAAGTCCTGGAATCCCCAGGTGCCTCAATCCACCCAGATGTGTGTTAGGTTGCCACCTTAGATAAACCCTTAATTATCAATCTCACATCTGTCATGGATATCACTCACCCAATCCACGTCTACTAGCATAGCATGGCATAATGAGCAAACGTAGAAGTAACTCCCAAAGGTTTGATAATAAACAGGTAATAGGTACTACCTCATCTACTTCCCATCCCACAATTTAATTAGATCCTAATCATGCAATGTGTGAAGATTGATCTAATGCAATAAAACTGGGTTGTAGAAAAGGTATGATCAAAGTGTTACTTGCCTTGCTGATGATCCGCGTAACCTAGAGATTCGAAGTAACAGGCGGCGCACTCCGGGTATTCTATCGCAGACAAACAACAAGCATACAATAAGTACTCATCTAATGCACAGGTAAAACTCAAATAGAAGACCTAACCAGAAAGTTCAACTTAAGAACCCTGGTTTGCAAAAAGAATCAAATCGAACGAAGCAAAAGAAATCAAACGGCGAAAGAAAACGACTTCGTTCTAGTAATCTGGATCTAGGGCAAATTTTACAGTAGCAAAAACATGTTTAAGTTGATTATTCGGAAAGAGGGTTTCGAGACGAAACTCCAGGCGCTTGAATCGCCTGATTCCGATAAACGAGCGAAAAGTTATACTAAAACGAAAATCGGATCAGAAATCACGATCAGAAAATAACCGCGAAAAATCCGACGAAAAAGAAAAACGACGAACAATTTTTTCTAAACAGCACGGAAAACGAGGCGACGGCGAACCTCGGGTGGTGCGCTGCTCCGGCGGCGGGCGGCGGCGACGGCGGCGGCTGGGCTCTCTCTCGGCTCGGGCCTCGGGCGGCTTATAAAGGCCCCGGCCAGGGAGTCCTGGCCGAGTACGGCCCGTAGTCGGTTCCGGATTTTTTTTTTAAATAATTCCGCTCGGAAGAAAAATAAAAAGAAATACTAAACGGACTCCAAAAATCATGAAATAAATTTTGCCGGGTTTCTAAAATCAAGCCCGATAAAGTGAACATTTATCTGGGCCCAAACTACAACTTTGGAAAACGCGCATTTTTCCTAAATTCAATTAAAAATACCGAAAAACTCCGAAATAAAACTTATTTGATTTTTTTATTAAATCTTCAATATTTCTATATTTTGGGAAAGTCATTTTATTCCCTCTCTCATATTTTTGTAATAGAAATAATTGATGATAAAATAAATAAAATCAAATGATCCTGTTTACATAATTTGAGAAAACTCAAATATGTAAATAACGAAATCCCCAACTCTCTTCGTGGGTCCTTGAGTTGCTTAGGATTTTCTAGGATCGAAACCAAAGGAAAAATAAAATATGATATGCATGATGACCTAATGTATGACGTTTCAAATTGAAAATTTGGGATGTTACAATATGACACTATGTGAATGCCTCCGGCGGTGTACTGGGATATGCAATGAATCAAGAGTGACATGTATTAAAGAATTATGAACGGTGGCTTTGCCACAAATACAATGTCAACTACATTATCATGCAAAGCAAGATGACAATGATGGAGCATGTCATAGTAAACAGAACGGTGGAAAGTTGCATGGCAATATATCTCGGAATGGCTATGGAAATTCCATGATAGGTGGCTGTTTTGAGGAAGGTATATGGTGGGTGTATGATACCGGCGAAAGGTGCGCGGTATTAGAGAGGCTAGCAATGGTGGAAGGGTGAGAGTGCGTATAATCCATGGACTCAATATTAGTCATAAAGAACTCACATACTTATTGCAAAAATCTATTAGTTATCGAAGCAAAGTACTACGCGCATGCTCCTAGGGGGATAGATTGGTAGGAAAAGACCATCGCTCGTCCCCGACCGCCACTCATAAGGAAGACAATCAATAAATAAATCATGCTCCGACTTCTTCACATAACGGTTCACCATACATGCATGCTACGGGAATCACAAACTTCAACACAAGTATTTCTCAAATTCACAACTACTCAACTAGCATGACTCTAATATCACCATCTCCATATCTCAAAAAAATTATCAAGTATCAAACTTCTCATAGTATTCAACACACTCATAAGAATTTTTTTATTAATCTTGAATGCCTAACATAATTAAAGCAAATTACCACGCTGTTTTGTAGGACTCTCAAAATAATCTAAGTGAAGCATGATAGAACAATAGTTCCTATAAAACGAATCCACCACCATGCCCTAAAAGATATAAGTGAAGCACTAGAGCAAAAACTATATAACTCAAAAGATATAAGTGAAGCACATAGAGTATTCTAACAATTTCCGAATCATGTGTGTCTCTCTCAAAAGGTGTGTACAGCAAATATGATTGTGGAAAAATAACAAATAAAGACTCAAATAATACAAGACACTCCTAGCAAAACACATATCATGTGGTAAATAAAAATATAGCTCCAAGTAAAGTTACCGATGGAAGCAGACGAAAGAGGGATGCCTTCCGGGGCATCCCCAAGCTTTGGCTTTTAGGTGTCCTTAGATTATATTGGGGTTCCATGGGCATCCCCAAGCTTAGGCTCTTGCCACTCCTTGTTCCATAATCCATCAAATCTTTTACCCAAAACTTGAAAACTTCACAACACAAAACTTAAAGTAGAAAATCTCGTGAGCTCCGTTAGCGAAAGAAAACAAAACACCACTTCAAGGTACTGTAATGAACTCATTATTTATTTGTATTGGTGTTAGACCTACTGTATTCCAACTCATCTTTGGTTTATAAACTATTTTACTAGCCATAGATTCATCAAAATAAGCAAAGAACACACGAAAACAGAATCTGTCAAAAAACAGAACAGTCTTTAGTAATCTATAGCTAACGCAAGTTCTGGAACCCCCAAAATTCTAAAATAAATTTCTGGACGTGAGGAATTTATCTATTAATCATCTTCAAAAATAATTAACTAAATATCACTTTCCAAATAAAAATGGCAGCAATTCTCGTGAGCACTAAAGTTTCTTTTCTTACAGCAAGATTAAAGAGACTTTCCCCAAGTCTTCCCAACGGTTCTACTTGGCACAAACACTAATTAAACACAAAAAACACAACCAAAACAGAGGCTAGATAAATTATTTATTACTAAATAGGAGCAAAAATCAAGGAATAAAAATAAAATTGGGTTGCCTCCCAACAAGCGCTATCGTTTAACGCCCTAGCTAGGCATAAAAGCAAGGATAGATCTAGGTATTGCCATCATTGGTAGGCAATCCATAAGTGGCTCTCATAATAGATTCATATGGTAATTTAATTTTATTTCTAGGGAAGTGTTCCATGCCTTTCCTTGACGGAAATTGGAATCTAATATCCCCTTCCTTCATATCAATAATTGCACCAATCGTTCTAAGGAAAGGTCTACCAAGAATAATAGGACATGAAGGATTGCAATCTATGTCAAGAAAAATAAAATCTACGGGCACATAATTCCTATTTGCAACAATAAGAACATCATTAATTCTTCCCATAGGTTTCTTAATAGTTGAATCCGCAAGGTGTAAGTTTAAAGACCAATCATCAAAATCATGGAAACCTAACAAATCACACAAAGTCTTTGGAATCGTGGAAACACTAGCACCCAAATCACACAAAGCATAGCATTCATGATCTTTAATTTTAATTTTAATAGTAGGTCCCCACTCATCATAAAGTTTTCTAGGGATAGAAACTTCCAACTCAAGTTTTTCTTCATAAGATTGCATCAAAGCATCAACGATATGTTTGGTAAAGGCTTTATTTTGACGATAAGCATGAGGAGAATTTAGCACGGATTGTAAAAAGGAAATACAACCTATCAAAGAGCAATTATCATAATTAAATTCCTTGAAATCCAAAATAGTGGGTTCATTGATATTTAAAGTTTTGACTTCTTCAATCCCACTTTTAACAATTTTAGCATCAAGATCTAAAGACTTCGATTTTTTGGAACGTCTTCTAGGTAAAGGTGGATCATATTCAGTCCCATCATTATCAAGATTCATATTGCAAAACAAATATTTAATAGGGGACACATCAATAACTTGTAGATCTTCATCTTTATTATCATGGAAACTAGAAGAACACGCTTTCACAAAACAATCTTTCTTAGCACGCATCCTAGCGGTTCTTTCTTTGCACTCATCAATGGAAATTCTCATGGCTTTGAGAGACTCATTGATATCATGCTTAGGTGGAATAGATCTAAGTTTCAAAGAATCAATATCAAGAGAAATTCTATCAATGTTCCTAGCCAACTCATCAATCTTAAGCAATTTTTCTTCAATCAAAGCATTGAAATTCTTTTGCGAAGTAATAAATTCTTTAATATTAGATTCAAAATCAGAGGGTATCTTATTAAAATTTACATAAGAATTGTTGTAGGAATTTCCATAATTATCAGAGGAATTACTAGGATACGGCCTAGGATTAAAGTTTCCTCTATACGCGTTGTTTCCAAAATTATTCCTACCCACAAAATTCACATCCATGGATTCATTATTATTCTCAATTAAAGTAGACAAAGGCATATCATTTGGATCAGAAGAAACACTTTGATTTGCAAATAATTTCATAAGTTCATCCATCTTTCCACTCAAAACATTATTTTTTTTCTATCGCATGCACTTTCTTATTAATAGATCTTTTAGTGTGCCATTGAGAATAATTAACCATAATATTATATAGGAGTTTAATAGCTTCTCCTAAAGTGATTTCCATAAAAGTGCCTCCCGCGGTCGGATATAAAAAATTTCTAGAAGCAAAATTCAATCCGGCATAAATTTTTTGTATAATCATCCACAAATTCAAACCATGTGTAGGGCAATTACGTATCATTAATTTCATCCTCTCCCAAGCTTGTGCAACATGTTCATGATCAAGTTGCTTAAAATTCATGATATTGTTTCTAAGAGAGATGATCTTAGCGGGAGGAAAATACTTAGCGATAAAAGCATCTTTGCACTTATTCCACAAATCAATACTATTTTAGGCAAAGATGAAAACCAAGCTTTAGCACGATCTCTAAGCGAAAAAGGAAATAGCTTCAATTTAACAATATCATTGTCCATATATTTTTTATTTTGCATATCACACAAATCAACAAAGTTGTTTAGATGGGTAGCGGCATCTTCACTAGGAAGGCCGGAAAACGGATCTTTCATGACAAGATTCAGCAAGGCAGCATTAATTTCACAAGATTCAGTATCGGTAAGAGGAGAAATCAGAGTGCTAATAAAATCATTGTTGTTGGTATTAGTAAAGTCACACAATTTGGTATTATCTTGAGCCATCGTGACAAGCAAGCAATCCAACACACAAGCAAACAAGAGACGGGCAAAAAGAGGCAAATAGAGAAAGAGAAGGAGGATGGAGAGAGAGGGCGAATAAAACAGCAAGGGTGAAGTGGGGGAGAGGAAAACGAGAGGCAAATGGCAAATAATGTAATGCGGGAGATAAGGGTTTGTGATGGGTACTTGGTATGTTGACTTTTGCGTAGACTCCCCGGCAACGGCGCCAGAAATCCTTCTTGCTACCTCTTGAGCACTGCGTTGGTTTTCCCTTGAAGAGGAAAGGGTGATGCAGCAAAGTAGCGTAAGTATTTCCCTCAGTTTTTGAGAACCAGGGTATCAATCCAGTAGGAGACCACGCACGAGTCCCTCGCACCTACACAAACAAATAAAATCCTCGCAACCAACGCAATAAAGGGGTTGTCAATCCCTTCACGGTCACTTACGAAAGTGAGATCTGATAGATATGATAAGATAATATTTTTGGTATTTTTAAGATAAAGATGCAAATTAAACAAAGCAAAATAAATGGAAAAGGAAATAGCTTGTTGATGGAAGATTAATATGATGGAAAGTAGACCTGGAGCCATAGGTTTCACTAGTGGCTTCTCTCGAGAGCATAAGTATTACGGTGGGTAAACAAATTACTGTTGAGCAATTGACATAATTGAGCACAGTTATGAGAATATCTAGGTATGATCATGTATATATGCATCACGTCCGAGACAAGTAGACCGACTCCTGCCTGCATCTACTACTATTACTCCACACATCGACCGCTATCCAGCATGCATCTAGAGTATTAAGTTCAAAAGAACAGAGTAACGCTTTAAGCAAGATGACATGATGTAGAGGGATAAACTCATGCAATATGAAATAAATCCCATCTTGTTATCCTCGATGGCAACAATACAATACGTGCCTTGCTGCCCCTACTGTCACTGGGAAAGGACACCGCAAGATTGAACCCAAAGCTAAGCACTTCTCCCATTGCAAGAAAGATCAATCTAGTAGGCCAAACGAAATTGATAATTCGAAGAGACTTGCAAAGATAACCAATCATGCATAAAAGAATTGAGAGAAGATTCAAATATTGTTCATAGATAAACTTGATCATAAACCCACAATTCATCGATCTCAACAAACACAACGCAAAAGAAGATTACATCGAATAGATCTCCACAAGAGAGGGGGAGAACTTTGTATTGAGATCCAAAAAGAGAGAAGAAGCCATCTAGCTAATAACTATGGACCCGAAGGTCTGAAGTAAACTACTCACACTTCATCGGAGAGGCTATGGTGTTGATGTAGAAGCCCTCCGTGATCGATGCCCCCTTCGGAGGAGCTCCGGAAAAGGCCCCAATATGGGATCTCACGGATACAAAAAGTTACGGTGGTGGAATTAGGGTTTTGGCTCCGTATCTCGTAGTTTGGGGGTACGTAGGTATATATAGGAGGATGAAGTACGTCGGTGGAGCAACGTGGGCCCCAGGAGGGTGGAGGGCGCGCCTTGGGGGGGGGGGGTAGGCGCGCCCCCTACCTCATGCCCTCCTGGTTGCTTTCTTGACGTAGGCTCCAAGTCCTCTGGATCATGTTCGTTCCGAAAATCACGTTCCCGAAGGTTTCATTCCATTTGATATTCTTTTTCTGCGAAACTCCGAAATAGGCAAAAAACAACAATTCTGGGCTGGGCTTCCGGTTAATAGGTTAGTCCCAAAAATAATATAAAAGTGTATAATAAAGCCCAATAATGTCCAAAACAGGATATAATATAGCATGGAACAATCAAAAATTATAGATATGTTGGAGACGTATCATCCATGCAATAAAAAATGCCCTGAAAATAGAAGTTCTCCAAATGCCCTGAAAAATAAATATGATTTTTTCTGGAATATTTGAGAATATCTGGCACTGAGAACACAGTAGGGGAGCAAGCACCTGGCCACGAGGGTGGAGGGCGCGCCCTACCCCCTGGGCGCGTCCCCTGCCCCGTGGGCCCATGGTGGCTCCCCTCCACTTATTCCAGCTACCACACACTCCTTCTTCCTCCCAAAAACATCACTAGCCAGCTCAAAACCAAGCCCAAGCTCATCTTGCTGCCATTTTCGATCTCCTTGTTCGAAGCTCCATTCACAAAACTGCTTTGGGGGATTATTCTTTGGTATGTGACTCCTCCAATGGTCCCATTAGTTTTTGTTCTAGTGCTTTATTCATTGCATATTTTTTCTACTTAGGTGACCCTGTTCTTGAGCTTGCATGTCAAATTTATGTGGTCAAAAGTAGTTTTGATGCATGATCTTGCCTCTAGGCACTTGTAGGAGTAGTTGCTATCAATTTTGTTGAGTTGGGTTCACTTTTATTTTGAAGTTACTAAAAATTTCCAAAAATTTTCAGAGGAATAAATATGTTTAGGAAAATGTACCAAGGTGGTCCTTCAAGGAAGCAAGGACCTAGGCTCGCAATACGAGATGCCGATGATGAACCACCGAGGGAAGCTCATGTGCGGGCTTGTGAATGGCCTTCAGAGGACTTTATGGATCGAGCAAGAGTCAAGGAAGAATTTAACGCGTATGTGCGTAATGCCGATCTTGAGAGCTTCGAGGTAGATAAGTGCCGCCAATACCACTATCTCACTAATTCCTTTGTGAGAAGGTTTGAATCTTCATCATCACGCAATTCTCAAACTATCCTATTTGATCTTTATGAAAATTCTTATACTATGGACTTAGAGGATTTTAATACTGCTTGCAAACTTCCACACTGGGGCAGCACTAGTGAGCCTCGCAAATATGAGTTTAGAGATTTTCTTGCTAGTATAACTGTGGGGGAATCTCGAGATATAACACAAGCTACCACAGGGAGCATTCATTTTCCTGCTATACATTATTTTGCTCTCTTCATAGGTAGGTGCATAAATGGTAAGGATGAAGCATGTCACATGTGTGTCCCTGACCTCAGTGTTCTCAGGAGTGTTGTATTAGGAGATAAACATTATAATTTGGGAGCCATTGTTGCACGTAGGTTGCATAATAATAGATTTATTGGAGATTTCTTTGGTGGAATTTAATTATGCAACCCATCTAGCTAATTTTCTTGATATACCCATACGTGGGTATGATATTAAGTTGCCTCCTGTTTATTTAGATTATGAGGCTATTGTTTGTCATCAGTTTGTTGAGAGGAACGATCAGTTTATCCAGTACCGACTAATCTTTGACAGACGACGCACCTATCATGTCGCTCTCCCTGCTCCTACTTTCTTTGACTTTCAGGCAAAAGGGAGATATGTCATAACCAGGGAAGAGGCGAATGAGTATGAGAGGAGGACTAAGACAACTCGCCTCCATGCTGCAGCCCACGATGCAATAGCCGTTGCATCTCAGTACGACCCCAACTACAAATTTGGATATCCGCCAGGCCAGCCGTGGCCATAGACCAACTTAGGCCAAAAGCCTAAGCTTGGGGGAGTACGTATCTCTCACCGACATTACATTCATGTTCACACACTCATGCTAGCTGTCGGTGCTCATACTTTTTCACTATATCATCCATGCTAGTTTATTTTCCCTTTTTACGCTTTCTTCTTGTGTGTTTGATAAACCTTAAGAAAAACAAAAAAATAGTTGTAGCTTTTAGTTAGTTTAGTTTTCATGTTGTACTAGTAGTAATTAAAAAGAAAACCCAAAAAGATTTCTCGTTCTTCTTTTGCTTGTTGGGAGCTTTCCCGTGTAAATAGTTTTATTTCTTTTCTTGTTCTTTGGGGGTCGAGAGGAGAAGACCATAATGAAAATGTTGAGTGGCTCTTATATGCATTATTGTTGATCTAACAAAGAGCCCATATTACCTTGTCTTCTCTCTTGAATTGAATGCTTGCAGATTCCAGCTTAGTCCAATGCACGTGCACTATTATTATTATCCACACTATTCGGTCGTGCAAGTGAAAGGCAATAATGACGATATATGATGAACTTATTGAGATGAGAAAAGGTGGTATGAACTCGACCTCTCTTGTTTTTGTAAATATGATTAGTTCATCATTCCTGATTCAGCCTATTATGAATAAACATGTTTGCAATGACAATTAGAGATTATAGTTGCTTATGCCATGCTTAATTAGCTAGGAGCTTATAATGGTTTACCTTGCATGCCAACATGCTATTAAAATGGTTGTGATGTGGTATGATAGGGTGGTATCCTCTTTTGAATGATTCGAGTGGCTTGACTTGGCACATGTTCACGCATGTAGTTGAAACAAAATCAACATAGCCTCTACGATATCTATGTTCATGGTGCATTATATCCTACTCATGCTTGCATTCGGTGTTGATTAATTTTAATGCATGTTCATGAGTGTTGTCGCTCTCTAGCTGGTCGCTTCCCAGTTTTTGCTAGCCTTCACCTGTACTAAGCGGGAATACTGCTTGTGCATCCAATTCCATAAACCCCAAAGTTATTCCATATGAGTCCACCATACCTACCTATATATGGTATCTACCTGCCGTTCCAAGTAAACTTGTATGTGCCAAACTCTAAACCTTCAAATAAACATTCTGTTTTGTATGCTCGAATAGCTCATGTATCAACTAGGGCTGTCTGTTTCTTCCATGCTAGGCGGGTTATTCTCAATAGGAGTGGACTCCGCTCCTCACTCACGAGAAAATGGCTGGTCACCGAGATGCCCAGTCCCATGCTTTATGCAAGTCAAATCAAAATAACAGCAAACAAAACTCCCCCGGGATTCTTGTTAGTTGGAGGCACTCGTTGTTTCGAGCAAGCCATGGATTGATGATTGTTGGTGGAGGGGGAGTATAAACTTTACCATTTTGTTTGGGAACCGCCTATAATGTGTGTAGCATGGAAGATATCGAGATCTCTCGGTTGTTATGTTGACAATGAAAGTATACCACTCAAAATATTATTCATATCTATTTCAAAACCGAGCTCTGGCACCTCTACAAATCCCTGCTTCCCTCTACAAAGGGCCTATCCATTTACTTTTATGTTGAGTCATCATCCTCTTATTAAAAAGCACCAGTTGGAGAGCACCGCTGTCATTTGCATCCATTACTGTTAGTTTACATTGAGTATGACTTGACTGGATCTCTTTTACCATGAATTACAATGTCTAGTCAGTCCTTGATCTTTAAAGGTGCTCTGCATTTATGTTTTGCGGTCTCAGAAAGGGCTAGCGAGATACCATCTCGTTATATCATATCATGATTGTTTTGAGAAAGTGTTGTCATCCGAGATTTATTATTATTGCTTGCTAGTTGATTATGCCATTCATATGAGTAAACATGAGACCTAAATGTTATTGCGAATATGGTTAGTTCATAATCTTTTCTGAAAACTTGAATATTGGCTTTACATATTTACAACAACAAGAGCAAACAGAGTTTGTAAAAGTTTTTCTTTATCACTTTCAGTTTATCAACTGAATTGCTTGAGGACAAGCAAAGGTTTAAGCTTGGGGGAGTTGATACGTCTCCATCGTATCTACTTTTCCAAACACTTTTGCCCTTGTTTTGGACTCTAACTTGCATGATTTGAATGGAACTAACCCGGACTGATGCTGTTTTCAGCAGAATTGCCGTGGTGTTATTTTTGTGCAGAAATAAAAGTGCTCGGAATGACCTCAAAATCAACGGAGAATTATTTTGGAATATATAAAAATACTAGAAGAAGAATCCACGTCAGGGGGCCTCCACCTGTCCACGAGGGTGGGGGGCGCGCCCCCTGCCTCATGGCCCCCCTGACGCTCCACCGACCTCAACCTTGACTCCATATATTCACTTTCGGGGAGAAAAAAATCAGGGAGAAGGATTCATCTCGTTTTATGATACGGAGCCGCCGCCAAGCCCTAAACTATCTTGGGAGGGCTGATCTGGAGTCCGTTCGGGGCTCCGGAGAGGGGAATCCGTCGCCATCGTCATCATCAACCTTCCTCCATCACCAATTTCATGATGCTCACCACCGTGCGTGAGTAATTCCATCGTAGGCTTGCTGGACGGTGATAGGTTGGATGAGATTTATCATGTAATCGAGTTAGTTTTGTTAGGGTTTGATCCCTAGTATCCACTATGTTCTGAGATGATGTTGCTATGACTTTGCTATGCTTAATGCTTGTCACTAGGGCCTGAGTGCCATGATTTCATATCTGAACCTATTATGTTTTCATCAATATATGAGAGTTCTTGATCCAATCTTGCAAGTCTATAGTCACCTACTATGTGTTATGATCCAGCAACCCCGAAGTGACAATAGTCGGGACCACTCCCGGTGATGACCGTAGTTTGAGGAGTTCATGTATACACTATGTGTTAATGCTTTGGTCCAGTACTCTATTAAAAGGAGACCTTAATATCCCTTAGTTTCCAATAGGACCCCGCTGCCACGGGAGGGTAGGACAAAAGATGTCATGCAAGTTCTTTTCCATAAGCACGTATGACTATATTCAGAATACATGCCTACATTACATTGATGAACTAGAGCTAGTTCTGTGTCACCCTAGGTTATGACTGTTACATGATCGCTCGCATCCGGCATAATTCTCCACCACCGATCCAATGCCTACGAGCTTTCCATACATTGTTCGTCGCTTATTTACTTTTCCGTTGCTATTGTTATCATCACTATAAAACACCAAAAATATTACTTTTGCTACCGTTACCACTACTATCGTATTACTTTGCTACTAAATACCTTGCTGCAGATATTAAGTTTCCAGGTGTGTTTGAATTGATAACTCAGCTGCTAATACTTGAGAATATTCTTTGGCTCCCCTTGTGTCGAATCAATAAATTTGGGTTGAATACTCTACCCTCAAAAACTGTTGCGATCCCCTATACTTGTGGGTTATTATGAGCAAGCTCCCTAACATCACCTGGCCCAAGGGGACCTTCGTAGAGACCGTGAAGGGGTGGCAACAAGAGTGGTTCTATGTTACGGAACCTCGTGACGCCACATGGGCCGCCACTCTTGAGTTCAAAACCGGTCCACCAATGCGGCTCACATCATGGCTCAATAAGGGCCTAGATTGGGCATCATCCGACGAGGTGATGACGCTGCAAAAGCGCATCAACAGAATGGTGGAGAAGAACACCAGCCTTGCCAGTGTGATCCAGGTGATGCTGTTTCGCCGGATTCTCCCCTGCCAATGCCGGACTCTCCATATGTGGGAGTTTGATCTGGCAAGTCCCCAGACCTTGCAGCGGTTCTTCGGCACGAAGCATGAAGATACATGGAAGCTGCTTTTTAAGACCCAAAAGACGTGGCCGCCAATGACCGAAGACCTCGGCCACGACTGCGCTCATCCAGCCACTCCAGTAATTTTTTCAGATTTCTAATCATATCCTTGATTTGTGGATCCAAAGAGTAAGTTTAAACCTTCCCCTTTTCCCCCAGGGCTGGACGAAGAAGGCAGAGCAGATTAGGTGTCCGGCTCCCCTGCCCGAAGACCCAGCTATTCCTCTTCTAACGAAGATGCTGGTTTCGGCGCCATACCAGGCGCCGGAAAAGAAGGCCAAGAAGAAGGGCAAGGAGGTCCAAAGTGGCCTTCGCTGCAAAGGTACTTCGGACATAACATCGAAGATACCGAAGCTCTCTCCCCCCACAATGAAGACGAGGAGGAAGTGGAGGAGAATAATTCTCCCCTAAGGGGGGAAAGAAGAAAAGTGGGGCTTCTGCGGATCGAGAGGTGGAAGCGTCCAAGAAGGGGAAACTCTCCCTTTCAGATGATTCAGAATCGGACGTTGAAACCGTCCCCGAATGGAAACCTAGGCCGAAGCCTTCGGCTGAATCGTAAGTATTTAAGGATAATGTATATATCCGGCTTTATGCCTTGCGATCCTAATACATAGAATCACGTATTGTAGTCCGGCCCGTGGTCTCTCCCAGTGATCATCGTCTTTTGGGAATTCGCTGGGCTCGAACATGATGGAGAGCGAGTCGCCTCCGCCGGCCTCCCCACCCACTGCTACGGACAACACCGAAGTGTTGTCCCGAGGGACCCCTCCGGGCCATGGAAAGGTGCGGGAAGCCATCAAGGTGGCGCCAGAGGGTAATACCTCTGCTGCCAAGAACATGGGGGAACCGACCCCCATGGAGACTGGCGACGGGGGCCAAGCCCACTCCGGCCCCCAACCGAATGTCATTCTGGAGACCCACACGGCTCTGGGATCAGGTGAGTGGCCTCCTTTGAAAGATGGGGCGCGCCAACTCCACCAGCGACCTCTGTCAATCCGGAGGCGCCGGACAATCTGGTGGAAGCACTTCAGAGCGCTTCCATTGTGGAAGAGCATCGTACCCTTATGGGTACGATAGTGGAAAGGGTTCAGTCCGCTAAAAACGGATTGAACGAAGCCTACACCAGCCTTCTAACATGCTTTGAGGTATGGGATGTAGTACTTTTTATCAATATAAAAAGGATGCCTGTGTATAGTTAGTAGCCCCTGAGACTATGTTTGGCATTCGTGAAGAAAGGCCGAACAAAGGATCGAATATTTTGCAGGAGATGATCATACATGTCTATTTGAACAAACATGCTTCGAAGTTAGTGGCAACCGCCCATACCGCCGAAGTATCTTAACTAAAGCGAAGGCTGGAGCAGGCCGATGAAGAGCTCATCCGCACCACAATTGGAGGAGAAGCAAGGTATGTGACACCTACTCACATCTGAAATGATGTGACTTGCTGTTTTATTATCTTGCTGAGTTTTGTAATTATGCTTACAGTTGACGCATCTGAGGTCGAGACCCTCAAGAACGCGTTAGCCGAAGCCAAGAAGGAGGTGGAGGAGGAACGAGCCACCCGCCAAAAGCATGAATCAAGGGTAGAGGAAGTTCAGCAAGAGCTCCGAGATGCCATAAGCAAATTTGAGTCCTTGGAGCGCAAGATTACGGATCAAGATGCCGAACTTGCTAAGGCCCTCCAAAGCGCGCAGGAGGCCCGTGTTGAAGCCCAAGGCGCCTGCCGGGAGATCCAAGAGGCCAAGCAGATTGTGACGGGTAAGGCCTTTAATATGCAGAGCAAATTTGTGAGGAGAAGGTACCTCTTACTGACCCGGGTTTGGAGTTCTCCAGGAGCGTTTGTGGATCAGCTACGGAGTATTGCTAATGCTGCGAAGTTCTTCCGAGCCGAAGAGGGGAGCTCAACGGAGAAGCTGTTCTGGTCGCAGTACCTTGCGCCAGAGCATCCGATGCCCCTCAGCGATCAGCTGAAACAGTTGACCGAGCTGCATAGGGTGGCCGGATTAGCTATGAGGGATATTATAACCCGTCTTTGGCCCGCCGAGCCCATACCCGACAGCTACTTCGGCTCGTGAAGCGGCTAGTCAGTGCCTGCCCCCAGCTGGATGCCATAGAGCGGTCGATCTGTATCGAAGGTGCCCGGATGGCCTTCGCCCGTGTCAAAGTACAGTGGGCCAAGATGAACGCCGTCAAGCTGGCAACCGAGGGACCGCCCGCCAGCAAGGAGCACCGCACGCAGGAGCGGTATTTTGATGAAGTCTTGGAAGGTTCTCACATTGTAGAGGGCCAGTGTTCGAAGGACATTATTTTCGAATGAATGTATCCGTGCTACCCGAACTTTGTATTATGAAACAAGGCTTATGTATCATATGTTGCTTGTTTTACCTCTAATTCTTTTCCTCCCGCGCGACCGTTTATGTTATCTGAGAGTTGGCCAGTCGTCAGCTTCAGCCCCCACGTGGGTAGTACGGGGGTGTTCGGAATGGCACCTGGACAAACTTAACCCAATTGCTTGGTCCTTGAAGGAGGTGTTAGTGCGGCGAACCAGGCAATCAGACAATGTGGCTTTATCGCTCTCACTTAGCCATAGGAGTTTGACAATTAGATTGTAAGCGCAGCCCCTGGTATTATTCGATTATCCAAACTTGGGTGCTGTAGATGCCTGCCCGGGTGGAGACCGGTCCTTCGCGCAATGCGGAAAAAATCGTGAGATATTTATACTTACCGAATAGCTGACCAGCTCTCGCCGCATCATGATCAATTTTAGGCTTTCTTGTAACGCCCCGTATGTAACTTGCCATATTTGTATTCCAACTCTTGCCATTTTCGGCTCTAAGTTATGATATTCCCTCGTGGTTGGATTTTGTCTTCGTTTTGCATTTTGTCCATGTCATGCATCTCATACCATGTCATCATGTGCATCGCATTTGCATACGTGTTCGCCTCATGCATCCGAGCATTTTCCCCGTTGTCCGTTTTGTGATCAGGCACTCCTATGTCCTCCAGCGTCCCTTTTTGCCTCTTTTCGTGTGCGAGTGTTAAACATTCTCGGATTGGACTGAGACTTGCCAAGCGGCCTTGGTACGCCACCGGTAGACCGCTTGTCAAGTTTCGTGTCATTTGGAGTCCGTTTGATACTCCAACGGTTAACCGAGGAACCGTGAAGGTCTCGTGTGTGTTGCAGCCCAACACCCCTCCAAAGTGGCCCAAAAACCATCCAAACCCGCTCCATCCTCTCGGTCGTTCGATCACGATCGCGTGGCCGAAAACCGCACTCCATTTGGACTCTCCTAGCTCCTTCTATGTATAAATATGTGCCTCCCCCGTCCAATCTCAGTTGAAACCCTAAAAATTTTCCCCTCTCCGCGCCGGACGTGTCCGCCCGCCGCCGGACACGCATCTGCCGTCGCCCGCGCCCAATTGGGGCTCGCCACGTCGCCACCCCACGCTCACTTCGGCCGCCGGGCCTGCGGAAGCCCGCAGCCGGCCCGCCCGGGACGGATCTGGGCCCGAATCGCTCCGCCCCGCACCGCCCGTCTCCTTCCTCGTCACCGCCGCCGTCCGCGCCTAGCGCCAGCCGCCGCCTCCGCCTTGCCGCCCGGCTCCGGCAACCTCGCCGGCGCAGCTCCGCGCGCTCCTCCTTGTCGGCCCCGCTCGCCGCCGCGTGCCCCCGTGCGCCCCCGCGCGCCACCGCCCGTCCCGCACCTCGCCGGCCCCGCTCGCTGCCGCCATCTCCGGCCACCTCCCCGGTCAACTCCGGCGAGGCCCCCCCCCGGATCGGGACGAGATCCACCAGGCCGCCATCCAAACGCCGCCCCGTCCCGGATCTGCTCATCCCCGAACCGCCCCGTCCAGTTTTCCATGAGGGTATATTTTTGGCTAAGTCCCAGGATTTTCACTTTATGTGTGCATGTTTGAACTGCCATAACTTCATGCATATTGCTCCGTTTGATGTGTATGAGATATCAAAATGTTCATATGGTTGTCCTCTTAATTCTGTTCCATTGCACCATGCTTGCTTGAGTCCATCTTGATGTCTAAAATGCTGTTGCAAGAGTGCTTCATAATGTTAGTTCCTGATTCTTATCAGATTATGAGCTTTTGTCATTTTTTGCCATGATTAATGTGTGCCTCCTATGAACTTGAGCCCTACATGTGTTTTGGGATATGCCATGCCATCTTTACAGGGGTGTATGCCATGTATTTTTGTGATAATTGTGGTGAATAGCACAAGCATGCAAAGTAGCTCTCGTGATGTTGCTGATTTCAGGGACTTAGAATTTTTCTAAGTCATTTCCCTGATGTTATTTTTATGCCATGTATTCATGTTGCTACAGAGTGATCCATGCCTCTTTTGAGCATGTTCAGTAAGGATGATTTTGAGATATTGTTATGTTCTATCCATCCATGTATTTGTTTGCAATTATGGAGTACCCTAGCATGACTCAATCTTGCTCTACTTTTGCGATAAAATGTTCCTGGCAGATTGTTTATGTGTTAATCAATTTTGCCGAGGTTGTTGTAGTTGATCCATGCTTGATATGAGATTGTTCTTGCCATGTTTAGCTTCTTGAACATGTCTTCTTGCTGGGTGTGTGCTTAGTTTGTCATGCAATGCCTTGTGGTGAGTGCATTGAGCTCGCAAACATGCCTACGTAACCCTGTTTTTGCCATGTCCAGTTTTCTGCTAAGTCTGAATCTGTTAACGAAACTTTCTATGTTTACATGGGTGCCATCTTTTTTTCTGATCCATTTTGGCTTATGGTTAGTAAGGTACTTTTGTTATATGCTTTGAGTAGATTCATGCCATGCCTTGCGTTGCTATAATCTGATCCTGTAGCATGTTGTTATCTTGCTCTAAACATTGCTTCCTGATGTTAAATCCTGACATGTTGTTATTTTCACTAAGTCTGTGAACCTGTTATCTTTTGCATCTTTTGCCATGCTTGTTTGAACCTGCTATTGTGTGAATTAGCCGTAGCTCAGTGTTCATCTTTTTTCAAGCATCTTGAGTGGATCACTGCCATGTGCTTTGTTGCTATGTTAGAGTACAATAGCTTATTTTCTAGTTGCATTTTAGATGGCATCGTGCTGTTAATAGCATAATAGTGCCATTACTGTTTTGCTTGCCATTTGCAAACCGTGCATCCGATTCCGGTGATCTTTATATCGATTTCGACCGAAATCAACTCATCTTTCCAGTGGCTCACTTAGTTTTTCCCAGTTGAGGCCTGGTTCAATCTTTTCCTTCTGGAGCACGCATATGCATTGCATAGTACATCCCACATATCATCCCATGTTTTGCATCATGTTGCTTGTGCATTGCACCGTGGTTGATTGTGGTTCCTTTTGCTTGTGTTCTTGCCTTGGGTAGAGCTAGGAGACGAGTATGTGATCGAGGAACCCGTTGAGTATGCTTATGAGGATCAAGCTTACGCCAACTCGGAGAACCTTGCAGGCAAGATGACCATACCCTCGAAATCACTTCTATCTTTGCTTGCTAGATGCTCGCTCTATTGTTATGCCTATGCCGTGATACCTACCACATGCTTTATCATGCCTCCCATATTGCCATGTCAAACCTCTAACCCACCTTGTCCTAGCAAACCGTTGTTTGGCTATGTTACCGCTTTGCCCAACCCCTCTTATAGCGTTGCTAGTTGCAGGTGAAGATTGGAGTTTTGTTCCTTGTTGGTACATGTTTATTATTGGGATATCATTATTATATCTTGTTTACTTTAATGCATCTATATACTTGGTAAAGGGTGGACGGCTCGGCCTTATGCCTGGTGTTTTGTTCCACTCTTGCCGCCCTAGTTTCTGTCATACCGGTGTTATGTTCCTTGATTTTGCGTTCCTTACGCGGTTGGGTTATAATGGGAACCCCTTGACAGTTCGCCTTGAATAAAACTCCTCCAGCAAGGCCCAACCTTGGTTTTACTTTTGCCTAACAACCTATAACCTTCCCTTGGGTTTTCGCGAGCCTGAGGGTCATCTTTATTTTAAACCCCCCACCCCCGGGCCAGTGCTCCTCTGAGTGTTGGTCCGAAACGAGTATACTGCGGGGCCACCTCAGGGCAACTTGAGGGTTGGTTTTACTCGTAGGATGTCTCATCCGGTGTGCCCTGAGAACGAGATACGTGCGACTCCTATCGGGATTTGTCGGCACATCGGGCGGCTTTGCTGGTCTTGTTTTACCATTGTCGAGATGTCTTGCAATCGGGATTCCAAGTCTGATCGGGTCGTCCTGGGAGAAGGAATATCCTTCGTTGACCGTGAGAGCTTGTGATGGGCTAAGTTGGGATACCCCTGCAGGGTTTTGAACTTTCGAAAGCCGTGCCCGCGGTTATGGGCAGATGGGAATTTGTTAATATCCAATTGTAGAAAACCTGACACTTAACTTAAATTAAAATGAATCAACGACATGTGTAGCCGTGATGGTCTCTTTTCAGCGGAGTCCGGGAAGAGAACACGGTCTCGTGTTATGCTTGAACATAAGTAGTTCTAGGATCACTTCTTGATCTTTGTAGGTTCTCGACCATGTTTTGCCTTCTCTTCTCGCCTTCTTTTGCGTTAGTTAGCCACCATATATGCTAGTGCTTGCTGCAGCTCCACCTCACTACTTTTCCCTTCCCATAAGCTTAAATAGTCTTGATCGCGAGGGTGTGAGATTGCTGAGTCCCCGTGACTCACATATTACTTCCAAAACTAGATGCAGGTGCCAATGATGCCATTCGAGGGGATGCGACTGAATTCAAGTGGGAGTTCGACGAGGACTCATGACGTTACTATGTTTCCTTTCAAGAGGATCAATAGTGGAGCCCAGTTGGGGCGATCGGGGATCTTATGCATTTGGGGTTGTCTTTATTTTGGTTCCATAGTCGGACCTTGATTGTATTCTGGATGATGTAATGCTATATTTATGCATTGTGTGAAGTGGCGATTGTAAGCCAACTCTGTACCTCTTTCTTATTCAGTACATGGGATGTGTAAAGATTACCCCTTTTGCGACATGCCTACAATGCGGTTATGCCTCTAAGTCATGCTCCGACACGTGGGAGATATAGCCGCATCGTGGGTGTTACAAGTTGGTAATAAGAGCCTTCCCCGACTTAGGAGCCCCCCTGCTTGATCGAATCGCTGGCGTTGTTGAGTCTAGAAAAATGTTTTGAGTCTTATAGGATTATATATATCGGAGAGTAGGATTCTTTTTACTCCTCAGTCCCTTCGTCGCTCTGGTGAGGCATCCTAACGTAGAGTTTTGACTCTTCTCTTCTCAAATTTCACAAAAAAAATTAGGATCACGCGGGTATCTTGGAATCGTTCTGATGGTTTTGTGACGAGAACATTGTTCTTGGTGCCTCCTGACATTTAGGGGTTGTGGCAGTGTCCCGGGGAGTTGAGCTCCGAGGTGTTGTCGTCACAATTTTATCGTTGCAGTTCTGGAATACCCGAGTTTTGCCGACATCGAAAATCTCTTTTATGCAGTTGTTGGTGAGATAACCTCGACGCCACCCAGTACTGGGGCGGGAGTTCGGGAGTATTGCCATAACTCGTATAACGGATGCTTTTCGAAGGTTGAGGTAAATGATTTCTGAAGGTTTCTTGGTTATGTGTTGAAGGATGGATACAGTTGGATGTAGGATTTGCTAGTTTTGGGTGAGATATTATGCTTCTCATGTATCCCCAACACCTGATTGCATAACCGGAAAATTTCAGGAGTTTCATAGGTGGGAATTCATGTAGCTCTAGTATTTATTCCGCAGATATTTGGTTTGTGATTGGGTAATCCTTACCAAGTATTGTTCATATCCGTACCTTGTTGCTTTATTCATCTACCTCTATCTAAGTGGCGTCTCAATTTATGGAAGTGTTATCATTTACTTTGGATTTCATTCGTTCATTTTTGTTCGAATGTTAAGGCTATATGTTGCAATTTCGATCCATTTGATTCATCTTGAATATATGTCTTTCAAGATGCTAACGGATGTCACCCTCTTCAGGATGGCTCCTCCAACGCGTCAGAATCCGGAACCACTGCCACCACCTCCACCTCCGGAGGCATGGCAAGCTGTGATGGCCGCTACCAATGCCAACACGCAGATGATTATGCAACTTTGCAAGAGCGCAACCAAGGAAATCAAGGCCATTGCAACAATCAAACTCAGTTTGCTACCCTCAACCAGTTCCTCGCAAACCAGCCGAAGTCTTTCAGTAACTGTGTCGAGGCCACAGACGCTGACGATTGGCTCGTGGATATCTACAAACATTTTGAGTGTAGCAACGTCAGGCCTGAGGACTTTGTCAAGTTTGCTTCGTTCCAACTCAAAGATCAAGATGCTGAGTGGTATCAACAATACAAAGATTCCAGTGGAGGTCGTGTGATTACCTGGGATGATTTCCGCCAAGACTTCAAAGCTCACCACATTCCTCGGAGTGTTGTTGAGAGTAAGCGTGAGGAGTTCCGCAACCTGAAGCAAGGCGGCTTGTCTATTTACCAATACAACATCATGTTCCAGAGGCTTGCTCGTTTCGCCAAGAAAGACGTCCCTGGCGAGAAGAGCATGATTTATCAGTTCAGAGGTGGCCTCAGAGAAGATCTGCAACTAGCTCTTGTGCTTTTTGAGCCGAAAAAGTATGATGAGTTCTACAACATGGCACTAAAGCAAGAGGCTGCTCAGCTCAAGTGCGATGCTTCCAAGAAGAGAGTCAGGGATGCAACTCCTTCTTCTTCTTATTCAACTCAAGTGGCAGCTAAGCAGCAAAAGTACTGGTTGCTCCTCCTCCCCCGTTCCGTCAGCCTTATCAGCAGAAGAGCAAAGGTGGCAATGGATCTTCCCACCCACCCAACCCAGCCTTTCAGAACAAAGCTTCGTCTCATGCTCCAAGGTCAAGTGCTCCGTATCACCGGCCGCTCTCAGAGGTTACGTGCAACAAGTGTCAGCAGAAGGGTCACTATGCGAACAAATGCTTCAACCAGAGGCGTCTTCCACCTCCTCCTCCTGTGAGATCTGCTAGCAATGTAGTGGTCAAGCATAATCCCAAGCATGCCAAGGTCAACATGATGAACGCAGCTCAGGCAGAGGACTCGTCAGAAGTGATCATGGGTAACCTTCCTGTTAATGATATTCCTGCAAGAGTTCTTTTTGATACTAGTGCATCGCATTCTTTCATGTCATTCCCTTTTGCATCGAAGCAAAATGTTGACACAGAGGTTTTGTCCAAAGTCATGCAAGTTGTTTCTCCCGGAAAGCTTATGACTTCTAGTTTGGTTGCTCCCGATGTCTCTGTTCAGTTTGGAGACTATAAATTTCTGTCCTCTCCAATGGTTCTTGGTAACTCGGATATTGATCTAATTCTCGGAATGGACTGGCTTTCTAAGCACAAGGCTCAACTTGATTGTGCTACCAGGCAGATTCAATTGACACACTCGTCTGAGGATGTGATCGTCTTTGTCCCTCGTGATGATACCATTTGACTATTTTGTCTCAACGAGAAGGGCGAGTTGGATGCCATCTCTTAGATTCCAGTCATTTGTGAATATCAAGATGTCTTTCCAGAAGAGCTTCCAGGAATGCCTCCTCACCGTCCAGTTGAATTCGTCATTGATCTTGAGCCTGGCACGGAACCTGTTTGTAAACGTCCTTACAAGCTTGGACCGAAAGAGTTGAAGGAGCTGAAGAAACAACTCGATGAACAAGAGCGTATGGGTCTGATCCGACCAAGTTCTTCTCCATGGGGTTGTGGTGTTCTTTTTGTCAAGAAGAAGGATGGCACGGACCGACTTTGTGTCGACTACCGTCCATTGAACAAGAAGACCATAAAGAACAAGTACCCACTTCCCAACATCAATGAGCTTTTCGAGCAACTCAAGGGTGCTCAAGTATTCTCCAAGCTTGACCTCCGTATGGGCTATCATCAGATTCGCATTCATGAACAAGATATCCCCAGGACAACATTCAGAACAAGCTATGGTTCTTACGAATACACTATCATGTCTTTCGGCCTTGTCAACGCTCCTCCAACATTCTCTCGCATGATGAAATCCATCTTCAACCCTTACACAAATGACTTCGTATTGGTCTATCTCGATGTCATTTTGGTCTTTCCCAAGAACAAGGAGGACCATGCCAAACATTTGAGATTGGTGCTAGACAAACTCAGAGAACATCAATTGTATGCGAAGTTTTCAAAGTGCGAGTTTTGGCTCGATGAGGTTCTCTACCTTGGGCATATCATCTCCGCCAAGGGCATAGCTATTAATCCTGAGAAGGTGTCTGCAATTGTGAATTGGGAACCGCCTCAGAATGTGAAGCAGCTCCGCAGCTTTCTTGGGCTCGCAAGCTATTGTCGAAGATTCGTTGAGAATTTCTCTAAGATCACGAAGCCTCTTTCCAACCTTCTCCAGAAGCATGTGAAGTATATCTGGATGCCTGAATGTGACATCGCTTTCAACACCCTCAAAGATAAGTTAGTCACATCTCCAGTTCTGACTCCTCCTGATGAATCCAAACCATTCGAAGTTTTCTGTGATGCCTCCCTGCAAGGTCTCGGTGCTGTGTTAATGCAAGAGAAGAAAGTTGTGGCCAATACCTCTCGCCAGTTGAAGCCCAACGAAAAGAACTACCCCACTCATGACCTCGAGTTAGCGGCAGTTGTCCATGCTCTTTTAACATGGAGACATCTCTTGTTGGGAAGGAAAGTGGACATCTTCACTGATCATAAGAGCCTCAAGTACATCTTCACTCAACCCAACCTCAACCTCAGGAAGACTCATTGGGTCGAAATGATTCAAGAATATAATCTGAGTATTGAATACACTCCAGGCAAGGCCAATGTCATTGCTGACGCTTTGAGCAGGAAGGCTTACTGCAACAGTTTGATTCTCAAGCCCTTCCAACCGGACCTTTGTGAAGCTTTCCGCAAACTTAATCTCCAAGTTGTTCCTCAAGGATTCCTTGCCAACCTCCAAGTCTCTCCTACTTTGGAAGATCAGATTTGTGAGGCTCAACTTCTTGATGCTATGGTGAAGAAGGTGAAGATTGGGATTGCCAAGAGCCAACCCAAGTACAAGTGCTATCGCCTTGACGACAAAGATACTCTTTTCTTCGAGGATCGAACTGTGGTTCCTAAGGGTGACCTTCGTAAAGTCATTATGAACGAGGCTCACAATTCACTCCTTTCTATTCGTCCTGGAAGTACAAAGATGTACCATGACCTCAAGCAGTCGTATTGGTGGACTCGAATGAAGCGAGAGATTGCTCAGTTCGTGAATGAATGTGATGTCTGTAGAAGAGTGAAAGCAGAACACCAACGGCCAGCTGGTCTCCTCCAACCTCTTGCCATTCCAGAATAGAAGTTTGACCATATTGAGATGGACTTCGTGACTGGATTTCCCAAGTCCAAGCATGGCAATGATGCTATCTTTGTTGTCATCGACAAGCTCACTAAAGTGGCTCATTTTCTTCCTATCAAAGAATCTATCACAATAGCTCAGTTGGCAGAGCTATATACCTCCAGGATTGTCCCTTTGCACGGTATTCCGCAGCTGATATCTTCAGATAGTGGAAGCATCTTTACCTCTAAGTTCTGGGATTCCTTCCAGAAGGCCATGGGCACCAACATTCGCTTCGGCACAGCTTTTCACCCTCAAACTAGTGGCCAAGTCGAGCGAGTAAACCAAATTCTTGAAGATATGCTCAGGGCTTGTGTCATTTCCTTCGGTATGAAGTGTGAAGATTGTCTTCCATATGCCGAGTTCTCCTACAACAACAGCTTTCAAGCGAGTTCGGGCAAGGCCCCATTCGAGATTCTCTATGGCAGAAAGTGTCGTACTCCTCTTAATTAGTCAGAGACTGGTGAACGCCAACTTCTTGGCAATGACTTGATCATAGAGGCTGAAGAAATGTGCAAAGTCATTCGTGAAAATCTCAAAGCCGCGCAATCGCGCCAGAAGAGTTACTATGATAGCAAGCATCATGACTTGGCTTTTGATATCGGAGACCATGTCTACCTCCGTGTCTCTCCAATGAAAGGTACTCGTCGCTTCGGTATCAAAGGGAAGCTTGCCCCTAGATACGTGGGTCCTTTCAAGATCATTGGCAAAAGAGGCGATCTCGCCTATCAACTTGAACTTCCGTCCAACTTTGCAAACGTGCATGACATGTTTCACGTATCTCAGCTTTGCAAGTGTTTCAAGACTCCTGACCGCACCATCAACTTCGAAGATATTGATCTCCAAGAAGACATGTCTTATCATGAGCATCCCGTTGCTATTCTTGAAGAGACTGAGCGCAAGACTCGCAACAAGTCTATCAAATTCCTGAAAGTGAAGCGGTCACATCATGCCGACCGAGAAGCCACCTGGGAACGCGAGGACCACCTCCGTTCCGAATATCCAGAGTTTTTCCAGTCCTAGATCCCGTGACGATATCCTTTCGTAGTGGTGGAGTGTTGTAACGCCTCGTATGTAACTTGCCATATTTGTATTCCAACTCTTGCCACTTTTGGCTCTAAGTTATGATATTCCCTCGTGGTTGGGTTTTGTCTGTGTTTTGCATTTTGTCCATGTCATGCATATCATACCATGTCACCATGTGCATCGCATTTGCATACGTGTTCGCCTCATGCATCCGAGCATTTTCCCCGTTGTCTGTTTTGCGATCCGGCACTCCTATGTCCTCCGGCGTCCCTTTTTGCCTCTTTTCGTGTGCGAGTGTTAAACGTTCTTGGATTGGACCGAGACTTGCCAAGCGGCCTTGGTACGCCACCGGTAGACCGCCTGTCAAGTTTCGTGTCATTTGGAGTCCGTTTGATACTTCAAGGGTTAACCGAGGAACCATGAAGGCCTCGTGTCTGTTGCAGCCCAACACCCCTCCAGAGTGGCTCAAAACCCATCCAAACCCACTCCATCCTCTCGGCCGTTCGATCATGATCATGTGGCCGAAAATCGCACTCCATTTGGACTCTCCTAGCTCCTTCTATGTATAAATATGTGCCTCCCCCGTCCAATCTCAGTTGAAACCCTAAAAATTTCCCCCTCTCCGCGCCGGATGTGTCCGCCCGCCGCCGGACACACATCCGCTGCTGCCCGCGCCCAATCGGGGCTCGCCACGTCGCCACCCCGTGCCAACTTCGCCGCCGGGCCCGTGGAAGCCCGCAGCCGGCCCGCCCGGGACGGATCTGGGCCCGAACCGCTCCGCGCCGCACCGCCCGTTTCCTTCCTCGTCACCGCCGCTGTCCGCGCCTCGCGCCGTCCGCCGCCTCCGCCTCGCCGCCCGGCTCCGGCAGCCTCGCCGGCGGCGCAGCTCTGCGCGCTCCTCCTTGCCGGCCCCGCTCGCCGCCGTGTGCCCCCGTGCGCCCCCGCGTGCCACCGCCCGTCCCGCACCTCGCCGGCCCCGCTCGCTGCCGCCATCTCCGGCCACCTCCCCGGTCAACTCCGGTGAGGTCCCCCCTGAATCGGGACGAGATCCACCAGGCCGCCATCCAAACGCCGCCCCGTCCCGGATCTGCTCATCCCCGAACCGTCCCATCTAGTTTTCCACGAGGGTATATTTTTGGCTAAGTCCCAGGATTTTCACTTTATGTGTGCATGTTTGAACTGCCATAACTTCATGCATATTGATCCGTTTGATGTGTATGAGATATCAAAATGTTCATCTGGTTGTCCTCTTCATTTTGTTCCATTGCACCATGCTTGTTTGAGTCCATCTTGATGCCTAAAATGCTGTTGCAAGAGTGCTTCATAATGTTAGTTCCTGATTCTTATCAGATTATGAGCTTTTGTCATTTTTTGCCATGATTAATGTGTGCCTCCTATGAACTTGAGCCCTACATGTGTTAAGGCTATGCCATGCCATCTTTACAGGGGTGTATGCCATGTATTTTTGTGATCATTTTGGTGACTAGCACAAGCATGCAAAGTAGCTCTCGTGATGTTGTTGATTTCAGGGACTTAGAATTCTTCTAAGTCATTTCCCTGATGTTATTTTTATGCCATGTATTCATGTTGCTACAGAGTGATCCATGCTTCTTTTGAGCATGTTCAGTAAGGATGATTTTGAGATATTTTTATGTTATATCCATCCATGTCTTTGTTTGCAATTATGGAGTACCCTAGCATGACTCAATCTTGCTCTACTTTTGCTATAAAATGTTACTGGCAGATTGTTTACGTGTTAATCAATTTTACCGAGGTTTTTGTAGTTGATCCATGCTTGCTATGAGATTGTTCTTGCCATGTTTAGCTTCTTGAACATGTCTTCTTACTGTGTGTATGCTTAGTTTGTCATGCAATGCCTTGTGATGAGTGCATCGAGCTCGCAAACATGCCTACGTAACTCTGTTTTTGCCATGTCCAGTTTTCTGCCAAGTCTGGATCTGTTAACGAAACTTGCTATGTTTACATGGGTGCCATCTTGTTTTGTGATCCCTTTTGGCTTATGGTCAGTAAGGGACTGTTGTTATATGCTTTGAGTAGATTCATGCCATGCCTTGCTTTGCTATGATCTGATCCCGTAGCATGTTATTATCTTGCTCTAAACATTGCTTCCTGATGTTAAATCCTGACATGTTGTTATTTTCACTAAGTCTGTGAACCTGTTATCTTTTGCATCTTTTGCCATGCTTGTTTGAACCTGCTATTGTGTGAATTAGCCGTAGCTCAGTGTTCATATTTTGTCAAGCATCTTGAATAGATCACTGCCATGTACTTTGTTGCTATGTTAGAGTGCAGTAGTTTATTTTTCTTGTTGCATTTTAGATGGCATCGTGCTGTTAATCACAGAATAGTGCCATTATTGTTTTGCTTTCCATTTGCAAACCGTGCATCCGATTCCGGCGATCTTTATATCGATTTCGACCGAAATCAACTCATCTTTCCAGTGGCGCACTTGGTTTTTCCAAGTTGAGGCCTGGTTCAATCTTTTCCTTCCGGAGCACGCATATGCATTGCATATTACATCCCGCATATCATCCCATGTTTTGCATCATGCTGCTTGTGCATTGCACCGTGGTTGATTGTGGTTCCTTTTGCTTGTGTTCTTGCCTTGGGTAGAGCCGGGAGACGAGTACGTGATCAAGGAACCCGTTGAGTATGCTTACGAGGATCAAGCTTACGCCAACTCGGAGAACTTTGCAGGCAAGATGACCATACCCTCGAAATCACTTCTATATTTGCTTGCTAGATGCTCACTCTATTGCTATGCCTATGCCACGATACCTACCACATGCTTTATCATGCCTCCCATATTGCCATGTCAAACCTCTAACCCACCTTGTCCTAGCAAACCGTTGTTTGGCTATGTTACCGCTTTGCTCAGCCCCTCTTATAGCGTTGCTAGTTGCAGGTGAAGATTGGAGTTTTGTTCCTTGTTGATACATGTTTATTGTTGGGATATCATTATTATATCTTGTTTACTTTAGTGCATCTATATACTTGGTAAAGGGTGGAAGGCTCGGCCTTATGCCTGGTGTTTTGTTCCACTCTTGCCACCCTTGTTTCCGTCATACCGGTGTTATGTTCCTTGATTTTGCGTTCCTTACGCGGTTGGGTTATAATGGGAGCCCCTTGACAGTTCTCCTTGAATAAAACTCCTCCAGCAAGGCCCAACCTTGGTTTTACTTTTGCCTAACAACCTATAACCTTCCCTTGGGTTTTCGCGAGCCTGAGGGTCATCTTTATTTTAAACCCCCCCAGGCCAGTGCTCCTCTGAGTGTTGGTCCGAAACGAGTATACTGCGGGGCCACCTCAGGGCAACTTGAGGGTTGGTTTTACTCGTAGGATGTCTCATCCGATGTGCCCTGAGAACGAGATACGTGCGACTCCTATCGGGATTTGTCGGCACATCGGGCGGCTTTGCTGGTCTTGTTTTACCATTGTCGAGATGTCTTGTAATCGGGATTCCGAGTCTGACCGGGTCGTCCTGGGAGAAGGAATATCCTTCGTTGACCGTGAGAGCTTGTGATGGGCTAAGTTGGGACACCCCTGCAGGGTTTGAACTTTCGAAAGCTGTCCCCGCGGTTATGGGCAGATGGGAATTTGTTAGTATCCGGTTGTAGAAAACCCGACACTTAACATAAATTAAAATGAATCAACATCGTGTGTAGCCGTGATGGTCTCTTTTCGGCGGAGTCCGGGAAGAGAACACAGTCTCGTGTTATGCTTGAACGTAAGTAGTTCTAGGATCACTTCTTGATGTTTGTAGGTTCTCGACCGTGCTTTGCCATCTCTTCTCGCTCTCTTTTGCATTAGTTAGCCACCATATATGCTAGTGCTTGCTGCAGCTCCACCTCACTACTTGTCCCTTCCCATAAGCTTAAATAGTCTTGATCGCGAGGGTGTGAGATTGCTGAGTCCTCGTGACTCACATATTACTTCCAAAACCAGATGCAGGTGCCGATGATGCCATTCCAGGGGATGCGACTGAACTCAAGTGGGAGATCGACGAGGACTCAGGACGTTACTATGTTTCCTTTCCAGAGGATCAGTAGTGGAGCCCAGTTGGGGCGATCGGGGATCTTATGCATTTGGTGTTGTCTTTATTTTGGTTCCGTAGTCGGACCTTGATTGTATTCTGGATGATGTAATGCTATATTTATGTATTGTGTGAAGTGGCGATTGTAAGCCAACTCTGTACCTCTTTCTTATTCAGTACATGGGATGTGTAAAGATTACCCCTCTTGCAAGATGTCTACAATGTGGTTATGCCTCTAAGTCGTGCTCCGACACGTGGGAGATATAGCTGCATCGTGGGTGTTACATTTCTCTACTGAGGTGTTTATCCGGATGAACCGGAAACACAATCGCAGTAGTTCTCCCTTTACTACCATAGCCGAACGAGCGGAACGTAAGGTAGTAACCACAGGAGCCGGGCAACCCAACTATTGACCAAAGACATGATTCGGAGCCGATGCATATAATGCTATATTCGAGACGCTGAATTGTACTATAAAAGTGTTCGAACTTATTTTATTTTTAAGAAATGTACATGGCCGAATGGAGCCCCTGGCGATTTAAGTCGTACCGAGGTGTACATGGCAATCAAACGAAAAAGGGGTAACACAGATTAGGAAACAAGCGAGTACCGAATATGTTTGGCGAAAAAATGTTTCCGTTATAGTCTGATTGATACGTCAAAACGTATTTTTACAGATGATGCGATAAGCATCGAGGGAAAGCTGTGTGCGGGTCCTAAAAAAGGAAGAGGTAATCTTTAAAGATCCTTCAGATACTCTACCACACGTCTACGGTGTTTTTTCTCCTTGGTGTATTATCCTTTGAAAGGATCAACGATCGGGTTTTCATGAGGGGCTTAGAAAAGGGCCCTTGGTACCGTCGGAAGGTGATGGGGGTTGTAAGGAACCTGGAAAAGAAAAAATAAGAGAAAATAAACATGAGGGTCCAGATAGGGTCGAGCCGTATTGTGGACTTTGTCTTTACTATGCCTCCTTCTTTGCCCATGGTATCTTTAGTGCGTAGTTATGTACGCGTGGCACATATGCCGCAATTCGGTTGGGGCTGAGACGGAGGCCGAATTGCTAATCAAGCTCTGGACAAGCTGGACTGTCGCTTTGCAGGGTAGTCCGGACGCGTTTAACAGTGTCCGGGGGCTTGACTGCCGATGTAGTGTTTGGCTTGATAAGGCCGCCCTAGACTTCCACTGTAAGGGCCGCAGTGTGCTCCTCAATATGGAGGGAGCACTTCGTGTTTCCATTGATTGTTATAACACCGTGTGGTCCGGGCATCTTCAGTATGAGATATGCGTAATGCGGGATCACATTGAAGCGAGTGAACGCGGTTCGTCCGAGCAATGCATGATAGCCGCTACAGAAGGGGACGGCGTCGAAGGTCAAGTCTTCGCTTCGGAAGTTGTCCAGCGAACCGAAGACGACTTCCAATGTGATTGAGCCCGTGCAACGGACCTCTACCCCAGGTATTACTCCTTTAAAGGTAGTTTTGGCTTTAAAGGTAGTTTTGGTGGGTTTAATTCTTGACGAATCAATACCCATTTTGCGGACCATGTCCACATAGAGCAAGTTAAGACTGCTACCGCCGTCCATGAGGACTCGCGTAAGGTGGAATCCATCGATAATTGGGCCGAGGACTGATTATCCCCAAGTGTAGGGAATCATCGTAACAATTTCCAAAGGTGGAAGTGATAAGTATGGAGTGTCAAACCCACAAGGAGCTAAAGGTAAGATCAATATTCTCTCAAGCCCTATCTGCCACTGATACGACTCTACGTACACCGAACGTTTGCTTCCAACTAGAAACAAGAAATAAAACTACGTTGTGGGTATGAAGAGGATAACTTTGCATGATATCCGAGAGCTAAAATATGAAAGTAGGTGCTGTTATCATAAAGTTAGAATATATTACTAAATATTATAAATAGAGAGTGTGGAATAATGATGGGTCAGTGTGTGGAATTGTCCTAGGCACAAGACCGGTAATCACCATTGCAGTTTCATATGAGGGAGAGGCATAAGCTAACATACTTTCTCTTCTTGGATCATATGCACTTATGGTTGGAACTCTAGCAAGCATCCGCAACTACTAAAGATCATTGAGGTAAAAACCCAACCATAGCATTAAAGTATCAAGTCCTCTTTATTCCCATACGCCATGTCCTGCTTATCCGTGTTTGTGTTTCAGTCACTCACGCAACACAGACAATAAGCAAACCATGGACATATTGCAACACCCTACAACGGGAATCCCTCACGCTTGCACGACACAGAGGGCGCCATAGGACATCATCAAAGTAAAACATACAACTCATACCAATCTAGATCATCAATCAACCCAAAGACAAAGGATATCTACTCAAAACATCATAGGATGGCAACACATCATTGGATCATAATATGTGGCATAAAGCACCATGTTCAAGTAGGGATTACAACGGGGTGTGGGAGAGTGGACCGCGTAAAAGAGATGAGGATGGTGATGCTGATGGTGATGTTGATGAAGACGATCACCGCGGCGATGATTCCCCTTCCGATGGCACTCTCGTGCCACCGAGAGAGAGAGAGGAGGAGAGGTTCTTGTTGGGGAACGTAGTAATTTCAAAAAATTTCCTACGCACATGCAAGATCATGGTGATGCATAGCAACGAGGGGAGAGTGTGATCTACGTACCCTTGTAGACCGACAGCGGAAGCGTTATGACAACGCGGTTGATGTAGTCGTACGTCTTCACGGCCCGACCGATCAAGCACCGAAACTACGGCACCTCCGAGTTCTAGCACACGTTCAGCTCGATGACGATCCCCGGACTCCGATCCAGCAAAGTGTCGGGGAAGAGTTCCGTCAGCACGACGGCGTGGTGACGATCTTGATGTACTACCGTCGTAGGGCTTCGCCTAAGCACTGCTACAACATTATCGAGGATTATGGTGGAAGGGGGCACCGCACATGGCTAAGAATATGATCACGTGGATCAACTTGTGTCTATGGGGTGCCCCCTGCCCCCGTATATAAAGGAGTGGAGGAGGGGAGGGCCGGCCCTCTCTATGGCGCGCCCTAGGGGAGTCCTACTCCCACCGGGAGTAGGATTCCCCCTTTCCTAGTCCAACTAGGAGTCCTTCCATGTAGTAGGAGTAGGAGTCAAGGCAAGGGAAAAGAGAAGAGAAGGAAGGAGGGGGCGCAGCCCTTCCCCCTAGTCCAATTCGGACTAGGCCTGGGGGGGGGGGGGCTCCCAACCTCTCCTATCTCTTTCCCCTAAAGCCCAATAAGGCCCATATACTCCCCGGCGAATTTCCCTAACTCTCCGGTACTTCAAAAAATACTCGAATCACTCGGAACCTTTCCGATGTCCGAATATAGTCGTCCAATATATCGATTTTTACGTCTCGACCATTTAGAGACTCCTCGTCATGTCCCCAATCTCATCCGGGACTCCGAACTCCTTCGGTACATCAAAACTCATAAACTCATAATATAACTGTCATCGAAACCTTAAGCGTGCGAACCCTATGGGTTCGAGAACAATGTAGACATGACCGAGACACGTCTCCGGTCAATAACCAATAGAGAAACCTGGATGGTCATATTGGCTCCCACATATTCTACGAAAGATCTTTATCGGTCAGACCGCATAACAACATACGTTGTTCCCTTTGTCATCGGTATGTTACTTGCCAGAGATTCGATCGTCGGTATCTCAATACCTAGTTCAATCTCGTTACCAGCAAGTCTCTTTACTTGTTTCGTAATACATCATCTCGCAACCAACTCATTAGTTGCAATGCTTGCAAGGCTTATGTGATGTGCATTACCGAGAGGGCCCGGAGATACCTCTCCGACAATCAGAGTGACAAATCCTAATCTCGAAATACGCCAACTCAACATGTACCTTTGGAGACACCTGTAGAGCTCCTTTATAATCACCCAGTTACGTTGTGACGTTTGGTAGCACACAAAGTGTTCCTCCGGCAAACGGGAGTTGCATAATCTCATAGTCATAGGAACATGTATAAGTCATGAAGAAAGCAATAGCAACATACTAAACGATCGGGTGCTAAGCTAATGGAATGGGTCATGTCAATCACATCATTCACCTAATGATGTGATCCCGTTAATCAAATGACAACACATGTCTATGTTTAGGAAACATAACCATCTTCGATTAACGAGCTAGTCAAGTAGAGGCATACTAGTGACTTTTAGTTTGTCTATGTATTCACACAAGTATTATGTTTCCGGATAATACAATTCTAGCATGAATAATAAACATTTATCATGAAATAAGCAAATAAATAATGACTTTATTATTGCATCTAGGGCATATTTCCTTCAGTCTCCCACTTGCACTAGAGTCAATAATCTAGTTCACATCGCCATGTGATTTAACATCAATAGTTCACATCTTTATGTGGTTAACACCCATAGTTCACATCGACATGTGACCAACACTCAAAGGGTTTACTAGAGTCAGTAATCTAGTTCACATCGCTATGTGATTAACACCCAAAGAGTACTAAGGTGTGATCATGTTTTGCTTGTGAGATAACTTTAGTCAACGGGTCTGTCATATTCAGATCCGTAAGTATTTTGCAAATTTCTATGTCTACAATGCTCTGCACAGAGCTACTTTAGCTAATTGCTCCCACTTCCAATATGTATCCAGATGAAGACTTAGAGTCATCCGGATCAGTGCCAAAACTTGTATCAACGTAACCCTTTTACGATGAATCTTTTGTCACCTCCATTATCGAGAAACATATCCTTATTCCACTAAGGATAATTTTGACCGCTGTCCAATGATCTACTCCTAGATCACTATTGTATTCCCTTGCTAAAAACAGTCTAGGGTATACAATAGGTCTGGTACACAGCATGACATACTTTATAGAACCTATGGTTGAGGCATAGGGAATGACTTTCATTCTCTTTCTATCTTCTGCCGTGGTCGGGCTTTGAGTCTTACTCAATTTCACACCTTGTAACATAGGCAATAACTCTTTCTTTGACTGTTCCATTTTGAACTTATTTCAAAATCTTGTCAAGGTATGTACTCATTGAAAAAACTTATCAAGCGTCTTGATCTATCTCTATAGATCTTGATGCTCAATATGTAAGCAGCTTCACCGAGGTCTTTCTTTGAAAAAAACTCCTTTCAAACACTCCTTTATGCTTTGCAGAATAATTCTACATTATTTCCGATCAACAATATGTCATTCACATATACTTATCAGAAATGTTGTAGTGCTCCCACTCACTTTCTTGTAAATATAGGCTTCACCGCAAGTCTGTATAAAACTATATGCTTTGATCAACTCATCAAAGCGTATATTCCAACTCTGAGATGCTTGCACCAGTCCATAGATGGATCGCTGGAGCTTGCACATTTTGTTAACACCTTTAGGATTGATAAAACCTTCTGGTTGCATCATATACAACTCTTCTTTAAGAAATCCATTAAGGATTGCAGTTTTGTTATCCATTTGCCAGATTTCATAAAATGCGGCAATTGCTAATATGATTCGGACAGACTTTAAGCATCAATATGAGTGAGAAAATCTGATCGTAGTCAACACCTTGAACTTTGTCAAAAACCTTTTTTGACAAGTCTAGCTTTGTAGATAGTACTACTATCAGCGTCCGTCTTCCTCTTTGAAGATCCATTTTTTTATGGCTTGCCGATCATCGGGCAAATCCATCAAAGTACATACTTTGTTCTCATACATGGATCATATCTCAGATTTCATGGCCTCAAACCATTTCGCGGAATCTGGGCTCATCATCGCTTCCTCATAGTTCGTAGGTTCATCATGGTCAAGTAACATGACCTCCAGAACAGGATTACCGTACCACTCTGGTGCGGATCTCACTCTGGTTTACCTACGAGTTTTGGTAGTAACTTGATCTGAAGTTACATGATCATCATCATTAGCTTCCTCACTAATTGGTGTAGTAGTCATAGGAACAGATTTCTGTGATGAACTACTTTCCAATAAGGGAGCAGGTACAGTTACCTCATTAAGTTCTACTTTCCTCCCACTCACTTCTTTCGAGAGAAACTCCTTCTCTGGAAAGGATCCATTCTCAGCAACAAATATCTTGCCTTCGGATCTGTGATAGAAGGTGTACCCAACATTTTCTTTTGGGTATCCTATGAAGACACACTTCTCCGATTTGGGTTTGAGCTTATCAAGATGAAACTTTTTCATATAAGCATCGCAACCTCAAACTTTAAGAAACGACAACTTTGGTTTCTTGCCAAAACACAGTTCATACGGTGTCATCTCAACGGATTTAGATGGTGCCCCCTTTTTTTAATGTGAATGCAGCTGTCTCTAATGCATAACCCCAAAACTTTAGTGGTAAATCGGTAAGAAACATCATAGATCGCACCATATCTAGTAAAGTACGATTACGACGTTCTTACACACCATTACATTGTGGTGTTCCGGGTGGCGTGAGTTGCGAAACTATTCCACATTGTTTCAAATGTACACCAAACTCATAACTCAAATATTCTCCTCCACGATCAGATCGTAGGAATTTTATTTTCTTGTTACGATGATTTTCAACTTCACTCTGAAATTCTTTGAACTTTTCAAACGTTTCAGACTTATGTTTCATTAAGTAGATATACCCATATCTGCTTAAGTCATCTGTGAAGGTGAGAAAATAACGATATCCGCCACGAGCCTCAACATTCATCGGACCACATACATCTGTATGTATGATTTCCAATAAATCTGTTGCTCTCTCCATAGTACCGGAGAACGGTGTTTTTGTCATATTACCCATAAGGCACGGTTCGCAAGTACCAAGTGATTCATAATCAAGTGGTTCCAAAAGCCCATCAGTATGGAGTTTCTTCATGCGCTTTACACCGATATGACCCAAACGGCAGTGCCACAAATAAGTTGCACTTATCATTATTAACTTTGCATCTTTTGGCTTCAATATTATGAATATGTGTAACACTATGATCGAGATCCAATGAACTATTTTCATTGGGTGTATGACCATCGAAGGTTTTATTCATGTAAACAGAACAACAATTATTCTCTGACTTTAATGAATAACCGTATTGAAATAAACATGATCAAATCATATTCATGCTCAACGCAAACACCAAATAACACTTATTTAGTTTCAACACTAATCCCGAAAGTATAGGGAGTGTGCGATGATGATCATATCAATCTTGGAACTACTTCCAACACACATCGTCACCTCACCATTTACTAGTTTCTGTTTATTCTGCAACTCCCGTTTTGAGTTACTACTCTTAGCAACTGAACCAGTATCAAATGCCGAGGGGTTGCTATAAACACTAGTAAAGTACACATCAATAACACGTATATCCAATATACCTTTGTTTACCTTGCCATCCTTCCTATCCGCCAAATACTTGGGGCAGTTCCACTTCCAGTGACCAGTCCCTTTGCAGTAGAAGCACTTAGTCTCAGGCTTAGGATCAGACTTGGGCTTCTTCACTTGAGCAGCAACTTGCTTGCCGTTCTTCTTGAAGTTCCCCTTCTTCCCTTTGCCCTTTTCTTGAAACTAGTGGTCTTGTCAACCATCAACACTTGATGTTTTTCTTGATTTCTACCTTCGTTGATTTCAGCATCACGAAGAGCTTGGGAGTTGTTTCCGTTATCCCTTGCATATTATAGTTCATCACGAAGTTCTACTAACTTGGTGATGGTGACTAGAGAATTCTGTCAATCACTATCTTATCTGGAAGATTAACTCCCACATGATTCAAGCGATTGTAGTACCCAGACAATCTGAGCACATGCTCACTAGTTGAGCGATTCTCCTCCATCTTTTAGCTATAGAACTTGTTGGAGACTTCATATCTCTCAACTCGGGTATTTGCTTGAAATATTAACTTCAACTCCTGGAACATCTCATATGGTCCATGACGTTCAAAACGTCTTTGAAGTCCCGATTCTAAGCCATTAAGCATGGTGCACTAAACTATCAAGTAGTCATCATATTGAGCTAGCCAAACGTTCATAACGTCTGCATCTGCTCCTGCAATAGGTCTGTCACCTAGCGGTGCATCAAGGACATAATTCTTCTGTGCAGCAATGAGGATAAACCTCAGATCACAGATCCAATCCGCGTCATTGCTACTAACATCTTTCAACACAATTTTCTCTAGGAACATATCAAAATAAACACAGGGAAGCAACAACGCAAGCTATTGATCTACAACATAATTTGCAAAATACTACCAGGACTAAGTTCATGATAAATTTAAGTTCAATTAATCATATTACTTAAGAATTCCCACTTAGATAGGCATCCCTCTAATCCTCTAAGTGATCACGTGATCCAAATCAACTAAACCATGTCCGATCATCACGTGAGATGGAGCAGTTTCATTGGTGAACATCACTATGTTGATCATATCTACTATATGATTCACGCTCGACCTTTCGGTCTCCGTGTTCCGAGGCCATATCTGTATATGCTTGGCTCGTCAAGTATAACCTGAGTATTCCGCGTGCGCAACTGTTTTGCACCCGTTGTATTTGAACGTAGAGCCTATCACACCCGATCATCACATGGTGTCTCATCACGAAGAACTTTTGCAACGGTACACACTCAGGGAGAACACTTCTTGATAATTAGTGAGAGATCATCTTAAAATGCTACCATCAATCAAAGCAAGATAAGATGCATAAAAGATAAACATCACATGCAATCAATATAAGTGATATGATATGGCCATCATCATCTTGTGCTTGTGATCTCTATCTTCGAAGCACCGTCGTGATCACCATCGTCACCGGCGCGACACCTTGATCACCATCGTAGCATCGTTGTCGTCTCGCCAATCTTATGCTTCCACGACTATCGCTACCGCTTAGTGATAAAGTAAAGCATTACAGCGCAATTGCATTGCATATAATAAAGCGACAACCATATGGCTCCTGCCAGTTGCCGATAACTTGGTTACAAAACATGATCATCTCATACAATAAAATTTAGCATCATGTCTTGACCATATCACATCACAACATGCCCTGCAAAAACAAGTTAGACATCCTCTACTTTGTTGTTGCAAGTTTTACGTGGCTGCTACGGGCTTAAGCAAGAACCAATCTTACCTACGCATCAAAACCACAACGATAGTTTGTCAAGTTGGTGCTGTTTTAACCTTCGCAAGGACCGGGCGTAGCCACACTCGGTTCAACTAAAGTTGGAGAAACTGTCACCCGCTAGCCACCTTTGTGCAAAGCACGTCGGGAGAACCGGTCTCGCGTAAGCGTACGCATAATGTCGGTCTGGGCCGCTTCGTCCAACAATACCGCCGAACCAAAGTATGACATGCTGGTAAGCAGTATTACTTATATCGCCCACAACTCACTTGTGTTCTACTCGTGCATATAACATCAACACATAAAACCTAGGCTCGGATGCCACTGTTGGGGAACGTAGTAATTTCAAAAAATTTCCTACGCACACGCAAGATCATGGTGATGCATAGAAACGAGGGGAGAGTGTGATCTACGTACCCTTGTAGACCGACAGTGGAAGCGTTATGACAACGCGGTTGATGTAGTCGTACGTCTTCACGGCCCGACCGATCAAGCACCGAAACTACGGCACCTCCGAGTTCTAGCACACGTTCAGCTCGATGACGATCCCCGGACTCCGATCCAGCAAAGTGTCGGGGAAGAGTTCCGTCAGCACGACGGCGTGGTGACAATCTTGATGTACTACTGTCGTAGGGCTTCGCCTAAGCACTGCTACAATATTATCGAGGATTATGGTGGAAGGGGGCACCGCACATGGCTAAGAATATGATCACGTGGATCAACTTGTGTCTATGGGGTGCCCCTGCCCCCGTATATAAAGGAGTGGAGGAGGGGAGGGCCGGCCCTCTCTATGGCGCGCCCTAGGGAAGTCCTACTCCCACCGGGAGTAGGATTCCCCCTTTCCTAGTCCAACTAGGAGTCCTTCCATGTAGTAGGATGTAACGCCCCGAGACCATTGTGCCAGGTGTCTTCGAGTTATTCGATGTTGTTGCCATGTCATTTGCTTGCGTGTTGCATCTTAACATGTCATCATGTGCATTGCATCATCATGTTTTCAAAACTTGCATTCGTCTGGGTTCTCCGAGTTCTCTCTGTTGTCCGTTCTGAGCCCAACCAGCACGTGCCCGCGGCATGTCCGAAATAGTATTTTATAAGTGGACGGAAAATGTTCTCGGAATGGGATAAGAGTTGGCGTGTGGTCTTATTTTAGTGTAGATAGACCGCCTGTCAAGTTTCATCGCATTCGGAGATCGTTTGGTGCCCCAACGGATAACTATAGCGGCAGTATAGCCGGTCTAACGTCGGACGTTTTCGGTCTCCGGAAACAGTCACCGGGTCTCTCTCTTCTCTCTTCTCAGTCCATTGCCTTCTGCACTACATCTCACCTCCAGGCCCAGCCTAATCTCTCTCGTCACCCCGCGGCCCTCCTCGCGCGTGCGTTCGAAAAGTTGTCCCGGACCCGACCCGGACTGTCGTTACCGTTGTGTCCGGATCAACCCCAAACGTCTACAAAACGTTATCGTTTTCTTATTTGGACTCCCTAGCTATTTTATTCGCGGTCGTCCGATTACGATCGGAGGGACGAGTTAGCCCCTAACCTAAATCCAATGTTATAAATTACCAGTCAAACCCTAGCCCGTCCTGTCCAATCCACCAATCCCCCTCGCCGTCGCCACTCTCTCCATCGGGATCCCTCCCGATCCACCACCTCCCCTCGTTTTCAGCACCAAACCAATCCTGAGCCACCTCCCGATCCGAAAATCCACCGAGCCAGCCAGCCACCACCAGTGACCTCAACTGCCAAGCCGTCGCCCTCTCCCTGCTCGAACCTGTGTAGCAGCAGCTCCATGCCGGAGTCCCATCACCACCCTTTGTCCCGCCGGAGCAACACCAGCAGGACCAGCCCCGCGCCGCTCCCCTTCTCTTCCTCTCCTTCATGTTTTCCTTCACTTCTCTGCTCCTCCTCTCTCTGAACTCTCTCCCCGTCTATGTACCAGGGGAACCAAGGCCCTGCCATGGACGCCCGACGAAGCTCGCCTCGCCACCGGATCGAGTGGTTCTGCGCCTCCTCGACCTCGGTTTCGCCCCGTCTTCGGCAAGATCCGACGAGCCGTGACGAAGCCGCCTCCTTCCGACACCATGGCGCCCGAGGCCTCCCTGCAGGACCACCACCGCCACCATGGACCAAGCCGCCCGTCAAGCTCGCGCCTCGGCCCCAATTTGGACCGGATCTCCTCTGCTCCGCCGCCTAGCCACCGAATCCGCGCCGTTCTGGCCGGTTCCCGCCGACCCCGCCGCCAGGACCCCTCCTGCCTGCGTCTTCTCCATCGCCATGGCCTTCTGCCGGTTCTTTTCTTCAGAACAGAGAGCCGCAGCGGCTCGCTCATCCCTGCGTTGACCCATTCCAGCGCCAGCGTGGGGCAAGCGCCTAGGCCCAGCGCCCCTTCCAGCCTCCCTCTCCACCAAACTGAGCCGGCCCATCTTCTCCTTTAGGCCCAATGTGAGCAGCCCAGTCCCAGCCAGATTCAGCCCGTTGATGTTTTTTTTTCAGGATCTGTGAATTTGTCTATTTATCCAGAGTTTGCATGTTTTACAGAAAAGTCCCTGTTCTTCATGCATTTAATAACTCACCAACCATGCATCAAATGTAAAAACTTAATATATGAAGTTTGCTTAGATTTTCATCTAGTTTCACAATATGTCATTTTCACCCATGTTTAAAATGTTTAAAATGATGTTTGTTTAAATTTGCCCCTATGCCATGCTAAAATGATTTATTTCATAACTAATTAACCGTAGCTCGGTTTTAAGCAAACTTTATATGTAAATGGGGTAGAATTTTGCCTAGTTTAACATGGTGGCTTTACTTTGCATGTTTAACAACCCTAAAATTGTGGTTAGGGAAGATTAGTACCAAACCTAATATATCCATATGAGGAGTTTCCGGATTTGTTGTTTGTTGTTCCCGGCCTCATTTAAACTTGACTAGATGGTATAGTTTTGTTATGCTTCACCTCTTGCCATGCTTAACAACATTTAATATTGTTGAGTACCTAACCGGGAGAGAACTAAATAATTGACGTGGTGTTTCGTCAATATGCAACTCGTTGCATATTGAGCTCCACTTAATTTGTAGTGTTGTTTGTTGCACTTTGCCATGCCATGCCCTCTTTAAACCGGACATGCATCATACTTGTTTGCGCATCATGCCATGTCTATGTGGTGGTTGTTTACTAGGTTGTTTGCTCTTTTCCGGTGTTGCTTCTTCGGGTTGGTTCCGGTAATGTCGAGTTTGTGAGAACCCGTTCGTCTACGTCCGTTTGTCTTCTTCATGGACTCGTTCTTCTTCCTTGCGGGATTTCACGCAAGATGACCATACCCTCGAAATCACTTCTATCTTTGCTTGCTTAGTTGCTCGCTCTTTTGCTACGCCTATGCTGCGATACCTACCACTTGCTTGTCATGCCTCCCATGTTGTTGAACCAAGCCTCTAACCCACCTTGTCCTAGCAAACCGTTGTTTGGCTATGTTACCACTTTGCTCAGCCCCTCTTATAGCGTTGTTAGTTGCAGGTGAAGATTGAAGTGTTGTTCCTTGTTGGAACATGGAGATGTTGTTCCTTGTTGGAACATGCTTACTTGTTGGGATATCACAATATATCTTATTTAATTAATGCATCTATATACTTGGTAAAGGGTGGAAGGCTCGGCCTTATGCCTGGTGTTTTGTTCCACTCTTGCCGCCCTAGTTTCCGTCATATCGGTGTTATGTTCCCGGATTTTGCGTCCCTTACGCGGTTGGGCTATAATGGGAACCCCTTGACAGTTCGCCTTAAGTAAAGCTCTTCCAACAATGCCCAACATTAGTTTTACCATTCGCCACCTAGCCTTTTTTCCCTTGGGTCAGCCAGCCCGAGGGTCATCATTATTTTACCCCCCCGGGCCAGTGCTCCTCTGAGTGTTGGTCCAAACTAGAGTCCTATGCAGCGCCCCCTCGGGGAAACTCAAGGTTTGGTTTTAGTTGTATGGAGAGATCATCTGAGTGTGCCCTGAGAAAGAGATATGTGCAGCTCCTATCGGGATTTGTCGGCACATTCGGGCGGTGTTGCTGGTTTAGTTTTACCCTGTCGAAATGTCTTGTTGTACCGGGATACCGAGTCTGATCGGAATGTCTCGGGAGGAGGTCTATTCCTTCGTTGACCGTGAGAGCTTGTGACGGGCTAAGTTGGGACACCCCTGCAGGGATTGGAACTTTCGAAAGCCGTGCCCGCGGTTATGGGCAGATGGGAATTTGTTAACGTCCGGTTGTAGAAAACCTAAAGTTGACCTTAATTAAAATGAATCAACCGCGTGTGTAACCGTGATGGTCTCTTTCCGGCGGGGTCCGGGAAGTGAACACGGTTGTTGGAGTTATGCTTGACGTAGGTTGTTATAGGATCACTTCTTGATCATACTTTTATCGACCGTGCATTGCCTTCTCTTCTCGCTCTCTTTTGCGTATGTTAGCCACCATATATGCTAGTCGCTTGCTGCAGCTCCACCTCATACCTTTACCTTACCCATAAGCTTAAATAGTCTTGATCGCGAGGGTGCGAGATTGCTGAGTCCTTGTGACTCACAGATACTTCCAAAACCATTTTGCAGGTGCCGATGAGTCCTTGCAGATGACGCAACCAAGCTCAGGAGGAGCTCGATGAAGATCTTGTCCTTGTGTTGTTTCGTTCCAGTGATCAGTAGTGGAGCCCAGTTGGGGTCGATCGGGGGCCTTTGTCGCATTTGGGGTTCTTCTTTTATTTTGGTTCCGTAGTCGGACCTTGATTGTATTTGGATGATGTAATGTTTTTATTCATGTAATTGTGTGAAGTGAAGATTGTAAGCCAACTATGTATCTTTCCCTTTTGTATTACATGGGTTGTGTGAAGATTACCTCACTTGCGACATTGCTTTCAATGTGGTTATGCCTCTAAGACGTGCTTCGACACGTGGGAGATATAGCCGCATCGAGGGCGTTACATAGGAGTAGGAGTCAAGGCAAGGGAAAAGAAAAGAGAAGGAAGGAGGGGGCGCAGCCCTTCCCCCTAGTCCAATTCATACTAGGCCTTGGGGGGGCGCCCAACCTCTCCTATCTCTTTCGCCTAAAGCCCAATAAGGCCCATATACTCCCCGGCGAATTCCCGTAACTCTCTGGTACTCCGAAAAATACTCGAATCACTCGGAACCTTTCCGATGTCCGAATATAGTCGTCCAATATATCGATTTTTATGTCTCGACCATTTCGAGACTCCTCGTCATGTCCCCGATCTCATCCGGGACTCCGAACTCCTTCGGTACATCAAAACTCATAAACTCATAATATAACTGTCATCGAAACCTTAAGTGTGCGGACCCTGCGGGTTCGAGAACAATGTAGACATGACCGAGACACGTCTCCGGTCAATAACCAATAGCGGAACCTGGATGCTCATATTGGCTCCCACATATTCTACGAAAGATCTTTATCGGTCAGACCGCATAACAACATACGTTGTTCCCTTTGTCATCGGTATGTTACTTGCCCGAGATTGGATCGTCGGTATCTCAATTGTTCAATCTCGTTACCAGCAAGTCTCTTTACTCGTTTTGTAATACATCATCTTGCAACCAACTCATTAGTTGCAATGCTTGCAAGGCTTATGTGATGTGCATTACCGAGAGGGCCCAGAGATACCTCTCCGACAATCAGAGTGACAAATCCTAATCTCGAAATACGCCAACTCAACATGTACCTTTGGAGACACCTGTAGAGCTCCTTTATAATCACCCAGTTACATTGTGACGTTTGGTAGCACACAAAGTGTTCCTCCAGCAAACGGGAGTTGCATAATCTCATAGTCATAGGAACATGTATAAGTCATGAAGAAAGCAATAGCAACATACTAAACGATCGGGTGCTAAGCTAATGGAATGGGTCATGTAAATCACATCATTCACCTAATGATGTGATACCGTTAATCAAATGACAACACATGTCTATGTTTAGGAAACATAACCATCTTCGATTAACGAGCTAGTCAAGTAGAGGCATACTAGTGACTTTTAATTTGTCTATGTATTCACACAAGTATTATGTTTCCGGATAATACAATTCTAGCATGAATAATAAACATTTATCATGAAATAAGGAAATAAATAATAACTTTATTATTGCCTCTAGGGCATATTTCCTTCAGCTCTCCCCCTTGTTCTTCCTCCTCCATGGCCCCCCTGGATGGGGAGAGGTTCTCCCTCTGGTCCTTGGCCTTCATGGTGATGATGGCCCCTCCGGGATCCTCCTCCATATCCTCCGGTGATAATGGCCCCCTCCGCAGGGTGCCGGAGAGGGCCTAGATTGATTTCTCGTGGCTACAGAGGCTTGCGGCGGCGTAACTTCCGATCTAGGTTAATTTCTGGGTGTTTCTGTATATATAAGAGGTTTTGGCGTCGAGAACAAGTCAGGGGGGGTCTCCGGGCTGTCCACGAGGTAGGGGCGCGCACCCATGGGGGTGGGCGCGCCTCCCACCCTCGTGGGTAGCCCGGGACTCTTCTGGCCCAACTCTTTTACTCCATGGCCTTCTTCTAGTCCAAAAATAAGCTCCGTCAAGTTTCAGGTCAATTGGACTCCGTTTGGTTTTCCTTTTCTGCGATACTCTAAAACAAGGAAAAAACAGAAACTGGCACTGGGCTCTAGGTTAATAGGTTAGTCCCAAAAACCATATAAAATAGCATATAAATGCATATAAAACATCCAAGGTTGATAATATAATAGCATGAATACTTCATAAATTATAGATACGTTGGAGACGTATCAAGGACCAACGCGGCCGAGCCTCCGTGACGGATACTAGTCGGTTGCTCTCTGCGATCGAAAGTGATCGGGCAAGCTGACCATGGGTTGAATTTTGGGATGACTGGCTCTATCACACAGACATCCCTTAGAGCGCGCTTGCGCTCCCGCTTGGGGATGTGAGTAGCGTATATCATATTCACCGTTTTTACCTCGGGGGAAAATTTCTTCCACCCCCTGTATTCAGTGGGTGAAGCTCCTCCTCGTCGTCCTCGCTGGGTGGCCCCTTCTCCTTATGTTCGGTGTTCAGCTTACCGGCCTGTTTGAAGACCCAACAGCTTCTGCTGGTATGGTTGGCAGGCTTGTCAGGGGTGCCGTGAATCTGGCAGGGTCAATCTAGTATTCGGTCCAGGCTAGATGAGCCGTATTTATTTCTTTTAAATGGCTTCTTCCGCTGACCGGATTTGGAGCCGCTGAATCCGGCGTTGACCGCCGTGTCTTTGGTATTGTCATTGTTGCTTCGACGCTTGTGTTTGTTGCATCGGGGCCTGCCGTTGCCGTTTCTGGTTTCGGAAGTACCCGGGTCGCTGGCACCATTATTGCTACAGGCTAAACAGCTATCCTCTCCTGCGCAAAAGCGGGTCATGAGTGTTGTAAGGGCTGCCATGGACTTTGGCTTCTCTTGGCCAAGGTGTCGGGCGATCCATTTGTCGCGGATGCTGTGTTTGAAGGCCGCTAGGTCTTCGGCATCTGGGCAGTTGACAATCTGGTTCTTTTTAATTAGGAACCCGGTCCAGAATTTTCTGGCTGACTCTCCGGGCTGTTGGACTATGTGGCTGAGGTTATCGGCGTACGGAGGTCAGATATAAGTGCCTTGGAAGTTGTCTCTAAAGGCGTCTTCCAAGTCTTCCTAGTTTCCAATAGAGTTCTCTAGAAGGCTATTTTAACCAGTGCCGAGCTGGTCCCTTGAGCTTTAGGGGGAGGTATTTGATGGCATGTAGATCGTCACCGCGAGCCATGTGAATGTGAAGAAGAAAATCTTCAATCCATACTGCGGGATCTGTTGTACCGTCATATGATTCGATGTTCACGGGTTTAAACCCTTCTGGGAACTGGTACTCCATTACCTCATCGGTGAAGCATAGGGGGTCTGCGGCGCCTCTGTATTGGGCCGCGTCGCGACATAGTTCGGATGAAGTCTGAATGCGGTTTTTGGCCCGGGTGAGGTTGTGCTTGTCGCACCAGGTCTGATGGCCGTCTTCCCGTGCTGGAGCACAGCCCTGTGATCCGTAGATTGATCTGGTCTAACCGGCCCTATTGTCCAGGTCCTGTCGTAGGTCGTAGGTGTATCCCGGAGCCGCTGTTCCCTTGCCATTACGGTGAGGTGGTGCGGGTTGGTGTTTGGCTTGCGTTGCCGCTCTATCCCGGCCACATGGTGGTCAGTCAGGTCTGTCAGTAGCGCCACGCGTTGGCGGTATGGGCTCCAGGGACTCATTGTCAAATTGGGGTAGCAGCTTGCGCTTCGGGTAGCTCTTTGTTGGGCGTTCGAGGCCGTATTCCTCGGCTTCCAGGATGTTAGTCCATCTATCATTGAGCAAATCCTGATCAGCCTGAAGCTGCTGCTGCTTCTTTTTCAGGCTTCTTGCAGTGGCGATTAGCCGGCGCTTAAAGTGCTCTTGTTCGAGGGGTTCCTCCGGCACAATAAAATCTTCGTTGCCGAGTCTCGTATCCTCTTCGAAGAGCGGTAGGTAGTTACTGTCCTCCGGTTTATGATTATGATTGCCCCTACAGACTAAACCCTCCGGTTTATATGGACACCGGAGGGGGCTAGGGTTGTATAGAGTCGGTTTACAGAGAAAGGAATCTTCATATCCGAACACCAAGCTTGCCTTCCACGCCAAGGAGAGTCCCATCCGGACACCGGGGGAAGCCTTCTATCTTGTATCTTCATGGCCCACTAGTCCGACCCGCGTCACATAGCCCGGACGCCCGGGGACCCCCTAATCCAGGACTCCCTCAAAGGGGGAGGCCGAATCCCCCTTTCCTTCTCCCTTCCCCTATTTCCTTCTCCTTTGGTTCGGCCCATATGGGGGTGCACCAGCCCCTGGTGGCTGGTGCATTTCCCCTCTTGGCCCGTTAGGCCCATATCTTTTGCCGGCGGTGCCCGGAACCCCTTCCGATGACCCGATATGTACTCGGTACCCTCCGGAACACTTCCAGTGTCCGAATACTATCGTCCTATATATCAATCTTTAACTCTCGACCATTTAGAGACTCCTCGTCATGTAAGTGATCTCATCCGGGACTCCAAACAACATTCGGTCACCAAATCACATAACTCATATAATACAATATCGTCATCGAACGTTAAGCGTGCGAACCCTACAGGTTCGAGAACTATGTAGACATGACCAAGACACCTCTCCGGTTAATAACCAATAGCGGAACCTAGATGCCCATATTGTCTCCTACATGTTCTACGAAGATCTTTATCGGTCAAACCGTTATGACAACATACGTTATTCCCTTTGTCCATTGGTATGTTACTTTCCCGAGATTCGATCGTCGGTATCTTCATACCTAGTTCAATCTTGTTATCGGCAAGTCTCTTTACTCGTTCCGTAATACATTACCTCGCGACCAACTCCTTAGTCGTTTGCTTGCAAGCTTATGATGTGTATTATCGAGAGGGCCCAGAGATACCTCTCCAAAACTCGGAGTGACAAATCCTAATCTCGATCTATGCCAACTCAACAAACACCTTCGGAGATACCTATAGAGCATATTTATAATCACCCAGTTACGTTGTGACGTTTGATAGCACACAAGGTATTCCTCTGGTATCCGGGAGTTGCATAATCTCATAGTCGAAGGAATATGTATTTGAATGAAGAAAGCAACAACAATAAAACTGAATGATCATTATGCTAAGCTAGCGGATGGGTCTTGTCCATCATATCATTCTTCTAATGATGTGATCCCGTTATCAAATGACAACACATGTCTATGGTTAGGAAACCTTAACCATCTTTGATCAACGAGCTAGTCTAGTAGAGGCTTACTAGGGACACGATATTTGTTTATGTATTCACACATGTATTTAAGTTTCCGATCAATACAATTCTAGCATGAATAATAAACCTTTATCATGAATAAGGAAATATAAAATAACAACTTTATTATTGCCTCTAGGGCATATTTCCTTCATTACTAGCCCTCCTCTCGTTGCTCACATCTCATCGCCGACCACCCAGTGGCAGAACCACATCCTCCCGTCGGCCGGGCTCAACACTCGCCCAATAGGTCATCGGCTCGCCGCTGCCGGTCATCAAGTGTGACCACTGCACGCGGCTGGTGGTGTGCCTCATTTCGCCGAAACATCCCATAAGGTTGTTCTACAAGTGCGAGAAGGAGGGAGTGGGTGCCATTTTGTACAGTTGTTCTTTGGATTCGTCGCAATTTAAAATTTGCTCAAAATTGTATGTAGGAAGGATGCACGTTTTGACATTGGGGAGAAGAGTACATTGAACTATTGTCAACGAGAAATTTGCTAAATGTTCGTGCGCTAGTTGCTAGAGATGGGACTAGAGAGGACGCAATGTCGAGGTTGAGACTAGAGAGGACGCGATGTCCAACTTCGAGGAGGCGGAGAAGACAGAAGTGTGCAAGCTCAAGAAGCCGATAGAGAAAAGGAACAATGTAGGCAATGAAGAGAAAGCGAAAGCTTTGATCGGACTAATAGGAGCAGATAGGAAAGTGGTGTTTCTATTGAAGTATGTTATTTTTCTTGTACTTTTCTTTGTATCGGTTCTCTTAGCAAAGAACTGATGAAATATGTCAAGATGTTGTTTAATACTCTCGCCTATACTGATACTCCCACCTCTAAATTTAAGCAGGTTTGGGCAGCTAAGCTGCCCCCAAGATCAAGATCTTTCTTTAGCGGGCCTTTAGGGGCCTTTTGCCTTCGACGGACCAAATCCGCAAGCGAAATGACCCTGGTTCTAATCGTTGCGCCTTGTGCTCTCAGTTGGAAGATGCCAACCACATTTTCTTTGGGTGCGGGTTGGCCAACACGATTTGGTGTTGCGTTCGTACCTGGCTTAATGTCTCTTGCCCCCCCCCCCCAACTGCTTTGATGAGCTTCGACTTCTTTCATCTGGGCTCGAGGGATGGTCCAAATGGTTGTTTTGGGTCGGCGTTGGCTCTTTGTGCTGGTCCCTTTGGACTACAAAGGGTGTTTTTCCTAACAAACCTACATATGTCCTATTTAAAAGGTCTATCATTTTGCAGCAGTGGAAATTATTGACCGAACATGATGATCATGACTCCTTGGAGATGTTGATTGCTAAAGTTCGAGCGTCCCCCAACTCTTTGTCGTCTCCAGTGGATGGCGATCGTGCCTAGTATTGCCGTCCTTTGTTTTTAGGAGTAGGTTGTTGGCCTGCGTGCCTATGTTATGTTTTTATGCTGGCATGTATGCCTGTTAACTCTGTGGGCCTGTTGTCCGGTCTTAATTCTCATGGTTGTCCTGGATGTTGGTTGGTTGTCCTGACTGTCATGTTTTGCTCCCTGCCTCGTGGCTTTATTTATAAAGTCGGTCTCATGTCTTTTCTCTAAAAAGTTGTCATTTAATAAAATAATCGAGTATTAAAATTTAACTTGGTGGACCAAATTAAACGGATTTGGTCAAAAAGAAAATTAGTGAGTTAAGTTTAAAGAATCGATTAGAGACAACCTTTTTTTTAAAGTAGTGAATATACTTTGCTAAACGATACTTCGACCTTGTAGTCCTCTAAATTATAGTAACCGGAAGAGATGCTCTAAGGATTCAAAATTCCTATGAAAATCCTTCGAATTTCGAATCAAAGGAACCCGTACACGCTGTGCTCAATTCATAAAGAGTGCTAGCTTTTACTGATCCATAACTCTAGTGTAGACCGAATGCTTGGTGCATATTCCTTTTCTGTCGTTTATGTGAAGCTGCGGGGCATTTCCAGCGCCGGCAGTATCCTGCAGTCTCCCGTCCCCGCCACACAAATCAAAAAGGAGCCAAGCCCTTCCCGGCCGGGGCGGCGAGTCTTGCGAGACACACGTCCTGGACGCACGGATCGAGAGCGTCGACAGCAAACTTTGTCCGCTGCCGGGAGGTCACTGTCAGTGTCAGCTACTACTAGCATCACCATCGTCGGCGCGTGTGAACTGCAGTAAGCAACAGCAGTGTATGATGTATATCGGTCGGAGTGGATGGGAGTATAGAGTAACATTTCCTTGGTGGAAGAAGCGGGAACGGAACCACACAAGGGGTGGAGGCCTCAGAAGAGCATCCTGATGTAGAGCACCATCCACCCGGCGACGGAGAAGACGGCGCAAACGTACATCCAGAAGAGCACCGCCGCCGACTCCTCCCCGCACCCGCGCAGATTGGCGACGGCCCCTGCTCGAATCCATCGGACAGAGCTTCGTTACTCATGCATGACTTAACCTGGTGCATGTATGCATCCATCCACGCGTGGCGGTTTAATTTGGTTGAGTTTGCTCGGGGACATGAATTGTTGTACCGGAGAGCACCGAGGTAGGCATGGAGTGCTGCAGGAGGAGGACGAACTTGAACATGGTGTCACCCCTCGGGATGAACCCCAGCCTGTCCGCCAGGGCCACCATGCACATCCCCGCCGGTGGGACCAGCACCAGCCGCCCGATGATGATCGCCGCCGTCGTCCTCAGTCCCAGCTTCTTGCTGCCCGCACCCGGACCTGCATCGATTCCAATCAACAACACATATAGTAGCATACACGCTTTTCTCAGGCATATCTTCTTGTACTCGTAGTAATCATTCACGCTCGCTGATAATTAATTGAGGTTACATGCATGCATGCATGTAGGAGAGCACAGCGGAGCTAACCATCGACGAGATTGCCTCCGAGGGCGAGCAAGATGCATGGGATCATTGCCCCCCTGCAGGAAGGCAGCAGACCGTATTGTGTTACTATGCAGTAGTATCCTCTAATGCACACTACTACGAGATTTGTGTATACTGCAACTGCAATATGAAATTGTACCCAAGAATGATGCAGGCATCGGTAAAGAAGAATAACGGGGCGTGGTTAGTCAGGACCAAGTGCTTCAGGGATGGCGTTGCTCCAATGGAAATCCCCAGTGCCTGACGAAACATGTTGACAAACGTTGAATCACAACAGTGGATGGAAACGGCAGCCAGCGCAGAGTCTCCGTGTGAGCAGAATCAAACGAGCATTGTTTTATTAGTTACTCACCGATGCAATCACCGGTGGTTGAAACACTCGCTTCAGCTTAAATTTCTCAACAAAGATGTGCAGAATTTCCAGTGCCTGTCCAGTTTACAGGGCAGGTACCCTTTCAGAAAACCATTCATCGACATTTCGGAAGAAGTTGTAACGACAGAACTACGGAAGAAAGAAAAACATCTTACTTTTGAGCACTTGGGAGCTTGTTCAGATGCACGCGAGGTTAGCAGGGGAACTTGTTCAGGTGCAGGTGCAGCAGCCAGGGTTGGGGGAGGGGGATTCTCCACTCTGCTTCCATCGAAGGTTTCACCAGGCGGCGGCGCAAGCATCTGAAACACGTAGCTGTACAAGATAATCGCCCCGACCTGGCGAGCAAGGACACATGAGACCACTACTCACAACCCACAAGAGATGAAACGGAAGTATATATATGTTGTACCCATTGCCCAAAAGAGACGTAGGCGTTGCCGTCCTGCTTGCATTTCTCAGGATCCCCAAACGGGTTCGATGGGTCTCGACAGAGAGCGGCGATCAGGACGAGAGGCATGTTTCCATTGTTACCTGCATGCATGCATCACAAGCTCAGGACCCACGTACGGAACCATGGATCCATGCTGAATTGCTGGCAGAATATGGCTTGCCTATAGCGATGTGGACAACGGTGAACTTGAAATATGGATGTGGCGGCTGCACAATCAACGCCACAAGAAGGCCTACTAGAGAACCAGACACTGTCCCCACAACAATATTTAAAGGAATGTACCACCTGCGCAGTGTTGGAATTAGTATATATTCTTGTGCAGCATTTGATCGAGGTCCATTTTTGTTCAGTGTTTTGAGGGGGGAAAATCGATAAGTTAAGAGCATCTATAGCGTGCACCCCAAACCTTCCTCAAACGCCGGTCGGGCAGCTCGATCGCTGACCGGTCAGGATTTTTTTGACTCAGACGGCCCTCATAAGCGGACCTCAAATGTTCGGGCTGAGCGATACCCCTCATATCCAATCCAAATAGAAGACGGATATGAAAGCGCCTGGGCGCACCCAGGCACGTCCGTCACGTAGGACCCGGCCCATGCTGTCCCACCCGACCCTACATATATTTCTTCTTATCCGCTCGCCGGACCAAACCCTAGCCACTTCACTTCACTCATCTCCACTCCCCTCCGCCACCCAAGCTCATCCCCGGCGCCGTCTGTCCGTCTCCGGCATGGCATGCAGTGAATCTGAGTCGTTCACCTCCAGATCCGTCGACCCCGAGCTCATCCCACGCGGCCCCAAAGAGGAGATGGCCGTCCGGCTTGTGCTCCGCCACACCCGGAAGGAGGCCCGTGCACGGCAGCGGTCAGACTCCTTCAGTCGGGAATCCATTGCGTCCGCCCAAATGGCGCATGGATCCAGCGCTAGGGTAGCCGTCGCTGTCTCGCCGGAGGCGGTGCGGTCCGTCTGGCGTCCAAACGCGGTGGCAGACACACAACCCCTCCATTGGCGCGCCGAGGGATGCACCGTAGGCGTCGTCCGACGCGAACATGGCGTGGCATGCCCACCGTGCGAGGCAGCGGGCGCGGGAGGCGACGACAACCCTCGCGGCGGTGGACGTTGGCGAAGCGAAGTCGCATTCCGCGGTGCCCCGTACGGTGCACTAGTCCGGTGCCGCAACCGCGTCGTGATGGATGTCGCCGGCTCGTCACAGGACGGATTCATCATCGATCTGACGTCCATCGGCATTCAACGGGTTCCGGGCTCCGAAGATGAAGAGTAGGGCATGGGAGACGGCAGCGCCTTGAGTCCCGTGAGTTCCGAAGATGAAATGCGGTTGTAAATGCTCTAAGTATCCACATTTCTGAGTGCTCCAATTCGACCCAGCTCATATTTTGTGTGTGTTAATTAGAGCTTGAGCCTACTGATACTTACCAGTCTAACACTTTCTGCACTGTAATTGCTCGTCCAAGCTGAGTGAATATAAGGCATGGAAGTAGTAGGGAAAACACTAGCTGGAAACAACAACCGGATACAGTTAAAACATCAAAAATACATATATGAGATAATGAGAATGTCATGAGCAGTAGGTAGCGACACAACTGTACTATGAGAATTTCAGTCCACTGACGCAATGAGTTCGTACCTACAGATATTATTCACATGAATCAATATAAGGTGTCATATATGTGTAATAGTATATTATTGTGATTGGCTAAGTACGTAGGGCCTATTTATCCTCCTTGAAAAACAGATAACCGTATGTAGTCTGCCCATACATAATTTTGTGCCACGTATAGATTTTCGGAGCCTTCGATAGAGGTCTAGTCTATTTAGAATAATTTGAGGTGAACGTCTTCTGAAAGACCAGACGCGTGTGGATGGAATTTGCTCACCCCGTTGAGAAGCTTGCGGCCGTTGGCGTCGAGGATGCCGATGTACCTGGTGGCCATGAGGAAGCCCATGAAGCACAATGTGAACACCTTGGCGATCGGCAGCACGGCAAACTTCATCGACGTCAGGATCGACTCCCCGGTGCCGCCGCTCACCATCGCCTCCATCAGCGACATCTCCATCACGTATGTGCCACCACGTCGACGGCGAATCGGCAGCGAGGTAGGCAAGAGCAATGCAAGAACGCATGCATGCACGCGCGTAGTTGGTCAAACGCCGAGTTTAATTTACCTCCCGTTTCCTCGGCGGCGGTGCTTCTCTGGATCTCAATCGGTGAATTCGGGAGTGGGCGGCTGTTGGTGGTCGACGTGGGGGGCCTAGGCCGATGCGCCCGGGCGCTGCGGAGATGCATGGCGGGGAGCGGAGCGGAGCAGAGCGCGAGCATGTGACGGGTCCTTCATTGCGGCTGTCTCGCGGCCTTGCACTAACTTTGGGGGCTTAATCCTAACCGTAGGATCATCTACAGTCGGAATAAATTCCTAACCGTAAGAGCATTTACAGTTGGATTTGACAAATTCAGCTTTTAAACATGTTCGCGAGCACTGACCGGTCACCCATCAAATAATGTAATCCACATCCGGACACCTTAATTATCATATCTCAAATCTATACAAACTCATGCAACTACGTCAATACACACATTGTCCGGCTACTTCATCACTACTACTAAACATGCCATCGAACTACCAAAATTTGGCATGTCTGGCTATGATGAAGTTCATCTATGGCTACCCTTGTCCTTCCCGGCGCCCTTGCCGTCCTTCTCGCGGAAGTACCGGTCGAAGAAGCAGTACGGATCAAGCCGGATCTGCTCGTCGTCGGAGCTGTCCTCGCCGTCACCGTCCGCCTTCTCCTCCTTTGGTGGCAGTCTGGCCATGACACAGACTGCCTGACGGTGTCCCAGACTAGGGGTACTAACCTAGTCAGACCATGCTCCTCAGATTGGGCCGATGGGCCTTCGTTCATACTCAAGATAGACTCCGGAGAATGTACGTCGAGGGCGTGATCAAGACTATCTTCACCGAAGACTTGCCGTACACTCCAAAATTTCTCCTGTCGCCTTGTGCCTAGATACCGACCTTGTAAGCCTAGGTACCATACCTGGCGTGTATATAAGCCGCATGGTTTCGTTGGGAAACGTAGCATGCAATTTCAAAAAAAATAATATACGCTCACGCAAGATCTATCTAGGAGATGCATAGCAATGAGAGGGGAGAGTGTGTCCACGTACCCTCGTAGACCAAAAGCGGAAGCGTTTGACAACACGATTGATGTAGTCAAACTTCTTCTAGATCCGACCGATCAAGCACCGAATGTACGACACCTCCGAGTTCTGCACACGTTCAGCTCGATGACGTCCCTCGTCCTCTTGATCCAGCAAAGGTGTCGAGGAAGAAGATGAGTTCCGTCAGCATGACAGCATGGTGACAGTGATGGTGAAGTGATCCGCGCAAGGCTTCGCCTAAGCACTACGAAGATATGACCGGAGGCGTAAACTGTGGAGGGGCGCAACATACGGCTAACAATTGTTGATGTGTGTTCTAGGCGCCCCCTCCCCACGTACATATAGGTGGGAGGGGGAGGGGAGCAGCCATGGGGCGCCCCAAGTAGGAGGAATCCTACTTGGGGGCCTCCTCCAATTCGGCCTCTCCCCTTTCCTTTTAGCCGGAGAGAAAAGGGAAGGAGGAAGGAGAGACGGAGGGGGGGGGGGCGAACCCCTTCTCCTCCTTCTCCAATTCGGCCACATGCCTAAGGGGGGGGGGTCAGGGAGTCCTGGACTAAGGGGTCCTCGGGCGTCCGGCCTATTAGTCATGGGCCGAACTGATGGGCTATGAAGATACGAAGACCGAAGACTGTACCCATGTCCGGATAGGACTCTCCTTGGCATGGAAGGCAAGCTTGGCGACGTAATATGTATATTCCCTTCTTTGTAACCGACCTTGTGTAACCCTACATCCTCCCGGTGTCTATATAATCCGGAGGACTTAGTCCGGATAGAAGATACTCAATACCGTAGTCATACAGGCTAGACTTATAGGGTTTAGCCATTATGATCTCGTGGTAGATCAACTCTTGTAACACTCATATTCATCAAGATCAATCAAGCAGGAAGTAGGGTATTACCTCCATAGAGAGGGCCCGAACCTGGGTAAACATCGTGTCCCCTGTCTCCTATTACCATCGACCTTAGACGCACAGTTCGGGACCCCCTATCCAAGATCCGCCGGTTTTGACACCGACATTGGTGCTTTCATTGAGAGTTCCACTATGCTGTCGCCAAAAAGTTTGATGCCCCCTTCAATCGTCCATAATGACGCTATCCAAGGAGAAACATTTCTCCCCGGACAGATCTTCGTGTTCGGCGGCTTCGCACTGCGAGCCAACTCGTTCGGCCATCTGGAGCAGATCGAAAGCTACGCCCCTGGCCATCAGGTCAGATTCAGGAGCTTGAACTACGTTGCGGACATCCGTGGGAACTTGATCTTCGCCGGATTCGAGACCGCGGTAGCCGCTCCTGGTCACCCCGATGATCATGACCTAAATATGTCATCAGGCCGCATCTAGGAGATTGCTCCTGCAACCGCTCTGGCCTTAGATCAGGAGCAAGCTGCACCATCCAAGGACGGGAGGGTCAACCCCACCACGGAGGCCACATATTCCATGGCGTTGGAGCCGCACATAGACTTAACCTCTCACGACGTCTTTGTCATCGGAACTCCGGACTCATCTTCGGCCGTAAGTTTCGAACCACGTGAACCTGCGGACGCCGAACTTGATCGTTTATCGATCTTCGAATTCAGCGCCGCAGACATCTTCCAGCACTCGCCTTTGAGCGATGTGCTAAACTCATTAAAAAATCTGTCCTTGGCAAAGGACTCACAGACGAACTATATCTGGCTCGAGCTAGGGGCCGGCGGTGGAGAATTTTGCTTCCCACCCGCCACCCACTTCATAGCCACGGTCGAGAATTTGACCGACACCCTTGATTACGACTCCGAGGACATCGATAGTGGACGACGATGCCGGAGAAGAAGAGGCCCAGAACTCGCTGTTCACCGAACGCTGGACGGCCACTTCCTCGTATGATGTATACATGGTGGATGCACCAAAGGAGAACAGCAACAATGACAAGGAAGATCCAGCTGAGGATAAACCTTCTGAAATACAGTCCAAGTGCCGGTGTCAGCGGCGCCGCTCTAAGTCACGCCGTAGTAAAGACAGCAACACCGGCACAGGAGAAGATAACACTCCAGAAGGTGCCGAAGACAACGAAGACCCCGTTGATACAGCTAATGAACAAGATGAATGGGAAGATGAGCAGGCTAGCCCTGGTAAACAGGCCACACACAAGGATTCAGAGGACGATAATTACCTTCCGCTCTCCGAGGACGAGGTGAGCCTCGGCACCGAGGATTTCATCATGCCTGAGGAACCTCTTGAGCAGGAGCGTTTCAAGCGGCAGCTAATAGCCACTGCAAGGAGCCTGAAAAAGAAGCAGCAGCAACTTCAAGCTGACCAAGATCTGCTCAATGATAAATGGACCGATGTCCTAGCAGCCGAAGAACACGGCCTCAAGCGCCCAACCAAAAGCTACCCAAAGCGCAAATTGTTGCCTCAGTTTGACGAGGAGGCGCCAGAATACATATCATCATCGTACAATGCGCCTGACCGACCACCACATGGTGGAGACAAAACGTCAACTCACGCCGAACACCAGCCCGCCCCGCCTCATCGCATAGGTAGAGGTAAATTATCCCACGGCCATACATATGACCTCCGGCAAAACCTGAACAATAAAGCAGGACACACCAGATCAATCTATGGATCACGAGGACGCGCCTTGACACGCGACGACGGCCACCTATTCGGACGTGACAAACCTAGTCATACGCGGGCTGAAAACCGCAGACGGACTCCATCAGAGCTACGTCGTGATACGGCCCGGTATAGAGGAGCCGCACACCCTCATTGCTTCACTGATGAGGTCCTGGATCATGAATTCCCAGAAGGGTTCAAACTCGTGAATATCGAATCATACGACGGAACCACGGACCCCGCGGTGTGGATCGAAGACTTCATTCTCCACATTCATATGGCCCGCGGCGATGACCTCCACGCCATCAAATACCTCTCTTTAAAACCCATTGGGCCAGCTCGGCATTGGCTAAACAGTCTGCCCGAAAATTCTATTGGCAGCTGGGAGGACTTGGAAGAGGCTTTCCTCGATAACTTCCAAGGTACATATGTTTGACCTCCGGATGCTGATGATTTAAGCCATATAGTGCAACAGCCCGACGAGTCCGCCAGGAAATTCTGGACTAGGTTCTTAACTAAAAAGAATCAAATCGTCGATTGTCCGGATGCCGAGGACCTAGCAGCCTTCAAGCACAGCATCCGCGACGAATGGCTCGCTCGCCACCTCGGCCAAGAAAAGCCAAAATCTATGGCGGCCCTCACGGCACTCATGACCCGCTTCTGTGCGAGCGAGGGTAGTTGGTTGGCCCGTAGCAAAAACAATGCAAGTGACGCCGGCACCCCTGAAGTTAAAAGTAACAAAGATCAGTCTCGACGCAACAGATACAAGCGTCGAAACAATAGTGACAACATCGAGGATACGATGGTCAATGCCGGATTCAGTGGCTCTAAGTCCGGTCAGCGGAAGAAGTCGTTTCAAAAGAACAATTCGGGCCCATCCAGCTTGGAACGAATACTCGATTGTCCGTGCCAGATTCATGGCACCCCGGACAAACTACCCAATCATACAAATAGAGATTGCTGGGTTTTTAAACAAGCCGACAAATTAAACGCTGAGAACAGGGAAAAGGGATCGCAAAGCAAGGACAATGACGAAGAGCCACGACAACCGAACATAGGGGGACAGAAGAAGTTTCCCCCTCAGGTCAAAATGGTGAACATGATATAAGCTACCCACATCCCCAAGAGGGAGCGCAAGCGTGCGCTCAGGGACGTCTACGCGATAGAGCCAGTCGCCCCAAAATTTAATCCATGGTCGTCATGCTCGATCACTTTTGATCGCCAGGATCATCCGACCAGTATCTGTCACGGTGGCTCAGCCACACTGGTCTTATACCCAATAATTGATGGGTTCCACCTGACTCGCGTCCTTATGGACGGAGGTAGCAGCCTTAATCTGCTCTATCTGGATACATCCCGAAAAATGGGCATTAACCCATCAAGGATCAAGCCTACAAAGACTACCTATAAAGGAGTCATACCAGGCGTAGAGGCCCGCTGTACGAGCTCAATCACATTAGAGGTTGTCTTCGGATGTCCGGACAACTTCCGAAGCGAGGAGTTAATCTTCGATATCGTCCCATTCTGCAGCGGCTATCATGCACTGCTCGGACGAACTACGTGTCGTGGTTCTAACTCTGACAGTGATGTAGGGGGGTGAGTATGGAGAGGCTAGATCCTAGCTATTGGGAAGTTGTTACACGCGAGGTTTACGAGTTCAGGCCCTTCTCGGAGGAAGTAATAGCCCTACGTCTCGGAGCCCGGAGGCGGTCGACTGGATTATGCGTGTATAGATTACAGGGGTGCGAACCCTTCCTACTGAGGAGGGGGTGGCTTATATAGAGTTCGCCGACCCCCTCCTGCCCTCAGTAATGCAGGGTTTTAAAGTACATTTAAGATGGGGCGTTAATAAAGTGTTGTAATGACCATGAAGACTACTTAACAGCTGAGCGTTTGCCTACGGAGTGACTATAGATCTCCTGGCAGTCGAGTGAATAGCTTCATGGTCGAGTGGTAGCTTCTTGGTCGAGTGTCTTGAACCTGTCGAGTGGAGTACCTTCAAGTCGATTGATGGGTGATTTCTTCTAGGGATGTCCTTGGGTAGGACTCTTTGGGACGGGTCCGTGCTCCTACCCCAGGTACATAGCTTCATCATTAGCCCCCGAATGGATCGAGGTTAGAGTGGGGGAAGAGTTGGGGATCCTTTCCGACCGGTTCTTCGGGGTTGTAAGAGTGCCTCGCTTAGGGTCAGTTGTCGCGGACGACGTCACCAACCTCTTTCAGTCGCCTTGATCCATTCCAGGCCCTTCGTCGAGTGAATATCCTTGCTTGCGACATGCCGAGTGTTGGTACGAGCGGGATACTCTGTTTTTGGCAAGCGGTTCTGCGGCCCGCGGATCTCACGGGATTTGGATTTTGGGAAGCGCGCGGGACGGGAGTAGCCGCAGTAATCGGAAGTGAAAAAGCGGAAACTCCTCGATCCTCGCGTCACCTTTTTCGCCACATACTGCGCGCGCGTCTGTTGCGGGATTTGACTGGGCTGCCTGGGCCTACCGGTCAGTCACTCGGGAGCAGCCCCTTATAAGTTGCCGGCTCGGGGTTTCCAAGCCGCGCGCTTCTCTTCTGCTTCCTTCTTTCTTTCTTCCTCTCTCCCTTCGCCAGCTCTCCTGCGACCCTCGGCCGTACCCTAGCGCCGTTAGCCCATGCGAGACCTCACCGGCGACGATGGTGAAGGGCAAGACCACTGCTTTGGAGCGCGCGAAGAAGGCGGCGGCGGGGGGGAAAGGAAAGAAGTCTTCGCGAGGTGGATCTTCCTCCCGGACCACCCTGCCCAAGGGTTGGATTCAGGGCGATTGGATGCCATCGGTGCTCCGGCAGGAAGATCTCGACGACATGGTCGAGGGAGGAGCCATTCCCCACAAGGCCGCGCGTCTCCCGGGGAGGGAGATTGAGCCGCAACCCCGCGACGGTGAGTGCGTGCTCCTCGCCACCCACATCGACCGAGGGTTTTCTCTGCCTCCCCATCCATTCTTCCGGAGCTTCTTGAATTTCTTCGGAGCGCAGCTCCATCACTTTACCCCCAATTCCATAGTCTACCTTGCCGCGTTCATTTCCATGTGCGAGGCCTTCCTGGGTTGCCGTCCGCATTGGGGGCTTTTCAAGCATATCTTTACTTGCCGCTCCCAGTCGGTGAAGAAGGCCAAGTCGAGTGACGAGAAGACGCAAGTCATCCAGTTGTGCAGGGGTCTAGCGATCCAGACGAGGGGGAAGAGCTGTTTCCCCTCTATCACCTTCCTGGAGTCGGTCCGCGGCTGGCAGTCGACCTGGTTCTACTGCCAGGACCAGGCGACCCCCAGGCAGTCGACCGGTCTTCCTCCTTTTTCACTCGACCGAGCCGAGAAGCCTATCTCTCTGAAGGTCACGCCGGAGGAAAGTGCCCAAGTCAAGGTATTGGCGGGTCGAGTGGTTGAACTTGTCCGTGAGGGGGTGACTGGGATGGACCTGTTAGAGGTCTTTCTCCAGAGGCGCATCCAACCGCTCCAGGCGCGAGACCATCCGATGTGGCTGTATTCTGGCCTTGACGACACCACTCGGATCCACCCGGAGGAGGTCACCGATGAGATGCTGGAGGGGTGGCTGTCAAGCATCACGGAGAACAGAGACAACCCCCGAGGAGCCAGAAGGGTGATTCCACTCGACCACTCATATGAAGTGGATCAGGTATGTCTTTGTGTCGGATATCTGACCTTCTGTATTAGTCTTCTTTGTGTAAGTCGACTGACTTTCATCCTGTCCGTTGTCCTCCAGGCTACCACTGAGATGTACTCGACGCCCAACGGGGCACAAGGGCTGACCGAGGAAGGTGAGGGGAGCGGAGGCGAGAGCGGGGACGACCAGGTCGAGTGGGAGTCCGGCGGTGAGGGAGAGGAGGGCGACGGCATCTTCTCCAGTGAGGAGGAGGAGGAGGCTGAACCCTCCCGCCCGGAGGGACGGTCCAAGCTCGCCCACGATCCAGCGCAGGAACGTGGCAAGGCGGCCGCTCCTGTTGGGCAGTCGTCGAAACGCCCTCGGACTTCTTCTCCTCCGCCGACCGGGAAGGCTCCCAAGCACCCACGAACGGCGCCATCTAAGCCGCCCAAGGCCTTGCCCAAAATGAAGATAGCTGTTCCCACCATTTCGGGGTAACAACAACACTTGCTTTCCTTTGTCGACTGTGGACGGATCCTTGGTCGATTCACTGGGCCAACTGACTAACTTTCGAGATTTGCAGTGGTGCAACTTCTGAGGTCTCCGCCAGGAACGACGACCAAGAGATGGAGGACGCTGTCACCTCCAACCCTGGTACGATCACTGCCGTCCTGCTTACGAGTCGACTGAAGCGTTGGTCGATTGAATGTTTTCCTTGCAGCTCCTCCTCATGTTATCGACCTCCCGGACGACGACGACAACACACCACTGAGGGTGAAGAGGAAGAAGAAGGTGTTGGCTGGCAAGACTCCGCAATCCACTCCCGCGCCTGAGGCTGCAGTTCGGGATGATGGCGAACCCACTCGGGCTTCCGTGACTTTCGCTGTTCCTTTGACGAGTGTGCAGCCTTCAGCGTCGACTGCAGATCCGTCTTCGCTTTTTGCTGCGTACCCCGTCCCTGAGGACCAAGCGGCTGCTGCGAAGGAGGCTGTACGCCAGGCTGGAGTCATGATGGAGCAGGTAAAAGGTGGCTCGGGAGGCTTGCCAGGCGGCTTACGACGCAAGCTCGGCTCTTCAGAGCAATGTCCAGGTCAGTCGACTTCAACACTTGGTCTGTTTTGGTATGTTCTTTGAAGAATCTCTTTTCCGAAGATCTTTAAGTTTGTACACCCACTGGGTGTTTTTTTTGGACGAGTGGGGGCACGCTAAGTGCACCCACTGGGTGTAGTCCCCGAGACTACAGTCGACTGCTGGCGGTCGGCTGTAGTCTTTAAATTGAGTCGTAGTTGAGTTTCTTCGCTCTGTCTGATCGGGCCATGTCGAATGGAAGTCGACTGCGGGCAGTCAACGTCTTTCTCTCTTTTTTTACTGGGTGTAGGCTTATTGTCTCTCAGCTGCTCGGAAGCAACTTGTCTTTGACTCGACTTCAGGGGTCGGTCGGGTGGTCTTTGACTCGACTTCAGGGGTCGGTCGGGTGGGATAGGAACCGGTGGGGGCACGCTAAGTGCACCCACTGGGTGTAGTCCCCGAGACTATGGTGGACTGCTGGCAGTCGACCGTAGTCTTAGTATTTATTGTCTTTGTTGCTCTTCTTCTTTTTTTTACTGAGATTGCAACTCCTCCCCTTCGACTTCAGAAGTCTTGTGATCTTGGAACCCGCTTGGCTGACCTGGAGAAGCAGCAAATTCAAATGAACCTCGATCTGGAGCTGGCCAGGACGGAGCTGCAGAAGGTCAGAGACGGCGCCGCAGGTAAGACGCCTTTGTCGACTGGTTAGTTTTCAGGCTTGAGTATCTCTTCGCTTTCTCTGACTCAATCATCATTTTTGCAGAAAAACTGAAAGAAGCTCTAGCGAAGAAGGATCAGGACTTGGCTGCTGCCCGTAAGGAGGCTGATGACAAGACCGCTCTGGCCGCGCAGAAGCTGGCTTCGGTCGACCAATTAGAAGGGGAGAACACCAAGTTGAAGACCGCTCTGAAGGAAGCCAACAGGGAGTGTTCGCGTTGGAAGAAGGAGCACCTCACCCTGAGCGAGAAGATGGAAAGAATCGCTCGCAGGAGAGACGACCTGGAGAGCTACTTGAGGAGCTTTGCCAAGAAGCTGTACATCAAGCTCGAAGGTGCACAATCAGTTCCGACTGGTTCTTTTTGTGTCGACTCAGTTTTATGAAATTTGACTTATCCTTGGGTCGTGCATGCAGAACTTTGCCAGAACTTTGAAGAGGATACCGGGCGGATCGAAACAGGTTTGGATCCAATCAACTCTCCGGTGCAAGACGAAGCTGCCATGAACCTGCTCCGACTGGAATCCCGCGTTGACGGCGTCGTGGATTACTTGGCTCGACTGAAGGTCGCCATGACGCGGATCGACCTGACACTTTGTCCAGAGTCCACGCTCCAGAACGATCTCGAGTCTCTAATGACTCGACTCAACGGAATCCCTGACCGAGTGCAAGAGTGGAAGAAGTCTTCAGCTCGGTGTGGTGCCGACGTGGCTCTGTCTCTGGTCCGCGTTCATTGCAAGGAGGTGCGGGAGGAGAAGCTGGCCGCCATCCAAGTTGCCAACACGAGGAAGCACAACTTCCAGGACTTCATGGAGACATTTATTGCTGCTGCTACCCGCATCGCAGATGGGATCGACTTGGATGAGTTTGTCGCCCCTGCCAGTCCTCCTCCTCCTGAGGAATGAAAAAACTTGCCTCGGGATGCCGAGTGTATTTTGTAATCCGTTAAACTCTGCCTTAAATTTGCCTCGGAATGCCGAGTGGAAGTGTAACAGTTAAACTCTGCCGAGCTGTGGGCTCGAGTACTTCGATCTGAGGTCTCTCGGATATTTTAGGCTTTATTTGAACTTGATTTGTCGTTGAATCTCTTTGTGGATGACCCGTCGAGTGGGATTTGATCTTCACTCGAAATGACTTTGTGTCTGTGGTGCAGCTCCGAAGGAGAAGGTGGCGGTCGACCTGCCTCTCGTCGTCCTTGGGAAATGAGAAGCGTTTCATACTTAGGCGAGTGCGGGACTGCAGCTAAGCCTCCGAGTGGGAGGATTGCTCTCCACTCGGTAGGATTTTTCAAACTTAGGCGAGAGCTGACGGTAGCTAAGTCTCTTTGGAAGAGAACTTAGGTGAGTGCTGGACTGCAGCTAAGCCCCCGAGTGGGAGGTTTGCTCTCCACTCGGTAGGATTTTTCAAACTTAGGCGAGTGCCGACCGCAGCTAAGTCTCTTCGTAGGAGAACTTAGGCGAGCGCTGGACTGCAGCTAAGCCCCCGAGTGGGAGGTTTGCTCTCCACTCGGTAGGATTTTTCAAACTTAGGCGAGTGCCGACCGCAGCTAAGTCTCTTCGTAGGAAAACTTAGGCGAGCGCTGGACTACAGCTAAGCCCTCGAGTGGGAGGTTTGCTCTCCACTCGGTAGGATTTTTCAAACTTAGGCGAGTGCCGACCGCAGCTAAGTCTCTTCGTAGGAGAACTTAGGCGAGCGCTGGACTGCAGCTAAGCCCCCGAGTGGGAGGTTTGCTCTCCACTCGGTAGGATTTTTCAAACTTAGGCGAGTGCTGACCGCAGCTAAGTCTCTTCGTAGGAGAACTTAGGCGAGCACTGGACTGCAACTAAGCCCCCGAGTGGGAGGTTTGCTCTCCACTCGGTAGGATATTTCAAACTTAGGCGAGTGCTGACTGCAGCTAAGTCTCTGCGTAGGAGAACTTAGGCGAGTGCTGGACTGCAGCTAAGCCCCCGAGTGGGAGGTTTGCTCTCCACTCGGTAGGATTTTTCAAACTTAGGCGAGTGCTGACCGCAGCTAAGTCTCTTCGTAGGAGAACTTAGGCGAGTGCTGGACTGCAGCTAAGCCTCCGAGTGGGAGGTTTGCTCTCCACTCGGTAGGATTTTTCAAACTTAGGCGAGTGCTGACTGCAGCTAAATCTCTGCGTAGGAGAACTTAGGCGAGTGCTGGACTGCAGCTAAGCCTCCGAGTGGGAGGTTTGCTCTCCACTCGGTAGGATTTCTCAAACTTAGGCGAGTGCTGCCTGCAGCTAAGTCTCTGCGTAGGAGAACTTAGGCGAGTGCTGGACTGCAGCTAAGCCCCCGAGTGGGAGGTTTGCTCTCCACTCGGTAGGATTTTTTTTTTGAACTTAGGCGAAACGGGTTCGCGGCTAAGTCACCCACTGGGGGTTCTCGTATGTAAACAGAAGTGACAGCAATCATTGGAACACTCTTGACTTTGATAAAAATGAACTGCAGAAGTTTCTCTTATTACATCTTTATGGGAAGGAACTTAAGTGTAAAAGGGGCGGAGTAGTTCCGCATTCCAAGCTCGCGGCTCGTCAATCTGGCGATCAACATTGTAGAGGTGATACGCTCCGTTGTGGAGGACTCTGGTGATGATGAAGGGGCCTTCCCAAGTAGGAGCAAGCTTGTGTGGTTTCTGTTGATCCACTCGGAGGACCAAATCTCCTTCTTGGAAGGCTCGACTCTTCACATGTCGGGCATGGAATCGACGCAAGTCTTGCTGATAAATGGTCGATCTGTTCATGGCCATCTCTCTTTCTTCTTCCAGGAGGTCTACTGCATCTTGCCGAGCCTGTTCTGCTTCATCTTCGGTGTAAAGCTCGACTCGGGGAGCGTTGTGAAGGAGATCACTTGGCAGAACGGCTTCGGCTCCATAAACAAGAAAGAATGGGGTTCTTCTAGTCGACCGGTTAGGGGTGGTCCTTAATCCCCACAAAACTGACGGAAGCTCGTCGACCCAGGCACCTGCTGCGTGCTTGAGATCACGCATTAGCCGAGGCTTTAGTCCTTTGAGGATCAGACCATTTGCTCTTTCAGCTTGTCCATTCGACTAGGGATGGGCGACTGACGCATAGTCGACACGAGTGCCTTGAAAGGCGCAAAAGGCTCTGAACTGGTCTGAATCGAAGTTTGACCCATTGTCAGTGATGATGCTGTGAGGGACTCCATATCTGAATGTTAGTCCTCTGACGAAACTAATAGCAGTGCCAGCATCGAGGTTCTTGATGGGTTTAGCTTCAATCCACTTGGTAAACTTGTCGACTGCCACAAGCACATGGGTGAAACCGCTCCTGCCTGTTCTCAGAGGACCGACCATGTCCAGTCCCCAGACAGCGAAGGGCCAGACGAGTGGAATGGTCTTCAGGGCTGATGCGGGTTTGTGGGACATGTTGGAGTAGAACTGACACCCCTCACACTTGTCAACTATCTCCTTTGCCATCTCATTTGCTCTTGGCCAGTAAAATCCCGCTCGGTATGCTTTGGCCACAATGGTCCGGGAGGACGCATGGTGACCGCGGGTCCCCGAATGGATCTCATCAAGGATCATCTGACCTTCTTCCGGAGTTATGCACTTCTGACCGATTCCAGTCGCGCTTTCTCTGTACAACTGCCCCTTTATGACTGTGAAGGCCTTGGATCGGCGGACGATCTGTCGAGCCTCTTCCTCGTCCTCTGGGAGCTCTTTCCTTAGGATATACGCGATGTATGGTATCGTCCAGTCGGGAGTGATGGCCAAGACTTCCATGATCAGGTCGACCACAGCAGGAACTTCGACTTCAGTCGGATCTGTGGCACTTTTCGGTTGTGGGGCTTCTTCTGTGAAAGGATCCTCCTGGACTGACGGCGAGAGGATGTGCTCCAAAAACACATTGCTGGGAATGGCTTCTCTCTTGGAGCCTATCTTTGCCAGATCATCGGCTGCTTGATTTTTGAGTCGGGGGATGTGATGAAGCTCTAACCCCTCGAATTTCTTTTCTAGCTTTCTCACTGCGTTGCAATAACCAGTCATAGCCAGACTTCTGACGTCCCACTCCTTCATCACCTGATTAACCACCAAATCTGAGTCGCCGTAGACCATGAGGCGACGGACGCCGAGTGAAATGGCCATGCGCAACCCATACAGAAGTGCTTCATACTCTGCTTCATTGTTGGAGGAATCGAAGTGAATCTGGAGGACGTATCTGAGCTTTTCTCCTCGGGGGGAGACTAGAACTACCCCAGCACCGGAACCATTCAGCATCTTAGATCCGTCGGAGAACATGGTCCAGTGCTCTGAGTGAACTTGAGTCGGAAGCTGCTGTTCAATCCACTCGGCGACGAAATCTGCGATTGCTTGGGACTTAATAGCCTTCTTTGCTTCAAACCTGATATCTAAGGGAAGGAGTTCAATCGCCCACTTGGCCACTCGACCAGTTGCATCTCTGTTATGCAGTATCTCTGACAGTGGGGCGTCGCTGACGACTGTAATGGAGTGGTCAGAGAAGTAATGTGCAACCTTCTTCGTGGTCATGTAAATCCCATATACAAGCTTCTGGTAGTGAGGGTATCTTTGTTTTGAAGGGGTCAAAACTTCAGACAGATAATAGACTGGGCGCTGAACTCTGAAGGCCTTTCCTTCTTCTTCCCGCTCGACCGTGAGTACTGTACTGACAACTTGTCCCGTGGCCGCAATGTACAGCAGCAGAGGCTCTTTGCTGATTGGGGCAGCAAGCACCGGCTGGGTGGAGAGCAGAGCTTTGAGTTCTGCAAACGCTGCGTCAGCTTCTGGAGTCCACTCGAACTTGTCAGACTTCTTCATCAGTCGGTAGAGAGGCAACGCCTTTTCACCGAGGCGAGAAATGAATCGACTCAAAGCGGCCAAGCAGCCTGTAAGCTTTTGGACATCGTGCACGCGTACAGGACGCTTCATCCGGAGTATGGTGCCAATTTTCTCAGGATTGGCGTCGATCCCTCGTTCGGAAACGAGAAAACCGAGTAACTTTCCGCCTGGAACTCCGAATGTGCATTTTGATGGATTGAGCTTGATATCATACCTCCTGAGGTTGGCAAAAGTTTCGGCAAGGTCAGCTCGCAGGTCGGAACCTTTGCGTGACTTGACCACAATATCATCCATGTATGCCTCCACATTCCGACTGATTTGAGTGAGTAAACACTTCTGAATCATTCTCATGAACGTGGCTCCGGCGTTCTTGAGGCCGAACGGCATAGTGACACAACAGAAGCATCCGAATGGGGTGATGAAAGCTGTTTTGATTTTGTCGGGTCCATACAAACGGATCTGATGGTACCCAGAATAAGCATCTAGAAAAGACAATCTCTCGCACCCCGCAGTCGATTCGACTATTTGGTCGATGCGAGGGAGAGGAAAATGATCTTTCGGGCAGGCCCGATTGATATGTTTGAAATCAATGCACATGCGAAGTGACTTGTCCTTCTTGGGGACCATGACGACATTGGCGAGCCACTCGGAGTGGTAAATTTCTCGGATGAACCCTGCTGCTAAGAGCCGAGCCACCTCCTCGCCAATGGCTTGCTTCTTCTGGACGGCGGACCGTCGAAGATGTTCCTTCACAGGCTTGAATTTTGGGTCGACCCGTAGACGGTGCTCAGCCAGCCCCCTGGGAACTCCAGGCATGTCAGAGGGTTTCCATGCAAAGATGTCCCAGTTCTCACGGAGGAGCTGGATGAGCGCTTCTTCCTATTTGGAGTCAAGTGTCGTTGAGATGTGAGTCGGGGAAGCGTCGGGGTCGGTCGGGTGAATGTCGACTGTTTTTGTTTCACCGGATGACTGAAAAGCTGATTCTGAAGCAGGCTTCTTGGCTCGTAGCAACTCGCTTGGGTCGGCAGTCTTTTGGTACTCTTGCAGCTCGACCACTGCCATCTGAGCATCTGCAATCTTTTAGCCCTTCTGAAAGCACTCTTCCGCCTTCTTCCGATTGCCTGTGACAGTGATCACACCTTTGGGGCCAGGCATCTTCAGTTTGAGGTACACGTAACATGGCCGGGCCATGAAGCGTGCGTAAGCTGGCCTGCCCAAAATGGCGTGATAAGCACTTTGGAAGTCAACGACCTCGAATGTCAACTTTTCCCTGCGGTAATTCTTTGAATCACCGAAAACCACATCAAGAGCGATCTGGCCGAGTGATTGGGCTTTCTTCCCAGGAATGACTCCATGGAAACTCATGTTACTGGTGCTGAGTCTGGACATCGGAATGCCCATTCCTTTCAATGTTTCAGCATACAGTATGTTCAGGCCACTGCCTCCATCCATCAGGACTTTAGTCAGTCGAGTGCCTTCAACAATTGGGTCGACCACCAAAGCTTGCCTCCCAGGGGTGGCAATGTGCGTCGGGTGATCAGACTGGTCGAATGTGATGGCAGTCTGGGACCACTTCAGGTAACTGGGTGTTGCCGGGGCAACCATGTTCACCTCTCGGTTAATGACTTTCAGTCGACTTTTGCTTTCGACATCGGCAAAAATCATCAGGGTGGAATTGACTTGGGGGTATCCATCGTCACTGTCTTCCTTGTCCTCGACTCTGTCCGACTCTTTTTCCTTATCCTTGGACTGTTTTCCTTGGAACTGCTGGATCAGGAGCCGGCACTGTCGAGTGGTATGCTTTGGGTAAATAAAATTACCCTCTTCATCCTTCTTGGTGTGGATGTGACATGGCAGATCCAAAACATCATTTCCGTCTTGATCCTTGACTTTTTTGGGCTTCCAGGTGCCCTTGGGTTTTCCCTTGAAGTTTCCCTGGGTTACGGCCAGGGCCTCTCCAGGGGCGGCTGGCTCGGCCTTCCGCTTCTGCTTCCGACCGGAATTGCCTCCAGTTTCCTGGGCGATTGTTTTCTGCTTGCCACTCCGGAGTCGATCTTCGTCTTCTCCGTTAGCATACTTGGTGGCAATCTCCATCATCTGATTCAGAGACATCTCTCCAGTTCGACCGAACTTCAGATTCAACTCTCTGTATTTAACACCTTCCTTGAAGGCACAAACCGCTTGATGGTCCGGCACGTTCTCAACCGAGTGATGCAGCGTGATCCACCTCTAGATGTATTCCCTCGGAGTTTCATTCGGCTTCTGCACGCAAGACTGCAGCTCGGTTAGGCCTGCAGGTCGCTTGCATGTTCCTTCAAAGGTTGTGATAAACACTCGGGAGAGGTCCTCCCAACTGTAAATGCTGCTGGGTGCCAACTGATTTAGCCATGCTCTGGTCGAGCCCTCTAACATGACAGGCAAATGCTTCATGGCCACCTCGTCATTGCCACCGCCAATCTGTACAGCCACTCGGTAATCTTCGAGCCAGGTGTCAGGCTTAGATTCACCGGTGAACTTGCCGATTCCAGTCGCCAACCTGAAATTGGGAGGTATCACTGCGGCTCTGATGGCTCGACTGAAACACTCTGGCCCTGAAGCACGTACTCTGCTGCTGGCAGGCGCATCTCCGTTGTGGCCTTCTCGATGAACTCTGTTCCTGTCAACCAAACCTTGAACGAGGATGGATCTCGCATCAAAGCATGGGTCTCTGGGGTCGACTGGAATCCTCTGCCCAACACTATGAGGGCGTCTGTCATCTTGCCATCGAGGCGCATATGACCCACTCCTCGGGGGAGGGGTTGGCACTCAACGTCGATCATCACGGTCGAATTGGTGATCATACTGCTCATTCCTCCTGTACTGATCATGCTGGCCACCACGTCCCTCACGCCTCGGGGGCGATCTCGGGATGTGAGCTGACTCGACTGTATCTGTTGCGACAGACCGACTGTGGATCCTATTCCGCGACTGTGAGATAGCGGAATTCTGGTCTCCCGCCGCCCGGAGCAATGCTCTGATCTGTAACAAGCCCCTGCTAGCCTCCGACTGGGAGGGCTGAATCGATTCTGCTATACGGGCCGCGGCGGCCAGATTCTGAACTGGGGTTCGATATACCTGCGTCGGCGGGAAGAGCTGGCGTCGACTAGACTCGGGAGCCCGCTGACGCGCTTGCTCGTCGAGTGCTCGCTGGAGATTCTCCAGTCGAGTGCGCTCGGCCAAGTTGGCCAAACGCGCATCCTCCAAGGCCCGGGCCTCGGGGGTCTCTCCGACGATAGGAGTGCGGAGCGCGTCCATGTTCCGGCGGCGAAGCTCCTCTCGCTGCAATGACGTGAGAGGTTCGGGGAGATACTCGTCGTGGGGATGCGACGGATTGCCCCCACCCGCGCCTCCATCAGTGCGAGGGAAACCAGGGGGACTATGTGTTCCATCGACCGCCAGAACCTCAGCCGCTGGATCGCTGCTGTCGCACTCGGATGCGGTCTCCACGGAGCCAGTCGAACAGGCCGTAGAGGGATTCGACGGGCTCGATGGCCGCGACTTGCGGGGCTGCCGATTGGCGGGCCACGGCGTGCCTCACCCACCGCTGAAGTCTTGACCGATCGGAGCGCTTGCGCTGGTGGGAGACAGGGCAGGGAGACGATACGGGGGCCGACCCATATTGGGTCGACGGTTGCCGCAGGAGGACGCCACGAACGCATGCGCGGAAATGTGTCGCACCGCGGGCGGGGAGCGCGTCGATGTCGAGCGGTGCCTCCTGAAGCCAGGCGGAGTCGTCGACGATGAAGGTGAGCGCGCCGAGACGGATCTCGCGGTCCTCCACCAAAACTCCGCAAGAAAACATGATCAAAGGGATCGAGAAAAATCACAACTTCTCCAACTAAGCGCTAAGATTCCGGCCCCACGGTGGGCGCCAACTGTCGTGGTTCTAACTCTGACAGTGATGTTGGGGGGTGAGTATGGAGAGGCTAGATCCTAGCTATTGGGAAGTTGTTACACGCGAGGTTTACGAGTTCAGGCCCTTCTCGGAGGAAGTAATAGCCCTACGTCTCGGAGCCCGGAGGCGGTCGACTGGATTATGCGTGTATAGATTACAGGGGTGCGAACCCTTCCTACTGAGGAGGGGGGGTGGCTTATATAGAGTTCGCCGACCCCCTCCTGCCCTCAGTAATGCAGGGTTTTAAAGTACATTTAAGATGGGGCGTTACTGGTAACGCCTCTAATAAAGTGCTGTAATGACCATGAAGACTACTTAACAGCTGACTGTTTGCCTACGGAGTGACTGTAGATCTCCTGGCAGTCGAGTGAATAGCTTCATGGTCGAGTGGTAGCTTCTTGGTCGAGTGGTAGCTTCTTGGTCGAGTGTCTTGAACCCGTCGAGTGGAGTACCTTCAAGTCGATTGATGGGTGATTTCTTCTAGGGATGTCCTTGGGTAGGACTCTTTGGGACGGGTCCGTGCTCCTACCCCAGGTACATAGCTTCATCACTACGTTTGCTCGATTCAATGCAGTACCACACTATGCTTATATCAAGCTCAAGATTCTCGATCTGCGCAGCGTCATAACGGTCAATGGAAATACGGAACGCTCCCTCCGTATATAAGAGCACACAACTACCCTAGCATCAGAAGTACAGAGCGGCCTTCTCAAGCAGAACCTTAATTCGGCTGCCGAGCTCACGGACACCCTTAAGAGGGTCTGAACTACTCTGCAGCAGGAGAGCTAGGCTCGTCAGGAGCTCGACTAGTAATCTGTCCTCCGTCTTAGTCCCGATCAAGTGGTGGCATTCATGCCGCGCGTACATAACTACACACTCAAAATCCCATGGGCGTCGATGGAGGCATAGCTAGCTTGTGGTCCATAGTACGGCTCAACCGACATTGGATACACAAATACTTTCACTTTTACTTGTCTCCTTTTCAGGTCTCAATCCCACAGGCCCCAGCTGGTGGTCATCGGTCCTCTTGAAGGATAAACACACCAAGACGGCCAGAAGCGAAGACATATGGGAGACTTTTTAGGTGATTCCGTTCACAATAACTCTACATGTTTTTTCAGGACCCACATGCAGCTCTCCCTTGATTTCGTCATGTTAAATAGCCTGTTGCTTATCGCACTACCTGTATCAATGCACTTTGATGTGCTAATTAAATTACAATGAGAAAAGTTTGCAGCTGGAGCTTTAGGACCCAGCTTTTTACGTTTGTACATTCTCTGTTTTCTTTCTCTTTTTTCAGCTCCCCTGTGAATAACCCTATCAGGTAGCACCCGTACACTTTGGTACGTTTGATGTTTGCCAGGGGTTGCATAGCACCCCACACTACGGCAACAAAAAGTCCGAACACTTTTTATAAGTATAGTTCGGCACCCCGAATTTAGCATTATATGCATTGGCTCCGAATCATGTCTTTGGTCAATAGTTGGGTTGCCCGGCTCCTGTGCTTGCTACCTTATGTTCTGCTATATCGGCTAAGGTAGTAAAGGGAGAACTACTGTGATTGTGCCTTGGTTTATCCAAAGGAGCACCTTAGTAGAGAAAGCCGAAAACTGACTGTCATGATGCCGCGAGAGCCGGTCAGCTGTTCAGAGGATGCAAATCATTGGAGATTTCTTCCGCATTACGCGAAGGATTGGTACTTCCGATCAGACGTTTATAGCACTCTAGTTCGGATACTAGGGGCTGCGCCCATGTTTTTATTATCGAACTCCTATGGCTAAGTGAGGGTGTTACAGCCGCATAGTCTGGTTGCCTGGTTCGTTGCACTAAACAACTCCTTCAAGGACCATCTAATTGGATCAAGATTGTTTTGATTCCACCTCGAACACCCCCGTACTACCTACGTGAGGGCAGAAGTCGACGATTGGTTAACCCTCAGATTTCATACAACACGGCTGCACAGGAAGTAAAAATTTAAAAACATAACAAGCATTATATTGCACAATCACTTTGTTTCATCATACAAGGTAGAGGGAGCTCGAACACATTCATTCAAAGATAGTGTCTTTCGCACAATGATCCGCAACAATGCGGGACCCCTCCAAGACATCACCGAAGTACCGCTCGGGTGTGCGGTGCTCCTTGCCCTCTGGCGGCCCCCCGGTCGCTAACTTGACGGCGTCCAACTTCGCCCACCAGACCTTGCAATTGGAGAAGGCCAGGCGCGCGCCCTCGATGCAGACGGATCGCTTGATGACGTCCAACCATGGACAGGCATCCACCAGCTTCTTCATGAGGCCAAAATAGCTGCTGGGTATAGCTTCGGCTGGCCACAACCGGATTATCATATCCTTCATGGCCAGTTCGGCCACCCTGTGCAGTTCGACCAGCTGTTTCAGCTGATCGCTGAAGGGACCGGATGCTCAGGCGCAAGATACTGTGACCAGAACAGCTTCTCCGTGGAGCTCCTTTCTTCAGCTCGGAAGAACTCGGCGGTGTCGGTCACACTGCGTGGCAGATCAGCAAAAGCCCCTGGAGAACTCCGAATCCCGGTTAGTAAACGATATTTCATCTTCACACTCTTGCTTTGCAAATTGAATGCCTTACCCGCCGCGATCTTCCTGGCCTCCTGGATCTCCTGGAGGGCGTCCTCGGCTTCAATCCGGGCCACCTCCGCACTCTTACGAGCCTTGGCGAGTTCGGCCTCTTGAGCCGACGCATTGTGCTCCAAGGTCTCGCTCTTCTTCACCGCGTCCTCGAGCTCCCGCTGGACTTCATTGACCCGAGCCTTGAGCCTCTTACGGGCGGCCTTCTCCTGGACAGCCCTCTCCTCGGCTTTGGCCAGGGCTTTTCTTAGGGCCTCGACCTTGGTCGCCGCTTCTGTACAAATTAGGACATGTCGGTCATTGCATATCATTTCCCTCTTTTCGAATATATAACAGGTTATTGCTTACCTTGTTTTTCCTGAAGCTGCCTCTTCACCTGGCCCAGCTCCTCCTCGGCCTCCGCCAGTTTCTGCTTCAGTCCGGAGACTTCGGTAGTATGCAAGGCTGCGGCCAACAACGGCGCCTGTGTTTACATTTCAGAAAAATTTAGTTAGTTTCCTGTCATAGGAGGTTGATCCTCTGTCCGGCTTTTTCTATCCGAACACCGGACAGTGTCTCAGGGGCTACTGTCTACATTGGGATTTTCTCCTTTTGGCATCGCTTACCTCAAAACCTATCAGCAGGCTGCTGCAGGCTTCGATTAGTCTGCTCTTGGCAGACTGAACCCTTTCAATTACCGTGCCCATAAGGACATGGTGCTCATCCACAATGGAAGCACTTCGCAGCGCTTCCAGCAGATTATCCGGTGCCCCTGGTTGGACAGGGGTCACCGGAGGAATAGGCATCCCCCTTTCTTCCGAAGGAGGTCGCCTGCCGGATTCCGGAGTAGCCTCGGTCTCCGGAATGAGCCTGGCTGAGGGTCAAACTGAGTACGGCCCTACCCACCAGTCTCCATGGGGATTGATTCCCCTTGGTGTCCGGCGACGGTGATTTCACCTTCTGGCGCCTCCTGAGCCTCTCCCCCGCCTTGAACAGTTCTTCGGGACAACACCTCCGCATCATCCTTGGCCTTGGGGGAGTGAGCGACTGGCGGTGAATCGCTGGCCATCGCTTTGGAATCCAGCGAGCCTCCTGATGAGGATCGCGGGGAGCTATTGTGAGCCGGACAACAATAACATAACCAATCATGTTAATACAATAAGGGGGAGACACTTTATGGGCGGATATAATCTTAGCACTTACGATGCGGCCCAAGGCTTAGTGCGGGGGAGTCTCTCTGGACTGTTGTCAACGTCCCATGCAGAGTTATCCGTGAGGGAGCCTTTCCCCTTCTTGGGCGCCTCCGCCTACAGAATTGTGGAGGCCGCCCTCTTCTTCCTCCACCCATCAGGGGGAGAGTTGCTCTCCTCCTCCTCCTCCTCCTCCTCGTCTTCGGCGGCGGGGGAATGGGTCTTGTCCTCGGACATCACGTCCGAAGTGCCCTTGCGGCGGGGGCCACTCTGGACCCCCTTGGCCTTTCCCGTGGCCTTATTTTCTGGTGCCTTAAAAGGTGCCGGCTCCAGCATCTTCGCTAAACGCGGGATGACTGGTTCTTCAGGCAGGGGAGCCGGACACCGGATCTGCTTTGCCTTCTTCAGCCAGTACTGAAAAAGCAATGATAATAAAAGCTTAGATATCATCCTTGAAACAAGCAAGTAGGGGATGCGTTGAAAAAAACGTACCTCGTTGGGGAGATGATTTATGTCGTGACCATGGTCTGAATCTGTGGCCGATGGTATCTCGTTGCCCTTTAAGAACAACTTCCAGGCATCTTGGTGAGTTGTTTTGAAGAGCCTTTCCAAGGTGTGGTGCTTTTTTGGGTTGAAATCCCATAGAGGGAGGCTTCGGATCTGGTAGGGGAGGATCCGGCGCACCAGCATCACTTGGATTATGTCGACAAGCTTGATGTCCCTATCGACCATGCTTTGAATGCGCGTTTGCAGTGCAATCAGCTCATCTGACGAACACCAGTTCGGGCTCTTCTCGACCCAGGAGGTGAGTCGCACGGGAGCGCCGGAGTTGAGTTCGGCAGCCGCGGCCCAGGTGGCACCGCGGGGTTCAGTGATGTAGAACCATTGTTTCTACCATTCCTTGACAGACTCCACGAATGTGCCTTTTGGCAAAGAGACATTGGTGAGCTTGCTCACCATGGCACCCCCGCACTCTGCGTGCTGTCCATCCACCACCTTGGGCTTCACGTTAAAGGTTTTGAGCCACAGCCCGAAGTGGGGTTGGATGCGGAGGAAGGCCTCGCACATGACGATGAACGCCGAGATATTGAGGAAGGAGTTTGGGGATAGATCGTGGAAGTCTATCCCATAGTAGAACATTATCCCACGGACGAAGGGATGGAGTGGAAACCCTAGCCTACGGAGGAAATGGGGGATGAACACTACCCTCTCGTTGGGCATCGGCGTGGGAATGATTTGTCCCTGGGTTGGAAGACGGTGGGCGATTTCCTTCGCTATGTACCCGGTCGCCCGAAGCTCGGCGATGTCCTCTTCCTTGACGGAGGAAGCCATCCACTTGCCTTGACCTCCGGATCCGAACATGGTTGAGTGCTTTCTCGAGTGGGAAACAGATGAGAACTTGGGCGCTGGAGCTCAAGAGTGGAAAGGCAGAAGAAGAGAGAAGGCGTGGGAAAAGAAAGGGGAATCTTATCTCCTTATAAGGGCAGCAAATGTCGAACGCCTCCCCATTCGCCTACTCCCAAGGGTTGTGTTAACGGCACGGTTGGGTTACCCACGCCCGTATTGATGAGAATCCCATAATAAGGGGACATGATCTCTGCTTTGACAAGACGTGCCAATGGCAACCGCATCTCGAAACGCGGAGCGGCAGATGAGAAATGGTCCGAAATTATGATTGGATGGACATGATGTCATGTTATAAAAAGCTGTCAGTGGATTGGACTCATGGATTATTATATTCTCTCTACAGTTGTGTGTGGTGTGTGTTACAGGTCCGGACACGATAAATTCGTCCGAAGACTACTTTGGAGTTCGGAAGGAGGAACCCGCCTTGCAATGCCGAAGATAGATCTACGCACCGGATACCTTGTCATTGAAGCCAGGTTCACGGGCTACTGAGGGAGTCCTGGACTAAGGGGTCCTCGGGCGTCCGACCTGTTAGCCATGGGCCGGACTGATGGGCTGTGAAGATACGAAGACCGAAGACTGTACCCGTGTCCGGATAGGACTCTCCTTGGCGTGGAAGGCAAGCTTGGCGACGGAATATGTAGATTCCCTTCTTTGTAACCGACCTTGTGTAACCCTAGATCCTCCCGGTGTTTATATAACCCAAAGGACTTAGTCCGGATAGGAGATACTCAATACCGTAGTCATACAGGCTAGACTTCTAGGGTTTAGCCATTACGATATCGTGGTAGATCAAATCTTGTAACACTCATATTCATCAAGATCAATCAAGCGGGAAGTAGGGTATTACCTCCATAGAGAGGGCCCGAACTTGGGTAAACATCGTGCCCCCTGTCTCCTGTTACCATCGACCTTAGACACACAGTTCGGGACCCCCTACCCGAGATCCGCCGGTTTTGACACCGACAGGGGGCACGCCACCCCTTGTGGGATGGTGTGCTCCCCACTTATGGCCCATACGGCCCATATCTTTCCCCGGGGTTCCGGTAACCCCCCTCCGGTACTCCGACAAATACTCGATACTACCCGGAACACTTCTGGTGTCTGAATACTACCATCCTGTATATCAATCTTTACCTCTCGACCATTTCGAGACTCCTCGTCATGTCCGTGATCTCATCCGGGACTCCGAACAACATTCGGTCACCAAATCACATAACTCATATAATACTAAATCGTCATCAAACGTTAAGCGTGCGGACCCTACGGGTTCGAGAACTATGTAGACATGACCGAGACACCTCTCCAGTCAATAACCAACAACGGAACCTAGATTCTCATATTAGCTCCTACATATTCTACGAAGATCTTTATCGGTCGAACCGTTATGACAACATATGTTATTCCCTTTGTCATCGGTATGTTACTTGCCCGAGATTCGATCGTCGGTATCTTCATACCTAGTTCAATCTCGTTACCAGCAAGTCTCTTTACTCGTTCCATAATACATCATCTTGTAACTAACTCATTAGTCACTTTGCTTGCAAGGCCTCTTATGATGTGCATTACCGAGAGGGCCCAGAGATACCTCTGTGATACTCGGATTGACAAATCCTAATCTCGATCTATGCCAACCCAACAAACACCTTCGGATAAACCTGTAGAGCATCTTTATAATCACCCAGTTATGTTGTGACGTTTGATAGCACACAAGGTATTCCTTCGGTATCCGGGAGTTGCATAATCTCATAGTCGAAGAAATATGTATTTGACATGAAGAAAGCAATAACAATAAAACTGAACGATCAATATGCTAACCTAACGGATGGGTCATGTCCATCACATCATTCCCCTAATGATGTGATCCCGTTATCAAATGACAACTCAGATCCATGATTAGGAAACCTTAACCATCTTTGATCAACGAGTGTAGGATCGAAAGTATGTCTAGAGGGGGGTGATTAGTCTACTTGACCTAATAAAAATCTAGCCTTTTCCCAATTTTAAGTCTTGCCAGATTTTAGCAACTTAGCACAAGTCAAGCAATCAACCTACACATGCAAATCTAAGAGTATAGCAGCAGAATGTAAATCATTGCATATGAAGGTAAAGGGAAGGAGTTTGGAGGGAGCAAACGCAATGTAGACACGGAGATTTTTGGCGTGGTTCCGATAGGTGGTGCTATTGTACATCCACGTTGATGGAGACTTCAACCCACGAAGGGTAATGTCTGCGTGAGTCCACGGAGGGCTCTACTCATGAAGGGTCCATGAAGAAGCAACCTTGTCTATCCCACCATGGCCATCGCCCACGAAGGACTTGCCTCACTTGGGTAGATCTTCACGAAGTAGGCGATCTTCTTACCCTTAAAAACTCCTTCGTTCAACTCCACAATTTTGACGGAGGCTCCCAAGTGACACCTAACCAATCTAGGAGACACCACTCTCCAAAAGGTAATATATGGTGTGTTGATGATGAACTCCTTGCTCTTATGCTTCAAATGATAGTCTTGTTGGTGAATGCAGAATTTCAAAAAATTTACCTACGATCACGCAAGATCTATCTAGGAGATGAATAACAACGAGAGGGGGAGAGTGTGTCTATGTACCCTTGTAGACCGGAAGCAGAAGCGTTTAGTAATGTGGTTGATGTAGTCGAATGTCTTCGTGATCCAACTGATCCAAGTACCGAACGTACGGCACCTCCGCAATCTGCACACGTTCAGCTCGTTGACGTCCCTCGAACTCTTGATCCAGTTGAGGCCGAGGGAGAGTTCCGTCAGCACGACGGTGTGGTGACGGTGATGATGAAGTTACCAACACAGGGCTTCACCTAAGCACTACAACTATAGGACCGAGGTGTGTAACTGTGGAGGGGGGCACCACACACGGCTAAAAGATCAACTTGTGTGTCTATGGGGTGCTCCCCTCCCACGTATATAAAGGGGGGAGGGAGGAGGAGGCCGGCCAAGGGTGGCGCACTCAAGGGGGGAGTCCTGCTCAGAGTAGGATTCGCCCCCCTTTCCTACTTCCACAAGGAGAAGGGGGAAGGAGAAGAGGGAGAGAAGAAAAAGGGGCCGAGCCCCCCAACCCTAACCCAAATCGGATTGGGCTTGGGGGGACGCACGCCTCCACCTGGCCGCCGCCTCCTCTCTTCCACTAGGGCCCATGAAGGCCCATTAACCCCTCGGGGGGTTCCGGTAACCCCCCGGTACTCCGGAATATGCCCGAACCTACCCGAAACCTTTCCGGTGTCCAAACATAACCTTCCAATATATCAATATTTATGTCTCGACCATTTCAAGACTCCTCATCATGTCCGTGATCTCATCCGGGACTCCGAACAAACTTCGGTTCATCAAAACACGAAACTCATAATACAAATCGTCATCGAACGTTAAGCGTGCGGACCCTACGGGTTCGAGAACTATGTAGACATGACCGAGACACATCTCCGGTCAATAACCAATAGCGGAACCTAGATTCTCATATTTGTTCCTACATATTCTACGATGATATTTATCGGTCAAACCGCATAACAACATACGTTGTTCCCTTTGTTATCGGTATGTTACTTGCCCGAGATTCGATTGTCGGTATCATCATACCTAGTTCAATCTCATTACCGACAAGTCTCTTTACTCGTTCCGTAATGCATCATCCCGCAACTAACTCATTAGTCACTTTGCTTGCAAGGCTTATAGTGATGAACATTACCGAGAGGGCCTAGAGATACCTCTCCGAAACACGGAGTGACAAATCCTAATCTCGGTCTATGCCAACTCAACAAACACCAAACACCATCGGAGACACCTATAGAGCATCTTTATAATCACCCAGTTACGTTGTGACGTTTGATAGCACACAAGGTGTTCCTTCGATATTCGGGAGTTGCATAATCTCATAGTCATAGGAACATGTATAAGTCATGAAGAAAGCAATAGCAATAAACTAAACGATCATAGTGCTAAGCTAACGGATGGGTCTTGTCCATCACATCATTCTCTAATGATGTGATCCCGTTCATCAAATGACAACACATGTCCATGGCTAGGAAACTTAACTATCTTTGATTAACGAGCTAGTTAAGTAGAGTCAAACTAGGGACACTTTGTTTGTCTATGTATTCACACATGTACTAAGTTTCCGATTAATACAATTCTAGCATGGATAATAAACATTTATCATGATATAAGGAAATATAAATAACAACTTTATTATTGCCTCTAGGGCATATTTCCTTCAGTATCCCACTTGCACTAGAGTCAATAATCTAGATTACATAGTAATGATTCTAACACCCATGGAGTCTTGGTGCTTATCATGTTTTTCTCGTGAGAGAGGCTTAGTCAACGGGTCTGCAAAATTCAGATCCGTATGTATCTTGCAAATCTCTATGTCTCCCTCCTTGACTTGATCGCGGATGGAATTGAAGCGTCTCTTGATGTGGTTGGTTCTCTTGTGAAATTTGGATTCCTTTGCCAAGGCAATTGCACCAGTATTGTCACAAAAGATTTTCATTGGACCCGATGCACTAGGTATTACACCTAGATCGGATATAACCTCCTTCATCCAGACTCATTCATTTGCTGCTTCCGAAGCATCTATGTATTCCGCTTCACACGTAGATCCCGCCATGACGCTCTGCTTAGAACTGCACCAACTGATAGCTCCACCATTCAATAAAAATACCTATCCGGTTTGTGACTTAGAGTCATCCGAATCAGTGTCAAAGCTTGAATCGATGTAACCATTTACGACGAGCTCTTTGTCACCTCCATAAACGAGAAACATATCCTTAGTCCTTTTCAGGTATTTTAGGATGTTCTTGACCGCTGTCCAGTGATCCACTCCTAGATTACTTTGGTACCTCCTTTCTAAGCAAATAGCAAGGCACACATCAGATCTGGTACACAACATTGCATACATGATATAACCTATGGCTGAGGCATAGGGAATGACTTTCATTTTCTCTCTATCTTCTGCGGTGGTCAGGCATTGAGTTTGACTCAACTTCACACCTTGTAACATAGGCAAGAACCCTTTCTTTGACTGATCCATTTTGAACTTCTTCAAAACTTTATCAAGGTATGTGCTTTGTGAAAGTCCAATTAAGCGTCTTGACCTATCTCTATAGATCTTGATGCCCAATATATAAGTAGCTTCACCAAGGTCTTTCATTGAAAAAAATTCTTATCCAAGTATCCTTTTATGCTATTCAGAAATTCAGTATCATTTCCGATCAACAATATGTCATCCACATATAATATGAGAAATGCTACGGAGCTCCCACTCACTTTCTTGTAAATACAGTCTTCTCCAAAAGTCTGTATAAAACCATATGCTTTGATCACACTATCAAAGCATATATTCCAACTCTGAGAGGCTTGCACTAGTCCATAAATGGATCGCTGGAGCTTGCACACTTTGTTAGTGATGTCTACTACACAACCTTCTTCTTGTAGACGTTGTTGGGCCTCCAAGTGCAGAGGTTTGTAGGACAGTAGCAAATTTCCCTCAAGTGGATGACCTAAGGTTTATCAATCCGTGGGAGGCGTAGGATGAAGATGGTCTCTCTCAAACAACCCTGCAACCAAATAACAAAGAGTCTCTTGTGTCCCCAACACACCCAATACAATGGTAAATTGTATAGGTGCACTAGTTCAGCGAAGAGATGGTGATACAAATGCAATATGGATGATAGATATAGGTTTTTGTAATCTGAAAATATAAAAACAGCAAGGTAACTAATGGTAAAAGTGAGCACAAACGGTATTGCAATGCGTTGAAACAAGGACTAGGGTTCATACTTTCACTAGTGCAAGTTATCTCAACAATAATAACATAATTGGATCATATAACATCCCTCAACATGCAACAAAGAGTAACCCCAAAGTCACTAATAGCGGAGAACAAACGAGGAGATTATGGTAGGGTACGAAACCACCTCAAAGTTATCCTTTTTGATCAATCTATTGAAGAGTCCGTAGTAAAATAACACGAAGCTATTCTTTCCGTTCAATCTATCATAGAGTTCGTACTAGAATAACACCTTAAGACACAAATCAACCAAAACCCTAATGTCACCTAGATACTCCAATGTAACCTCAAGTATGCGTGGGTATGATTATACAATATGCATCACACAATCTCAAATTCATCTATTCAACCAACACAAAGAACTTCAAAGAGTGCCCTAAAGTTTCTACCGGAGAGTCAAGACGAAAACGTGTGCTAACCCCTATGCATAAGTTCACGAGGTCACGAAACTCGCAAGTTGATCACCAAAACATACATCAAGTGGATCACGTGATATCCCATTGTCACCATAGATAAGGACATGCAAGACATACATCAAGTGTTCTCAAATCCTTAAAGACTCAATCCGATAAGATAACTTCAAAGGGAAAACTCAATTCATCACAAGAGAGTAGAAGGGGAGAAACATCATAAGATCCAACTATAATAGCAAAGCTCGCGATACATCAAGATCGTACCACCTCAAGAACACGAGAGAGAGATCAAACACATAGCTACTGGTACATACCCTCAGCCCTGAGGGAGAACTACTCCCTCCTCGTCATGGAGAGCACCGGGTTGATGAAGATGGCCACCGGAGAGGGATTCCCCCCTCCGGCAGGGTGCAGGAACGGGTCTAGATTGGTTTTCGGTGGCTACGGAGGCTTCTAGCGGCGGAACTCCCGATCTATTCTGCTCCTCTATGTTTTTAGGGTATATGGATATATATAGGCGAAAGAAGTCGGTCAGGAGAGCCACGAGGGGCCCATGAGGGTGGGGGCGCGCCTAGGGGGTAGGGCGCGCTTCCCTGCCTCGTGGCCACCTTGAAGCTTCCCTGACGTCTACTCCAAGTCTCCTGGATTGCTTCCGTTCCAAAAATAAGTTCCGTGAAGTTTCAGGTCAATTGGACTCCGTTTGATTTTCCTTTTCCGCGATACACAAAAACAAGGGGAAAAAGCAGAAACTAGCACTGGGCTCTAGTTTAATAGGTTAGTCCCAAAAATCATATAAAATAGCATATAAAACATCCAAGGTTGATAATATAATAGCATGGAACAATAAAAAATTATAGATACGTTGGAGACGTATCAAGCATCCCCAAGCTTAATTCCTGCTCGTCCTCGAGTAGGTAAATGATAAAAACAGAATTTTGATGTGGAATGCTACCTAACATATTTATCCATGTAATCTTCTTTATTGTGGCAAGAACATTCAGATCCATAAGATTCAAGAAAAATGTTTAATATTGACATAAAGATAATAATACTTCAAGCATACTAACAAAGTAATCATGTCTTCTCAAAATAACATGGCCAAAGAAAGCTATCCCTATAAAATCATATAGTCTGGCTATGCTCTATCTTAATTACACAAAATATTTAAATCATGCACAACCCCGATGACAAGCCAAGCAATTGTTTCATACTTTTGATGTTCTCAAACTTTTTCAATCTTCACGCAATATATGAGCGTGAGCCATGGATATAGCACTATATGTGGAATAGAATGGTGGTTGTGGAGAAGACAAAAAGGAGAAGATAGTCTCATATCAACTAGATGTATCAACGGGCTATGGAGATGCCCATCAATAGATATCAATGTGAGTGAGTAGGGATTTCCATGCAACGGATGCACTAGAGCTATAAGTGTATGAAAGCTCAAAAAGAAACTAAGTGGGTGTGCATCCAACTCGCTTGCTCACGAAGACCTAGGGCAATTTGAGGACGCCCGTCATTGGAATATACAAGTCAAGTTCTATAATGTAAAATTCCCACTAGTATATGAAGTGACGACATAGGAGACTCTCTATCATGAAGATCTTGGTGCTACTTTGAAGCACAAGTGTGGTAAAAGGATAGTAACATTGTCCCTTCTCTCCTTTTCTCTCTTTTTTGGGCCTTCTCTTTTTTTGGCCTTTCTTTTTTTCTTTTTTTTTTCTTCTTTTTTGTCCGGAGTCTCATTCCGACTTGTGGGGGAATCATAGTCTCCATCATCCTTTCCTCACTGGGACAATGCTCTAATAATGATGATCATCACACTTTTATTTACTTACAACTCAAGAATTACAACTCGATACTTAGAACAAAATATGACTCTATATGAATGCCTCCGGCGGTGTACCGGGATGTGCAATGACTCATGAGTGACATGTATGAAAGAATTATGAACGGTGGCTTTGCCACAAATACGATGTCAACTACATGATCATGCAAAGCAATATGACAATGATGGAGCGTGTCATAATAAACGGAACAGTGAAAGTTGCATGGCAATATATCTCGGAATGGCTATGGAAATGCCATAATAGGTAGGTATGGTGGCTGTTTTGAGGAAGGTATATGGTGGGTGTAAGATACCAGCGAAAGGTGCACGGTATTAGAGAGGCTAGCAATGGTGGAAGGGTGTGAGTGCGTATAATCCATGGACTCAACATTAGTCATAAAGAACTCACATACTTATTGCAAAAATCTATTAGTTATCGAAACAAAGTACTATGCGCATGCTCCTAGGGGGATAGATTGGTAGGAAAAGACCATCGTTCGTCCCCGACCGCCACTCATAAGGAAGACAATAAATAAATAAATCATGAATCCGACTTCATCACATAACGATTCACCATACGTGCATGCTGCGGGAATCACAAAATTTAACACAAGTATTTCTCAAATTCACAACTACTCACTAGCATGACTCTAATATTACCATCCTCATATCTCAAAATAATCATCAAGTATCAAACTTCTCATAGTATTCAATGCACTTTGTATGAAAGTTTTTATTATATCCCTCTTGGATGCCCATCATATTAGGACTAAATTCATAACCAAAGCAAATTACCGTGCTGTTTAGGACTCTCAAAATAATGTAAGTGATGCATGAGAGTTCATCAATTTCTATAAAATAAAACCACCACCGTGCTCTAAAAGATATAAGTGAAGCACTAGAGCAAATGACAAACTACTCCAAAAGATATAAGTGAAGATAAATGAGTAGTTGAATAATTATCCAACTATGTGAAGACTCTCCCATTTAATAATTTCTGATCTTGATATTTTATTAAAACAGCAAGCAAAACAAAATAAAATAAAATGACACTCCAAGCAAAACACAGATCATGTGGTGAATAAAAATATAGCTCCAAGTAAAGTTACCGATGAACGAAGACGAAAGAGGGGATGCCTTCCGGGGCATCCCCAAGCTTAGTGTAACACCCACAATGCGGCTATATCTCCCACGTGTCGGGGCACGACTTAGAGGCATAGCCGCATGGTAGGTTTGTCGCAAGAGGGGTTATCTTCACACAGTCCCATGTACTGAATAAGAAAGGGATAAAGAGTTGGCTTACAATTGCCACTTCACACAAATACAAGTTAACCATACATCATCCAGAATACAATCAAGGTCTGACTACGAAACCAAAATAAAAGAAGACAACCCCAAATGCTAGATCCCCGATCGTCCCAACTGGGCACCACTACTGATCAACTGGAAAAGACAAATAACAATGATCAAGATCTTCATCGAGCTCCCACTTGAGCTTGGTTGCGCCACCTGCACTGGTATCATCGGCACCTGCAATGGTTTGGAAGTATCTGTGAGTCACGAGGACTCAGCAATCTCACACCGTGAGATCAAGACTATTTAAGCTTATGGGTAGGAAAGGGGTAATGAGGAGGAGCTGCATCAAGCACTAAGCATATATGGTGGCTAACATACACAAATAAGAGCGAGAAGAGAAGCAACACAACAGTCGTGAAACTAGAAGTGATCAAGAAGTGATCCTGAAGCTACTTACGTTCAAGCATAACACAAGAACCGTGTTCACTTCCCGGACTCCGCCGAAAAGAGACCATCACGGCTACACACGCGGTTGATGCATTTTAATTAAGTCAAGTGTCAAGTTCTCTACAACCGGATATTAACAAATTCCCATCTGCCCATAACCGCGGGTACGACTTTCGAAATTTCAAACCCTGGAGGGGTGTCCCAACTCTCACGGTCAATGAAGGATATTCCTTCTCCCAGGAAGACCCGGTCAGTCTCGGAATCCCGGTTACAAGACATTTCGACAATGGTAAAACAAGACCAGCAAAGCCACCGGATGTGCCGACAATCCCGATAGGAGTGGCATGTATCTCGTTCTCAGGGCAACACCGGATGAGACAGGCTACGAGTAAAACCAGCCCTCGAGTTTACCCGAGGTGGCCCCGCAGGCAGCTCGGTTCGGACCAACACTTAGAGAAGCACTGGCTCGGGGGGGTTAAAATAAAGATGACCCTTGGGTTGGCCGACCCAAGGGAAGGGTAATAGGTTGTTAGGCAAATGTAAAACCAAGGTTGGGCCTTGCTGGAGGAGTTTTATTCAAAGCGAACTGTCAAGGGGTTCCCATAACACCCAACCGTGTAAGGAACGAAAAATCAAGGACCATAACACCGGTATGACGGAAACTAGGGCGACAAGAGTGGAACAAAACACCAGACATAAGGCCGATCCTTCCACCCTTTACCAAGTATATAGATGCATTAAAGTAAATAAGATATAATAATGATATCCCAACAATATCCATGTTCCAACATGGAACAAGCTTCATCCTCACCTGCAACTAGCAACGCTATAAGAGGGGTTGAGCAAAAGCGGTAACATAGCCAAACAACGGTTTGCTAGGACGGTGGGTTAGAGGCTTGACATGGCAATATGGGAGGCATGATATAACAGGTGGTATGCAGCGCGTCAAAGCGATAGAATGAACATCTAGCAAGCAAATATAGAAGTGATTTCGAGGGTATGGTCATCTTGCCTGAGATCCCGCAAGGAAGAAAAATGAGTCCATGAAGAAGACAAGCGGATGAAGTCGAACGAATCCTCACAAACGCGACGTTATCGGAACCAACCCGAAGAAGCAACAACAAAAAGAAGCAAAGAACATAGTAAAAAACCAACACATAATCATGGCATGATGCACAACCAAGTATGATGCATGTCCGGTTTAAAGAGGCATGGCATGGCAAAGTGCACAAACAATACTACAAATTAAGTGGAGCTCAATATGCAACGAGTTGCATATTGACGGAACACCACATTCAATTTATTTAGTTCGATCTCGTTTATGTACCCAACAATTTCAAATGTTGATTAACATGGCAAGAGGTGAAGCAAATGAAAACTACCTATCTAGGCAAGTTTAAATGAGGCCGGAACAACAAACAACAATTCCGGAAAATCTCCATGTGCAAAAATTATGGATTTGGTACTGTTCTGTCCTAAACCATATTTTAGAGTTGTTAAACATGCAAAGTAAGTACATCATGTTAAACTAGGCATTTTTCTACCCCATTTACATATAAAGTTTGTTAAGTTTGGAGCTACGGTTATTTAGTTATGAAATGAAGCATTTTAGCATGGCACTGGAGCAAATTAAAGCAAACAACATTTTTAACATTTCAAACATGGATGAAAGTGGCATATTATGAAACTAGATGAAATTTCAGTCATTTTACATATATAACATGTTTAATTTGGATGCATGGACATTTAGTTATGAGCATTTTAATATGATGGCATTTGCTGTAAATATGCATGTACTGGAAAAATGATAAATTCGCAGAACGAAAAAAACGGCTATGGGTCGAAACACAGCAGGCTGGCCCAACAGGAGGGAAAGAAAGAAAAAAAGGAGGGGCGCGGGGTGCCCTCACCATGTGCTTCAGCCCCGTTCGGTGGGAGGAGGTCGGCAGGCCGGCTGGATGAGGAGGCCCGCTGGAGCGCTGAGCCTCGGGTGGGTCGCGGCCCACGGGGCCTAGAGGCACCTCGTCCTCCTCCCCGATCCCACTGGATTGAGGGAAGGCAGGGGCGGCGATGGCCTACGATGGGGATGGTGGCGCAGTGCGGAGAGGGCCGGCGGACGGCGAGGACGGATGAATATGGCAGGAGGGCACTCGGATCCGGCCGGAGGAGGGGCCGGCGAGGTACAACGGGGAGATTTCGAGCTCAGGCGGCGGCGTACATGGCACAGGGAGAGAGAGGTTAGAGAGAGATAAGAGGAAGGGAGATGGTGGCGGCAAAAGGAGCAGGACGGGACGCTGCTCACCTGAGATGGTGGCGGCGCTCGCCGCCGTCGACGAGGGCCGGTGGGAGGAGGCGGCGGGGTCGGGGCTCCCAGGCGGCGGGGCTGGAGCAGGGAGACGGGACGGGCGACGAACGCGGGCGGCGCTTGGGCCTGGATGGGCTCGGGCGGGCCCCGCACGGGCCTGAGCGGGCCACAGTGGATGGGGCACTGGAAGGGGGACGTGGCGGCGTCCGATTGGCCGCGGGCGTCGGCTGCGGCGGCGCGGCCAGTGGTGGCGCGCCACTTGGTGGCGGAGGGCTGTCCGGGCATGGATTTCAAGGAGGGTGGCGGCGGCTGCAGGTAGGAGGTGGCTGGCAGCGCGGAAATTGAGGAGGGGGTAGGTAGAAGTAGGTGGAGGGGGCTAGGGTTCCAAAAATGGAAGGGAAAGGTCTATATATAGACACAAGGGCTAGGTTAGGGGGTTTGGGGGCTTCCGGAGCCCTCCGATCGACATCCGACGGTCTGGAGCGGAGGGGAGTGTAGGCGGGCTCCAGGTGGGCTGATGATGGGTTGTGCAAGTGGACTAGTGGGCTGAGAAGAGAGGAAGATGGGCAGCCCGGCACATGTTTCCGGATACCGGAAACGTCCGACGTTAGACCGACTATACTGTCGCTATAGTTATCCGTTGGGGCCTCAAACGGACTCCGAATGCGATGAAACTTGGCAGACGGTCTACCTACAACATAACAAGACCGCACGCCAAATCTCATCCCATTCCGAGAACATTTTCCGGCCACTTAAAAAAATACTATTTCGGACGTGTCGCGGGCGCGTGCAAGTGTGTCTGGGCTCAGAACGGGCAATGGAAAGAACGGGGAGACCCGGACGGATGCAAGTTTTGAAAACATGATGATGCAATGCACATGATGACATGATGAAATGCAACACGCAAGCAAAAGACATGGCAACGACAGAGGATAACTGGAAAACACCTGGCGCAACGGTCTCGGGGTGTCACACTTAGGCTCTTGGTTGTCCTTGAATATTACCTTGGGGTGCCTTGGGCATCCCCAAGCTTATGCTCTTGCCACTCCTTATTCCATAGTCTATCGAATCTTTAACCAAAACTTGAAAACTTCACAACACAAAACTTAACAGAAAACTCGTAAGCTCCGTTAGTATAAGAAAATAAATCACCACTTAGGTACTGTTGTGAACTCATTCTTAATTCATATTGGTGTAATATCTACTGTATTCCAACTTCTCTATGGTTCATACCCTCTGATACTACTCATAGATTCATCAAAATAACAAACAACACATAGAGAACAGAATCTGTCAAAAAACAGAACAGTCTGTAGTAATCTGTAGGTTTCGAATACTTCTGTAACTCCAAAAATCATGATAAATTAGGAAGTCCTAGGAAATTTGTTTATTAATCTACTGCAAGTGGAATTGGTATTTTATCGCTCTCTGGTAAAAAATGAAAATTATTCTCATGAGCGCATACTTTTTGTTTTTTACATCAAGATCAAATAACAATCACCCAAGAAGATCCTAAAGGCTTTACTCGGCATAAACACTAATTAAAACATAAAAAACACAATCATAACAGCGGATAGATTATTTATTTATTACTAAACAGGAACAAAATCAAGGAACAAAAATAAAATTGGGTTGCCTCCCAACAAGCGCTAACGTTTAACGCCCGTAGCTAGGCATGATGATTTCAATGATGCTCACATAAAAGATAAGAATTGTAACATAAATAGAGCATCATGAAGAATATTATTAGCACATTTAAGTCTAACCCTCTTCCTATGCATAGGGATTTTGTGATCAAACAACTTATGGAAACAATAATCAACTAGCATAGGAGGGCAAAACAAGCATAACTTCAAAACTTTAAGCACATAGAGAGGAAACTTGATATTATTGCAATTCCTACAAGCACATGTTCCTCCTGCATAATAATTGTCAATAGCATCATGAATGAATTCAACAATATAACTATCACATAAAACATTATTCTCATGATGCATAATCATAGAATTTTTATTACTCTCCACATAAGCAAATTTCTTCCCATGAATAATAGTAGGAGTAAACTCAACAAAATAATTACCATGTGAGGCATAATCCAATTGAAAACTAAAATCATGATGACAAGTTTCATGGTTATCATTATTTTTTATAGCATACATGTCATCACAATAATCATCATAGATAGCAACTTTGTTCTCATAATCAATTGGAACCTCTTCCGAAATAGTGGATTCATCACTAAATAAAGTCATGACCTCTCCAAATCCACTTTCATCAATATAATCATCATAAATAGGAGGCATGATTTCATCATAATAAATTTGCTCATCAAAACCTGGGGGACAAAAAATATCATCTTCATTAAACATAGCTTCCCCAAGCTTGTGGCTTTGCATATCATTAGCATCATGGATATTCAAGGAATTCATACTAACAACAATGCAATCATGCTCATCATTCAAAGATTTAGTGCCAAACATTCTAATGCATTCTACCTCTAGCAATTGAGCACAATTATCGGAATCCTTATTTTCATGGAAGACATTAAAAAGATGAAGCATATGAGGCACCCTCAATTCCATATTTTTTGGTAGTTTTCTTTTATAAACTAGACTAGTGATAAAACAAGGTACTAAAAAGATTCGATTGCAAGATCTAAAGATATACCTTCAAGCGCTAACCTCCCCGGGAACGGCGCCAGAAAAGAGCTTGATGTCTACTACACAACCTTCTTCTTGTAGACATTGTTGGGCCTCCAAGTGCAGAGGTTTGTAGGACAGTAGCAAATTTCCATCAAGTGGATGACCTAAGGTTTATCAATCCGTGGGAGGCGTAGGATGAAGATGGTCTCTCTCAAACAGCCCTGCAACCAAATAACAAGAGTCTCTTGTGTCCCCAACACACCCAATACAATGGTAAATTGTATAGGTGCACTAGTTCGGTGAAGAGATGGTGATACAAGTGCAATATGGATGATAGATACAGGTTTTTGTAATCTGAAAATATAAAAACAGCAAGGTTACTAATGGTAAAAGTGAGCACAAACGGTATTGCAATGCGTTGAAACAAGGCCTAGGGTTCATACTTTCACTAGTGCAAGTTCTCTCAACAATAATAACATAATTGGATCATATAACTATCCCTCAACATGCAACAAAGAGTCACTCCAAAGTCACTAATAGCAGAGAACAAACGAAGAGATTATGGTAGGGTACGAAACCACGTCAAAGTTATCCTTTCTGATCGATCTATTCAAGAGTCCGTAGTAAAATAACACGAAACTATTCTTTCCGTTCAATCTATCATAGAGTTCATACTAGAATAACACCTTAAGACACAAATCAACCAAAACCCTAATGTCACCTAGATATTCCAATGTCACCTCAAGTATCCGTGGGTATGATTATACGATATGCATCACACAATCTCAGATTCATCTATTCAACCAACACAAAGAACTTCATAGAGTGCCCCAAAGTTTCTACCGGAGAGTCAAGACGAAAACGTGTGCCAACCCCTACAGACACTAATGACCCACAAGTGTGGGGGATCTATCGTAGCCTTTTCGATAAGTAAGAGTGTCGAACCCAATGAGGAGCAGAAGGAAATGATAAGTGGTTTTCAGCAAGGTATTTTCTGCAAGCACTAAAATTATCGGTAACAGATAGTTTTGTGATAAGGTAATTTGTAGCGAGTAACAAGTAATGCAAGTAAATAAGGTGCAGCAAGATGGCCCAATCCTTTTTGTAGCAAAGGACAAGCCTGTACAAACTCTTATATAAAGGAAAGCGCTCCCGAGGACACATGGGAATTATCGTCAAGCTAGTTTTCATCACGTTCATATGATTCGCGTTCGGTACTTTGATAATTTGATATGTGGGTGGACTGGTGCTTGGGTAATGTCCTTACTTGGACAAGCATCCCACTTATGATTAACCCCTATTGCAAGCATCCGCAACTACATCAGAAGTATTAAGGTAAACCTAACCATAACATGAAACATATGGATCCAAATCAGCCCCTTATGAAGCAACACATAAACTAGGGTTTAAGCTTCTGTCACTCTAGCAACCCATCATCTACTTATTACTTCCCAATGCATCCCTCTAGGCCCAAACAATGGTGAAGTGTCATGTAGTCAACGTTCACATGACACCACTAGAGGGATGACAACATACATCTCATCAAAATATCGAACGAATACCAAATTCACATGACTACTTATAGCAAGACTTCTCCCATGTCCTCAGAAACAAACGTAACTACTCACAAATCATATTCATGTTCATAATCAGAGGGGCATTAATATGCATAATGGATCTGAACATATGATCATCCACCAAGTAAACCAACTAGCATCAACTACAAGGAGTAATCAACACTACTAGCAACCCACAGGTACCAATCTGAGGCTCTGGGACAAAGATTGGATACAAGAGATGAACTAGGGTTTGAGATGAGATGGTGCTGGTGAAGATGTTGATGGAGATTGACCCCCTCCTGATGAGAGGATCGTTGGTGATGACGATGGTGATGATTTCCCACTACCGGAGGGACGTTTCCCCGGCAGAACAGCTCCGCCGGAGCCCTAGATTGGTTCCGCCAAGGTTCCGCCTCGTGGCGGCGGAGTTTCATCTCGTGAGCTAGCTTCTGATTTTTTCCTTGACAAAAGACTACATATAGCCAAAGATGGGCATCAAAGGGCCACCAGGGGGCCCACGAGGCAGGGGGGCGCGCCCCCCACCCCCGTGGACGGTGGGTGGCCACCCTCTGGTACATCTTTCGCCCAATATTTTTTATATATTATGAAATGTGCTCCCGTGAAGTTTTAGGACTTTTGGAGTTGTGCAGAATAGGTCTCTAATATTTTCTCCTTTTCCAGCCCAGAATTCCAACTGTCGGCATTCCCGTCTTCATGTAAACCATGTAAAGAGAATATGCATAAGTATTGTGACATAATGTGTAATAATAGCCCATAATGCAATAAATATTGATATGAAAGCATGATGCAAAATGGACGTATCAGACACCCACTAGCCACCTGTGTGCGAAGCATGGCGGTAGAACTGGTACGGGGGTTTCGGTAACCCCCCGGTACTCCGGAATATGTCCGAACCTATACGAAACCTTTCCAGTATCCGAACATAACCTTCCAATATATCAATCTTTATGTCTCGACCATTTAGGGACTCCTCATCATGTCCGTGATCTCATCCGGGACTTCGAACAAACTTCGGTTCATCAAAACATGAAACTCATAATACAAATCATCATCGAACGTTAAGCATGCGGTCCCTACGGGTTCGAGAACTATGTAGAAATGACCGAGACACATCTCCGATCAATAACCAATAGCGGAACCTGTATGCTCATATTGGTTCCTACATATTCTACGAAGATCTTTATCGGTCAAACTGCATAACAACATACGTTGTTCCCTTTGTCATCGGTATGTTACTTGCCTGAGATTCGATCGTCGGTATCATCATACCTAGTTCAATCTCGTTACCTGCAAGTCTCTTTAGTCGTTCCGTAATGCATCATCCTGCAACTAACTCATTAGTCACTGTGCTTGCAAGGCTTATACTGATGAACATTACCGAGAGGGCCTAGAAATACCTCTCCGAAACACAGAGTGACAAATCCTAATCTCGATCTATGCCAACTCAACAAACACCATCGGAGACACCTGTAGAGCATCTTTATAATCAGCCAGTTATGTTGTGACATTTGATTGCACACAAGGTGTTCCTCCGGTATTCGGGAGTTACATAATCTCATAGTCATATGAACATTTATAAGTCATGAAGAAAGCAATAGCAATAAACTAAACGATCATAGTGCTAAGCTAACGGATGGGTCTTGTCCATCACATCATTCTCTAATGATGTGATCCCGTTCATCAAATGACAACACATGTCCATGGCTAGGAAACTTAACCATCTTTGATTAACGAGCTAGTTAAGTAGAGGCAAACTAGGGACACTCTGTTTGTCCATGTATTCACACATGTACTAAGTTTCCGGTTAATACAATTCTAGCATGGATAATAAACATTTATCATATGATATAAGGAAATATAAATAACAACTTTATTATTGCCTCTAGGGCATATTTCCTTCAAGTCTCCCCAACACTCAACCCTCTCTAAGTGGAAAGCAACTTGGGGAAGGCTAGAGATCAAGATTCTTTTGGTTGGATTGGAATATCTTGATCTCAACACATGAGTAGGTGGCTATCTCTCAGAAAATGAATGGTAGAAGTGTAGGCACATTCTGATGGCTCTCCCCACGAATGGAGGATGAGTGGAGGGGTATATATAGCCTGCACACAAAATCTAACCGTTACACACAATTTACCAAACTCGGTGGGACCGAATAGTTAAACTTGGTCAACCCGTTTAGTTGAAAATGTGAACGTTAGGATTTTCGGTGGGACCAACATGTCAACTCGATGGGACCGATTTCGTTAGGGTTAGGGCATAATGTAATCTCGGTGAGACCGATCACATAAACTCGGTGAGACCGATTTCTGTAATAGGCAAACAGAGAGTTGGTCAGGCAAACTCGGTGGACCCATCGCTCATTTCGGTGAGACCAAAACATTACGAAAAGGAAACAGAGAGTTTGTATTGCAAACTCGGTGGGACCGATCGCTCATCTCGGTTAGACCGAAACATTAGGGAAACAGAGAGTTTGCAATCCCATCTCGGTGAGACCGAACTGATTAGGGTTTCTCACTATGGCTATGTCAAATGAACTCGGTGGTGCCGGATAGATCAAATCGGTGGGGACGAGTTTGACTTTTGGTTTGAGACATATGTGGATATGAGAAAGTGGTTGAGGGCTTTTGGAGCATATCACTAAGAATTTTGAGCAAGCAAGCCATTAAGCAACACCTCATCACCTTTTAATAGTATTGGCTTTTCCTATGGACTCAATGTGATCTTGGATCACTAAAATGAAAATGTAGAGTCTGGAGTTTTTGCCAATATGTGTCCTTAGCATTTTGAGGGGTCCACATTCCTAGTCCATGCCATGCCAATCGTTGAACTTTCTGAAATGATCATATTGAAAGAGCATTAGTTCAATGAGCTATATGTTGTTAGGAATTACCAAAAGCACCCAGGGATAGTTGCACTTTCAATCTCCCCCTTTTTGGTAATTGATGACAACATATAGATCAAAGCTTCGACAAATGATAATAAGATTGAAATACATCGTCACTTTGAGAAGTATGTGATAAGCAAGAGCTCCCCCTAAATTTTTGCGTTATTTAAAAATTTGCTTTTGAATGCAAATGCACAATCGATTAGAATCATGGGTTACTCTTCCATGTCACATACATCTTGGTGGAGCGCTCAAAATGATAGAAAGTAAAATATGCACTCATCACCAAGACAAAGTGAATGATCATATATGAGAGATAAGTAATAACATCATTCAAGCATAAGCATTAAGGTATGATATGATCAAACACATGATCAAACAAGTACCTCACACACACAAAAAGTATCATCCAAGAAAGCACGCAAATAAGTATCAACTGAGAAGCAAAAGAGATAGCAAAAAGAAGCAAGCTCTCTCTCGAAGCCTATGATCTATACACTTTCTCCCCCTTTGGAAACAAGTTACCAAAAAGCTCAAAAATGCATAGTACTATGTGTCTCTCTAGGCTTGATCTTTGGGAGGTGGCGTTGAGAGGACTCCAAGGACGAATGCATTGGTTGAAGTTGTTGGAGCTGGTGGAGTGGCAACTGGAGGTGCTACTAATGCTGTGGCTGCAGGTGCTGATGTAGTAGCTCTTGTGTCAGCCACAGGCACAGTTGCAGATCTCTGTCCCCTAGGCACTCTCTGAAAGGCATCTGTGGTAGCTTTCCCGTTCCTCTCCTCAGCTTCTTCCTGGAGCTGCTCAACTGCTGTCTGCATCTCTGTCACCTTCAAGTCAAGATCATAGAACTTTGTTTCAATGGTCCTCTCTAGGCTTTCTTGGTTCTGAGTCAGGGTGGCTAATCCCTTCTCAATCCTCAAGGTGGCTTGAATAAGATATCCAAGTTGATCTTGCTTTGACTTGAGAAATACTTGAGAATCCTCTTCAGCACTTGGCATTTTGGCTGCCTTCTCAGCTTCAGCTTTCTCCCTCTTCTCTTGAGCCTCTATAGAAGTAGGATCTTCAGCATTCATGACAACTGTGTTGTCCTCAAAATCAGGCCTCAAGGGAAGATGTTTCTTGTCCAATAAGTATGTGCCTGTGCCCATCTTGGAGTTGATGAGCATCTAGATGTGTGGAGCATACCCACATGATCTCTTCTTATCTGCAGCTATCCTCTTGATTGTCTCAACAATCAAACTCATCACTTTAAACTTTTAGGGCAGATCAAACAACTGCAGCAAGTTTATGGAATGGCTTCTGATCATACTATGATCGCCTGAATTGGGCAACAAGGTATGCCTCAAGATAGTGCTGATGGTGGTCAGACCAGACAACAAATAGTATACAGAGCCCATCTTGTGAGTTTCTAAGGCTTTGTCAGGAATCTCCTTATATTTGTTAGCCATGGAGTTGTGATCTTTCTTCTTCTTGGCATAGACATCTATGTCATCCTCATGCTCTGCAGGGGCATTTATTATCTTGGTTCATTCAACAACTGTCAATTGGTACGTGGTACCTTCAGAAATACAGATAATCCTTCCATCCGGATAGAAATGAGCCGTGGAGTAGAATTGCATAATGAGCTCATCATTCCACTTTGTGAGTTTCTGACCCACAAAAGTGTTTACTCCACATAGTCTGAAGCTCTCATGCACTCCTCGGAAGTGGTCTTCATTGTTATCAATGTGCTTCCAGTCTACCCACTTCATATTACAGACAATTGGCTTCTTATCTAGCAAAATAGTCTCATAGAAGTCTTGCTGCTCCTTGGTGTGAAACTTGTAATCCACAGCAGTCCTCCTCACAGCATATGGATCTGATTGTCTCCATAGTCTGGCCTGCATCCTTTCTGATTTTCATATTTTCTTCCACTGGATGATTGTCATCATGGTCAGGGATCTTGGGCCTGAGCTTCCTAAGCACTTGGGCTTCAGCATCTTCCTCTTCTTCAATCTCAAGCACTAGGGCCTTGTTCTTCTCAGCAGCTAGTATATTCCTTGTGCTCCTCTTTGGTGTAGTCTTGGGAGCTGGAGCAGAAGCTTTGGGGCTGTCTTGGGCTTAGAAGGGACAACCCTAGACTTGATGGCATCCCCCATCAGCTTTTGAGTTTTGGGTGCTGGTGCAGCATCCTCTTCCTCTTCATCCTCACCTGGGTCTTCCATCATAGAGGATCTCCCAATGACTTTGTCCATGGTCTTCTTGACCCTTTCCTTCCTTTTCTTGCCTTCACCAGCCTCTTTTGGTTCAAGAGTGAACTCACTTGTTTCCTCTATTGAGGCTCTGGCTTTAGACATGGACTCTCTTTGCAGGAGCCTTCTTGTTCAATCTAGGCTTTGTAGATGCAGTTGTGCCAAATTCTTTCTTGACAACCCTTTTCTTGGAGGTGACCTCCTCCTCAGCAGCTACATAGTCTTCATCTTCAGAATCAGAATTCCTCTTCCTCCTCTGGCTAGTAGCAGCCTTAGGCAGGTTGCTAGGAGTACTTCTGCTGCCTTCATCACAACTATCAGAGGGACTAGTGCCCTCACTCAGATTCACCTGCTCTTCTGACCTGTTCTGGCTATCACTCTGATCAGACATTCTGGCACTGCAAGCTGACAACTGACCCTGTGAATAGTTATAGATGAGATAGAGTGGATGAGCATCACAAAGTGCAGATATTTTGCAAAACAGATGAGTCAAAAACTTAGTTTTAGTTTTCCACAAAAGCATTTCGGAGCTACCGATTTGTTAAACTTGGTGACACCGAAGCAACTTTTGGAGTCTAAACTAGTGACATCGGTCAGACCGAGACATAGTTCGGTGACTCCGAGATTGCTAGGGTTTCATTGAGAGTTGAACTCGGTCACACCAATTTGCAAGTTTCACTCAGACCAAAAAGTGCAAGTGCAATGGCCTAAGCCAAATCAGTGAGACCGATTTCCACAACTTGGTCGGTCCGAGATGAGTTCGGCAGAAACCTAACCCTAAATTTTTGAATCAAATTTAATCTAAAGGAGGTTTTTGCTGGACAGGATGATCTCATATGTGGTAAGAAACACGACATTTTCTTTGTGCTAAGAATCGGAGGAAAGAATTGCACGAAGATTCGAACTCATACCCTAGCTTGGTGATGAGCTCGCTACGACGACAATGATGGTGTAGAATTCCGTTGACGGTGACAGAGAACAGCGGCGGGAGGTCGCTGGCGACGAGAGGACGATCCGGAGACCCGACGGGGTAGAGCAGGATATGCGCGGGCGAATAGGTTTCGGAGAAATTTCCAAAATTTGACCCGTCGGTATATATATCCTAACCCCGTCAGTCTGACCGAGTGGAACAACTCAGTGGCACCGAGATGCAGAATCTTAAGCGGTTACTGCAAGTCGGTGTGACCGAATGGTTCTAATTGGTTGCACCGAGATTGAAAACCTAGATCAACTCAGTGAACTCGGTGTGACCGAAGTGGATGAACCAGTCAGACCGAAATGCACAGAGAGGTTTTGGAAGTTTAAGTCTATGACGAATCGTTGACTCCAAGTGCTCCTCACACAAAGGGTTCGAATCTGACTTGATCAAACTTTGTGATGTAGCATGAATAGAGTTTGAGACGATAAAAGCATAGATAGTTAGAGGAAGTTCTTAGGCATACTTGTCCATCCATTTGGCAAAAGAAAAATACCCAAACAATCAAAGCAACAAATGGATGTCCTCGAATGAGTAAAATATGCAACCAACATGCTCACACAATAAAATGGCAAATGAAATATGTGACAAAGCATGCACAAACACTCTAGCATCTAGCAAACAACTGGCGATGACTAGGTCATCTATATATGAGTATATTGACTTAGGAGTCAAATGAGAACATTTGATCATAGGTCATACTCATCGCTTAAGCACAAGTGGGTTTACCACTTTTACATAAAGAATTGTTGTTTTCACACCATTAGAGTTGTTTTAGCTCAATATTTAGAGTAAAGCTCCCCCTAGATGTGATGTCCCCCCTAAGGGGGATGAACTAACCTTGGGTTTTGTCAATGATGACTTCATATAAATGTTGAAGATGTGGATGCTCAATGTTGATGTAGATCATATGGACCAATCCATTGGAGTGAGTTGCACTTTCAATGCCCACACGAGTTAGTCCCACAAGGAACAAACAAGGATATCCATAGACATAGAGTGAAGTTCACACAAGATGATGTCCGTGAAAGCGTTAGGTTACCTTGTCCCTTGTCTTACCAACAAGATGGTTTGTGACTCCTTGAACTAGTGCAAGATGTGGAAGTTGTTTGCACTTGTTCTCGCCAAAATGATATGAGTGAAGTATGTTGGCGGAGTCACCCTCAAGAACTCTATAATTCTTATTCTTTGAGATCCACATCAACTTGATGGGAATCCTTGGAGTTGTAGTCGTACTTGATGAGGAAGAACTTGATGTAGTCTTGGGAACCCACTTGACCAAGGCCTTGGGAGCTTCTTCAAATGCATCAATCTCCTCTTGAAGCTTGTCCTTGCCTTTTTGCTTGTGGTCTTTTGGTGGAAGATCATCTTGAGCTTGTGTCCCCTTGAAAGAAGTAGGATCATACTTCTCTTGTTGAGGAAAAAACTTCGTCTTGGGGTATTGATCTTCTTCCCATTCAACTCCATTTGCATTGAACTTTCGTTCAAAACCAACACCTTGATTCTTCTGGTGCCTTCCTTGCTTGCGTACAATTTCCTCAAATTGCTTACTTCTGGCAAGGCTCTTGTGAACACCTTTCTCTATAATTCCCTTCAATAAGCATTCTCTTGCTCAAGTGTAACTTGGCTAAGAGAATCATTAGTGGAAACAAGAGAACTACTAGAAGCAACAATATTGGATTTAACATGAATACTGTTAGTACTAGAAGGAGGATCTTTCTTGCTCTTGTTGCTAGATTTTACTTGTTGCATGTAAGTAGACAAGAGTAAACGCTTGGCAATGTAAGAAGAACTTTTCTTACGAAGATCATCATTGATTGCCTTTGATAACCCATGCTCTTGCTCAAGGTTGAGCTTTTCAAAGTGTAGCTTCTCATGAGTCTTTAAAAGCTCTCGATGAACTTCCAATGTAGTTTCATGAGCTAACTTAAAGAGTGTTTAGTTCTTTAGTTAGATGCTCAATCTCCTTCTTATCATCGTCATTCGTTTTATCTTGATTAGCATGATTAATAGCAAGTTCATCATAGTTTTCATCACTAGAGTTGTCAACAATAAATCATCAGCACCTAGCAAATCATCTTCATCACTATTGAAATCAACATACTCGGGGTGTGATACCTTTGGTCCTTTAGCCATGAAGCATCTTCCAATTCCTTCATTTGGTGAGTCAAATATGTCATAGGAGTTGGTCGACACAAGTGCTAGACCGGCAACACCTTCATCTTGAGTATATTTGGAGTCAGAGTGATAAGTTATCTTGGAGTGATGGTCGGAGTCGGAGACGGATACCCATTCACCAACGTGAGCTTGATATCTTCATTTTGTGTAGCTCCTTTATGACTTGTCCTTCCTTTTCGAATCCTTGCTTCTGCGAGAGATTCTTCGTTCATAATGATCATCTCCACTCCTTCTCTCTCTTGGAGGTGATTCTTCTCTTCTACTTCTCCTTTTAGGTGAGTCTTCTCTTCTTTTGTAGGGAGCCATACACTCATTGGAGTAGTGTCCAGGTCTTCCACAATTGTAGCAATTACGCTCACGACTAGAAGATCTTTTGTCATTGTAGGACCTTGACTTGGAACATCTTTCCTTTCTTCTACTTTTGTAGAACTTGTTGAAATTCTTCACCATTAGGCTCAATTCTTCATTGAAGTATGGTTTCTCACTTGACGATATAGGAGCATCACATGAGGCTTTGTAAGCACCACTAGACTTGTTATGAAGCTCTTCTTTATCCTTGAGTGACATCTCATGAGCAACAATGCTTCCATTGACTTCTGTTGGCTTGAGATATTTGTAGTTGGGCATCATTTGAATCAATGTGCACACGATATCATATTTTCCATCCAAGGCTCTTAGGATCTTCTTGATGATGAATCTTTCGATCATCTCTTAACTTCCTAAGCCGACAATCTCATTTGTGATGAAAGCAAGCCTAGAGTACATTTCAGCGACACCTTCACCATCCTTCATTTTGAACTTGTCAAGCTGACCTTGAAGCACATCCAATTTGGATTCCTTGATGAAGTTGGTACCGTCGTGCATATCAATCAAAGTATCCCAAATTTCCTTTGCATTCTCAAGACGGCTGATTTTGTTGAATTCTTCGGGGCACAGTCTGTTGAAGAGGATATCGCGAGCTTGAGCATTGTATTGTAGCATCTTCAACTCTTCCGCGGTAGCTTCATGATTTAGTTCTCTCCCATCGAAGAATTCACCTTGCAAGCCAATACACACAATAGCCCAAACGGCGGAGTTATGTCCAAGAATATGCATTTTCATCTTATGCTTCCAACTAGCAAAATTAGTACCATCAAAGTAAGGACCTCTACGGTGGTAATTTCCCTCGCTAGATGCCATACTCTCCTAGGTTGTGAAACCAAGGCTATGATCACCAAAGCTATGGAAATCAAGGAAAATGGTGACCAAAGCTCCGATACCACTTGTAGGATCGAAAGTATGTCTAGAGGGGGGTGATTAGATTACTTGACTTAATAAAAATCTAGCCTTTTCCCAATTTTAAGTCTTGTCAGATTTTAGCAACTTAGCACAAGTCAAGCAATCAACCTACACATGCAAATCTAAGAGTATAGCAGCGGAATGTAAATCATTCGCATATGAAGGGAGCAAACACAATGTAGACATTGAGATTTTTGGCGTGGTTCCGATAGGAGGTGCTATCGTACATCCACGTTGATGGAGACTTCAACCTGTCGGAGTCCTGGGAACGGGGGTACCCAGACTTGCCTACCCGCGGCCCATGACATGGCTTCATCGGTGGCCCGACACGGCCCAATTTTAGTAGCAATGACCCAAGACCCTCGCGAGGGGCCAAGCCTCGGGAGGCGGACGACACCAAGACCTCTTTGGGGGGGGGGCTCACCAGGCTGGCTCCCGAGGAGCGGAGATACCAAGGCAAGGTAGACCTCACGAGGTTCACGTGACGTGAGCCATGACGACCAAGGCTAGGCGGGCGCCAGTGGGCGCAGTGTACCAGTTTCCTCTTTGGTGCCAAGGAGGCAAGTGCAGGCGCGGAGTTCCGAGGAATCTGGCAGAGGTTTCCATATTGGTGCAACAAGGCCAAGACCGCCAGGACGACGGACGAAGGTCATCGCGGAGCCCACTACAGCATCACCACCAGAGCCTTTGCAGGAGAAGACTACTTTTGTCAGGATAACTTGTACTAGTTGTCTCCCTTTGAATTTGGCCGTTGTGGGATCCCTTCCCGCCTACATTTGGGAAGAGGACCAAGGCCACTATAAATAGTACTTAGCCACCACCATAGAAGGGATCGGATCCATTGAGACCATCCTCACACCCACTAGCTCGTCGAGCTCAAGAACACCTCACCTCCTGAGGTTGTTCATCCACTTTACTAGTTCATCCTCAACCCCTTGAGGCAATCCACCACAAAGTTGGAGGAAATCCACCTCAAAATCGCATCACGAAAAAGACAGCAATACCGACACCGAAGAAAATAACACTTCGGAGAATGCCGAAGATCCCAAAGCCCCTGTTGAGCCAACATCCAAATAGGATGATTGGGAGGATGGGCAAGTTAACCCTGATGATCCTGTCGGGAACGAGGACTCGGAGGATAGTAACCACCTACCGATCTCCGAAGAGGATGTGAGCCTCGGTGATGAAGACTTCATCGTGCCGGAGGAAACCCTCGAACAAGAGCGCTTTAAGTGCCGGCTAATCGCCACCGCGAGAAGCCTAAAAAAGAAGCAGCAGCAACTTCAAGCCGAAAAGGATACGCTCAATGACAGATGGACTAAAGTCCTGGCAGCCGAGGAATATGGCCTCGAACGCCCAACCAAGAGCTACCCGAAGTGCAAGCTGCTACCACAATTTATAACGCCATATGAGCCGCCGGAGTTAATCTATCGCCATCGATGGTGGCCTTGGTCGTAACCGTCGCCACGGCGAATCCTGGAGAGTGACAACGCGGTGCTAGAGTGGATCTCCCCCCCCCCCCGTTTCGCTTCCGCGTCACCGCAGGCGCCATGGTCGATGGCGCCGTCGAAAAATGAAGATGGCGATGAAGATGACATGATGCGCGCGCTTTCAGGTTCACACAAGCGAGCCCCCTACCTGGCGCGCCAAAGATGTCGCGGGATATCCGCGTCCACCTATGGGATCGGGCGGCCCCTTGCTGGTTCGGCGGGGGACGTCGCATTGCACAAAGAGCAGACTAGCGCGTGTCAGCACAGCAGAGAGCACACAAGCAATTTACCTAGGTTCAGGCCGCCACGAGGTGTAAGACCCCACTCCTGCTTTGGTCGATTGATGGTGGAAATGAACATGGTGGTGCGTGGTACACTTTCCCGGGTAGACCTTCCTCGGGGCTACGGTGACCACAAGTGTATGGTGGCTTGGGTTTGTCAAGTTTCCAACCTTCTAACCCCCTCCTGCGATTGCCATGGGCCTCCTTTTATAGATTAAGGGGTCACCACCATGGAAAAACAGTCATTACCCACTGATATGATACCAAACAGTGCTATCATACCTAACCCCGTGGGCTGGCAGGATGCATTAAATGCACCACTCAGTGTCACATCACTAGCTGCCCGGCAAGGCCTGCCGGGCTTATCTTGCTAGCTCCGCATCTGTTCGCTTGACACGTCGCTGGACGGGTGTCACCTGTGGGTTTCTTCTGTAGGAGATGGCTGCCATGTGGCAAATGCTGCCACTTAATCACCTTGCGGCTTGACACCGCACTTATTGACGACGTGGGTCATACTTGCACGGTTGGCAGGGTGGTTCAGGCCCCACAAGCCCCGGCAGGTGCTGCCAGGAAGTCTTGGTTGCTTGCTTGCTTTTGGTGGTGGCCTGGCCCCTTGCTGGGCTCGCCTGCCCGGGGAGGGAGGCCCTTCTCTTGCCGATATCCTATTCCTTTGGCTCGATCTCGATATTTCTTAGCTGCATGTTGGTTCTTCAAGTCTCTTGGTTCTTCAATCTCCGTCTTGCCCTCGTCTTGTCCGTGCATGAGTCAGGGGAAAATGCCTGCCCCTATATATTTTCCCCGATAGTTTTTATGCATAATAACACTTTATGGAGTAAATCTAATGCCTTTTCTCTCATAATATGCAAGGTTTACACAAAGAGGATGAATGCCGGCAGCTGGAATTCTGGACCTGAAAAAGCTATGTCAGAGATACCTATTCTGCACATCTCCAAATGAGCTGAAATTTTAAGGAGAATTATTTTGGAACATACACTACAGGAATCAGGCACTTTGCCGTCTGCCATGGCTAACAACAAAGGCATGACTAGCGGACGACAAAGGCCTTTGCCGTCAGCTAGCAGACGGCAACAAGTCCAGCTGAATAGGCTACGGTAAAGGGCACTTTGCCATCTACCAGCGGACGGCAAAGACCGCCAGTAGATGACAAAGGACCTGGACGGCACACGTGGTAGCTTAGGTCTATTAAGGGGTTAACGACGTGCTTTGCCGTCTGCTGGCAGATGGCAAAGACCTTTGCATTTTTGCGGTCTGCTAGCAGATGACAAAGTGCCCAAATATGCCAGCCCAGATGCCCCCCAGGTAGCTGCCATGTGGCATGCTTTGCCATATGCTGGCAGACGACAAAGATGCAAAGGACTTTGCCGTCTGCCAGCACATGACGAAGCAACCATATAGGCCAGCCCAGTGCACACTAGGTTGCACAAGTAGCTGCCACATGGCAGCTTTGTCGTCTGCTGGCTGATGGCAAAGCTCTTTGGTGTCTGCCAGTAGATGACAAAGAGCCTGTACACCCCCTGTTTTTTCTGTTTTTCTTAAATTCATTCGATTTCATGGATACACACACACACATTTGAAAATGCTCTCAACAAGCATAACAACACATATACATACCAAATCATGTCCCTGCCATATGGATATGATCATCCAACACATATACATACCAGATGAAAAGTTCATATGCAATATATATAGCTAGCCAACATATCCAACAACAAGAATACAATGATTTCATCCTTACATACATATATAGGTAGCAAGTTTCACATTGTTCATCCTACAAAATCAAAACAAAAAGGAAGCACAAGGAGAAGAGTAGACTCCATCAACGCAAGCTTCCTCATCGAAAGCAAATCTGCAAATTGGGAAAGAAGAAAATTAGAAGAAGAAGAAGATTAGAAGAAGAAGACTAGCTAGAAGAAGAAGATGAAGAAGAAGAAGATTTTTTCTTATCTTTCTTTTTCTCCTCTCTTCTTCTTTATCTTCTTCTTCTTCTTCTTCTTCTTCTAACTAACTGTGACGCCCCGAGACCGTCGCGCCAGGTGTCGTCCAGCTATTCGATGTTGTTGCCTTGTCATTCGCTTGCGTGTTGCATCTTAACATGTCATCATGTGCATTGCATCATCATGTTTTCAAAACTTGCATCCGTCCGGGTTCCCCCAGTTCCGTCCGTTATCCGTTCTGAGCCCAGACACACTTGCACGCGCCCGCGGCACGTCCGAAATATTATTTTATAAGTGGCCGGAAAATGTTCTCGGAATGGGATGAGAGTTGACGTGTGGTCTTATTATAGTGGAGATAGACCGCCTGTCAAGTTTCATCGCATTCGGAGTTCGTTTGATAGCCCAACCGTTAAACTATAGCGGCATTATAGCCGGGCACACGTCGGACGTTTTCGGTCTCCGAAAACCTTGCCGGGCTGCATTTCCGTCTCTCTCTTCTCTGCCATAGACCTCTCCTACACAACCTAGTCCTAGCCTTAGCTCTCTCGTCAGCCCGCGGCCCTCCTCGCGCGCGCGTCCGAGAGCTGTCCCGGACCCGAACCGGGCAGTCGTCACCGTTGGGTCCGGAACATCCCCAAACATCTACAAAATATCACCGTTTCCTTATTTGGGCTACCTAAGCTATTTTTTCCCGTCCGTCTGATTATGATCGGAGGGACCTTATACCCCCTAAACCTATCCGGCTTGCTATATATAGTGGCAACCCTAGACTAATCCCTAGATTTTAGCCCGTATGTCCCATCCATCCCATCATGCGCCGCCACACACTCAAATCTCTCGGGATCCATTCCCCAACCCAAGCAGCCTCCGACCCCCTCCTGGTTTTCAACGCAGCCGCACCTGATCCCCTCTCCTCCCTCCATGGAGTCGTCAGATCCGACGAGCCCTGCCGCCGATGACTCCCACAGGAACCCTCTCCTTCCTTCCTTGCTTCTTCTTGCTTCCCAATTTTTCTCTCCCTCCTCTCAACATCTTGGTCTTGCTTTTCTACAGGAGCACACCGGCGTCGTGGTGCCCTCCCGAGCCTCTCGCGCGCCAGATCCAGCGAGCCACGCCGGATCCATCTCCGGTTCCTTGTAGCTCGGCGCCCCCGTGCTCCGTCGCCACGTACGAGCTTGGCGCCGTCCACTGCTTCGCGCACCTACTCCCGCTACTGCATGTGACCTCTGCTTCTATCAGGACGCCGCCGCCTTGGCCTCCAGCTCCGCCCAGCCGCTGCCTCCTCTGCCGACTTGAACCCCGCCGAATCAGGGCCTCGTCGTCCGTGCCCGGCCAACAACAAGCAGCAGCTCGCCGGGGCACAAGCTCCATCGGGTCCGCCTCCCTGCTGCCGGAGCCCCATGACCCCGCGCCAAGCCTCTCGCCCGCGCCAAGTGCCTGGCCGCCTCTGCCTGGATCCACTCCTCGCCTTGTCCTCGTCACCGGGAGCCCCACCATCTCCAGCGTCGCGCCCAAGACCCACATCGCCGGCAATCGTTCCCGCCGTGCATTGTCCTGAACTTGCTGCTGCTGTTTCCCTATCGAACGAGCCTGCACCGCCGCACGCCTGCATCCGTGACGGAGACGACGTCGATGGCTCCTGCTTCCCCTGCCGCGTCGCCCGCTGGATCCGCCGCCCTCCGCTGCTGCTCGGCCGCCGTCCCCCTGCGACCTCTGCTTCATGAACGAGCGGGAGAAATGCCTCCGTTGACCGCGCTCGCCCCTGCCTCGATCCAGTGGGATCGGCAGGGGCATGACCGATCCAGTACCCGAGTGGGCCGGCCTGCCAGCGCCCTGCCGGCCTCCCCTCTCCACCAGCTGGGCCAAGGCCCATGGGTGAAGGACACGCCCAGCCTCTCCCCTGTTCCTGTTGGGCCAACAAGACTTGGCCCAGTATTGTTTTTTTTGCTGCTATGTTTTTCTCTTTTATCCAGTAAAGATAGATTTGCAGAAAAGACCTTCAACTTCATGCATTTAATATCTCACAAACCGTGCATCGGATTAAAACAAACTTAATATCAAACTTGCTTAGTTTTTCATCTAGTTTAATAATATGTCGTTTCCATCCATGTTTAAAATATTTAAAATGCTGTTTGTTTAAATTTGCTTAAATAACTTGTTAAAATGATTTACTTCATAACTAAATAACCGTAGCTCCAAACTTAACAAACTTTATATGTAAATGGGGTAGAAAAAATGACTAGTTTAACATGGTGTACTTGTTTTGCATGTTCAATAACTCTAAAATTTTGTTTAGGGCAGAACAGTACCAAACCTAATATATGCATATGGGGATTTACCAGAATCGTTGTTCGTTGCTTCCGGCCTCATTTAAACTTGACTAGATAGGTAGTTTTACTTTGCTTCACCCTCTTGCCATGTTTAACAACATTTAATATTGTTGACTACCTAACGAGAGAGAACTAAATAAGTCATGTGGTGTTTTCTTCAATATGCAACTCTGTGGCATATTGAGCTCCGCTTAATTTGTAGTGTTGTTTCTTGCACCTTGCCATGCCATGTTTCATTAAACCGGACATGCATCATACTTGATTGTGCATCATGCCATGTTTATGTGATGGTTGTTTACTATGTTATTTTCTTCTTTCCGGTGTTGCTCCTTCGGGTTAGTTCCGATAACATCGCGTTGTGAGGATTCGTTCGACTACGTCCGTTTGTCTTCTTCATGGACTCGTTCTTCTTCCTTGCGGGATTTCAGGCAAGATGACCATACCCTCGAAATCACTTCTATCTTTGCTTGCTAGTTGCTTGCTCTTTTGCTATGCCTATGCTGCGATACCTACCACGTGCTTATCATGCATCCCATATTGTTGAACCAAGCCTCTAACCCACCTTATCCTAGCAAACCGTTGTTTGGCTATGTTACTGCTTTGCTCAGCCCCTCTTATAGCGTTGTTAGTTACAGGTGAAGATTGAAGTTTGTTCCATGTTGGAGCATGGAGATGTTGTTCCTTGTTGGAACATGTTTACTTGTTGGGATATCACAATATCTTTTATTTAATTAATGCATCTATATACTTGGTAAAGGATGGAAGGCTCGGCCTTATGCCTGGTGTTTTGTTCCACTCTTGCCGCCCTAGTTCCCGTCATATCGGTGTTATGTTCCCAGATTTTGCGTTCCTTATGCGGTTGGGTTATAATGGGAACCCCTTGACAGTTCGCCTTGAATAAAACTCCTCCAGCAATGCCCAACATTGGTTTTACCATTCGCCACCTAGCCTTTTCTTTTCCCTTGAGAGTCGCGCTCCTGAGGGTCATCATTATTTTAACCCCCCCCCGGGGGGCAGTGCTCCTCTGAGTGTTGGTCCGACCGAGTAGACTGTGGGGCCACCTCGGGGAAACTTGAGGGTTGGTTTTACTTGTAGGATGTCTCATCTGAGTGTGCCCTGAGAACGAGATATGTGCAGCTCCTATCGGGATTTGTCGACACATTCGGGCGGTGTTGCTAGACTTGTTTTACCATTGTCGAAACGTCTTGTAACATGGATGCCGAGTCTGATCGGAATGTCTTGGGAGAAGGAATATCCTTCGTTAACTGTGAGAGCTTGTGATGGGCTAAGTTGGGACTCCCCTGCAGGGATTTGAACTTTCGAAAGTCGTGCCCGCGGTTATGGGCAGATGGGAATTTTTTAATGTCCGGTTGTAGAAAACCTGAAGTTGACCTTAAATAAAATACATCAACCGCGTGTGTTACCGTGATGGTCTCTTTCCGGCGGAGTCCGGGAAGTGAACACGGTGTTGGAGTTATGCTTGACATAGGTTGTTCTAGGATCACTTCTTGGTCATAGTTTCACGATCGTGCTTTGCCTTCTCTTCTCGCTCTCTTTTGCGAACAGGTTAGCCACCATATATGCTAATCGCTTGCTGCAGCTCCACCTCATACCTTTTACCTTACCCATAAGCGCAAATAGTCTTGATCGCGAGGGTGTGAGATTGCTGAGTCCCCGTGACTCACAGATACTTCCAAAACCAGCTTGCAGGTGCCGATGAGACCGAGCAGGTGACGCAACCAAGCTCAAGGAGGAGCTCGATGAAGATCTTGTCCTTTGTGTTGTTTCGTTCTAGTCGATCAGTAGTGGAGCCCGGTTGGGGTCGATCGGGGACCATGTCGCTTTTGGGGTAGTCCTATTTTGTTTTGGGTTCCGTAGTCGGGCCTTGATTGTATCTGGTTGATTTAATGCTTTATTCATGTATTGTGTGAAGTGGCGATTGTAAGCCAACTATGTATTCTTTTCCCTTATGTATTACATGGGTTGTTTGCGAAGATTACCTCACTTGCGACATTGCTTTCAATGCAGTTATGCCTCTAAGTCGTGCTTCGACACGTGGGAGATATAGCCGCATCGAGGGCGTTACAAGTAGGTAATCAGAGCTTTCCCCGACCTTAGGAGCCCCCTTCTTGATCGAATAGCTGGCGTTGTTGAGTCTAGAAAAATGTTTTGAGTCATTTAGGAATTATATATCGAAGAGTTTAGGAATTCTTTTTACTCCCCAGTCCCTTCGTCGCTCTGGTGAGGCATCCTGACGTAGAGTTTTGACTCTTCTCTTCTCAAATTTCACTAAAAAAAATTTAGGATCACGCTGGTATCTTGGAATCGTTCCGATGGTTTTGTGACGAGAACATTGTTCTTGGTGCCTCCTGTCATTTAGGGGTTGTGGCAGTGTCCCGGGGAGTTGAGCTCCGAGGTGTTGTCGTCACAATTTTATCATTGCAGTTCTGGAATATCTGAGTTTAGTTTCGCCGACATCGAAAATCTCTTTTATGCAGTTGTTGGTGAGATAACCTCGACGCCACCCAGTACTGGGGCGGGAGTTCGGGAGTATTGCCATAACTCGTATAACAGATGCTTTTTGAAGGTTGAGGTAGACGATTTCCGAAGGTTTCTTGGTTATGTGTTGAAGGATGGATACAGCTGGATGTAGGATTTGCTAGTTTTGGGTGAGATATTGTGCTTCCCCTGTATCCCCAACACCTGATTGCATAAGCGGAAAGTTTCGGGAGTTTCTAAGTGGGAATTCAAGTAGCTCCTAGGATATCTTTCCGACAGATGTATGATATGAAATTGGGGTTCGACGTCTAGTGGTCCGCCTATTCACGGTTGGTTTTACAGTGGTCTCGTTGTGTCTTAAAGAGTCCTTGGCTATGCTGACTCGGGGACGCTTCGTATGTCATGTGCACTGCCTTGTACATGATGGTGCTGTACGATCGAGCCCGTGTAGGCCCCACCATGAAAACTTCAGACGAAATCTCTATCATATGTTTGTTCCGGCTTATTCTGCAAGCCAATCCTTTGTTTTGTTTTGAGTTGTGGTATTCAAGTTGCTTTGAAGTCAAATGTGGATTCCATCCCTTTTCTAAGCGATGTTCTCATATTTCTATGTGAATACTAAACCTTCATGATAATCGAGATTGTCTTGCCAATCCTTTTCAACCGGGGTGTTTCTCTTTAAGTGGATCCGATCATTTCAACATCAGCAAGATCAATTATCATTTCTTCTCAATGGTGTTCGTTTCATTCTCAACGGTGTTTTCCCACCCTCCCACCCTTGTTTTCCTTGAAGGATTCAGATTTCTTGATCAAGTATCCATCTTATTGATGTGAAGCCTCTACATTCTTCTCCTTCATGTTCTTACCCGGTGTTTCTCATGAAGATACTAACGGAGCCTCAAGTTTATAATTCTTTGTTCTTTTATCTTCCCCGGTGTGTTCAATGCAATCTTTCGATGGTGATCACATCTTTTCCTCGTTTTAATACCTTATCATACCGGTGCACCTCATAATAATTCACTTCTCGCCATTCATTTGTTCGGGAGTGCTGAAGATATCTCAGAAGGCTCGTCTTGTCTTTCATGATCAGTTCAACCTATTTTGAGGTTGTAATCTCATTCTAGCCATTTAAATCTTACCGGTGCATTCTCTGTTTTAAATCGTTCTACGGTGTTTCTTTTGAGTGGGTCCTAACCCACAGGTCTTTTTCCAGGATCTTACCTGACTCTTCTTTTCCCGGAGTTATCCTCAAATTTCTTTTCAAAGTTTGACATAAGAATGAATTGTCATCAGTCATATGTTTTTTTCTCTAAGATCTTTCAAATTCTTTTCATCGTTGGCTCAACCTTTTCCAATTTTAATTCCGGAGTGCCTCTACAATTCTTGGTGTTGTTTCTCGTCATCATTCTCTGTATTTGAAGACCGAAGAAGAGTTTTCCTCAAAATCTTAACCATTCTCTCAGAGATGCGTAGTTCAAGCTTGTCGCCATCCTCTCAAAATTGTTTTCGGATTGTGAGAATTTTTTTCACCTATCCGGAGCAATTCAAGATTCTTTTCAGTTTGTTTCTCCGGAGCCCATCATCTCACAATTTATTCATTCTCAGCTTTCAGCTATGGTTCTCCAAATCTTACCGGTGCTTCGTTCAAGTGATCTCTAATCAGTTCGTGATCCCTTCGTTCTCATGTATCTAGATTCTCTCGAGCATCTTCGTTCATTTGCAAATTCTTCTCGGTGATTCGTTATCTTTTATTCGTTCATTTTCAATTCATACGGTGGTTCATTCAAGATTTCTTCTTCTTTCTTATCATATCAATTTATTCGTTGTTTCAACCCTACCAGTGGTTCGTCGAAGACCTTCTCAAGTTTTGCGCTATATCTATCTTAATCCTTTCTACAAGAATAAGTTGTATTCAATCCATTGTTTGTCATCAATTTAATTGGTGAAGGATAAGCATAATGTAATTCTTATTCTTGTTTCATCGAGTGAATTCAATTCCTTATTCCGGAGGTTCATCTTATCACACTCTCAGTTCAAGATGCTTTATCTTTCTTTCCCGGAGTTCCAACCTCTCGCAATTATGTAATCACGGAGATCTATCTAAATCTTTACAAGGTTCCACCTTGTGTTTTCAACTACCCTTTCTTTCCGTTTGATCATTCTTTTGTTTAACGGAGTTCTTCATGGAGGGTTCTACATGATGGTTCATCAAGGATTTATTTCCTTCTCGAAGCGTTCATCAAGATTCTTTTCTAAGGAGCTTAAGTTTCTTCATCTTGCAATCCGGAGTGCAATTCTTTCTTCCATATCATTGGAGGTGGTATTATGTCATTCTTGATAATTTGAGTTCATGCTTCATGATTCACATGTTGTTAAGAGTGAGATATTTTAAATCCATCAACCTCTTCGTTGGAGTTATCTTGGGTTATATTTCACCGAAAGCTTCCCCTAAGGATTGTTGCTATTATGGTGCTTATAATTAACCCAAGTTCTTTGATCCTTCCAGTGAGTAAGTTTATCGTCTCCTTCTTGATATCAAGTCAATCTATTGTTCCGTTAGTGGCAGAATTTCACCTCATAGTTTTGAGAAGTTTTTTTTTCATAAGCCCACTACCAGCTTACTCTTTTCGTTGTTGGTTTTCCAACAATTCCGTTCGACCCTTCTCCTAAAAGATGCCTTGTCAAACTCTTTTGTGACAGAACTTGGAATTTTCTTCTCCATTCTTTTCTCTCAATTACCTATCTTCTATTCTTTCGTTCCGGAGGCATTGTGATGTTGCTCTCTTCAACCCATCTTTTCGTTTTGTCAGGATCGTGTTCTTTTCTTGGTTTATCCATTTAACCGAAGTGTTGTGTCCTTTTTCCTCAAGCTCTTTTCGCCTTATCAAGTCTTGCATCCCTTCTCAACCGGAGTGCTGTTTGAATTTGTTCTTCCTTGTTCCTCTTTATTAACAGAGTGCTTTCAACTTCGTTCATCTCCATTGTATTCGTTTCTCGAAATGGCTTAACCTCTTCAAGGTTCTTTGGTTTCACTCGTTTGTCAAAGAAGCAATTTAGTTTTACCTCTTCTCTTTCTCTTCCATTTTTCCCTCTGCTGCCATTCTAGATCTCGGGACGAGATCCTCTCATAGTGGTGGAGTGTTGTGACGCCCCGAGACCGTTGTGCCAGGTGTCGTCCAGCTATTCGATGTTGTTGCCTTGTCATTCGCTTGCGTGTTGCATCTTACCATGTCATCATGTGCATTGCATCATCATATTTTCAAAACTTGCATCCGTCCGGGTTCCCCCAGTTCCGTCTGTTGTCCGTTCTGAGCCCAGACACACTTGCACGCGCCCGCGGCATGTCCAAAATATTATTTTATAAGTGGCCGGAAAATGTTCTTGGAATGGGATGAGAGTTGATGTGTGGTCTTATTATAGTGTAGATAGACCGCCTGTCAAGTTTCATCGCATTCGGAGTTCATTTGATAGCCCAACCGTTAAACTATAGCGGCATTATAGTCGGGCACACGTCGGACGTTTTCGGTCTCCAAAAACCTTGCTGGGCTGCATTTCCATCTCTCTCTTCTCTGCCGGAGACCTCTCCTACACAACCTAGGCCTAGCCTTAGCTCTCTCGTCAGCTCGCGGCCCTCCTCGCGCGCGCGTCCGGGAGCTGTCCCGGACCCGAACCGGGCAGTCGTCATCATTGGGTCCGGAACATCCCCAAACATCTACAAAATATCACTGTTTCCTTATTTGGGCTACCTAAGCTATTTTTCCCCGTCCGTCCGATTACGATCGGAGGGACCTTATACCCCCTAAACCTATCCGGCTTGCTATATAAAGTGGCAACCCTAGACTAATCCCTAGATTTTAGCCCGTATGTCCCATCCATCCCATCATGCGCCGCCACCCACTCAAATCTCTCGGGATCCATTCCCCAATCCAAGCAGCCTCCGACCCCTTCCTGGTTTTCAGCGCAGCCGCACCTGATCCCCTCTCCTCCCTCCATGGAGTCACCAGATCCGACGAGCCCTGCCGCCGGTGACTCCCACAGGAACCCTCTCCTTCCTCCCCTGCTTCTTCTTCCTTCCCAATTTTTCTCTCCCTCCTCTCAACATCTTGGTCTTGCTTTTCTACAGGAGCACACCGGCGTCATGCTGCCCTCCCGAGCCCCTCGCGCGCCAGATCCGGCGAGCCACGCCGGATCCATCTCCGGTTCCTTGTAGCTCGGCGCCCCCGTGCTCCGTCGCCACGTACGAGCTTGGCGCCGTCCACTGCTTCGCGCACCTACTCCCGCTACTGCCTGCGACCTCTGCTTCTATCAGGACACCGCCGCCTTGGCCTCCAGCTCCGCCTAGCCGCTGCCTCCTCTGCCGACTTGAACCCCGCCGAATCAGGGCCTCGTCGTCCGTGCCCGGCCAACAACAAGCAGCAGCTCGCCGGGGCACAAGCTCCATCGGGTCCGCCTCCCTGCTGCCGGAGCCCCATGACCCCGCGCCAAGCCTCTCGCCCGCGCCAAGTGCCTGGCTGCCTCTGCCTGGATCCACTCCTCGCCTTGTCCTCGTCACCGGGAGCCCCACCATCTCTAGCGTAGCGCCCAAGACCCACATCACCGGCAATCGTTCCCGCCGTGCATTGTCCTGAACTTGCTGCTGCTGTTTCCCTGTCGAACGAGCCTGCACCACCGCGCGCGTGCATCCGCGACGGAGACGACGTCGATGGCTCCTGCTTCCCCTGCCGCGTCGCCCGCTGGATCCGCCGCCCTCCGCTGCTGCTCGGCCGCCGTCCCCCTGCGACCTCTGCTTCATGAACGAACGGGAGAAATGCCTCCGTTGACTGCGCTCGCCCCTGCCTCGATCCAGTGGGATCGGCAGGGGCATGACCGATCCAGTACCCGAGTGGGCCGGCCTGCCAGCGCCATGCCGGCCTCCCCTCTCCACCAGCTGGGCCAAGGCCCATGGGTGAAGGACACGCCCAGCCTCTCCCCTATTCCTGTTGGGCCAACAAGACTTGGCCCAGTATTGTTTTTTCTGCTGCTGTGTTTTTCTCTTTCATCCAGTAAAGATAGATTTGCAGAAAAGACCTTCAACTTCATGCATTTAATATCTCACAAACCGTGCATCGGATTAAAACAAACTTAATATGAAACTTGCTTAGTTTTTCATCTAGTTTAATAATATGTCGTTTCCATCCATGTTTAAAATATTTAAAATGCTGTTTGTTTAAATTTGCTTAAATAACTTGTTAAAATGATTTACTTCATAACTAAATAACCGTAGCTCCAAACTTAACAAACTTTATATGTAAATGGGGTAGAAAAAAATGCCTAGTTTAACATGGTGTACTTGTTTTGCATGTTCAATAACTCTAAAATTTTGTTTAGGGAAGAACAGTACCAAACCTAATATATGCATATGGGGATTTACCGGAATTGTTGTTCGTTGCTTCCGGCCTCATTTAAACTTGACTAGATAGGTAGTTTTACTTTGCTTCACCCTCTTGCCATGTTTAACAACATTTAATATTGTTGAGTGCCTAACGAGAGAGAACTAAATAAGTCATGTGGTGTTTTCTTCAATATGCAACTCTGTGGCATATTGAGCTCCACTTAATTTGTAGTGTTGTTTGTTGCACCTTGCCATGCCATGTTTCATTAAACTGGACATGCATCATACTTGATTGTGCATCATGCCATGTTTATGTGATGGTTGTTTACTATGTTATTTTCTTCTTTCCGGTGTTGCTCCTTCGGGTTAGTTCCGATAACATCGCGTTGTGAGGATTCGTTCGACTACGTCCGTTTGTCTTCTTCATGGACTCGTTCTTCTTCCTTGCGGGATTTCAGGCAAGATGACCATACCCTCGAAATCACTTCTATCTTTGCTTGCTAGTTGCTTGCTCTTTTGCTATGCCTATGCTGCGATACCTACCACGTGCTTATCATGCATCCCATATTGTTGAACCAAGCCTCTAACCCACCTTATCCTAGCAAACCGTTGTTTGGCTATGTTACTGCTTTGCTCAGCCCCTCTTATAGCGTTGTTAGTTACAGGTGAAGATTGAAGTTTGTTCCATGTTGGAGCATGGAGATGTTGTTCCTTGTTGGAACATGTTTACTTGTTGGGATATCACAATATCTTTTATTTAATTAATGCATCTATATACTTGGTAAAGGATGGAAGGCTCGGCCTTATGCCTGGTGTTTTGTTCCACTCTTGCCGCCCTAGTTCCCGTCATATCGGTGTTATGTTCCCAGATTTTGCGTTCCTTATGCGGTTGGGTTATAATGGGAACCCCTTGACAGTTCGCCTTGAATAAAACTCCTCCAGCAATGCCCAACATTGGTTTTACCATTCGCCACCTAGCCTTTTCTTTTCCCTTGAGAGTCGCGCTCCTGAGGGTCATCATTATTTTAACCCCCCCCCGGGGGCAGTGCTCCTCTGAGTGTTGGTCCGACCGAGTAGACTGTGGGGCCACCTCGGGGAAACTTGAGGGTTGGTTTTACTTGTAGGATGTCTCATCTGAGTGTGCCCTGAGAACGAGATATGTGCAGCTCCTATCGGGATTTGTCGACACATTCGGGCGGTGTTGCTAGACTTGTTTTACCATTGTCGAAACGTCTTGTAACATGGATGCCGAGTCTGATCGGAATGTCTTGGGAGAAGGAATATCCTTCGTTAACTGTGAGAGCTTGTGATGGGCTAAGTTGGGACTCCCCTGCAGGGATTTGAACTTTCGAAAGTCGTGCCCGCGGTTATGGGCAGATGGGAATTTTTTAATGTCCGGTTGTAGAAAACCTGAAGTTGACCTTAAATAAAATACATCAACCGCGTGTGTTACCGTGATGGTCTCTTTCTGGCGGAGTCCGGGAAGTGAACACGGTGTTGGAGTTATGCTTGACGTAGGTTGTTCTAGGATCACTTCTTGATCATAGTTTCATGATCATGCTTTGCCTTCTCTTCTCGCTCTCTTTTGCGAACAGGTTAGCCACCATATATGCTAGTCGCTTGCTGCAGCTCCACCTCATACCTTTTACCTTACCCATAAGCTTAAGTAGTCTTGATTGCAAGGGTGTGAGATTGCTGAGTCCCCGTGACTCACAGATACTTCCAAAACCAGCTTGCAGGTGCCGATGAGACCAAGTAGGTGACGCAACCAAGCTCAAGGAGGAGCTCGATGAAGATCTTGTCCTTTGTGTTGTTTCATTCTAGTCGATAAGTAGTGGAGCCCACTTGGGGTCGATCGGGGACCGTTCACTTTTGGGGTAGTCTTCTTTTGTTTTGGATTCCGTAGTCGGGCCTTGATTGTATCTGGTTGATGTGATGCTTTATTCATGTATTGTGTGAAGTGGCGATTGTAAGCCAACTATGTATTCTTTTCCCTTATGTATTACATGGGTTGTTTGTGAAGATTACCTCACTTGCGACATTGCTTTCAATGCGGTTATGCCTCTAAGTCGTGCTTCGACACGTGGGAGATATAGCCGCATCGAGGGCGTTACACTAACGTAGGTAAAAATGCCATTTTTAGCTAAGCTAGGTAAAAAAAGCTAAGTGTAGGTCATTTTAGAGGTAAGGTAGGTAAATAGGTCATTTTGGAGCTTAGTAAGGTTATTATGTCATTTTCGTGGAAAATGAACTAAGTCTATGTCATTTTGGAGGTAACAAAGGTTATCATGCCATTTTTGACCTAAGTATGCTAAGTATGTCATAAATGAATTGAAGAAGCTAAGTATAGGTCATTTTTTAGCTAACCTAGGTAGTTATGCAATTTTTGAGCCAACATACGGAAGTAAAGTTCATTTTTTATCTAACTTAGGTAATTATGCCATTTAGGAGGAAAATAATCTAAGTATGCAGTTGTTAAGAAAAACACTAGAGAAAACTTACCCTCATCACAACAAATGTGATGAAGATCGCAACTAAGGTAACAATTGATCCAACAACATAATGATACCGAGTGTCATTTTCAGTGGCATATTTTCTAATCTACCTAAGCTTCAGGCGCATTGCATCCATCTTCAAGCGCATTGCATTCATCTTCATCTTGTGATCATCGATGACATCGGGAACATACAACTCCAATGTCATCTTCTCTTCTTCAATTCTTTTATTTTTTTCAAATACATATTTTCTTTTTCAACTAAATTTAACTTCTCGACAAGAGGGTCGGTTTCAAAGTCTGGTTCACATACCTCCTAGATTAAAATATCTCTATGTCAACTTGATGGCCATAATTGTCATAAATGCGAAATGCAACAAATAGTTATGAAAGAGAATTTACCACATCCGAATAATAAAGCGGGTGAGGGCCGACGGGGACGGACATCAATACAATGGCACTATGTTAAGAAACAATCATACAAAGTAAGAAAATTATACAAGTAACTATATAAATCATACAATCATACAAGTAACTATATAAATCAAGTACAACATAAACAAATTGAATACCTAATAATAATCTGGATCGTCGGGTTCAATAAATGCTTCGGGATCAATAAATGCATCATCATCATCACTATCAGTAATGACGTGCTCATCATCACCATTAAAAAATGCATCATCATGTGGAAGGCCACCTTTATGTAATCGGTCAAGCATTGACATGCCATCCGCAGCAGTAACCTCTTCTAGTTCAGGCTCTTCTTATTCTGGCTCAGGGGTGAAGTCGAGTTCACTGTTGCTGTCTACTTGAATGTTCTGGGGTGAAGTAGAGTGGTTCTTGAAAAGTTTTTTGGAAAGACGTGTTTCTTGAAAGAATTCTCCTTCATATGTTTCTGGTTAATGTGAGGTTCATAATCCTATTCATTGGGGGAGGTGGTCTAACACGTGGCGGCACTTCATAAACGACATCCCAACCATTGAGATTTGGATCATTTTGACAGGCCCATGGTACATAGAAAACTTGGGTTGCCTGTTGAGCCATAATATAGACATCGGGAAAATCCAAATGGGTGCTTTGTTTGATTTCCACTAGCCCTATATGTTCATGAGTCCTTCTAGTCTCCTTCGGCTGGAACTAATAACATTTGAAGACTACGACGTTTGGTGGGTTTGCACCATAGAATTGAAGTTCATAAATTGCTTCAACTCTTCCACAATACTCGGTATCTCCTTCACAGAGAGCAGATACACAACAATTTGTAGACTTTCGGTCGGCCATAGATAGCTCTTTGCCGTAGGTACGAAAGCGATACCCGCTGATGTCGTATTTGTCAAATGAACGGACCTTAAAGTCAAAACCATTAGCGACTTGTCTTAGTTCGGCGTCCATAAACTCCAAATTAGCCTAAAAGTTCAATACGAAAGGGATTGTTGCATTAGCCACAAATTAGACGAAGAAATGAAATGGTCTAATGGAAATTACTGTTTGTTTGAACCAAGAGTGAAACCGGGATAACCGCCTCCATGCTTTGCCAGAAGCTCATACTCTTCAATGGAATCCTTTTGGATCACCGCTCCATACGAGAATTTGGTGATGTATCGATTGTATCAAATTTATCCGGGAATAAGAGCAGTTCAAAGGAATTAGAAGTTGCGATACAATGTACCGAGAACTTACTCGATGTACGGCCGCACTTCTGTTAGATTGGTGAAGATATACAACGAAATGATATGCCATTCTTCGAAATACAACGTTAATGAATTAGAAGCACCGGCTGGTGCGAGATCCCCTTTGAATAGGTTGAGGTTGGATCCACCCTTTTTAGGGCCGTCAGCATTGTACCAAGGCTTCAAATTATGCAAATGATGATTTTTGGCTTCGTAGTGTGCTGTCACGAAGTTTGCCGCCTCGTCAGTAATGAATGCCTCAGCCATCGATGCTTCAATTCTACATTTATTTTTACATTTTGCTCATAGCGTCTTCTGCATCCTCTCAGTTGCGTAGCACCAACAATTTTTCATGCCCCCCACAATCTTGCCTCAGTTAGGAGATGCAAAATCAAGTGCTGCATTGGATTAAACAAGCCCGATGGAAAGATCTTCTCTAACTTGCAGATCAACTCCGGTGCCAACTCTTCCATTTCTTCTAGCAGGCCAGGCCATAGTTCTTTCACACAAAGAGCACAGAAGAAATAGCTCAGCTCTGCCAGTACTAGCCATTCATCCTTAGGGATGAAGCCATGCAACATCACCGACATTACCCGCTCAAACCATATGTGCCAATCATGACTCTTGAGAGCAAATATCTTCAATTTAGCAAGACTCGCTCCCTCTTTAGATTTTCTGCATACCCATCGGGTAACATCAACTGCTTTTGCACCCACAAGAGAATTTCCCTCATAGCTGGCCTTCCAAGATTGGGCCTTTGCCTTCGTCCAGTTCTACTTTCCTTTCAGTTCTTTCATGTTTTGTAATGGTCTATCACATAGCGCCTCCAGATCGACTCTAGCCTCAGTATTATCCTTTGATTTCCCCTCTATGCCGAACAATGTACCAAAAATTGCCTCGACGATATTCTTTTCAGTGTGCATCATGTTGATGTTGTGTGGGCAAAGGAGGTCTTTGAAGTAAGGCAGATCCCACAAGAATGTCTTGTGAGTCCAAGCGTGTTCCGAATTATACCCCTTGAAATACCCTGGACGCTCTTGTCGTGGAATTTTCACGGCAGATGTCCTAGCGAAAGGACTTAGTCGTAGGGCCATCGCAACTAGGAAGCTTAAAGGGGTTAATCGGGACAAAGGACACGAGAGGTTTTATACTAGTTCGGCCCCTTACGATGAAGGTAAAAGCCTACGTCTAGTTGTGTTGGTATTGTTGGGGTTTCGATCACCAAGAGGCTTAACTCGCCGACTTGGTTATCGATCTCTTGTTTCTTGCCCTAAGCCGCCACTGGGTCGTCCCCTTATATACATGGGTTGATGTCTGGTGGTCTACAGAGTCCCGGCCGGCTCATAATCGTGTCTAGCTCGGTGACTTCCTTTACATGCCTTTCTTTACAAGTCTTTCCTTACATACAGCGGTTTGTAATATTGGGATTTAAACCGCCTCTAGGCCCTTGGGCCTTCTATAAGATTTAATAAACTATCATCTTAATGTTTACTGGGCTTCTTGTGTAACCCGCCATTGGGGCTGACCCGGCCCCTCCTGGGCAGGTCATAACTGATAGCTATATCCCCAACATTAGGCCCGAGGTTGACTTTGAACTTCGTTCTTTGTCAATCTTCAACACTTGACAAAATCCATCTTCTTATCCTCGCAGAAGTTTTTGTAACCCAAAAAACTTTTCTCTTGAAAACGCAAAAAACTTTTATGACGTCATGTCCCAACGGATCTTCATCTTTAATGTTTTCCGAGAATTGAGGCGTCTGTGTAGTTGGATAACCATTATTCGGCTCCCCCTCGATTTTCGCGCCCGTCTGTTCACATTTTCCCTTATAAATAGGCATGCCTCGGCCTTCCTCATTCTTCTCTCTCTCCGTCTTCTTCCTCTCGCAAACCCTCCTGCTGATCGAGCCTCACCGCTGTCGCGCTTCTCCTCCGTCTCCGTCGACCTTGGCCGTTGCATCAACCCAAACTGGTCCAGAGAACGGCGGCGACCTCCGTAGAAGATCCGTGGTTGCAAGTGTTCTCCTTTTCACTTCTCGGATCCGCATTAGGGTTTCCAGATTTCTTCGTGTTCTTCATAGTTCGTCGCAGTTCTTCGTAGTTCTTTCCACCACAGGCCTCTTCTTGATCCAAAAAGATATATATGCTTGCGTGGTAATGTTTTTCTGCCTACTCTTGATGCCCACAGATCCCTTTCTCTAGTTCAAAGATCTCATTAGAACTTACAGACTCATCTGCGCTAAACTTTTTAGGTCTGGAATTTTCCCATTTTGAATAGCCATTTGATCTGGAATAATACCAAGCAGTTAGGAAACTTGTTTGTCTCAACACTTAGCTGAATTTGCTTTTCTCAAATATCTGTAGTCATGGCGGCTTACTGTGCCGACTTACTTTTCCTTATATGGCATTAGCCCTTAACTAAGCCGCCATTACTTCCCTGTATTATCATCATTGAACTGTTAATTTTGCCATTGAATTGAACCGGCGTGTTACCTTTCTTTTCAGTTCGTTTTTGAACATCATGCCGTCCAAAGCACCAACCATCTGTAACTGGCTTCCCTCAATCGTAACTGAGGAACGTTTGAAGGAGTTCTTCACCATAGGATATTTGCCAGGAAAAGGCGACATGTCTTACCGTGCCCCTAACCCGGACGAAGAAAGGCCCAATCCAAGGGCTGGCGAAGTAATTGTTTTTACTGAACATATGAACCGTGGCTTCTCACCGCCCGGCTCAAAGTTCTTCAAAGAGGTCCTCCACTTTTTCAAACTCCACCCTTAGGATATCGGGCACAATTCCATTTCTAACATCTGTAACTTCCAAGTGCTCTGCGAAGTGTATCTTCAAGAAGAGCCGACCGTGGAGCTGTTTAGAGAATATTTTTATCTGAACCGGCAGAACGAGTGCACCAACGGCCTTAGCTTGGAGCTTGGAGGCATCTCAATTCAGCGTTGGCAGGGTGCTGTCTTCCCCCTCATAGTCTTGTCGAGTCATCCAAAAGACTAGAATCAGACTTGGTTCTACTGCCAGGACATTTCACCGGCAAACGAGAAGCCACTGCCGGGTTATCGCCCCGAACGTCTTGACTCCAAGTTTGCGCTCCCTGACAAGCTCACTACTGCTGAACGCAAGAAGCTGATACCATCCATCAAAAGGATTAATGCTTTGTTAGGGAACGGGTTAACTGGAGTTGATCTGACCCGCTGCTGGATCTCATGGCGAGTCATCCCTCTAAGCCGCCGGTCAAAACTGATGTACGAGTATGGTGGAGGCCCAGATGACTCTCTTCGCCACAGCTCCGTTCAACTAATGGAAGAAGATATTGTTTCAATGTCATCCCTTCTGGTGAACGGAAAATACGAAGACTGCAGTATCGTCGGGTTAAACCCCTTCTGCAAGCTTAACCCGGTGCCAGAAGTAAGGAGACTCTGATCTCCCTCCTTTGTATTTTTCCCAGTCGTATTGTTTAATACTTGTCTGACCTTTCATCTTGTTTGTACCTGTCTGTAGGCCAGATCTGATTTCTGGAAAGTTAAATATGACCATGAAGCTGCCAAGAAGGCAAGAGTCGCCGCCATAAACGCCAAGAAAACAACCCGGAGGTCGAAAAATAAGAAGAAGAAGAGCACTGCTAAAGATTGGATGAAGCTTGACGATTCTTCTGAGTCAGAGGTAGCTCTTGACTCCCTTGGCCAATTTTTTAACAATCTTATTAACACTGATCATTACCAGGATGACACTGGGGCCAGTCAGGCCGTGGAAGAAGAGGTAACTATTTCCTATGACTCGGCCCATTTGCCAAGACAGAAACTTCGAGTCATAACCCAGAAAGTAAGGTTTTCACACCCTTTGGCTTATCTGGACCCTCACTTTCTTTTGAAAAAACAGCAACATGAGAGCCGCCGTCAAGCCCGGACTGAAGAAGAACCGGCTGTTGCTCTTCAACAAACTCCCCAAAAGCGTCGGAATGAGGTTTACTTCTTTTGTGTTTAACTCTATTTAATGGATCCTTTCCCTTGCATTACTTTAACTTTATTTTATCATTTCAGGAGGTGTCTCCTTTTTTCCGGGTTGTTCAAATTGTATCTTTCTACTGACAGTCCTCAACATTTCTCTTAGTGGCCAAGCTAAGTCCAAGAAGGCAAAGGCAGCTAAACCAGTGGAAGACCCGCCAATCCTTGCATCTGACCTGGCCAGGCCACCTTCTCCTCCATTAACCGACGCTCCAGAAGACCCGCATGTCGATGCAGAAGCAAATCCTCCTGAGCCGTCGCTTGATGAGACCACTGTGAATCCTCCCGCAACTGAACCATCAAGCTTAGCCAACCCGCCATCACCGTCTGCACAAGACGTTTTGATCACCGGGAGCCGTTTTATTGAACCGGGGAATCCAACTGTGCTGGCTCACCACACGGCGAAACAAGAGGCATTGGAGAGGCAGAAAGTGTGCTTTGACATTGCCAATTATGATCATCTAAATGCCAACGATATTTTATCCGGCTATCTCAGCCATGTGCACTCCAGTCACGACTACGAGATCAAAATGGTCAAACAGTTGCAGCTGAAATACGAGGTGTGTTCTTCTGGCTTATCTATATTCCGCCAGCCCCCAAGTCTTTAGATTATAAGAGAACCAGAATGATCTGTAGACTTTATAATATAGGCCAAGACTTTTACCTTTGAAACTTTTCTTGAGTTCAAAAAAATATAACAAAGCTTCACCTGTAGTCCCCAAGGGCCGGTTCATTTTGATCATAAATGAGCCGGTACTTTAAATTGTCTTGTACCATATTCAAAGAACTTCATAATCTAGCTTAACCTTGAGAAACTTGCTGAATAGCATACATTAGCCCCTAAGTGCCAAGTGTTGTTACTTTGTAAAGTACTTGGGACTTAAAGTATGTCTTTAGAGTCTGAAGAAATTGTTTTGGCATACATTAGCCCCCAAGTGTCAACTAGTTTTTTGTAAAATACTTGAGACTTGAATCTTGATGTTTCAACCTTTAAGCAAAATCTTGACTCATCTGAGTATGTTTTCTTGCAGAATGCCTTATCTGAACTGAACTCGCAATTGACTGATGCAAAGACCCGGCTAGCAGGTCAGGAAGCAGAAATCAAGTCTGCTAACTCCAAATTGCAAATAAGTCTCTCTGAGACGGAAAATTTAAAGACCAGCTTCGCTGCCAAGAAGAAAACCTGGGCAGAGGAAAAAACGCTTCTGACACAATGCACTGAGAAGGCCGAAGCAGCCCTTGAAGAGGTTTCAACAAAGCTAAACGGTTTAAAGGGCCGGGTGTCTCAAATGGTGGCTGCCATCTTTGGTAAGCCGTTTGTCTTAGATCTTGTGTACTTTTTGCTGATCCGAAATATAAGCCGCCAGCTGACTTTGTTTATAAAATATGTGCAGGCCCACGAAGCAGGAATCTGAGCCAAGATTATGTGATTAAACTAAAGGCAGTGTATACCTTAGTGGAACAACTGTATATTGGCACACAACGGGAACTTGCCGCCATCTCTCCTGCCAATCAAGGACCCAACCGGCTCAGCGATGTCTTGAAGAAACTGTCAATCCTACCCGCCAGATTTCAAGAAGTGAAGCGCTCCTGTGCGAGAGCCGGGGCTTTGATTGCCCTGAGCCGCTCCAAGGCTTGGGTGCCAGATCTAGACCCGGCGGACGTGGTCAGAGGATATCCTACCGTGAAGGAAGACGGGTCACTGTTTGAACAGGATGACTTTGTTGCCTGCGTGAGGGAGGTGCGACCTCAGGCCACCATTCTTGGGGATGAAACGAACATCGATAAATATCAGTCGGGTTTTGATTTAGATAATAAGAAGATGGCGACTCCCTCCTATAAAGTAACCGATTTAATCCCGCCAGTTCGTGAAAACACATTTGCCCCAGAAGTTGATCCGGCCGGCCTGATTGACGAAGAAGCAAAATTTGTCACCGTGAATGGTTATGACTGGTCAAAACCCAGCTTCCAGTTAACAGAGGGCGGTAATCCGGCAAGGGAGGAGCAATAACCATCTTCATGGGCTTTAAAATACTTGTAATAGTTTAGCTGTGAAAACACTGCATGCTTTGCTTATGCCATCGCGCATAAAACACTTTTATGTGATTCTGTTTTTCCTGATGTCAATATATGCATCATATTTATGGTTATCCTTGTAATACTTCAGCTCTGTTCCTGTAAATACAAGATAAAAAACTAGCTTGGCGGCTTAGTACCGAACGGGTTAAAACACCCGGCTTGTAGCCAATATGAAAACAGAAACAGATATAAAAATAGAACAAGGTTGAAACTAACCCTTTGGTTAATGTAGCAAGCAATTGCGCACAAACAACAACCATACTTGTACCTTTGATCCTTAGACCACCGGTTTAAATAATCCGGGTGATGAAGTTGATAACTCAATCTTTTTGAGAAGTCAATGCTTCTGAATACTTAATGATCATCATACTTTGGCGGCTTTGTTGTCAAATAGTCCAGCCGGCGAAGAAGATCATGCTAATTATTTGTGAAATTGAGACAACAAAAAACTAAAAAGCAAATAACAGGTAATAAATACGATTTAACTTTGTATTTGGGGGTTTCTGATTCGAATACGATCAGTAAACCGGACCAAAGGGGTTAAGCTAAGGTTCGAATACGACCATATAGCCCCCAGTGGCTTTGGCATTGCGCCGATCAAGAGGGTACCGACAGCTATGTTCTCTTTGGTTCGAATACGACCTATGTTTGAACAGGAAGCCCCCAAATGACCTTGAGAGGTTTTTAACGACCCTGATTCGAATACGATTCAAGTTGCACTCAATAAGGGGTTAAGCTATGATTCGGATACGATCAAGAAGCCCCCTAGTGAGTTTGGCCTTGAGCCGATCAAGAGGGTTACGACAGCTATGTTCTCTTCGGTTCAAATACGACCTATGTTTGAACAGGAAGCCCCCAGGTGACCATGAGAGTTGTAGCTAGATTCGAATACGATCATAAGCCGGACCAAAAAAGGTTAAACTTGATTCAAATATGATCAGCTCCTTAATAGTCATTTGAAAATAGGAAATAACAAAGATGCATAATCTTTTGAAAAAGAAAAGAGACCGATGGTGTTGCTTTATTACTTATCATGGTATATACAATGTTAAAGTATGTACATGATGAGAGCCGGTGGCTCAGGTGTAGTATGGCCGAAGTTGAGCAATGTTCCATGGCCGGCGGGTCTCTTCCTCCGACTTACGTGAGTCTTTGTGCTCTCGAACGTCAATGAGGTAATATGACTCGTTGTTTAAGTTCTTGTTGACCACAAAGGGTCCTTCCCAAGGTGGGGATAACTTGTGTGCATCTGACAGATCCTGGATGAGCCGGAGCACCAGGTCACCTTCCTGAAAAGTCCCGGACTTAACCCGGCGGCTGTGATAACGGCGCATGTCCTATTGATAAATTGTTGATCGAGCCACTGCTAAGTCTCTTTCCTCATCTAACAAGTCAAGTGCATCCTGTCTGGCTTGTTCATTATTAGCTTCAACATAGGCTACCACACGGGGCGAGTCATGAAGGATGTCACTAGGCAACACTGCTTCTGCTCCATACACCATGAAGAAAGGTGTGTAACCTGTGGACCTGTTAGGTGTGGTGTTGATACTCCACAGCACCGAGGGTAATTCCTCTACCCAACAAACCGGCGTCCGCTTCAAGGGAACCATAAGCCGAGGTTTGAGTCCTTTTAAAATTTCCTAATTCGCTCTCTCAGCTTGACCATTGGACTGAGGATGAGCTACAAAAGAAACATCAAGCCAGATATGCTCACGTTGACAAAACTCCTTCATAGCCCCTTGCGACACATTAGTGCCTTTGTCAGTGATAATGTTGTGTGGAAAACCAAAATGGAAAATCACCTTTTTCATGAACTGAACCGCCATGGCCGCATCATACTTACTCACCGGCTCTGCCTCAACCCACTTTGTGAATTTACCAACTGCCACTAAAAGATGTGTATTTTTATCCTCAGACCTTTTGAAAGGTCCCACCATGTCAAGCCCCCAGACCGCAAATGGACAAGTGATTGGAATCATCCGGAGCTCTTGAGCCGGCACATGTGCTCGTCGTGCAAACTTTTGACATCCATCACATCTGCTGACCAGATCCTCTGCATCAGCATGAGCCGTCAACCATTAAAAACCATGACGAAAGGCCTTGGCCACCAAAGATTTTGACCCGGCGTGATGACCACAATCGTCTTCGTGGATCTCACGAAGTATTTCTTGGCCTTCTTCAGGGGAAACACACCGCTGAAATGCTCTAGAGATGCTGCGATGATATAATTCTCCATCAAAAATCGTCATTGACTTAGACCGCCGAGTTATCTGTCGACCCAGGGTCTCATCCGCTGGCAACTTGCCCCAGTTCATGTAAGCCAAGAACGGCACTGTCCAATCTGGGATGACATGAAGAGCCGCCACCAACTGTGCCTCCGGGTCAGGAACGGCTAAATCTTCTTCTATGGGAAACTTAACAGACGGGTTATGCAAGACATCCAAAAAAGTGTTAGGTGGCACCGGCTTACGCTGAGACCCCAACTGGCTTGGAGCATCAGCCGCTTCGTTCTTCCTATGGTCAATATGCTCCACTTGATATCCTTTGAAATGTCCTGCAACCGCATCAACTTCACAGCGATAAGCCGCCATGAGAGGGTCTTTGGAATCCCACTTGCTTGATACCCGTTGAGCCACTAAGTCCGAGTCGCCAAGACACCTGACCCGGCTCAGGCTCATGTCTTTGGCCACTCGAAGACCATGGAGCAAGGCTTCATACTCTGCTATGTTGTTAATGCAAGGAAACATCAGCCGTAACACATAACAAAATTTGTCACCTCGAGGGGAGGTTAAAACAACTCCAGCCCCCAGCCTTCCAACTGTCTGGACCCATCAAAATGAATAGTCCAATATGTGTTGTCTGGTTTCTCTTCTGGCATCTGCATTTCTTTCCAGTCATTGATGAAATCGACCAGTGCTTGAGACTTGATCGCAGTACGTGGCACATACTTCAATCCATGAGACCCAAGCTCAATGGCCCACTTGGAGACTCGTCCGGTGGCTTCTCTGTTTTGAATGATGTCTCCCAAGGGAGCAGAGCTAACCACAGTGATTGGGTGACCCTGAAAATAATGTTTAAGCTTCCGGCTTGCCCTGAACACCCCATACACTAGCTTCTGCCAATTTGGATAACGTTGTTTGGATTCAATTAACACCTCACTTACATAGTAAACCGACCATTGAACAGGATGTTCCTTGCCAACCTCCTTGCGCTCCACCACAATTGCCACACTAACAGCTTGTGAATTGGCGGCTACGTATAACAACAACGGCTCTTTCTCAATTGGAGCAGCAAGGACCGGCGGCTCAGCAAGCTGTGTCTTTAGATCTTCAAAAGCAGAGTTTGCAGCATCGCTCCAAACAAAATCATCTGTTTTCTTCATCATCTGATACAAAGGCATCGCCTTCTCCCCTAGCCGGCTTATGAACCGGCTCAAAGCAGCAACACGACACGCCAGCCGTTGAACGTCATTGATGCATGTTGTTTTGGCCAGGGATGTAATTGCCTTGATTTTCTCCGGGTTAGCTTCAATACCTCGGTTGGACACCAAGAAACCCAAGAGCTTGCCAGCTGGGACTCCAAAAACACACTTAGCCGGGTTAAGCATCATTTTGTAGACCTGGAGATTATCGAAGGTCTCTTTCAGATCTACGACCAAGGTTTCCTCTTTCCTGGATTTTACCACTATATCATCCACATAAGCATGAACATTATGCCCAGTCTGATCATGAAGACAATTCTGCACACACCATTGGTAAGTCGCCTGGGCACTCTTAAGCCCAAAAGGCATAGATACATAGCAGAAAGCTCCAAAAGGAGTGATAAAAGCCGTCTTCTCCTGATCTTTGACTGCCATCTTGATCTGATGATAACCTGAATAAGCATCCAAGAAACTCAAACGTGCACAACCCGCCGTAGCATCGATGATCTGATCAATACGGGGGAGGGCAAAAGGGTCAGCCGGACAAGCCTTGTTTAGATCGGTGTAGTCCACACACATACGCCAGGTGCTGTTCTTTTTGAGTACAAGCACCGGGTTGGCTAACCACTCTGGGTGAAAGACTTCTACAATGAACCCGGCCGCCAAGAGCCGGGCCACCTCTTCTCCAATGGCCTTGCGCCTTTCTTCATTGAACCATCGGAGAAACTGTCTAATGGGTTTAAACTTTGGATCAATGTTGAGAGTGTGCTCAGCGAGTTCCCTCGGGACACCCGGCATGTCAGAAGGTTTCCATGCAAAGATGTCTCGGTTCTCACGGATGAACTCGATGAGTGCGCTTTCCTATTTTGGATCCAAGTTTGCACTGATGATGAACTGCTTGGATGAGTCGCTAGGCACAAAGTCAACCATCTTGGTGTCATCAGCTGATTTGAACTTCAACACCGTCTCATGCTCTATTGTTGGTTTCTTTAACGACATCATGTTTGCCGGGTCAACGTGATCCTTGTAAAACTTTAACTCCTCTGTTGCACAAACACACTCAGCATAGGCAGCATCACCTTCTTCACACTCCAAAGCTATTTGCTGGCTCCCATGTACTGTAATGGTGCCCTTATAACCCGGCATCTTGAGCTGCAAATATACATAACACGGCCGAGCCATGAACTTGGCATAAGCCGGCCGTCCAAACAGAGCATGATATGGGCTTTTGATCTTAACCACCTCAAAGGTTAATTTTTCTGCTCAGGAGTCATACTCTTCTCCAAAGGCTACTTCCAGTTCAATCTTACCAGCTGGGTATGCCGACTTGCTAGGTACCACACCGTGAAAAACAGTGTTGGACTATTTAAGACTCTTATCAGTCAACTCCATCCGGCGGAACGTCTCATAGTAGAGGATGTTGATGCTACTGCCTCCATCCATGAGTACTTTAGTGAATTTATATCCACCAACTTGAGGTGCCACTACCAAGGCCAAGTGACCCGGACTATCAACCCGGGGTGGGTGATCCTCTCTGCTCCACACAATAGGCTGCTCTGACCAACATAAGTAACGTGTAATCGTCGGCTCAACGGCATTGACGGCCCTCTTGTGAAGCTTCTGGTCCCTTTTATATAAACTAGTGGTGAACACATGGTATTGCCCACTATTCAGCTGTTTTGGGTTGCTCTAATATCCGGACTATTGCTGCTGATTACCTTGGCCGGGTTGTAGATTATATCCTCCTTGGTTACTAGGATGGCCCTGACCGTGAAATCCTCCTCCACCTGAACCGGCGCCCGGGCCATGGAAACCGCCTCCACCTGAACCGCCACCTGGGCCGTGACCTCCATCAAACGCATTTGAATTTTCAAACGCCTTCATGATTGTACAATCTTTCCACGGGTGGGTGGCTGGCTTCTCCCAGGTGTCGTGCCTTGGACAAGGCTCATTCAATAGTTGCTCAAGGGTGGGACCTGACCTGCCCGACCAAGGGGGTTGCCTGCCCTTGCGCCGTTGATTTCCGCCCTGCGCATTGGTGTTAGCGACAAACTCATTAGCCTTACATTTATTACCTCCTTGATTTGCCGGGTTATGTTGGTGACCCTTGCCATTGTCGTTCTTCTTTCCCTTCGCTGTCTTTTCTTCGTCAGACACCAGATCTTTGGTACTATCAGAATCAGCATACTTGACAAGAGCCGCCATCAACTGGCCCATGTCATTACAGTCATGCTTGAGCCGCCCCAACTTCTGCTTCAGAGGTTCGAAACGGCAATTTTTCTCCAACATCAAGGCTGTTGAGCCGGCATCCATCTTATCAGGTGAATGTATTATCTCCTTGACCCGGCGCACCCAATGGGTTGTAGACTCACCGTCCTCTTGCTTACAATTAGTCAGGTCCACAATCGACATAGGCTGCTTACACGTGTCTTTGAAGTTCTGGATGAAACGAGCCTTCAACTCCGCCCATGAGCCGATAGAATTAGGTGGAAACCCCTTCAACCAAGTACGAGATATTCCATAGCCATTGCCGCGTCGCTGACCTCCAACAACTCCATAGCCATCTCATAACTCTCAATCCAAGCCCCAGGCTGTAAGTCGGCCGTGTAATTAGGCACTTTACGAGTATGCATCCTGCTATGCCAGAGCTGTTTGAAGAAGTTCTCTCACCCTTCGCGTTTTGACTACCGTCGGTGAGTCACCTTCCATCGGGAGAGCCGCCGAACGAGCCGACGCTATGATGAGGTTTCCCAAGGGATTGGAGAAGTGACCCGGCGGCGTTGGCACGTAATGCGGTGGAGCGGCGATCACACGAGGTGGTTCCATGGCACGCGGTTGGACCGGTGCGCCGGGTGTCGTGATTCCATTTGCCTCCGGCAGGTTGCTTCCCCCGGCTCCAGTCGTATGAAAAAGGTTCCTGGGATCGAGCGTCAGAGGTAGACGTAACTGAGTTTTCTGATGCCTTCTCCTCATGACCTTGTTTGACGCATTCAGATCCACCGAGAGCCGGAAGGTCTCTGCTTGAAGTTGTTGAGCAAGAACGTCCAAAGCCGCCCGCTCCGCTGCCATCCTGACTTCCTCCGCAACTAGATTTTCTTTAGCTTGCACCATCTCTTCAAATACACATGCCACCTCTGCGTCATGCTGGGCTTTATCCGCCGGCTCTACCACAACAGTCAACAGAGTCATCAGTTTATCCATGAGGTCCATTAGAATCTGAGCCAGGGAGCGCGCGGGGTCTCCTGACCCGGCTACGGCCGACCCGGTAGCTGTGGCCGCTGCTGCCGTGGAGTTTTGCCCGGGCTGTGTCCCTGCCATGAAGACTCCTGCCCAATTCGGCGGCTCAAGGGGGTCCGGAATACTGCTGCCATCAGAACAGCCCCCGAGCATGCCATCCTGCAGCTGGTACAAAGAGTCCGTCTCGCCCGTTCATGATGCAGTGTCAGAACAGACGGCCTTCCACCGATCCTTCAGAGTATTCACCGCCGTGGACGCAGCCTACAAAGGCATGCTTCACGACAGATTCAACACGGGCGGTCCTCGCGCGCTGAGCCGTTTCGAGGAGGTTGGTGTGGACGTCCGGCTCAAGGCCTGACTCGCCGATCCGGCCGATGAAGACGTGAATTCCGCCGAAGGGGACCCGGTATCCATACTCAATTGAGCTGGCCTCGGGGCCCCAGCCTTCGTCGTCGATGTAGAGCTTGCCGCGACGACTCTTGGTCATCTGGCCCACAGCGTATCCCTTGAGCCCTTCGAAGTTGCCCTTCAAGAACTCAAATCCACCAAGCGCTGGCCCCACGGTGGGGGCCAACTGTCGTGGAATTGTCATGGCAGATGTCCTAGCGAAAGGACTTAGTCATAGGGCCATCGCAACTAGGAAGCTTAAAGGGGTTAACCGGGACAAAGGACACGAGAGGTTTTATACTAGTTTGGCCCCTTACGATGAAGGTAAAAGCCTACGTCTAGTTGTGTTGGTATTGCTGGGGTTTCGATCACCAAGAGGCTTAACTCGCCGGCTTGGTTATTGATCTCTTGTTTCTTGCCCTAAGCCGCCACCGGGTCGTCCCCTTATATACACGGGTTGACGCCTGGTGGCCTACAGAGTCCCGGCCGGCTCATAATCATGTCCGGCTCGGTGACTTCCTTTACATGCCTTTCTTTACATGTCTTCCCTTACATACGGCGGTTTGTAATATTGGGCTTTAAACCGCCTCTAGGCCCTTGGGCCTTCTATAAGATTTAATAAACTATCATCTTAATGTTTACTGGGCTTCTTGTGTAACCCGCCATTGGGGCTGACCCGGCCCCTCCTGGGCGGGTCATAACTGATAGCTATATCCCCAACAGCTCTGGATCTAGATCGAGAGCGTTTAACTGATCCAGGGTCTCTTGGCCTATCAACGCAGGTGGTGCAGAGTTTTTGACAACTCTACCTTTGATGAAGTTCTTCTTGTCTTTCCTGAACTTACGGCGAGGATCCAGGAACTGTCTATGCATGCCGAAGCAAGAAAAGTTGCGAACGGCCTGAAGCCAACAAAACTCAAGAGCTCCCTTGCATGTGGGGCACAGGAACCTTCCATGCACACACCAGCCAACAAATAGCACATACGCCAGCAAGTCATGCGTCGAGTACATGTACCATACACGCATAATGAAGTTCCGTTTGCTAAAGGCGTCATATGTCTTGAATCCATTATCCTAGGCTTCTTGCAATTCGTCCTTCAGCAGCTGCATGTACACATTCATATTCTTCCCCGGATAGTTGGGCCCTGGAATTATCAACGTCAGGAAAATGTTCTTTCTTTGCATAATCTGTCCGGGGGGATTGAGTGTAAAGACAAATACGGGCCAACAACTATATTGGGATGTCGTCCGACCAAACACACTGAACCCATCCATGCTGATGCCGACTCGAGGATGCCTCGGATTATCCGCTTTGTCATCATGTAATGCATCGAAGCGCTTCCATGCTTCACTGTCCCATGTGTGCACCATCATCAGCTTCCAATCTGCTTCTAGTTGGGTTCTTTTGCCCATTTTGTGCCATGTCATCTGTCTGGCCGTCTCTTTGACCATGAAAATATGTTGAACTCTTGGTACGATTGGCATATACCGAAGAACATTAATGGAGATTTTGGTCTGTGTCGTGGATTTGTCACGACATATATCCTAGTGCGAGGACTTGTCGTGAGGCCAATGTAACTCAGTAGTAGCCTGAACAGGGTTGATCAGAATCGAGAGACGCGAGGCGGGTTAACACACAAGACAAGGATTTAGATAGCTTCGGGCCCCGGGAAACATCATCCGATAATAGCCCTACATGCTGTTTGTGGCTAGGTCGTATTACGTATGCTCATGAGGGAGTCGCCGCATAAACTGGCTCTCCTCTAGTTGTGTCTAGCCCTCGAGATTATTTAGCCTGTCCCTCTTAGGGTGTCCTGCCCCTCCTTATATAAGTTGAAGGGCGGGTTACATGTAGAGTCCATCTCGGATTAAGACTTAAACTATTCTGACTTATCTTCATGGGCTTCTCTTCATGGGCTTCTAACCACAGGCTTCGTAACGTCTTGGGCTTCTTAACTCTAGGCGACTCATTTTCATGGCTAAGTACTTGCCGGGTGATAACTGTCTGTCGTCTTAGAATCTGGCTTATAACTGTCTGCTAGCTTACAATCTGACTTATAACTGTCTGCCGGCTTACAATCTGCCGGCTTACAATCTGGCTTATAATCTGCCTTGTCATCAGTGAAATACCAAGTCCCAGCCGGGTCATATCTCCGGCCGGGTCATACCGCGGGGTATATCCCCGACATTAGCCCCCAGTTTAATTTGGATTTATCCATGTTAAACTGATCCTGCAACATAAACACAAGAACAAATTTGACAGGTTGTGCTCCGGGTTTAATATTCTTGTAAGCCGGCACCTGATCATTCTTAATTCCTTGTCATTTCCTTCTTCTAGAAAATCTGGGTCAATAGGCCAGCTTCATAATCAATTTTCTAATATTGGTTTCTCACAGAAAAATAATGAAGAATAATTCATTTGATTCATCTCCCACGGTTTAACATTGCCAAAATATCCGGTTTGTAAATATTGATAGCACCGGGTCATAATTGTTGCTAACATCAAGCTTGAAAACGTACCTCCCTTATATGCATACCACTTGTAGCCCCCAAGTCTTAAGAAAGGAGCGTAGTAACAGCTTAAGACTTGCTTTAATATAAATGTTTCAACCTTGAAGAAATCCAAGTTGTTCATCTCAGTTACTGGTCAAAACTGAATATCCCACATATGTAGCCCCCAAGTGCTGGGTTGTCATGCTTGCAGCAACCTGGGACTTGTAATTGCCTTATGCTCATAAAAACTTTCAACCAGTGTAGCCCCCAAGGGTCGAGTCATTATGCAATAATGAGCAGGGACTTTGTATATTCTTCAATGGAAATATCATCATATGATGTAACCCCCACCATGGGGCTCGAACCCACGTCCATAAGGTTAAGAGCTTTGTACTCTACCAACTGAGTAGTGGACCCTTTAATATAATGGATTAAGTATTGTGTACCTTGAATTTTTGACAGGAGCAATTGGTAGCCCCCAAGGGCCGGCACATTACGATGTAATGAGTCGGGTCTTCAATAAAGTGAGCAAAAAATGACTTTGCATTAGCCCCCAAGTGCCATGGTGCATGCTGGCAGTGACATGGGACTTGCATATTTGATGTAATCTCAACTTGAATAATGTAGCCCCCAAGTGTCGGGTCGTAAGCCTGCAGCGACTCAGGACTATTCCTTCCATTGTAGAATAAATCATATCCATTGATAAATAATAGCCATTGCGCTGAAGCGACTTTGAAAACCTTAATCATAATACTGGTTATTGATAACCATAATAAAAATCCAGCCATGTTGGCTATTCAAGATTTGAATAATATAATCCGGTATGAAAACCGATTCCTGCCATATAAACCAGTATATCCATGCATGCAATGATAATGCAATGTATGATGCAAATATATGATGATGTATGTGTATGATAACAAAATATAAGAAATGTCGGCTTTCGAAGCTCGAGTCTTACTTCAATGAAACTAGCATGATAGCCACTAGTTTATCCTTGCTTTTTGTGAGCCGACTCCCACATGACCCAATCGATGTTTTAACCTGGATAAGTTCAGGGTCCATATGGATTGACTTAGCGAGAGTACACGAGGTCGGAGTAGCATCATGCAAACATGCAGGTTTAGCCAAGTTTCAATGAAGGGGGCTTAATAGCCTGGGTTCATCCTCGCTATCCGTAAGCCGTACCCTCACATGACAAACCAGCGTTTTAACCTTAACGAGTTCAGGATCTTGTTTAAAAGACTGACTATTAAGAGTTCGGCAGGTCAATCAGGATTACCTGATGGAGAAGGATCTGGCATACAGGCAGGATAGCTCGGAAGGGTTACGTGCTCTTTGGTGAATACACCTATGTTTGAAAAATATAACCCAGTCAAGAGGGTAGTAACGCTATGTTCTCTTTTGTGAATACACCTATGTTTGAACAGGAAGCCCCCAAGTGACATATTCAGTCAAGAGGGTAGTAACGCTTTGTTCTCTTTGGTGAATACACCTATGTTTGAATAGGAAGGCCCCAAGTGACATATTTGGTCAAGAGGGTAGTAACGCTATGTTCTCTTTAGTGAATACACCTATGTTTGAACAAGAAGCCCCCAAGTGACCAATAAGATAAGCCAATAAGGCAGGATACCCATGTTTGAACCGCGCATCATGGCAGCAAATACTCTTTGGCAACCTTTTAGTTTTTCCTGAGAACTCGAACTTGCGAGAGATGGATTCTTTTTTGAACTGGACGTTAAATCGGATATTCAGAGCTTCAAAGCTTTATGGGAGAGAGATGTCTCTTGAGCCGGATTTTAAACCGGAATCTTCATTTTGAGCCAGAAATTTTCTGATGGCCTTTAAATTTTCATTAATACAACAATAGCCTCTGAGACCGGGTTATCTTTCCCTTCAACATCCTGGGGTTCTTGAATTTGCTGAGACTAGCAAGACTTGTTGAGTCATATCACTGTAGCCCCCGAGTCTTAAGACAACTCACGGAGTTGGCTTGAGATTCCTCATATTTGACCATGATATAAACCGGTATATAGTTGAACAGCGGAACGCTGCAATTTATGTAAACCAGAAGCTTGAAGGAAATTGACAATCTTCGCAACACTCATTGCACACTTTTGGTATGAGTTATTCAATAAACTCCGTGACATGATGGTTACCTTTGCAGTAGACAATTTGTCTTGCATCAAAAAACATTGGAAGCCAGAGTAATTGCTCTTTTAAAGAAAGCAATATGTAATATAAAATTATACTGGATGGATTTCACCTGATATGTTAGACCAGAAATTATCCACCGCAGAGTTGTTGATCACCACGGTGAAGCTGAAATTAACCATGGCTGAGTCGGCCGCGGTGTTGTAAGCCGGTGCGGCGGGCAAGTTGACCGTGACGTTTGTAAACTGGCGCGGACGCATGAGTCAGCCGCAGGCATGGACGGATGTAAACCGAACAGCGGGGGCGACAACTTGCACGTGTATCCGTCGAGCAACATGGCACCGAGGAACGCCAATGCAAAATTATGCAGGCGCACGATCCATATCCGCGGTATAACAATATCTTTGTCATCAATAATTATCCTGCATCAAAATATTGCAGGACAAAGTAATTGTTTTCGGATAAATTAATATATGTGATGAAAAACATTGAAAAAATAGCACCTGATTTTTTTGCTGGATAAGGCAGACACTGATGCCGGATAATGTTGGACATAGTCTTAGTCCTTCTGATCCAAAAGGTAGTAGTATTATTTCTTGATTCTTACGCAAACTCTGCTGTAGTTTTGACCTTCACATGGGACGTAGAGCAGTAGCACTTGGTTTCAATGACATAGCAGATTGCCCCCGGCTTGCTAGTAGTAGCAGTACCAGCAATTTCTGGATCCCTTCATATTCGAAGTATGTTGTCACTGATGATTCCTGTCGAGTGGATTAATCTGAGCTTTTGTTGTTAACAACGGCAGTTAGTGGGAGGTGCAGGGTCGCAGCAAAGGTGAATAGCAGCGGCAGTTCAATGGGAGCACCAACGGGTCTCGACCTCGCTTTCTTGCAGACAACAGTTAACAACGGCCCTCATAAAGCAGCGAGCGAGCGGCAGAGGGGTGCCGACGTCCGCGGCAGAGAGGACTCAGCACGGGAGGTAGCTGAAGTGTCGGGTGTGACCCGGCAGGGCAGCTCACATCGACGGGTCACAACGACGATTTGGCCAAACAGCGGCTCGGAGCAGAGGCAGCTTGAGGCCACAGAGATGACACGTTGCTCACAGGGCGACTCGACGGCTGCCGCAAGGCAGATCCATGGCGGCGGCTGTCGGTGTGAAAACCGGCGAATCTCGGGTAGGGGGTCCCGTACTGTGCGTCTAAGGTCGATGGTAACAGGAGGCAGGGGACACGATGTTTTACCCAGGTTCGGGCCTTCTTGATGGAGGTAATACCCTATGTCCTACTTGATTGATATTGATGAGTACGAGGATTACAAGACTTGATCTACCACGAGATCGTAATGGCTAAAACCCTAGAAGTCTAGCATGTATGATTTTGATTGTCCCTATGGACTAAAACCCTCTGGTTTATATAGACACCAAAGGAGACTAGGGTTGTAAAAAGTCGATTACGGAGAAAGGAATCTTCATATCCAAACGCCAGGCTTGCCATCCACGCCAAGGGAAGTCCCATCTAGACACGGGAGAGAGTTTACTGTCTTGTATCTTCATAGCCCATTAGTCCGACCCATGTCACACAGGCCGGACGCCTGAGGACCCCTTAATCCAGGACTCCCTCAGTAGCCCCTGAACCAGGCTTCAATGATGATGTGTCTGGCGCGCAGATTGTCTTCGGCATTGCAAGGCGGGTTCTTCCTCCAAATACTCCAAAACAGCCTTCGAATACAGAAAATGTATTCGGCTCTACAAAATGAGTACCACACACACACACACACACACGTAGAGAGTATAATATTTTACGATTCCAATCCACTGACAACTTTTGTAGCGTGACATCACGTCACAGCCCGGTCATTATTTCGAACCGTTTTTTAGCCCCCCGCTTCATGTTTCAAGATGCGGTTTTATTGGCACGTCTTGTCAAAGCAGAGATCGTGTCCTCTTTTTGCGGGATTCTCATCAATATGGGCGTGGGTAATCCAACCACGCCGCCTGCATGACCCTTGGGGAATAGGCGAGTTTTAAGGTGAGTGGGGAGGCGCTTGATATTCACTGCCTTTATAAAGGGATAAGGATTCACCTCTTTCATTCACACCTTCCTTCTCTCTGCCCATCCATTCTCGAGCTCCTGCGCCCAAGCTTCCATCCTTTCCACCTAAAAAAAACACTCTAGCCATGTCCGGATCTGGAGCGCAAGGCAAGTGGATGGTTTCCTCCGTTAAGGAGAAGGACATCACCAAACTCCGGGAGGCCGGGTACTTAGCCAAAGAAATCTCACACCGGCTTCCAGCAATGGGGCAGCTCATCCGCACCCCAAAGCCCCATGAGAGGGTGGTATTCATCCCCCACTTCATCCGCGGATTGGGATTCCCTCTCCACCCATTCGTCCACGGACTCATGTCCTACTACGGGCTGGATTTCCACGATCTGGCCCCCAATTCCTTCCTCAACATCTCGGCATTCATTGTCTTGTGCGAGGACTTCTTCCGCATCCCACCCCACTTCGGATTGTGGTTGAAGATCTTCAATGTGAAGCCGAAGGTGGTGGGCGGTCAACACGCAGAGTGCGGAGGCGCCATGGTGAGCAAGCTGCCCAATGTCACATGGCCCAAAGGTACCTTCGTGAAGACCGTCAAAGGATGGCAACAGTAGTGGTTCTACATCACAGAGCCTCGCGACGCCACCTGGGCCGCGGCTCCTGAATTCCAGTCCAGCGCCCCGATGCGGCTCACCTCCTGGCTAGAGAAGGGCCTGGACTGGTCTTCGTCGGACGAGCTGCAGCGCTTCAGACGCGCATCAGGAGCATAGTGGACAAGAACGTCAAGCTTGTCAATGTGATCCAGGTGATGCTTGCTCACCGGATCCTTCCGTGCGAAAGCCGGACTTGCCATCTATGGGAGCTCGATCCAGCCAAGCACCAGACCTTGCAACAGTTCTTTGGCACTACGCACGAAGACATCTGGAAGGTGCTCTTCAAGGCCAACGAGACGTGGCTGGCAACGACCAAGGACTGCGGGAATGACCTGGCCCATCCCGCTAGTGCGGTAGGTTTTCCATATTTCAAGGTGTATCCTTTACTTGCATATTCAAGGAAGATGTCTAAGCTTCCCCATTCATTTTTTTAGGGCTGGACAAAGAAGACGGAGCGGATCCAGTGTCCGGCTCCGCTGCTCGAAAACCCAGCAATCCCTCTTCTAACGAAGATGCTGGTTCTGGCGCCCTACAAAGCGCCAGAGAAGAAGGCCAAGAAGAAGGACAAGGAGACCAGGAGTGGTCTCCACTGTAAGGGCACTTAGGACGTGACGTCCGAAGACGCTGGGACCCACTCCTCCCACACCGAGGACGAGGAGGAGGAGGAGGAGGAGGAAAGCAATTCTCCTTCGGAGGGGGGAGGAAGAAAAGGGCGGCCTCCGTGCCTCTGGAGGCAGAGGCGTCCAAGAAGGGGAAGGTTTCCCTCATGGATAACTCCGCATGGGACATCGACAGCAGCTCGGAGTGGCACGCCAGAGATAAGCCCCTAGCCGAATCGTGAGTACTCAAAGGCACTGACGCGTTCATATACCCAGCCTCTTTACTTCATAATTTTAACATGTTAAATCATGCACTTGCAGCCTGGCTCGTTCTGACCTCGAGCGATCCTCATCTTCGGGAAATTCGCTAGATCCGAAGGTGATGGACAACGGGTCCTTCCAGCGGCCTCCTCTCCCAAGACTACGGAGGACGCTGAAGTGCTGTCCCGAAGGGCCCTCCCGGATCAGGCGGAGGTACAGGAGGCCGTCATGGTGGCGCCAGAGGATGATACCTCGGCCGCCGGACAAATGGGGGAGCAGATCCCCATGGAGACTGGCGATGGGGGCCATATCCAATTCGGCCCCCAGCCGAATACGATCCCGGAGACCTATACGGCTCCGGAATCCGGCAAGCAGCCTCCTTTAAAAGAAGGAGGTGCACCAATTCCACCGTGACCTCTGTCCATCCAGAGGCCCCAGATACTCTACTGGAAGCGCTGTAAAGCGCTTCCATTATTGAGGAACACTGTATCCTTATGGGTACAGTGATTGAGAGGGTTTAGTCCATTAACAGCGGACTGACTGAAGCCTGCACCAGCCTCCTAACAGGCTTTGAGGTAAGCGACGCAATTGTATAAAAAGAATGTCATAGTATAGACAATAGCCCATGAGACCCTGTCCGGTGTTCGGAAGGAAAAGCCGGACAGAGAATCAAGTAATTTTCACATGAGACTAACCAAATATGTCTTATGTGAATAAGCATGCATCGTTGTTGGCTGCGACCTCTCATTCTGCCGAATTCTCTAGACTGAAGCAGAGTCTGGAAGAGCTTGGCCGTGTAAAAAAGCAGCTAGAAGACAAGCAAGGTATGCAATGATCTTTCATAGATCCAGAAGGGATGAATGATTTGTGCTGACCATAGTGCCATGATATTTGTTTAGGAGCGGCGACCGAGGTGGACATCCTCAAGAAGGCGCTGGCCGAGGCCGAGGAGAGAGCGGCAAAGGAACACACCGCCCGCGAAAAGCTTGAGGCCAGGGTCGGTGAGGTCCAGCAGGAGCTCCAGGACACCGTGAAGAAATATGAGTCCTTGGAGCGCAACGTTGCGGATCAAGAGTCCAAACTCGCCAAGGCCCGCCAAAGCGCACAAGATGCCTGGGTTGAAGCCCAGGGCACCCTCCAGGAAATCCAGGAGGCCAGAAAAAACACGGCGGGTAAGGCCTTCATTATGCAGAGAAAATATGTGAAGAAGAGGTATGTCTTACTAACCAGGATTTGGAGTTCTCCAGGAGCGTTTGCGGATTTACCGCGCAGTGTTGCCGACGCTGCGGAGTTCTTCCAAGCCGAAGAGGGGAGCTCGATGGAGAAGCTGTTCTGGTCGCAATACCTTGCGCCAGAACATCCGGTTCCCTTTAGCGACCAGCTAAAATTGCTAGTCGAACTGCATAGGGTGGCCGAACTAGCCATGAAGGATCTAATAATCCGGCTATGGACTACCGAAGTCATACCCAGTAACTACTTTGGGCTTGTGAAGCGGCTGGTTAATGCCTGCCCCCAACTTGATGTCATCAAGCGGTCAGTCTGCATCGAGGGTGCGCGGATGGCCTTTACCCGTGTCAAGGTGCAGTGGGCGAAGATGGACGCTGCCAAGCTCGCGACCGAGGGACCGCCCGCTGGCAAGGAGCACCGCATGCCGGAGCGGTATTTTGGTGATGTCCTCAAGGGATCCCGCATTGTTGAGCGCCAGTGTTCAAAAGACATTATCTTCGAATGAATACATTCATGTTATCTTGCCTTGTATGATGAAACAAAGCCATTATGTAATATAATGCTTGTTTATTATTTAAATTTTTTCCTCCTGTGCGGCCGTTTTTATTAAATCTGAGAGTTGGCCAGTCGTCGGCTTCAGCCCCCACATAGGTAGTACGAGGGTGTTCGGGATGGAATCTAAACACCCTTGATCAAAGAATTTGGTCCTTGAAGGAGGTGTTTAGCGCAACGAACCAGGAAATCGGACTATGTGGCTTTATCACCCTCACTTAGCCATAGGAGTTTGACAATAAAAATGTAGGCGCAGCCCCTAGTTAGCTTTTAATCCGGACTAGGGTGCTGTAAACACCTGATCGGATGAAGGCCGATTCCTCGCATAATGCGGAAAAAAACGCAAAAGATTTTTAACCTCCAAATAGCCGACCAGCTCTCGCTGCATCATGACAGTCAGTTTTTGACTTTCTCTACTGAGGTGTTTGCTCGGATAAACCAGAAACACAATCGCAGTAGTTCTCCCTTTACTATCCTAGCCGATAGGACGGAACGTAAGGTAGACAACACAGGAACCGGGCAACCCAACTATTGACCAAAGACATGATTCGGAGCCGATGCATATAATGCTAAAATTCGAGGTGCCGAACTATACTGTAAAAGTGTTCAGACTTTGCTGCCATAGTATGGAGCGCAATGAAGCCCCTGGCCAAAAAGGTGTACCAAAGTGTACGGGTGCAATTGATAAGAATAGTGAAATAAAATGAAGTAGTAAGCTAGTGCCACATAAGTTGGGCCCCAAACTGTTTCCATTATAGTTTTGACTAATACGTCAAAGCGTATTTGTACAAATAGTGCGATAAGAAACAATGGCTATTTAACATGCCAAGATCAAGGGGGAGCTGCGCACGGGTCCTGAAAACAGGTAGAATGATCGTTAAGAAGAACATCTAGAGATTCCCCCACACGTGTGTGCTGCTTGCCGCCTTGGTATATCCGTCCTTCGAAAGGACTGATGATTAGGACGTAGAGAGGGGCCTATGGAAAAGAAACCTGAAAACGATAAAAAGAAAAGTGAAAGTATGTGTGTCCAGGGAAGGTCTTGCCGTATTATGGACCACAGTCTGGTTATGCCTCCATCTCTACCCATGGTATTTTCAGTGCATAATTATGTACGCGGTACGTATGCTGTCACTTGGTCGGGACTGAGACGGAGGTCAAATTGCTAGTCTAACTCCTGACGAGCTGGACTGCCATGATGCGGAGTAGTTCGGACACGTTTGACAGTGTCGGGAGCTTGGCCGCCGAATTAAAGTTCTGCCTTAAAAGGCCGCTTTGTACTTCCACTGCCAGGGACGCGGTGTGTTCCTCGGTACGGAGGGAGCGCGCTGTGTTTCCATTGACTGTTATGACACCGCGTGGTCCAGGCATCTTGAGCTTGAGATAAGCATAGTGTGGCACCGAATTGAATCGAGCAAATGTGGTTCGTCCGAGCAGTGCGTGATAGCCACTGCAGAAGGGGACGATATCGAAGATTAACTCTTCGCTTCGGAAGTTGTCCGGAGATCCGAAGACAACCTCCAATGTGATTGAGCCCATGCAACGGGCCTCTACACCTGGTATAACTCCTTTAAAGGTAGTTTTGGTAGGCTTGATCCTTGATGGATCGATGCCCATTTTGCGCACTGTATCCTAATAGAGCAGGTTGAGGCTGCTGCCACCGTCCATGAGGACTCGTGTGAGGTGGAATCCATCAATTATTGGGTCGAGAACCAGTGCGGCTGAACCGCCATGACGGATACTGGTCGGATGGTCCCTGCGATCAAAGGTGATCGGGCAGGATGACCATGGGTTGAATTTTGGGGCGACTGGCACTATCGCGTAGACGTCCCTAAACGCGCGCTTGCGCTCCCTCTTGGGGATATGAGTAGCGTATATCATGTTCACCGTCTTGACCTGAGGGGGAAACTTCTTTTGCCCCCCTGTGTTCGGTGGACGGGGCTCCTTGTCATCGTCCTCGCTTTGCGACCCCTTTTCCTTGTTCTTGGCATTTAACTTGCCGGTTGATAACCCACAAGTATAGGGGATCACAACAGTTTTCGAGGGTTGAGTATTCAACCCAAATTTATTGATTCGACACATGGGGAGCCAAAGAATATTCTCAAGTATTAGCAGCTGAGTTGTCAATTCAACCACACCTGGAAACTTAATATCTGCAGCAAAGTGTTTAGTAGCAAAGTAATATGATAGTAGTGGCAACGGTGGTAAAAGGTAACGGTAGAAAAAGTAATATTTTTGGTGTTTTATAGTGATCGTAACAATAGCAACGGAAAAGTAAATAAGCGAAGAACAATATATGGAAAGCTCGCAGGCATTGGATCGGTGATGGAGAATTATGCCGGATGTGGTTCATCATGTAACAGTCATAACATAGGGTGACACAGAACTAGCTCCAATTCATCAATGTAATGTAGGCATGTATTCCGAATATAGTCATACGTGCTTATGGAAAAGAACTTGCATGACATCTTTTGTCCTACCCTCCCGTGGCAGCGGGGTCCTAGCGGAAACTAAGGGATATTAAGGCCTCCTTTTAATAGCGTACCAGACCAAAGCATTAACACATGGTGAATACATGAACTCCTCAAACTATGGTCATCACCGGGAGTGGTCCCGATTATTGTCACTTCGAGGTTGCCGGATCATAACACATGGTAGGTGACTATAGACTTGCAAGATAGGATCAATAACTCACATATATTCATGAAAACATAATAGTTTCAGATCTGAAATCATGGCACTCGGGCCCTAGTGACAAGCATTAAGCATAGCAAAGTCATAGCAACATCAATCTTAGAATATAGTGGATACTAGGGATCAAACCCTAACAAAACTAACTTGATTACATGATAAATCTCATCCAACCCATCACCGTCCAGCAAGCCTATGATGGAATTACTCACGCACGGCGGTGAGCATCATGAAATTGGTGATGGAGGATGGTTGATGATGACGACAGCGACGGATTCCCCTCTCTGGAGCCCCGAACGGTCTCCAAATCAGCCCTCCCGAGAGAGTTTAGGGCTTGGCGGCGGCTCCATATCGTAAAACGTGATGAATCTTTCTCCTTGATTTTTTTCTCCTCGAACATGAATATATGGAGTTGGAGTTGAGGTCGGAGGAGCACCAGGGGACCCATGAGGCGGGGGCGCGCCCAGGGGGCAGGCGTGCCCCCACCCTTGTGGTTAGGGCGTGGGCCCCTGGCCTTGATTCTTTGCTAGTATTTTTTATTATTTCCAAAAATAATCTCCGTGGAGTTTCAGGTCATTCCGAGAACTTTTGTTTCTGCACATAAATAACAGCATGGCAATTTTGCTGAAAACAGCGTCAATCCGGGTTAGTTCCATTCAAATCATGCAAGTTAGAGTCCAAAACAAGGGCAAAAGTGTTTGGAAAAGTAGATACGATGGAGACGTATCAACTCCCCCAAGCTTAAACCTTTTCTTGTCCTCAAGCACTTCAGTTGACAAACTGAAAGTGATAAAGAAAAACTTTTACAAACTCTGTTTGCTCTTGTTGTTGTAAATATGTAAAGCCAACATTCAAGTTTTCAGCAAAGATTATGAACTAACCACATTCACAATAACACTTAGGTCTCATGTTTACTCATATCAATGGCATAATCAACTAGCGAGCAATAATAATAAATCTCGGATGACAACACTTTCTCAAAACAATCATGATATGATATAATAAGATGGTATCTCGCTAGCCCTTTCTGAGACCGCAAAACATAAATGCAGAGCACCTTTAAAGATCAAGAACTGACTAGACATTGTAATTCATGGTAAAAGAGATCCAGTCAAGTCATACTCAATGTAAACTAACAGTAATGAATGCAAATGACAGCGGTGCTCTCCAACTCGTGCTTTTTAATAAGAGGATGATGACTCAACATAAAAGTAAATAGATAGGCCCTTCGCAGAGGGAAGCAGGGATTTGTAGAGGTGACAGAGCTCGGTTTTAAAGCAGTGATAAATAATATTTTGAGAGGCATACTTTCATTGTCAACATAACAACCAAGAGATGGCGATATCTTCCATGCTACACACATTATAGGCGGTTTCCAAACAGAATGGTAAAGTTTATACTCCCCCTCGAGCAACAAGCATCAATCCATGGCTTGCTCGAAACAACGAGTGCCTCCAACTAACAATAGTACCGGGGGAGTTTTGTTTGCAATTATTTTGATTTGATTTGCATAAAGCATGGGATTGGGCATCTCGGTGACCAGCCATTTTCTCGTGAGTGAGGAGCGGAATCCACTCCTCTTGAGAATAACTCGCCTAACATGGAAGATACGGACAGCCCTAGTTGATACATGAGCTATTCGAGCATACAAAATAGAATGTTTATTTGAAGGTTTAGAGTTTGGCACATACAAATTTACTTGGAACGGCAGGTAGATACCGTATATAGGTAGGAATGGTGGACTCATGTGGAACAACTTTGGGGTTTATGGAATTGGATGCACAAGCAGTATTCCCGCTTAGTACAGGTGAAGGCTAGAAAAAGACTGGGAAGCGACCAGCTAGAGAGCGACAATAGTCATGAACAGGTATTAAAATTAATCAACACCGAATGCAAGCATGAGTAGGATATAATGCACCATGAACATAAATATCATAGAGGCTATGTTGATTTTGTTTCAACTACATGCGTGAACATGTGCCAAGTCAAGCCACTCGAATCGTTCAAAAGAGGATAGCACCCTATCATACCACATCACAACCATTTTAATAGCATTTTGCCACGCAAGGTAAACCATTATAAGCTCCTAGCTAATTAAGCATGGCATAAGCAACTATAATCTCTAATTGTCATTGCAACCATGTTTATTCATAATAGGCTGAATTAGGAACGATGAACTAATCATATTTACAAAAACAAGAGAGGTCGAGTTCATACCAGCTTCTCCCATCTCAATCAGTCCATCATATATCGTCATAATTGCCTTTCACTTGCACGACCGAATGATGTGAATAATAATAACAGTGCACGTGCATTGGACTAAGCTGGAATCTGCAAGCATTCAATAAACAGGAGAAGACAAGGCAATATGGACTCTTGGTTAAATCAACAATAATGCATATAGGAGTCACTTCAACAATTTAATCATGGTCTTCTCCTATCGACCCCCAAAGAAAAGAAATAAAACTATTCACACGGGAAAGCTCCCAACAAGCAAAAGAACAAAGGGAAATCTTTTTGAGTTTTCTTTTTAGTTATTACTACTAAAGCAAGAAAAATAAAATAGCTAAAAAGCTACTACTAATTTTTTTTTGTTTTTCTTAAGGTTTATCAAACACACAAGAAGAAAGCATAAAAAAGAAATAAACCTGCATGTATATTTGTAGGATCGAAAGTATGTCTAGAGGGGGGGTGATTAGACTACTTGACCAAATAAAAACTTAACCTTTTCCCAATTTTAGTTCTTGGCAGATTTTAGCTATTCTAGGACAAGTCAAGCAATCATCACACAATTCAAGCAAGCATGCAAAGAGTTTATGGGCAGCGGAAAGTAAAGCATGCAACTTGCGAGAATGTAAAGGGAAGGGTTTGGAGAATTCAAACGCTATTGGAGACACGGATGTTTTTCCCGTGGTTCGGATAGGTGGTGCTATCCTACATCCACGTTGATGGAGACTTCAACCCACGAAGGGTAACGGTTGCGCGAGTCCACACAGGGCTCCACCCAAGGGCAATGGTTGCGCGAGTCCACACAGTGCTCCACCCACGAAGGGTCCACGAAGAAGCAACCACCCACAAAGGGTCCACGAAGAAGCAACCTTGTCTATCCCACCATGGCCATCGCCCACGAAGGACTTGCCTCACTAGCGGTAGATCTTCACAAAGTAGGCGATCTCCTTGCCCTTACAAACTCCTTGGTTCAACTCCACAATCTTGTCGGAGGCTCCAAGTGACACCTAGCCAATCTAGGAGACACCACTCTCCAAGAAGTAACAAATGGTGTGTAGGTAATGAACTCCTTGCTCTTGTGCTTCAAATGATAGTCTCCCCAACACTCAACTCTCTCTCATAGGATTTGGATTTGGTGGAAAGAAGATTTGAGTGGAAAGCAACTTGGGAAGGCTAGAGATCAAGATTCATATGGTAGGAATGGAATGTCTTGGTCTCAACACATGAGTAGGTGGTTCTCTGTCAGAACATATGAGTTGGAATGATGTGTGTATTCTGATGGCTCTCTCACTGAATGAGAAAGAGGTGGACGGGTATATATAGCCTCCACACAAAATCCAACTGTTACACAGTTTTCCAATCTCGGTGGGACTGAATCAATAAACTCGGTTGGACCGAAAATGTAAACCTAGTGACCGTTAGTGATTTCGGTGGGACTGACATGCAACTCGGTAGGACCGATTCAGTTAGGGTTTGGGCATAACGTAATCTCGGTGAGACCGATTACACAAACTCGGTGAGACCGAATTTGGTAATTAGCTAACCAGAGAGTTGGTCAAGCAAACTCGGTGGGACCGATTTGCTCTTTCGGTGAGACCGAAAAGTTGCAAAGGGGAAACACTGAGTTTACATTGCAATCTCGGTGGGACCGATTCGCTCTTTCGGTGGGACCGAAAAGTTACGAAAGGGAAACAGAGAGTTTGCAACCCCATCTCGGTGGGACCGAGATCCTTATCGGTAGAACCAAATTGCTAGGGTTTGGCAGTGGCTAATGACAAGTGAAACTCGGTGGCGCCGGATAGGAAGAATCGGTAGGACCGAGTTTGGCTTAGTGTTTAGGTCATATGTGGATATGGGAAAGTAGTTGAGGGTTTTTGGAGCATATCACTAAGCACATGAAGCAAGAGGCTCATTAAGCAACACCTCATCCCTCCTTAATAGTATTGGCTTTTCCTAAAGACTCAATGTGATCTTGGATCACTAAAATATAAAATGAAGAGTCTTGATCTTTTGAGCTTGAGCCAATCCTTTGTCCTTAGCATTTTGAGGGTTCCACTTTCACATCCATGCCATGCCAATCATTGAGCTCTCCTGAAATAATCATCTTGGAATAGCATTAGCTCAATGAGCTATATGTTGTTATGAATTACCAAAACCACCTAGGGATAGTTGCACTTTCAATCTCCCCCTTTTTGGTAATTGATGACAACATATAGATCAAAGCTTCGACAAATGATAATAAGCATGAAATATATCGTCGCTTTGAGAAGTATGTGATAAGTTAGAGCTCCCCCTAAATTTGTGCATATTTAAAATTTGCTTTGGACTGCAAATGCACAAAGAATTAGAATTATGGGTTACTCTTCCATGTCACATACATCTTGCTGGAGCGCTCAAAAATGATAAGATTGAAATACATGCACTCATCGCCAAGAATAGTGAATGATCACAAACGATAGATAGAATGATAATATTTAAGCAAGCATTAAGCAAACATTAAGTGTAGCTTATGATCAAACACATGATCATCGATGTCTCACAGGCATAAGGACGTAGTATCTCACACACAAGCAAACAAAGTCGAAAAACCACCAAATAAAGCAAGAGAGAAAAGCAACACTCTCTCTCTCTCTCGAAGCCTATGATCTATACATCTTCTCCCCCTTTGGCAACAAGTTACCAAAAAGTTCCTAGAAAATGCATAGCACTAGATCGACGATCAGGCTTGATCTTCAGGTGGTGGTGGAGTCCGGATCACTCCAAGGACGAAGCCTTCGGTAGACGTGGTCGGAGTGGAAGCTGAAGTGGATGCTGGAGCTGGTGGAACTGAGGCTGTGGCTGGTGCAGACGTTGTAGCTCTGGTGTCAGCAACTGGCAGTGCAGACGACCTCGGACCTCGTGGCACCCTCGCAAAAGCATGAGTCGTGGTCCTGCCTCTCCTCTCATTCATGTCCTCCTGGAGCTGCTCCACTTCAGACTGAACTTCTGTTACCTTGATGTCCAAGTCATAGAACCTCTGTTCCATGATCCTCTCTAAACTCGCCTGGTTCTGAGTCAGGGTGGCTATACTCTGCTCAATCTGCAGGGTGGACGCAATCAAGTAACTGAGCTGCTCTTGTTTGGTCTTCAAGAAATAATCAGATGCCTCCGCTTGAGTAGGCATCCTGGAAGCTTTCTCCTTCTTCGCCTTCTCCTTATGAGCTTGTGCATGGGAAGATGATGGTTCATTCTCTGTCATCACAACTTCATTGTTCTCAAAATCTGGACGGATGGGCAGGTGTTCCTTATCCAACAAATATACGCCCGTGCCCATCTTGGAGTTGATGAGCTCCTGAATCTGAGGGGCATATCCACAGCTCCTCTTCTGATCTGCCGCAGTCCTTTTGATTGTTTCCACTATGAGGCTCATGACTTTGAATTTTTGAGGCACGTCAAAAACATGAAGCAAATTGATCGCGTGACCTCTGATCACCTTGTGATCTCCAGACTTGGGCAGAAGGGTGTGCCTTAGGATCCAGTTGATCGTAGGCAATCCTGATAGCAGATAATGCACTGAGCCAAACTTGAACGTGTCAAGTGCTTCATTCGGAATCTCCTTGTACATGTTGGACATGGAGTTGTGGTCCGTCTTTTTCTTGGCATAAATGTCCAAGTCATCTGCTTGCTCCTCTGGGGCATTGATCAGCTTCGCCCATTCCTCAACAGTAGAGTGGTACCTCGTACCCTCAGACATCCATGTAATCCTCCCATCTGGATAAAAGTGAGCTGTGGAGTAGAACTACATGATGAGTTCCTCGTTCCACTTTGTGAGCTTCTGCCTAACAAAGTCCTCTACTCCACACGCCTTGAAGCTGTCCTGAACTCCTGGGTAGTACTCTTCATTGTCTTTGATATAGGTCCAGTCGACCCATCTCATGTCACATACAATTGGCTTCTTGTCAAGTAGCACTGTCTCATAGAAATCCCGTTGCTCCTTGGTATGAAACCTGTAGTCCACTGCAGTCCTTCTCCTAGAAGCATATGGATCTGCTTCTCTCCATTTCCTGAGCCCTGAGTCTCTCCTGAGCTTCATATCCTCAGCCACAGGATGAGCATCGTTGTGGTCTGGGATCTTGGGCTTGAGTTTCCGAAGGACACTCTCTTCCTCTTCCTCTGCAACAGTCTCAGGCACTGGGGCCTTGTTCTTCTCAGTGGCTGGGATGCTTCTTGTGTTTCTCTTTGGTGCACTCTTAGGCTTAGATGCAGCCTTAGGTGCTTCCTTGGGCTTGGATGCAGCTCCCCCTGACCTTATGGCATCTCCCATAAGTTTGGCTGCCTTGGGCGCTGGTGCAGCTGCCTCTTCTTCCTCCTCTTCTACCATGATGGAGGCCTTCCCAAGCACTCTAGCCACAGTCTTCTTCACTCTTTCTTTCCTTTTCTTGCCCTCAGCTGCAACGGGCTCAATGGGAGCAGGCTTCTCAGTTGAGGCTCTAGCCTTTGACATGGGCTGCCTGCCTGCTGGCCTTTTGATTTTCAGGCCTGGCTTTGAGCCTTGAGCTGGCTCAACTCTCTTGGAAGTGGCCTCTTCCTCTGCCACATAGTCCTCATCTTCAGAATCTGAGGTTTTCTTCTTCCTTTGTCTCGTGGCAGCTTTAGGCAGGTTGCTGGGTGTGCTCCTGCTGCCATCATCTGAGGAACTTGAGGGGCTAGTGCCCTCACTCAGCTGCACTTGCTGCTCTGACAAGTTTTGGCTGTCACTCTGGTCTGACATGTTGCAAACTGACTGCTGACCCTGTGAATAGATTATAGAGGAGATAGAGTGGATGAGCATCACAAAATGCAGAGATTTTTGCAAAAAGAATGATCCAAAAACTTAGTTTTAGTTTCCCACTGAAATCATCTCGGATCTACCGATTTTCAAACTCGGTGATACCGAAGCAGTTTTGGAACCTAAACTAGTGAACTCGGTAGGACCGAGTCACAGTTCGGTGGCACCGAGACTACTAGGGTTTCACTGAGTTCAAAAATCGGTCACACCGATAGTAATTCTCGGTCAGACGAGTCTCACTTGTGCAATGGCATAAGCCAAATCGGTGGGACCGAGTTTTTCAACTCGGTGGGTCCGAGATGGTTTCGGCGGAAACCTAAACCTAGAATTTTCGTATCAAACCTAATCTATGAGCGTTTTGACTGGATAGGAGTTTCTCAATCGTGGCAAGAATCAATACGATCACAATGTGCTAGGAATCAGATTGAGGAATAGCACAGAGATCAAGTCCATACCCTAGTTCGGCGGGGACTTGCTACGGCGGCAACGGCGGGGCAGAATTCCCGTTGACGGCGACGGAGACCAGCGACTGGAGGCTGCTAGCGGCGAGAAGACGATCCAGAGACCTCAAGGGCAAAGCAGGCTATCGCACGGGTGAAGGGGTTCGGAGAAATTTCCAAATTTTGCCCGTGACTATATATAGCCTGACCCTGTCGGTGTGACTGAATTGAACAACTCGGTGGCACCGAGATTCATAACTGCGTGCAGTTACTGAAACTCGGTGAGACCGAAAGGTTCAAATCGGTTGCACCGAGATCGAAAACCTAGATCAACTTAATGATCTCGGTAGGACCGAAAGTGGAGTATCGGTCAGACCGAGAATCATAAAGAGGTTTTGGAAGTTTAAGTCTATGACGAATCGGGGACTCCGAGCGCTCCTCACACAGAGTGGTTCGAATCTGACTTGATCAAATTTTGTGATGCAGCATGAATAGAGTTTGAGATGAGAAAAGCATAGATAGCTAGAGGAGGTTCTTAGGCATTCTTGTCCATCCACTTGGCAAAAGAAGATAAAGCCAAACAATCAAAACAACAAGTGGATGTACTCGAACGAGTAAAATATGCAACCAGCATGCTCACACGATAAGATAGCAAATGAAATATGTGGCAAAGCATGCACAACCAGTTCTAGCATCTATCAAGCAATTTGCGATGACTACGTCATCTATATATGAGTATATTGACTTAGGAGTCAAGTGAGAACACTTGATCGTAGGTCATACTCATCGTTTAAGCTCAAGTGGGGTTACCACTTTTACATAAAGCATTGTTTTGTTCACATCTTTAGAGTTGCTTTAGCTCAAGTCTTAGAGTAAAGCTCCCCCTAGATGTGATATCCCCCCTAAGAGGGATGAACTAACCTTGGGTTTTGTCGATGATGACTTCATGTAGATATCGAAGATGTGGATGCTCAATGTTGATGTAGATCTCTTGGAGCTATCCATTTGAGTGAATTGCACTTTCAATACCTACATGGGTTAGTCCCACAAGGAACAAACAAGGATATCCATAGACATAGAGTGATGCACACAAAAGATGATGTCCATGAAAACTTTTAGGTTACCTTGTCCCTTGTCTTACCAACAAGAGGGTTTGTGACTCCTTGAACTAGTGCAAGATGTGGAAGTTGATTGCACTTGTTCTTGCCAAAATGATAAGAGTGAAGTATGTTGGCGGAGTCACCCTCAAGAACTCTCTAGTTCTTCTTCTTTTGGATCCACATCATCTTGATGGGAATCCTTGGAGTTGTAGTCGTACTTGATGAAGTGGAACTTGAAGAAGTCTTGGGAATCCACTTGACTAAGGTCTTAGGAGCTTCTTCAAATGCATCAATTTCCTCTTGAAGCTTGTCCTTCCCTTTTTGCTCGTAGTCTTGTGGTGGAAGATCATCTTGAGCTTGTGTCCCTTTGAAAGAAGTATACTTCTCTTGTTGAGGGACAAACTTTGTCTTGGGGTATTGATCTTCTTCCCATTCAACTCCATTGGCATTGAACTTTCGTTCAAAACCAACACCTTGATTCTTCCGGTGCATTCCTTGCTTGCGCACAATTTCCTTGAATTGCTTACTCCCGGCAAGGCTTTTGTACACTCCTTTCTCTATAATTCCCTTCAATAAGCTATTTTCTTGCTCAAGTGTAACTTGGCTAAGAGAATCATTAGTGGAATCAAGAGAACTACTAGAAGCAACAATATTGGATTTAGCATGATCATTGTTACTACTAGAGGAAGAATCTTTCTTGTTAGACTTGACTTGAGGCATGTAAGTGAATAAGAGTAAACGCTTAGCAATGTAAGAAGAACTTTTCTTGCGGAGATCATCATTGATTGCCTTTAAGAACTCATGCTCTTGCTCAAGATTGAGCTTTTCAAAGCGTAGTTTCTCATGAGCTCTTAAAAGTTCTCGATGATCTTCGAAGATAGTGTCATGAGCTAACTTAAGAGTTTTTAGTTCTTTAGTTAGAGCCTCAATCTTCTCCTTATCATTGTCATTCGTTTTATCTTGATTAGCATGATTAATTGGTCTTTCATCATAGTATTCATCACTAGAGTTGTCACCAAGCAAATCATCACCTAACAAGTCATCTTCATCACTACTGAAATCAACATACTCGGGGTGTGTTACCTTAGGACCTTTGGCCATGAAGCATCTTCCAATTCCTTCATTTGGTGAGTCAAATATGTCGTAGGAGTTGGTTGACACAAGTGCTAGACCGGCAACACCTTCATCTTGAGTATCTTCGGAGTCGGAGTAATAACTTCTCTCGGAGTGGCTGTCGGAGTCGGAGTCGGATACCCATTCACCAACATGAGCTTGATGTCTTCGTCTTGTGTAGCTCCTTGATGATTTTTCCTTCCTTTCCGAATCCTTGCTTCTCCGTGAGTATCTTCGTTCATAACGATCATCTCTACTCCTTCTCTCTCTTGGTGGTGATCCTTTGCTTCTTCTTTTTGGAGAATCTTCTCTTCTCTTGTAGGGAGCCGTACACTCATTGGAATAGTGTCCGGGTCTTCCACAATTGTAACAGTTTCGCTCTCGACTAGAGGATCTTTTGTCATTGTAGGACCTTGACTTGGAGCTTCTATCTTGCTTCTACTCTTGTAGAACTTGTTGAAGTTCTTCACCATTAAGCTCAATTCTTCATTGAAGTCTTGTTTCTCACTTGATGATGTAGGGGCTTCACATGAGGCTTTATAGGCACCACTTGACTTGTTGTGAAGTTCCTCTTTATCCTTAAGTGACATCTCATGAGCAACAATTCTTCCAATCACTTCCGTTGGCTTGAGATCTTTGTAATTGGGCATCATTTGGATCAATGTGCACACGGTATCATATTTTCCATCCAAGGCTCTTAGGATCTTCTTGATGATGAATTTATCGGTCATCTCTTCACTTCCTAAGCCGGCAATCTCATTTGTGATGAGAGCAAGCCTAGAGTACATTTCAGCGACACCTTCACCATCCTTCATCTTGAACTTGTCAAGTTGGCTTTGAAGCACATCCAACTTGGATTCCTTGACGGAGTCGGTACCTTCGTGCATATCAATCAAAGTGTCCCAAATTTCCTTTGCATTCTCAAGGCGGCTGATTTTGTTGAATTCTTCGGGGCACAATCCGTTGAAGAGAATATCACAAGCTTGAGCATTGTATTGCAACATCTTCAACTCATCCGCGGTAGCTTCATGGTTTGGTTCTCTCCCATCAAAGAAGTCACCTTACAAACCAACACACACAATAGCCCAAACAGCGGGGTTATGTCCAAGAATATGCATTTTCATTTTATGCTTCCAACTAGCAAAATTAGTACCATCAAAGTAAGGACCTCTACGGTGATAATTTCCCTTGCTAGACGCCATACTCTCCTAGGTTGTGAAACCAAGGCTATGACCACCAAAAGCTATGGAGATCAAGCAAATGGAGACCAAAGCTCTGATACCACTGGTAGGATCGAAAGTATGTCTAAAGGGGGGGGTGATTAGACTACTTGACCAAATAAAAACTTAACCTTTTCCCAATTTTAGTTCTTGGCAGATTTTAGCTATTCTAGGACAAGTCAAGCAATCATCACACAATTCAAGCAAGCATGCAAAGAGTTTATGGGCAGCGGAAAGTAAAGCATGCAACTTGCGAGAATGTAAAGGGAAGGGTTTGGAGAATTCAAACGCTATTGGAGACACGGATGTTTTTCCCGTGGTTCGGATAGGTGGTGCTATCCTACATCCACGTTGATGGAGACTTCAACCCACGAAGGGTAACGGTTGCGCGAGTCCACACAGGGCTCCACCCAAGGGCAATGGTTGCGCGAGTCCACACAGGGCTCCACCCACGAAGGGTCCACGAAGAAGCAACCACCCACAAAGGGTCCACGAAGAAGCAACCTTGTCTATCCCACCATGGCCATCGCCCACGAAGGACTTGCCTCACTAGCGGTAGATCTTCACGAAGTAGGCGATCTCCTTGCCCTTACAAACTCCTTGGTTCAACTCCACAATCTTGTCGGAGGCTCCCAAGTGACACCTAGCCAATCTAGGAGACACCACTCTCCAAGAAGTAACAAATGGTGTGTAGGTAATGAACTCCTTGCTCTTGTGCTTCAAATGATAGTCTCCCCAACACTCAACTCTCTCTCATAGGATTTGGATTTGTTGGAAAGAAGATTTGAGTGGAAAGCAACTTGGGAAGGCTAGAGATCAAGATTCATATGGTAGGAATGGAATGTCTTGGTCTCAACACATGAGTAGGTGGTTCTCTCTCAGAACATATGAGTTGGAATGATGTGTGTATTCTGATGGCTCTCTCACTGAATGAGAAAGAGGTGGAGGGGTATATATAGCCTCCACACAAAATCCAACCGTTACACAGTTTTCCAATCTCGGTGGGACCGAATCAATAAACTCGGTCGGACCGAAAATGTAAACCTAGTGACCGTTAGTGATTTCGGTGGGACTGACATGCAACTCGGTAGGACCGATTCAGTTAGGGTTTGGGCATAACGTAATCTCGGTGAGACCGATTACACAAACTCGGTGAGACCGAATTTGGTAATTAGCTAACCAGAGAGTTGGTCAGGCAAACTCGGTGGGACCGATTTGCTCTTTCGGTGAGACCGAAAAGTTACAAAGGGGAAACACTGAGTTTACATTGCAATCTCGGTGGGACCGATTCGCTCTTTCGGTGGGACCGAAAAGTTACGAAAGGGAAACAGGGAGTTTGCAACCCCATCTCAGTGGGACCGAGATCCTTATCGGTAGAACCGAATTGCTAGGGTTTGGCAGTGGCTAATGACAAGTGAAACTCGGTGGCGCCGGATAGGAAGAATCGGTAGGACCGAGTTTGGCTTAGAGTTTAGGTCATATGTGGATATGGGAAAGTAGTTGAGGGTTTTTGGAGCATATCACTAAGCACATGAAGCAAGAGGCTCATTAAGCAACACCTCATCCCTCCTTAATAGTATTGGCTTTTCCTAAAGACTCAATGTGATCTTGGATCACTAAAATATAAAATGAAGAGTCTTGATCTTTTGAGCTTGAGCCAATCCTTTGTCCTTAGCATTTTGAGGGTTCCACTTTCACATCCATGCCATGCCAATCATTGAGCTCTCCTGAAATAATCATCTTGGAATAGCATTAGCTCAATGAGCTATATGTTGTTATGAATTACCAAAACCACCTAGGGATAGTTGCACTTTCAATATTACAATGAAAAAGTATGAGCACCGACATCTAGCAATGAGTGTGTGAACATGAATGTAATGTCGGTGAGAAATACGTACTCCCCCAAGCTTAGACTTTTGGCCTAAGTTGGTCTATGGCCACGGCTGGTGTCGGGTTTCGGGTTCCGGCAGACCCTTGAGGTTCGAACACTGGGGTGCGCGCGGAGATTTCGCCTCCTACCTACCTGCACCCCTCCGCCTTGCTAGGATCTGAACTAAGGAAAGAACAACGCAAGAGACACAGGGTTTATACTGGTTCGGGCCACCGTTATGGTGTAATACCCTACTCCAGTGTGGTGTGGTGGATTGCCTCTTGGGCTGATGATGATGAACAATACAAGGAAGAACAGCCTCGTGAGGGTCTGTTCTTGGCTGGGGCGATGAACTGCTGGGAGGAGTCCAGTCACCCTTCTCTCTCTCTCTACCTGATCTTCTCTATCCTTTGATCCCTCTCTTTTCTTCCCCCTTTGCTCTGTGGGTGGCTGGTCCTATTTATAGAGGCCCTGGTCCACTTCCCAAATATCGAGCGGGAAGGGAGCCAACAATGGCGGGCTAATTTGAAGGGGGACAGCTAGTATCAACTATCCTGACAAAAGTAGTCTTCGCCTGCGCAAAGCTCTGGTGATGACGCCGTCTTCGTCTCCACGGTGACCTCCGTCTCGTAGTCCTCCTGGTCTTGGTCTCGTTGCACCGAAATGGCAACCTTTTCCTGATGCCTCGGTACTCCGCGGCTGCGCTTGCCCCCTTTGCACCAAAGAGGAAGGGAGGACACTGCGCGGGCTGGCACCCGCTTGGCGCCCCCGGTCGTCATGGCTTGCATCACGGGCACCTCGTGAGGTACCCCGCCTTGATCTCTCCGCCTCCTCGTGAGCCAGCCTGACAAGGCCGTGCCTGACGAAGCTCCGTGTCGTCCGCCCCGCGAGGCTTGGCCCCTCGCGAGGGTCTTGGGTTTGTGTTGGTGAAGATGGGCCGTGCTGGGCCCCCCTTTGAGCCACGCCGCAGGCCGCAGGCAGGCAAGTCTGGGGACCCCCGTTCCCAGAACACCGACAGTAGCCCCCGGGCCCAAGGCGCCCCCGGACTTGGCCGTGCAGGGAGGCGGAAGGGCAAGGGCGAAGCGTCGTGGGCCCTAACAGCCTGCGGCCTTGGGCGCCGCGTGGCGGTTGGTTGGACGTGGGCGCCCTAGCAACCGCGCGAGTTGATAAAGGAGCGGCATCCACCTAGGCTTTGCTTCTTGCTTTCCCCGGTTTCTACTCAGATCCCTTTTCCTGCGCCTCTCTTTCCTCCAAAATTTCCAGATCCACTCCGACCGTGTGACCTAGGAAGCCATGGCGCCTCGTCAGCCCCCGGCCGTAGCTTGGTACTCGTCTGCCCTGGACCCGCCGAACGTGTCGGAGGCGAGCCTTGCCCGGTTGCGCCGGATGGCGACGGCGCGGGGCACCAACAGGGCGAAGGTGTTTAAATCCGGCTCCGCCACCCCTGAGGGTCAAGGGAGCACCTTCTATCCGCTCTTTGTAAGTGCCATTGCTGCTGGCCTGGTGCCTCCCTTCTCCGAGTTCTTCTTCTCTGTCCTCCGCCACTATAAGCTACAAGCCCTACATCTCCACCCCAACTCCGTCCTTCTCCCGGCAATCTTCGCCTATTACTGCGAGGCTCACGTAGGGGTGCAGCCCTCAGTGGCCTTGCTGCACCACTACTTCTACCTCCGGACCTCTCGTGGTACTGCTTCCGCGTGCGCGAGCTTCGTCGCGTACGGTGGCGCCATTGCCATTTCGAACCCCGAGAAAAGGATTGAGGGCTTCAGGAGCAAGTGGGTCTTGGTGGATGCTGGGCGCATCCACCCTCGGCTGATCTTGCCGACGGAGAAGCCCACGAGCTCCAGCGATTGGGGTCGAGCGGAGCTCACGGACCCCCGCGCGAAGCTGATGTTGGAGAAGATGGACACGGATCTGAGGCCGGCCAACATGGCGGCGGCGAAGCTGACCAGCGCGTCGCTGCTGAAGGAATTCCTGGAGCACCAGCTGGCTCCGCTTCGGCAGTACTCACTTCCGATGTGGAGGCCCCGCCCGAGCCCTGCGGCCTTAGCCGACGGAGATCTGGCTGCTGTCCTCTAATCTCTGGTCGGGGGCGATGTAGCGAGGTTGGCGGGCGCTCCTACGCCCTTGTTCCTCCGCGACAACTGGGAGCAGGTAGTGAAGTCCATGCCCGTCTTCAACGGGGATGGGCCCGTGCCCGTGGAAACTCCCGAGGGACCGGTGGACGTGCCCTCCGACGACTCCAGCGAAGAGGAGGAAGGAGGGGAGCGGGGAAAAGGGCCTGACTCCGAGGCGACTGACGGAGAGTCGAGGACTCCCCTCCCCCGGCGCCGGTCCCGTGTTCTCCGCCTCTCTCCGAGCGATGACGACGAGGATGATGATGAAGACGATGACGAGGACGACGACGAGCAGGACAGTGGGAGCTCACCCCCGATCCCTAAAAAGGGCAGGACCACAGATGCACCTTCCGCCTCCAAGCTTCCCGAGGTTGACCCTTCTAGCCGGCTTTCAGGCTTCAAATTTGGCCGGAGGCTGCTTGAGCTCACTGGCGACGACCCGTAAGCATTCGATTCTTGTCTTTATCTCTTGCTCTGCTTCTGAGGCTTGACGTCCGCATTTCTTGGATAGGCTGGCGCCCGCAGCAAAGAAGCCGAAGGGGGCTCCCGAGGTTCCATCCGTGGCAGCGCTTCTACCTGCGAAGGAGGGTGACCGCGACGCACAGGCTTCTCCCGCCCGGTCGTCCGCGCGAGGCCTGGCTGAGCCGGCTGGGGCGAGCTCAGCCCCCACGGCCCAAGTGGCTCCCGAGGTGCTCTTGCCTGCCGCCGCCACTTCGGCTGTCGGGGCGTGGCAGACTCCGCCTCAGGATGATGTGGCCGCACTGCCGTCTTCTCCTCCTACTCCACCGGCTGCTGTCTCTCCGACTCCTTCTGCTGTTCTGGATCATGTTGTTGCTGAGCTGGACCGACTGCGTCAGGATCTTCTTGGCGCCGACCCCCGCTTGGTGGCCGGGCGCTTGGAGCTGACTTCAGGATGGGTTCGCTCCGACGCTTCGATTTGGGCGGCGCTGATCCAGGCCTCGACGGCATGCGACGAGGAGAAGAAGGCCGTCCTTGAGGCGAAGGCTGCTCGTGATGCAGCCCTGGGGGAGGTGGTCGATGTCCGTGGTCGTTGCAAGGCGTTGGAGGGCGAACTGCAAGGTCTGCGGGACCAGCTCGCGAACGAGGTCCGCCTTTGCCAAGAGCAGGAAGAAGGCGTGAAGGCTCGCGAGGCGGCTCTCAATGAGAGGGAGGTCAAGCTCAAGAAACGCCGCGACCGCCTAGGCGCGCTGGAGCAGGAGTTGGGGGCGAGGAAGGCCAAGCTAGACGACGAGGCCCTAGTTCTTGCCGAGGACCGCGTGGCCTTCGCGGAGATGGAGGCGAGGGCTCGCTCCTCACTGAGGACTCTTTACGACAGTGGCCTGGAGAGCCCACTGGCTGGCGCCGAGGACGGCCCCGCAAGCTGCTTCCCTTCCTGGTTCACGCTCTTGAAGATGTCGCCCTTGGCCTTGGCCCCGTGGCCGAGGCGCGTGTCCTGTCTTCTGCAGCAATGACGCGGGTCCTCACCCACATCTACCTTCGCGATCCTGGTGTCGACCTCGACAGCCTGCTGGAGCCAGTGAGCAGCGAGCGTGCCGCTGCCGCTGCCGAGGCCGTGAAGGGTCGCACAGAGGCCCTGTTGGGGAAGTTCCGGGCCTTCAGCACCAAGCCGAAGCAAGGCACTGCCGACCCCACTGCTCCGTGAGGCGTACCCAATCCGTGATGCTCCATCGCCGACAAGTGACTTCGTCGCGGCTCCTGTCCTGCCTTTAATTCCTGCACATGTATCATGCCTCGGGGAGGCGTTTAAACTTGCGTTTGGCATTGAGATAACAGTGTGGACTGTAATATTTGCTTTTGAATTCCTTGAAATTTGTGCTTTTCCTTCCTACTTTCTTATGTTCTACACCGGCAGAGCCCGGCCCCGCGCATGCCTCACCCAGCGTTGGTCCCGACCGGAAACCAGGACGGGGCCAAGGAGTGAGGGGCCACGTGACAAATTAGGCTCCTGAGTCGCGATGCTCAGGAGTCCCCCTTGGTGCACGAACAGCAAGTAGGGAGGTGTGATGCGGGTGGATCTACCGTTCTACGTCTGCAGAGCCCGGCCGCGCGCGTGCCTCACCCAGCGTTGGTCCCGACCGGAAACCAGGATGGGGCCACTGAGTGAGGGGCTACGCGATCAGTTAGGCTCCTGAGTCGTGATGCTCAGGAGTCCCCCTTGATGCTCAAACGGCCTTCGTACCTTGGCTCCGCTCGGGGAGAGACGCGCGACGAACCAGGCCCGGGGGGACCTGGCTGGGCGGCGTGCGTCTGGGTGTGACCCAGGCGCAGCCCCCGTGCCCAGCCCCCTCGCGCGGCACTCCCGAGGGGAGGCGTTACGATGAGGCTAGACACTGAGCTCTGGGCTCCCTGAGGTTGGTGCGGCCCGGGGGCCGTCCTCAGTTGTTTATCACCAGCGCGGAGCATAGCGCTACCGTATGTGTACGGGCATAGCCGCTCCTCGGCAGTGTCGTCAGCCAGCGCGGAGCATGGTGCTTCCACTGGTACGTGGGAGGGGGCCCCCTCCGGGAGGAGCCCCAGGGGCATGTACAGCCCTGCCCTGACACGTGTGGCTGGCACGGTAGGGCCTGGCGAGGTGTATCTGGGCACCCGTGAGCCAGCGCGGGACTCACGGGGCCCTACCTCTAGGCGGGTTGCGCCTGGCACTGGGCCTTATCTTGTGATGTGTCCCTGCAAATTTGGTTAGATGTCGGCACTCTACGTCCTCGGGTCCCGGCCCTCGAGCTAGTCTCAGCCGTCGCTGGTATGCCAGCTTGCGATGCCATGGACAAGGCCAGAGGGTGAGGACTGGAGAGCCAGTAAGAGCCCTGAGTCGCGATGCTCGGGTACCCCCCCTTTAACGTGCAAGTGGTCGGCATGGAGAAGAAGAGGTGCCGTGGACCGGCATCAAATAATCAAGCATGGTGGGTCTAACGCATAATCGGAAATAAACGCAAACGGGATACATGCCGCTGGGCCTGGCCCGAGCGGCTTGGGGATCATGCGGCCCGAGGGGCGCCCCCAACAAGGTAAGCTAACAACATGGAATAAAAAAGGGATACACGCCGCAGGACCGGACCCACGCGGCCTGGGAATAATGCAGCCCTGGGGGGCGCTCCCAGCTGGAAATAAAACTCGAAAGATGTCACCTGATGATGTTGAGGACGAAGGAGCGTTGGTGTAGCAGACTGGCCGGGCTGCGGAAGCCGATCAACACGAGCCCCTAGGCCCAGGGGCCTCGGGAGGCTCCGGATGCGCTGGCGGCTCCTCACGGGCCATCTCCATCCCTGCCAGGGCTGTGGAACGCCCTGCCTCTCGTGCCTCCATGATGCCCCTCATGAGGCGCTGGTACGTGTCAGCCGCGTTCGGCAAGCCGTAAGGCATGCGAATGTAGCTGTGGGGTGGGCCTCCGCAGCGCCCCACTCGCGAGGGCCAAAGGCGCTCCAGAGAGACGACTCGGTTGAGACCTGGTATGTCGATGCAGACGCGCAGCCCACCATCCTCGCCTGGATGGGGAGCCACTGCTGGTAGGCGGCGGCCACCTTTCATGACTCTTGACTCCTGTAGCTCCTGAATGGTCTTGCTGACGAACTCCTGGGGGTCTGGATCTCCTTGCCTTGCTCCTTCTTGAGGGAAACGTGCTTCGAAACACGCCTCCATGTGGTGCCCAAGCGCCTCCCTCGTGACCCTGGCTAGGTCGGTGGCCCTCCAGGGGAGAGCCCCTGAGCCCTGCCTGAGGAGGGCGCCGGGCGCGCTTTCCTATGCGATGGAAGGAGGTTCCCCCTGGGCAGGCGCGGGCCCAGAGGGGCCTGCCTCCTGAGTGGTCAGGTCGGACAATGTCTTCTTCTTAGGGGCGGTCTCGAGAGGCCTCCTGCTTCCACGATCCGGGTCTTCCAGTGACGCGGCTTGAAAGGCTCGTTCCAGGGAACACACCATGTCCTTCTCTTCACATGGCACCGTGATGACTCCGCCGCTTCCTGGCATCTTGAGGACATTGTAGCCGTGGTGAGTTACGGCCATGAACTTGGCCAGCGCTGGGTACCCAAGGATGGCGTTGCACGCAGGCGAATGTGAGCGACGTCGAAGTCGATGAGCTCGGTGCGGTAGTTGTCGCGTGCCCCGAAGGTGACAGGGAGGCGGACCTGCCCAATCGGGACCGTGGAGCCGTCGGTGATACCGGAGAAAGGCTTGGTTGGTTGAAGCTGGCTGTAGGGCACTTGGAGGTTGTTGAATGTTTCCATGTATAGGACGTTGAGCCCTGCACCGCCATCGATGAGGGTCTTGGTGACCACCACGTTGCTGATGATTGGGGAACAAAGCATCGGGAGAACTCCGGCGGTAGCCGCACACTTGAGCTGATCTGCTGAGCTGAGCGTGATGGCGCACGCCGACCACCTGAGAGGGAGCCTGGGGAGGACTGCGTTCACTTCTCGGGCGAATTGCTTGAAGATGCGCTGAGAGGCTGGGGCTTGTGCCCCGCCCAGGATGCAGGCGATCGCGCGCGGCTCCTGGAAGCCCCCAGCCCCCTCGTCCTGGTGGCGGTCCTCGTTTCTCCTTGGCTGCGGCGGCTGCGGTGGGAGGCCTGCGCTGCCTCGTGGGCGATCCTCGCGAGGCTGATCTCTCCAGCCTCCCTCGCGAGGCGGGTCTTGCCAGCGATCCTCGCGAGGTTGATCGCGCCACCCTTGGCGCGGGCCACGGTCTTCCCAGCGTCCTGCGTTCCTTCCTCCTCCTCGACCATAGCCCCGGTCACTGCGGTCAGGGCGACGGCCGATCCTTCCTTCTCGCACGGCTCGGAGCTCTTGACATTTGTTGGTGTTGTGGGTGTGGAGGTCGTGGTACACACAGTACCGGCTGCCCTTGGAAGGTTCGGGCTGATCTCTGCCCCGCTTGGTGTCTGGTTCTGCCATGAGCACGGTAGCCCCCTTGCACTTCACATCCTTGGCCTTGGGCTTCTTCTCTTCTGGGTCTACGGCAGGCAGCTCGAGGAGGGAGAGGCGCCCTTCCTCGGCCCCGGCGCACTTGGTTGCCAGGTTGAACAGTTCCAGGGAAGTGCACAGGTCTTCATGCATCGCCAGCTCCGCCTTCATCTTGACGTCGCGCACGCCGTCGGAGAAGGCCGAGATGATGGCCTCCTCAGTCACCTTGGGAATCTTGAGGCGCGCGTTGTTGAAGCGCTGGATGTACTTCTGCAGGGTCTCCCCGGGGCTGTTGCTTGATGCGGCGCATGTCGCTCATGGCGGGTGGCCGGTCGTGAGTGCCTTGGAAGTTGGCGATGAAGCGGGTGCGCATCTCATCCCAGGAGGAGATTGTGCCTGGAGCCAGGTTTAGGAGCCAGGTCCGGGCCCCGTCCTTGAGTGCCATGGGGAACCAGTTCGCCATGACCTTCTCGTCTCCGTTGGCAGCTTCGATGCCCAACTCGTAGAGCTGGAGGAACTCCGCAGGGTCAGCCGTGCCGTCGTAGCGAGGAGGCAAGTCTGGCTTGAACTTGCCGGGCCACGCGACGTTGCGTAGCTCGGCGGTGAAGGCGCGGCAGCCTGCTGTGGCCACGGGAGGCCTTGGATGATGGGGAACTTGGTCTTGCATGTCCCCACGCGCTGCAGCTGGGAGCAGCGCGGGGTCTTGACGCGCGGGAGCAGGAGCATGGTCGCGACATGCTGGAGCAGGGAGCGCCCGGGCAGCTTCTTGCGGGCGAGGGACTTCTTGACAGCTCTGCTCTTGCTCTGCTGGCACCTGACGGAGCGGGTTCTGCCCAGGGCCCACGCGCCTTGGAGCCATGGCGCCTTCCTGAGGAGGAGGCGGCCGGGGCGCTGCCGGAGCTTCACTGCCCGCGCAGGGCAGGGTGCGGTGCAGCGGAATGGACGGCGCAGGAGAGCCCCCTGTGGCGCGGACGAGCTCGGCGACGCGGTCGAGCCATTCTTCGTAGACGTCGTCGACGGGACGGTAGCGCAGGAGCTCGTTCGCCGCGATAAGCGCAGCCCGAGCCTCCATGGGCGCGTGGAGCGCGTGGGACGAAGAACCAGCTGGGGTGAGCGAGGGAGTCGCGGTGCGGCCGTCTTGCCGCACGGACGGATGCTGGGACGATGCTTGCTCCTCGTCCCCCGCCGGGCCGGTGGCGGCGTTGACGGGGAACGGCGAGGACGCCCGCCAACAGGGGCCGTCTGGGCGACGCGGGAAGCGAGCGCGGCCCGGCCCTCGGCGTGGGCCCGACGAGCATCAGACATGGGCGTGATGGTCGGAGGAGAACGGGGTGGTGGAAGACGAATCCCGGCGCACCCCTACCTGGCGCGCCAAATGTCGGGTTTCGGGTCCGGCAGACCCTTGAGGTTCGAACACTGGGGTGCGTGTGGAGATTTCGCCTCCTACCTACCTGCACCCCTCCTCCTTGCTAGGATCTGAACTAAGGAAAGAACAACGCAAGAGACACAGGGTTTATACTGGTTCGGGCCACCGTTGTGGTGTAATACCCTACTCCAGTGTGTGGTGTGGTGGATTGCCTCTTGGGCTGATGATGATGAACAATACAAGGAAGAACAGCCTCGCGAGGGTCTGTTCTTGGCTGGGGCGATGAACTGCTGGGAGGAGTCCAGTCACCCTTCTCTCTCTCTCTCTACCTGATCTTCTCTATCCTTTGATCCCTCTCTTTTCTTCCCCCTTTGCTCTGTGGGTGGCTGGTCCTATTTATAGAGGCCCTGGCCCTCTTCCCAAATATCGAGCGGGAAGGGATCCAACAATGGCGGGCTAATTTGAAGGGGGACAGCTAGTATCAACTATCCTGACAAAAGTAGTCTTCGCCTGCGCAAAGCTCTGGTGATGACGCCATCTTGGGCTCCACGGTGACCTCCTTCTCGTAGTCCTCCTGGTCTTGGTCTCGTTGCACCGAAATGGCAACCTTTGCCTGATGCCTCGGTACTCCACGGCTGCGCTTGCCCCCTTTGCACCAAAGAGGAAGGGAGGACACTGCGCGGGCTGGCACCCGCCTGGCGCCCCCGGTCGTCATGGCTTGCGTCACGGGCACCTCGTGAGGTACCCCGCCTTGATCTCTCCGCCTCCTCATGAGCCAGCCTGACGAGGCCGCGCCTGAGGAAGCTCCGCGTCGTCCGCCCCGCGAGGCTTGGCCCCTCGCGAGGGTCTTGGGTTTGTGTTGGTGAAGATGGGCCGCGCTGGGCCCCCCTTTGAGCCACGCCGCAGGCAGGCAAGTCTGGGGACCCCCGTTCCCAGAACGCCGACAGCTGGCCTGGCAGATATCCAAAGTTGTAACTGGGGTCGTACTGTGATGGATACTCAGATTGCAACTGGCTGGCAATCACCTCCGGATCCCACTGGTAATCAGACTGTCGTGGAGGATCAAATTGTGGTTCTGGCTCTGTCTCTGCAGCTGATGTAGGGTTCCGGTAGGCGTGAATGGCCTCCAACGGAACAAGGTACTTGCCTGCAGATAAATCAAACAAGGAAGGAGCAGGCAGGGTAATAGTCTCAGGATGATGTTTATCAAAGAACAATTTGTACTTAAGCTCCTTTTCCCTATTCTTAACAATAAAATCATGTGCTACTATACTCTTATAATCTAAATAAACACGAGGCAGCAATTTTTCTTCCTTCTCATAATGCCTAATAGGTATGTTAAAATGTGCAGCTAGGCGCGAGGCGAAGATGCCTCCAAGGACGGGGCCCTTAGTACGATTAAGATTTAACCGCTTTGCAATAATAGCACCCATGATGAATGTATCATCACAAAATAAGGCATGGCACAAAATAACAATATCAGGGGCACTCAGGTTTCCACAGTTTCCGCGCCCAATTAAGCATCTACTAGCAAATATAGCAAACTAACATAGAACAGGAAAGTGTATGCTAGTAGTTCGTGCGTCGGAAACCTTCCTCGTTTCCCCTACAGTAATGGTATCAATAAACCCATCCACATCATCATGATGTGGTTCCTCTATGATGCCCTCGAAAGGGATCAAACAAACCCAACAAAAATCATATAGTGACATCTTCTTAACCACATCGTATAAATGAAACTCTACTGAAGGAGGTGATTCCTTAGGATAATAGTAGAAGTTTTGCACAAAAGTATTGGTGAGTAAGAGATACTGTTCGCGTTGGTTGCGGAGGAAGCCGGTGAGGCCCGCATTCTTAGCCAATTCATAAAAATCATCATAAATCCCGGCTGCTCTCAAGAAATCATTGGAAGGCCATTCACACGGCCGAACCTCCGCGGTGCGAGGCAGATTATATTTGGGTCTCTCTGCTTCTTCATTTTGCTTTTCCTTCGAGCTTCGGCTCGATGAGCCCCTCAAAAATCTGTTCATTATTTTCTGAAAAATTCTGAAATTTTTAGTAACTTCAAATAAAAGTAAACCAAACTCAACAAAATTGATAGCAACTACTCCTACAAGTGCCTAGAGCCTATATCATGCATTAGAACTACTTGAAACCATATAAATTTGACATGCAATATCAAGAACATGGTCACCTAGGCAGCACAAATTTGCAATGAATAAATCACTAGAACAAAAACTAATTGGACCAATGGAGGAATCACATACCAAGGAACAATCCCCCAAAGCAGTTTTGTGAGAGGTGCTTTAAGCAAGGAGATCGAAAATCGCAGCAAAATGAGCTAGAACTCCTACTTGAGCTGGATGGTGATTTTTTTGGGAGGAATAAGAAGTGTGTGGGTGCAGGAATAAGTGGAGGGGAGCAACCATGGGCCCACAAGGCAGGGGGCGCGCCCTGGGGGTGAGTGCGCCCTGGACCCTCGTGCCCAGGTGCTTGCTCCCCCTGTTGTGTTCTCAGTGCCAAATATTCTCAAATATTCCAGAAAAAATCATATTAAATTGGCAGGGCATTTGGAGAACTTTTATTTTCGTGGTATTTTTATATTGCACGGATAATTCAGAAAACTGACGGAAATACTATTTTTACTTTATTTCAACTAAATAACAGAAAGTAAAAGGAGGGTACAGAAGGTTGTGCTTTCTAACTTCATCCATCTCATGCTCATCAAAAGGAATCCACTAACAAGGTTGATCAAGTCTTATTAACAAACTCATTTCGAGTAACATGAAACCGGAGAAATTTCGAATGACACTATGTTACCTCAACGGGGATATGCACATCCCCAACAATAAGAATATCATATTTCTTCTTGACAGTAGGAAGAGGAAATTCAAAACCTCCAAAAATAATCCATGGAATTTTTCCAATAGAATTGATACTGTGGACTTGAGGTTGTTTCCTTAGAAAGTCGTATGCTCATTACCATTAACATGAAAAGTGACATTGCCTTTGGTGCAATCAGTAACAGCCCCTGCAGTATTCAAAAAGGGTCTTTCAAGAATAATAGACATACTATCGTCCTCGTGAATATCAAGAATAACAAAGTCCGTTAAAATAGTAACGTTTGCAACCACAATAGGCACATCCTCACAAATACCGACAGGTATAGCAGTTGATTTATCAGCCATTTGCAAAGATATTTCAGTAGGTGTCTATCGGCGTCCTGGGAACGGGGGTCCCCAGACTTGCTTTCCTGTGGCCCGCGGCATGGCTAAGCTAGCAAGCCGTACGGCCCGTCTTCACCAACAAAGCATCCAAGACCCTCGTGAGGGTCCAAGCCTCGCGAGGCGGACGACGCAAGACTTCCTCTGGGTAGCCTAGCCAGGAAGCCTCACGAGGAGCGGAGATATCAAGGCGGGGCAAGCCTCATGAGGCCCTCGTGAGGTGAGCCATGACGCACGACACCAAGCGGGCGCTAGCGCGCGCAGCGTCCTTGTTTCCTCTTTGGTGCTAAGGAGGCCAGTGCAGGCGAAGAGTACCGAGGCATCAGGCAAAGGTTTCTATATTGGTGCAACGAGACCAAGACCAGGAGGACGGCAAGACAGAGGTCATCGTTGAGGCCAAGACGGCGTCACCACCCGAGCCTTTCGCAGGCGAAGACCACTTTTGTCAGGATAGCTTGTACTAGCTGCCCCCCTTCAAATTTGCCCACCGTTGTTGGCTCCCTTCCCGCTCGATATTTGGGAAGAGGACCAGGGCCTATATAAGTAGAGCTAGACACCATAGTAGAGGGGAGAGACCATGTCATCTCATCTTAGCTTGATCCAACCCGATCGAGTGCCTACTTACAAGAACACCTCAACCTCAGGAGGCTAGTCTTCCCTTGTACTTTTCATCATCAGCCCTAGAGGCAATCCACCACCACCACACTTGAGTAGGGTATTACACCACAACGGTGGCCTGAACCAGTATAAACATCGTGTCTTTCTGTGTTGCGAGTTTGTCGAGTTCGTTCGTGAGATCTTAGCGAGCCAGGGCATAGATTGGTGGGAAGGAAAGACTTCGTGCGCACCCCAGTGTTCGAACCTTAGGGTTAGCCGGATCCCCACATCCGACATTTGGCGCGCCAGGTAGGGGTACGCCGGAGCTCCTCCTCCACCGGCCAGCTCGTCGACGCTCCTCAGCCACGATGTCCGGTGACTCAGGGGCTGGCTCCGACCGCTGGGTAGCCTGGCCAGCCCGGGCAGCGCCGCCTGCCCATGAAGGTCTCTACCCCTCACACCAGGCGGCACGAGCGCCGCCAAACTCCGCCGGGCGCGGGCAACACGGCCAGGCGTCCTCCACCCTCACCCCACGGCAGGTACGGGCCGCCTCAAGAGCGGCGAGCCATGCCGCAGCAACGGCGCCGCACTCACGGTGGGAGCAAGCGAACATGCAGGCAGCACTCACCATGGCAAGGGAGCTGCTGCAGTGCAGGCTGATGGAAAGCGGTCGGGACACACTGCTGGAGCGTGTTGCCGAGCTGCTGGATGCAGCAGCGTCGGGAGCACCACCCTTCTACTATCGACTTCCTCCCTAGGCCACTGCAGGGCCGCGCGGCGAACCTCACCACATCCGCGCGCCATCAACTACGCCCGGGGGCTTCATTAACATCAGCATGGCCAGCAGCATAGGGGGCTCCGACTCCCCCATGCCGCCTGTGGCGGGCGCGGGCGCAAGCGTCGCCCCCCGCGGTCCCAGCCGGATGTCGTGCTGTCATCCCCAGGGCGCCGCCATGGGCCGAGCAACATGGAGCGTGGGGCACCACGGCTAAGTGTTCGGGGTGACGACCCCGGAAGCCTATGTGCCCCGCATGATGGACCAAGGGTACGCACCAGAGGACGACCCTGGCTCGTTCATTGGAGAAGATTGGGGAGAGGGCGCGCTAGGAGTCGAAGCCTTCCAATAACCAACGGAGAACCACAATGATTGCGCCGACAACGGCAACTACAGTGTACCACTAATCTCTCAGGAACAGGCTTATGCTAACCATGGGCTGCAGATGAATTAGGTTGCAGCATCGATCGACAACCCTGGGACGGCGGCACCCGTTCCAACAAGGGAGACACGCTGGGGGCCGCCGGGAGGGAGCCAGGAGCAGGGCCCCTCCCCAAGGCACGCGAAACCAGGGACACCCGGAGGTAGGCCCTCTGCCGGGATGGCTTCTACAACCCTTCCCACGGTAGAGGACCCGTGGTCGCCGAGGGAACCGCTGGCGTCCCCTTTCCCTCTTTTGTGTCGTCCTGGTGACCGGTTGATACGTCTCCAACGTATCTATAATTTTTGATTGCTCCATGCTATATTATCTACTGTTTTGGACTATATTGGGCTTTATTTTCCACTTTTATATTATTTTTGGGACTAACCTATTAACCGGAGGCCCAGCCCAGAATTGTTGTTTTTTGCCTATTTCAGTTTTTTGAAGAAACGGAATATCAAACGGAGTCCAAACGGAATGAAACCTTCGGGAACGTGATTTTCTCACCAAACGTGATCCAGGAGACTTGGACCCTACGCCAAGGCATCAGAGAGGCGGTCATGAGGGTGGGGCGCCCCCCCAGGGCGCGCCCCCTGCCTCGTGGGCCCCTCGGAGCTCCACCGACGTACTCCTTCCTCCTATATATACCTACGTGCCCCCAAACGATTAGAACAGGAGCCAAAAACCTAATTCCACCGCCGCAACTTTCTGTATCCATGAGATCCCATCTTGGGGCCTGTTCCGGAGCTCCGCCGGAGAGGGCCGTCATCACGGAGGGCTTCTACATCATCATAGCCTCTCCGATGAAGTGTGAGTAGTTTACCTCAGACCTTCGGGTCCATAGTTAGTAGCTAGATGGCTTCTTCTCTCATTTTGGATCTCAATACAAAGTTCTCCCCCTCTCTTGTGGAGATCTATTCGATGTAATCTTCTTTTTGCGGTGTGTTTGTTGAGACCGATGAATTGTGGGTTTATGATCAAGTCTATCTATGAATAATATTTGAATCTTCTCTGAATTCTTTTATGTATGATTGGTTATCTTTGCAAGTCTCTTCGAATTATCCGTTTGGTTTCGCCAACTAGATTGGTAGTTCTTGCCATGGGAGAAGTGCTTAGCTTTGGGTTCGATCTTGCGGTGTCCTTTCCTAGTGACAAAAGGGGCAGCAAGGCACGTATTGTATCGTTGCCATCGAGGATAACAAGATGGGGTCTATTTCATATTGCATGAATTTATCTCTCTACATCATGTCATCTTGCTTAAGGCGTTACTCTGTTTTTAACTTAATACTCTAGATGCATGATGGATAGCGGTCGATGAGTGGAGTAATAGTAGTAGATGCAGAATCGTTTCGGTCTACTTGTCACGGACGTGATGCCTATATACATGATCATGCCTAGATATTCTCATAACTATGCTCAATGCTGTCAATTGCTCAACAGTAATTTGTTCACCCACCGTAGAATACTTATGCTCTTGAGAGAAGCCACTAGTGAAACCTATGGCCCCCGGGTCTATGCTCATCATATCAATCTCCATCACTTTAATCTTGCTTTGCTTTTTACTTTGCTTTTACTTTTTCACTTTGCATATCTATACCAAAAATATTATATCTATCAGATCTCACTCTCGTAAGTGACCGTGAAGGGATTGACAACCCCTAATCACGTTGGTTGCGAGTAGCTATCGTTTTGTGCAGGTACGAGGGACTTGAACGTGGCCTCCTACTGGATTGATACCTTGGTTCTCAAAAACTGAGGGAAATACTTACGCTACTTTGCTGCATCATCCCTTCCTCTTCGGGGAAAACCAACGCAAGCTCAAGACGTAGCACCGGTCGGCTCAAAGGAGGTCGAGGATGGCGCAAGGCGGGGCCCTCGTCTGGCGATATGAAGCAAGGCCGGTACCTATGAAGATGGCCTGGTGCCTGTGAAGCTCGCCGCCCGTGACACTCTCACGTAATAATGAGTTGGGGCTGTACACGCCCCGGAGTCTCAGGAGCGCCGACCTCAGGCCCTGGGGCTCCCTCCCACGCCTAGTGGCAGCACTTAGCTCCGCGCTGGTGAGAAGACTTGAAGACCCGAAGACTAGACTAGGTGCCAAACGCGGCCTTTTGCTTTGGATCTCTCTTTCTGTGGTTTTGCCTTCTGGATCTGGACTTAAGTTGAAGCTGAATTTTTATCGATGCGCGCAGGGGGTGCCTTTTCTCGTTCGAGCCGTTTCTTGCCTTCTGGATCTCATTTGGTTTGGTACTCGTGTCCATCACCTTTCCCTCGCAAAGCTCCTCGCGAGCCAGACCGTGCAAAGCGCACGCTCATCAAGCACGCGCTAACACTACGCCTGGTGCTCACCTCTTACGGGCCCCCTCAAACGGGGCGATAAGCTCCACAGGATTCTCAGGAACTCGTCGCCTCACGACCCGGCCCTAACACTACTAGGGAAAAGCCTAGCAGCAGCGCGGGTTTTGGGCCGGCGCTACTAATAAGGCGCTACAGCTAACGTATAGCAGTAGCGCCTGTTGTCCCACGCTACTGCTATACATGAATAGCTGTAGCACTCTTTAGAAAAGGGCACTGCTGATATTATCTGCAGCGCTGTTTACTGGGAAGCGCTACTAGTAAGGCGGCGCTACTGCTAAATTTTCCCCCTCACTACTACTAGTTTTATTAGTTTTTTCCCCTGCATATTTGTTTTGTATTTGTTTTGTATTTGAATAGGCTTTATACAATAATCTTTAGCATATCATACACATACAAATGTAATCATAGCATATACATACAATTAGTCTCATCAAATCATGTCATCATCATAATCATCATCCAACACAAAGTGGTCTCTCGTCATCATCTCGAAAATAGCGATACAAGTCTCGATTACTTGCAAATACATCGTCATCCATCTAAACAATGATATACGCGAGAAGAGCTATCACTTTGAGTACATGAGTTTGTATCCCTCTCTCGCATTAGCGTGAACCTAAACTAACTACTGCCTGTCGCTCGGAAACCGGAAACCGGTACACCTGGGCCTGACACTCCGGCCACTTGTCGTATATATACTCCTGGCGTAGCACTTCTTCGCCATCTATGATCTATGCACCTCCATCGTCACATGAGTCGATGATATGCAACATATATAGTTGAGCAACAGAAAGGGACAGACTTGGCAAAAATAGAAACAACATATCATAAGCATAAATAACAAAGTTCATCGTACCACAAAATGCCCTAACTAGAGTGATTTTCGCTAGTCGAGGAGGAGGACGGTTTAATTACATCACAAATAAAGTTTCACCGTGCATAACTCAAAGTTTTGTCATATAGAAAGTATGGACTAAACGAACACATTGTCATATATCGACAATCACTCCAACATGTGGTTCCATCCATCCAAGTCAGGGAGATAGTCCTCGAGCTTAGTGAAAGGCTTCATGTCGAGACGCTGAGAGGCTATCCATGTTCGGACGTCTTCGCGCGACATTTGTCCTTCTCCATAGAACATCCCTGTTTTTATGACGACCTCCTTCATGATGATTTGGGCAAGTTCGTGCTGGATGTTATAGAACTCAGCTCGAAGTCGATGATCCTCGATATCTCCTATGTCCTTTGCCCATTGCAGAATATGGGCATCGCCGGATCTAGGTGACATGCGAAGGTTCTGGTGATCCCGTCTGTACTCCAGCATGTGGTGTAGGACATAGAATCCATCATTAAGAGAATCGTTCGGTTGCTGGATGCAGCAGAAGTCGGTCTTATGGCCGAAGGTGACCCTGCCGCCCCTTCTCTTCTTGTCCCTGACCTCTCCACCCCCTGCTTGGTAGTAAAACATAGCACTATTGAGAACATCCTTGACGTGGGTGTAATCCTTTTTGTGAATGTTCTTCGACGAGTCCAAGTAAAGAGCATGGGAGAATCGGGGGTAGAGGATGATGAGGATGGCGCGCCCGCCGCTGTACAAAATAAGTACACCTCAAATTAATTAGCCTCCACCGTGCAAATGAATGATTGAAATCGAAGGAAGGATAGCAGCGCGGATGACTTACACGGGATGATAAGGCACGAGAATCGCCTCCTTGTCCTTATTGGCGAGCATGAAACTGACGATGTAATCCCTCGCGTATTCACGGTGCTTTGCGCAGACTCCCAAGAAGCCCTCGTGCATGTAGTATGGGTCAGCGGCACAGATATGAGATATCTGCTCAACCCCGATGATGTAGTTCATGTGCAAGGCATAAAGGCGGACAAATGTAAAATCCAGCTTCTTCACGTGAAACATGTCGAATATGTAATCGAATCGGAGGAAGAACTTATCCACGGGGAAGCTGTCGACGTACGACATTTTCCGTGGAACGTTAACCACGTAGAGTGGGTATCCTGGATCTTTCGAGGTGATGAGGCCTTTCTCTACCCGCAGCACATCATCATGAAGTCTCCTTAGATCGCCGAATCTGGCCCGTAGCGCTGTTGCATGTAGGATTGGTTGACCGGGGATATGCCATTTATCCACATCGGGGATATCTATATGGTCCTGAAGCCGAGGCTGCTGAGGCGGCTGGATCATAGAATCAGCTTTTTTTGCCTTTCCTCGCTCTCTTCCTAGACTTCTTTACTACCGGAAGGTCGTCCGTAATACGTTGATACGGCAATTCAGGAACCGACTCATGACGCTCAAACCCCGAGGAGGCGCCAGTATAGACATACTGTTCAGCGCCATCGTCGTCCTCATCCTCATCCATGGCAACGTCATCAGCGACTAATGGAGCCTCCTCCTTACCCCGTCCGCTATCACCCAACCCGACACCCGACGCTAATTGGATAGGTGGGGTGTTGATGTTCATACCTTGCTGAGGCTGCGTGCTCATGGGTGCGCTCCCGGCCGCCTCCAGACGAAGCAGACTCTTTGGCCACAACAGGACCCACCCATTGCAACAATCACCAAGCCGCCGCGGTGTCTCGTCGTCATCCCCCACTAGTATTGGAGGAGGCAAATTCTCGTGGCCCGGTTTGACACTGGCCACGGAAACCTTGAAGATGTTCGGGGGGATCGGCCGGCTGTGGAACAATGGTTCCTTTGGCTTCATTATCGTCGCCTTCTCCACGTCCACCTTCTGGTCGCCGATGGTGTACAATATGGTGCACGAGGTTTCGTCGGCCTGCAAAGAAAATTCTACGACATGAGACATCCGAAAGGCAACGAAAACGGGATATTATACATTTATATTGAAGGGGCCGATGTGACAGATACCGTGAGGGCGTCGAGCTCAGCCAAAGACGAAGCACCACCGAGCACGTCCGGTGCGGGAGCAGGTGCGGGAGCCGGTGCGGGAGCCAGTGCAGGAGCAGGTGCTGGTGCAACGCTAGTCGAGCTGCTCCCCAAGAAGTCAGCAAGGGGAAAGTCCTCTACATTTTTTTCTGGATTTTTCCTTGTCCAAGTGAAAATGCTCCTCACCAAGGAAGTAGACAAATCTGCAACCACCTGTTTTGCGGCAGCTACCACTGTTGCAACTGTCTGAGATGATTTCTTCTCAACCGCAATCTCAACCTTCTTGTCGATGTTTTCTTCAGTTAACCTCCATCTTTCCTTTCTCTCCTCCGTGGTCTCACGGTAGTACTTCTTCCATGTGGCGCCGTCTCCGACACCGTGCACGTGTCCATACGACGGTCGAGTATCCACCGGTTGCCATTTCAATATGTTCAACGCCCGGTTGAATGGAGTGTCCCACTTGGGCCTCGCCAATGCCTCAGACGGCGAGTCACTTTCGGCCGCAATCCGGTGCTGCTCTCTCTGCAAAAGGCACAAGGATCGTTTACAAATATGACTAACGTGTGCAGTCGAATTGATCAGGAACTAAAATTACCAGCAGTCTCATGAACTCCGTAATGACCGGTTTTGTCTCGTAAACCTTTTTCACTGGGTCCCAACGGTGCCGGGTCTTGAGGACGTCACGCTCCTGCGGGACGGTGAAATCCGCCAAGGGGTCTGGGATGCCCAGACTCGCGGCTTCCGCGTCCTCCTTGGCCCATTTGGACCTCTTTCCGCCGTAACCACGGCTTCCGAGGTGGTGGCTCCCAATGTTCCTCTCTTGAAGCCCCTTCATGTACTTAGACTTTTTTTGGCAGCTTCGGCCTCGCAAGCCTCCTTGAATATTTGAAACAGCTCTTCCGTGATTTTTGGATTATCCTTTACAATCTCGGAGTAGGGTTCCTTCTTGTCGATGATCTTTGCTTTCACTCGATTTTTCCAGGCGGCCAACGCGTCGCTAAACTTGGCCATGCCGTGTTTGTTTATCTTCTTCATTGCCGGGTCCTCATCTAGATCTTTATAATCCTTCTCATTCCGGCCCGGGAACAAGAATATCTGGTGAAACTTCTTTAGGAGGGAGGTCCTCATATTTTCTATCTTCTGTAGTTTCTCATCGTTGATGGTGGCAGTTGTCCGTACGATGCAGCCTATCTGATTGCCGTAGCATCGACGTGCTTCCTCAGGCGCCTTTGGCTCAAAATTGCCGTCGTCTACCTCCGTGACCACCAGTCTAGTAGTCCTGAGTTTGTTAGGAGGCCGTTGCCTCTTTGCTTTCGGTTCTACACCGGCTCCGCTCCCCGAGGCAGCGCCGGTCTTAGTCTCAGCGCCGGTCTCGATGCCGGTCTGAGTCTCAGTGCCGGTATCAGTATCAGTCTTGATGTCGGTCTGAGTCTCAGCGCCGGTCTCGATGTCGGCAAGGCTAAAAAATTCGTCTGCCGCCCGGTAGACGTCGTCGCAATCACCAGAACCTTGTCCTTCATCATTGCTAGCTATGTTTCCTACGATTAAATCTAGTCAATTAATTCTAGACGTAATAAAATGAATAATGACATAAAAAGGCCTATTGTTTTGCAGGAACGTTGACTCCTTCCCAGAGGGGCAAATCCCTCGCACTCGATATGTCCTAGTTTGTAGCACAAGTCATGCCAAAATTCACGGAAAATTTCGGCATTGACCTTTGCTAAAAAGTGGACAAATCAAGAACCTGAATTTTGCCGAAATGGAAATGAATCAATATTCTGGCAAAACATAGGCCACTCGGCTTCATTCCCTGGAAACAACAAAAGGCCACTTGGGCACAATCAAACCACTTCAATGTCGATTATGATCAATGAGCAAACACAATTGAGGATTTTTCATATATCATGACCAAATTTGCATCTCCTAGTGTTTGACACTTCAAGAAAATCTACACAAATCTCATGCTCTCTGAAACTCAATTCAAAAACCAAATATAGATGGATGAACCCTAGAACTCAAATTATGAACCTAGAACTCAAATTATGTCCTAAACTTTTGTCTTAATAAAAATTCACTAAAAATTAAGAACCTACTAGACTTGCAACACTAATAGAAATTTATATTTTTATATTGATTTTTTCTCTAAACTAAATCCTACCACCCTAGTTAACATCTAGTTAAACCTTACTTTCCTAACATTTGTAATTAAACACTACAACCCTAACCCTACTGCCCTAGTTAAGCATATACAATTTTTTCCTATGGCGAGGGAGGCAGGGGCATCTCTGTCAAATTAACCTAACTAAATTAACCTAACTAAATTCTTTTCCTAACTAAATTAACCTAACTAATTTAGAGATAGAGAGAGAGGAGGGGTGGGGGCTTACAGAGGATGGCTCCGGTGGTGGCGCGGGAGGCAGTGGTGGCGAGGGAGGCGGGGGCGTCTCCGCTGACGGCGAGCGAGGCAGTTGTGGCGAGGGTGGATCCGGTGGCATCGACTGCGGCTCCGGTGGCGTCGACTACGGCTCCGGTGGCGTTGATGAGGCCGCGCGGCTCCGATGGCATTGGGGGCGGCTCCGATGGTGTCGATGGCGCGCGGCTCTGGTGGCTCCGGGCGAGTCGACGTCAGCAGGAGACAGCAGCGAAGTGAGGCGACGGTGAATTGGGCAGACGACAGTGGGGTGGGTCGAGGGATTTGGGGGAGAAGTGGTGGCCGGGGGGAAACAGTTTTTTGGTTAAGTCAAACTTAGCGGTAGCGCTTTTCGCGAAACGCGCTATAGCTAAGTTAGCTATAGCAGTTTTCACAAAACGCGCTACTGCTATAACTATGTAATTTCCTTCATCTTTCTTATTTCCTTTTCTGTTTCTACAGCAAGGGTCTAGGAAACGCGCTGCAGCTACGTTAGCTATAGCGCCTCTTATGAACAAACGCCACGTCTTTCTCTTTTTTTCGCTTTCTCATATATTTTGCTCTACATTTTATTTTTTTCCTTTCTCCTTTTTCTATTTCTTTCTTTTTCATTTACTTTTCCATTTGTTTTTTATTTTATTTTATTTCCATTAGCAGTAGCGCTCTCCGCGCGAAACGCGCTGCTACTTATGTGCTAGCGGTAGCGCGCTTTCCTCAAGACCGCTACTGCTATGCGTAGCCTATCGGTTTAGCAAAGGGGATATTAGTGGTAGCGCATTTTCATGCGCACGCGCTACTGCTACTATTGTATCTGTAGTGCGGTTTACGGACACGCGCTACTGCTATTTAGCACTAGCGCCCATTTTTGACACGCGCTACTGCTAAATTTCTATGTATAAGGTTTTCCCTAGTAGTGTAAGCTGGCGCTGACTAAGGTAAACCACGTCGGGGAGCTCACCCCCAGCTTCATGAGCTCATGAGGACACATACCCACATCGCATAGGAAAGTAAAAACTGCAATTTGCTTACACGAGGGGCTCCCCTCTCAAAATGCTCTTACAAAGTCTTCCAAGGGCCACGCCCGAGTTTTGCGTGTAGGATGAAACACCAGGCAAACATGGGATCAGCCAGAGATATCACTCGCTACATCACCCGCGGACCCATCACTCGTGTCGTCGTCGTCTTCGTCGGTGTCGCCACCGCCGTCGGCGACGCCCCTGTCACCATCGTCAACCCCGTCACCTTCATCTGCGATGACCACCACTGCGTCATCCTCCGAGGTGAAGACCCTGACCAACGCGTCGACATGGTCCTCTACCCAACGCGCTAGGTCGCCCTGGACGGCCGTGGGTACGGGGGAAATGTCAGCCGTGGGTACGAGGGCAATGTCTGCGATGACCACCACCGCGTCATCCTCCGAGGTGAAGACCCTGACCCCGTCGCCCTTGAAGTACTCGGCCGCATCAGCAGGACTTGCCGCCAAATCCACACTGGCATCCGCCGAACTCCATAGTTGATCAAGAGGGGCATACTTCGGATCTCCGAACTTAGTCTGCAACAAGAAGGGCTTCCCAGCCACGATATCCGTAGCTTGATGCAACTCCTCCTTCGTTGCTCTGATTTTACAGCGGGCTTCCTTGGCTGCTACCATGGCCTTTTCCAGGTCCGTCGCCCATGCTTGGCTTTCTTTTTCAAGAAGCTGGTAACGGTCAGCGGCATCTTTCAACTCAATGGCCATCTTGGCTATCCTTTCCTTGCTCTGGCGATGCACGGACTGTTCGGCCCTCAGCTCTTTGACCGCCTTTAGAACGGCCGTATCGCTATTCCTTGATTGTGCCCGAAGGGTCTCCACAGTGGCAGCTCCATCTACAGTCACAACCTATTAAAGATACCGGCATCATGCTCCTCTTACTATGCGTTGATCACCGGGGAAATCACTTACCCTGTGCCTCGTCAAGCCACTTGTTGACAAGCACGATATCGGCATCTGCCGCATCAAGTTGCCGCTTTTGCTCGGCAAACCCATCAGTCCAGCTAGCCACCGGAACTTCAGCCACCTACACATAAAGGTGGTCTCGTTATTACCTGGGACTATGATCCTCTGTTTGCCGCCGTTTTCAACGACAACCAGAGTCTCAAGGGCTACTATCTGCATAGGGCACACCTAACGTGTGCGGTACCGTCAAAAACATACACTATTTCACGTACCTCAAAGCCTTTCAGCGGACTCATAAAAGCTTCATGCAATCCGCTTTCAGCGGATGAAATCCTTTCAACTACCGTACTCATTAGCATATGATGTGCTTCTGAGATGGCCGCTTGTTCCAGAAGATCCTTCAGTACGTCCGACCACACACTATACGTTCCGGACTCTTTCTGTTGCTCTCTTTAGGAGCCGAATACTGAGGACTCCGGGTGGCCAAGGGATTACCCCCTGGCCTTGGCGGATCAGGAGAAACCCTCCGCGACGACACTTCAGGGCGCCTGCCTCATGAGGCGGGATGGCAAGGGGAGGTGTTTCGCTCTCCATCATCTCCGGAAGAAGATCCCCCGAAGACGAACTCTGTCGAGAAAGGCTACGATCCGAACTACAAGATATAAGACTCGGTTATTGTCTTCAGAAGTAAGGTAGGATATTTTCACTACTAAGTACTTTTCGATTACTTACAGCTCGGTAGAGTGTTGATTCCCTTGCGGACACTATGCGGCAAGGGTACCCCCCAGGGCAGGACCCTCTGGCGGAGATTTCTTCCCTCGTTTCGAAACCTCTGTTTCCGGATCTTCAGAGGTGGTCCTCTTCCTTCCTCGGGGAGAGGGAATGTCAGATTCTTCTCCCTGGTTATCCTCCTCCGCGGAGGCGCTCATTCCCCGGTTGGGACGAGTAGTGAGTGAGGCTCTCTTTCGGCCTCTTTATTCCCCCTTTTATCTTCCTTCGAGGGCACCTGATAAGGCGCCGACTCCAGCATTCTATCTAGTACTGGATTGGCCAAGCCCTCGGGAAGGGGGGTCGGACACCTGATCATCTTCGCCTTTGTTATCCAGTCCTGGTCAAAGAGCGACTTTTCAGAATGATGTTATGATAAATAAGAGAAATAGTGTGTTCGGCCATGGGATTACTTACTTGGGTATCTGGGCGGTTACAGCTCAGACCCGCATCCTCGGTGGTGTCCGGACACTTTATTTGTGATCCGAAGAACAACTTGTACATCTCCTCGAGCGTCATGCCAAGGAAGTGACGGATGAGTCGCGGTCCCTCCGGGTTGAACTCCCACAAACGGAGAGGTCTACGTTTGCAAGGCGGGACTTGGCGAACTAGCATGACCTGCATCACCGTGACCAGGCTGACGTCTCTCTCAATGAGATCTCGGATACAACTCTGCAATATCAGCACATCCTTTACTGGACCCCAGTTTAGCCCCTCGCTGATCCATGACATCAATTGTGGTGGGGGGCCCGAGCGAAAGGCAGGGACAGCTGCCCACTTAGCACTTCGGGGAGCTGTGATATAAAACCACTCCCGCTGCCACAAACTGGACACCTCTGGGAAGGAACCCTCTGGCCATGGAGCATCAGCGCTTTTGCTTATTACGGCACCTCCGCACTCTGCGTGCCGCCCCTCGATCATCTTCGGCTTCACATTGAAGGTCTTGAGCCATAGGCCGAAGTGAGGGGTAATGCGGAGGAAGGCCTCACATACGACGATGAACGATGAGATGTGAAGGAGGGAATCCGGGGCCAGATCATAGAAATCCAGCCCATAATAGAACATGAGCCCCCTAACAAAGGGATCCAGAGCGAGGCCTAGTCCTCGGAGGAAGTGAGAGATGAACACAACACTCTCGTTGGGTTCGGGAGTGGGGATGACCTGCCCTCGGACGGGCAGCCTGTGCGAAATTTCGGCGGTCAGATATTTGGCCTCTCTCAGCTTCTTGATGTCCTCCTCTGTGATAGAGGAAGGCATCCACCGACCTTGAAGGTTGGATCTGGACATGGTTGAAGGTCCGAAGCGCCTGACCTGAGCCTGGGGTGTTGGAACTCGAGGCTGGGGAAGGATTCGATTGAGCACGAGAGGAAAAAAGGGCAGGTCTTGGCCTCTTTATAAAGACGGTGAATAGCAAGCGTCCTCCTCACAGTCGTTTTGGACTTGCCTAAATTCGAGGAGTCATACCAACGGGCACAAGTGGGTTGCCCACGTTCGTATTGATGAGAATCCCGTAATAAGGGGAACACGATCTCTGCTTTGACAAGACGTGTCAAGAAAACCGCCTCGCGATATGTGCGGTGCTGGTTGAGAAAAACGGTTCGAATAATGACCGGGCCATGACATAACGTCGTGCTATCAAGACGCGTCAACAGATTAGATTTGTGGAAATATTATTCTCTCTACGGTGGTATGTGGAAATTATTTTGCAATGCCGGACACTATCCTTGGGTCCAAAAAAATCTTCTATGGAGTATTCGGAGGAGGAACCCGCCTTGCAATGCTGAAGACAAAACTACGCGCCGGACTCATCGTCATTGAAGCCTAGTTCAGGGGCTACTGAGTGAGTCCTGGATTAGGGGGTCTCGAGACAGCCGGACTATATCCTTTGGCCGGACTGTTGGACTATGAAGATACAAGATTGAAGACTTCATCCCGTGTCCGGATGGGACTCTCCTTGGCATGGAAGGCAAGCTAGGTAATACGAATATGTAGATCTCCTCCCTTATAACCGACTTTGTGTAACCCTAGCCCCCTCTGGTGTCTATATAAACCAGAGGGTTTAGTCCGTAGGACAACATACAATCATACCATAGGCTAGCTTCTAGGGTTTAGCCTCTATGATCTCGTGGTAGATCAACTCTTGTAATACTCATATCATCAAGAACAATCAAGCAGGACGTAGGGTATTACCTCCATCAAGAGGGCCCAAACCTAGGTAAACATCGTGTCCCCTGCCTCCTGTTACCATCCTCCTTAGACGCACAGTTCGGGACCCCCTACCCAAGATCCTCCGGTTTTGACACCGACAGGCGCCGTGCCTAACGTCAACCCATCCTCGCGAGGAGCCCAAGCTGATCGAGGCTCGTTCCTTGAAGAGGAACCGAAGACCAAGGTCAGCCAGTGACTGCTCATGAGTAGAGGAGGAGTCTTGGGCACGCCCGCCAAGCTCCTCGCCAGACCGTGGGTGAGGGACGGCAAAACCACGGACTCAGCACGTCCCGAAGGCGGGGATGCTCCTCCGACTGACCCTGCTCCAGGGGCGACAAGCAGGCCAAGAACGCTCAATGCCGACGAGGGAGTTAATGAAGGAGGAGGCTGCCTCTCAGAAGATGCAACAGCTTCAGCAGAAGGAGCCCTGGAGGACAGATGTCAGGATTAGAAGACCACACGCAAAAGGCCACGGCGACAAGATAGTTACGCGTGAATAGCGATGTACTTCCATCGCTTCAACAGCTCGAAGATGTTGCTGCCGTTAGGGGGTCCCTTCCTCTTGCGGAGCTCCTCGAAGTCCACACAAAGGCGACCGAAGCGCTGGACGTGACGGCTGCTGCGCGGCGGAGCCGAAGAAGACTCAAGAGGAATGGCCTCAGGGGAACCCGGCTGAGGCGAACAACCTAGCTCCTCCCCACTGCGACCTCCCGAGGCTCTTGGAGCCTCAGCCTCTGGAGCCGCATGCCGCATCTCCTCGGAAACCGACACCTCAGGAGGAAGGTCGCAGGCCCCCGAGGACGACGCCCCCAGATCACCCCCCGACATGTGCTCCTCAGCACCTGAGCCGCCGGCCCCCGTCACAGCTCGCTCCCCCGCACCGTCACCTGGGGCGAGCCCGGCACCGGCGGCGAAGAAGGGGACCACGATGACGGGGTTCTCACAGGGCCCCACCGAGCCGACTGGGTGCAGCCCCCACTCATCAAAGGAAGGCATGTTCGCGGAAAAGGTGACTTTGTTCTCGCAGCGGTACAACATGCAACTGTTCCTGGGCATCTCGTCTAGTAGAGGGACACCTGATAGGACCATGAGCATTGTCTGCCGCGCAGCAAGAGGAGGCCCCTCCTCCTGAAACCTCATGTTGTCCTGTCTGCTGAGCAAGTCCCACATCGGGCGAGAGTGGCGCTGGAGTGGAGCAACTCGACGCCTGACGACCTCCCTCACCACCATGGGCGCAGTCACGCCAAGGTCCTTCAACCACCTCAGCCTGGCCCAGATAGGGGCAAGGTGTTGGGTTTCGTAGTAATTTCAAAAAAATTCCTACGCACACGCAAGATCATGTGATGCATAGCAAACTAGAGGGGAGAGTGTTGTCTACGTACCCACGCAGACCGACTGCGGAAGCGTTGACACAACGTAGAGGAAGTAGTCGTACGTCTTCACGATCCAACCGATCAAGCACCGAAACTACGGCACCTCCGAGTTCGAGCACACGTTCAGCTCGATGACGATCCCCGGACTCCGATCCAGCAAAGTGTCGGGGAAGAGTTCCGTCAGCACGACGGCGTGGTGACGATCTTGATGTACTACAGCAGCAGGGCTTCGCCTAAACTCCGCTACAGTATTATCGAGGACTATGGTGGCTGGGGGCACCGCACACGGCTAAGGAATAGATCACGTGGATCAACTTGTGTGTTCTAGGGTGCCTCTACCTCAGTATATAAAGGACTAGAGGGGGGAGGCTGGCCGGCCAAGGTGTGGCGCGCCAGGAGAGTCCTACTCCCTCTAGGAGTAGGATTCCCCCCCCCCCCAATCCTAGTTGGAATAGGATTCGCGGAGGGGGAAAAGAGAGAGAGGGGGCCGGCCACCTCTCCTAGTCCTAATAGGACTAGGGGAAGGGGGAGGCGCACAGCCCATGTAGGGCTGCCTCTTCTCTTTTCCACTAAGGCCCATCATGGCCCATTTAGCTCCCGGGGGGTTCCGGTAACCTTCCCGGTACTCCGGTAAAATCCCGATTTCACCCGGAACACTTCCGATATCCAAACATAGGCTTCCAATATATCAATCTTTACGTCTCGACCATTTCGAGACTGATCACATCCGGGACTCCGAACAACCTTCGGTACATCAAAATGCATAAACTCATAATATAACTGTCATCGTAACCTTAAGCGTGCGGACCCTACGGGTTCGAGAACAATGTAGACATGACCGAGACACGTCTCCGGTCAATAACCAATAGCGGGACCTGGATGCCCATATTGGCTCCTACATATTCTACGAAGATCTTTATCGGTCAGACCGCATAACAACATACGTTGTTCCCTTTGTCATCGGTATGTTACTTGCCCGAGATTCGATCGTCGGTATCCAATACATAGTTCAATCTCGTTACCGGCAAGTCTCTTTACTCGTTCTGTAATACATCATCCCGCAACTAACTCATTAGTTGCAATGCTTGCAAGGCTTATGTGATGTGCATCACCGAGAGGGCCCAGAGATACCTCTCCGACAATCGGAGTGACAAAACCTAATCTCGAAATACGCCAACCCAACATGTACCTTTGGAGACACCTGTAGTACTCCTTTATAATCACCCAGTTACGTTGTGACGTTTGGTAGTACCCAAAGTGTTCCTCCGGTAACCGGGAGTTGCATAATCTCATAGTTACAGGAACATGTATAAGTCATGAAGAAAGCAATAGCAACATACTAAACGATCGGGTGCTAAGCTAATGGAATGGGTCATGTCAATCAGATCATTCTCTTAATGATGTGATCCCGTTAATCAAATAACAACTCATTGTTCACGGTTAGGAAACATAACCATCTTTGATTAACGAGCTAGTCAAGTAGAGGCATACTAGTGACACTTTGTTTGTCTATTTATTCACACATGTATTATGTTTCCGGTTAATACAATTCTAGCATGAATAATAAACCTTTTATCATGATTATAAGGAAATAAATAATAACTTTATTATTGCCTCTAGGGCATATTTCCTTCAGTCTCCCACTTGCACTAGAGTCAATAATCTAGATTACACCGTAATGATTCTAACACCCATGGAGCCTTGGTGCTGATCATGTTTTGCTCGTGGTAGAGGCTTAGTCAATGGGTCTGCAATATTCAGATCCGTATGTATCTTGCAAATCTCTATGTCTCCCACCTGGACTAGATCCCGGATGGAATTGAAGCGTCTCTTGATGTGCTTGGTGCTCTTGTGAAATCTGGATTCCTTTGCCAAGGCAATTGCACCAGTATTGTCACAAAAGATTTTCGTTGGACCCGATGCACTAGGTATGACACCTAAATCGGATATGAACTCCTTCATCCAGACTCCTTCGTTCGCTGCTTCCGAAGCAGCTATGTACTCCGCTTCACATGTAGATCCTGCTACGACACTTTGTTTAGAACTGTACCAACCGACAGCTCCACCGTTTAATGTAAACACGTATCCGGTTTGCGATTTAGAATCGTCCGGATCAGTGTCAAATCTTGCATCAACGTAACCATTTACGACGAGCTCTTTATCACCTCCATATACGAGAAACATATCCTTAGTCCTTTTCAGGTATTTCAGGATGTTCTTGACCGCTGTCCAGTGATCCACTCCTGGATTACTTTGGTACCTCCCTGCTAGACTTATAGCAAGGCACACATCAGGTCTGGTACACAGCATTGCATACATGATAGATCCTATCGCTGATGCATAGGGAACATCTTTCATATTCTCTCTATCTTCTGCAGTGGTCGGGCATTGAGTCTTACTCAATTTCACACCTTGTAACACAGGCAAGAATCCTTTCTTTGCTTGATCCATTTTGAACTTCTTCAAAAATTTGTCAAGGTATGTTGTTTGTGAAAGTCCAATTAAGCGTTTTGATCTATCTCTATAGATCTTTATGCCTAATATGTAAGCAGCTTCACTGAGGTCTTTCATTGAAAAACTCTTATTCAAGTATCCCTTTATGCTATCCAGAAATTCTATATCATTTCCAATCAGTAATATGTCATCCACATATAATATCAGAAATGCTACAGAGCTCCCACTCACTTTCTTGTAAATACAGGCTTCTCCGAAAGTCTGTATAAAACCAAATGCTTTGATCACACTATCAAAGCGTTTATTCCAACTCCGAGAGGCTTGCACCAGTCCATAAATGGATCGCTGGAGCTTGCACACTTTGTTAGCTCCCTTTGGATCAACAAAACCTTCTGGTTGCATCATATACAACTCTTCTTCCAGAAATCCATTCAGGAATGCAGTTTTGACATCCATCTGCCAAATTTCATAATCATAAAATGCAGCAATTGCTAACATGATTCGGACAGACTTAATCATCGCTACGGGTGAGAAGGTCTCATCGTAGTCAACCCCTTGAACTTCTCGAAAACCTTTTGCGACAAGTCGAGCTTTGTAGACAGTAACATTACCGTCAGCGTCAGTCTTCTTCTTGAAGATCCATTTATTCTCAATTGCTTGCCAATCATCGCGCAAGTCAACCAAAGTCCATACTTTGTTCTCATACATGGATCCCATCTCAGATTTCATGGCTTCAAGCCATTTTGCGGAATCTGGGCTCACCATCGCTTCTTCATAGTTCGTAGGTTCATCATGATCTAGTAGCATGACTTCCAGAACAGGATTACCGTACCACTCTGGTGCGGATCTCACTCTGGTTGATCTACGAGGTTCAGTAGTATCTTGATCTGAAGTTTCATGATCATTATCATTAGCTTCCTCCTTAACTGGTGTAGGTGTCACTGAAACAGTTTTCTGTGATGTACTACTTTCCAATAAGGGAGCAGGTACAGTTACCTCGTCAAGTTCTACTTTCCTCCCACTCACTTCTTTCGAGAGAAACTCCTTCTCTAGAAAGTTTCCGAATTTAGCAACAAAAGTCTTGCCTTCGGATCTGTGATAGAAGGTGTATCCAATAGTTTCCTTTGGATATCCTATGAAGACACATTTCTCCGATTTGGGTTCGAGCTTATCAGGTTGAAGCTTTTTCACATAAGCATCGCAGCCCCAAACTTTCAGAAACGGCAACTTTGGTTTCTTTCCAAACCACAGTTCATAAGGCGTCGTCTCAACGGATTTTGATGGTGCCCTATTTAACGTGAATGCGGCCGTCTCTAGAGCGTATCCCCAAAATGACAGCGGTAAATCAGTAAGAGACATCATAGATCGCACCATATCTAGTAAAGTACAATTACGACGTTCGGACACACCATTACGCTGTGGTGTTCCGGGTGGCGTGAGTTGTGAAACTATTCCACAATTTTTCAAATGTACACCAAACTCGTAACTCAAATATTCTCCTCCACGATCAGATCGTAGAAACTTTATTTTCTTGTTACGATGATTTTCAACTTCACTCTGAAATTCCTTGAACTTTTCAAATGTTTCAGACTTATGTTTTATTAAGTAGATATATCCATATCTGCTTAAATCATCTGTGAAGGTGAGAAAATAACGATATCCGCCACGAGCCTCAATATTCATCGGACCACATACATCTGTATGTATGATTTCCAACAAATCTGTTGCTCTCTCCATAGTACCGGAGAACGGTGTTTTTGTCATCTTGCCCATGAGGCACGGTTCGCAAGTACCAAGTGATTCATAATCAAGTGGTTCCAAAAGTCCATCAGAATGGAGTTTCTTCATGCGCTTTACACCGATATGACCTAAACGGCAGTGCCACAAATAAGTTGCACTCTCATTATCAACTCTGCATCTTTTGGCTTCAACATTATGAATATGTGTATTACTACTATCGAGATTCAACAAGAATAGACCACTCTTCAAGGGTGCATGACCATAAAAGATATTACTCATATAAATAGAACAACCATTATTCTCTGATTTAAATGAATAACTGTCTCGCATCAAACAAGATCCAGATATAATGTTCATGCTTAACGCTGGCACCAAATAACAATTATTTAGGTCTAATACTAATCCCGAAGGTAGATGTAGAGGTAGCGTGCCGACTGCGATCACATCGACTTTGGAACCGTTTCCCACGCGCATCGTCACCTCGTCCTTAACCAATCTTCGCTTGATCCGTAGTCCCTGTTTCGAGTTGCAAATATTAGCAACAGAACCAGTATCAAATACCCAGGTGCTACTGCGAGCATTAGTAAGGTACACATCAATAACATGTATATCACATATACCTTTGTTCACCTTGCCATCCTTCTTATCCGCCAAATACTTGGGGCAGTTCCGCTTCCAGTGACCAGTCTGCTTGCAATAGAAGCACTCAGTTTCAGGCTTAGGTCCAGGTTTGGGTTTCTTCTCTTGAGTAGCAACTTGCTTGCCGTTCTTTTTGAAGTTCCCCTTCTTCTTCCCTTTGCCCTTTTTCTTGAAACTAGTGGTCTTGTTGACCATCAACACTTGATGCTCCTTCTTGATTTCTACCTCCGCAGCTTTCAGCATTGCGAAGAGATCGGGAATAGTCTTATTCATCCCTTGCATATTATAGTTCATCACGAAGCTCTTGTAGCTTGGTGGCAGTGATTGAAGAATTCTGTCAATGACGCAATCATCTGGAAGATTAACTCCCAATTGAATCAAGTGATTATTATACCCAGACATTTTGAGTATATGCTCACTGACAGAACTGTTCTCCTCCATCTTGCAGCTATAGAACTTATTGGAGACTTCATATCTCTCAATCCGGGCATTTGCTTGAAATATTAACTTCAACTCCTGGAACATCTCATATGCTCCATGGCGTTCAAAACGTCGTTGAAGTCCCGATTCTAAGCCGTAAAGCATGGCACACTGAACTATCGAGTAGTCATCAGCTTTGCTCTGCCAGACGTTCATAACATCCGGCGTTGCTCCTGCAGCAGGCCTGGCACCCAGCGGTGCTTCCAGGACGTAATTCTTCTGTGCAGCAATGAGGATAATCCTCAAGTTACGGACCCAGTCCGTGTAATTGCTACCATCATCTTTCAACTTTGCTTTCTCAAGGAACCCATTAAAATTCAATGGAACAACAGCACGAGCCATCTATCTACAATCAAACATAAACAAGCAAGATACTAATCAGGTACTAAGTTTCATGATAAATTTAAGTTCAGTTAATCAAATTAATTAAAGAACTCCCACTTAGATAGACATCCCTCTAATCCTCTAAGTGATTACGTGATCCAAATCAACTAAACCATAACCGAACATCACGTGAGATGGAGTAGTTTTCAATGGTGAACATCGTTATGTTGATCATATCTACCATATGATTCACGCTCGACCTTTCGGTCTCCGTGTTCCGAGGCCATATCTGTATATGCTTGGCTCGTCAAGTATTACCTGAGTATTCCGCGTGTGCAACTGTTTTGCACCCGTTGTATTTGAACGTAGAACCTATCACACTCGATCATCACGTGGTGTCTCAGCACGAAGAACTTTCGCAACGGTGCATACTCAGGGAGAACACTTCTTGATAATTTAGTGAGAGATCATCTTATAATGCTACCGTCAATCAAAGCAAGATAAGATGCATAAAAGGATAAACATCACATGCAATCAATATAAGTGATATGATATGGCCATCATCATCTTGTGCTTGTGATCTCCATCTCCGAAGCACCGTCGTGATCACCATCGTCACCGGCGTGACACCTTGATCTCCATCGTAGCATCGTTGTCGTCTCGCCAAGCTTATGCTTCTACGACTATCACTACCGCTTAGTAATAAAGTAAAGCATTACATCGCGATTGCATTGCATACAATAAAGCGACAACCATATGGCTCCTGCCAGTTGCCGATAACTCGGTTACAAAACATGATCATCTCATACAATAAAATTCAGCATCATGTCTTGACCATATCACATCACAACATGCCCTGCAAAAACAAGTTAGACGTCCTCTACTTTGTTGTTGCAAGTTTTACGTGGCTGCTACGGGCTTAAGCAAGAACCAATCTCACCTACGCATCAAAACCACAATGATAGTTTGTCAAATAGACTCCGTTTTAACCTTCGCAAGGACCAGGCGTAGCCATACTTGGTTCAACTAAAGTTGGAGAGACAGTCGCCCGCAAGCCACCTATGTGCAAAGCACGTCGGGGGAACCGGTCTCGCGTAAGCGTACGCGTAATGTTGGTCCGGATCGTCTCGTCCAACAATGCCGCCGAACCAAAGTATGACATGCTGGTAGGCAGTATGACTTATATCGCCCACAACTGATTTCGTAGTAATTTTAAAAAAATTCCTACGCACACGCAAGATCATGTGATGCATAGCAACGAGAGGGGAGAGTGTAGTCTACGTACCCTCGCAGACCGACTACGGAAGCGTTGACACAACGTAGAGGAAGTAGTCGTACGTCTTCACAATCCAACCGATCAAGCACCGAAACTACGGCACCTCCGAGTTCGAGCACACGTTCAGCTCGATGACGATCCCCGGACTCCGATCCAGCAAAGTGTCGGGGAAGAGTTTCGTCAGCACGACGGTGTGGTGACGATCTTGATGCACTACAGCAGCAGGGCTTCGCCTAAACTCCGCTACAGTATTATCGAGGAATATGGTGGCTGGGGGCACCGCACACGGCTAAGGAATAGATCACGTGGATCAACTTGTTTTTTCTAGGGTGCCTCTGCCTCAGTATATAAAGGACTAGAGGGGGGAGGCTGGCCGGTCAAGGTGTGGCACGCCAGGAGAGTCCTACTCCCTCTGGGAGTAGGACTCCCCCCCCCCAATCCTAGTTGGAATAGGATTCGCGGAGGGGGAAAAGAGAGAGAGGGGGCCGGCCACCTCTCCTAGTCCTAATAGGACTAGGGGAAGGGGGAGGCGCGCAGCCCATGTAGGGCTGCCTCTTCTCTTTTCCACTAAGGCCCATCATGGCCCATTTAGCTCCCGGGGGGTTCCGGTAACCTTCCCGGTACTCCGGTAAAATCCCGATTTCACCCGGAACACTTCCGATTTCCAAACATAGGCTTCCAATATATCAATCTTTACGTCTCGACCATTTTGAGACTCCTCGTCATGTCCGTGATCACATCCGGGACTCCGAACAACCTTCGTTACATCAAAATGCATAAACTCATAATATAACTGTCATCGTAACCTTAAGCGTGCGGACCCTACGGGTTCGAGAACAATGTAGACATGACCGAGACACGTCTCCGGTCAATAACCAATAGTGGGACCTGGATGCCCATATTGGCTCCTACATATTCTACGAAGATCTTTATCGGTCAGACCGCATAACAACATACGTTGTTCCCTTTGTCATCGGTATGTTACTTGCCCGAGATTCGATCGTCGGTATCCAATACATAGTTCAATCTTGTTACCGGCAAGTCTCTTTACTCGTTCTGTAATACATCATCCCGCAACTAACTCATTAGTTGCAATGCTTGCAAGGCTTATGTGATGTGCATTACCGAGAGGGCCCAGAGATACCTCTCCGACAATCGGAGTGACAAAACCTAATCTCGAAATACGCCAACCCAACATGTACCTTTGGAGACACCTGTAGTACTCCTTTATAATCACCCAGTTATGTTGTGACGTTTGGTAGTACCCAAAGTGTTCCTCCGGTAAACGGGAGTTGCATAATCTCATAGTTACAGGAACATGTATAAGTCATTAAGAAAGCAATAGCAACATACTAAATGATCGGGTGCTAAGCTAATGGAATGGGTCATGTCAATCAGATCATTCTCTTAATGATGTGATCCCGTTAATCAAATAACAACTCATTGTTCATGGTTAGGAAACATAACCATCTTTGATTAACGATCTAGTCAAGTAGAGGCATACTAGTGACACTTTGTTTGTCTATGTATTCACACATGTATTATGTTTCTGGTTAATACAATTCTAGCATGAATAATAAACCTTTTATCATGATTATAAGGAAATAAATAATAACTTTATTATTGCCTCTAGGGCATATTTCCTTCACAAGGTAGGGGCTCGTGAGCTTCTGATGACCCCAGCCGGAGTTTGGAATAGCAGGCCCCACCGGAGCTTGGAGCAGAGGGTTGAGCACGCCTGCATTAACAAACACCCATCACGTATGGAACTCGCTCGTGGATGAAGGGAGCTAGAAGTCGATCCCCGCGCCTGCCGTCGCAGCCATGACCTGGAAACCCACGCACCCTGAGCTTTGCCGGGGACCGGTGAGATGCAACGAGAAGAAGTGGCGGAGGAGTGCCACGGAGGGGGCGATGCCCACCATGGCCTCGCACACGAAGGCGACGATGGCGAGAAGGGTCACGGCCTGACGATCGAGATGGAGCATGTGGATCTGATAGTGCTCGAGCACCGCGTTGAAGAAGGCGGAGAAGGGAGGATTCAGGCCAGCCCGGAGGGCATCAATGAAGATCGGAACCTCGGTAACTGCCCGAGCCATGCTGGTGCGAGACACGGGCCAAGCCGGCGTCTCTCCCCACTCGTTGAAACTGGAGGCAAGCATGGGGCGCACCTTGTCCATGGCCTCGTCGTTGAGCACCCGAGCGCCGGCTCGAAGGATGGAGGTGCAGTTGGTGAGGACAGAGGTTTCTTCCCCTTCTTGGCTTGTTTCGGTGCCATGGCGGTGAAGCGGGCGGAGCACAAGACAGATTGAGAAGGCGGAGCTGGGCGTCGAGGCAGCAGGGAAATTGGAAGAGCCAGGCGTGGCGAAGGAAGAATAACTGTGTAAGAGGCGGGGCCGCATAGCCAGGCGGATTCAAGGGCAGCGTGGGGAAGCGGAGACGCCCACGTCCAATCAACCACCACGCGTCAATCGAGGCCACATGCTTTTGGGGCCCACGGCGCTCCGTACTTGACCCTTGGCTTCGTCGCGAAGCCAAGCCCGAGCGCACCTTGGGCCCGGGGGCTACTGTCGGCGTCCTGGGAACGGGGGTCCCCACACTTGCCTGCCTGCGGCCCACGGCGTGGTTAAGCTAGCAGGCCGTACGGCCCGTCTTCACCAACGGGGGTCCCCAGACTTGCCTGCATCGCGAGGCGGACGACGCAAGACTTCCTCTGGAGTAGCCTAGCCAGGCAGCCTCACGAGGAGCGGAGATATCAAGGTGGGGCAAGCCTCACGAGGCCCTCGTGACATGAGCCATGACGCACGACACCAGGCGGGCGCGAGGCCGGCGCCAGCGCGCGCAGCGTCCTTGTTTCCTCTTTGGTGCTAAGGAGGCCAGTGCAGGCGAAGAGTATCGAGGCATCGGGCAAAGGTTGCTATATTGGTGCAACGAGACCAAGACCAGGAGGACGGCAAGACGGAGGTCATCGTGGAGCCCAAGACAGTGTCACCACCAGAGCCTTTCGTAGGCGAAGACCACTTTTGTCAGGATAGCTTGTACTAGCTGTCCCCTTCAAATTTGCCCGCCATTGTTGGCTCCCTTCCCGCTCGATATTTGGGAAGAGGACCAGGGCCTATATAAGTAGAGCTAGCCACCATAGTAGAGGGGAGAGACCATCTCATCTCATCTTAGCTTGATCCAACCTGATCGAGAGCCTACTTACAAGAACACCTCAACCTCAGGAGGTTGTTCTTCCCTTGTATTGTTCATCATCAGCCCTAGAGGCAATCCACCACCACCACACTGGGGTAGGGTATTACACCACAACGGTGGCCCGAACCAGTATAAACCTCGGGTATTTCTGTGTTGCGAGTTCGTCGAGTTCGTCCGCGAGATCTTAGCGAGCTAGGGCGTAGATTGGTGGGAAGGAAAGAGTTCGGGCGCACCCCAGTGTTCAAACCTTAAGGGTTTGCTGGAGCCCCACATCCGACAGTGTCAACTTATTCAAATCAAGTCTACGATATAAAGAGAGAGGCATAACACTAACACCGGCTCCAAGATCACATAAAGCAGTTTTAACATAGTTTATTTTAATGGAGCATGGTATAGTTGGTACTCCGGGATCTCCAAGTTTCTTTGGTACTCCTCCCTTAAAAGTATAATTAGCAAGCATGGTGGAAATTTCAGCTTCCGGTATCTTTCTTTTATTAGTAATCTTTCATGTACTTAGCATAAGGATTCATTTTAAGCATATCAGTCAAACGCATACGCAAAAAGATAGGTCTAATCATTTCAGTAAAGCGCTCAAAATCCTCATCATCCTTTTTCTTGGATGGCTTAGGAGGAAAAGACATGGGTTTCTGAACCCAAGGCTCTCTTTCCTTACCGTGTTTCCTAGCAACAAAGTCTCTTTTATCATAACGATGATTCTTTGATTGTGGGTTATCATGATCAACAGCAGGTTCAACTTCTACATCATTAGCATTGCTAGGTTGAGCATCAACATGAACATTATCATTAACATTATCACTAGTTTCATGTTCATTACCAGATTGTGTTTCAGCATCAGAAATAGAGATATCATTGGGATTCTCAGGTGTGTCAATAACAGGTTCACTAGAAGCATGCAAAGTCCTATCATTTTTCTTTTTCTTCCTCTTAGAAGGACTAGGTGCATCAAAATCATTTCTCTGAGAATCTTGCTCAATTCTCTTAGGATGGCCCTCAGGATACAAAGGTTCCTGGGTCATTTTACCACCTCTAGTCATAACTCTAACAACATTATCATTTTCTTACTATTTAATTCATTGAGAAAATCATTCTGAGCTTTAAGTACTTGTTCTACTTGAGTGGTAACCATAGAAGCATGTTTACTAATGAGTTTAAGTTCACCTTTAACTCTAGACATATAATCACCCAAGTGTTCAATCATATAAGCATTTTGTTTCAATTGTCTACCAAAATAAGCATTGAAGTCTTCTTTCTTAACCATAAAGTTATCAAACTCATCCAAACATTAGCTAGCAAACTTAGTAGGAGGGATTTCAGCTTTATCATATCTATAGAGAGAATTTACCTTTACTACCTGTGTCGGGTTATCAAGACCATGTGTTTCTTCAATAGGTGATAGATTAAAACCTTATATTTCTTCAACATGCGGTAAATTAAGACCATGTATTTCTTCAATAGGAGGTAAATTCTTAACATCTTCAGCTTTAATACCCTTTTCTTTCATGGATTTATTTGCCTCTTGCATATCTTCAGGACTGAGAAATAGAACACCCCTTTTCTTCGGAGTTGGTTTAGGAATAAGCTCAGGAGTTGGCTCAGGAAGTGTCCAATTATTTTCATTTGTCAACATATTATTCAATAGAATTTCAGCTTCATTCGGTGTTCTTTCCTTGAAAATAGAACCATCACAACTATCCAGGTGGTCTCTGGAAGCATCGGTTAGTCCATTATAAAAGATATCAAGTATTTCATTTTTCTTAAGAGGATGATCAGGCAAAGCATTAAGTAATTGGAGAAGCCACCCCAAGCTTGTGGGAGACTCTCTTCTTCAATTTGCACAAAAGTATATATATCCCTTAGGGAAACTTGTTTCTTATGATCAGGGAAATATTTAGCAGAGAAGTAATAAATCATATCCCGGGGACTACGCATACAACCAGGATCAAGAGAATTAAACCATATCTTGGCATCACCCTTTAATGAGAACGGAAATATTTTAAGGATATAAAAGTAGCGAGTTCTCTCATCATTAGTGAACAGCGTGGCTATATCATTTAATTTAGTAAGATGTGCCACAACAGTTTCAGATTCATAGCCATAAACAGGATCAGATTCAACCAAAGTAATTATATCAGGATCAATAGAGAATTCATAATCCTTATCAGTAACAAAGATAGGTGAAGTAGCATAACAGGATCATATTTCATTCTAGCATTCAGAGTTTTTTGTTTAAGCTTAGCTAATAATTTCTTAAGATCACTTCTATCATTGCATGCAAGAAAGTCTCTTTTAGTTTCTTCATCCATAACATAGCCCTCAGGCACAACAGGCAATTCATATTTATTAGGAGAGCCTTCATAATCACTTTCATCAATATTATCAGTTTCAATAATTTCATTCTCTCTAGCCCTAGCAAGTTGTTCATCAAGAAATTCACCAAGTGGCACAGTAGTATCAAGCAAAGAAGTAGTTTCATCATAAGTATCATGCATAGCAGAAGTGGCATCATCAATAACATGCGACATATCAGAATTAATAGCAAAAGCAGGTTTAGGTGTCGCAAGCTTACTTAAAATAGAAGGTGAATCAAGTGCAGAGCTAGATGGCAGTTCCTTACCTCCCCTCGTAGTTGAGGGATAAATCTTGGTTCTTGGATCTTTCAAGTTCTTCATAATGAGAAGCAGATATAAATCCCAAGTGACTCAAAGAATAGAGCTATGCTCCCCGGCAACGGCGCCAAAAAATAGTCTTGATAACCCACAAGTATAGGGTATCGCAACAGTTTTCGAGGGTAGAGTATTCAACCCAAATTTATTGATTCGACACAAGGGGAGCCAAAGAATATTGTCAAGTATTAGCAACTGAGTTGTCAATTCAACCACACCTGGAAACTTAATATCTGTAGCAAAGTGTTTAGTAGCAAAGTAATATGATAGTAGTGGCAACGGTGGTAAAAGGTAACGGTAGCAAAAGTAATATTTTTGGTGTTTTATAGTGATCGTAACAATAGCAACGGAAAAGTAAATAAGCGAAGAACAATATATGGAAAGCTCGTAGGCATTGGATCGGTGATGGAGAATTATGCCGGATGTGGTTCATCATGTAAGAGTCATAACAGAGGGTGACACAGAACTAGCTCCAATTCATCAATGTAATGTAGGCATGTATTTCGAATATAGTCATACGTGCTTATGGAAAAGAACTTGCATGCCATCTTTTGTCCTACCCTCCCGTGGCAGCGGGGTCCTAGCGGAAACTAAGGGATATTCAGGCCTCCTTTTAATAGAGTACCGGACCAAAGCATTAACACATGGTGAATACATGAACTCCTCAAACTATGGTCATCACCGGGAGTGGTCCCGATTATTGTCACTTCGGGGTTGCCGGATCATAACACATAGTAGATGACTATAGACTTGCAAGATAGGATCAAGAAATCACATATATTCATGAAAACATAATAGGTTCAGATCTGAAATCATGCCACTCGGGCCCTAGTGACAAGCATTAAGCATAGCAAAGTCATAGCAACATTAATCTCAGAACATAGTGGATACTAGGGATCAAACTCTAACAAAACTAACTCGATTACATGATAAATCTCATCCAACCCATCACCGTCCAGCAAGACTACGATGGAATTACTCACGCACGGCGGTGAGCATCATGAAATTGGTGATGGAGGATGGTTGATGATGACGATGGCGATGGATTCCCCTCTCCGGAGCCCCGAACAGACTCCAGATCAGCCCTCCCGAGAGAGTTTAGGGCTTGGCGGCGGCTCCATATCGTAAAACACGATGAATCTTTCTCCTTGATTTTTTCTCCCCGAACACGAATATATGGAGTTGGAGTTGAGGTCGGTGGAGCACCAGGGGGCCGACGAGGCAGGGGGGCGCGCCCAGGGGGCAGGCGCGCCTCCCACCCTCGTGGCTAGGGTGTGGCCCCCCTAGCCTTGATTCTTTGCCAGTATTTTTTATTATTTCCAAAAATAATCTCCATGGAGTTTCAGGTCATTCCGAGAACTTTTGTTTCTGCACATAAATAACACCATGGCAATTCTGCTGAAAATAGCGTCAGTCCGAGTTAGTTCCATTCAAATCATGCAAGTTAGAGTCCAAAACAAGGGCAAAAGTGTTTGGAAAAGTAAATACGACGGAGACGTATCACCGGCCTGCTTAAAGACCCAACAACTTCTGTTGGTATGATTGGCTGGCTTATCGGGGGTGCCGTGTATCTGACACGGACGATCGAGTATGCGGTCCAAGCTGGATGAGCCCGGATTGTTCCTTTTAAATGGCTTCTTCCGCTGGCCGGGACTTGGAGCCGCCGAATCCGGCGTTGACCGTCGTGTCATCGGTATTGTTATCGTTGCTTCGACGCTTGTGTCTGTTGCATCGGGGTTTGCCGTTGCTATTTCTGGCTTCAGAGGTGCCAGGTTCGCTTGCATTGTTATTGCTACGGGCTAGCCAGCTATCTTTGCCCGTGCAAAAGCGGGTCATGAGTGCCGTGAGGGCTGCCATGGACTTCGGCTTTTCCTGCTGAGGTGTTGGGCGAGTCGTTCATCGTGGATGATGTGTTTGAAGGCCGCTAGGGCTTCAGCATATGGACAGTCGATGATCTGGTTCTTTTTAGTTAAGAACCCAGTCCAGAATATCCTGGCCGACTCTCCGGGCTGTTGGACTATGTGACTTAGGTCATTGGCATCCGAAGGTCGGACGTATGTGCCTTGGAAGTTGTCGCGGAAGGCGTCTTCCAGGTCCTCCCAGCTGCCAATGGAATTTTCGGGCAGGCTGTTCAACCAGTGTCGAGCTATCCCCTTGAGTTTTAGTGGGAGGTATTTGATGGCATGAAGATCATCACCGTGGGCCATATGAATATGGAGAAGAAAATCTTCAATCCATACCGCGGTGTCTGTTGTCCCATCATATGATTCGATGTTCACGGGTTTAAACCCTTCTAGGAATTCATGCTCCATTACTTCATCAGTGAAGCAAAGGGGGTGTGCGGCGCCTCTATATCGGGCCACGTCGCGACGTAGCTTGGATGGAGTTCCTCTGCGGTTTTTGGACCGGGCGTGATTATGCTTGTCACGTTCGGCTAGATGGTTGTCGTCACGTGTCGGGGCGCGCCCCCACGATCCGTAGATCGATCTGGTCTGTCCTGCTCTACTATCTAGGTCCTTCCACAGGTCATATGTATATTCCCGAGCTGTTTTATGGCGAGGTGGGATGGGGTGGTGTTCGGCTTGAGTTGTCGCTTTGTCCTAGCCACGTCGTGGTCGATCAGCCGCATTACACACTGATGGTACGGGCTCAAGTGCCTCATCATCGAATTGAGGTAGCAATTTGCGCTTCGGGTAACTTTTGGTTGGGCGCTCGAGGCCATATTCCTCGGCTGCCAGGACATTAGTCCATCTATCATTTAGCAGATCTTGATCAGCTTGAAGCTGCTGCTGCTTCTTTTTCAGGATCCTTGCAGTGGCTATTAGCCGGCGCTTAAAGCACTCCTGCTCGAGAGGTTCCTCGGGCACGATAAAATCCTCGTTGCCGAGGCTCACCTCATCCTCGGAGAGCGGAAGATAGTTACTGTCCTCCGAGTCTTTGTTTACGGCCTGTTCATCAGGGCTGACTCGCCCATCTTCCCGTTCGTCCTGTTTGGAGGTTGGCTCAACGGGGTCTTCATTGTCCTCGGCATTGTCTAGAGTATTGTTTTCTCTTGTGTCAGTATTGCTGTCTTTTCCATGGCGTGACTTAGAGCGGCGCCGCTGTCATTGGCACTTTGGCTGTATCTCAGGAGGTTTATCCTTGACTGGGTCTTCTTTGTCATCGCTGTTAGCTTCTTTGGGTGTATCCACCATGTACACGTCATACGAAGAGGTGGCCGTCTAGCGTCCGGTAAACGGCGTGTTTTGGGCCTCCTCTTCTCCGGCATCGTCGTCCATACCGTCGATGTTTTCAGAGTCATAATCGAGCATGTCTATTAAGTCCTCGACAGTAGCTATAAAGTGGGTGGTGGGTGGGACGTAAAATTCCCTGCTCTCAGCCCCTAGTCCTGGCTAGGCATAGTTCGGACGTTGCTCCTATGTAATGACAAGGGATCGCATTAAGTCCAGTGCTTCGCTTAAAGGCGAGGTTTGGCCCGAGAGAAGAGAGCTCGTGGAGTACGGCGAGAGGGAGAATCCTTGCCCGAACTCACACGATGCTAACTCCGGGGATTTGGAGCCCGTGTCCGGAGAAGGGTCCGACTCCATGATGGCTGCCAGCGACACTACTTCCCCTGGCTCTCCCACAATGGGCTTAGTGGCCGCAGATAGTCCGGCGAGCCCAGGGAGCCTGTCTTCGGACCTGGCCATATGCTCCGGATCTAAGGCCAGAGCGGAGATTGGGAGCGCGAATCCTTGGAAGATCAATTCTCCTCGGATATCAGTGAGATAGTCCAGATTTCCAAAACTAATTTGGCGACCTGTGGTGTAGCTGTCGATCTGCTCTAGATGGCCAAGCGAGTTGGCCCGCAGTGAGAAGCCGCCGAACACAAAGATCTGGCCAGGGAGGAAAACCTCCCCCAGGGCAGCTTTGTCATAGATGATTGATGGAGCCATCTAACCTTCTGGTGACGATGCAGCGGAACTCTCAACGAAAGCACCAGTGTCGGTGTCAAAACCGGCGGATCTCGAGTAGGGGGTCCCGAACTGTGCGTCTAAGGTCGATGGTAATAGGAGGCAGGGGACACGATGTTTTACCCTGGTTCGGGCCCTCTCGATGGAGGTAATACCCTACGTCCTGCTTGATTGATATTGATGAGTACGAGGATTACAAGAATTGATATACCACGAGATCGTAATGGCTAAAACCCTAGAAGTCTAGCTTGTATGATTGTGATTGTCCCTATGGACTAAAACCCTCCGATTTATATAGACACTGGAGGAGACTAGGGTTGTACAAAGTTGGTTACAGAGAAACGAATCTTCATATCCGAACGCCAGGCTTGCCATCCACGCCAAGGAGAGTCCCATCCGGACACGGGAGAGAGTCTTCTGTCTTGTATCTTCATAGCCCATTAGTTCGTCCCATGTCACACAGGCCGGACGCCCGAGGACCCCTTAATCCAGGACTCCCTCAGCGGCATAGCATAGGTGAACCCACAACAGCGAGGCGGAGGCGATTCAAGGCCATGGCGAGTTGGAAGAACGTGTCGGCGGGTCAAGGTAGGGGTGTGATCCAGCAAGGCGAGCATGGCCTGCTCACGAGGCGCAGCGGCTCAAGGACAGTGTAAGGGCGGCTCGACGCCCAACGGCGGAGCGATGCACTAACAAACCAACGGCGAAGGCGAGCTAGTGACAGCGGCTCGAAGCAAGGCCCTCCCAGCGATTCAAAGCAAAGCCGAGGCAGACAGGCGGGTCACTTGGAGGCGAACGACAGCAACTCAGGGCCAGCTTAGGGCCGTCTCGATGGAGATCGGTGGAACAAGGCCGACGGCTCGGGAAGCAGGCATAACAGCCGGTGACTGCAGGGCAGCGACTTGGCCACGGATTTGCACGGGGTGGATCAAGGCGACGATGGCTCGTCATAGCTACGGCTGAAGAGGCCCCCGACGAGGCGACGCGACTGACGGCGGCTCGGCGATGCCATGGGCGGCGATTTGAAGTGGCGGAGGACCGCGGTGGGTCAAGGTGGCTCGATGATACGTCTCCAACGTATCTATAATTTTTGATTGTTCCATGCTATTATATTATCTGTTTTGTATGTTTAATGGGCTTTAATATGCTCTTTTATATTATTTTTGGGACTAACCTATTAACCGAAGGCCCAGTGCCAGTTTCTGTTTTGTGTGTGCCTATTTTAGTGTTTCCCAAAAAAGGAATATCAATTGGAATCCAAACGGAACGAAACCTTTGTGACGATCTTTCTTGGAACAAACGCAAATCAGGAGACTTGGACTGGAAGTCTGGAACTCCGCGAGGCTTCCATGAGATAGGAGGGCGTGCCCCCACCCTCGTGGGCCCCACGGAGCTCCACCGACATACTTCTTTCACCTATATATACTCTTATACCCTAAAAACATCAGGGGGAGCCACGAAACCACTTTTCCACTGCCGCAACCTTCTGCACCCATGAGATCCCATCTGGGGCCTTTTCCGGCGATCTGCTGGAGGGGGATTCGATCACGGAGGGCTTCTACATCAACACCATAGCCTCTCCGATGATGTGTGAGTAGTTTACCAGAGACCTTCGGGTCCATAGTTATTAGCTAGATGGCTTCTTCTCTCTATTTGGTTCTCAATACAAAGTTCTCCTTGATGTTCTTGGAGATCTATTCGATGTAATACTTTTTGCGGTGTGTTTGCCGAGATCTGATGAATTGTGGATTCATGATCAAGTTTATCTATGAACAATATTTGGTTCTTCTCTGAATTCTTATATGCATGATTTGATATCTTTCCAAGTCTCTTCAAATTATCGGTTTAGTTTGGCCTACTATATTGATCTTTCTTGCAATGGGAGAAGTGCTTAGCTTTGGGTTCAATCTTGCGGTGTCCTTTCCCAGTGACAGCAAGGGCAGCAAGGCACGTATTGTATTGTTGCCATTGAGGATAAAAGGATGGGGTTTATATCATATTGCTTGAGTTTATCCCTCTACATCATGTCATCTTGCTCAAAGCGTTACTCTGTTCTTATGAACTTAATACTCTAGATGCATGTTGGATAGCGGTTGATGTGTGGAGTAATAGTGGTAGCTGCAGAATCGTTTCAGTCTACTTAACATGGACGTGATGCCTATATTCATAATCATTGCCTAGATATTCTCATAACTATGCGCTCTTCTATCAATTGCTCGGCAGTAATTTGTTCACCCACCGTAATACATGATATCATGAGAGAAGCCACTAGTGAAACTTATGGCCCCCGGGTCTCTTTCTTATCATATTGCATCTCTTTTATTTACATCGCATCTCGTTTACTATTTTGCAATCTTTACTTTCCAATCTATACAACAAAAATACCAAAAATATTTATCTTATTATCTTTATCAGATCTCACTTTCGCAAGTGACCGTGAAGGGATTGACAACCCCTTTTATCGCGTTTGTTGCAAGGTTCTTGATTATTTGTGCAGGTACTAGGTGACTTGCGAGTTATCTCCTACTGGATTGATACCTTGGTTCTCAAAAACTGAGGGAAATACTTACGCTACTTTACTGCATCACCCTTTCCTCTTCAAGGGAAAACCAATGCATGCTCAAGAGGTAGCAAGAAGGATTTCTGGCGCCGTTGCTGGGGAGATCTATGCTCAAGTCAAGACATACCAAGTACCCATCATAAACTCTTCTCCCTCGCATTACATTATTTTCCATTCGCCTCTCGTTTTCCTCTCCCCCACTTCACCTTTGTCATTTTATTCGCCATTTTCCGCTCGCCTCTTTTCACTTGCCTCTTGTGTGCATGTTTGCCCTTATGGCCTTGCCTAATAGCATTGATCCTCACCTTAGAAGGTTGGAAGAAATTGAAAACAACATTAGAAGCTTTATGTCTTTGCAATTTGAGCATAATAGAAAGGCTTTATGGAGTACATGAATAAAGAGCTTGATGATATGTCTAAGAAATTTTATGGTTTGAAATCTCAGTTTGCCCATCTTGAAAATTTAGTAGGACAAATTTCGGATAAGCAAGCCACCTTAGTTAATAAGATGGCCGCTAAACCGGAAGATCTAGAGGATAATAAAGATGAAGATCTAAAAGTGATTGATGTGTCTCCTATTAAATCTTTGTTTTCCAATATGAATCTTGATAAAGATGGGACTGGAGATGAGTCAACTATACTTAAGAGGCGTCCCAATAATTCGGAGTTTTTAGATCTTGATGCTAGAATTAATAAAGAGGGATTGAAGAGGTCAAAACTTTACATAGCAATGAACCCACTATTTTGGATTTCAAGAAATTTAATTATGATATTTGCTCTTTGATAGATTGTATTTCCTTGTTACAATCCGTGTTAAATTCCCCTCATGCTTATGATCAAAATAAAGCTTTTACTAAACATATCATTGATACTTTAATGCAATCCTATGAAGAAAAGCTTGAACTAGAAGTTTCTATTCCTAGAAAAATTTATGATGAGTGGGAACCTACTATTAAAATTAAGATTAAAGATTATGAATGCTATGCTTTGTGTGATTTGGGTGCTAATGTTTTTACGATTCCAAAAACTTTGTGTGATGTGTTATGTTTTCGTGAATTTGATGATTGTTTTTTAAATTTGCACCTTGCGGATTCCACCATTAAGAAACATATGGGAAGGATTAATGATGTTCTTGTTGTTGCAAATAGGAATTATGCGCCTGTAGATTTCATCCTTCTTGATATAGATTGCAATCCTACATGTCTTATTATTCTTGATAGACCTTTCCTTAAACGATTGGTGCAATTATTGACATGAAATAAAGAAATATTAGATTTCAATTTCCGTTAAGGAAAGGCATGCAACACTTTCCTAGAAAAAAAGTTAAATTGCCTTATGAATCAATTATGAGGGCCACTTATGGATTGCATACCAAAGATGACAATACCTAGATCTATTCTTGCTTTATGCCTAGCTAGGTGCGTTAAACGATAACGCTTGTTGGGAGGCAACCCAATTTCTCTACTTCTAATGTTTCAGTTGGTAGTCTTGCCTCACTCCCACCTCCTCCCATCACTTCTATCTTTCGCCCATCTTTTACATCATCACGTCACAACATTGGGACGGCCCATTAACGTGTACCTCCTCGCAATCCTCCACTCGCATGCCCTCCTCGCAATCCTCCCGACGTCCTCGCGCCACCGTCCTCTTCTCCTCGATCTCCTCTACCAGGGCGCCCTCCTCGTGACCCTGGCGCTGGCCGACGTCGGCGACTCCGCTCTGCTCCTCCGCGGACTCACGCTCTGCCACCGCCGAGGAGACGGCTTGAGGAAGATCCCTTGGACCGAGTGCCTGATCTCGGATCTGGTGCTCGTGGTATGTTTGTCTCCTCGTGCACCTGCTCCCCCGTCAAGTTTGGGTTTATTTTAATTCCTCCTTGATCCCATCCATGACGATCTTTTTTACCTTAGGATGCACCACCTCCTCCTATGTTTCTAGATTCTTTTTGCAGCCTCCGTCATACCCCTCTCTGCATCAACTAACTCGGCGCTGCATGATCCAGGGGTGGCGGGATTGAAAGTATGGATCTTGGGGACGGGCAGATGACGTTCGTCGTGTTAGGAAGATGAGTATGTAACTCGTGGAGTCTGAGCTGTTGCGTGGCGACGCTCGAGTGCAGCGTTCAGATGGAAGGGGCCGCGACCTTGATGGGTTGGGGCTCGCCTCCCGCGCTCCTCTTCGTCATGTACAACAACCATGGCGGCCCTATGTATGCTTGGTCTAGAAATCCCTTGAATTCGTTGCCTAAGCCGAGTCCTGTGATCTGACAGTCTGTCATCGTGCAGGTGTCGAACCGTCCCGACAACGACGCTGCAGCCTGCTGACTCTACGTGTAGGACTGCCTGACTCAACCTCTATCTCAATGGTAAGTTTCTCTCTTTTTCTATCTTTTGGTCTCCTTCATTTTGGCCATTGAGCAAGGATTGAAAGTAGTTTGTGCGATTCAGTTAACTCAATGCCCAACAATGTCGTCAATTGTCAGCAAGCAGTTACTCCAAATTCCATTGCCCAAACGCCATATATATGTACCTTGAGTACAAGAGATAAGAGACCATGGATGCAAAAGGTACATCCACGACAGTAATATTAGATAGTCAAATTTTCTATACAAGCAGCAATGTGCATTGTCATTGCAACTTCTGACATGGGATTTTTGTGTAGTCATAAAATTAGGAACCTGAAGGGAAAATGGAAGGCACCTTTGATCGACATTCAGCCTAGGTAACCTCAGCTTGCCCACTACCGTACATTCATACTTCCGTCCATTTAGGGGTAGATATACTTTTGATATGCTAAAGCACATTTGCATTGAGCCAAGGCAGGTTAGTGCTGCACAAATTCTTGTCACATCTATAACTCATTCCCCGTCCCTCTTGCGCGGCGGTGGCACAGATGTAGGGCTATGGTGGTGGGTTCATATGTAGGGCAGCGGCAGCGGGTACAACCGTCTTAGGGAGATCCTCTTCTCATATCATGCCCCAGTTGTTACTCCTCCATTGGCTCGCCTCTCACCATCTATTCTACAATAGCGTGGTGGCTGTGGGAACAGGTGCAACACGACGATCTGTGGGTGCACCGGCTCTAAGATGACCATGGGCTTGATAGCTGGGTCCGACATCCCTGTGGCGATTAGAGATGGTGGTGTATGGAAGTGGCCCGTGGTGGGCAGGGAACAATGTGGCCCTGTTGTTGTCCTCTTTGTTCAGCTTGACATGACCGTCGTTCAGCCTAACATGACTGTCGTTCAGCTGAAAACAAGATTACATGAGGACGATTAAACTGGAGCATAAATGCACAATACATCTGCAATGTGATTTTTCTAAATGGAATTAATTTTGTACAGCTTGCATCCCTTCTGTTAGTAGTTTGTAAATAACATGAATCCAGTTTTATACAGAAGCAAGTGATAGGCGAGTGGAGAAAGATAGTTCGCCCACTAATATGGCACTGTTGAACATTAGAATTGCATATGAAGGATATTTCATCGCAAATAGCACAGTATGAAATGGACTTGCTTTAATTAGTCTCAAAAAAGATCTGCACCCAGTGATTAAAGCAGATAGTTCTGATCCAGAATTAGCACAACTGAATATCCAAAGCCACCTACATGTTCTGCACTGAGCGTGTACTGATACTTGGCAGTGATGACGTGTATCCTTTTGCAGAAAACAAAAACAAAACAGTGGAGCTGAAACAGATGGTTTGTTGATTTATGATGGTGCAGGAATGGTGGATGGTTTTTCCCTTATACTCTCCCATTTTATTAGTAGTTTGGAAGCAGAAAGGGTACTCTTTGTCATAGTTATGTCTGTTGTGGTGTTTTATGCCTCTTATTTGAATTATTAGAGAAGGTAGATTTATGGAGGTAAGCATTCAGTGAGCAGTCCACAAGTGGTAAATAACATGGTAGTTAATCATGCTATTTTCAAAGCTCGAATCCTACGGTCTTGGATCTCGAAAAGTAAAAGTGAAATGTATATAACATAGGGTTCTGAGGGTCGAGGCCACATTATTCAAACTATTTGTTTTGTGTTTTCTTGGTTTTCTTCTATGATTCAACCTACTTGTTTCAGTTATGCATATGTCCACAAGACAAGTTTTGCCTGCTTTGCTTCATAGCAGTCTCTTCTCATCGTTGGCAGATCTTGGAAACAATTCAACTGGGCACCACGGCGCTGAATTGAAGTACAACTTCTTGCCGGAAAGTATGTGACTTTGGTTATTCGAAAGTAATTTGTCCTATTAATCTGTTGGGCAGTTTATGATTGCTTGCTTATGTGATGTAGGTTCTTATATATGATCTCTAGAATCTCGACAACAAAAATGGACCATCTTGCGTCTTACTCAAGTCAGTTACAACAATCAGAAGTTGTGATGGATATGAGTCTTGTTTACGCTTTAGAGTAAATGCACGGTATGTGATCACAATTCTCCTGTACGAGAAATATTTTAGAGACAGTACAAGCAAAGCTAAGATTGGTCTAGCCGCTTTTTTTTGTAGAAGAACTGATGAATGAGAAGATATTTTCAGAGAACCATCGATGCTACGTGCAATGCTGGTTTGATAATTTTTCGCATGTCTCGTGCATGACAGCAGCGCATTCATCGGCCTCCACTTGTGCGCCAATCTATGATGCCTGCGCCCGCGGTGTCAGGTCACGCTCTGCTGCAATTGTGCATGCCGCCTCTACGCGACCCCATCAAGGAATACAGCCCAGCTGAGATTTTTCATATCATCTCTGCCATGTCGTCATCGTTGCAAGAGATCTGGTAAAGATTATCCCTATTTTCTATGCTATATTAAGTTACTAAGGTGATGTCCTCCTAGCCTTGAGCATGTTCATCTGACTAATCTTTGCTACTACATTTCTTAGCTAATGTCCTCTGCCTGGATCATGTTCATCTTATTAACAAAGGCTTGGCCATCTTGTAATAGTAGCTGGTGATTGGATATATATTACTCCAGTTTGCATGAGAACAACCGCTTATACCGTTATACGTATGCCTCGATAGTATAGCAGGATTGCTCGGATTATTTCTGTAGTACTTTGTCCAGTTTCTCAACTTTTTAAGAGGCTTGCACTGATCAAAGAAATCATGCGCCCTTGGCTTGATCAAATGTATGGTTCAGTAATTTATTTTTGATGTGCATTCCTCCTACTATCTTATTATTCCATAGCTAATTACATTTTGGAATCTGATGGGTGCGAAGGACTTTCACAATAAGAAAGTGCTAACCTTTTGGCAGGGAAAACATAAAAACAGAAAGGAAATTATTTAGGTGCATGATGTTGGCCAATAAGCCACGGCGACTGCGTGAGGTACGCGTGCATGCGCGCGTCGGGTGCGGTCCCCGTCCCTCTTGCGCGGCGGTGGCACAGATGTAGGGCTACGGTGGCGGGTTCATATGTAGGGCAGCGGCAGCGGGTACAACCGTCTTAGGGAGATCCTCCTCTCATATCATGCCCCAGTTGTTACTCCTCCATTGGCTCGCCTCTCACCATCTATTCTACAATAGCGTGGTGGCTGCGGGAACAGGTGCAACACAACGATCTGTGGGCGCACCGGCTCTAGGATGACCATGGGCTTGATAGCTGGGTCCGACATCCCTGTGGCGATCAGAGATGGTGGTGTATGGAAGTGGCCCGTGGTGGGTAGGGAACAATGTGGCCTTGTTGTTGTCCTCTTTGTTCAGCTTGACATGTCTGTCGTTCAGCTTGACATGACTGTCGTTCAGCTGAAAACAAGATTACATGAGGATGATTAAATTGGAGCATAAATGCACAATACATCTGCAATGTGATTTTTCTAAATGGAATTAATTTTGTACAGCTTGCATCCCTTCTGTTAGTAGTTTGTAAATAACATGAATCCAGTTTTATACAGAAGCAAGTGATAGGCGAGTGGAGAAAGACAGTTCGCCCGCTAATATGGCACTGTCGAACATTAGAATTGCATATGAAGGATATTTCATCACAAATAGCACAGTATGAAATGGACTTGCTTTAATTAGTCTCGAAAAAGATCTGCACCCAGTGATTAAAGCAGATAGTTCTGATCCAGAATTAGCACAACTGAATATCCAAAGCCACCTATGCATTTTGCACTGAGCTTGTACTGATACTTGGCAGTGATGACGTGTATCCTTTTGCAGAAAACAAAAACAAAACAGTGGAGCTGAAACAGATGGTTTGTTGATTTATGATGGTGCAGGTATGGTGGATGGTTTTGCCCTTATACTCTCCCATTTTATTAGTAGTTTGGAAGCAGAAAGGGTACTCTTTGTCATAGTTATGTCTGTTGCGGCGTTTTATGCCTCTTATTTGATTTATTAGAGAAGGTAGATTTATGGAAGTAAGCATTCAATGAGCAGTCCACAAGTGGTAAATAACATGGTAGTTAATCATGCAATTTTCAAAGCTCGAATCCTACGATCTTGGATCTGGAAAAGTAAAAGTTAAATGTATATAACATAGGGTTCTGAGGGTCGAGGCCACATTATTCAAACTATTTGTTTTTTGTTTTCTTGGTTTTCTTCTATGATTCAACCTACTTGTTTCAGTTATGCATATGTCCGCAAGACAAGTTTTGCCTCCTTTGCTTCATAGCAGTCTCTTCTCATCGCTGGCAGATCTTGGAAACAATTCAACTGGGCACCACGGCGCTGAATTGAAGTACAACTTATTGCCGGAAAGTATGTGACTTTGGTTATTCGAAAGTAATTTGTCCTATTAATCTGTTGGGCAGTTTATGATTGCTTGCTTATGTGATATAGGTTCTTATATCTGATCTCTAGAATCTCGACAACAAAAATGGACCATCTTGCGTCTTACTCCAGTCAGTTACAACAATCAGAAGTTGTGATGGATATGAGTCTTGTTTATGCATTAGAGTAAATGCACGGTATGTGATCACAATTCTCCAGTACGAGAAATATTTTAGAGACTGTACAAGCAAAGCTAAGATTGGTCTAGTCGCTTTTTTCTGTAGAAGAACTGATGAATGAGAAGATATTTTCAGAGAACCATCGATGCTACGTGCAATGCTGGTTTGATAATTTTCGCATGTCTCGTGCATGACACCAGCGCATTCATCGGCCTCCACTTGTGCGCCAATCTATGATGCCTGCGCCCACGGTGTCAGGTCACGCTCTGCTGCAATTGTGCATGCCGCCTCTACGCAGCCCCATCAAGGAATACAGCCCAGCTGAGATTTTTCATATCATCTCTGCCATGGCGTCATCGTTGCAAGAGATTCATGTAAAGATTATCCCTGTTTTCTATGCTATATTAAGTTACTAAGGTGATGTCCTCCTAGCCTTGAGCATGTTCATCTGACTAATCTTTGCTACTACATTTCTTAGCTAATGTCCTCTGCCTAGATCATGTTCATCTTATTAACAAAGGCTTGGCCATCTTGTAATAGTAGCTAGTGAATTGGATATATATTACTCCAGTTTGCATGGGAACAACCGCTTATACCGTTATATGTATGCCTCGATAGTATAGTGGGATTGCTTGGATTATTTCTGTAGTACTTTGTCCAGTTTCTCAACTTTTTAAGAGGCTTTCAATAATCAAATAAATCATGTGCCCTTGGCTTGATCAAATGTATGGTTCGCTAATTTATTTTTGAAGTGCGTTCCTCCTACTATCTTATTATTCTATAGCTAATTACATTTTGGAATCTGATGGATGCGAAGGACTTTCACAATAAGAAAGTGCTAACCTTTTGGTAGGGAAAACATAAAAACAAAAAAGGAAATTATTTAGGTGCGTGATGTTGGCCAATAAGCCATGGCGACTGCCTCAGGTACGCGTGCATGCGCGCGTCGGGTGCGGTCCCCGTCCCTCTTGCGCGGCGGTGGCACAGATGTAGGGCTACGGTGGCGGGTTCATATGTAGGGCAGCGGCAGCGGGTACAACCGTCTTAGGGAGATCCTCTTCTCATATCATGCCCTAGTTGTTACTCCTCCATTGGCTCGCCTCTCACCATCTATTCTACAATAGCGTGGTGGCTGCGGGAACAGGTGCAACACGATGATCTATGGGTGCACCGGCTCTAGGATGACCATGGGCTTGATAGCTGGGTCCGACATCCCTGTGGCGATCAGAGATGGTGGTGTATGGAAGTGGCCCGTGGTGGGCAGGGAACAATGTGGCCCTGTTGTTGTCCTCCTTGTTCAGCTTGACATGACCGTCGTTCAGCTTGACATGACTGTCGTTCAGCTGAAAACAAGATTACATGAGGACGATTAAACTGGAGCATAAATGCACAATACATCTGCAATGTGATTTTTCTAAATGGAATTAATTTTGTGCAGCTTGCATCCCTTCTGTTAGTAGTTTGTAAATAACATGAATCCAGTTTTATACAGAAGCAAGTGATAGGCGAGTGGAGAAAGACAGTTCGCCCACTAATATGGCACTGTCGAACATAAGAATTGCATATGAAGGATATTTCATCGCAAATAGCACAGTATGAAATGGACTTGCTTTAATTAGTCTCGAAAAAGATCTGCACCCAGTGATTAAAGAAGATAGTTCTGATCCAGAATTAGCACAACTGACTATCCAAAGCCACCTACACATTTTGCACTGAGCTTGTACTGATACTTGGCAGTAATGACGTGTATCCTTTTGCAGAAAACAAAAACAAAACAGTGGGGCTGAAACATATGGTTTTTTGATTTATGATGGTGCAGGTATGGTGGATGGTTTTGCCCTTATACTCTCCCATTTTATTAGTAGTTTGGAAGCAGAAAGGGTACTCTTTGTCATAGTTATGTCTGTTGTGGCGTTTCATGCCTCTTATTTAATTTATTAGAGAAGGTAGATTTATGGAAGTAAGCATTCAATGAGCAGTCCACAAGTGGTAAATAACATGGTAGTTAATCATGCAATTTTCAAAGCTCGAATCCTACGATCTTGGATCTGGAAAAGTAAAAGTGAAATGTATATAACATAGGGTTCTGAGGGTCGAGGCCACATTATTCAAACTATTTGTTTTGTGTTTTCTTGGTTTTCTTCTATGATTCAACCTACTTGTTTCAGTTATGCATATGTCCGCAAGACAAGTTCTGCCTGCTTTGCTTCATAGCAGTCTCTTCTCATCGCTGGCAGATCTTGGAAACAATTCAACTGGGCACCATGGCGCTGAATTGAAGTACAACTTCTTGCCGGAAAGTATGTGACTTTGGTTATTCGAAAGTAATTTGTCCTATTAATCTGTTGGGTAGTTTATGATTGCTTGCTTATGTGATGTAGGCTCTTATATATGATCTCTTGAATCTCGACAACAAAAATGGACCATCTTGCGTCTTACTCCAGTCAGTTACAACAATCAGAAATTGTGATGGATATGAGTCTTGTTTACGCATTAGAGTAAATGCACGGTATGCGATCACAATTCTCCAGTACGAGAAATATTTTAGAGACTGTACAAGCAATGCTAAGATTGGTCTAGCCGCTTTTTGAAGATATTTTCAGAGAACCATCGATGCTACGTGCAATGCTGGTTTGATAATTTTTCGCATGTCTCGTGCATGACACCAGCGCATTCATCGGCCTCCACTTGTGCGCCAATCTATGATGCCTGCGCTCGCGGTGTCAGGTCACGCTCTGCTGCAATTGTGCATGCTGCCTCTACGCGGCCCCATCAAGGAATACAGCCCAGCTGAGATTTTTCATATCATCTCTACCATGGAGGCATCGTTGCAAGAGATTCAGGTAAAGATTATCCCTGTTTTCTATGCTATATTAAGTTACTAAGGTGATGTCCTCCTAGCCTTGAGCATGTTCATCTGACTAATCTTTGCTACTACATTTCTTAGCTAATGTCCTCTGCCTGGATCATGTTCATCTTATTAACAAAGGCTTGGCCATCTTGTATTTGTAGCTGGTGAATTGGATATATATTACTCCAGTTTGCATGAGAACAACCGCTTATACCGTTCTACGTATGCCTCGATAGTATAGTAGGGTTGCTTGGATTATTTCTATAGTACGTTGTCCAGTTTCTCAACTTTTTAAGAGGCTTGCACTGATCAAAGAAATCATGCGCCCTTGGCTTGATCAAATGTATGGTTCGCTAATTTATTTTTGAAGTGTGTTCCTCCTACTATCTTATTATTCCATAGCTAATTACATTTTGGAATCTGATGGGTGCGAAGTACTTTCACAATAAGAAAGTGCTAAACTTTTGGCAGGGAAAACATAAAAACAAAAAGGAAATTATTTAAGTGCGTGATGTTGGCCAATAAGCCACGACGACTGCATCAGGTATGCTTGCATGCACGCGCCGGGCGCGTCGGGTGCGGTCCGGGCCGTGTCGGGTCCGTGTCAGGCATGCCTGTGTGCTTGTGTGAGTGTGTGTTTTGAAGTGCCTTTTGAGGATAACATTTTTATGCTCTTGGAAATCAAGAGCTAAGTTTTGGTGTACTGGATACTAAGAACCCATTGTCAACTATCTTGCGGTGAAGTGTTGAATACTGTGTGGAGGTTAGTGTTGAAAAAGATGAGTTCATTTGTGAGTGCAGTAATTTTGACCACTCTGGTTTGTTGCGCAGCCACGTGCCAAAGGTATTACTAATGCTATGTTGTGATTATCTTACTTGTTCAGTTAAGCATGAGACTTCGAAATATTTGTGTGTGTTTTTAGAAAAGGAGGCTTGCCCTCGGCAAAAAGATATCTTTGTGTAGTTATGATTTTTTTCCTTATCCTGCATGCTTCTGCTTTCCTTTAGAAGAAATTCAAACACTGTCGCCGATGTTGCTCTTAGGTAGTGGTGCATCCGGATGTTGTCAAAATCTCTCCCAAACCTGTAATGAAGTGCTCGACAAAGGATGCTAGCGCTATATTGCCTGCTGAATTTTTCTGATACCAAAAGGACTAGAGCCAACCAAAGTCATCAACATATATACACCCAAACCTGCACCTTATGGATATGGGGATTGTCAAACTCGGTGTCACGAATGTTGAAGGTTGTACAATGGCAACGGATAAGCTGAAGGAGCTTAGAGAAGACCTTGGAACATATATATGCTACAGTATAACTGATGGGGTGGGTTATGGAATATAGATTAAAGGGTGCCGATTTTATGATTGTACCGACTGAAGTTTTTTCAGGTGGTGTGATACGTCTCTAACATATCTATAATTTTTTATTGCTCCATGCTACATTATCTATTGTTTTAGATATTATTGGGCTTTATTATCTACTTTTATATTATTTTTAGGACTAATCTATTAACCGGAGGCCAGCCCACAATTGTTGTTTTTTTGCCTATTTTAGGGTTTCGAAGAAAAGGAATATCAATCAGAGTCCAAACGGAATGAAACCTTCGGGAACGTGATTTTCTCACCGAACATGATTCAGGAGACTTACGCCAAGAAACAAAGGAAGAGGCCACAAGGTAGGGGGGCGCGCCTACGCCCCCCAGGCGCGCCCACCACCCTCGTGGGCCCCTGTTGCTTCATCGACGTACTCCTTCCTCCTATACGCCCTCGATGCGGCTATATCTCCTATGTGTAGAAGCATGACTTAAAGGCATAACTGCATTGAAAGCAATGTTGCAAGTAAGATAATCTTCACAACAACTCATGTAAATAGATAATAAGGGGAAAGGTACATAGTTGGCTTACACTCGCCACGTCAAACAAAATACATAAATAGCATTACATCAACCAATACAATCATGGTCCGACTACGGTACCAAAATAAAAGATCAACCCCAACAAGCGACATGGTCCCGATTGCCCCAACTGGGCACCACTACTGATCATCAGGGAAAGACACATAGTAACGGCGTGAGTCTTCGTCGAACTCTCACTTGAGCTCTGTGGAGCTGCAGCAAGTGACTAGCATATATAGTGGCTAACCTGTTCGCAAAAGAGAGCGAGAAGAGAAGGCAAAGCACGAACGAAGAACTAGAGAACAACCTGCGGCAAACATTACTCCAACACCGTGTTCACTTCCCGGACCCCGCCGAGAAGAGACTATCACGGTTACACACGTAGTTGATTCATTTTAATTAAGTTAAGGTTCAAGTTATCTACAACCGGACATTAACAAATTCCCATCTGCCCATAACCGCGGGCACGGCTTTCAAAAGTTTAAATCCCTGCAAGGGAGTCCCAACTTAGCCCATCACAAGCTCTCATGGTCAACGAAGGATAAACCTTCTCCCGAGACATTCCGATCAGACTTGGCATCCCGGTTCTACAAGACAAATTCGACAAGTTAAAACAAATCCAGCAGCACCGCTTGAATGTGCCGACAAATCCCGATAGGAGCTGCACATATCTCGTTCTCAGGGCACACTTAGATGAGCGCTCCATACAACTAAAACCAAACCTCGAGTTTCCCCGAGGGGGCGCTGCACAGGACTCTAGTTTGTACCAACACTCAGAGGAGCACTGGCCCGGGGGGGTTTAAATAAGATGACCCTTGGGCTCCGTAAACCCAAGGGAAAAAGAGGCTAGGTGGCAAATGGTAAAACCAAGGTTGGGCATTGCTGGAGGAGTTTTATTCAAGACGAACTGTCAAGGGGTTCCCATTATCACCCAACCGCGTAAGGAACGTAAAATCTGGGAACATAACACCGATATGACGGAAACTAGGGCGGCAAGAGTGGAACAAAACACTAGGCAAAAAGGCCGAGCCTTCCACCCTTTACCAAGTATATAGATGCATTAAGATAAACAAGATAATATAATGATATCCCAACAAATAAACAATGTTCCAACAAGGAACGATCTCCAATCTTCACCTGCAACTAGCAACGCTATAAGAGGGGCTGAGCAAAGCGGTAACATAGCCAATCAACGGTTTGCTAGGACATGGTGGGTTAGAGGTTTGATATGGCAATTTGGGAGGCATGATAAGTAAGTGGTAGGCATCGTAGCATAGGCATAGCAAAAGAGCGAGCATCTAGCAAAGCAAAGATAGAAGTGATTTCGAGGGTATGATCATCTTGCCTGCAAAGTTGTTAGAGTTGACTGGATCTTCGAAAGCAAACTCAACGGGCTCCTCGTTAGCGAACTCGTCTCCTGCTCTACCCAAACAAGACAAACAAGCAAAAGGAACACAATCAACCATGTGCAAATGCTCAAACAACATGATGCAAATATGGTATGCTATGCGGGATGCGGTATGTGATGCATATGCAAGATTTGACAAGGAATGATTGAACCTGGCCTCAACTTGGAAATCCAAGAATGCCACTGGAAAGGTGAGGTGATTTCGTTTGAAATCGATATAAAGATCACCGGAATCGGATGCACGGTTTGGAAATGGCAAGCAAAACAAATATGGCACCGGTCTACGATAAACAGCAAGTAGCCATCTAAATTCATCAAGTTAAACATGCTACAGCACTCAAACATGACAACAAAATACATGGCATGGATCCACTCATAATACTTGACAAAAGATGAACACTGAGCTACGGCCAATTCATCCATTAACAGGTTCAAACAAGTATGGCAAAAGTGCAAATGATAAACAGGTTTCAGACTTAGTGAAATTAACACAAGCCTAGAATTTCAGATCAGGTAGCACACTTTGGAGCATTAAAACTATATGCTACAGGAACTTAACATGGCAAAGCAAGGCATGGCATGGAGCTACTCAAAGAGCTTAACAAAAGTCCCTTAGTGACCTTGAGCCAAAAGGGATCAGAAAATATAATTGCAAGCATGTGAACATGGCAAAAACATAATCAGATTACAGACTTAGAGAAAAACTGGAGCATGCAAATATGTTAACGAGTAGGCATGTTTACGAGCTCGATGCACTCATTATGGAGCAAGGCATGCAAACTAAGAATACACCCATCAAGAATACATATTATAAGAGCTAGATATGGCAAGAACAACAATATAGCATGCACGGATCAACAACAACATCCTCGGCAAAATTGCTAACATGTAAACAATCTGCCAGGATTCATGAAATAGCAAAAGTAGAGCTCGATTGACTCAAGCTAGGGTGCTCCATAATTGCAACCAAGGACATGGATGGATAGAGCACCACAAGATTAACAAATCATCCTTACTGATCATTCTCAAAAGAGGCACGGATCACTAGGAAACAACATGAACATATGGCATATTAATAAAAACAGATCAAGGACTTAGTGAAATTCTAAGTCCCTGAAATCAGCTTTAACGAATGCACTACTTCGCAAGCTTGTGCTAGTCACCACACATGTCACAAAAATACATGGATAACACCTCTGTAAATATGGCAAAGCATATAACAAAACACATGTAGAGCTCAGGGGCATATCATGCATACATTAAACATGGCAAAAATGACAAATAGCTATTTGGTGCAGCAGATCTGACAGTTAACTCAAATAGCTCTCTTCCAACAGCATTTCGGTCATCAAGATGAGCTCAAATGAAAATGATGCAATGAGATGAAATGATGTACTCTCTGAGACGAACATTTTGATATGCTACACGCCCAAAACGGAGCTACGGATGCGGAGATATAGCATGATGAAAAATGCAATTTAATTAGGGTTTGGGACAAAAGTCAACCGATCCAAAATCCTCAGATCCAGATCCGGATCGGCGCGGAAGTCGAGGTTGGCCGGGGAACTCGCCGGAGATCGTCGGGGAGGAGGCCGGAGTTCGTCGGGGAAGGAGGAGACGCCGGATCCAGGGGCCGGCGAGGTCCGGGCGGCGCGGCGTGGCACCCGGCGCAGCGGGCGAAGCAGTGGCCGGACCAGCGAGCTGCGGGGGGCGGCGAGCTCGCGCAGCGGCAGTGGTCGCCGGCGGAGCGACTTCGGGGCAGCGGAGCGGTGTCGGAGGCGGCGACTGGCGCCGGGCAGAGGAGGAAGACGACCCCGGGCGGCGGCGGGAGGCGATGGGCCTCGGGGGCCTGCCCTGGGCCGAGCGGGTCGGCGCGGCGGTGGGCAGCGGCGATGTGGGCGCGGGGCGGCGGCGAATGGGCGGCTGCCACGTGGCGGCGGACGCCGCGGGTGGACACGTCCGTCGGCGGGAAAGATGTCCGGCGGGTGAGGGGAGAGAGGGGGCTAGGGTTTTCTGCGAGAATTTCGGGGGAGGACCTATTTATAGGCATAGGAGGAGATAGGAGAGTCCAAATGAGGTGCGGTTTTTGGCCACGCGATCATGATCGAACGATCTAGATGATGGAGAGGGTTTTGGTGGGTTTTGGGCCAAATTGGAGGAGTGTTGGGCTGCAACACACACGAGGCCTTCTCGGTCCCTCGGTTAACCGTTGGAGCATCAAACGAAGTCCAAATGGTACGAAACTTGACAGGCGGTCTACCGGTAGTAAACCAAGGCCGCTTGGCAAGTCTCGGTCCAATCCGGAAATGTTTAACCCCCACACACGAAAAGAAAGTAGAAATGACCACCGGAGGAGATAGGAGCGCCGGAATGCAAAACGGACAACGGGGAAAATGCTCGGATGCATGAGATGAACACGTATGCAAATGCAATGCACATGATGACATGATATGAGATGCATGACAACGACAACAACACACGAAGACAAAACCCGAACCCGAGGAAATAAAATAACTTAGTGCTGGAAACGGCAAGAGTTGGAGTACATATAAGGTAGATTACATTCGGGGTGTTACAACACTCCACCACTACGAAAGGATCTCGTCCCGAGATCTAGGACTGAAAGAACGTCGGGTACTCAGAACGGAGGTGATCCTCGCGTTCCCAGGTGGCTTCACGGTCGGAATGGTGTGACCACTTGACTTTGAGGAATTTGATTGACTTATTGCGAGTCTTGCGTTCAATCTCTTCAAGAATAGCAACGGGGTGCTCATGATAAGAGAGATCTTCTTAGAGATCAATGTCTTCGAAGTTGACGGTGCGGTCAGGAGTCTTGAAGCACTTGCGGAGCTGAGAGACATGGAACACGTCGTGCACATTTGCAAAGTTTGAAGGAAGCTCGAGTTGATAGGCGAGATCGCCTCTCTTGCTAACGATCTTGAAAGGACCCACGTATCTAGGGGCAAGCTTCCCTTTGATACCGAAGCGACGAGTACCTTTTATTGGAGAGACGCGGAGGTAAACATGGTCTCCGATCTCGAAAGCCAATTCACGGTGCTTACTATCATAGTAGCTCTTCTGTCGCGATTGCGCTGCTTTGAGGTTATCACGAATGACTTTGCACATCTCCTCTGCCTCTGTGATCAAGTCATTTCCAAGAAGTTGACGTTCACCGGTTTCTGACCAGTTGAGAGGAGTACGGCACTTCCTGCCATACAGAATTTCGAACGGGGCCTTGCTAGAACTGGCTTGAAAACTGTTGTTGTAGGAGAATTCGGCGTATGGAAGACAATCTTCCCACTTCATACCGAAGGAGATCACACAAGCCCTGAGCATATCTTCAAGAATCTGATTGACACGCTCGACTTGACCGCTAGTTTGAGGATGGAAAGCTGTGCTGAAGCGGATGTTGGTGCCCATGGCCTTCTGAAAAGAATCCCAAAACTTGGAGGTAAAGATGCTGCCACGGTCTGAAGAGATCACCTGTGGAATACCGTGCAGAGAGACAATCCGAGAGGTATACAGCTCCGCCAATTGAGTTGCAGTGATAGACACTTTGATAGGCAGAAAGTGAGCCACTTTAGTGAGTTTGTCGATAACAACGAATATAGCATCATTGCCATGCTTGGACTTTGGAAACCCAGTCACGAAGTCCATCTCAATGTGGTCAAACTTCCATTCTGGAATGGTAAGAGGTTGGAGGAGACCAGCTGGCCTTTGGTGTTCTGCCTTCACTCTTCTGCAGACATCACATTCATTCACGAACTGAGCAATCTCGCGTTTCATTCGAGTCCACCAATAAGCCTGCTTGAGGTCCTGATACATCTTCGTACTCCCAGGATGGATGGAGAGGAGTGAATTGTGAGCCTCATTCATGATAACTTCACGAAGGTCACCTTTGGGCACAACAATACGATCCTCGAAGAAGAGAGTATCCTTGTCATCAAGGCGGTAGCACTTGTACTTGGGTTGACTATTGGCAATCCCAATCTTCACCTTCTTCACAATAGCATTAAGAAGTTGAGCCTCGCGAATCTGATCTTCCAAGGTAGGAGAGACTTGAAGGTTGGCGAGGAAACCTTGAGGAACAACTTGCAGATTGAGTTTGCGGAAAGCTTCACAAAGTTCGGGTTGGTAAGGCTTGAGAATCAGGCTGTTGCAGTAAGCCTTCCTGCTCAATGCGTCAGCAATCACATTGGCCTTGCCTGGAGTATACTCGATACTCAGATTATACTCTTGAATCATTTCGACCCAACGAGTCTGCCTGAGGTTGAGATTAGGCTGAGTGAAGATGTACTTGAGACTCTTGTGGTCAGTGAAGATGTCCACTTTTCTTCCCAATAAGAGATGTCTCCAAGTCAAAAGAGCATGCACAGTTGCTGCCAACTCGAGGTCATGAGTGGGGTAGTTCTTCTCGTTGGGCTTCAACTGGCGAGAGGTATAAGCCACAACTTTCTTCTCTTGCATCAACACTGCACCAAGACCTTGAAGAGAGGCATCGCCGAAGACCTCGAACGGTTTGGATTCATCAGGAGGAGACAGAACTGGAGCAGTGACCAATTTCTCTTTCAAAGTGTTGAAAGCGATGTCACATTCCGGAGACCAAACATACTTGACGTGCTTCTGGAGAAGGTTAGAAAGAGGCTTCACGATCTTTGAAAAGTTCTCAACAAACTTTCGACAGTAGCTTGCGAGACCAAGGAAGCTACGGAGTTGCTTCACGTTCTGAGGTGGTTCCCAATTCACAATTGCAGACACCTTCTCAGGATTCACCGCAATGCCCTTGGCAGAGATGATATGCCCAAGATATAGAACCTCATCGAGCCAAAACTCGCACTTTGAGAACTTGGCGTAGAATTGATGTTCCCTGAGCTTATTGAGCACCAAACGCAAGTGTTTGGCATGATTTTCCTTGTTCTTCGAAAAGACCAGAATGTCGTCGAGATAGACCAAAACGAAGTCATTTGTGTAGGCGTTGAAGATGAAGTTCATCATACGAGAGAAAGTCGGAGGAGTGTTGACGAGGCCAAAAGACATGACAGTGTATTCATATGAACCATAGCTTGTTCTGAAAGCCGTCTTGGGAATATCTTGCTCACGGATTCGAATCTGGTGATAGCCCATACGGAGATCAAGCTTGGAGAATACTTGGGCACCTTTAAGTTGTTCGAACAGCTCATTGATGTTGGGAAATGGGTACTTGTTCTTGATAGTCTTCTTGTTCAATGGACGGTAGTCAACACAAAGTCAGTCCGTTCCATCCTTCTTCTTCACAAAAAGTACTCCACAACCCCATGGAGAAGAACTAGGTCGGATGAGACCCATTCGCTCTTGAATATCGAGTTGCTTCTTCGGCTCCTTCAACTCTTCAAGTCCGACCTTGTAAGGACGCTTGCAAACCGGTTCCGTGCCAGGCTCAAGATCGATGACGAATTCAACTGGCCCCATTCCACCGCCGTAACTTTCTGTATCCACGAGATCCCATCTTGGGGCCTGTTTCGGAGCTCCGCCGGAGGGGGCATCCATCACGGAGGGCTTCTACATCAACAACATAGCCCCTCCGATGAAGTGTGAGTAGTTTACCTCAGACCTTCGGGTCATGTTCTCCCCCTCTCTTGTGGAGATCTTTTCGATGTAATCTTATTTTTGCGCTGTGTTTGTTGAGACCGATGAATTGTGGGTTTATGATCAAGTTTATCTATGAACAATATTTGATTCTTCTCTGAATTGTTTTATGTATGATTGGTTATCTTTGCAAGTCTCTTTGAATTATCAGTTTGGTTTGGCCTACTAGATCTTTCTTGCAATGGGAGAAGTGCTTAGCTTTGGGTTCAATCTTGCGGTGTCCTTTCCCAGTGGCAGTAGGGGCAGCAAGGCACGTATTGTATTGTTGCCATCGAGGATAGCAAGATGGGATTTTTATCATATTGCATGAATTTATCCCTCTACATCATGTCATCTTGCTTAAGGCATTACTCTGTTTTCATGAACTTAATACTCTAGATGCATGCTGGATAGCGGTCGATGAGTGGAGTAATAGTAGTAGATGTAGGCAGGAGTTGGTCTACTTGTCTCGGACGTGATGCCTATATACATGATCATACCTAGATATTCTCATAACTATGCTCAATTCTGTCAATTGCTCAATAGTAATTCGTTCTCCCACCGTAAAATACTTATGCTCTTGAGAGAAGCCACTAGTGAAACCTATGGCCCCCGGGTCTATCTTCATCATATTAATCTTCCAATACTTAGTTATTTCCTTTGCTTTTTTACTTTGCTTTTATTTTACTTTGCATCTTTACCACAAAAATACCAAAAATATTATCTTATCATATATATCAGATCTCACTCTCGTAAGTGACCGTGAAGGGATTCACAACCACTTATCGCGTTGGTTGCGAGGATTTATTTGTTTTGTGCAGGTGCGAGGGACTCGCGCGTAGCCTCCTACTGGATTGATACCTTGGTTCTCAAAAACTGAGGGAAATACTTACGCTACTTTGCTGCATCACCCTTTCCTCTTCAAGGGAAAACCAACGCAGTGCTTAAGAGGCAGCAAGAATGATTTCTGGCGCCGTTGCCGGGGAGTCTACGTAAAAGCCAACATAACAAGTATCCATCACAACCCTTATCTCCCGCATTACATTATTTGAAATTTACCTCTTGTTTTCCTCTCCCCCACTTCACCCTTGCCGTTTTATTCGCCCTCTCTCTTTATCCTCCCTCTCTTTCTCTATTCGCCTCTTTTTGCCCGCTTGCTTTTTGTTTGCTTGTGTGTTGGTTTGCCTGCTTGTCACGATGGCTCAAGATAACACTAAATTGTGTGACTTTACCAATACCAACAACAATGATTTTATTAGCACTCCGATTGCTCCTCTTACCGATGTTGAATCTTGTGAAATTAATGCCGCTTTGCTGAATCTTGTCATGAAAGATCCGTTTTCCGGCCTTCCTAGTGAAGATGTCGCTACCCATCTAAATAGCTTCGTTGATTTGTGTGATATGCAAAATAAGAAAGATGTGGATAATTATATTGTTAAATTGAAGCTATTTCCTTTTTCGCTTAGAGATCGTGCTAAAGCTTGGTTTTCGTCTTTGCCTAAAAATAGTATTGATTCTTGGAACAAGTGCAAAGATGCTTTCATCTCTAAGTATTTTCCTCCTACTAAGATCATCTCCCTTAGAAACGATATTATGAATTTTAAGCAACTTGATCATGAACATGTTGCACAAGCTTGGGAGAGGATGAAATTAATGATACGTAATTGCCCTACTCATGGTTTGAATTTGTAGATGATTATACAAATTTTTTATGCCGGATTGAATTTTGCTTCTAGAAATCTTTTAGATTCGGCCGCGGGAGGCACTTTTATGGAAATCACTTTAGGAGAAGCTACTAAACTCCTAGATAATATTATGGTTAATTATTTTCAATGGCATACTGAAAGATCTACTAATAAAAAGGTGCATGTGATAGAAGAAATTAATGTTTTGAGTGGAAAGATGGATGAACTTATGAAATTATTTGCTAGTAAGAGTGTTTCTTCTGATCCTAATGATCTGCCCTTGTCTACTTTGATTGAGAATAATAATGAATCTATGGATGTGAATTTTGTTGGTAGGAACAATTTTGGTAACAACGCGTATAGAGGAAATTTTAATCCTAGGCCTTATCCAAGTAATTCCTCTAATAATTATGGTAATTCCTACAACAATTATTATGGAAATTATAATAAGATTCCCTCTGATTTTGAATCTAAAATTAAAAAATTTATTACTTCGCAAAAGAATTTCAATGCTTTGATTGAAGAAAAATTGCTTAAGATTGATGAGTTGGCTAGGAACGTTGATAGAATTTCTCTTGATATTGATTCTTTGGAACTTAGATCTATTCATCCGAAGCATGATATCAATGAGTCTCTCAAATCCATGAGAATTTCCATTGATGAGTGCAAATAAAGAACCGCTAGGATGCGTGCTAAGAAAGATGCCTTTATAAGAGTGTGTTCTTCTAGTTCCTATGAAAATAAAGATGAAGATCTAAAAGTTATTGATGTGTATCTTATTAAATCTTTGTTTTGCAATATGAATCTTGATAATGATGGGAGTTAATATGATCCACCTTTAACTAGAAGGAGTTCCAAAAATTCGGAGTTTTTAGATATTGATGCTAAATTTGATGAAAGTGCGACTGAAGAAATTAAAACCCTAGATGTTGCTAAACCCACTATTTTGGATTTCAAGGAATTTAACTATGAAAATTGCTCTTTGATTGACTGTATTTCCTTGTTGAAATCCGTGCTAAATTCTTCTCATGCTTATAGTCAAAATAAAGCGTTTACTAAACATATCGTTGATGCCTTGATGCAATCTTATGAAGAAAAACTTGAGTTGGAAGTTTCTATCCCTAGAAAACTTTATGATGAGTGGGAACCTACTATTAAAATTAAGATTAAAGATCATGAGTTCTATGCTTTATGTGATTTGGGTGCTAGTGTTTCCACGATTCCAAAGACTTTGTGTGATTTGTTAGGTTTCCGTGATTTTGATGATTTTAACTTGCACCTTGCGGATTCCACTATTAAGAAACCAATGGGAAGAATCAATAATGTCCTTATTGTCGCAAATAGGAATTATGTGCCCATAGATTTTATTGCTCTTGACATAGATTGCAATCCTTCATGTCCTATTATTCTTGATAGACCTTTCCTTAGAACGATTGGTGCAATTATTGATATGAAGGAAGGAAATATTAGATTCCAATTTCCGTTAAGGAAAGGCATGAAACACTTTCCTAGAAAGAAAATTAAACTACCTTATGAATCTATTATGAGAGCCACTTATGGATTGCCTACCAAAGATGGCAATACCTAGATCTATCCTTGCTTTTTATGCCTAGCTAGGGGCGTTAAACAATAGCGCTTGTTGGGAGGCAACCCAATTTTATTTTTATTCCTTGCTTTTTGCTCCTGTTTAGTAATAAATAATTTACCTAGCCTCTGTTTTGGTTGTGTTTTTTGTGTTTAATTAGTGTTTGTGCCAAGTAGAACCATTGGGAAGACTTGGGGAAAGTCTTGATATCTTGCTGTAAAAAACAGAAACTTTAGTGCTCACGAGAACTGCTGCCATTTTTATTTGGAAAGTGATATTTAGTTAATTTTTTTTGCACATGATTAATAGATAAATTCCTCACGTCCAGAAAATTATTTTAGAATTTTTGGGGTTCGGGATCTTGCGCTAGCTACAGATTACTACAGAATGTTCTGTTTTTGACAGATTCTGTTTTTCATGTGTTGTTTGCTTATTTTGATGAATCTATGACTAGTGAAATAGTTTATAAACCATAGAGAAGTTGGAATACAATAGGTTAAACACCAATATAAATAAAGAATGAGTTCATTACAGTACCTTGAAGTGGTCTTTTGTTTTCTTTCGCTAACGGAGCTCACGAGATTTTCTACTTTAAGTTTGTGTTGTGAAGTTTTCAGGTTTTGGGTAAAGATTTGATGGATCATCTAACAAGGAGTGGCAAGAACCTCAGCTTGGGGATGCCCATGACACCCCTAAAATAATCTAAGGACACCTAAAAGCCAAAGCTTGGGGATGCCCCGGAAGGCACCGATGTCTACTACACAACCTTCTTCTTGTAGACGTTGTTGGGCCTCCAAGTGCAGAGGTTTGTAGGACAGTAACAAATTTCCCTCAAGTGGATGACCTAAAGTTTACCAATCCGTAGGAGGCGTAGGATGAAGATCGTCTCTCTCAAGCAACCCTGCAACCAAATAACAAAGAGTCTCTTGTGTCCCCAACACACCCAATACAATGGTAAATTGTATAGGTGCACTAGTTCGGCGAAGAGATGATGATACAAGTGGTATATGGATGGTAGATAATAGTTTTTGTAATCTGAAATAATAAAAACAGCAAGGTAACAAGTGATAAAAGTGAGCGTAAACGGTATTGCAATGCGTTGAAACAAGGCGTAGGGTTCATACTTTCAGTAGTGTAAGTCCTCTCAACAATACTAACATAATTGGATCATAAAACTATCCCTCAACATGCAACAAAGAGTCACTCCAAAGTCACTAATAGCAGAGAACGAACGAAGAAATTATGGTAGGGTACGAAACCACCTCAAAGTTATTCTTTCCAATCAATCCATTGGGCTATTCCTATAAGTGTCACAAACAGCCCTAGAGTTCGTACTAGAATAACACCTTAAGATACAAATCAACCAAAACCCTAATGTCACCTAGATACTCCAATGTCACCTCAAGTATCTGTGGGCATGATTATACGATATGCATCACATAATCTCAGATTCATCTATTCAACCAACACAAAGGACCTCAAAGAGTGCCCCAAAGTTCTACCGGAGAATCACGACGAAAACGTGTGCCAACCCATATGCATAGGTTCCCAATGTCACGAAACCCGCAAGTTGGTCACCTTAACATACATCAAGTGGCACGTGGTATCCCATTGTCACCACAGATATCCACGGCAAGACATACATCAAGTGTTCTCAAGTCTTTAAAGACTCAATCCGATAAGATTACTTCAAAGGGGAAACTCAATTCATTACAAGAGAGAAGAGGGGAAGGAGAAACATAAGATCCAACTATAATAGCAAAGCTCGCGATACATCAAGATCGTGCCAAATCAAGAACACGAGAGAGAGAGGGATCAAACACATAGCTACTGGTACATACCCTCAGCCCCGAGGGAGAACTACTCCCTCCTCGTCATGGAGAGCACCGGGATGATGAAAATGGCCACCGGAGAAGGATTGCCCCCTCCGGCAGGGTGCCGGAACGGGTCTAGATTGGCTTTTGGTGGCTACGGAGGCTTCTGGCGGCGGAACTCCCGATCTATGTTGCGTTCTGGAAGTTTTAGGTCATATAGGTATATATGGGTGCAGGAGGTGCGTCAGGGGAGCCACGAGGGCCCCACGAGATAGGGGGCGCGCCCTAGGGGGGGGCGCCCCCCACCCTCGTGAGCACCTCATTCCTTGACGTGGGTTCCAAGTCCATCAGGTGTGTTTCCTTCCAAAAATAACTTCTCTAGTTGATTTCGTTCCATTTCGACTCTGTTTGATATTCCTTTTCTTCGAAACACTGAAATAGGCATAAAACAGCAAATCTGGGCTGGGCCTCCGGTTAATAGGTTAGTCCCAAAAGTAATATAAAAGTGGATAATAAAGCCCAATATTGCCCAAAACAGTAGATAATATAGCATGGAGCAATCAAAAATTATAGATACGTTGGAGATATGTCAAGCATCCCCAAGCTTAATTCCTTCTCGTCCTCGAGTAGGTAAATGATAAAAAAGATAATTTTTGATGTGGAATGCTAGTTGGCATTATTTCAATGTAATTCTTCTTACTTGTGATATGAATATTCAGATTCGAAAGATTCAAGACAAAAGTTCATATTGACATAAAAATAATAATACTTCAAGCATACCAACTAAGCAATTATGTTTTCTCAAAATAACATGGCCAAAGAAAGTTATCCCTACAAAATCATATAGTCTGGCTATGCTCCATCTTCACCACATAAAATATTTAAATCATGCACAACCCCGATGACAAGCCAAGCAATTGTTTCATACTTTTGATGTTCTCAAACTTTTTCAATCTTCACGCAATACATGAGCGTGAGCCATGGACATAGCACTATAGGTGGAATATAATGGTGATTATGGAGAATACAAAAAGGGAGAAGATAGTCTCACATCGACTAGGCGTATCAACGGGCTATGGAGATGCCCATCAATAGATATCAATGTGAGTATGGATTGCCATGCAACAGATGCACTAGAGCTATAAGTATATGAAAGCTCAACAAAAGAAACTAATGGGTGTGCATCCAACTTGCTTGCTCATGAAGACCTAGGGCAATTTGTGGAAGCCCATCATTGGAATATACAAGCCAAGTTCTATAATGTAAAATTCTCACTAGTATATGAAAGTGCCAACATATGAGACTCTCTATATGAAGAACATGGTGCTACTTTGAAGCACGATATATGAGACTCGCTATATCATGGTGCTACTTTGAAGCACAAGTGTGGAAAAAAGGATAGTAGCATTGTCCCTTTTTATTTTATTTTTTATTTGGCCTTTCTTTTTTTTATTTGGCCTTTTTTTTGGGGACAATGCTTTATTGAATGATGATCATCACACTTCTATTTATTTACAACTCAATGATTACAATTCGATACTAAAATAAAGTATGACTCTATATGAATGCCTCTGGTGGTGTACCGGGATGTGCAATGAATCAAGAGTGACAAGTATGAAATAATTGTGAACGATGGCTTTGCCACAAATACAATGTCAACTACATGATCATGCTAGCAATATGACAATGATGAAGCGTGCCATAATAATGGAACGGTGGAAAGTTGCATGGCAATATATCTCGGAATGGCTATGGAAATGCCATAATAGGTAGGTATGGTGGCTGTTTTGAGGAAGGTATATGGTAGGTATATGATACCGGCGAAAGGTGCGCGGTATTAGAGAGGCTAGCAAAGGTGGAAGGGTGAGAGTGCGTATAATCCATGGACTCAACATTAGTCATAAAGAACTCATATACTTATTTCAAAAATCTAAAAGTTATCAAAGTAAAGTATTACGCGCATGCTCTTAGGGGGATAGATTGGTAGGAAAAGACCATCGCTCGTCCTCGACCGCCACTCATAAGGAAGACAATCAATAAATAAATCATGCTCCGACTTCGTAACATAACGGTTCACCATACGTGCATGCTACGGGAATCACAAACTTCAACGCAAGTATCTCTCAAATTCACAACTACTCAACTAGCATGACTCTAATATCACCATCTCCATATCTCAAAACAATCATCAAGCATCAAACTTCTCATAGTATTCAACACACTGATAAGAGAATTTTATTATTCTTGAATACCTAGCATATTAGGATTTTAAGCAAATTACCATGCTATTTAAGACTCTCAAAATAATCTAAGTGAAGCATGAGAGTTCATCTATTTCTTCAAAATAAAACTACGACCATGCTCTAAAAGATATAAGTGAAGCACTAGAGCAAATGACAAACTACTCCGAAAGATATAAGTGAAGATCAACGAGTAGTCGAATAATTATGCAATTATGTGAAGACTCTCTAACATTTAATAATTTTAGATCTTGGTACTCTATTCAAACAGCAAGCAAAGCAAAATAAAATGACATCTAAGAATAGCAAACATCATGTTAAGAAGCAAAAACTTAGGATCAACCGATACTAACCGATAATTGTTGAAGAAGAAAGGTGGAATGCCAACCGGGGCATCCCCAAGCTTAGACGCTTGAGACTTCTTGAAATATTATCTTGGGGTGCCTTGGGCATCCCCAAGCTTGAGCTTTTGTGTCTCCTTAATTCCTCTCATATCATAGTCTCCCTAAATCTCAAAAGCTTCATCCACACAAAACTCAACAAGGACTCGTGAGATAAGTTAGTATAAACCATTGCAAAACCTTATCATACTCTACTGTAGCAAATCACTAAAATTATTATTCAACATTGCATACTAAATGGTTCTGCATATTTAATAGTCGTATCCTCAAATAGAATCATTAAAGAAGCAAACATATGCAAACATAACAGCAATCTGCCTAAACAGGATAGTCTATAAAGCATGATCCAACATCCATACTTCCCTGGCTCCAAAAATTATGAAAGAAAATTCCCACTGTAGTAAATTTATCAGAGCTTAATATGCAAAAGGTTTCAACATTTTATCACATTCTGACTTTTCTAGGGAATTATTGCAATAGCGGTAAACATTCTGTTTTCAAACAGCAACATGTGGACTTCTAAAATAGGTATAGTAAAGGCTATCAATGCCACTTTTATTGAAATAAAAGATGCAAAACATTGTTCTAAATAACAGCAAGCAAACCCTAACAAAATAAATTGAAGCTCCAAGCAAAACACATATCATGTAGCGAATAAAAATATAGCTCAAGTAAAGTTACCGATGAACGAAGACGAAAAAGGGGATGCCTTCCGGGGCATCCCCAACCTTAGGCTCTTGGTTGTCCTTGAATATTACCTTGTGGTGCCTTGGGCATCCCCAATATTTAGGCTCTTGCCACTCCTTATTCCATAGTCCATCAAATCCTTACCCAAAACTTGAAAACTTCACAACACAAAACTTAACAGAAAACTTGTAAGCTCCGTTAGTATAACAAAATAAATCACCACTTCAAGGTACTGTAATGAACTCATTATTTATTTATATTGGTGTTAAACCTACTGTATTCCAACTTCTCTATGGTTCATAAACTATTTTACTAGCCATAGATTCATCAAAATAAGTAAACAACACATGAAAAACAGAATCTGTCAAAAACAGAAAAGTCTGTAGTAATCTGGATCAAACGTATACTTCTGGAACTCATAAAATTCTCAAATAAATTGCTGGACCTGAGGAATTTATCTATTAATCACCTTCAAAAATAATTAACTAAATATCACTCTCCAAATAAAAATGGCAGCAATTCTCATGAGCGCTAAAGTTTCTGTTTTTTACAGCATGATCAACAAGACTCTCCCCAAGTCTTTCCAAAGGTTCTACTTGGCACAAACACTAATTAAAAGTATAAAAACACATCTAAACAGAGGCTAGATGGATTATTTACTATTAAACAGGGACAAAAAGCAAGGAGCTAAAAGCGCTATCGTTTAATGCCCCTAGCTAGGCATGATAATGACAATGATGCTCACATAAAGGATAAGAATTGAAACATAAAGAGAGCATCATGAAGAATATGACTAGCACATTAAAGTCTAAGCCACTTCCTATGCATAGGGATTTTGTGAGCAAACAACTTATGGGAACAAGAATCAACTTGCATAGGAAGGTAAAACAAGCATAACTTCAAAATTTTAAGCACATAGAGAGGAAACTTGATATTATTGCAACTCCTACAAGCATATATTCCTCCCTCATAATAATTTTCAGTAGCATCATGAATGAATTCAACAATATAACTAGCACCTAAAGCATTCTTTTCATGATCTACTTGCATAGAAAATTTACTACTCTCCACATAAGCAAAATTCTTCTCATTCGGAATAGTGGGAGTAAACTCAACAAAATAACTATCATGTGATTGAAAATTAAGATCAAAATGACAAGGTTCATTTTTATTATTATTATTTAAAGCATACGTGTCATCACAATAATCATCATAGATAGGAGGCATGCTTTCATCATAATAAATTTGCTCATCAAAACTTGGGGGACAAAAAATATCATCTTCATCAAACATAGCTTCCCCAAGCTTATGGCTTTGCATATCATTAGCATCATGGATATTCAAGGAATTCATACTAACAACATTGCAATCATGCGCATCATTCAAATATTTAGTGCCAAACATTTTATAGATTTCTTCTTCTAGCACTTGAGCACAATTGTCCTTTCCATCATACTCACGAAAGATATTAAAAAGGTGAAGCGTATGAGACAAACTCAATTCCATATTTTTTATAGTTTTCTTTTAGAAACTAAACTAATGATAAAACAAGAAACTAAAAGACTCGATTGCAAGATCTAAAGATATACCTTCAAGCACTCACCTCCCCGGCAACGACGCCAGAAAAGAGCTTGATGTCTACTACACACCCTTCTTCTTGTAGATGTTGTTGGGCCTCCAAGTGCTGAGGTTTGTAGGACAGTAGCAAATTTCCCTCAAGTGGATGACCTAAGGTTTATCAATCCGTAGGAGGCATAGGATGAAGATCGTCTCTCTCAAGCAACCCTGCAACCAAATAACAAAGAGTCTCTTGTGTCCCCAACACACCCAATACAATGGTAAATTGTATAGGTGCACTAGTTCGGCGAAGAAATGATGATACAAGTGGTATATGGATGGTAGATAATAGTTTTTGTAATTTGAAATAATAAAAACAGCAAGGTAACAAGTGATAAAAGTGAGCGTAAACGGTATTGCAATGCGTTCAAACAAGGCCTAGGGTTCATACTTTCACTAGTGTAAGTCCTCTCAACAATACTAACATAATTGGATCATAAAACTATCCCTCAACATGCAACAAAGAGTCACTCCAAAGTCACTAATAGTGGAGAACGAACGAAGAGATTATGGTAGGGTACGAAACCACCTCAAAGTTATTCTTTCCAATTAGTCCGTTGGGCTATTCCTATAAGTGTCACAAACAGCCCTAGAGTTCGTACTAGAATAACACCTTAAGATACAAATCAACCAAAACCCTAATGTCATCTAGATACTCCAATGTCACCTCAAGTATCCGTGGGCATGATTATACGATATGCATCACACAATTTGAGATTCATCTATTCAACCAACACAAAGGACCTCAAAGAGTGCCTCAAAGTTCTACCGGAGAATCACGACAAAAACGTGTGCCAACCCCTATGCATAGGTTCCCAATGTCACGAAACCCGTAAGTTGGTCACCTTAACATACATCAAGTGGCACGTGGTATCCCATTGTCACCACAGATATCCACGACAAGACATACATCAAGTGTTCTCAAGTCTTTAAAGACTCAATCCGATAAGATTACTTCAAAGGGGAAACTCAATTCATTACAAGAGAGAAGAGGGGGAGGAGAAACATAGGATCCAACTATAATAGCAAAGCTCGCGATACATCAAGATCGTGCCAAATCAAGAACACGAGAGAGAGAGAGAGAGAGATCAAACACATAGCTACTGGTACATACCCTCAGCCCCGAGGGAGAACTACTCCCTCCTCGTCATGGAGAGCACCGAGATGATGAAGATGGCCACCGGAGAAGGATTGCCCCCTCCGGCAGGGTGCCGGAACGGGTCTAGATTGGCTTTTGGTGGATACGGAGGCTTCTGGCGGCGGAACTCCCGATCTATGTTGCGTTCTGGAAGTTTTAGGTCACGTAGGTATATATGGGTGTAGGAGGTACGTCAGGGGAGCCACGAGGGCCCCACGAGACAGGGGGGCGCGCCCTAGGGGGGGCGCCCCCCACCCTCGTGAGCACCTCGTTCCTTCCTTGACGTGGGGTCCAAGTCCATCAGGTGTGTTTCCTTTCAAAAATAACTTCTCCAGTTGATTTCGTTCCGTTTCGACTCCGTCTGATATTCCTTTTCTTCGAAACACTTAAATAGATATAAAACAGCAAATCTGGGCTGGGCCTCCGGTTAATAGGTTAGTCCCAAAAGTAATATAAAATTGGATAATAAAGCCCAATATTGCCCAAAACAGTAGATAATATAGCATGGAGCAATCAAAAATTATAGATACGTTGGAGACGTATCAGGCACCCCCTCTTTCGTCTACTTCTATCGGTAACTTTACTTGGAGCTATATTTTTATTCACCACATGATATGTGTTTTGCTTGGAGTGTCTTGTATGATTTGAGTCTTTGCTTTTTAGTTTAGTACAATCATCCTTGCTGTACAGACCTTTTGAGAGAGCCATACATGATTTGGAATTTGTTAGAATACTCTATGTGCTTCACTTATATCTTTTGAGTTATATAGTTTTGCTCTAGTACTTCACTTATGTCTTTTAGAGCACGGTGGTGGATTTGTTTTATAGAAACTATTGATCTCTCATGCTTCACTTAGATTATTTTGAGAGTCTTAAATAGCATGGTAATTTGCTTAAATAATCCTAATATGCTAGATGTTCAAGATTAATAAAAAATTTCTTATGAGTGTTTTGAATACTAAGAGAAGTTTGATGCTTGATGATTGTTTTAAGATATGGAGGTAATAATATCAAAGTCGTGCTAGTTGAGTAGTTGTGAATTTGAGAAATGCTTGTGTTGAAGTTTGCATGTCCCGTAGCATGCACGTATGGTAAACGTTATATAACAAATTTGAAACATGAGGTGTTATTTGATTGTCCTCCTTATGAGTGGCGGTCGGGGACGAGCGATGGTCTTTTCCTACCAATCTATCCCCCTAGGAGCATGCACGTAGTGCTTGTTTTTGATGACTTGTAGATTTTTGCAATAAGTATGTGAGTTCTTTATGACTAATGTTGAGTCCATGGATTATACGCACTCTCACCCTTCCATCATTGCTAGACTCTTCGGTACCGTGCATTGCCCTTTCTCACATTGAGATTTGGTGCAAAATTCGCCGGTGCATCCAAACCCCGTGATATGATACGCTCTTTCACACATAAACCTCCTTATATCTTTCTCAAAACAGCTACCATACCTACCTATTATGGCATTTCCATAGCCATTCCGATATATATTGCCATGCAACTTTCCATCATTCCGTTTATCATGACACATTCATCATTGTCATATTGCTTAGCATGATCATGTAGTTGACATAGTATTTGTGGCAAAGCCACCGTTTGTAATTCTTTTCATACATGTCACTCTTGGTTTATTGCATATCCCGGCACACTGCTGGAGGCATTCATATAGAGTCATCTTTTGTTCTAGCATCGAGTTGTAAATAAATAGAAGTGTGATGATCATCATTTTCTAGAGCATTGTCCCAAGTGAGGAAATAAAAAAAAAAGAAAGGCCATAAAAAGGAGAAGGCCCAAAAAAGAGAGAAAAAAAGAGAAGGGACAATGTTACTATCCATTGCCACACTTGTGCTTCAAAGTAGCACCATAATCTTCATGATAGAGAGTCTTTTGTTTTGTCACTTTCATATACTAGTGGGAATTTTTCATTATAGAACTTGGCTTGTATATTCCAACAATGGGCCTCCTCAAGTGCCCTAGGTCTTCGTGAGCAAGCAAGTTGGATGCACACCCACTTAGTTTCTTTTGTTGAGCTTTCATACATTTATAGCTCTAGTGCATCTGTTGCATGACAATCCCTACTCCTTGCATTAACATCAATCGATGGGCATCTCCATAGCCCATTGATTAGCCTCGTTGATGTGAGACTTTCTCCTTTTTGTCTTCTCCACATAACCCCCATCATCATATTCTATTCCACCCATAGTGCTATGTCCATGGTTCGCGCTCATATATTGCGTGAAAGTTTATAGGTTTGAGATTACTAAAGTATAAAACAATTGCTTGGCTTGTCATCGGGGTTGTGCATGATGAGAGCATTCTTGTGTGACGAAAATGAAGCATGACTAAGCTATATGATTTTGTAGGGATGAACTTTCTGTGGCCATGTTATTTTGAGAAGACATAATTGCTTAGTTAGTATGCTTGAAGTATTATTATTTTTATGTCAATATGAACTTTTATCTTGAATCTTTCGGATCTGAATATTCATACCACAATTAAGAAGAATTACATTAAAATTATGCCAAGTCGCACTCCGCATCAAAAAATTTGTTTTTATCATTTACCTACTCGAGAACGAGCAGGAATTAAGCTTGGGGATGCTTGATACGTCTCCAATGTATCTATAATTTTTGATTGTTCCATGCTATATTATCTACTGTTTTGGACATTATTGGGCTTTATTATCCACTTTTATATTATTTTTTGGGACTAAACTATTAATCGGAGGCCCAGCCCAGAATTGCTGTTTTTTTTGCCTATTTTAGGGTTTTGAAGAAAAGGAATATCAAACGGAATGAAACCTTCGAGAACATGATTTTCTCACCGAACATGATCCAGGAGACTTGGACCCTACGTCAAGAAACAAAGGAGGAGGCCACGAGGTAGGGGGCGCGCCTACCCCCCTAGGCGCGCCCTCCACCCTCGTGGCCCTCCTGTTGCTCCACCGACGTACTCCTTCCTCCTATATATACCTACGTACCCCCAAACGACCGGATACGGAGCCAAAACCCTAATTCCACCGCCGTAACTTTCTGTATCCATGAGATCCCATCTTGGGGCCTGTTCCGGAGCTCCGCCGGAGGGGGCATCCATCATGGAGGGTTTCTACATCAACACCATAGCCCCTCCGATGAAGTGTGAGTAGTTTACCTCAGACCTTCGGGTCCATAGTTATTAGCTAGATGGCTTCTTCGCTCTTTTTGAATCTCAATACAATGTTCTCCCCCTCTCTTGTGGAGATCTATTCGATGTAATCTTCTTTTTGCGGTGTGTTTGTTGAGACTGATGAATTGTGGGTTTATGATGAAGTTTATCTATGAACAATATTTGATTCTTCTCTGGATTCTTTTATGTATGATTGGTTATCTTTGCAAGTCTCTTCGAATTATCAGTTTGGTTTGGCCTACTAGATTGATATTTCTTGCAATGGGAGAAGTGCATAGCTTTGGGTTCAATCTTGCGGTGTTCTTTCCTAGTGACAGTAGGGGCAGCAAGGCACGTATTGTATTGTTGCCATTGAGGATAACAAGATGGAGTTTTTATCATATTGCATGAATTTATCCCTCTACATCATGTCATCTTGCTTAAGGCGTTACTCTGTTTTCATGAACTTAATACTCTAGATCCATGCTAGATAGCGGTTGATGAGTGGAGTAATAGTAGTAGATGCAGGCAGGAGTCGGTCTACTTGTCTCGGACGTGATGCCTATATACATGATCATACCTAGATATTCTCATAACTATGCTCAATTCTGTCAATTACTCAACAGTAATTCGTTCACCCACCGTAAGATACTTATGCTCTTGAGAGAAGCCACTAGTGAAACCTATGGCCCCGGATCTATCTTCATCATATTAATCTTCCAATACTTAGTTATTTCCTTTGCTTTTTACTTTGCTTTTATTTTACTTTGCATCTTTACCACAAAAATACCAAAAATATTATCTTATCATATCTATCAGATCTCACTCTCGTAAGTGACCGTAAAGGGATTGACAATCCCTTATCGCGTTGGTTGCCAGGATTTATTTGTTTTGTGCAAGTGCGAGGGTGTGACGCTCTCGATTCAATCGTACACTAATCATACACGCAAATGTGTACGATCAAGATCAAGGACTCACGGGAAGATATCACAACACAACTCTAGACAAAAATTAAAATAATACAAGCTTTATATTACAAGCCAGGGGGCTCGAAAGCTCGAATACATAAGCTCGAATACACAAGAGTCAGCGGAAGCAACAATATCTGAGTACAGACATGAGTTAAACAAGATTGTCTTAAGAAGGCTAGCACAAAAGCAACAATGATCGAAAAGGCAAGGCCTCCTGCCTGGGAGCCTCCTAACTACTCCTAGTCGTCGGTGGTCTTCACGTAGTAGTAGGCATCCTCCGGGTAGTAGTAGACATCAGTGGCGTCGTCTGACTCCTGGGCTCCGTCATCTGGTCGCAACAATCGGGTATGGGGGAAAAGAAGTAGCAAAGCAACCGTGAGTACTCATCCAAAGTACTCGCAAGACTTACATCAGATCTAAACTAAGTATGCATCTGTATCAAAGGAATGGGTTGTATCTGTGGACTAAACTGCAGAATGCCAGAAGGGAAGGGGAAAGCCTAGCCTATCGAAGACTAGCATCTTCTGGAAACCACCATCTTGCAGCAACAGGAGGGAGTAGAGTAACATAAAGTAAAGTAGAAGTAGAGTTATCAACCTCGGCCAGAGATCCTTTCTCGACTCCCTGCGAGAAAGCAATCCCAGAGCCATACTATCCATTTCTCATCACAATTCAATTCTCATCACCATGTCTCACCTCAATTATCCAGTTCTAGTTGTATCGATCAGGATACAACTCCAAGTGTCCGTTACCGTAGGACAGGCTATCGATAGATGTTTTCTTCCCTGCAGGGGTGCACCAACTTACCCACCACGCTCGATTAACTCCGGCCAGACACACTTTCCTGGGTCATGCTCGGCCTCGGCCAAACAATACGCCGCAACCCGACCTAGGCTTAATAGAGAGGCCAGCACGCCAGACTAAACCTATGCCCCCAGGGGTCATGGGCCATCTCTCCGGGAACTCCTGCACATTGCGAACGCGGCCGGTGAGCAGACCTAGCTACCTCCTTCAACAAGGTAGGTGCTTTCCAGTCCAACCCGGCGCGCGCCGCTCAGTTGCTGACGTCATTTAAGCTTCGGCTGATGTATACGACGCAGAACGCCCATACTATGCCCACGTGATGGTTAGTGCTATCAGGCCAGAGGCCCCTCGAATCAAATATCCAAATCGTAGTGGATTAGGAACGCACGGTAACGAGCAGAGACTCACGATCGATGTGACCCCGTCGCCCCGTCTCGAGTACTTGCGGCAAGGGCTAAGAATGTCCGGCCACGCCTCGTAAGTATCTCGCGGGCACCTTCCAGATCAACCCGACTCCACATCACTCGCAATTAAGCTCGCACGGGTACCACTCGGGGTCAACCCGTCTTTAGTCACATGGTTCAGTGCAAAGTCATAGTAACCATAGTAACTGTGTGTCTAACACCAAGGGGAAAACCCCGAGGAATCACCCCCGGTGAATTCCACTCGATGTTGTCATCAAGGTGAATGTAAGAGGATCCACCCTCGAGGTTCACGTTTGATGGGTTGCACGACAGAGCCGTAACGGAAGTGGTTAAGGAGGAAATCACCCTCGATGGCCTCGACCGTAAAGCTACACTACGGAGATCTCATCAGGAGTGATGTAAGAGGTTCCACCCTCGACACTCGATGGTAACTCTACAGAGTCGTACAACTAAGGGGGGGTGATGTGCGGTGTCGGGGCCTGGGCGTCGATCACATTGATCGAGTCATCGAACATAAAGCGGGGCAACTGGGACAAGGTGGGGGTCACTGATGGATCACTAACCATCCTATACTAAGCAGTTTAGGATAAGCAGGTAAGGTATGAAAGCATGTAACAACAACAGGCTATGCATCAGAGTAGGATCATACAGAAAACAGTAGCAATTCTAATGCAAGCATGAGAGGGAAAGAAATGGGCGATATCGGAATGCTCAAGGGGGTGTTTGCTTGCCTGGTTGCTCTGGCAAAGAGGGGTCGTCGTCGACGTAGTCGATCACAGGGGGAGCATCGGTCTCGGGGTCTACCGGAGAGAAGAGGGGGAAGAAACAATAAATATAAAGCAAACAAAGCATCACAAAGCATAACATGGCAACACGCAGCGCTAGGAGTGTTCTAAAGTAGTGCTGCACGAAACAGGTGAAGGGGGAATTTAACCGGGAAGGTATTCCCGGTTCCGGACTTGTGTCAGACAGACGACCGGAGGGGGAAAGTTCTATGTTCAGATAGTCAGAGGCATCTGACAGGAAAAGAGATAACGTATTCGGATTTGTTGGATTTATCTGAGCAACTTTCATGTAGAAGACATTTTCATCCGAGTTACGGTTTATTTTCTATGAATTTTCAAAGATTTAAAGTTTTTATGAAATTCCTGGATTTATTACTAATTCGAAATTAAAAGAAAAAAAGGCTATGGGTACCCAAAAGTGTACCTAGCCAGAGGTACAGAGAAGCTGACATGTGGGGCCAGGGCCCAGTTGACTTAGTCAACAACCAAGTCAGCATTGACTAGTCAAAGTGAATAGTGGCCTACTTGTCATGGACTTATCTATTCTAAATCTAGTTTAGCATTTTAATATAAACAGTTGGTCCCGCATGCCATCTACTATCTCTACTCCTAATGAAGAAGTACGTACGTCGTTTCGTTCGTTCGTTCCACCCATCTCATCAAAGGAAATCCCACCCATATCGATTGGGAAATCAGTCCTCCGGTTTTTATCAAAAAAAAACACCTCCCGTTTGCTCACCTTCTCTGGTTTTTCCCACGGTAAGAAAAAGCAAAAAAAAAAGGAGACGCATGCGCTCTTGCACGTGGATAGGAAGGTACTCCCTCTGTTTCCTATTTGTGTGCAATTTGTTTCCTTTTTCTCATATATAGTCTGCGATCCGCCCGCAGATCTTTTCCAACTATATGCTCCTGATCTACTGCACCGCATTCAACGCTAGCCTTCCTATTTGTCAACTTCTCTCCTTACTCTTCACTTCCTGATCCCCATCGTCCCTGGTCTTCTTCGGCCACCATGAAATCGACGTAGCTGTCATCGACCATGTTCGGGCGATCGTGCCCGCGCCCGATGTCTTGGCCGAGTCCGGCATGAGAGAGACGACATCATCCTTGTCGAGTCAGGCGAAGTTCATGATCCCCGTCCGGCACCGCATCCTTCCATCTTCTTGATGGTCGAAGACAGAAGTGCCGTACGTCCTCGTGCAAGGCATGCCTGCGGCCTGTGAATCCAAGGTGTGTGTGCCCCGCTCAGCCTTGTGCGCATGACCACCATAGTTGATGGGTCAAACGTCATGCACCGGCACGGTTATAGCAAGACGAGGACAGCGGCCAGGAGGACGACGGGAAGTTCGTGGCGCGCATTGGAGATATCGCCGTGTTGTTTTGTATGTGTTAGGCCATGGCATGGAGTGAAGTGGAACAGTTCGGCACAATTTTTTCCAAGTGGTGAGGATGCCCGGAAGGCCCCTCATCGCCGGCGGATGACCTCCTCCACGTCAATGGCGCCGGAGCCCCTTTTTCAAGTGGTGAGGATGCCCGGAAGGCCCCTCATCGACGGCGGATGACCTCCTCCATGTCAATGGCGCCGGAGCTTCTTCTTCTTCGACTCCACCAACCGTACAGCCACACCGTCGATCTCCTCCGCCATGTGGTTGATTTTCTACTAATCTTTCTAGACTAACTACAGACCATTTGGTTGTATCAGGGTGGGTATTGATATTTTGGACAATGTGAAGGTCGGTAGGTGGTTGGACCGGCAGGCATTTGCCATGGTGTTTCCAGCGGAGATCTCAGGTTCAAGCCCAACAAAAGTGCAAAATTTTGGTAAGATAATCGTTTTTTGGGTTCCTGCTTGTTGCTATCTTTTTTATGGACACATTTGAGAGTTGTCTCAGTCCATAGGAAATTACTGTTTTTCATAGTGTCAGATCTCATTCCTATTACACAATAAAATGGGCAAGGCATGTTTGGTAACCGTGCTTTATTTTATATGCTCGTGTTTGATTACTTGAGGACATATATGCATACTACAGAGCAATGCCATGCGTTTGACCTCTGAGTATTATTGATAAAGCACTTTTTAATAATACTGAAACTAAAACTCAGTCGCTAAAACATGTAATCATTCAGCTTCTTTGCAGCTACATCTATAACCACCATGCTACACATCAAAGTGATAAACTTCCTATTTAACCACTACCGTTGACGACTTTAAGTTCAGTGTAGGGAAAATGGATGAAGTCTCCCAATGGTGATAGTGGTGCAGGCAACATTTTCTACAGACTTTAAAGTTCAAAATGGACACCTTAATATGTGCGGAGTATCAGGTTCTTGTAGTTTGTCTCCACATCGGTTGCGCGCAAGGAGTATTTTTTTTGTCTTATGTATTAATCTATAATTTGCTTTTCTCCAATGTACAATTTCTCAAGTTCAACAAGAGTGTGGTTAGTGCCTTTTTTCCATTCTATCAAAAAACAGATTGGGTTCTACTATAGAAAGCGGTAATGGGAACAAAACAAGAAAAGATCAACCAGGTTAGTTCCTTTTCTTGCTTAGATTTACCGTTGAAGTCAAATTAGTATTTAAGTAAGGAAAGTCAAACTTTTGTCCGTACTGATTTTTTTTCTGGTTCGCAGGAGAGAGGGAGGAATTGGCCAGCATGGGGTCATGAGTGGTACAAACAAGAAGATGCATGCCATCGGTTCTGTCGGTTCAGTTTACTTTGGATTTTCAGTTCTTTTCACCTCATAATTACTCCTTACATTGTGAAATTTTTGTGAGATTACAACAAATACACCTTACATCGTGAAATTTTTGTAAAAAAAATGCACTTTAGATAAAGGAACGGAGGGAGTATCTTTTATTTCGGTAGTGCAGTTAAGCTTCTTTATCTTTTATTCCATCCCACTAGAGGCCTCTTGTGCACCTTGATTTAGTTCTGGTGTTTATTTGGTGCCAATGTCGTAGGAGAATACATTCATGCATGGATTTATTCCAGCATTCAAATTTCAAGATCTTTGTGCCACTGGTTCGCTGCATTCACCTTAATGGAGGTAAGAAACTCTTACTGAGGAACATGCATAATGATGGAGGAACGGACGTCAAAGTTAAAGGAGCATATTATTCAGCTTCAGGGGTTTTGGACATATGGCTTCTAATTCCATCAGCCAAGAACTTAATCATATTCTAAAAATTGAAGGGGAGGAAGAGGAATATTGTCGGTCATGTCCAGAAACAATGCTCTTTTTCTTATTTTCGGTTGATCCGTTTCTTTTGTGTATCATCAATTGAGTATTTGAGTTGGAACATAAGTATATTAGTTTCTTAGAATTTGCACATATGCTTTATCCGGTTGTCAATGTTATGTACAAACATATATTTATATTTGGACTATAGATTCTTTATACTTATTGCCGTACCTCGTGTTTTCTACTAAGTATGGTACCTCTTGAAGGAGGGAGGGAAAAAAGCCAGGAGTCACTGCTGATTAAGGTGCGGAAGTTGGTGGACACGTACAAGGACGAGGATGTGAGCATCATAGTGATGGGGCACAACCTTTGGGTGGCATTGGCAACCCTAAGCGTGTTCTACATCGCCGAGAATGGTCAGTCACGGCGTTCGCGCGTGGGAGCAACCGACTTCAAGAAGCGATTCGACGTCGCCATGGCCTCCACGGTCGCAACGCCTGAGAGATCGTTCCCTAGCACTCGGCGCTGTTGTACCATGACATGGGCTCTGAGCTGGCCATCGACATCGGCATGTCGCAATACCTGATGCCTGAGGACGTCGCCGCCCGGTTCGTAATTGTTGATGGGGTCGCCGCAAGGTGAGTTAAAGCAATCTCATACGCCCTAGCTGATGCGCCCAACTTCCTATCATGGGTGCTAGCCGTAAAGTCGAATGCATATATTGGTGAGCTCTGTGATCCAAACACCAAGAAGATAGTAGATGCAATTTTTTACTCTTAGCGGGCAAGTTGTTTTTAACTTTTTAAAAAGTAAGGTCGTGTAGGCGCATGGAGATCTCCATTTTGGTCATTTTCTACTCAATTGTAGAGTTTTATTGCAGTATCATAAATTTCCATATCTCAGTAGTGCATGTTTTTTAAAATTAATAGTAAGTGCATGTCAGTACCTCCAAAAGGAAAAATTTCAAGAAAATTGTTCTGTCCTGATGGTAATCATTTTCATACAAACTACCATGGTTTCTTGTCCTTTTGGTTTTGCATGATGTCCATCCCAGAACCTCTATGGAATAATGAACGTTGTTGAATTCCTACAGTTTTCTTATTATTTTGAAGCTTTAATTGTTGATTCCTTTAGGTTAACAGTATGCTCGAGATGAAACTTTTCGTGGAGATACAGTTTTGATATACAACTTTACTTGATTCTTAATCCATGTGGTAATGTCATTAGCATACATGATACTTTATGCATACCATACACCGTTCTCTCACAACAATTGATTAGTTTCTAAATTCTAATCATCTTTTGGTTCAGGTTATAGAATTACATGATGGCGTAGGACCGAGCCATCCTTAGAAAAATTGTATAGAACTGGAAAAGTAGTAACAACATATCTTGTTCAAGTGCCAAATCAGCATTGGACACGCTGACTCATGTATGGCATCCGCCCATGTTCCTTATTGAACCGATGATAATTAGGACGCGCTGACTCATGTAGAGTTTTATTGCAGTATTATAAATTTCCATATCTCAGTAGTGCATGTTTTTTTAAATTAATAGTAAGTGCATGTCAGTACCTCCAAAAAGAAAAATTTCAAGAAAATTGTTCTGTCCTGATGGTAATCATTTTCATACAAACTACCATGGTTTCTTGTCCTTTTGGTTTTGCATGGTGTCCATCCCAGAACCTCTATGGAATAATGAACGTTGTTGAATTCCTACAGTTTTCTTATTATTTTGAAGCTTTAATTGTTGATTCCTTTAGGTTAACAGTATGGTTAACAGTATGCTCGAGATGAAACTTTTCGTGGAGATATATTTTTGATATACAACTTTACTTGATTCTTAATCCATGTGGTAATGTCATTAGCATACATGATACTTTATGCATACCATACACCGTTCTCTCACAACAATTGATTAGTTTCTAAATTCTAATCATCTTTTGGTTCAGGTTATAGAATTACATGATGATGTAGGACCGAGCCATCCTTAGAAAAATTGTATAGAACTGGAAAAGTAGTAACAACATATCTTGTTCAAGTGCCAAATTAGCATTGGACGTGCTGACTCATGTATGGCATCCGCCCATGTTCCTTATTGAACCGTTGATAATTAGGACTCCTATGATAATTAGGAGATGTCTGGTACAATTTTTGTCCATGTGTTGTAGTTAATTTATCAGTTTTGCTAAAGCACATCTAGATGTGTCATAAATATTGCATATCTAAGTCCTATGTCATTGATCTTACGTTGAGATTCGTGTGAATATTATTTTTTCTTTTTTTCTCTTTATGCTTAATTCACTCATTTAGATGTGCAATAACTAGAGCCCATCTAGATGAGCCCAAGACACATCATCATAGTTCAATGTGTGTAGCACAATAAAACAGAAAAAATTTAACTAAGAGGACTATGTCGACGATCAAAAAGAATTCATCGACAAGGGTCCCAAGGCGTTGTGGTGCGAATGTGCCAAAAATCCACCAAGTATTAAATGTATGCAATGAGAAAAAATTAAATTAAAAGGCCCGTAGCAATGCACGGGCATTCTACTAGTTAGACTAATTTGTCTCAAAAAAATACTAGTTAGACTAATTAACTACTACAGTACTAACTAAACTAACTAGCACGGCCGGCCACACACACCACACCACACGCACTCACGCACACACACAGAACACTCACACGCAGAACACACAATGCTTGGGTTAAAAGAAGATAGTATTTTGTGATTTTTGTATGATTTAAACCATGTATCAAGTGGATTTGGTCCCATGAAAACATTTGAGCCTCGTCAAGTGTACTATCTATTCATATTATTTTTACACATATTAAAAACTGTTTAACCACTGATTAGGGGCTGTTTAGGGGCTTAGTCAACATAGAAAACCAAAAGCTAACTAGTAGCAGCTACAGTAGATAGTAGTAGTACAATAGAGCAGCGTTGGGCAGTGGCATGGCTCGGGCGCTGCAGGCGTGCGTAGGCGGGGCAGCCGCAACGGCAGGCGAGGGGGAGCAGCGCCGAGCGCGGCAGTGCGGGCACGCGGTGCGCGAGCGCGGGGCGGCTGCGGCAGTGGCTCCGCGGTGGGCGACGGCAAGCGGCAGTGGCAGCATCAGGCCACAGCAGCAGTACGCAGAGTAGCAGCGGCAGTACAAGCAAGCGGCGGAGGCGCAAGCAGCAGTGGCAAGCGGCAACAGCAGCAGGGCGCGGTCGTGGCGGCAGGGCCGGGCCGCGGACAAGCCCGGGCACATGCGCGTGAGGGCGCGGGCAGGGTGCGTTTGAACGGCCGGACGACGTCGTGTCGAATGGCGGTGGTGCGAGATGCTGCGGTGGCTGGAACTGAGCGCTACGGGGCTCGACAGAGCGCGAGGGAGGGGTGCAATGGGCCCGCACGGACGTGATGAGCACGATCCCGAGCTCATCTGAGCTCGACGCAGAGCAACAGCACGGCTTCGAGCACGCCGGCGGAAGCAGAGGCACGGCAACGGCGGCGAACTAGCTAGGGACGAATGCGGCCGCGGGAAGAAGGAATGGAGGGAGAGAGGAGCTCACCGAGCGGCCAAGAAAGGCCCTCTACAGCTTTGTAGCAGCAGGGGATGACGAAGACGGCGGCGGTCACCGGCGACGCAGAAGACGGAGACGAGCTCGATCCGCTCGATGCCGAGCCCGTCGTCTCCAGTGGCTCGGCTCAGGCGACGCAGCGGAGGGCGGCGAAGCTCCGTGACATCTCGCCGGGGCTCGGGGTCGTCGGAGAGCGCGGAATCGACGGCGGTGAGCGGCGGAGGCTATCGGGAGTGGGCGGATCTAGCAAGGGAAAAGGGGCAATGCACTTAGGGCGCTAGGGTTCGTCAAGGGGGGTTCGGGGAGGACTTGTAGGTCGAATAGGACGCCGGGAGGGGTCGGATGGCTGCCACGCAAGTGGCCACGGCCGGCGGATGGCCGCCACGGCCATCCCAGCCTCCTGTAGCGAGAAGAGGAGGGCGTGTGGGGCTAGCTGGGCCGATTTTTGCTAAATGGGTCACGGTGCCAGTAGATTAGGTCATCTACTTCCTCTCTCTTTTCTCGTTTCTTTACATTTCTACCACTGATTTCTACTTGCTATAGTAAATGAATTTACTTCAGCTTCAAATTTGGCACAAAATTCAAGCACAATATCTTGGAGCGAAACATAAAGTTTTGAGTTATTTGGAAACTCATAAATATTTGTTTATTTTGAAAAGGTTACGTTTGTTGTAGTTGGACCATTATATAAATTTCTAGGGGCACTTTGGGAATCTAGAAGAGGTTGGTTCCAACATGACAAATATCCAGAGATTATTTTCCACACTTTGAACATTTTATTTTGCATGTTTGAAAATTTTGAATTTTGACTTTAATTTGAAATTGAACCGGATTGAATCAAAGGGGGATTTAGCAATAGTGAAAATGATGACATGGCACCATTAACTTGGGATTGTTGTAGCTTAATTATCCGGGCATCACAGAGGGGCTCGCGCGTAGCCTCCTACTGGATTGATACCTTGGTTCTCAAAAACTGAGGGAAATACTTACGCTACTTTGCTGCATCACCCTTTCCTCTTCAAGGGAAAACCAACACAGTGCTCAAGAGGTAGCATGGTGAGCTAAAAGACGTAAGGAGTCTCTTAAAATAAGGTCCAAGGGATCAAGGAGTTTAGCAGCTTCATAAAAAAATGACAGCCATATTTGTTAAATTTGCCTTGTGTAGAGGTACAAAAAGCACCACTTGTCCGCAGCGAGGTGATATAGAAAAGGAACCGAAGAAGCCTCCAAGTTGTTTGCATTGTGGTTTGCTTGGGCACAACAATTATTGCCTTGGAAATATTGGAATACCACTGCTTGTGATTGAAAACTCGGTTGTGATGTACTAGCTCTCTACCTTTGAACTGCAAAAATGTCTTATACTAAGGTACAAAGGTAGTAGTTTCTAGCTGAAAATGTCGATTGAAATCGGACTGGAAACTAAGTGAGTTTTACAATATTAGAAGAGATGCATATAAATAATTGTTTTTCGTCTTTATTTATATGTTGCGAACGATAATACAAAAGGATCATTTTGATAATTTTTATTTTCTCACATTATGAGAGAGATGGAGATGGATTATGTTGACGTTCAAACTGATTCATCGACAAGGGTCCCAAAGCGATGCTGTTAGAAGGAGCCAAAAGTTCATGTTTCATACAACAAATACAACTGTAAATATGCACTTAGAAAATGTTAAAAGGCCCGTGGCAACGCACGGGGCATTCTACTAGTTATTTTGTTCTTTACTTTTTATTCCTGTTTAGTAATAAATAATTTATCTAGCCTCTATTATGATTGTGTTTTTTATGTTTTAATTAGTGTTTGTGCCAAGTAAAGCCTTTAGGATCTTCTTGGGTGATTGTTGTTTGATCTTGCTGAAAAAACCAGAAAGTATGCGCTCACGAAAATAATTTTTATTTTTACCAGAGAGAAATAAAATACCAATTCCCACTGCAGTAGATCAATATACAAATTATTTAGGACGTCCTATTTTTTCAGAATTTTTGGAGTTACAGAAGTATTCGAAACCTCCAGATTGCTATAGACTGTTCTGTTTTGACAGATTCTGTTTTTTCGTGTGTTGTTTGCTTATTTTGATGAATCTATTGCTAGTATCAGGGGGTATTGTAACACCCCGGATGTAACTTGTCATATTTGTAATTCCAACTCTTGCCATTTTCGGCTTTAAGTTATGAGGTTTCCCTTCGTAGTTGGGTTTTGTCTTTGTTTTGCATTTTGTTCGTGTCCTGCATATCATATCATGTCATCATGTGCATCACATTTGCATTCGTGTTCGTCTCATGCATCCGAGCATTTTCCCGTTGTCCGTTTTCCAATCCGACACTCCTACGTGCACCGGCGCACCCCTCTTGTCTCTTTTCGTGAGCAGGTGTTAAACGTTCTCGGAATGGACCGAGATTTGCCTAGTGGCCTTGGTGCACCACCGGTTAACCAGGTAATCGCAAAGGCCTCTTGTGTATTGCAGACCAACACCCCTCCAAAACGGCCCAAAAACCCATCCAAACCACTTCCATGTCCTCCGTCGTCGGATCACGATCGTGTGGGCGAAAACTACACCACATTTAGACACTCCTACCTACTCCTAACTATAAATATGTGATCCCCTCCAAAAATCTCGCAGTCTAAACCCTAGCTCCTCCCTCCTCCGCCGCCGGACGAAATCACCACCGCGCCCCAGCCACTCCGAGAGCGACACATGGCATCTCCGCCGCCACCCGCCGCCGCGGCCCGGCGAGCCCGCCCGGCCCATCGTCGCCACCGCGCCCCCGCGCGTCCCCGCCGTCTGGCGCCCGCGCCCGCCGCCGCCTCCGCCCTGCTCCTCCGCCACCGCCGCCCCGCTCCGCCAGCCGGCCGCCGAGCTCCTCCGCGCCCGCCGCCGCCCGCCGCGCGTCCGCCGTTGCCTGCGCCTGGCTTGACGAAGTTCTTTACCTTGATCATATCATCTCCGCCAAGGGCATCGCTGTCCCCAATTGTAAATTGGAAACCGCCTCAGAATGTCAAGCATGTGACGCCCGGATAATTAAGCTACAGTAATCCCACGCTGATGATGCCACGTCACCACTATTACTGTTAATAATCTCACGTTGATCCAAATCTGGTTCAAATTCAAATTCAAATAATAAGTGAAATTCTAAAATTCTCAAACATGAAAACTAAACTGTTCATCATGTGGCAAATAATCCCTAACTTATTTTGGTGTTGGAACCAACCTTTTTCAAAATGTTTAAATGCCCTCAACTAAATAAAACCAGTAGCTGAAATAACAATTTAATTGCTTTTCAAATTATAAAAATATTAAACTAACTTGTATTGGTATCAAACTAGGTTTGGTAGTGGCCTATATTAATGATACTAATTTTGGGTGTTGACTCAATATATTATAAAACTTAAATAAATAGAAACTAAGTTAAAAAGGAAAAATAAATAAAAGGAAAAAGGTCAAACAAAAAGAACACATAAAAACAGAACCCCACCCCCTGGCCAACTGGGCCATGACCCGGCCCGCCGGCCCATTGGCCCAACCGCACCCTTGGCCTACAAGGCCTCTCACACCCCAACCGAAACCCTAACCGACACTCCCACTTCTCCCACTTGTTTGGTCTCCCCCTCCCTCCCGATCCAGTTCTGGATCGGGATCAGGCCGACGACTGTGCCCCAACGCCGGCGCCCCACCCTGTCGCCGCACTCCAACTGCCCCGACGCCGCCATGCCCCGCTGGCGCGCCCCACCACCGCTGCCCGAAGACCTCGCCGAGGCCTCCTCGCCTCCTCCTCAAGCCGCTCACCGGACTCCATCGTCGTCGTCGTCCCCGTCAACGCGGTCGTCCTCGTCTTCCTCCCCAAGCACCGCTGCCCGCGAACCCTACACTTCCCCGTGAGCTCCCATCTCCTCACCCGGTCACCGCACTGCCCGTCGCCTCGCTCGTCCCGCTCCGCAGCACTCGCGCGGCCCGCGCCAGCTCCTCCGGTCACTGGCTGGAGCCCACGCCCCGTGCGCTCTCGCCCAGCCGTAGACCGCTCTAACTGCGCCCCACACGTGCTTCCCACGCCGCTCGCGCCCGTCCCGCTCGCCATCCCTGCCTCTCCGCGGTGCCCACGTCCCCATCCCGGCCGCCCACGCCCCGGCCTCCCCCTGCACGCCCATGTTTTGCCTACTGCCACTGCTCGCCCGCATCGCGCCCGCTCGCCCGCACCGCGCCCTCGCCATGGCCACACCGCCCCCCTGCTGCTGGCCTGCGCGCCAGGCGCCTCGCCTTGGCGCTCCTGTGCAGCCGCAACCGTCGTCGCCGCTGCGCTGGCCGACCCCACCGCGTCCGCTCAACGCCGGCCCCCGCTCGACCCCGCTGCCATGGCCGGGCTCCCTCCTCGGCGTCCACCACACCGCTCGGGCCTCCCCGCGCAGCTGCGCTCGCCCCGGCGCCGTTCTCGCCTGCCGCCGCGACCGCGGCCCTCCCCCGCCTCTCCTGGCCGTCGACCACCTCCGCTCCGCCGCCGTTGGGCCTCTGCCCACGCCGTGCCGACGCCCCGGCGCCCCCTGGTTGCCTCGCCCCGCGACCCCGGGCGGGATCGGCCTCTCCTCGGGCACGGGCGTCACACCCGGGCGCCTTTAGCCCACGCCCGTTATGGCCATGGGCCTATGACAGGAGGGCCCCGCCTCCAGAACGTTTCCATAAAAAAAGAATTTAAATAAAATAAAAATAATAACAATAATAATAAATAATAATTAAACTAATTAATTAATTTAATCAATTAAATAATTAATTAACTTAATTAATCATGTTAATTAATCTAATTAAGCCTAATTAATTAACCTAATCACTTTAATTAAATTAACCAATCTTGTTTAGTTAACTAAGTCAATGACCAGTGGGACCCACACGTTAGCGACCCAGTCAACACCCCTGTTGACTGCTGACATCATGCTGACGTCAGTAGACACTATTCTGGATAATGTTGATTTTAATAATTAAATAAATCCTAAAAATGATTTAAATCTTTTAAAATTAATATAAAATAAACCATAGCTCGGATGGAAAAACTTTGTACATGAAAGTTGCTCAGAACGACGAGACGAATCCAGATACGCAGCCCGTTCGTCCGCCATGCATCGCTAGCATAGCGAACATGCAACTTTCCCCCTCCAGTTTATCTGTCCGAAAACGCGAAACACCGAGGATCTTTTCCCGGATGTTTCCCCCCCTTCATCGGTACCACCTCTTACCGCGTTAGGGCACCCCTAGCACCACTACTTGTCATGTCATGCATCGCTATGCATCTGTTTGCTTAATATTTATTGTTTCTTCCCCCTCTTCTCTCGTTAGACACCGAGACCGACGCCGCTGCTACCCAGTACGACTACGGTGTTACGACCCCTCTCTCTTGCCAGAGCAACCAGGCAAGCCCCCCCTTGATCACCAGATATCGCCTATTCTTCTCTCGACTGCTTTCATTAGAGTAGTGTAGCATGTTACTGCTTTCGGTTAATCCTATTCTGTTGCATAGCCTGTCATTGTTGCTTCAGTTGTTACCCTTACCTGCAATCCTAAATGCTTAGTATAGGATGCTAGTATTTCATCAGTGGCCCTACATTCTTGTTCGTCTGCCATGCTATACTATCGGGTCGTGATCACTCGGGAGGTGATCACGGGTACATACATACATACATAAATACTATACAGGTGGTGACTAAAGTCGGGTCGGCTCATAGAGTACCCGCATGTGATTCCGATGTGGGGGCTGAACGGGCAGGTGGTTCCATCCAGGTAGTGGTGGACCTGGGTTCCTGACGGCCCCCGACTGTTACCTTAACGCAGAGCGACAGGGCAGGCGGAGACCACCTAGGTGAGAGGTGGGCCTGGCCCTGGTCGGCGTTCGCAGTTACTTCAAAATAACACGCTTACCGTGATCTGGGTATTTGAACTGAGTACTGGCCTATACGCACTAACCAACTGAGCGGGGACAATTATGGGCACTCGACGTCGTGGTATCAGCTGAAGCCTTCGTGACGTCAGCGACTGAGCGGCGCGCGCCGGGTTGGACTGGAACGCCTGCTTTTGTATAAGGGAGGCTAGGTCTGCTCGCCGGCCGCGTTCGCAACATGCAGGTGTGCAATGGGCGATGGGCCCAGAACCCTGCGCCATAGGATTTAGACCGGCGTGTTGACCTCTATGTTGTGCCTAGGTAGGGCTGCGACGTGTTGATCTTCCGAGGCCGGGCATGACCCAGAAAAGTGTGTCCAGACAAAGGGGATCGAGCGTGTTGGGGAATGTGGTCCACCCCTGCAGGGAAGTTAATCTATTCGAATAGCCGTGATCTTCAGTAACAGGACGACTTGGAGTTGTACCTCGACCTTATGAACTCTAGAACCGGATACTTAATAAAACACACCCTTCCAAGTGCCAGTTACAACCGGTGATCGCTCTCTCACGGGGCGACGAGGGGAGGATCACCGGGTAGGATTATGCTATGCGATGATACTTGGTTAACTTACCATCTACTCTCCTCTACATGCTGCAAGATGGAGGTGGCCAGAAGCGTAGTCTTCGATATGACTAGCTATCCCCCTCTTATTCCGGCATTCTGCAGTTCAGTCCACATATGTTATCCCTTTTCCATTTAATACCAATGCATACATATGTAGTGTAACTCCTTGCTTGCGAGTAATTTGGATGAGTACTCACGATTGCTTTGCTCCCCCTTTTCCCCCTTCCTATACCTGATTGTTGCGACCAGACGATGGAGTCCAGGAGCCAGATGCCACCGTCGACGATGACTCCTACTACACTGGAGGTGCCTACTACTACGTGCAGGCCGCTGACGACGACCAGGAGTAGTTTAGGAGGATCCCAGGCAGGAGGCATGCGCCTCTTTCGATATGTATCCCTGTTTTTGCTAGCCTTCTTAAGGCAAACTTGTTTAACTTATGTCTGTACTCAGATATTATTGCTTCCGCTGACTTGTCTATGATCGAGCTCTTGTATTCGAGCCCTCGAGGCCCCTGGCTTGTAATATGATGCTTGTATGACTTATTTTATTTGTAGAGTTGTGTTGTGATATCTTCCCGTGAGTCCCTGATCTTGATCATACACGTTTGCGTGTATGATTAGTGTATGGTCAAATCAGGGGCGTCACAAAGCAGCTCCGCAGTTTTCTTGGGTTTGCAAGCTATTGTCGAAGATTCATTGAGAATTTCTCTAAGATTGCAAAGCCTCTTTCCAACCTTCTCTAGAAGCAAGTCAAGTATGTCTGAACGCCTGAATGTGACGTTGCTTTCAACACCCTCAAAGAGAAGTTAGTCACAGCTCCTGTCTTGACTCCTCCTGACGAATCTAAGCCATTTAAAGTTTTATGTGATGCCTCCTTACAGGGTCTCGGTGCTGTGTTAATGCAAGAGAAGAAAGTTGTGGCTTATAACTCTCGTCAGTTGAAGCCCAACGAAAGGAACTACCCCACTCATGACCTTGAGTTGGCGGCAGTTGTCCATGCTTTATTAACGTGGAGACATCTCTTGTTGGGAAGGAAAGTGGACATCTTCACTGATCATAAGAGCCTCAAGTACATCTTCACTCAACCCAACCTCAACCTCGGACAGACTCGTTGGGTCGAAATGATTGAAGAATACAATCCGAGTATTGAATATACTCCAGTCAAGGCCAATGTCATTGCAGATGCTTTGAGCAGGAAGGCTGACTGCAACAGCTTAATTCTCAAGCCCTTCCAACCGGACCTTTGTGAAGCTTTCCGCAAACTGAATCTCCAAGTTGTTCCTCAAGGCTTTCTTACCAACCTCCAAGTCTCTCCTACTTTGGAAGATCAAATTCGTGAGGCACAACTCCTGGATTCCATGGTGAAGAAGGTGAAAAATGGGATCACCAAGAGCCAACCCAAATACAAGTGCTATTGCATTGATGACAAAGACACTCTATTCTTTGAGGATCGAATTGTGGTTCCTAAAGGTGATCTAAGGAAACTCATTATGAATGAGGCACACAATTCTCTTCTATGCATTCATCCTGAAAGTACGAAGATGTACAATGACCTCAAGCAGTCGTACTGGTGGACTCGAATGAAGCAAGAAATCGCTCAATTCGTGAATGAATGTGATGTCTGCAGAAGGGTGAAAGCAGAACACCAATGACCAGCTGGTCTCCTCCAACCTCTTGCTATTCCAGAATGGAAGTTTGACCATATTGAGATGGACTTCGTGACTGGTTTTCCCAAGTCCAAGTGTGGAAATGATGCTATCTTCGTTGTCATCGACAAGCTTACAAAAGTGGCTCATTTTCTTCCAATCAAAGAATCTACCACAGCAGCTCAGCTAGCAGAGCTATACACCTCTAAGATTATCTCTTTGCATAACATTCCACAATTGATATCTTCAGATCGTGGAAGCATTTTCACCTCCATGTTCTGGGACTCCTTTCAGAAGGCCATGGGCACCAACATTCGCTTCAGCACAGGCTTCCATCCTCAAACTAGTGGCCAAGTCGAGCGAGTCAATCAAATCCTTGAAGATATGCTCAGGGCTTGTGTCATTTCCTTCGATATGAAGTGGGAAGATTGTCTTCCATATGCCGAGTTCTCCTACAACAACAGCTTCCAAGCGAGTTTGGGCAAGGCCCCATTTGAAATTCTCTATGGCAGAAAGTGCCGTACTCCACTCAATTGGTTAGAGACTGGTGAATTCCAACTTCTTGGCAATGACTTGATCACAGAGGCTGAAGAAATGTGTAAAGTCATCCGTGAAAATCTCAAAGCCGCGCAATCGCGCCAGAAGAGTTACTATGGTAGCAAGCACCGTGACTTGGCTTTCGAGATCGGAGACCATGTCTACCTCCGCGTCTCTCCAACGAAAGGTACTCGTCGCTTCGGTATCAAAGGGAAGCTTGCCCCTAGATAGGTGGGTCCTTTCAAGATCATTGGCAAAAGAGTCGATCTCGCCTATCAACTTGAGCTTCCGTCCAACTTCGCAAATGTGCACGATGTGTTTCACATGTCACAGCTTCGCAAGTGCATCAAGACTCCTGAGCGCACCATCAACTTCGAAGAGATTGATCTCCAAGAAGATTTGTCTTATCATGAGCATCTCGTTGCTATTCTTGAAGAAACTGAGCGCAAGACTTGCAACAAGTCTATCAAATTCCTGAAAGTGAAGTGGTCACACCATTCCGACCGAGAAGCCACCTGGGAACACAAGGATCACCTTCATTCCGAATATCCGGAGTTCTTTCAGTCCTAGATCTCGGGACGAGATCCTTTCATAGTGGTGGAGGTTGTAACACCCCGGATGTAACTTGCCATATTTGTAACTCCAACTCTTGCCATTTTCGGCTTTAAGTTATGAGGTTTCCCTTCGTGGTTGGGTTTTGTCTTTGTTTTGCATTTTGTTCGTGTCATGCATATCATATCATGTCATCATGTGCATCACATTTGCATTCGTGTTCGTCTCATGCATCCGAGCATTTCCCCCGATGTCCGTTTTGCAATCCGACACTCCTACATGCACCGGTGCACCCCTCTTGTCTCTTTTCGTGAGCGAGTGTTAAACGTTCTTGGAATGGACCGACATTTTCCTAGTGGCCTTGGTACACCACGGTAGACCGCCTGTCAAATTTCGTTCCATTTGGAGTCTGTTTGATTCTCCAAGGGCTAACTGGGTAACTGCAAAGGCCTCTTGTGTGTTGCAGCCCAACACCCCTCCAAAATGGCCCAAAAACCCATCCAAACCACTTCCATGTCCTTCATCGTCGGATCACGTTCGTGTGGGCGAAAACTACACCTCATTTGGATACTCCTACCTCCTCCTAGCTATAAATATGTGATCCCCTTGAAAAATCTCGCAGTCTAAACCCTAGCTCCTCCCTCCTCCGCCGCCGGACACGTCCGGCCCGAGCTGGACGAAATCGCCACCGCGCCCCAGCCACTCCGAGAACGACACGTGGCATCTTCGCCCCCACCCGCCGCCGCGGCCCGGCGAGCCCGGATCGGACCCGCTCGGCCCATCACCGCCACCGCGCCCCCGCGCGTCCCCGCCGTCTGGCGCCCGTGCCCGCCGCCGCCGCCGCCTCCATCCTGCTCCTCCGCCGCTGCCGCCCCGCTCCGACAGCTGGCCGCCGAGCTCCTCTGCGCCCATCGTCGCCCGCCGCGCGTCCGCCGCTACCTACGCAGATCCGGGCGCCCCCCCCCTCGCGCTCTGGCGAACCTCCAGCAGCTCCGGCCTCCTCCTTCCCCAACTCTGGCAAACTTCGGCGAGTTCGAGCTCCCCCGACGAACCTCTTTTTCCGTGCCACAGTCTAACCCTAGATTTGGAAGGTTGATTTTCGCCTAAGTGTTTTCCCCTGCAACTTTTTCATGCCCTGTTCATTGCCTCATATCTCCATGACCGTAGCTCCGTTTCATGCATATGATATATCAAAATGTTCATTGTGAGATGCTCTTCATTTCATTACAGTGTTGCATGCTTGTTTGAGCTCATCTTAATGCCCTAATCATTGATGCAAGAGTGCTATAAAATGTTAACTGCTGTTACTTATCATATCATGGTGTTTTGTCATTTTTTTCCGCATTTGATGGGTGCGTCATATGGGCATGAGCTCTACATGTGTTTTCATCTATGTCGTGCCATATGTACAGAGGTGCTTGTCTTGTATTTTTGTGATCTATGTGGTGACTAGCACAAGCATGCAAACTAGGCTTGGTGATATTGCTGTTTTCAGGGACTTAGGATTTTGCAAGTCTTTTGCCTGCTGTTATTTTGATGCCATGTAAACTTGATGCTACAGTGAGATCCATGCTTATTTTGAGATGCTTCAGTAAGGATGTTTTGAACATATGGTTATTCTCTATCCATCCATGCCCCTGTTTGCAATTATGGAGTGCCCTAGCATGTCTTGTTCTTGCTCTACTTTTGCTATAAAATATTCCTGGCAGATTGTTTACATGTTAATCAATTTTGCCATGGTTGTTATTGGTGATCCATGCATGCTATGAAGTTGATCTTGCCGTGGTTAGCTTCATGAACATGTCATCTTGCTGTTGGTATGCTTGTTTTGTCATGCAAGGTTTTGTGATGAGTGATTTGAGCTCGCAAAGTTGCCTTCATAAATCTGTTTATGCCATGCTCTGTTTTCTGCTAACTCTGAAACTGCTAACAAAACTTGCTATGTGTACATGAGTGCCATAATATCTTCTGTGCGTTTGTGGCTCATGATCAGTAAGGGACTTTTGTTCTATGCATTTAGTAGAATCATGCCATGCCTTGTATTGCTATGATACGTTCCTGTAGCATGTTGTTTTCTTGCTCTAAACATTGCTTCCTGATGTTGTTTTTGACATGTTAGTAATTTCTCTTAAGTCTGTGAAGCTGATATCTTTTGCACTTTTGCCATGCTTGTTTGAACCTGCTCTTGTGTGATTTAGCCGTAGCTCAGTGTTCATGTTTTGTCAAGAATCTTGAGTACATCACTTCCTTATGCTTTGTGGTTATGTTGGAGTGCAGTAGCTTAGTTTCTTGTTGCATTCTAGATGGCATCGTGCTGTTAATCGCAGAATTGTGCCATTCTTGTTTTGCTTGCCATTTGCAAACCGTGCATCAGTTTCCGGTGATCTTTATATCGATTTCGACCGAAATCAACGCTTCTTTCCAGCGGCATACATGGTTTTCCAAGTTGATGCCTTGATCATTCTTTCCCTTCCAAAGCACGCATATGCATTGCATATCATGTCTTGCACATCATGCCATGTCTGCATCATGTTGCTTGTGCATTGCACCATGATTGATTGTTGGTCCTTTGCTTGTGTTATTGCTTTGGGTAGAGCCAGGAGACGAGTACGTGATTGAGGAACCTGTTGAGTACGCTAACGAGGATCAAGCTTTCGACAACTGTGAGAACTTTGCAGGCAAGATGACCATACCCTCGAAATCACTTCTATCTTTGCTTGTGAGTTGCTCGCCTATTGCTATGCCGCGCTACCTACCACTTGCTATATCATGCCTCCCACGTTGCCATGTCAAGCCTCTAACCCACCTTTCCTAGCAAACCGTTGTTTGGCTATGTTACCGCTTTCGCTCAACCCCTCTTATAGCGTTGCTAGTTGCAGGTGAAGATGAAGCTTGTTCCATGTTGGAACATGGATATTGTTGGGATATCATTATTATCTCTTATTTACTTTAATGCATCTATATACTTGGTAAAGGGTGGAAGTCTCGACCTTTTGCATGGTGTTTTGTTCCACTCTTGCCGCCCTAGTTTCCGTCATACCGGTGTTATGTTCCTTCATTTTGCGTTCCTTACGCGGTTGGGTGTTATGGGAACCCCTTGACAGTTCGCTTTGAATAAAACTCCTCCAGCAAGGCCCAACCTTGGTTTTACCATTTGCCTACCTACCACCATATACCTTTCCCTTGGGTTCTACAGACTCAAGGGTCATCTTTATTTTAAACCCCCCGAGGCCAGTGCTCCTCTGAGTGTTGGTCCGAACCGAGCTGCGTGCGGGGCCACCTCTGAGAAACTTGAGGGTTGGTTTTACTCGTAGCTAGTCTCATCCGGTGTTGCCCTAAGAACGAGATACGTGCGACTCCTATCGGGATTTGTCGGCACATCGGGTGGGTTTGCTGGTCTTGTTTTACCATTGTCGAAATGTCTCGTAACCGAGATTCCGAGACTGATCGGGTCTTCTCGGGAGAAGGAATATCCTTCGGTGACCGTGAGAGCTTGTGATGGGCTAAGTTGGGACACCCCTGCAGGGTTTGAACTTTTGAAAGCCGTTCCCGCAGTTATGGGCAGATGGGAATTTGTTAATATTCGGTTGTAGAGAACTTGACACTTAACTTAATTAAAATGAATCAACCGCGTGTGTAGCCATGATGGTCTCTTTTCGGCGGAGTCCGGGAAGGGAACACGGTCTCATGTTATGCTTGAACGTAAGTAGCTTCAGGATCACTTCGAGCTTCTTGACCATTGCGTTGCTTCTCTTCTCGCTCTCTTTTGCATATGTTAGCCACCATATATGCTAGTGCTTGCTGCAGCTCCACCTCACTACCCTTTCCTACCCTTAAGCTTAAATAGTCTTGATCTCGCGGGTGTGAGATTGCTGAGTCCTCGTGACTCACGGTTACTTCCAAACAGATGCAGGTGCCGACGATGCCAGTGCAGGGGATGCTACCGAACTCAAGTGGGAATTCGATGAAGACTTGGGTCGCTATTATGTTTCTTTTCCGGATGATCAGTAGAGGAGCCCAGTTGGGACGATCGGGGATCTAGCATTTGGGGTTGTCTTTCTTTATTTTGGTTCCATAGTCGGACCTTTGATTGTACTTTGAATGATGTATGGATTATTTATGTATTCTGTGAAGTGGCGATTGTAAGCCGACTCTTTATCCCTTTCTTATTCAGTACATGGAATGTGTAAAGATTACCCCTCTTGCGACAGACCTACCATGCGGCTATGCCTCTAAGTCGTGCCCCGACACGTGGGAGATATAGCCACATTGTGGGTGTTACAGGTATGAACCATAGAGAAGTTGGAATACAGTATGTTTAACACCAATATAAATAAGGAATGAGTTAATTATAGTACATTACAGTGGTGGTTAGTTTTCTTATACTAATGGAGCTCATGAGATTTTCTGTTGAGTTTTGTGTCGTGAAGTTTTCAAGTTTTTGGGTAAAGATTTGATGGATTTTGGAACAAGGAGTGGCAAGAGCCTAAGCTTGGGGATGCCCAAGTCACCCCAAGGTAAAATTTAAGGACAACCAAAAGCCTAAGCTTGGGGATGCCCCAGAAGGCATCCCCTCTTTCGTCTTCGTCTATTGGTAACTTTACTTGAGGCTATATTTTTATTCACCACATGATATGTGTTTTGCTTGGAGAGTCTTGTATGATTTGATTCTTCGCTTTTTAGTTTACCACAATCATCCTTGCTGTACACACCTTTTGGGAGAGACACACATGAATCAGAATTTATTAGAATACTCTATGTGCTTCACTTATATCTTTTGAGCTAGATAATTTTGCTCTAGTGATTCACTTATATCTTTTTAGAGCATGGTAGTGATTTTATTTTATAGAAATTATTGAACTCTCATGCTTCACTTATAATATTTTGAGAGTCTTTTAGAACAGCATGGCAATTTTCTTTGGTTATAAAATTTGTCCTAATATGATGGGCATCCAAGATGGGTATAATAAAAACTTTCATGTAGAGTGCATTAAAATACTATGAGAAGTTTGATACTTGATAATTGTTTTGAGATATAAAGATGGTGATATTAGAGTCATGCTAGTTGAGTAATTGTGAAATTGAGAAATACTTGTGTTTAGGTCGGCAAGTCCCATAGCATGCACCTATGGAAACCGTTGTGTGACAAATTTGAAGCATGAGGTGTTCTTGCCTTCCTTATGAGTAACGCTCGGGGACGTGCGATGGTCTTTTCCTACCAATCTATCCCCCTAGGAGCATGCGCATAGTGCTTGGTTTTGATGACTTGTAGATTTTTGCAATAAGTATGCGAGTTCTTTATGACTAATGTTGAGTCCATGGATTATACACACTCTCACCCTTCCACCATTGCTAGCCTCTCTTGTGCCGCACAATTTTCGCCGGTACCATAAACCCATCATTTACCTTCCTCAAAATAGCCACCATACCTACCTATTATGGCATTTCCATAGCCATTCCGAGATATATTGCCATGCAACTTTCCACCATTCCGTTTATTATGACACACTTCATCATAGTCATATGGCTTTGCATGATCATGTAGTTGACATCATATTTGTGGCATGGCCACCATTCATAATTTTTTATACTTGTCACTCTTGATTCATTGCACAGGGCTAGTAATTTTGAAACCCCAATTCTTGACTGAAAGGGACACCAAAGGCCTCTTCCCTCCCTCCTGGTACACCGCCGGAGGCATTCACATAGAGCATATTTTGTTCTAAGTATCGAGTTGTAATTCTTGAGTTGTAAGTAAATAAAAGTGTGATGATATTCATTATTAGAGCATTGTCCCATATTAGGAAAGGATGATGGAGACTATGATTCCCCCACAAGTCGGGATGATACTCCGGACGAAAAATAAATAAAAAAAGAGGCAAAAAAGGAGAAGGCCCAAAAAAATGAGAGAAAAAGAGAGAAGGGGCAATGTTACTATCCTTTTTCCACACTTGTGATTCAAAGTAGCACCATGATTTTCATGATAGAGAGTCCCTTATGTTATCACTTTCATATACTAGTGGGAATTTTACATTATAGAACTTGGCTTGTATATCCAATGATGGGCTTCCTCAAATTTCCCTAGGTCTTCATGAGCAAGCAAGTTGGATGCACACCCACTTAGTTTCTTTTGTTGAGATTTCATACACTTATAGCTCTAGTGCATCCGTTGCATGGCAATCCCTACTCAGTCACATTGATATCTACGATGGGCATCTTCATAGCCCATTGATACTGTCGGATTTCGGGTTCCGGCAGACCCTTGAGGTTCGAACACTGGGGTGCGCGCGGAGATTTCGCCTCCTACCTACCTGCACCCCTCCGCCTTGCTAGGATCTGAACTAAGGAAAGAACAACGGAAGAGACACAGGGTTTATATTGGTTCGGGCCACCGTTGTGGTGTAATACCCTACTCCAGTGTGTGGTGTGGTGGATTGCCTCTTGGGCTGATGGTGATGAACAATACAAGGAAGAACAGCCTCGCGAGGGTCTATTCTTGGCTGGGGTGATGAACTCCTGGGAGGAGCTCAGTCACCTTTCTCTCTCTCTCTTTCTGATCTTCTCTCTCTCTCTCTCTTTCCCTGCCTCTCCTTGCTCCGTCTCTCCGTGTCTCCGTGTCCCTCCGTGTCCCTCTGTGTCTCCCTTGCTCTACGGGTGGCTGGTCCTATTTATAGAGGCCCTGGTCCTCTTCCCAAATATCGAGCGGGAAGGGAGCCAACAATGGCGGGCTAATTTGAAGGGGGGCAGCTAGTATCAACTATCCTGACAAAAGTAGTCTTCGCCTGCGCAAAGCTCTGGTGATGACGCCATCTTGGGCTCCACGGTGACCTCCATCTCGTAGTCCTCCTGGTCTTGGTCTCGTTGCACCGAAATGGAAACCTTTGCCTGATGCCTCGGTATTCCGCGGCTGCACTTGCCCCCTTTGCACCAAAGAGGAAGGGAGGACGCTGCGCGGGCTGGCACCCGCCTGGCACCCCCGGTCGTCATGGCTTGCGTCACGGGCACCTCGTGAGGTACCCCGCCTTGATCTCTCCGCCTCCTCATGAGCCAGCCTGATGAGGCCGCGCCTGAGGAAGCTCCGCGTCGTCCGCCCCGCGAGGCTTGGCCCCTCGCGAGGGTCTTGGGTTTGTGTTGGTGAAGATGGGCCGTGCTGGGCCCCCTTTTAGCCACGCCGCAGGCCGCAGGCAGGCAAGTCTGGGGACCCCCGTTCCCAGAACGCCGACAGTAGCCCCCGGGCCCAAGGCGCGCCCGGACTTGGCCGTGCAGGGAGGCGGAAGGGCAAGAGCGAAGCGCCGCGGGCCCTAACAGCCTGCGGCCGTGGGCGCCGCGTGGCGGTTGACTGGACGTGGGCGCCCTAGCAACCGCGCGAGTTGATAAAGGAGCGGCATCCACCTAGGCTTTGCTTCTTGCTTTTCCCAGTTGCTGCTCAGATCCCCTTTCTTGCGCCTCTCCTTCCTTCCTCCAAAATTTCCAGATCCACTCCGACCGTGTGACCTAGGAAGCCATGGCGCCTCGTCAGCCCCTGGCCGTAGCTTGGTACTCGTCTGCCCTGGATCCGCCGAATGTGTCGGAGGCGAGCCTCGCCCGGTTGCGCCGGATGGCGACGACGCAGGGCGTCAACGGGGCGAAGGTGTTCAAAGCCGGCTCCGCCACCCCTGAGGGTCAAGGGAGCACCTTCTACCCGCTCTTCGTAAGTGCCATTGCTGCTGGCTTGGTGCCTCCCTTCTCCGAGTTCTTCTTCTCTGTCCTCTGCCACTATAAGCTACAAGCCCTGCATCTCCACCCCAACTCCGTCCTTCTCCTGGCGATCTTCGCCTATTACCGCGAGGCTCACGTAGGGGTGCAGCCTTCAGTGGCCTTGCTGCGCCACTACTTCTACCTCCGGACCTCTCGTGGTACTGCTTCCGCGTGCGCGAGCTTCGTCGCATACGGTGGCGCCATTGCCATTTCGAACCCCGGGAAAAGGATTGAGGGCTTCAGGAGCAAGTGGGTCTTGATGGATGCTGGGCGCATCCACCCTCGGCTGATCTTGCCCACGGAGCAGCCCACGAGCTCCAGCGATTGGGGTCGAGCGGAGCTCACGGACCCCCGCGCGAAGCTGATGTTGGAGAAGATGGACGCGGATCTGAGGCCGGCCAACATGGCGGCGGCGAAGCTGACCGGCGCGTCGCTGCTGAGGGAATTCCTGGAGCACCAGCTGGCCCCGCTTCGGCAGTACTCACTTCCGATGTGGAGGCCCCGTCCGAGCCCCGCGGCCTTAGCCGACGGACATCTGGCAGCTGTCCTCCAATCTCTGGTCGGGGGCGATGTGGCGAGGTTGGCGGGCGCTCCTACTGCCTTGTTCCTCCGCGACGACTGGGAGCAGGTAGTGGAGTCCATGCCCGTCTTCAACAGGGATGGGGCCGTGCCCGTGGAAACTCCCGAGGAACCAGTGGACGTGCCCTCCGACGACTCCAGCGAAGAGGAGGAAGGAGGGGAGCGGGGAAAAGGGCCGGACTCCGAGGCGACTGACGGAGAGTCGAGGGCTCCCCTCCCCCGGCGCTGGTCCCGCGTTCTCCGCCTCTCTCCAAGCGATGGTGATGAGGATGACGATGAAGACGACGACGAGGACAACGACGAGCAGGACGGCGGGAGCTCACCCCCGATCCCCAAGAAGGACAGGACCAGGCTGATCTCTCGCGGGTCTGCCCCGGCCCCGGGGCGGACCGCAGATGCGCCTTCCGCCTCCAAGCTTCCCGAGGTTGACCCTTCCAGCCGGCTTTCAGGCTTCAAATTTGGCCGGAGGCCGCTTGAGCTCAGTGGCGACGACCCGTAAGCGTTCGATTATTGTCTTTATCTCTTGCTCTGCTTCTGAAGCTTGACGTCCGCATCTCTTGGATAGGCTGGCGCCCACCGCAAAGAAGCCGAAGGGGGCTCCCAAGGTTCCATCCATGGTAGTGCTTCTGCCCACGAAGGAGGGTGACCGCGACGCACAGGCTTCTCCTGCCCGGTCGTCCTCGCGAGGCCTGGCTGAGCCGGCTGGGGCGAGTTCAGCCCCCACAGCCCAAGTGGCTCCCGAGGTGCTCTTGCCTGCCGCCGCCATTTCGGCTGTCGGGGCGCGGCAGACTCCGCCTTAGGATGCTGCGGCCGCGCTGCCGTCTTCTCCTCCTACTCCACCGGCTGCTGTCTCTCCGACCCCTTCTGCCGTTCTGGATCGTGCTGTTGCTGAGCTGGACCGACTGCATCAGGATCTTCTTAGCGCCGACCCCCGCTTGGTGGCCGGGCGCTTCGAGCTGGCTTCAGGATGGGTTCGCTCCGACGCTTCGATTCGGGCGGCACTGGTCCAGGCCTCGACGGCGTGCGACGAGGAGAAGCAGGCCGTCCTTGAGGCGAAGGCTGCTCGTGATGCAGCCCTGGGGGAGGTGGTCGACGTCCGTGGTCGTTGCAAGGCGCTGGAGGGCGAACTGCAAGGTCTGCGGGACCAGCTCGCGAACGAGGTCCACCTTCGCCAAGAGTAGGAAGAAGGCGTGAAGGCTCGTGAGGCGGCTCTCAAGGAGAGGGAGGTTAAGCTCAAGAAACGCCGCGACCGCCTAGGCGCGCTGGAGCAGGAGCTGGCGGCGAGGAAGGCCAAGCTGGACGACGAGGCCCTGGTTCTTGCCGAGGACCACGTGGCCTTCGCGGAGATGGAGGCGAGGGCTCGCTCCTCACTGAGGACGCTTTACGACAGCGGCCTGGAGAGCCCACTGGCTGGCGCCGAGGATGGCCCCGCCAAGCTGCTTCCCTTCCTGGTTCATGCTCTTGAAGATGTCGCCCTTGGCCTGGGCCCCGCGGCCGAGGCCGAGGCGCGTGTCCTGTCTTCTGCAGCAATGACGCGGGTCCTCACTCACATCTACCTTCGCGATCCCGGTGTCGACCTCGACAGCCTGCTAGAGCCAGTGAGCGGCGAGTGTGCCGCTGCCGCTGCCGAGGCCGTGAAGGATCGTGCAGAGGCCCTGCTGGGGAAGTTCCAGGCCTTCAGCACCAAGCCGAAGCAAGGCGCTGCCGACCCCACCGCTCCGTGAGGCGTACCCAATCCGCGCTGCTCCCTCGCCGACAAGTGACTCCGTCGCGGCTCCTGTCCTGCCTTTAATTCCTGCACATGTATCATGCCTCGAGGAGGCGTTTAAACTTGCGTTTGGCATTGAGATAACAGTGTGGACTATAATATTTGCTTTTGAATTCCTTGAAATTTGTGCCTTTCCTTCCTACTTGCTTATGTTCTACACCGGCAGAGCCTGGCCCCGCGCATGCCTCACCCAGCATTGGTCCCGACCGGAAACCAGGACGGGGCCAAGGAGTGAGGGGCCACGTGACAAGTTAGGCTCCTGAGTCGCGATGCTCAGGAGTCCCCCTTGGCGCACGAATAGCAAGTAGGGAGGTATGATGCGGGTGGATCTATCGTTCTACGTCTGCAGAGCCCGGCCGCGCGCGTACCTCACCCAGCGTTGGTCCCGACCGGAAACCAGGACGGGGCCACGGAGTGAGGGGCTACATGACCAGTTAGGCTCCTGAGTCGCGATGCTCAGGAGTCCCCCTTGACGCACGAACGGCCTTCGTACCTTGGCTCCGCTCGGGGAGAGACGCGTGACGAACCAGGCCCGGGGGGACCTGGCTGAGCGGCGTGCGTCTGGGTGTGACCCAGGCGCAGCCCCCGTGCCCAGCCCCCTCGCGCGGCACTCCTGAGGGGAGGCGTTACGACGAGGCTAGACACTGAGCTCTGGGCTCCCTGAGGTTGGTGCAGCCCGGGGGCCACCCTCAGTTGTTTATCACCAGCGCGGAGCATAGTGCTACCATATGTGTACGGGCATAGCCGCTCCTCGGCAGTGTCGTCAGCCAGCACGGAGCATGGTGCTTCCACTAGTACGTGGGAGGGGGCCCCCCTCCGGGAGGAGCCCCCGGGGCGTGTACAGCCCCGCCCTGACACGTGGCTGGCACGGTAGGGCCTGGCGAGGTGTATCTGGGCACCCGTGAGCCAGCGCGGGACTCAGGGGGCCCTACCTCTAGGCGGGTTGCGCCTTACACTGGGCCTTATCTTGTGATGTGTCCCTGCAAATTTGGTTAGATGTCGGCACTCTACGTCCTCGGGTCCCGGCCCTCGAGCTAGTCTCAGCCGTCGCTGGTATGCCAGCTCGCGATGCCATGGACAAGGCCAAAGGGTGAGGACTGGAGAGCCAGTAAGAGCCCTGAGTCGCGATGCTTAGGTACCCCCCCTTTAACGTGCAAGTGGTCGGCATGGAGAAGAAGAGGTGCCGTGGACCGGCATCAAATAATCAAGCATGGTGGGTCTAATGCATAATCGGAAATAAACTCAAACGGGATACATGCCGCTGGGCCTGGCCCGAGCGGCTTGGGGATCATGCAGCCCGAGGGGCGCCCCCAACAAGGTAAGCTAACAACATGGAATAAAAAGGGATACACGCCGCAGGGACGGACCCACGCGCCTGGGAATAATGCAGCCCTGGGGGGCGCTCCCAGCTGGAAGTGGAAACTTGAAAGATGTCACCTGATGACGTTGAGGATGAAGGAGCGTTGATGTAGCAGGCTCGGTGGGCTGCGGGAGACGATCCTCACGAGCCCCCAGGCCCAGGGGCCTCGGGAGGCTCCGGAGGCACTGGCGGCTCCTCACGGGCCATCTCCATCCCTGCCAGGGCTGCGGAACGCCCTGCCTCTCGTGCCTCCGTGATGCCCCTCATGAGGCGCTGGTACGTGTCAGCCGCGTTCGGCAAGCTGTAAGGCATGCGAACGTAGCTGTGGGGTGGGCCTCCGTAGCGCCCCACTCGCGAGGGCCAGAGGCGCTCCAGAGAGGCAACTCGGTTGAGCCCTGGTATGTCGATACAGACGCGCAGCCCACCATCCTCGCCTGGATGGGGAGCCACTGCTGGTAGGCGGCGGCCGCCTTTCATGACTCTTGACTCCTGAAGCTCCTGAATGGCCTTGCTGACAAACTCCTGAGGGTCTGGATCTCCTTGCCTTGCTCCTTCTTGAGGGAAACGTGCTTCGAAACACGCCTCCATGTGGTGCCCAAGCGCCTCCCTCGTGACCCTGGCTAGGTCGGTGGCCCTCCAGGGGAGAGCCCCTGAGCCCTGCCTGAGGAGGGCGCCGGGCGCGCTTTCCTATGTGATGGAAGGAGGTTCCCCCTGGGCAGGCGCGGGCCCAGAGGGGCCTGCCTCCTGAGTGGTCGGGCCGGACGATGTCTTCTTCTTCTTAGGGGCGGTCTCGGGAGGCCTCCTGCTTCCACGATCCGGGTCTTCCAGTGACGCGGCCTGAAAGGCTTGTTCCAGGGAACACACCGCATCCTTCTCTTCACATGGCACCGTGATGACCCTGCCGCTTCCTGGCATCTTGAGGACGTTGTAGCCGTGGTGAGTTACGACCATGAACTTGGCCAGCGCTGGGTACCCAAGGATGGCGTTGTACGGCAGGTGAATGTGAGCGACGTCAAAGTCGATAAGCTCGGTGCGGTAGTTGTCGCGTGCCCCGAAGGTGACAGGGAGGCGGACCCGCCCAATCGGGACCGTGGAGCCGTCGGTGACACCGGAGAAAGGCTTGGTTGGCTGAAGCTGGCTGTAGGGCACTTGGAGGTTGTTGAATGTTTCCACGGACAGGACGTTGAGCTCTGCCCCCCCATCGATGAGGGTCTTGGTGAACACCACGTTGCTGATGATTGGGGAACAAAGCATCGGGAGAACTCCGGCGGTAGCCGCACACTTGAGCTGATCTGCTGAGCTGAACGTGATGGCGCACGCCGACCACCTGAGAGGGCACGTGGCTTCGAGCCTGGGGAGGGCTACGTTCACTTCACGGGCGAACCGCTTGAAGATGCGCTGAGAGGGTGGGGCTTGTGCCCCACCCAGGATGCAGGCGATCGCGCGCGGCTCCTGGAAGCCCCCAGCCCCCTCGTCCTGGTGGTGGTGCTCGTTTCTCCTTGGCTGCGGCGGCAGCGGTGGGAGGCCTGTGTTGCCTTGCGGGCGATCCTCGCGAGGCTGATCCCTCCAGTCTCCCTCGCGAGGCTGATCTCTCCAGCCTCCCTCGCGAGGCGGGTCTTGCGAGCAATCCTCGCGAGGTTGATCGCGCCACCCTTGGCGCGGGCCACGGTCTTCTCAGTGTCCTGCGTTCCTTCCTCCTCCTCGACCGTAGCCCCGGTCACTGCGGTCAGGGCGACGGCCGATCCTTCCTTCTCGCACGGCTCGGAGCTCTTGACATTCGTTGGTGTTGTGGGTGTGGAGGCCGTGGTACACACAGTACCGGCTGCCCTTGGAAGGTTCGGGCTGATCTCTGCCCCACTTGGTGCCTGGTTCTGCCGCGAGCATGGCAGCCCCCTTGCGCTTCACATCCTTGGCCTTGGGCTTCTTCTCTTCTGGGTCTGCGGCAGGCAGCTCGAGGAGGGAGAGACGCCCTTCCTCGGCCCTGGCGCACTTGGTTGCCAGGTTGAACAGTTCCAAGGAGGTGCACAGGTCTTCATGCATCGCCAGCTCCTCCTTCATCTTGACGTCGCGCACGCCGTCGGAGAAGGCCGAGATAGTGGCCTCCTCAGTCACCTTGGGAATCTTGAGGCGCGCGCTGTTGAAGTGCTGGATGTACTTCTGCAAGGTCTCCCCGGGCTGTTGCTTGATGCGGCGCATGTCACTCACGGCGGGTGGCCGGTCGCGAGTGCCTTGGAAGTTGGCGATGAAGCGGGTGCGCATCTCGTCCCAGGAGGAGATTGTGCCTGGAGCCAGGTTCAGGAGCCAGGTGCGGGCCCTGTCCTTGAGTGCCATGGGGAACCAGTTCGCCATGACCTTCTCGTCTCTGTTGGCAGCTTTGATGCCAAGCTCGTAGAGCTGGAGGAACTCCGCAGGGTCAGCCGTGCCGTCGTAGCGAGGAGGCAGGTCTGGCTTGAACTTGCCGGGCCACGCGACATTGCGTAGCTCGGTGGTGAAGGCGCGGCAGCCTGCTATGGCCACGGGAGGCCTTGGATGATGGGGAACTTGGTCTTGCATGTCCCCACGCGCTGCAGCTGGGAGCAGCATGGGGTCCTGACGCGCGGGAGCAGGAGAATGGTCGTGACGTGCTGGAGCAAGGAGCGCCCGGGCAGCTTCCTGCGGGCGAGGGACTTCTTGACAGCTCTGCTCTTGCTGCGCTGGCGCCTGACGGAGCGGGTTCTGCCCAGGGGCCACGCGCCTTGGGGCCATGGCGCCTTCCTAAGGAGGAGGCGGCCGGGGCGCCGCCGGGGCTTCACTGCCCGCGCGGGGCGGGGTGCGGTGCAGCGGAACGGACGGCGGAGGAGAGCCCTCTGCGGCGCGGACAAGCTTGGCGACGCGGTCGAGCCATTCTTCATAGACGTCGTCGATGGGACGGTAGCGCAGGAGCTCGTTCACCGCGATGAGTGCAGCCCGAGCCTCCATCGGCGCGCGGAGCACACGGGACGAAGAACCAGCTGGGGTGAGCGAGGGAGTTGCGGTGCGGCCGTCTTGCCGCACGGACAGATGCTGGGACGATGCTTGATGCTCGTCCCCCGCCGGGCCGGTGGCGGCGTTGACGGCAGGTGACGGGGAACGGCGAGGTCGCCCACCGACAGGGGCCGTCTGGGCGACACGGGAAGCGAGCGCGGCCCAGCGCTCGGCGCGGGCCCGACGAGCGTCAGACATGGGCGTGATGGTCGGAGGAGAACGGGATGGTGGAAGACGAATCCTGGCGCACCCCTACCTGGCACGCCAAATGTCGGATTTCGGGTTCCGGCAGACCCTTGAGGTTCAAACACTGGGGTGCGCGCGGAGATTTCGCCTCCTACCTACCTGCACCCCTCCGCCTTGCTAGGATCTGAACTAAGGAAAGAACAACGCAAGAGACACAGGGTTTATACTGGTTCGGGCCACCGTTGTGGTGTAATACCCTACTCCAGTGTGTGGTGTGGTGGATTGCCTCTTGGGCTGATGGTGATGAACAATACAAGGAAGAACAGCCTCGCGAGGGTCTGTTCTTGGCTGGGGTGATGAACTGCTGGGAGGAGCTCAGTCACCTCTCTCTCTCTCTCTCTTTCTGATCTTCTCTCTCTCTCTCTTTCCCTGCCTCTCCTTCCTCCGTCTCTCTGTGTCTCCGTGTCCCTCCGTGTCCCTCTGTGTCTCCCTTGCTCTGTGGGTGGCTGGTCCTATTTATAGAGGCCCTGGTCCTCTTCCAAAATATCGAGCGGGAAGGGAGCCAACAATGGCGGGCTAATTTGAAGGGGGACAACTAGTATCAACTATCCTGACAAAAGTAGTCTTCGCCTGCGCAAAGCTCTGGTGATGACGCTGTCTTGGGCTCCATGGTGACCTCCATCTCGTAGTCCTCCTGGTCTTGGTCTCGTTGCACCGAAATGGCAACCTTTGCCTGATGCCTCGGTACTCCGCGGCTGCACTTGCCCCCTTTGCACCAAAGAGGAAGGGAGGACGCTGCGCGGGCTGGCACCCGCCTGGCGCCCCTGGTCGTCATGGCTTGCGTCACGGGCACCTCGTGAGGTACCCCGCCTTGATCTCTCCGCCTCCTTGTGAGCCAGCCTGACGAGGCCGCGCCTGAGGAAGCTCCGCGTCGTCTGCCCCGCGAGGCTTGGCCCCTCGCGAGGGTCTTGGGTTTGTGTTGGTGAAGATGGGCCGCGCTGGGCCCCCTTTTAGCCACGCCGCAGGCCGCAGGCAGGCAAGTCTGGGGACCCCCATTCCCAGAACGTCGACAGATACGCCTAGTTGATGTGAGACTATCTTCCTCCCTTTTGTCTTCTCCACAACCACCGTTCTATTCTACCTATAGTGCTGTGTCCATGGCTCGCGCTCATATATTGCGTGAAAGTTGAAAAAGGTTGAAAAGGCCAAGTATGAAACAATTGCTTGGCTTGTCATCGGGGTTGTGCATGATGGGAGCATTTTGTGTGACGAAAATGAAGCATGGCCAAACTATATGATTTTGTAGGGATGAGCTTTCTTTGGCTATGTTATTTTGAGAAGACATAATTGCTTGGTTAGTATACTTGAAGTATTATTATCTTTATGTCAATACTAAACTTTTGTCTTGAATCTTTTGGATCTGAAAATTCATGCCACAATAAAGAAAATTACATTGAAATTATGTTAGGTAGCATTCCACATCAAAAATTATGTTTTTATCATTTACCTACTTGAGGACGAGAAGGTATTAAGCTTGGGGATGTTTGATACGTCTCCAATGTATCTATAATTTTTGATTGTTCCATGCTATTATATTATCTGTTTTGGATGTTTAATGGGCTTTAATATGCTCTTTAATAGTATTTTTTGGGACTAATCTATTAACCGGAGGCCCAGTGCCAGTTTATGTTTTTTTGCCTATTTTAGTGTTTCGCGGAAAAGGAATATCAAATGGAATCCAAACGGAATGAAACCTTCACGAGGATCTTTCTTGGAACAAACGCAAACCGGGAGACTTGGAGTGGGAGTCTGGAACTCCGCGATGCTTGCACGAGATAGGAGGGCGCGCCCCAACCCTCATGGGCCCCATGGAGCTCCACCGACATACTTCTTTTGCCTATATATACTCTTATACCCTAAAAACATCAGGGGGAGCCATGAAACCACTTTTCCACGGCCGCAACCTTCTGTACCTATGAGATCCCACCTCGGGCCTTTTCCGGCGATTTGCCGGAGGGGTATTCGATCACGGAGGGCTTCTACATCAACACCATAGCCTCTCCGATGATGTGTGAGTAGTTTACCACAGACCTTCAGGTCCATAGTTAATAGCTAGATGGCTTCTTCTCTCTTTTTGGTTCTCAATACAAAGTTCTCCTCGATGTTCTTGGAGATCTATTCGATGTAATACCTTTTGCGGTGTGTTTGCCGAGATCCGATGAATTGTGGATTTATGATAAAGTTTATCTATGAACAATATTTGGTTCTTCTCTGAATTCTTATATGCATGATTTGATATCTTCGCAAGTTACTTCGAATTATCGTTTTAGTTTGGCCTACTAGATTGATCTTTCTTTCAATGGGAGAAGTGCTTAGCTTATGGTTCAATCTTGCGGTGTCCTTTCCCAGTGACTGTAGGGGCAGCAAGGCACATATTGTATTATTGCCATCGAGGATAAAAAGATGGTGTTTATATCATATTTCTTGAGTTTATCCCTCTACATCATGTTATCTTGCTGAAAGTGTTACTCTGTTCTTATGAACTTAATAGTCTAGATGCATGCTGGATAGTGGTCGATGCGTGGAGTAATAGTAGTAGGTGCAGAATCATTTTGGTCTACTTAACACAGACGTGATGCCTATATTCATAATCATTGCCTAGATATTCTCATAACTATGTGCTCTTCTATCAATTGCTCGACAGTAATTTGTTCACCCACCGTAATACATGCTATCATGAGAGAAGCCACTAGTGAAACCTATGGCCCCCGAGTCTCTTTCTTATTATATTGCATCTCTTTTATTTACATCGCATCTCGTTTACTATTTTGCAATCTTTACTTTCCAATCTATACAATAAAAATACCAAACATATTTATCTTATTGTCTTTCTCAGATCTCACTTTCGCAAGTGACCGTGAAGGGATTGACAACCCCTTTATCGCGTTGGTTGCGAGGTTCTTGATTGTTTGTGCAGGTACTAGGTGACTTGCGAGTTATCTCCTACTGGATTGATACCTTGGTTCTCAAAAACTGAGGGAAATACTTATGCTACTTTGCTGCATCACCCTTTCCTCTTCAAGGGAAAACCAATGCATGCTCCAGAGGTAGCACTCGACCCGATGCAGAGCGATGAGGTGAGGCAACTCACAGGCAATTCGACGGCCGGGTCGCGGCCACTTGTGGTAAAGGCAGAGGCGGCCGGGTCATGACGATGGCTCGGTGGGTCGACGTGAGACGGCTCGGAGGCGGAGTCCAATGGGTGCTTGAAGCAGGCGACGGCTCGCTGGCGGCAGCAGTAGCAAAAGCGAAGAAAACAGATCACGATGGTGACTCGATGACGACTCACAGTCCGGCCACAGCAGAGGCGGACTCGGTCAGACGGCGATGATGGCTCAATGGCTGGAGTAAGGCCGTGACCTAGAGGCAGCAGCTCGGTGAGGCAGAGACGAGGACACTATGGCTCAGTTCAGCCAAGGCGGCGGCTGGCCAGCGGCTCCCCGGCGGAGGTTCAATACTCTCTAGTGACGGCTCCCTGGCAGCGGTTCACTAATCTCCAGCGATGGCTCCCCGGCGGCGGTTCACTAATCTCCAGCGGCGGCTCACGGTGTAGTGGCCGGCTCAGCAACAGCTCAGAGCTGGAGGCGAAGGCGGTGACTCGGCCATAGTTGAGGCAGAGGCACAACTGGCGAGTCCGAGTCCGGCTCAAGCTGGAGTCTAATACGGTTCTTCACAAGATCCCTCTTCTTGCCATGGTAGTTTTAGCAAAAGGAAAAACAGGGTCGTCCCTTGGTGTTCGTTAATAGCCAGCGAAAAGTGGCTCCAAGGCAGGGGCGGCTCACCCATGGCGACTCATCAGATCAGAAGTCAACCCGAAACCGAGGCAGTTTTGACGAAAAATCACATCAATGGATCAGGACCAAAAACAGTAGCCCAACTTGTATTCTTCAGCGATTGTAAATCTAGATCGATGAACTTCAAATTGATGTAGATCCTTCCAAGCTAGTTATTTTTCCTCTGGAAAATTGCAAACTTCTCGATCCCGGAGAATGATCCCTCCAAGAACTCAACACCATCATGCGCAAGCCCCACAGTGGGTGCCAACTGTCGTGGATTTGTCACGGCATATGTCCTAGTGTGAGGACTTGTCGTGAGGCCAATGCAACTAGGTAGTAGCCTGAATGGGGTTGATCGGAATCGAGAGACGCGAGGCGGGTTAACACACAAGACAAGGATTTAGACAGCTTCGGGCCCCGGGAAACATCATTCGGTAATAACCCTACATGTTGTTTATGGCTAGGTCGTATTCCGTATGCTCATGAGGCAGTCGCCGCATAAACCGGCTCTCCTCTAGTTGTGTCTAGCCCTCGAGATTATTCAGCATGTCCCTCTTGGGGTGCCCTGCTCCTCCTTATCTAAGTTGAACGGGCGGGTTACATGTAGAGTCCAACTGGGATTAAGACTTAAACTATTCTGACTTCTCTTCGCGGGCTTCTCTTCATGGGCTTCTAACCACGGGCTTCTTAATGTATTGGGCTTCTTAACTCCAGCGACTCATTTTCATGGGTAAGTACTTGCCGGGTCATAACTGTCTGCCGACTTACAATCTGGCTTATAACTGTCTGCCGGCTTGCAATCTGGACTTATAACTATCTGCCGTCTTACAATAACCGGCTTACAATCTGGCTTATAATCTGCCTTGTCATCAGTGAAATACCAAGTCCCGGCCGGGTCATATCTCCGGCCGGGTCATACCACGGGGTATATCCCCGATAGTCTGTGTCTTCTCACCCATACCATTGTCTACCACAACATACCAGGATGACTTGCAAATGGGACAATAGTTCAAGTCCACATACTGAAGCCTAAATAAGGCACATCCTTTCTCACAGGCATGTATCTTCTCATAGGACACCTTAAGAGCATGGAGGATTTTGTCTGACTAGTACAGGTTTACAGGTAGTACATGGCCTTTGGGTAGAAAACGTCCAAATATTGTCGTCATTGTGTTGTGGCATTCTCCACCCAGGTTAAATTGAGCCTTCAGAGCCATTATTTGTGAGATGGCATCCAGCTAACAAAGCTCAGTGTTCTCGTGGAGAGGACGTTTTGAAGACTCCAACATTTGATTCAAGGCCTTTGTAGATTCCTCCATCTCATCGTCCGAGTCCCGAGCATCATCAAAGTCTTGCACCATGTCTTGCATCCTGGTACCATGCTCGTCGGTGCGACGACGAAGCACCTCAGCTCTGGCATGTTGGGGAGACTCGCCATGAAATGTCCACATCGTATAATCTGGCGTAAAACCCTTCTTCTACAGGTGTTTTCCCATTTCATCCTCTGTCCTCTTGTGCCAATTGTTGCACCTGGCACAGGGGCACCATGTTGTCCTCTGGCCATTTGCAAATGCGGCTCTCAGATACCCCTTGGTTTTTGTTAACCATTCAATGGTCATGTCTTTCTGCCTAGTGTGACCGGTGTACATCCACACATGATCACTCATCTTCCCTAGCTACCTGGACACACACACACACACACACACACATATATATATACAAATCAGCATGTATATATTCATCAGTTAATGGAGTTTGTCACTTTTATTACGTCCATGCAACCTAGATACTAATAGGTAAATATAGGTCCTAATCCCACCCGAGTATGTGTAGATTGGGTTCGTTTTCCCATGCACTGCTCCGGATCCGATGCAAAATTTCGGCAGCACCTCCCCGCTGTTCTCCTGATACATGTCTTGGCAATAAGCAGAGAGGATGTGTACCCGGAGAACAACAGGGAGGCACTGACGAAATTCTGCATCGGATCTGGAGCAGAGCATATGAAAAAAAAAACCAATCTACACATACTCGGGCTGTCCATGGATAATGTTGGACGATTCAAAAGAATCACAGTTATAAATATGCAAATGCATGCATATTTATAGACGTAACCCTTTCGAATGGGAGACGCATAGTGGTCACACATACTGATGATTGAAGACACCTATTGCTAGCAAGTTTCATTAGCACGAAGACCAGAACAGGGCAGATGAAGGGGGAGGAGGAGATGTCATTTGTGCTCACACACGAACGCAGGGGCGGAGCTCGTCGAACACTAGACCCTCACAGCAACGAAAAAACTGCACATTTAAATCGAAAGATGAGTAACATAGCAGTTTTGTTTTTTCCGTCAACCTAACTAAATAATTACAACAAGACGAGCGGGTTAGGGGGTTCCTCGGTGTCGATGGAACCCTAAGTAGCAAGTATCATCGGTGGGAGATACATGCGGCGCTCGGCGTTGAACACTAGATCCACATCCCACAAGTGACGTCGGCGCCCGGCGTCCCGCGCACAACAATAGTTGTGGGGGACGATGACGGTCTAACGCTTTGGCGAATTTGTCTGGCGGCCTCTGCGATGAGGATTAAAGCCAAGTTTTGAAACTTCAAACAACCAAACCGACTTGAGTCAGTTTGGGTGTTTCAAGTTTCAACACTTGGCTTTTAATCGTCATCGCAGAGTGATACGTCTCCAACGTATCTATAATTTTTGATTGTTCCATGCTATTATATTATCTGTTTTGGATGTTTAATGGGATTTAATATACCTTTTTAATATTATTTTTGGAACTAGCCTACTAACCAAAGGCCCAATGCAAATTGTTGTTTTTTTGCCTATTTAAGTGTTTCGCAGAAAACGAATATCAAACGAAATCCAAACGGAATGAAACCATCGCGAGAGTTATTTTTGGAACAAACGTGATCTAGGAGACTTGGAGTGGACGTCAAGAAAGAAGCGAGGAGACCATGAGGTAGGAGGGTGCGCCCAGGGGGTAGGCGTGCCCCCACTCTCGTGGGCCCCTCGCAGCTCCACCAACGTACTTCTTCCTCCTACATATACCCATATACCCCAAAAACATCCAGGAGCACCACAAAACCCAATTTCCACTGCCGCAACCTTCTGTACCCGTGAGATCCCATCTTGGGGCCTTTTTCGGCGCTCCGCCGGAGGGGGAATCGATCACGGAGGGCTTCTACATCAACACCATAGCCTCTCCGATGATGTGTAAGTAGTTTACCACAGACCTTCGGGTCCATAGTTATTAGCTAGATGGCTTCTTCTCTCTCTTTGGATCTCAATACAAAGTTCTCCTCGATTCTCTCGTGGATCTATTTAATGTAATTCTTTTTGCGGTGTGTTTGTCGAGATCCGATGAATTGTGGGTTTATGATCAAGATTATCTATGAACAATATTTGATTCTTCTCTGAAATCTCTTATGCATGATTTAATATCTTTGCAAGTCTCTTCGAATTATTAATTTGGTTTGGCCCACTAGATTGATCTTTCTTGCAATGGGAGAAGTGCTTAGCTTTGGGTTCAATCTTGCGGTGTCCTTTCCCCGTGACAGCAGGGGCAACAAGGCACGTAATGTATTGTTGCCATTGAGGATAAACAAATGGGGTTTATATCATATTGCTTGAGTTTATCCCTCTACATCATGTCATCTTGCCTAATGCGTTACTCTGTTCTTATGAACTTAATACTCTAGAGGCATGCTGGATAGCGATCGATGTGTGGAGCAATAGTAGTAGATGTAGAATCGTTTCGGTCTACTTGTCGTGGACGTGATGCCTATATACATGATCATGCCTAGATATTCTCATAACTATGCGCTTTTCTATCAATTGCTCGACGGTAATTTGTTCACCCACCATAGAATTTGCTATCTTGAGAGAAGCCACTAGTGAAACCTATGGCCCCCGGGTCTATCTTCCATCATATTATTTTCCTATTTACTTGTTATTTCCATAGTTGTTTATTTGCAATCTTTATTTTCCAATCTATACCATAAAAATACCAAAAATATTTATCTTATCATCTCTATCAGATCTCACTTTCGTAAGTGACCATGAAGGGATTGACAACCCCTTTATCATGTTGGTAGCAAGGTTCTTGTTTGTTTGTGCATGTACTAGGGACTTGCGTGTTATCTCCTACTGGATTGATACCTTGGTTCTCAAAAACTGAGGGAAATACTTACGCTACTGTGCTGCATCACCCTTTCCTCTTAAAGGGAAAACCAACGCAAGCTCAAGTGGTAGCAAGAAGGATTTCTGGCGCCATTGCCAGGGAGGTTGCACCAAGTCAAGTCGAGATTTGATCTCCTGGCAACTAGCCATTTCTGGCGCCGTTGTCGGGGAGGTTTACACCAAGTCAAGACATACCAAGTACCCATCACAAACTCTTATCCTCGCATTACATTATTTGCCATTTGCCTCTCGTTTTCCTCTCCCCCACTTCACCCTTGCCGTTTTATTCGCCCTCTTTTCCGTTTGCCTCTTTTTCATTCGCCTCTTTTTGCTTGCTTCTAGTGTGCTTGTGTGTTGGATTGTTTGTCACGATGGCTCAAGATAATACTAAATTGTGTGACTTTTCCAATACCAAAAATAATGATTTTATTAGCACTCCGATTGCTCCTCTTACTGATGCTGAATCTTGTGAAATTAATACTGCTTTGCTGAATCTTGTCATGAAAGATCCGTTTTCTGGCCTTCCTAGTGAAGATGCCGCTACCCATCTAAACAGCTTTGTTGATTTGTGTGATATGCAAAATAAGAAAGATGTGGATAATGATATTGTTAAATTGAAGCTATTTCCGTTTTCGCTTAGAGATCGTGCTAAAACTTGGTTTTCGTCTTTGCCTAAAAATAGTATTGATTCATGGAATAAGTGCAAAGATGCTTTTATCTCTAAGTATTTTCCTCCTGCTAAGATAATCTCTCTTAGAAACGATATTATGAATTTTAAACAACTTGATCATGAGCATGTTGCACAAGCTTGGGAGAGGATGAAATTAATGATACGTAATTGCCCTACTCAGGGATTAAACTTATGGATGATCATACAATTTATTATGCTGGATTGAATTTTGCTTCTAGAAATCTTTTAGATTCATCCGCGGGAGGCACTTTTATGGAAATCACTTTGGGAGAAGCTACTAAACTCGTAGATAATATTATGGTTAATTATTCTCAATGGCACACCGAAAGATCTACTAGTAAAAAGATTCATGCTATAGAAGAAATTAATGTTTTGAGTGGAAAGATGGATGAACTTGTGAAATTGTTTGCTAATAAGGCGCTGTTTGGTTCAACTTTTATCGCTGGATTCCACTGCCGCACAGCAGAATCTGAACCAAAGGGCGAACCCGGCAGAATCCGATTCCAGAAATCCGCTGCCAAAATCTGAACCAACAACAGAAGCAGCTCAGGACGTGCTTTCCAAAATCCGATTCTGCTGCGGGCCAAAATCTGAAAAGGTTGTATCAGCTGGTTTGCAAAATGACCTACATCTTTTTCAAATCAGATTTTCCACAACTGTTTTTTCACAGCATATTTTTCACAGCTGCTTTTAGAAATCCACAGCCGAACCAAACAGGGCCTAAGAGTGTTTCTTCTGATCCTAATGATATGCCTTTGTCCACTTTGATTGAGAATAATAATGTATCTATGGATGTGAATTTTTTTGGTAGGAACAATTTTGGTAACAACGCGTATAGAGGAAACTTTAATCCTAGGTTGTTTCCTAGTAATTCCTCTAATAATTACGGTAATTCCTACAACAACTCTTATGAAAATTTTAATAAGATGCCCTTTGATTTTGGGACTAGTGTTAAAGAATTTATGATTTCGCAAAAGAATTTCAATGCTTTGCTTGAAGAAAAATTGCCTAAGATTTATGAGTTGGCTTGGAACGTGGATAGAATTACTCTTGATGTTGATTCTTTGAAACTTAGATCTATTCCACCTAAGCATGATATCAATGAGTCTCTTAAAGCCATGAGAATTTCCATTGATGAGTTCAACGAAAGAATCTCTAGGATGCGTCCTAAAAAAGATTGCTTTATAAAAGCGTGTTCTTCTTGTTTTCACGATAATAAGGATGAATATCTAAAAGTGATTGATGTGTCTCCTATTAATCTTTGTTTTGCAATATGAATCTTGATAATGCTAGGACTGGAGATTAGTCAACTTTAGTTAAAAGGCATCCCAATGATTCAGAGTTTTTAGATCTTGATGCAAAAATTGGTAAAAGTGGGATTGAAGAGGTCAAAACTTTACATATCAATGAACCCACTGTTTTGGATTTCAAGGGATTTAATTATGATAATTGCTCTTTTATAGATTGTATTTCCTTGTTGCAATCCGTGCTAAATTCTCCTCATGCTTATAGTCAAAATAAAGCTTTTACCAAACATATCGTTGATGCTTTAATGCAATCTTATGAAGAAAAGCTTGAATTAGAAGTTTCTATCCCAAGAAAACTTTATGATGAGTGGGAACCTACTATTAAAATTAAAATTAAATATCATGAATGCTATGCTTTATGTTATTTGGGTGCTAGTGTTTCCACGATTCCAAAAACTTTGTGTGATGTGTTAGGTTTCCGTGAATTTGATGATTGTTCTTTAAATTTGCATGTTGCAGATTCCACTATTAAGAAACCTATGGGAAGGATTAATGATGCTCTTATTGTTTCAAATAGTAATTATGTGCCCATAGATTTCATTATTCTTGATATAGATTGCAATCCTACTTGTCCTATTATTCTTGGTAGACCTTTCCTTAGAACGATTGGTGCAATTATTGATATGAAAGAAGGAAATATTAGATTCCAATTTCTGTTAAGGAAAGGCATGGAACAATTTCCTAGAAATAAAATTAAATTACCTTATGAATCTATTATGAGAGCCACTTATGGATTGCATACCAAAGATGACAATACCTAGATCTATTCTTATTTTTATGCCTAGCTAGGGGCGTTAAACGATAGCGCTTGTTGGGAGACAACCCAATTTTATTTTGGTTTCTTGTTTTTTGTTCCTGTTTAGTAATAAATAATTCATCTAGCTTCTATTTAGATGTGGTTTTATGATTTTAATTAGTGTTTGTGCCAAGTAGAACCTTTGGGAAGACTTGAGGGAAGTCTTTGCGATCTTGCTGTAAAAAACAGAAACTTTAGCCCTCACGAGATTTGCTGCCATTTTTTACTGGAGAGTGAGATTAGATTGATTATTTTTGCAGATGATTAATAGACAAATTTCTCAAGTCCACAAATTTATTTCAGAATTTTTGTAGTTACAGAATTATTCGAAACCTACAGATTACTACAGACTGTTCTGGTTTTGATAGATTCTGCTTTTCGTGTGTTGTTTGCTTATTTTGATAAATCTATGGCTAGTATTGGGGGGTATGAACCATAGAGAAGTTGGAATTCAGTAGGTTTAACACCAATATAAATAAAGAATGAGTTCATTACAGTACCTTGAAGTGGTGGTTTGCTTTCTTATACTAACGGAGCTCATGAGATTTTTTGTTGAGTTTTTTGTTGTGATATTTTCAAGTTTGGGTAATGATTTGATGGATTTTGGAATAAGGAGTGGAAAGAGCCTATGTTTGGGAATTCCCAAGGCACCCCAAGGTAAAATTCAAGGACAAACAAAAGCCTAAGCTTGAGGATGCCCCGGAAGGCATCCCCACTTTTGTCTTCGTCCATCGGTAACTTTACTTGAGGCTATATTTTTATTCACCACATGATATGTGTTTTGCTTGGAGCGTCTTGTATGATTTGAGTCTTTGGTTTTTAGTTTACCACAATAATCCTTGCTGTACACACCTTTTGGAGAGACACACATGAATCGGAATTTATTAGAATACTCTATGTGCTTTACTTATATCTTTTGAGATAGATAATTTTGCGCTAGTGCTTTACTTATATCTTTAAGAGCTTGGTGGTTTGATGTAATTCTTTTTGCGGTGTGTTTGTCGAGATCCGATGAATTGTGGTTTTATGATCAAGATTATCTATGAACAATATTTGATTCTTCTCTGAAATCTCTTATGCATGATTTAATATCTTTGCAAGTATCTTCGAATTATCAGTTTGGTTTGGCCTACTAGATTGATCTTTCTTGCAATGGGAGAAGTGCTGAGCTTTGGGTTCAATCTTGCGGGGTCCTTTCCCCGTGACAGCAGGGGCAGCAAGGCACGTATTGTATTGTTGCCATCAAGGATAAAAAATGGGGTTTATATCATATTGCTTGAGTTGATCCCTCTACATCATGTCATCTTGCCTAATGCGTTACTCTGTTTGTAACACCCTCGATGCGACTATAGCTCCCACGTGTCGAGGCACGACTTAGAGACATAATCGCATTGAAGGCATATGTCGCAAGTGAGGTAATCTTCACACAACCCATGTAATACATAAGGGAAAGAGGTACATAGTTGGCTTACAATCGCCACTTCACACAATTACATGAATAAAACATTACATCAATCAGATACAATCAAGGCCCGACTACGGAGCCAAAATGAAAGAAGAACCCCAAATGCGACAAAGGCCCCCGATCGACCCCAACTGGGCTCCACTACTGATCAACTAAAACGAAACAACATAAAGGACAAGATCTTCAACGAGCTCCTCCTGAGCTTGGTTGCGTCATCTGCACGGTCTCAACGGCACCTGCAAACTGGTTTTGGAAGTATCTGTGAGCCACAGGGACTCAGCAATTTCGCACCCTCGCGATCAAGACTATTTAAGCTTATGGGTAAGGTAAAGGTATGAGGTGGAGCTGTAGCAAGCGACTAGCATATATGGTGGCTAACATACGCAAATGAGAGCGAGAAGAGAAGGCAAAGCACGATCGATAAAAGTATGATCAAGAAGTGATCCTAGACTACCTACGTCAAGCATAACTCCAACAACCGTGTTCACTTCCCGGACACCGCCGGAAAGAGACCATCACGGTTACCCACGCGATTGATTCATTTTAATTAAGGTCAAGTTCATGTTTTCTACAATCGGACGTTAACAAATTCCCATTTGCCCATAACCGCGGGCACGGCTTTCGAAAGTTCAAATCCCTGCAGGTTGTCCCAACTTAGCCCATCACAAGCTCTCACGGTCAACGAAGGAATAGACCTCCACCCGAGACGTTCCGATCAGACTCGGTATCCGGTACAACAAGACATTTCGACAGGGTAAAACTAAACCAGCAACACCGCCCGATGTGCCGACATCCTGATGGGAGCTGCACATATCTCGTTCTCAGGGCAACACCGGATGAGACATCCTACGAGTAAAACCAGCCCTCAAGTTTCCCCGAGGTGGTCCCACAGTCTACTCAGTTCGGACCAACACTTAGACAAGCACTGGCCCGGGGGGTTAGAATAAGATGACCCTCGGGATGCGCGACTCCCAAGGGAAAAAAAGGCTGGGTGGCAAATGGTAAAACCAAGGTTGGGCACTGCTGGCAAAGCTTTACTTAAGGCGAACTGTCAAGGGGTTCCCATTATAGCCCAACCGCGTAAGGGACGCAAAATCCGGGAACATAACACCGATATGACGGAAACTAGGGCGGCAAGAGTGGAACAAAACACCAGGCATAAGGCCGAGCCTTCCACCCTTTACCAAGTATATAGATGCATTAATTAAATAAGATATATAGCGATATCCCAACAAGTAAGTAAATGTTTCAACAAGGAACGAACTCCATGTTCCAACAAGGAACAAACTTCAATCTTCACCTGCAACTAACAACGCTATAAGAGGGGCTGAGCAAAGCGGTAACATAGCCAATCAACGGTTTGCTAGGACATGTTGGGTTAGAGGTTTGACATGGCAATTGGGAGGCTGACAAGCAAAAGGTAGGCATCGTAGCATTGGCATAGCAAGAGCGAGCAAACTAGCATAGCAAAGATAGTAGTGATTTCAAGGGTATGACCATCTTGCCTGAAATCCCGCAAGGAAGAAGAACGAGTCCATGAAGAAGACAAACGGAACGTAGACGAACGAATCCTCACAACACGACGTTACCGGAACCAACCCGAAGAAGCAACACCGGAAAGAAGCAAACAATCATGGTAAACAACCACCACATAGACATGGCATGATGCACAAACAAGTATGATGCATGTCCGGTTTAATGATACATGTCATGGCAAAGTGCACAAGCAATCCTACAAATTAAGTGGAGCTCAATATGCATCGGGATGCATATTGACAAAACACCACATCAATTATTTAGTTCTCTCTCGTTTATGAACCCCAACAATATTAAATGTTGTTTAACATGGCAAGAGGTGAAGAACAACAAAACTACCTATCTAGGCAAGTTTAAATGAGGCCGGAAGCAACGAACAACAATTCCGGTAAATCCTCATATGCATATTTTAGGTTAGGTACTGTTCTGCCCTAAACCAGATTTTAGAGTTATTAAACATGCAAGATGATGCCACCATGTTAAACTAGGCATTTTTCTACCCCATTTACATATAAAGATTATTAAAAACGGAGCTACAGTTATTTAGTTATGAATTAAATCATTTTAGCATGGCATAGGAGCAAATTAATGCAAACAACATTTTAATTATTTTAAACATAGCTGAAAGTTGGATATTATTAAACTACACAAAATTCTGAGCAAGTTTCATATATAAAACATTTTAATCGGATGCACGGTTAGTGAGTTTTTAAATGCATGAACTAGGGGGACTAATCTGTAAAACAGCAATCTCCGGAATAATAGACAAATCGTCCAGACGCTGAAAAAAAACATCACGGGCCAAATCTGGCTTAGCCCAGCAGCAGGGAAAGAATAGCAAGAGGAGGGGGCGCTGGGGCGGCTCACCCTGGGCCTGGCCCAACAGAGGAGGAAGGAGGCCGAGGCGAGGCCGGCTGGGGCTGGGCCGGACTCGGGCGCTGGCTGCGGGAAGCTGGGCCTTGGAGCTTCGGCCCATGCGGAAGGAGGCAGGCTGGTGCGGAAGGCTGGGCCGGCGCGGAAGCTGCGCAGGGGCCCACGAGGCGCAGGGCGTCCTCCTCGATCCCGCCTGGATCGAGGGAGGCAGGGGGCGGCGGCGGCGCCGTTCACCGGCGGGCAGCGGCAAGGAGGGGCGGAGGAGGCCGGCGAGGGCAGGGAACGCGCGGATCCGGGCGTGGGGTCCCCGGATCCGGCGACGGACGAGGTCGGCGAGCCCACGACGACTCTGACGAGGCGGCGGGGTGAAACTCCGGTGGCGGCCACTCCAGCGATGGCCGGACTCCGGCGAGGCACGCGGACGTGCGAGGAGACGACGAGCGGCCAGGCAGCAGCGCGGGAACTGGCCCGGTTCGGCCCCGCGCGGGCCGAATCTGAGCCGGCGGGTGGCGCAGCGAAGTGGGGAGGCTGGGCGCTGACGTGGCGCGCGGTGAGTGGAGGGGAAGCGGCGGCGGGGTGACGTGTCGCGCTCCCATTGGGCGGAGAGAGGTGGCGGAGGCAGCGGACATGTCCGGCCGGTGGTGGGAGAAATGTCCGGCGGCGCGGATCTGAGAATTTTTAGGGTTAGGGGAAGAATGAACCGCGAATTTCGGAGGGGGGGTGTATATATAGGCATAGAGGGAGCTAGGAGAGTCCAAATGAGGTGCGGTTTTCGGCCACGCGATCGTGATCGAACGACCGAGATGATGGAGCAGAGTTAGGTGGGTTTTGGTCCAAATTGGAAGGGTGTTGGGCTGCAACACACACGAGGCCTTCTTGGTCCCTCGGTTAACCGTTGGAGTATCAAACAAAGTCCAAATGGTACGAAACTTGACAGGTGGTCTACCGGTAGTAAACCAAGGCCGCTTGGCAAGACTCGGTCCAATCCGGAAATGTTTAATCCCCACACATGAAAGAAAGGTAGAAATGACCACCGGAGAAGAACGGAACGCCGGATTGCAAAACGGACAACGGGGAAAATGCTCGGATGCGTGAGACGAACACGTATGCAAATGAAATGCGCATGATGACATGATATGCAATGCATGACACGCAAGGAATGACAAGGCAACACCAGCGAATAACTGAACGACACCTGGCATATCGGTCTCGGGGCATTACAACACTCCACCACTACGAGAGGATCTCGTCCCGAGATCTAGAATGGCACCGGAGGGAAAACGGAGGAGAAAGAGAATAGGTAAAACTAAGTTGCTTCTTTGACAAACGAGTGAAACCACGAACCTTGAAAAGGTTAAGCCATTTCGAGAAAAGAATACAACAGAGATAAATGAAGTTGAAAACACTCCGTTAGAAAAGAGGGACAAAGAACATTGCGGAAAACCTTGAGGTTGAAGGGAAGATATATATATATATATAGAAAAAAAACACTCCGATTAAGACAAGATAGAGAAGGAATAAGACTGATATAATTTGGACAGCACTCCAGTTGAGAAGGGGTGCAAAATTTGATAAGATGAGAGAGCCCGAAAGAAAAACACGACACTCCGGTTGAATGGATAAGCAAAGAAAAGAATACTATCATGACAAAACAAGAAGATGGGTAGAAGAGAGCAACATCACAATGCCTCCGGAACAAACGAATAGAAGATAGATAGTTGAGACAGGGGAATGGAGAAGAAAGTGCCAACTTCTGCCATAAAAGAGCTTGAGAAGGCATCCTTAGGAGAAGGGTCGAATGGAGTTGTTGGAACACTAACAACGAAAAGAATAAGCTCGATAAGTTCTTATAGAATGCATCTCAAATTATGAGGTGACAACCTGCCACTCACGGCAAAGAATTGGATTGATAAGAACAAGGAGACGAGAAACTTATCGCCGGAAGGATATATGAAGAACTTGGATCATATATGAGCACAATAGATAGCAACAGTCCTTAGGGATGGCTTTAGGTGAAATATAACCCAAGACAATTCCAACGAATAGGTTGATGGATTTAAAATAACCCAATCTTGACAGCATGTGAAACATGAAAAACATGAACTCAAATTATCAAGAATGACATAATACCACCTCCCATGATACGATAGAAAGAAATTGCACTCCGGATTACAAGATGAAGAATACTTGAACTCCTCTGAAAAGAATCTCAAAGAACACTTCGAGAAGGAATTAAATCTTTGATGAACCGACATGTAGAGCCTTCAAGAAGAACTCCGGTAACAAAAGGATGATCAGACAAAAGGAAAGAGAAGTTGAAAACACAAGGTGAAACCTTGTAATGATTTAGATGGATCTCCGTGATAATTAGATCTTGGAACTCTGGGAAAGAAAAGATAAAACAATTGAAACCAAGAATTTAATCATTGAGAACAAACTCCGGAAGAAAAGATTAGCATATGGATGAAACAAGAATAAGAATTATGTTATGCTTGTCCTTCATCAATTAAATTGATGATAAACAATGGATTTGGCACACTACTTATTCTCGTATCAAGGATTAAGAGAGATATAACATAATCTTGAGAACGTCTTCGACGAACCACCGGTAGGATCGAAACAACGAATGAATTGATATGATACGAAAGAATAGGAATCTTGCACGAACCACCGTAAGAAATGAAAATGAACGAAGAGAAGATAAAGAAACACCGGGAAGAATTATAAAATGAACAAAGATGCTTGAGAGGATTTAGATACATGAGAAAGAAGAGCTCACGAGCCGATTAAAGATCTCTTGAACGATGCACCGGTAGGATTGGAGAATGATACTGAAAGCTGAGAATGAATAAACCTGACTTGATGGACTCCGGATAACAAACTGAGAAGACTCTTGAATATCTCCTGAGGGGTGAAAAAGATTCTCACAATTGAAAACAATTACGAGAGGATGGCAACAAGCTAGAATCACGAATCTTGAAGAGAATGGAACAAGATTAAAGAGGAACTCTTCTTCGGTCTTGAAATGCAGAGAATGACGATGAGAAACACTACCAAAAATTATTTAGACACTCCGGAAGAATCAAAAGCGAAGAGGTTGAGCCAACGATGAAAAGAATTTAACCGATCTTGGGGAAATGCATTTGACTGAAGATAAATCATTCTTACGTCAAACTTTAAAAGGCATTTAGGATAGCTCCGGGAAAATAAGAAGAGTCAGGTAAGATCCTGGGAAATGACCTGTGGGTTAGGGCCCACTCAAAAGAAACACCGTTGAAGGATTTCAAAGAGAGATTGCACCGGTTGAATTTAAATGGCTTGAATGAGATAACATCCTTGAAAGAGCTTGAACGAAAGCAGAGTGTAAGCACGAATCTTCGGGATTTCTTGAGCACTCCGGAACAATTGAATAGCGAGAGGTGGATGATTATGAGGTGCAACGGTATGAGAAAAACATTGAAATACGGAAAAGAATATGATCAACACCGAAAGCTTGAATTGGTTCCACCGGAGAAGAAAAAGAATGAAGAATGATGAACTAGAAACTTCGTTAGCATCTTCATGAGCATCACCGGATAAGAAAATTGACGAAAAGGAATGGAGATGCTTTCCATCAATAAAGGATACTTGGATAAGAAATCTGAATCCTTGGAGAAAACAAAGGGAGGGAGGGTGGGAAAAACAAAGACAATTTGGAATGGATGAAACGAACATCGTTGAGAGGAACTGATACTTGATCTTGCGGATGTTGAAATGATTGGATCCACTTGAGGAGGAGCACATCGGTTAAAAAGGATTGACAGCACAATCTCGATGATCAAGAAGGATTAGTATTCACATCGAAGTATGAGAACACCACTTGGAAAAGGTATGGAATCAACATTTGACTTCAAAGCAACTCGAATACCACAACTCAAAACAAAAACAAAGGGTTGGCTTGCAGAATAAGCCGGAACAAACATATGATAGAGATTTCGTCTGAAGTTTTCGTGGTAGGGCCTACACGGGCTCGATCGTACAGCACCATCATGTACAAGGCAGTGCACATGACATACGAAGCGTCCCCGAGTCAGCATAGCCAAGGACTCTTTAAGACACAACGAGACCACTGTAAAACCGACCGTGAATAGGCGGACCACTAGACGTCGAACCCCAATTTCATATCATACATCTGTCGGAAAGAAATCCTAAGAGCTACTAGAATTCCCACCTATGAAACTCCCGAACCTTTCCGGTTATGCAATCAGGTGTTGGGGATACAGGGGAAGCATAATATCTCACCCAAATCTAGCAAATCCTACATCCAGCTGTATCCATCCTTCAACACATAACCAAGAAAACTTCGGAAATCATCTACCTCAACCTTCGAAAAGCATCCGTTATACAAGTTATGGCGATACTCCCGAACTCCCGCCCCAGTACTGGGTGGCGTCGAGATTATCTCACCAACGAACTGCATAAAAGAGATTTTCGATGTCGGCGTACTAAACTCAGGTATTCCAGAATTGCAACGATAAAATTATGATGACAACACCTCAGAGCTCAACTCCCCGGGACACTTCCACTAAACCCCTGACAGGAGGCACCAAGACAATGTTCTCATCATAAAACCATCGGAACGATTCCAAGATACCCGCGTGATCCTAAAAATTTTTAGTGAAATTTGAGAAGAGAAGAGTCAAAACTCTACGTCAGGATGCCTTACCAGAGCGATGAGGAGACTGGGAAGTAAAAAGAATTCCTAAACTCTCCGATATATAATTCCTAGAAGACTCAAAACATTTTTTTCTAGACACAACTCGGCCACTAATAACGATCAAGCAATGGGGCTCCTAAGGTCGGGGAAGGCTCTGATACCAACTTGTAACACCCTCGATGCGACTATAGCTCCCACGTGTCGAGGCACGACTTAGAGACATAATCGCATTGAAGGCATATGTCGCAAGTGAGGTAATCTTCACACAACCCATGTAATACATAAGGGAAAGAGGTACATAGTTGGCTTACAATCGCCACTTCACACAATTACATGAATAAAACATTACATCAAGCAGATACAATCAAGGCCCGACTACGGAGCCAAAATGAAAGAAGAACCCCAAATGCGACAAAGGCCCCCGATCGACCCCAACTGGGCTCCACTACTGATCAACTAAAACGAAACAACATAAAGGACAAGATCTTCAACGAGCTCCTCCTGAGCTTGGTTGCGTCATCTGCACGGTCTCAACGGCACCTGCAAACTGGTTTTGAAAGTATCTGTGAGCCACAGGGACTCAGCAATCTCGCACCCTCGCGATCAAGACTATTTAAGCTTATGGGTAAGGTAAAGGTATGAGGTGGAGCTGCAGCAAGCGACTAGCATATATGGTGGCTAACATACGCAAATGAGAGCGAGAAGAGAAGGCAAAGCACGATCGATAAAAGTATGATCAAGAAGTGATCCTAGACTACCTACGTCAAGCATAACTCCAACAACCGTGTTCACTTCCCGGACACCGCCGGAAAGAGACCATCACGGTTACCCACGCGATTGATTCATTTTAATTAAGGTCAAGTTCATGTTTTCTACAACCGGACGTTAACAAATTCCCATCTGCCCATAACCGCGGGCACGGCTTTCGAAAGTTCAAATCCCTGCAAGGTGTCCCAACTTAGCCCATCACAAGCTCTCACGGTCAACGAAGAATAGACCTCCACCCGAGACGTTCCGATCAGACTCGGTATCCCGGTACAACAAGACATTTCGACAGGGTAAAACTAAACCAGCAATACCGCCCGATGTGCCGACATCCTGATGGGAGCTGCACATATCTCGTTCTCAGGGCAACACCGGATGAGACATCCTACGAGTAAAACCAGCCCTCAAGTTTCCCCAAGGTGGTCCCGCAGTCTACTCAGTTCGGACCAACACTTAGACAAGCACTGGCCCGGGGGGGTTAGAATAAGATGACCCTCGGGATGCGCGACTCCCAAGGGAAAAAAAGGCTGGGTGGCAAATGGTAAAACCAAGGTTAGGCACTGCTAGCAAAGCTTTACTTAAGGCGAACTGTCAAGGGGTTCCCATTATAGCCCAACCGCGTAAGGGACGCAAAATCCGGGAACATAACACCGATATGACGGAAACTAGGGCGGCAAGAGTGGAACAAAACACCAGGCATAAGGCCGATCCTTCCACCCTTTACCAAGTATATAGATGCATTAATTAAATAAGATATATAGCGATATCCCAACAAGTAAGTAAATGTTTCAACAAGGAACGAACTCCATGTTCCAACAAGGAACAAACTTCAATCTTCACCTGCAACTAACAACGCTATAAGAGGGGCTGAGCAAAGCGGTAACATAGCCAATCAACGGTTTGCTAGGACATGTTGGGTTAGAGGTTTGACATGGCAATTGGGAGGCTGACAAGCAAAAGGTAGGCATCGTAGCATTGGCATAGCAAGAGCGAGCAAACTAGCATAGCAAAGATAGTAGTGATTTCAAGGGTATGATCATCTTGCCTGAAATCCCGCAAGGAAGAAGAACGAGTCCATGAAGAAGACAAACGGAACGTAGACGAACGAATCCTCACAACACGACGTTACCGGAACCAACCCGAAGAAGCAACACCGGAAAGAAGCAAACAATCATGGTAAACAACCACCACATAGACATGGCATGATGCACAAACAAGTATGATGCATGTCCGGTTTAATGATACATGTCATGGCAAAGTGCACAAGCAATCCTACAAATTAAGTGGAGCTCAATATGCATCGGGATGCATATTGACAAAACACCACATCAATTATTTAGTTCTCTCTCATTTATGAACCCCAACAATATTAAATGTTGTTTAACATGGCAAGAGGTGAAGCACAACAAAACTACCTATCTAGGCAAGTTTAAATGAGGCCGGAAGCAACGAACAACAATTCCGGTAAATCCTCATATGCATATTTTAGGTTAGGTACTGTTCTGCCCTAAACCAGATTTTAGAGTTATTAAACATGCAAGATGATGCCACCATGTTAAACTAGGCATTTTTCTACCCCATTTACATATAAAGATTATTAAAAACGGAGCTACGGTTATTTAGTTATGAATTAAATCATTTTAGCATGGCATAGGAGCAAATTAATGCAAACAACATTTTAATTATTTTAAACATAGCTGAAAGTTGGATATTATTAAACTACACAAAATTCTGAGCAAGTTTCATATATAAAACATTTTAATCGGATGCACGGTTAGTGAGTTTTTAAATGCATGAACTAGGGGGACTAATCTGTAAAACAGCAATCTCCGGAATAATAGACAAATCGTCCAGACGCTGAAAAAAAACATCACGGGCCAAATCTGGCTTAGCCCAGCAGCAGGGAAAGAATAGCAAGAGGAGGGGGCGCTGGGGCGGCTCACCCTGGGCCTGGCCCAACAGAGGAGGAAGGAGGCCGAGGCGAGGCCGGCTGGGGCTGGGCCGGACTCGGGCGCTGGCTGCGGGAAGCTGGGCCTTGGAGCTTCGGCCCATGCGGAAGGAGGCAGGCTGGTGCGGAAGGCTGGGCCGGCGCGGAAGCTGCGCAGGGGCCCATGAGGCGCAGGGCGTCCTCCTCGATCCCGCCTGGATCGAGGGAGGCAGGGGGCGGCGGCGGCGCCGTTCACCGGCGGGCAGCGGCAAGGAGGGGCGAAGGAGGCCGGCGAGGGCAGGGAACGCGCGGATCCGGGCATGGGGTCCCCGGATCCGGCGACGGACGAGGTCGGCGAGCCCACGACGACTCTGACGAGGCGGTGGGGTGAAACTCCGGTGGCGGCCACTCCAGCGATGGCCGGACTCCGGCGAGGCGCGCGGACGTGCGAGGAGACGACGAGCGGCCAGGCGGCGGCGCGGGAACTGGCCCGGTTTGGCCCCGCGCGGGCCGGATCTGAGCCGGCGGGTGGCGCGGCGAAGTGGGGAGGCTGGGCGCTGACGTGGCGCGCGGTGAGTGGAGGGGAAGCGGCGGCGGGGTGACGTGTCGCGCTCCCATTGGGCGGAGAGAGGTGGCGGAGGCAGCGGACATGTCCGGCCGGTGGTGGGAGAAATGTCCGGCGGCGCGGATCTGAGAATTTTTAGGGTTAGGGGAAGAATGAACCGCGAATTTCGGAGGGGGGTGTATATATAGGCATAGAGGGAGCTAGGAGAGTCCAAATGAGGTGCAGTTTTCGGCCACGCGATCGTGATCGAACGACCGAGATGATGGAGCAGAGTTAGGTGGGTTTTGGGCCAAATTGGAAGGGTGTTGGGCTGCAACACACACGAGGCCTTCTCGGTCCCTCGGTTAACCGTTGGAGTATCAAACAAAGTCCAAATGGTACGAAACTTGACAGGCGGTCTACCGGTAGTAAACCAAGGCCGCTTGGAAAGACTCGGTCCAATCCGGAAATGTTTAATCCCCACACATGAAAGAAAGGTAGAAATGACCACCGGAGAAGAACGGAACGCCGGATTGCAAAACGGACAACGGGGAAAATGCTCGGATGCGTGAGACGAACACGTATGCAAATGAAATGCGCATGATGACATGATATGCAATGCATGACACGCAAGGAATGACAAGGCAACACCAGCGAATAACTGAACGACACCTGGCATATCGGTCTCGGGGCGTTACACTGTTCTTATGAACTTGATACTCTAGATGCATGCTGGATAGCGGTCGATGTGTGGAGTAATAATAGTATATGCAGAATCGTTTCGGTCTACTTGTCGCAGACGTGATGCCTATATACATGATCATCCCTAGATATTCTCATAACTATGCGCTTGTCTATCAATTGCTCGATAGTAATTTGTTCACCCACCATAGAATTTGCTATCTTGAGAGAAGCCACTAGTAAAACCTATGGCCCCCGGGTCTATCTTCCATCATATAATTTTCCTATTTACTTGCTATTTCCATAGTTGTTTATTTGTAATCTTTATTTTCCAATCTATACCATAAAAATACCAAAAATATTTATCTTATCATCTCTATCAGATCTCACTTTCGTAAGTGACCGTGAAGGGATTGACAACCCCTTTATCCCGTTGGTTGCGATGTTCTTGTTTGTTTGAGCAGGTACTAGGGACTTGCGTGTTATCTCCTACTGGATTGATTCCTTGGTTCTCAAAAACTGAGGGAAATACTTACGCTACTGTGCTGCATCACCCTTTCCTCTTCAAGGGAAAACCAACGCAAGCTCAAGAGGTAGCACAGAGGCTGCAAGACAAATTCGCAAAGGTGTTCGACCGCCATCGACCCCGAGAGCTGTTGCTGCGGGACGCCGGACGCCGGCGTCACTTGTGGGACGTGGATGTAGTGTTCGACATCGATGGCCACATGTATCTCGCACCGACGATACTTTCTATTTAGGGTTCCATCGACGTCGAGGAACCCCATAACTCGCTCGTCCCCAGGTTTCATCTTTTTTTCATCTTCTACTTCTTTTTTTCATCATCATCATCATCATCTTCTTCATCTTCTTCTACTTATTGTTCTATTTTTATCTTCTTCTTCTTCCCCTTCTTCTTTTTTCCTCTTCTTCTTTTACTTTTTTTTTCATATTTCTTGTTTATTCTTAAAAAACAGAAAAAACCTAAACTAAACTATAAACAAAAATGTAACCTAAAATAAACTAAATTAACCTAAACTAAACTAAGCTAACCTAACCTAAACTAAACAAACATAAACTAAATCGAAAAAATAGAAGAAAAAACTCACCATGAGGAGGGGCAGGGTGGCGGCGGGGCGGGGCGGGCGGCCAGCGATGGGGGTGGCGCGGGGCGGCGGCGGCTCGGGCACAGGGGCGGGGTAGGGCAGCCGGCGACGGGGGTGGCGCGGGGCGGCCGGGCGGGGCGTCCAGCGACGGGGATGGCGCGGGGCGGCGCCGACTCAGGACGGGGTCGGGGTAGTGCGGGGCGGGCGGCGACGGGGGTGGCGCGGGGTGGCCGGGCGGGGTGGCCGGCGACGGGGGTGGCGGCAGCTCGGGCACGGGGACGGGACAGGGCGGCCAGGGACGGGGGTGGCACGGGGCGGCGGCGGCTCGGGCATGGTGGCGGGGCGGCTGGCGACGGGGGTGGCGCGAGGTGGCGGCGGCTCGGGCAGGGGGAGAGAGAGAGCGGACAGAGAGAGGGGTGGGGTGCGCGCTGGCCGCTTTTTAGTTAGGTCATAGCTCTTTGCCACCTGCTAGCAAACGGCAAAGAGCCTAGCTAACGGATGTTAGGTTGGCCACTTTCTTTGCCGTCCGCTGGCAGACGACAAAGAAGCTTTGCCGTTGGCTAGCAGATGACAAAGAAAATGGCTATTAGGTGGTTCTCGCTAGTGGGCCACGCTCCCTCTTTGCCGTTTTCTAGCAGACGACAAAACTTCTATGTTGTCCGCTAGCGGACGGCAAAGAGCTGGCTAACGGCAAACACCCTGTTTGTCGTCCGCTCTTTCTTTGCCGTCAGCTTTCTGTACGCTGATGGCAAAGACCTTATTTGTCGTCAGCTAGCAGACAACAAAGAGCCAGTAGTGATATAATAAATATTGGAGCAAAGTACTACCATAGGGGGGCTGCCAAGTGCGCACAAGACACTAGGGCGCCAGCCCCTCCAGGCGCGCCCTGGTGGGTGGTGGGCAGCCCAACCCACCTCTGGTGCCCATCTTCTAGTATATAAGGTATTTTGACCTTGAAAAAATAAAGGGAGGACTTTCAGGACAGAGCGCCGCCGTCTCGAGGTGGAACTTGGGCAGGAGCACTTTTGACCTCCGGCGGAGCGATTTCGCCGGGGGAACCTCCATCCCGGAGGGGGAAATTGAAGCCATCGTCATCACCAACAACCCTCTCATCTTTGGGAGGCCAATATTCATCAACATCTTCAAAAGCACCATCTCATGTCAAACCCTAGTTCATCTCTTGTGTTCAATCTTTGCACCGGAACCTCAGATTGGTACCTGTGGGTGACTAGTAGTGTTGATTACATCTTGTACTTGATGCTATATGGTTTATTTTGTGGAATATTATATGTTCAGATCCATTATGCTATTTAATATCCCTCTGATCTTGAGCATGAATACTATTTTTGAGTAGTTACCTTTATTCTGTAGGCCACGGGAGAAGTCATGTTGCAAGTAATCATGTGAATTTGATATGTGTTCGATAATTTGATGATATGTATGTTGTGATTCCCTTAGTGGTGTTATGTGAATCTCGACTACATGACACTTCACCATCTTTGGGCCTAAGGGAATGCATTGTGGAGTAGTTATTAGATGATGGGTTGCTAGAGTGACAGAAACTTAAACCCTAGTTCATGCGATATTCCGTAAGGGACTCATCTGGATCCATATGTTTAATGCTATGGTTAAATTTTGTCTTAATACTTCTTTCATAGTTGTGGATGCTTGTGAGGGGGTTAATAATAAGTGGGAGGCTTGTTCAAGTAAGAACAACAGCCAAGCACCGGTCCACCCACATATCAAATTATCAAAGTAGCAAACGCGGATCAAACCAACATGATGAAAGTGACTAGATGAAATTCCCGCGTGCCCTCAAGAGCGCTTTGCTTATTATAGGAGACTGTTCTAGCCTGTCTTTGCTACAAAAAGGCTTGGGCTACCTTACTGCACCTATTTTTACTATTGCTACTTATTACTTGTTACAAATTATCTTGATATCAAACTACATATTACCTACAATTTCGGTGCTTGCAGAAATTACCTTGCTGAAAACCGCTTGTCATTTCCTTCTGCTCCTCATTGGGTTCGACACTCTTACTTATCAAAAGGACTACAATTGATCCCCTATACTTGTGGGTCATCACTTCCCGGGGCGGCCGAAACTGTAACCAACAATAAATTGGCAGTGCTCGTGGCTCACTTCCCGATACGGTGAGCCTACGTGGCGAACTGCTCGCAAGCATCCCGTCTAATCAAATAGCTGCCCGCGGTAGTAAATGGTTAGTTGAACGCCCACGGTTGGAATAATATGGCTGTTTGTGATAATAACGTGGAAGCTATTTGTTCTAAAATGCCAAGAAAACTCAAATAATGTATAAAAAGGAAAACGAACCCTAAATAATTTCATATTTTTAGCACGACACTCCTATAGTTCCATGTTGCCTCTGTAAAATAAATCAAGGAGGGAAGATACAGCGTATGTGATTTCGCACATAGAGGTGACAAGTTCCCTCTCGGAACCATGAGACTTCTTGAGAGAAGCTCTGGTTTGTAAGTAGTTTATACCAAAACTTGTCCCAAATCAGACAATTTGTTTACCACGGCATGTTAGTGCCATGTCATGACACCATGCCAAGTTTCATGATTTTTAGGTGAGTTTTGGATTTACAGTAATTTTTAAACCAAGTTTCTGAATGTTTATGGCCGAATTGACACCACCTTGGATAGGCTTTTTACTCGTGGGTCCCAAATGTCAGAATCCAAATCTGTCACTACCATGCAGCTTTTCTTATTAAGAATTACAACCCATTTGGTGTGCTAGCTCAAAATAAGTTTGTGGGTGCTGGCGTGCGCCAAGCACTTCACTACAAAAAAATACGCATCCATGACATTTTGGCTTGAACGAATTTTCTTTGTCATGCTTATGACACTTCTATGAAGATAACTGTGACAAAACCACGTATCATCATAGATGTGGTGGGCTCCTACTTCTATGACAAAAATCATGACAGAAAATGGGCCTTTTGTCCTAGGAGGTCGGGGACGCACCTGCATGACATAATTTGGGCCGTCCATGACGGAAAAAAATCGCGGTAGAAGCAAGGGCGAGGAAAATTTCGAGGAGTCCTGGTTACGGTGGGTGGTCGGGGCCGAGCGATGCATGGAGGTTTGCGTGTTTCTCGTACACGTACGCACATGTGTGTGAGGTGTTGGGCTCTAACTGAACCCGAGCGAAGCGTTCGCTTACTGAACCCGAGTGATAATCCCCAAGTGCAAGGAATCATCGTGGCAATTTCCAAAGGTGGAAGTGATAAGTATGGAGTGTCGAACCCACAAGGAGCTAAATGTAAGATCAATATTCTGTCAGGTCCTATCTGCCACTGATACGACTCTACATACACCAGACGTTTGCTTCCATCTAGAAACGAGAAATAAAACTACGTTGTGGGTATGAAGAGGATAACTTTGCATGATATCGGAGAACTAAAATATAAAAGTAGGTGTTGTTAACATAAAGTTAGAATATATTACTATATATTATAAATAGCGAGTGTGGAAGAATGATGGGTCGGTGTGCGGAATTGTCCTAGGAAATTGTTAACAAGATCGGTAATCATTATTGCAATTTCATATGAGGGAGAGGCATAAGCTAACATACTTTCTCTTCTTGGATCATATGCACTTATGATTGGAACTCTAGCAAGCATCCGCAACTACTAAAGATCATTAAGGTAAAACCTAACAATAGCATTAAAGTATCAAGTCCCCTTTATCCCATATGCAACAACCCCCTTACTCGGGTTTAAGCTTATGTCACTCTAGCAACCCACTATAAGCGAATCATGAACATATTGCAACGCCCTACAGCTGGAATCCCTCACATGTGCGTGGCACGGAAGGTACCATAGGACAGCACCAAAATAAAACATACAAATCAAACCAATCTAGATCATCAATCTACCCAAAATACAAAATCAATCTACTCGAAACATCATAGGATGGCAACACATCATTGGATCATAATATGTGGCATAAAGCACCATCTTCAAGTAGGGGATTACAGCGGGGTGCGGGAGAATGGACCGCGTAAAAGAGATGAGGATGGTGATGAAGATGGTGATGTTGATGAAGACGATCACCGCGGCGATGGTTCCCCCTGATGGCACTCCAGCGTCACCGAGAGAGAGGGAGAGGTTCTCCTCGTTGTTCTTCCTCCTCCATGCCCCCCTATATGGGGAGAGGTTCTCCCTCTAGTCCTTGGCCTCCATGGCGATGATGGCCCCCTCCGGGATCCTCCTCCATGGCCTCCGGTGATGATGGACCCCTATGGCAGGGTGCCAGAGAGGGCCTAGATTGAGTTTTCATGGCTACAGAGGCTTACGGCGGCGAAACTCCCGATCTAAGTTTATATCTGAGGTTTCTGGGGTTTATAGGATGTATTGGCATCGGGGACAAGTCAAGGGGTCCACGAGGCGATGACAAGGTAGGGGGCGTGCCCTAGGGGGTGGGGGCGCCCCCACCCTTGTGGTTACCTCGGGACTCCTCTCTGGTATCTTTTCGCACTAGTATTTTTTATATTTTCCAAAAAAATCCCTGTAAATTTTCAGCCCATTCTGAGAACTTTTATTTCTGCATAAAAAATGACACCACGGTAGTTCTGCTGAAAACAGCATTAGTCTGGGTTAGTTCTAATCAAATCATACCAAAACCATATAATTTTTTTATAAACATGGCACAAATACTTCATATATTATAGATACGCCGGATACGTATCAGCATCCCCAAGCTTAATTCCTGCTCGTCCTCGAGTAGGTAAATGATAAAAGAAACAATTTATGAAGTGTGAATGCTAGCATAGTAAAGTTTGATCAATGATAGTTCCAAACACTTTTTCTAGCATCATTATATATCATAAATAGTAGCTCATCTCATATAACTTCTCATGATCAATTAGCAAGCTATTCACAAGTTGAAGTATAGACCATAAAGTTTCTTGAAAACTAACAAACTATGTTCTCAGTCATCAAACAATTACAATTCATCTTATTTTTAGGAAGGGTCTATGTAAGAGCTTTGATTTAGCAAATCCCACATACTCAACTATCATATATTCTTCCATGATTCCTAACACTCAAAGCATATTTTTTTAGAACAAATAGCATCCGTCAAACATAGATAAAGATAGGGGCTTAATGTTTCGCTTCCCAACTTATTTATCATATAGATAATTGTCAACAACAATAATTCATGATCAAATATATTTGAATGGACATATGTGCTTGGATCTTTCCCCACCACATGATGCTTGCCAACTAAAGAATAATTGAGGTTGAAATAAGAAGGAATACTATTACTCTTGCATAAAAGTAAATACATGAAAGTAAAAGATAGGACCTTCGCAGAGGGAAGCAGAGGTTGTCATGCACTTTTAAATGTTGGATGTGCAAACTTTTAATGCAAAGGGACGTCACGCTATATTGCCGTTTGTGATAGCAACCTTTATTATGCAGTCCCTCGCTTTTATTTCTGTACCACCACAAGTTCGTACAACGCTTATTTTCCCTTACAATAAAAGATCATACACATTTAGGAGCAATTTTTATTGCTTTTTGAACAGATGACAACTTAGTTGAAGGATCTTATTCAATCCATAGGCAGATATGGTGGACACTCATGGCATGAAACTGGGTTTAAGGGTTTTGGATGCACAAGTAGTATCTCTACTTAGTACAAAATTTTGGCTAGCAAAATATCCTAAGCAAGCATCACATGTTAGATGATCCATAATAATATAACTTCTATGCAAGCATACTCAAACATAACTCATTACGTTGTCTTCCTTGTCCAACTTCAACTAATTTGCTCAAGTTTGAAAATAATTAATGGGGCTCACAATCATAAAAGATGTCCAAGATTGTATGTTTATATGTGAAATCTCTCTTCCCTCAATATTCTTTCATGAATTGTTCAAATGACCAATGTTGAGTTTGCTAACTTTCAATAAATTTTACCACCTATACTTCTTATAAGTGAAGTCATTACTCCCATGGGATAAGCATATGAATCATATATAATTTCAAATCTATGATATTCAATTCATTCAACCTTTTACTCATAGGATATAAGTGAAGCATGTGAGTAAATGACAAACTACTCCAAAAAGAGAACAATGAGTAGTCAAATAATTAACTAGCCATGGGAGGACTCTCTCTCATTCAAGATTTCAGATCCAATGTTTTTATTCAAGCAGCAAGTAAAATGAAAATACACTCCAAGCAAAACACATATCATGTGACAAATAAAAATATAGCTCCGAGTAAGGTATACTGATGGTTTTGAAGACGAAAGAGGGGATGCCTTCCGGGGTATCCCCAAGCTTAGGCGCTTGAGACTTCCTTGAATATTACCTTGGGGTCCCTTGGGCATCCCCAAGATTAGGGTCTTTCCACTCCTTACTCTCCTCGTATCGATATCTCACCCAAAACTTGAAAACTTCAATCACACAAAACTTAACGGAACTTCGTGAGATGGGTCAGTATGATAAAGAGTAAATCATTCATGTTAGTACTATCAAAGACAAGATTCATAATTGTTCTCACACAATGCCTACTATACCATAACATTTCTACAATTTATATTGAGCAATATAAGCCATAGAAACTGGAAAATAAGCAAACTATGCATCGATACTACTGCAGGATGCTGCTAACACGACACTACGATCAGAGACCCTTCAACGGAACTGTGTGTGATGCAATAATCGCAAATTGTCGTGGAATTGTCATGACAGATGTCCTAGAAAAAGGACTTAGTTGTAGGATCGCAACTAGGAAGCTTAAAGGGGTTAATCGGGACAAAGGACACGAGAGGTTTTATACTAGTTCGGCCCCTTATGATGAAGGTAAAAGCCTACATCTAGTTGTGTTGGAATTGCTGGGGTTTCGATCACCAAGAGGCTAATCCGCCGGCTTGGTTATCGATCTCTTGTTTCTTGCCCTAAGCCGCCACCGGGTCGTCCCCTTATATACACGGGTTGACGCCTGGCGGCCTACAGAGTCTCGGCCGGTTCATAAAACGTGTCCATCTTGGTGACTTCTTTGTATGTCTTTCTTTACAAGTCTTCCATTACATATGGCGGTTTACAATATTGGGCCTTAAGCTGCCTCTGGGCTTAAGCCTTCTACAAGTCTTAATAAACGGTAGCCTTGAATACTATTGGGCTTCTTTTGTAACCCATCGTTGGGGTTGACCCGACCCCTCCTAGGCGGGTCTTACCAGGTAGCTATATTCACAACAATAGGCTCCAGGTTGACTTTGAACTTTGTTCCTTGTCAATCTTCAATACTTAGATGAAATCCATCTTCCTATCTCTGTAAAAATTATGTAACCCGCCGTGACGTCATCTTCTGAAAACACAAAAAAACTGTTATGACGTCATCCTCAACGGATCTTTATCTTTTAATGTCTTCCGAGAATCGAGGCGTCCGTTTAGTTGGATAGTCATTATTTGGGTCTTCTCGATTTCCGTGCCCGCCTGTTTGCTTATCCCCTTATAAATAGGCATGCCCTGGTCTTTCTCATTCTTCTCTCTTCTTCGTCTTCTTCCTCTCGCAACCCTCCCGCTGCTCGAGCTCCGCCGCCATCGCGCTTCACCTCTGTCTCCGTCGACCTTGGCCGCTGCATCAACCTGAATCGGTCCAGAGAACGGTGACGACCTCCACAGAAGATCTGTGGTTGTAAGTGCTCACCTTCCTGCTCCTCAGATCCGCATTTGGGTTTCTAGGTGTCGATGTCAAAACCGGCGGATCTCGGGTAGGGGGTCCCGAACTGTGCGTCTAGGCCGGATGGTAACAGGAGGCAGGGGACACGAAGTTTTACTCAGGTTCGGGCCCTCTTGATGGAGGTAAAACCCTACGTCCTGCTTGATTAATATTGATGATATGGGTAGTACAAGAGTAGATCTACCACGAGATCAGAGAGGCTAAACCCTAGAAGCTAGCCTATGGTATGATTGTTGTTGTCCTACGGACTAAAACCCTTCGGTTTATATAGACACCGGAGAGGGTTAGGGTTACACAAGGTCGGTTACAAAGGAGGAGATATCCATATACGTATTGCCTAGCTTGCCTTCCACGCCAAGTAGAGTCCCATCCGGACACAAGACGAAGTCTTCAATCTTGTATCTTCATAGTCTAACAGTCCGGCCAATGGAGATAGTCCGGCTGTCCGGAGACCCCCTAATCCAGGACTCCCTCAGTAGCCCCTGAACCAGGCTTCAATGATGATGATTCCAGCGCGCAGTATTGTCTTCGGCATTGCAAGGCGGGTTCCTTCTCCGAATACATCACAGAAGAATTTGAATACGAGGATAGTGTCCGACCCTACAAAATAAGTTCCACATTCCACCGTAGAGAGAATAATATTTTCGCAGATCTAATTTGCTGGCTTGTTTTGGCAGCGTGACGTTATGTCATGGCCCGGTGATTATTCGAACCGTTTCTTTTAACCAGCCCCGCACATAACGCGAGGCAGTTTTTTGACACGTCTTGTCAAAGCAGAGATCGTGCCCCCTTATTACGGGATTCTCATCAATAAGGGCGTGGGTAACCCAACCGTGTCGAGGACTCCTAGATTATAGGCAAGTCCTAAACGGCTACGGAGAGGACGCTTGATATTCACCCTCTTTATAAAGGGACAAGGTTTTCGATTTTTCCCTCTCGTGCTCAATCGAACCCTTCCCCCGCCTCGAGTTCTAACACCCAAAGCCCAGGTTTAGGTGCTCCGGATCTTCAATCATGTCCGGATCCAGCCTTCAAGCCCGATGGACGCCCTCCTCCGTTACGGAAGAGGACATTAAGAAGTTGAGGGAGGCTAGATACCTGACCGCCGAGGTTTCGCATCGGCTGCCTGCTCGAGGGCAGATCGCCCCTACTCCCGAACCCAACGAGAATGTCATGTTCGTCTCCCACTTCCTCTGAGGTCTAGGCCTCACTCTGGATCCCTTCGTCAGGGGTTTGATGTTCTATTACGGGCTAGATTTCCATGATCTAACTCTGGACTCCTTTCTCCACATCTCGACATTTATTGTCGTGTGCGAGGCCTTCCTCTGCATCACCCCTCACTTCGGCTTGTGGCTCAAGATGATCGAGGGGCAACATGCAGCGTGCGGAGGTGCATCAATAGGCAAGATGGCAGGAGCTCCATGGCCGAAAGGTTCCTTCCCAGAGGTGTCTGAATTATGGCAGCGGGAGTGGTTTTATGTCACAGCTCCCAGAAGTGCCAAGTGGGCGGCTGCCCCTGCTTTCCGCTCGGGCCCCCCACCACAACTGATGTCATGGATTAGCAGAGGTCTGAGTTGGGGTCCAGCCAAGGATGTGCCTATACTGCAAAACCGCATCCGAGATCTCTTCAAGGGAGATTTTAATTTGGTTGCGGTGATACAAGTTATGCTGGTTCGTCAAATCCAGCCTTGCAAACGATGGCCCCTTCGCTTGTGGGAGTTCAACCCAGAGGGACCACGTGCCATTCAAAGTTTCCTCGGCTTGACGCATGAGGAGATGAACAAGTCATTCTTCGGACCTCAAGTAGAGTGTTCGGATATTACCGAGGACGTGGGCCTGAGCAGTAACCGCGCCGCCGAACAAGTAAGAAATCCTCTGGCCAAACACACTGTCTTTTATTCGTTATGAAGTTATTTCTTGAGAGTTCGCCTTTTGACCAGGACTGGCTAACAAAGGTGAAGATGATTCGGTGTTTGGCCCCCCTCCCCGAGGGTTTGGAAAATCCGATATTGGAAAAGATGCTCGAGGTCGCACCTTGCCCGGAGCCCTTGAAGGAAGATACCGGGGGGGGATAATACGGGCGGACGCGGGCCCCCATCGCTGCCCGTTCCAACCGAGGGAATGAGCGTCTCCACGAAGGAGGACAACCGGGGGAGGAAAAGGACTGCTTCCGAGGATCCGGAAGCCGAAGCCTCCAAACGGGAGAAGAAGTCTCCCACAGAGGGTCCTGCCTCGGGGGGTGCTTTTGCCGCACAAAGTCCGTGGGGGGATCAGCCCTCCAACGAGTCGTAAGTGATCCAAAATACTGTAATAGTAAAGGTATGCTATCTTTTTTCTGAGAAAATAACCACCGCATATATCTTGTAGTTTGGGCCTTAGCCCCTCTCAGATGAGCTCGTCTTCGGGGGATCTTCTTCCAGAGATGATGGAGAGCGAAACGCCTCCCCCGGACTCCTCCGCTCAAGAAGCGGGCGACCCCGAAGTGTCGTCACGGAGGGCCTCTCCGGACCCAGTGAGGCCAGAAGATAATCCCATAAACCCCCGAAGTCCCCAGCGTCCGGCTCCCGAAGAGAGCAGACAAACGAGTCCGGCACCGTCTGGTGTGCGGTCGGACGTTCTGAGGGAGTTGGTGGGGCGAGCGGCCATCTCAGAAGAACACCGTATGCTGATGCGTACGGTGATGGAGAGAATCTCGTCTGCCGAAATCGGATTACATGAAGCTTTTATGAGTCTACTGACAGGCTTTGAGGTACGTGAGATAATATGTGATAGTACTTCACATGTTAGGTGTGCCCTTTGTAGATAGTAGCCCCTGAGACTCTGGTTGTCGACGAGAATGGCGGCGAACAGAGGATCACAGTCCCAGGCAATAACCAGAATGCCCCTATGTGCAGGTGGTGGAAGCTCCGGTGGCTAGCCGGACTAGTGAGTTTGCCAAATTAAAACGGCAACTGGATGCGGCAGACGCTGACATCGAGCTTGTTAACAAGAGGCTTGATGAGGCACAGGGTAAGTGTTATTATCTGGTGAACGCCACATAGTAAGAGCAGCATGATGCCAGTATCTTTAATATGTTGTGACTGCAGATGGAGCTGCCACCGTGGAAACCTTGCGGGCAGAACTTGCCCGAGCCAAGGAACAAGCGAGGATTAGTAATGCGGCTGCTTTGAAGGCGGCCGAAGAGTTGAAAGCCGAGAAGGCCGCACATGGCGAGAGCAAAGAGAATATGGCCAAGATGGCCGTAGAATTAAAATACACTGCCGACCATTGCCGGCTTCTTGAAAAAGAAAAGCGAGCGAAGGCAACGGACCTTGAGAAGGCCAAGATGGCGGACAAAGACACCCGCTCTGCTATGAGAGCGAAGAAGGAGGAGCTGCGGGAAGCTGGGGATATTGCGGCTGGGAAGCCCTTCATGCTACGGAGGAAGTTCGGAGATCCATGGTATGCCCCTCTGGATCGGCTGTGGAGTTCGGCAGATGCATATATGGACTTGGCAGTGAGCGTTGCCGATGCGGCCAAATACTTCCAAGGTCAAGCAGATCGTGGGGTGGACAAGCTGTTCTGGTCGCAATTCAACGTTCCAGAGCGTCCGCTTCCTTTGACTGATCAGCTAGCCAAATGGGCCAAACTAAATAGGTTGTCCGGACTCGCCATGAGGTCTGTCGTGGATCAGCTATGGCCGGAAAGGCCAAAGCCGAATAGCTATTTTAGCTTAGTGCAGCAGGTCCTTGGTGCGGTGCCGTGCATTCATGCGATGAAGAGGTCGGCGTGCATAGAAGGATCGCGGATGGCCCTTGCCCGTGTTAAAGCATACTGGCGGGAGATGGACGCTACCACTGTTACGGCGCAGGGTTCGGCCATAGGCCGAGTGGCTGCCGAGTACTATTTCGAGGAGGTTCTCGAGGGTGCTCGTTTGATAGAGGCCCAGTGCTCGAAGAATATTATGTTTGAGTGACATGTATTCCCATTGTAAACACAGTGTTTTTATGAAATTTTATAAGGCTGTGTTAACTTTTGCCCGAAAGTAATATGATGTCTCCTGTGCGGCCGTTTATGTATACATGTGTATAACCTGAAAGATTGCAGTCGTCGGCTTCAGCCCCCACGCATATAATTCGGAGGTGCTCGCAAAAAACGCGTGTTCACACTTAACCCAACGTCTTGGTCCTATTAAGGAGGTGATAGCACAGCGAACGAGGCAACCGGACTATAATGCTTTAACACTTTCACTTGGCCATAGGAGTTTGACAGTGGGGCTACTAGATAGCCCCTGGTGGCTCCGCACTCTCCCGATCTCGGGGTGCATACATGCCTGGCCGGGAAACGGCCCTTCGTTAAGGCAGAGGAATTCTAACATCCCTATAGGTCATTGAGTGGTTGACCAGTCTCACGCTATATCATGACAGTCAGTTTTCGGCTTTCTCTACTGAGGTGCTCGTCCGGATGAACCAGGGCACAATCGCAGTAGTTCTCCTGGTGCTGCCTTAGCCGGTAAAGCGGAACGTAAGGCACCAAAACACAGGAGCCGGGCAAACCCAACATTTGACCAAAGACAATGATTCGGAGCTGATGCATATAAGGCCAAACTCGCGACGCCGAACACTCCCTAAGGTATTCGGTCTTTATGGTATAAACCGGGCCTAAATAGTGCCCTTTGTAGGAAGCCCCTTGTGTCCAGGTACGTGCATTATTCAGGCGTGGCCACATGCCAAGACGTCAGCATCCTTCTCAACTGTGCTAAGAATTCGGTGGATATGTATCAACAAGAGACAGCAAAAAAGGTTTACGCAGGGTCTTAATCTAAAAAGAATCCTTGGAGCGGGTCCCTGATGCACGTCTGCGCCTGTGTCTCCGTTGTGCCGTATCCTGGACGGGTGTAGCACGATGATCATTTGTAAAAGAGAGGAACTTAGGTGAAAAAGTTGTCATGCAAAAAGATAGTTTTTTTAAAAAAAACCATGTATAATTCAAGATGAGTAAAAATTGCCAGTTGTCTGCGCGCGTTGAGCCCCTTGTATTTGTAATAGGGGTGTGACCATCGATCCAATATGAATTACATATGGCTGCGCCGGACTCGTCTAACCGTGTCCGAGGTCTTAACGACCTATTAAATGCTTTAGTTGGTGAGGCCGTTTTTAGTGTGCGGCTGCCAAGGCCGCCGCACTCTCTTCGGTGCGCAAAGATCGCTCAATATTTCCATTCACTGTAATGATGCCACGTGGACCGGGCATCTTGAGCGTGAGGGAAGTGTAATGCGGTATTGCATTAAAGCGAGTGAAAGCTTCACGTCCAAGTAGTGCTTGATAGCCACTTTGGAACGGAGCAATGTGAAAGGTTAAATGTTCGCTACGGAAGTTATTGGGGAAGCCGAATATAACCTTTAGTAGCATGGAGCCCGTACAATGAGCCCCTGGGCCTGGCATTACTCCTTTAAAGGTAGTATTGCTATGGCGGATTTTTGTTGGGTCTATCCCCATTTCGCGGATTGTGTCCTGGTATATCAGGTTTAGATTGCTGCCACCGTCCATCAGGACTCGTGTGAAGTGGTATCCGTCAATTATTGGGTCTAATACCAGGGCAGCCCATCCTGCATGCCGGATACTTGCTGAGTAATCACGATGATCGAAGATGATCGGTTGAGACGACCAGTGGGAGGACTTCGCGGTGATAGGCCCTTGGGCATATTTTTCTGGGAGTGCCGTTTTGTTTCTTCCTTTGATCACGTGTAACACGTTTACTGTTTTGACTTCTGGTGGGAATTTCTTTTGTTCCCCAGTGTCTTGCTTGAAAGGCTCATCCTCGTCTTCGCTTGGTGTATCCTCCCCCTTGTGTACGGCGTTGAGTTTGCCGGACTGCTTGAAGACCCAACATTCTCTGTGGGTATGATTAGCGGGTTTACCAGGGGTGCTATGGATCTGACATATTTGGTCCAGAATTTTGTTTAGGCTGGACAGTTCGTCTCTGGTGCCTTTAGAGGGCGGCTTTTGCTGACCTGGCCGAGAGCTTTTGAATCCGGCGTTTACTGCCGTGCTCTTCGTGCTGTCTTCTTTATTCCGGCGTTTGTTATTGTTGTTGCACCATGATTTCCCATTTCCATCTCTAACTTCAGATGTACTGGGGTCACTGGTGCTGCATCTGGCTAGCCAGCTGTCCTCACCCGCGCAAAAGTGGGTCATGTGGCTTGTTAATGCTGCCATTGTTCTCGGCTTTTCTTGGTCGAGGTGTCTGGCAAGCCATTCGTCATGGACGCTATGCTTAAAAGCTGCCAAGGCTTCGGCGTCCGGACAGTCGACAATTTGGTTCTTTTTAGTAAGAAACTTGTTCCAAAGTTTTCGGGCTGACTCTCCGGGCTGTTGAGTTATATGACTCAAATCGTCCGCGTCCGGAGGTCGGACATAAGTCCCTTGAAAATTTGCCTGAAAAGCATCTTCGAGCTCTTCCCAGCTTCCAATGGAGTTTTTGGGGAGGCTTTTGAGCCAGTGCCAAGCTGGCCCTTTGAGTTTGAGGGGTAAATACTTGATGGCGTGGAGATCATCTCCTCGAGCCATGTGGATATGGAGGATATAGTCCTCAATCCAGACCCTAGGGTTTGTTGTTCCGTCATATGCCTCCATGTTTACGGGTTTGAATCCCTTTGGAAATTCATGGTCCAACACCTCATCGGTGAAACATAGGGGGTGTGCGGCACCCCTATATCTGGGTGTACCGCGTTGTTCGGGTGTTTGTTGTGTTGCATCGTATGCTGGAGCACGCTTGCGTGGTCCATAGATGGATCTGGTTTCGCCGTCCTTTTGATGCGATCCCTCGTGTAGACCGCGTATTGGTTTATGTGTGGCGTTGCTTGCCGCTTTATGTTGGCCATGAGGTCGTCTATTCGGCCAGATGGTTGTTTTAATTTTTGGTTGTGGGGGGTCTAAGGCCTCCTCATCGAATTTAGGTAGCAGCTTCCGCTTTGGGTAGCTCTTGGTGGGGCGATTGCCGCCGTACTTCGCTGCTGTGTTGAGTACTTTGCTCCATCTGATTTGGAGTGTGTCCTGCGTAGCCTTGAGCCTTTGCTTCTGCTTTTTCAGGCTCCTCGCGGTGGCAACAAGCCTTTGACGGGCGTTCTGCTGCTCCGGGTGCCTGTCCGGCGTTATGTCGTCCGGACTATTATCTTTGATAGAATTGGTTTGTTCGGTTTGACTCTCCGTATTGCCGTGGTCCGGCAGTGTTTCGCCCTGCTCCAACGCTGGGTCTGTATGATCGTTGTTTCTGCCGAGGCGGGGTTTGGGGCGGCGCTTGCGCCGCTACTTTGACTGCTTCTCGAGGGAACAAGCCTTCGGTGCGTCCTTCCGTTCCTCGTCGTCGTCTTCTTTTGGTGTGTCCACCATGTATACGCCATATGATGAAGTGGACGTCCAGCGCCCTGTGGGCGGTGGTTCCTCTTCGCCTCCCACATCGTCATCCATACCGTCGATGTCTTCGGAGTCGAAGTTGAGCATGTCAGTTGAGTCATCGACAGTGGCTATTAAGTGGGTGGTGGGTGGGCGTCGAATTTCTTCGTCGTCCGTATCCCAATCCTGTTGGCCATAATCCGGCGAGGGCTCTCCTGACAAAGAGAGAGACTTTAGTGAATTCAGAATGTCGCCGAAGGGCGAGTGCTGAAAGATATCTGCGGCGGTGAATTCCATGATCGGCGCCCAATCGGATTCGATTGGCAGGGGCGCGGATGGTTCAGAGTCCGGCACCTTGGAGTCACGGGCTGCGCAGAGGGTTAGGCAGGTGTTCGGCTCGATCTTCGTTGAGACTGCGGCCCCTGAGGCGGTGTCTAACCACCCGTCCTCGATTGGCGCAGTTGGCTCCGAACTAAGGGTCGAAGCTGATGCGGGCGCGGCCTCTGGGGTACTGTTTGGCGGCAGAGCTAGGTCATACCCATCGCGACAGTGCGGCGCGCCCGGCTGTGGCTCGAATCCGTCGAAGATCAAGTCTCCGCGGATCTCGGCCGTGTAGTTCAAACTTCCAAATCTGACCTGATGGCCAGGGGCGTAGCTTTCAATCTGCTCCAGATGGCCAAGCGAATTAGCCCGCAGTGCAAAGCTGCCGAATACGAAGATCTGTTCAGGGAGAAAAGTCTCACCCTGGACCGCATCGCCATCGATGATAGTAGGAGCCATCAAGCCTAATGGCGACGACACAGAGGAACTCTCAATGAAAGCACCAATGTCGGTGTCGAAACCGGCGGATCTCGGGTAGGGGGTCCCGAACTATGCGTCTAGGCCGGATGGTAACAAGAGGCAGGGGACACGAAGTTTTACCCAGGTTCGGGCCCTCTTGATGGAGGTAAAACCCTACGTCCTGCATGATTAATATTGATGATATGGGTAGTACAAGAGTAGATCTACCACGAGATCAGAGAGGCTAAACCCTAGAAGCTAGCCTATGGTATGATTGTTGTTGTCCTACGGACTAAAACCCTTCGGTTTATATAGACACCGGAGAGGGTTAGGGTTACACAAGGTCGGTTACAAAGGAGGAGACATCCATATACGCATTGCCTAGCTTGCCTTCCACGCCAAGTAGAGTCCCATCCGGACACGAGACGAAGTCTTCAATCTTGTATCTTCATAGTCTAACAGTCCGGCCAATGGAGATAGTCCAGCTGTCCGGAGACCCCCTAATCCAGGACTCCCTCACTAGGTTTCTGCGCGTTCTTCGTAGTTCATCATGGTTTCCTTGTATTTCTTCCACTACGGCTTCTTCTTGATCCAAAGAGAACATGTGTTCGTGCGGTAGTTGTTTTGTGCCCATTCTCAATACCAACAGATCCCTTTCTCTAGTTCAAAGGCCTCATTAGAACTCATGAACTCATCTGTGCTAGATTTCTAGGTCTAGAATATTTTCCTTTTTTGAACGACCCTTTGATCCAGAATAATATCAAGAAATTAGGAAACTTGTTTGCTTCAACACTTAGCCAACTCTTTCTCTGGTTTCCTTCAAATGTCTTTAGTCATGGCGGCTTATGACGCCGGCTTACTTTTCCCTTATATGACATTAGCCCTTACTTAAGCCGCCATTACTTATTTGCGCCATCATCATTTAACTCTTAATTTCACCATTGAATTTGAGCCGGCATGTTACTTTCTTTTCAGTTCGTCTTTTGATCATCATGCCGTCAAAAGCACCGACCGTCTGCAACTGGGTCCCTTCCATAGTAATTGAGGACAATTTGAAGGAATTCTTCACCATAGGGTTTTTGCCAGGGAAGAATGTTATGTCTTACCGTGCACCTGACCAGGACGAGGAACGGCCCAATCCCAAAGATGATGAAGTCATTGTCTTTTCTGACCACATGATCGAGGCTTTTCACCACCCGACTCAAAGTTCTTCACAGATGTTCTCCATTTTTTCAAACTCCACCCTTAAGATCTCGGGCCCAATTCCATATCCAATATCTGCAATTTCCAAGTTCTCTATGAGGTGTACCTTCAAGAAGAACCGACGGTGAAACTCTTTAGAGAGTATTTTTATCTGAACCGCCAGAACGAGTGTACCAATGGCCCTAGCTTGGAACTTGGAGGCATCTCAATTCAGCGCCGACAGGGTGACGTCTTCCCCCTAATAGTCTTGCCGAGTCATCCCAAAGGCTGGAATCAGACTTGGTTCTACTGTCAAGACACTTCACCAGCCAATGAGAAACGACTGTCGGGTTATCGCGCAGATCGCCTAGATTCCAAGTTTGCGCTCCCTGACAAGCTTACTGCCGCCGAACACAAAAGCTTATTCCATCAATTAAAAGGATTAACGCCTTACTGGAGAACGGCTTAACCGGAGTTGATTTGACTCGTTGCTGGGTTGCGTGGCAGGTCATCCCTCTAAGCCGCCGATCCAAATTGATGTATGAATATAGTGGAGGCCTAGATGACTCTCTTCGTCACAGCTCCGTTCAACTAACTGAAGAAGATATTGTTTCAATGTCGACCCTTCTGGTGAACGGCAAATATGAAGACTGCAGTAAAGTTGGGTTAAACCCCTTCTACAAACTTAACCCGGCGCTAGAGGTAAAAAACTCCTGACCTCTTTCTCTTTGTATTTTCCTCAGCAGTTTTAAATGCTTGCGTGACCTTCCATCTTGTCTTACTTGTTTACAGGCCAAATCTGACTTCTAGAAAGCCAAGTATGATCGTGAAGCCGCCAAGAAGGCCAGAGCCGCCACCATAGCCGCCAAGAAGACGACCCAGAGGTCCAAGAAGAAAAAGAGCACTGCTGAGGACCTGTTGAAACTTGACGATGATTCTGAGTCGGAGGTAGCCCTTGACTCCCTTGGCCAGTTTTTTAATAACCTTATTAACACTGGGCCAGTCAGGCCGTAGAAGAAGAGGTAACTATTTCCTCCGACTCAGCCCGTTTGCCAAGACAGAAAGTTCGACTGGTAACCCGGAAAGTAAGGTTTTCACACCCTTTAGCTTATTTGGACCCTAATTTTCTTTTGAAAAAACAGCAACATGAGAGCCGCCGTCAGGCCCGGAACGACGATGAACCGCCTTCCATTGTACAACAAACTCCTCAAAAACGTTAGAATGAGGTCTCTTTTATCTTTATCCTCTGCTTTTATTAATGAGTCTATTCTCTTGCATTACTAACCTTATTTTACCTTTGCAGGAGGTTTCTCGCTCTTCTGGCGACTAATCTCAGACTCAATTTCTGGCCTTCAAGACTGCCCCTAGGTAAGGAAAAATTCATCTTTCCTCCGTGTCTTTCCAACTGCATCTTTGTACTAACTGTCTCATAACCTCTTTCTTAGTGGTCAAGCCAAGTCCAAGAAGGCCAAGGTGACTAAACCGGCAAAAGACCCGCCAGTCCTTGCACCTGAATCAACCATGCCAACTTCTCCCCCTCGAACTGAAGCAGCAGAAGACCCGGCTGCCAATGCTCAACTGGATCCACCTGAGCCGTCAGCTCATGATACTGTTGTTAACCCCTCTACTGCCAGACCATCCAGTTCAACTAACCCGCCATCATCTTCTGATCATGACATTCTGGTCACTGTAGCCGTTATGTTGAACCGGGGACTCCTACCGTGTTAGCCCGGCACACTGCTAAACAAGAAGCCCTGGAGAGACAGAAAGTGTGTTTTGATATCTCTCATGTTGGGTTTCGTAGTAATTTCAAAAAATTTCCTACGCACACGCAAGATCATGGTGATGCATAGCAACGAGAGGGGAGAGTATGATCTACGTACCCTTGTAGATCGCAACGGAAGCGTTGACACAACGTAGAGGAAGTAGTCGTACGTCTTCTACCCGATCCGACCGATCCAAGCACCGTTACTCCGGCACCTCCGAGTTCTTAGCACACGTACAGCTCGATGACGCTCCCCGAGCTCCGATCCAGCAAAGCTTCGGGGATGAGTTCCGTCAGCACGATGGCGTGATGACGATGATGATGTTCTACCAACGCAGGGCTTCGCCTAAGCACTACAATGATATGATCGAGGTGGAATAAGGTGGCAGGGGGCACCGCACACGGCTAAGGAACGATCACGAGGATCAACTTGTGTTTCTTGATCTGTCTTTGGTGCTAGCCCTGCCCCTCTATTTATATCTTGAGCCCTGGGGTCGAAACTTGGAGTTAAAGCCTTCACAAAGTCGGTTTCACCCGATAGGCAAGAGTCCTTCTCGGACTCCAGGGCCAGACGCCAGGGATCCCGGCGTCTGGACCCAGACGCCAGGGACCCTGGCGTCTGGCCCCTGGACTCCGCAAAACTTCCTTTTGCGCTTTCCAAAAACCTTGTGGGCTTTCCCCTTTGGCCCAAATAAAGTGTTCTCGTACCCAAACATTTCGGGAAACATCCGGAACCTCTTCCGGTGATTTCCGGAACCCTTCCGGTGACCAAACACTATTATCATATATATCAAACTTTATCTCCGGACCATTCCGGAGTTCCTCGTCATGTCCGTGATCTCATCTCGGGACTCCGAACAACATTCGGTACATCAAAATGCATAAAACTCATAACAACTGTCATCGTAACTTTAAGCGTGCGGACCCTACGGTTCGAGAACAATGTAGACATGACCGAGACACGTCTCCGGTCAATAACCAATAGCGGGACCTGGATGCCCATATTGGCTCCTACATATTCTACGAAGATCTTTATCGGTCAGACCGCATAACAACATACGTTGTTCCCTTTGTCATCGGTATGTTACGTGCCCGAGATTCGATCGTCGGTATCCAATACCTAGTTCAATCTCGTTACTGTTAAGTCTCTTTACTCGTTCCGTAATACATCATCTCACAACTAACATATTAGTTGTAATGCTTGCAAGGCTTATGTGATGTGCATTACCGAGAGGGCCCAGAGATACCTCTCCGACAATCGGAGTGACAAATCCTAATCTCGAAATACGCCAACCCAACATCTCCCTTTGGAGACACCTGTAATGCTCCTTTATAATCACCCAGTTACGTTGTGACGTTTGGTAGCACCCAAAGTGTTCCTCCGGCAAACGGGAGTTGCATAATCTCATAGTCATAGGAACATGTATAAGTCATGAAGAAAGCAATAGCAACATACTAAACGATCAGGTGCTAAGCTAATGGAATGGGTCATGTCAATCAGATCATTCAACTAATGATGTGACCTCGTTAATCAAATAACAACACTTTGTTCATGGTTAGGAAACATAACCATCTTTGATTAACGAGCTAGTCAAGTAGAGGCATACTAGTGACACTCTGGTTGTCTATGTATTCACACATGTATTATGTTTCCGGTTAATACAATTCTAGCATGAATAATAAACATTCATCATGAAATAAGGAAATAAATAATAACTTTATTATTGCCTCTAGGGCATATTTCCTTCAGTCTCCCACTTGCACTAGAGTCAATAATCTAGATCACATCACCATGTGATTAACATCGATAGTTCACATCATCATGTGATTAACACCCATAGTTCACATCGTCATGTGACCAACACCCAAAGGGTTTACTAGATTTGGTAATCTAGTTCACATCGCTATGTGATTAACACCCAAAGAGTACTAAGGTGTGATCATGTTTTGCTTGTGAGAGAATCTTAGTCAACGGGCCTGCCAAATTCAGATCCGTATGTATTTTGCAAAATTCTATGTCTACAATGCTCTGCACGGAGCTACTCTAGCTAATTGCTCCCACTTTCAATATGTATCCAGATTGAGACTTAGAATCATCTGGATCAGTGTCAAAAACTTGCATCGACGTAACCGTTTACGACGAACCCTTTTGTCATGTCCATAATCGAGAAACATATCCTTATTTTACTAAGGATAATTCTGACCGCTGTCCAGTGATCTACTCCTAGATCACTATTGTACTCCCTTGCCAAATCAGTGCAGGGTATACAATAGATCTGGTATACAGCATGACATACTTTATAGAACCTATGGCCAAGGCATAGGGAATGACTTTCATTCTCTTTCTATCTTCTGCCGTGGTCGGGCTTTGAGTCTTACTCAACTTCACACCTTGTAATACAGGCAAGAACTCTTTCTTTGACTGCTCCATTTTGAACTATTTCAAAATCTTGTCAAGGTATGTACTCATTGAAAAAACTTATCAAGCGTCTTGATCTATCTCTATAGATCTTGAAGCTCAATATGTAAGCAGCTTCACCGAAGTTTTTCTTTGAAAAACTCCTTTCAAACACTCCTTTATGCTTTACAGAATAATTCTACATTATTTCCGATCAACAATATGTCATTCACATATACTTATCAGAAATGCTGTAGTGCTCCCACTCACTTTCTCATAAATACAGGCTTCACTGCAAGTCCGTATAAAACTATATGCTTTGATCAACTCATCAAAGTGTATATTCCAACTCTGAGATGCTTGCACCAGTCCATAGATGGATCGCTGGAGCTTGCACATTTTGTTAGCACCTTTCGGATTTGACAAAACCTTCTAGTTGCACCGTATACAACTCTTCTTTATTAAATCCATTAAGGAATTCAGTTTTGTTTATCCATTTGCCAGATTTCATAAAATGCGGCAATTGCTAACATGATTCGGACAGACTTTAAGCATAGATACGAGTGAGAATCTCTCATCGTAGTCAACACCTTGAACTTGTCGAAAACCTTTTTGCGACAATTCTAGCTTTGTAGATAGTAACACTACTATCAGCGTCTGTCTTCCTCTTAAAGATCCATTTATTTTCTATGGCTTGCCGATCATCGGGCAAATCCATCAAAGTCCATACTTTGTTCTCATACATGGATCATATCTCAGATTTCATGGCCTCAAACCATTTTGCGGAATCTGGGCTCATCATCGCTTCCTCATAGTTCGCAAGTTCGTCATGGTCTAGTAACATGACTTCCAGAACAGGATTACCGTACCACTCTGGTGCGGATCTCACTCTGGTTTACCTACGAGATTCGGTAGTAACTTGATCTGAAGTTTCATGATCATCATCATTAGCTTCCTCACTAATTGGTGTAGGAGTCACAGGAACAAATTTCTGTGATGAACTACTTTCCAATAAAGGAGAAGGTACAATTACCTTATCAAGTTTTCTACTTTCCTCCCACTCACTTCTTTCAAGAGAAACTCCTTCTCCAGAAAGTTTCCAAATTTAGCAAAAAATCTTGCCTTCGGATCTGTGATAGAAGGTGTACCCAACAGTAACTTTTGGGTATCCTATGAAGACACATTTCTCCGATTTGGGTTCGAGCTTATCAGGTTGAAGCTTTTTCACATAAGCATCGCAGCCCCAAACTTTCAGAAACGACAACTTTGGTTTCTTGCCAAACCACAGTTCATAAGGCGTCGTCTCAACGGATTTTGATGGTGCCCTATTTAACGTGAATGCAGCTGTCTCTAATGCATAACCCCAAAACGATAGTGGTAGATCGGTAAGATACATCATAGATTGCACTATATCCAATAAAGTACGGTTATGACGTTCGGACACACCATTACATTGTGGTGTTCCAGGTGGCATGAGTAGTGAAACTATTTCACATTGATTTTAACTAAAGGCCAAACTCGTAACTCAAATACTCTTCTCTACGATCAGATCGTAGAAACTTTATTTTCTTGTTACGATGATTTATCACTTCACTCTGACATTCTTTGAACTTTTCAAATGTTTCAGACTTATGTTTCATCAATTAGATATACTCATATCTGCTCAAATCATCTGTGAAGATCAGAAAATAATGATACTTGTCGCGAGCCTCAATATTTATCGGACCACATACATCAGTATGTATGATTTCCAACAAATCCGTTGCTCGCTCCATTGTTCCGAAGAACAGAGTCTTAGTCATCTTGCCCATGAGGCATGGTTCGCAAGCATCAACTGATTCATAATCAAGTGATTCCAAAAGCCCATCAGCATGGAGTTTCTTCATGCGCTTTACACCAATATGACCTAAGCGGTAGTGCCACAAATAAGTTGCACTATCATTATTAACTTTGCATCTTTTGGTTTCAATATTATGATTATGTGTATCACTGCGATCGAGATCCAACGAACTATTTTCATTGGGTGTGTAACCATATAAGGTTTTATTCATGTAAACAGGACAACAATTTATTCTCTTACTTAAATGAATAACCGTATTACAATAAACATGATCAAATCATATTCATGCTTAACGCAAACACCAAATAACACTTATTCAGGTTCAACACTAATCCCGAAAGTATAGGGAGTGTGCGATGATGATCATATCAATCTTGGAACCACTTCCAACACACATCGTCACTTCACCCTTAACTAGTCTCTGTTTATTCTGCAACTCCCGTTTCGAGTTACTAATCTTAGCAACTGAACTAGTATCAAATACTGAGGGGTTTGCTATAAACACTAGTAAAGTACACATCAATAACATGTATATCAAATATACTTATGTTCACTTTGCCATCCTTCTTATCTGCCAATCACTTGGAGTAGTTCCGCTTCCAGTGACCAGTCCCTTTGCAGTAGAAACACTTAGTCTCAGGCTTAGGACTAGACTTGGGATTCTTCACTTGAGCAGCAACTTGCTTGCCGTTCTTCTTGAAGTTCCTTTTCTTCCCTCTGCCCTTTTCTTGAAACTAGTGGTCTTGTCTACCATCAATACTTGATGTTTTTCTTGATTTCTACCTTCGTCAATTTCCGCATTACGAAGAGCTTGGGAATCGTTTCCGTTATCCCTTGCATATCATAGTTCATCACGAAGTTTCTACTAACTTGGTGATGGTGACTAGAGAATTCTGTCAATCACTATCTTATCTGGAAGATTAACTCCCACTTGATTCAAGCGATTGTAGTACTCAGACAATCTGAGCACATGCTCACTAATTGAGCGATTCTCCTCCATCTTCTAGCTATAGAACTTGTTGGAGACTTCATATCTCTCAACTCGGCTATTTGCTTGAAATATTAACTTCAACTCCTGGAACATCTCATATGCTCCATGACGTTCAAAACGTCTTTGAAGTCCCGATTCTAAGCCGTTAAGCATGGTGCACTAAACTATCAAGTAGTCATCATATTGAGCTTGCCAAACGTTCATAACGTCTGCCTCTGCTCCTGCAATAGGTCCGTCACCTAGCGGTGCATTAAGGACATAATTCTTCTGTGCAGCAATGAGGATAAACCTCAGATCACGGATCCAATCCGCATCATTGCTACTAACATCTTTCAACACAATTTTTCTCTAGGAACATATCAAAATAAACATATGAAAGCAACAATGCAAGCTATTGATCTACAACATAATTTGCAAAATACTACCAGGACTAAGTTCATGATAAATTTAAGTTTAATTAATCATATTACTTAAGAACTCCCACTTAGATAGACATCCCTCTAATCCTCTAAGTGATTACGTGATCCAAATCAACTAAACCATGTCCGATCATCACGTGAGATGGAGTAGTTTCATTGGTGAACATCATTATGTTGATCATATCTACTATATGATTCACGCTCGACCTTTCGGTCTCCGTGTTCCGAGGCCATATTTGTATATGCTTGGCTCGTCAAGTATAACCTGAGTATTCCGCGTGTGCAACTGTTTTGCACCCGTTGTATTTGAACGTAGAACCTATCACACCCGATCATCACGTGGTGTCTCAGCACGAAGAACTTTCGCAACGGTGCATACTCAGGGAGAACACTTCTTGATAATTTAGTGAGAGATCATCTTATAATGCTACCGTCAATCAAAGCAAGATAAGATGCATAAAAGGATAAACATCACATGCAATCAATATAAGTGATATGATATGGCCATCATCATCTTGTGCTTGTGATCTCCATCTCCGAAGCACCGTCGTGATCACCATCGTCACCGGCGTGACACCTTGATCTCCATCGTAGCATCGTTGTCGTCTCGCCAAGCTTATGCTTCTACGACTATCACTACCGATTAGTAATAAAGTAAAGTATTACATCGCGATTGCATTGCATACAATAAAGCGACAACCATATGGCTCCTGCCAGTTGCCGATAACTCGGTTACAAAACATGATCATCTCATACAATAAAATTCAGCATCATGTCTTGACCATATCACATCACAACATGCCCTGCAAAAACAAGTTAGACGTCCTCTACTTTGTTGTTGCGAGTTTTACGTGGCTGCTACGGGCTTAAGCAAGAACCAATCTCACCTACGCATCAAAACCACGACGATAGTTTGTCAAATAGACTCCGTTTTAACCTTCGCAAGGACCGGGCGTAGCCATACTTGGTTCAACTAAAGTTGGAGAGACAGTCGCCCGCAAGCCACCTATGTGCAAAGCACGTCGGGGAAACCGGTCTCACGTAAGCGTACGCGTAATGTTGGTCCGGGTCGTCTCGTCCAACAATGCCGCCGAACCAAAGTATGACATGCTGGTAGGCAGTATGACTTATATCGCCCACAACTCACTTGTGTTCTACTCGTGCATATAACATCAACATAAATAACCTAGGCTCGGATGCCACTGTTAGGTTTCGTAGTAATTTCAAAAAATTTCCTACGCACACGCAAGATCATGGTGATGCATAGCAATGAGAGGGGAGAGTATGATCTACGTACCCTTGTAGATCGCAACGGAAGCGTTGACACAATGTAGAGGAAGTAGTCGTACGTCTTCTACCCGATCCGACCGATCCAAGCACCGTTACTCCGGCACCTCCGAGTTCTTAGCACACGTACAGCTCGATGACGCTCCCCGAGCTCCGATCCAGCAAAGCTTCAGGGATGAGTTCCGTCAGCACGACGGCGTGATGACGATGATGATGTTCTACCGACGCAGGGCTTCGCCTAAGCACTACAACGATATGATCGAGGTGGAATAAGGTGGCAGGGGGCACCGCACACGGCTAAGGAACGATCACGAGGATCAACTTGTGTTTCTTGATCTGTCTTTGGTGCTAGCCCTGCCCCTCTATTTATATCTTGAGCCCTGGGGTCAAAACTTGGAGTTAAAGCCTTCACAAAGTCGGTTTCACCCGATAGGCAAGAGTCCTTCTCGGACTCCAGGGCCAGACGCCAGGGATCCCGGCGTCTGGACCCAGACGCCAGGGACCCTGGCGTCTGGCCCCTGGACTCCGCAAAACTTCCTTTTGCGCTTTCCAAAAACCTTGTGGGCTTTCCCCTTTGGCCCAAATAAAGTGTTCTCGTACCCAAACATTTCGGGAAACATCCGGAACCCCTTCCGGTGATTTCCGGAACCCTTCCGGTGACCAAACACTATTATCATATATATCAAACTTTATCTCCGGACCATTCCGGAGTTCCTCGTCATGTCCGTGATCTCATCTCGGGACTCCGAACAACATTCGGTACATCAAAATGCATAAAACTCATAACAACTGTCATCGTAACTTTAAGCGTGCGGACCCTACGGTTCGAGAACAATGTAGACATGACCGAGACACGTCTCCGGTCAATAACCAATAGCGGGACCTGGATGCCCATATTGGCTCCTACATATTCTACGAAGATCTTTATTGGTCAGACCGCATAACAACATACGTTGTTTCCTTTGTCATCGGTATGTTACTTGCCAGAGATTCGATCGTCGGTATCCAATACCTAGTTCAATCTCGTTACTGGCAAGTCTCTTTACTCATTCCGTAATACATCATCTCACAACTAACATATTAGTTGTAATGCTTGCAAGGCTTATGTGATGTGCATTACCGAGAGGGCCCAGAGATACCTCTCCGACAATCGGAGTGACAAATCCTAATCTCGAAATACGCCAACCCAACATCTCCCTTTGGAGACACCTGTAATGCTCCTTTATAATCACCCAGTTACGTTGTGACGCTTGGTAGCACCCAAAGTGTTCCTCCGGCAAACGGGAGTTGCATAATCTCATAGTCATAGGAACATGTATAAGTCATGAAGAAAGCAATAGTAACATACTAAACGATCGGGTGTTAAGCTAATGGAATGGGTCATGTCAATCAGATCATTCAACTAATGATGTGACCTCGTTAATCAAATAACAACACTTTGTTCATGGTTAGGAAACATAACCATCTTTGATTAACGAGCTAATCAAGTAGAGGCATACTAGTGACACTCTGGTTGTCTATGTATTCACACACGTATTATGTTTCCGGTTAATACAATTCTAGCATGAATAATAAACATTCATCATGAAATAAGGAAATAAATAATAACTTTATTATTGCCTTTAGGGCATATTTCCTTCATCTTACTACAGTCATATGAATGCTAATGACATATTGTTCGGCTATCTCAGCCATCACTACACCACAACACTTGATTGGGGGCAGTTAACTGCCGGGAGAAAAACCTGCCTAAGGGCAATCTGTCTGCCGGGACAGTTGTTACTGCCGCTAGAAGTGTCTTAGGGCGGTCTAACTATCGGGAGATCTACAACAACAACGACATGTGCACTGCCGGTATACTTTACAGCCCATAATCTGCCGGAAGAACTAAATCACGGCCCACTGTCTGCCGGCCCATGCCGGAGGCCGTCTTTGGCGCGAAACGGGAAAACAGCCTAGTTAGCGCGCGCCAGCGAGGAAAAAAAAGCGCGCGACTTGACGAAAATTTTGGCCCATTGTGAAATAGACGCGCCGGCCCTCCCGCGACCTAGAGAGACCCGCAACGCTTCCCCCAAATCGATCCCCAATCCTGTGCCTCCACCAGATCGACCGCGCGCCGCCGCCGCCCCCAAAACCTAGCTCACCGCCGACGCGCGGCCGCTTTCCGCTCAGACCTCCTCTAGTGTAGCCCCCCCACCCCCGCCGCCGGCGTAACCCCTCACCACCGCAGCTCCTCCACCCCTCACCACTGCAAGCCGCCGTCGACCCCAACCATCGATCCATCGCCGGCGCTGGCGCTCCCAACCAACCACCGCCGCCGCCCCCAACCGACCATCGCCACCGCCGCCGCCACCAACCATCCATCGCCCTCCACTAGACCGAACTCTATTTCCTCCCCGAGATCTTTTTCCGCCCGCCACCAAGCCGCTGTCAGCCACTGTCGTCGTCGCCGCACTCCAGATCGAGCTCTGTTTCCTCCCCGAGCAGGCTTCACTGAGAAGGCGAGCACCAAGTCGCGGGTCCGCTCCTCCACAAGCCGCTGAAGCAGCAGACCGCACGTTGGCCCTCCTCTCCAGCGAGCAGGCACCTCCTCGACAAGCCCCTGAAGCAGCAGTCCGCGGGTTGGCCCTCCTCTCCAGCGAGCAGCTCTGCCTACTGAACATCGACATCGCTGCCTACTGTACTTCATTTGACAGCTGGTAAGGTTTCATAACAATTTTTGTGCCTTCTTTTGTTCTGAATGTGCAGCTATGGATCTTGAGATCAAAGCCCCTAAGACTACATTGCTAGTTTGACCCGATGAATTCGTTTGTTCTTCCTTGCTGATGGGTAGAACACCTCCTGCCCTTTGAAGCTTGTGCTCAAAATAATGTTGAAAAGAAGCAGCACTGAACTATTCCGTCAGTTAGAACAAAGCATCAAGTTTTAATTGCTTTGATCTAATAACAACAAAAAAACCATGAGCCAAAAATGTTTGAAGGTTATTTGCTTGTCTAAAAATGAACACTGCTACTGTTAGTAGCCCTTCAGATCAAAGAACAGGGACCATTGCTGACTAACAAGTGCATACCTTAATTAGATTTTTTGACACCTGAGTAAGTTGTTTAGTTGGGCTTTGGAGTTCACTTTAATTTGAGATGAAAGAAAGCTAGTTATTTAAGTTCTTTGTTTGTTTAGTTAATGCCCCAAGGTAGTACCATCTTTGTTTGTGTTTTGCGAAATACGAGATGTGTACAGAACATGTGCTATGCTTTTATGATATAGATTATGGCATTCTTACTGCTATTTTGGCATTTGTATTTTCTGAAATGACATGTTTCAGTTAATTATATTCTGTTGTGTGATGGCATTTCTTCTTCGTATTGTATTTCTTGTTGCCTGTACTAGATATTGATGATATGCATTTTGTTACTAGATTTTTTCCTTAATAGAAGTGTACTTTCTCGCATGTTAGGAAATTTTAGTGAAACTGGTCAAGAATGGACAAGTGTTGGATGGATAAAGCTAGAAATACACAAGCATATATAAACGGGGTAGAGAAATTCATAGATTTTGCTTTTACTCATTCAGCAAGAGGGAACACTATACTATGTCCTTATAGAATTTGCTTGAACTGTTGTTGGTTTGAAGCTAATGTTGTCTATGAGCACTTGTTATGCGATGGGTTTATTAATGGGTACAAAAGATGGATATATCATGGGGAGGCATCATCATCTCTTGCATCCGAGAGTGACCATGATGAGGTTCAACCTAATGATTTTCAAGAGGAGATTGACCTAGATGACTATGATGAGATGCTTGAAATGATTCAAGATATAGCACATCAAAATGAGGATTTTAGTGATGGTACTAGTGGGGAGGATCCAAGTCACCAGGATGGAGAGCCTGAGGGTGTCGACCCTCTTCTAGAGAAGAAAAAGAAGAAGGATGAAGATGCTTTCCGACAATTCATAGCTGATGACAGGGAGGAGCTTTATCCAGGGTGCACAACCTTCTCAAAGCTACGTTTTGTTGTTAGGTTACTCCACACAAAATCTCTTGGAGGTTGGAGTGATAAAAGTTTCGACATACTGCTAGAGTTGCTAAAAGAGGCCTTTCCAACAGCAAAGCTACCCAAAAACTTTTATGAAGCTAAGAAGATGATAAAATGCCTTGAGCTAGGTTATATAAAAATTCATGCATGTGAGAATGATTGCATTTTGTTCTGGAAGGAACATGAAAATAAGGATATTTGTCCTACATGCAAAACTTCTTGGTGGAAATTTGAAAAGAATAGTCTTGATGGGAAACATGTACACAAGGTCCCAAGGAAGGTTCTTCGTTATTTTCCAATAAAGAAGAGGCTACAACGCCTTTTTGTGTCCCCAAAGAGTGCAGCGGACTGCAGATGGCTTGCTGAAGAACGTACAAGAGATGGACTAATAAGGCATCCAGCGGATGCACCAGCTTGGAAGGACTTTGATGGCAAATATTCAGATTTTGCTAAAGATAGTAGCAACATGAGGCTGCTTGTGGTATCTGATGGTTTTAATCCATTTAGGACAATGAAGTTATCCTATAGTATCTGGCCTGTTGCAGTTATTCCGTTGAATCTTCCTCCTTGGTTGTGCATGAAGCAACATAATTTCATCCTCTCTTTGCTAATTCCTGGTCCAAGGTCACCTGGGAGAGATATAGATGTCTTTCTTGAACCACTTATTGATGATTTGAACTCGCTTTTTGAGGAGGGTATGATGCCTTGACCGGTAAACCCTTCAACCTGCATGCTGCTATATTGTCAACTACATCAGACCTCCCAGGCTTATGCACTCTATCCGGATTGTAACCTCTGGTGAATTTGGCTGTCCATTGTGTGGCTCACATACTTGCTCTCTTCGGTTGAAGGAAGGCAAGAAATTTTGCTATATGGGTCATCGAAGGTTTCTTGATCCTAACCATGAATATAGATTTGATGAAGAATCCTTTGACGGTGTGGAATTAGGGACAGCACCTGTACCACTTAGTAGAGAGGAAGTTTTGGCCCTCACTGAAAATATGAAGACTGTTTTTGGAAAGGACCCTTCCGGGAAAATAACCACGAAGAAGCGCAAGGTTGGCGAACCACCAATGGTTCGGAAAAGAAAATCCATATGGTTTAGGTTGAGATACTGGAAAGACTTGCTGCAGCCTCATAATCTTGATGCAATGCACATTGAAAAGAATGTATGTGAAAATATAATTAACACACTTCTATGCATGGATCGAAAATCAAAAGATAATTACAGCTCTGGTAGAGATCTAGAGCATCTCGGAATAAGAAAAGCTCTCCAACCTGTCCCGGTAGGTGAACAATTTGATTTGCCTGCTGCACCCTACGCAATGGACAATGAAAAGAAGAAACTGTTTTGTGAAATTCTTAAGGAAGCTAGGTTCCCTGATGGTTGTGCATCTGATATACGCCGGAATGTCCTTGTGAAGCAAAAAAAGATTGTTGGGCTGAAGAGCCATGACAATCACATTCTTTTGCAGCAATTGCTTCCACTAGCTGTTCGGAACACATTGCCAAAGGAAGTCGGTGTTGCCTTGGTTCGTGTTAGCAGATTCTTCAAGCAAATATATTCTCCTGTCATTAGCATAAGTGACATGGAGAAGCTAGAGGGAGAAATAGCTGAGACCTTGAGCATTCTTGAGGCCATATTTCTGCCATCATTTTTTGATCTTATGGTTCACTTGATGGTTCATCTTCCAACCCAAGTGAGGCTAGGGGGCCCAATAAAGTACAGCAGCATGTACCCAGTAGAAAGGTCATCCCTATAAACCTATTTTCTTGGTATCATATGGTTTCTTGCTTTTCCCCCAAAATAATCTAATATATCCTACATATATACTATATAGGTATAATATGAAGCTAAAGGGGTTCAAGTCGATGATCTTGGTGTCACACGTGTGAACTTCAAGCATTTACTGAAGTCTGATGAACCTTTTATTTTGGCATCTCAAGCAACCCAAGTGTACTATGTGCAAGATAAGCTTGATAAAGATTGGTATTCTGTTAGAAGCTTTCCTCATCCACGAGACCTGTATGATATGTTTGGAGTGGGAGATGAAGATTTTGAACACCATGATGCACCTACTGTGTCAATTGCTAATCTGGATGCCAATGTAGATCTTAGTGTTGATGTTAGAAATATACCTCGTAGTAGGACAGATATAGATGGAACACTTGTTCCTGCAGTTCAGCAACCAAAGTGTGTGCCTTTTTCTTTCATTTTTCAGTTACATGCTTATATACTTGATATCCAATGTGTCAATTCTAATGTGCTATAAATTTTCTTTTTAGGAAAAAAATGGAAAAAGGAAGAGACGAAGACAATGCTGAAGCACGAGAGGAAGAGAGGCTAGCGAATCTTAAAGCAAGAAACAGTGAGGATTTTGCACGATTTGGGTCTTTCAGATTTGTAGATGCTAAAGAAATTTCTGGAGGCAACGCTAGTCAGCGACAAACTAAAAGAAAGGTGATATAACATGCTTCTATTTGGTTATTGCATCTATTACTTCAGTTTTACATAACTTGTTTCGTTATGTGTAGAGCACCATAGAAAAGCCTATTGTTGAAGTAACTCGAGTCCTTAGGTCCCAAACGACTAGAGATGTTGATGACATGCCAAGCGATAACATTGAAGAGCACGATGGTATGTAGCACTTAAATCTATGTATATAGATTGTTAGTTGATGACGACCTACTAACTATTTTCCATGTTTAGACCATGAGTTGGATCAAGAAACGAAGGGGAAGAAGGGGAAAAACGCACTAGAATGCACAATGTGTATGATAGATTGGGGACAGTCCCACCAATTCGTGTGGAGTACAATGGTGATGGACAACCAATTGGGGACAATGCCTCGGAGTTTTCAAACTTCATCTCCACACTTGTGAAAAGTAAAATATCTCTTGGGCATAATGATTGGAGAAAGGTTGATGTTGAGCAGAAAAATCATTTGTGGAAAACCTTGAAGGTATACTCTATGGTTTTGGTATAACTTGCCCCTTTATCTCTATATGACTTGTAGTATAACTTGCCCCTTTATCTAATACATCACCCTTACACTCTCCATTTACACTTGCTTGAAAGCAGATGTACTATGTTGTGGATGACAAACTGAAGGATTGGGTAATGCGAAGCGCTGCGAATAAATGGAGGGATTTCAAATCTGAGTTGAAGACTTTGTATTTTGATGAGAAGATGACTGATGAGGAACTTCAAGTTGTACCAGATAACAGAGTTATCCCAACTGATTGGAAAGAGCTTGTTGCTTTTTGGAAAACTGAAGCAGGGAAGGTACATTGCAAGAAAATGTATGTGCACTTTCCTGCAGTTTTGGTCTAATTTACAATTCATTGAATCAATATTTGTAGCAACGTAGTGAGCAAGGAAGAAAAAATCGAATGGAGATGGAATTATTGCATACATCAGGCAGCAAAAGTCATGCTCGTGTTTCTCATGAAATGGTATATAATGATATTTATAACTCTATTTTGCACCATTTCTTGATTGTTATGAACTAACTATAAGAAAATAAATGTAGCATAAGAAGAATGGATATCCCCCTCAAAGACATGAACTGTTTATAGAAACACACACGTGCAAGAAGACTGGTGCCCCTTCAAGTGTGGCTGCAGCAACTATGTTTGTAAGTATTTTGAGTTGCAACAATTTTTAGGTTTTGTACTTGTTAGTTTTTTCTCTAGAACATTGGAGTTATAGTCTTTAGTAGACACTATGTTGCTGATGTGTTCATGGATCATATGTTATGTCTTGTAGAAAATGATAGAAGAGAAGTCAAATGAGTGTCCAGAACTTTTAGAAAAAAGCATCAAGCAAGGTGACCTCTTCTCGCATGTCGTAGGAAAGGAGAGGAATGGGTATGTGAGGTGTATAGGTCTAGGACCAAGTGCTGCAGGTTTGGGCATGCCAAGTACTAGAAAGCTGAAATCCATGAAGCTTCAAATGACCGAGGAAGAAGCAAAGGAAGCTTGCCAATCAAATGCAATTGTTGTCGAGCGTGTAGATCAAATGGAGCATAATTTCCAAATAGTAGTTACAACTCTGAAGGATGAACTTCAACACATGAGGAGACTGTTACAATCAAATGTGCAGCAAAATATTCAGTTCAATCTAGAGTATGACTTATCTCACTCTGGATATGGATATGGAGGTGGCCATGGAGGTGGCTATCGATATGAAGGTGGCCATGGAGGTGGATATCGACATGAAGATGGATATGAAGGTGGCCATGGAGGTGGATATCGACATAAAGATGGATATGAAGGTGGCCATGGAGGTGGATATCGACATAAAGATGGATATGAAGGTGGCCATGGAGGTGGATATCGACATAAAGATGGATATGAAGGTGGATATGGAGGTGGATATCGACATAAAGATGGATATGGTGGATATGGACATGAAGGGGGGTATGAAAATGAAGGGGAGTATGAGCATGAAGAGAGTGCAGAATCTGCCACCCGCAGCCATGAGGTGCGGCAAGAGAAAGAAGCAACCATTTTGCATAAGAAGGCTGAAGAAGCACTCTTGCAAAAGAAGTTAACAACACCCACTCAGAAAAACTTTGTACTTTCTAGTACCGCTCAACATGAGGTGCTGCAAGAGAAGGAAGCAACCATTTTGCAAAATAAGAAGGCAACAGGGCTCACACAACAAAGTAAGGATGTGGCACTTCATCGCCACAAGATGGCAACAAGCAAGGAAGTTGCAATCACAAAAAAAAAATCAGCAGGTCAGATTGTACTTTGTTTATATTTTGTTGCTCTTTCTTGTTTAGTATGACAAAGACACATTCGCTTATCTGAGTTCTTTTTCATGCTTACTCAGAAAGGAAAGGATGTGATCCTGTATAATGTTTATCGAGATCATAGTATCCCAGTGGCAAAAGCAACCATTCTATCAATTGATCGGAGAAAGGTGGTAGGTGGTCAGGAGCTTGGCTCTGAATATTGTGAGGTTGCCGTGAACTATGTAATAAAAAGGGATGCTATACTACCTCGTGGTGTTGGGAACATGACCACCATGGGGCAAGCTCAAGGGCGATGTATCGCATGGCCATACAAGCATGTGAGCTTTTGTTCTTATTTTCTTACGATTAAACTTACCAATGACTGTGATGGTTGATTGCTGAAAAAGCTTTGCTTCTATGTATGTAGTTGGAAGTGGACAAGTCCATGGAAAAAGCAGGAACGCGGCCACAAGCAAGCTAAGGAGGTAATATACATGTTTCTCTTGGCTGCTATGTGTGTGATGTTAAGTTGTTGCATGGTTAATTGCTTGATCTATGTGACTGGACCGATGGAGACTTTTATTGTATGTTGCTCTTGCATGTCCTGTGTATGCATGTTCTTGCATATGACTAGTGGAAGATTTTACATGTCCATTCTTGCATAACATCTTCCACTATTGTCTCTGTATACTTGTTGTCCTGTTCGTCTAGTCAGTTACGGATCTGTCATTGAATTTTTTCTTGTTTCAAGTACACTAAAATATTTATCCCATTTTATACTGCAGCCAAAGTCTGACTATTCGTTTCCAGCATGACTTGAACTTTTATATGATGCAGATTGCAAGGAGTTTGGTACCTTCACAAATAGGAATGAGTATTCTAGCAACAGGACCATATTTAGTCCCTAATCGCACATGGCCTCTTTTTTAGATGCATGCCAAGTAGTATATACTTCTACCTTATTTCTAAACTGATCAGTCTCCGTTAAAGTTTCACAACTTAAGGTTGAAAAATCTTCATTTTGGTTTAATAATATAATAGATAGATGCTGCCAATTCTTGATAAGTGGTCACTTTAGTCGATAACTTGGTATACATGTTTACCTCTACCTCTGGAGTGAGGTTTATATTTACCCTTTCCAACAATTGCATGTTAACTTGGTATACGTGTTGCTTATGTCCTGTTCTGGAATGGCATCGAGCCCATTACTTGCAGAATCATCAGCCTTCCCTTTATCAAGCCCAATACTTGCAGAATCATCAGCCTTTTCTTTCTTATTTTTCTTGGCAGTTGACATAGTTGATGCTTTCTCAGGGGTAGCTTTCCAGCCTCCTGCTGTTCTTTGGTTGGTTTAGCTAATCAAGATCTTCAGTGTGTACAGCATGTTAGATGCATCCAATTTTTGAAACCTGTGAATAGTTTATCATCCAAAGATGATGTTATTAGTATCTCTGACGTGATTGTTCTATTGTATTATTGTCCTGTACTGCTGTGACGATGTGACTATATCAGATTGTTTTGGTAATTTGCTATTGAAATATTGATTCCTTCATGCTTTGTTCGATAATACTTGGCTGCACGTGAGCAATATTAGTGTTCCTGTATACTAGACGAGGCATAGGCGCATAGTTTGGTTTGTCAAAAAATTGCCACTTTGTACTATGGTGTATTCTTTTGTACATGTGTCATATTATTCCTTGAGATGCAAAGAATGACTACTCTCCAGGTCTTTGTAAATGTTCCTTGAGTTTAACTGTAGCATGTCAACTTCAATGTTAATTTAAATTCTCAAACGAGATCTCCCTATTGAGTATCCTATCAGTTGCAGGTTTCCCAAAGGTACACAAGTCAAATGAAGGTTTGGAAGATTTTCAAGCTCCTGAAGATTTGGAAGACCTACAATAGTTGGTGGAGTATTTATGTAATATGCTTGTTTACTTTGTGAAACCTGGACACACTTGCTCCGCTCATTTTGCTGGTTGTTAAGCCATTCTGCTCATTTTGGTTCTGTGGCACACCCAGAAACATGTACTTCTCCATTTGTCGCACTATTTACTTTTGTTGGTTGTGTGGCACATTTTAAAACATATCTGCACTGTACCTTTTGTGGCACAACCTCCTTATATGTATATTATGGTTATGTTTATCCAATGACGTTTTAAGGTTCTGGATGAGGCCTGATATTATTTTGATTGAAGTGTGTGGATGAGACATATACGACTTCGATTGAAGTATATAAATTGTACGTGTGATATGTCCTGATTGACTGAACATACTAAATGGATATTACATAGGGGATGCCCAGAACAATTAGGTAGTGAAATCTACATACTGGCAAAATAACTGTCGGGTAACACTCTTCTGCCGGCAGTTTGACTGGCAATAACTGATATTCCACGTGTCTTGGCTAATCTGCCGGGAGAAACGAAACTGCCGGCAAATAAATGCACTAGGGCAGTGGGACTGCCGGGAATATTTTATCTGCCGGGACAAGTAATCCCTGGCAGCCGTTCTTGTGGCGGTTCTATCTGCCGGGAGAAATACTGTCCCGGCAGATAGTGTGCCGCCTGAAGTGCTTTCTCATGGCAGTTTACATGCCGTTGCATCAGTGTTGTGGTGTAGTGCATGTTCATTCCAGCCGTGAATCAGAGATTGAGATGGTCAAGCAACTTCAGCTGAAATATGAGGTATGTTCTCCGGTTTACTTATACTCTGCCAGCCCCCAAGTCTTCAGATGATGATCCTGAATGATCTGGAGACTTTATGATATAGATGGATATTTTCTCTCTAATTTTTTCAAAAGTCCAATAAAATAGTGTAAACTTCACCTGTAGTCCCCAAGTACCGGCTCAATTTACCATAAATGAACCGGTACTTTAACTTCATAGCTGTCTTTTGCCAAACCCAACAAATATTGTAATCCGGCTTAATCGACTTTCTGAATATCATGCATTAGCCCCCAAGTGCCAAGTGTTTTTACTTTGTAAGGTACTTGGGACTTGAAATATATTAGAGTCATAAGAAATTGTTTTGGCAGACATTAGCCCCCAAGTGTCAAGTGGTATTGCAGTGCAAAGTACTTGAGACTTGAATCTTGAACTTTAGTTTAAGCCTTGACGCACTTGTGTATGTTTTGTAGAACTCCCTATTTGAATTGGGTTCCCAATTAACTGATGCAAAGACCCGGCTGGCGGATCAAGAGGCAGAAATCAAGTCTGCTGATTCTAAAGTTCAATTGAGTCTTGCTGAGATGGAAAAATTGAAAACCAGCTTGACTGCCAAAAAGAAATCTTGGGCTGAAGAAAAGACGCTGCTGACACAACGCGCCGAAAAAGCTGAAGCGGCTCTTGAGGAGGTTACCACGGAGCTGACCGACTTAAAGAACCGAGGGTCTCAAATGGTTTCCGCCATCTTTGGTAAGCCATCTGTACTGATCTTTTATACCTTCTTTTGACCCGAAATATAAGCCGCCGCTGAGCCTTAGTTTAATACTCGCAGGTCCACGCAACACAAATATGAGCCAAGACAGTGTGACCAAACTGAAGGCGGTTTATACCTTGGTGGAACTGTTGTACACTAGCGCCCAACGAGCACTTGCTGCTATCTCTCCTGCCAACCAAGGACCCAATCGGCTCAGCGATGTCTTGAAAAAATTGTCAATCTTACCCGCCAGGTTTCAACAAGTCAAATGATCCTGTGCCAGAGCCGGAGCCTTGACTACCCTGAGCCACTCCAAAGCCTGGGTGCCAGATCTAGACCTGGCGGATGTAGCCAGGGGGTACCCTACCGTGAAGGAAGACGGGTCTCTATTTGAGCAGGATGACTTTGTTGCTTGCGTGAGGGGAGTTCGACCTCATGCTACCGTTCTTGGAGATGAGACCAACATTGACAAATATCAGCCGAGTTTTGATTTGGAGAATAAGAAGATGGCGACTCCCTCTTACAAGGTGACACATCTTATCCCATCGGTTCGTCAACATACGTTTGCTCCAGAAGTTTATCTGGCTGGCCTGATTGATGATGAAGTAGAGTTCATTGCCGTGAACGGCTTTGACTGGTCCAATCCCAGCTTTCAATTAACAGAAGGAGGTGAACCGGCGAGGGAAGAGTGAGAACCATCTTTGTGGGCTCTTTAAAGCCTTGTAATAGATTTAGCTTGAAACAACTACATATTTTGCCTATGTCATCGTGCATAAGATGCCGTGTGTGACTCTATGCTTCCTGATGTCAATATACGCATCACATTTATGGTTATCTCTGTAATATTTTGGCTCTGTTCCTGTAGAAAAGGAAGAAACTAGCTTGGCGGTTTAGCACTGAACGGGTCAGAATACCCGGTACATGACCAATAGTTTTATCATAGTAGAAAAACAGAACCAGACGTGAAAATAAACAAGGTTGAAACAACCTTTGATTAACACAGAAAGAACTGTTCAGTCATACCTGTATCTTTTGCATCTGGACCACCAGTTTATATGACCCAGTCCTTTTTTGAGAAGTCAATGCTTCTTCATGCCTGATGATCATCATGCCTTGGCAGCTTATTGTCAAATAGTCAAGCCGGTGAAAAGACCATGCTGATCGTTTAAAATTGAGACAATAAAAGACCAGTAAGGCAAATAGCAGTTTGCAAATAATATAAATTAACTTTGTAACTAAAAGTTGGGGGTTTCTGATTCGAATACGATTAGTAAACTAGACCAAAGGGGTTAAGCTAAGATTCGAATACGATCATATAGCCCCCAGTGGCTTTGGCGTTGCGCCGATCAAGAGGGTACCGACAGCTATGTTCTCTTTGGTTCGAATACGCCCTATGGTTGAACAGGAAGCCACCAAATGACCTTGAGAGGTTTTTAACGACCCTGATTCGAATACAATCCAAGTCGGACCCAAAAGGGGTTAAGCTATGATTCGGATACGATCAAGAAGCCCCCTAGTGAGTTTTGGCTTTGAGCCGATCAAGAGGGTTACGAAAGCTATGTTCTCTTTGGTTCGAATACGACCTATGTTTGAACAGGAACCCCCAAGTGATCATGAGGTTTACAGCTAGATTCGAATACGATCATAAGCCAGACCAAAAAGGATAAACTTGATTCAGATATGATCAGCTCCCTAATAGTCATTTAAATAGTGAAAAAGAGTAGAGGTATATAATCTTTGAAAAGGAAAAGGACAGAGGTCCTGCTTTATTACTTATCATAGTATATACAACGTCAAAGTATGTACATGACGAGAACCGGTGGCTCAGGTGTAGTATGGCCGAAGTTGAGCAATGTTCCACGGCCGACGGGTCTCCTCCTCCGACTTACGTGAGCCTTTGTGCTCTCAAACGTCAACGAGGTAATATGACCCGTTGCTTAAGTTCTTGCTGACCACAAAGGGTCCTTCCCAAGGCGGGGATAGCTTGTGTGCATCTGACAGATCCTGGATGAGCCGGAGCACCAGGTCACCTTCTTGAAAAGTCCTGGACTTAACCCGACGGCTGTGATAACGGTGCAGGTCCTGTTGATAAATTGCTGATCGAGCCGCTGCTAAGTCTCTCTCCTCATCTAACAAGTCAAGTGCATCCTGTCTGGCTTGTTCGTTTTTAGCTTCAACATAAGCCGCCACACGAGGCGAGTCATGACGGATGTCACTAGGCAGCACCGCTTCTGCTCCATAAACCATGAAGAAGGGTGTATAACCCGTGGACCTGTTAGGAGTGGTGTTGATACTCCATAGCACCGAGGGTAACTCCTCTACCCAGCAACCTGGCGTCCATTCTAAGGGAACCATGAGCCGGGGCTTGAGACCTTTCAAAATTTCCTGATTTGCTCTCTCAGCCTGCCCATTAGATTGAGGGTGAGCTACAAAAGAAACATCCAGCCGGATGTGCTCTCTTTGACAAAACTCCTCCGTAGCCCCTTGGGACAAATTAGTGCCATTGTCAGTGATAATGTTGTGTGGAAAACCGAAGCGAAAAATCACCTTTTTCATGAACTGAACCGCCGTGGCTGCATCACACTTACTCACTGGCTCTGCCTCAACCCACTTTGTGAATTTGTCAACTACCACTAAAAGATGTGTCTTTTTATCCTTGGACCTTTTGAAAGATCCAACCATGTCAAGCCCCCAGACTGCAAACGGCCAAGTGATTGGAATCATCCGCAATTCCTGAGCCGGCACATGCGCTCGTCGTGCAAATTTTTGACATCCATCACATCTACTGACTAGATCCTCTGCATCAGCGTGAGCCGTCAACCAGTAAAAACCATGACGAAAAGCTTTTGCCACAAGAGATTTTGACCCGACGTGATGACCACAATCCCCTTCATGGATCTCATGAAGTATTTCTTGGCCTTCTTCAGGAGAAACACACCGCTGAAACGCTCGAGTGACGCTGCGATGGTATAACTCTCCGTCAGAAATCGTTATTGACTTGGACCGCCAGGTTATCTGTCGGGCCAGGGTCTCATCCTCTGGCAACTCGCCCCGGGTCATGTAAGCCAAGAACGGTACTGTCCAATCTGGGATGACGTGAAGAGCCGCCACCAACTGTGCCTCCGGGTCAGGAACGGCCAAATCTTCCTCTGTAGGTAACTTAACAGACGGGTTATGCAAAACATCCAAAAAGGTGTTAGGTGGCACTGGCTTACGCTGAGATCCCAACCGGCTTAAGGCATCGGCCACTTCATTCTTTCTACGGTCAATGTGTTCCACTTGATAACCTTTAAAATGTCCTGCAACAATGTCGACTTCACGGTGATAAGCCACCATGAGAGGATCTTTGGAATCCCACTTGCATGACACCTGTTGAGCCACCAAATCTGAATCGCCAAGGCACCGGACCCAGCTCAGACTCATTTCTTTGGCCATTCGGAGACCATGGAGCAAGGCTTCATATTCTGCTGCGTTGTTAGTACAAGGAAACATCAATCGCAATACATAACAAAACTAGTCACCTCGAGGGGAAGTTAACACAACTCCAGCTCCCAAGCCTTCCAACTGTCTGGACCCATTAAAGTGAATCGTCCAATATGTGTTGTCTGGTTTCTCCTCTAGCATCTGCATCTCTGTCCAGTCATTAATAAAGTCAACTAGCGCTTGAGATTTGATCGCAGTACATGGCACATACTTCAACCCATGAGACCCAAGTTCAATGGCCCACTTGGCGACTCGTCTAGTAGCTTCTCTATTTTGAATGATGTCTCCCAAAGGAGTAGAGCTAACCACAGTGATTGGGTGACCCTGAAAGTAATGTTTGAGCTTCCGGCTTGTCATGAACACCCCATACACGAGCTTCTGCCAATGTGGACATCTTTGTTTAGATTCAATAAACACCTCACTGACATAGTAAACCGGCCATTGGACCGGATGCTCCTTGCCGACCTCCTTGCATTCCACCACAATGGCCGCACTAACAACTCGTGAGTTAGCAGCTACATATAACAATAACGGCTCTTTCTCAATCAGAGCATCAAGAACCGGCGGCTCAGCAAGCTGTTTCTTCAGATCCTCAAAGGCAGAATTTGCAGCTTCACTCCAAACAAAGTCATCCGACTTTTTCATCATCTGATACAAAGGCATCGCCTTCTCCCCTAACCGGCTTATGAACCGGCTCAGAGCAGCAACACGACCTGCCAGCCGTTGAACGTCATTGATGCAAGCTGGTTTAGCTAGGGATGTGATTGCCTTAATTTTCTCCGGGTTACCTTCAATACCTCTGTTGGATACAAAAAAACCCAAGAGTTTGCCAGCTGGGATTCCAAAAACACACTTGGCCGGGTTAAGCATCATCTTGTAGACCCGGAGGTTATCCAAGGTCTCCTTCAGATCTGTTACCAAGGTTTCCTCTTTTCTGGACTTCACCACTATATCATCCACATAAGCATGAACATTACGCCCAATCTAATTGTGAAGGCAATTCTGCACACACCGTTGATAAGTCGCCTGGGCACTCTTAAGCCCAAAAGGCATAGACACATAGCAGAAGGCTCCAAACGGAGTGATGAAAGCTGTCTTCTCCTGGTCCTTGACTGCCATCTTGATCTGATGATAACCTGAATAAGCATCTAGAAAAGTCAAACGCTCACAACCCGCCGTAGCATCAATGATCTGATCAATATGAGGGAGAGCAAAAGGGTCAGCTGGACAAGCTTTGTTTAAATCGGTGTAATCCACACACATACGCCAGGTGCCGTTCTTCTTGAGTACAAGCACCGGGTTAGCCAACCACTCTGGGTGAAAAACTTCCACAATGAACCCGACCGCCAAGAGCCGGGCCACCTCTTCTCCTATGGCCTTGTGTCATTCCTCATTAAACCGCCGAAGGAACTGCCTGACCGGCTTAAACTTCGGATCAGTGTTAAGAGTGTGCTTAGCGAGTTCTCCCAGGACACCCGGCATGTCAGAAGGCTTCCATGCGAAGATGTCCCGATTCTCACAGATGAACTCGATGAGCGCGCTTTCCTATTTTGGATCCAAGTTGGCACTGATGATGAACTGTTTGGATGAATCGCCTGGCACAAAATCAACCATTTTGGTGTCATCAGCCGACTTGAATTTTAGTACCGGTTCATGTTCCGTAGTTGGCTTCTTCAAAGATGTCATGTCCGCCGAGTCAACATTATCTTTATAAAACTTCAACTCCTCTGTTGCGCAAACAGACTCAGCATAAGAGGCATCACCTTCTTCACATTCCAGGGCTATTTTCCAGCTTCCATGTACTGTAATGGTGCCTTTATAACCCGGCATCTTGAGCTGTAGATATACATAACATGGCCGAGCCATGAATTTGGCGTAAGCCGGCCGTCCAAACAGAGCATGATATGGGCTTTTAATCTTAACCACCTCAAAAGTTAACTTCTCAGCCCTGGAATCATATTCATCCCCAAAGGCTACTTCCAGTTCAATCTTACCAACTGGGTATGCCAACTTTCCAGGCACAACACCGTGAAAAACAGTGTTGGATTGCTTAAGACTCTTATCAGTCAACCCCATCCGACGGAACGTCTCATAGTAGAGGATGTTGATGCTACTGCCTCCAACCATGAGCACTTTAGTGAGTTTATATCCACCGACCCGGGGTGCCACTACCAAGGCTAAGTGACCCGGATTATCAACCCGAGGAGGATGATCTTCTCTGCTCCACACAATAGGCTGTTCTGACCACCTCAAATAACATGGAATCGCCAGCTCAACGGCATTGACAGCCCTCTTATGAAGCTTTTGATCCCTCTTGCATAAACTAGTGGTAAATACATGGTACTGCCCACTATTCAACTGTTTTTGGTTGCTCTGATATTTGGACTGTTGCTGCTGATTACCTTGGCCGAGTTGTGGGTTATAACCCCCCTGGTTACCCGGATGGCCATGACCATGAAAACCGCCTCCGGTTGAACCGGCGCACGGGCCATGAAAGCTGCCTCCGCCTGAACCGCCGCCAGGCCCGTGACTTCCATCAAATGTGCTGGAATTTTTAAATGCCTTCATGATTGTACAGTCCTTCCACAGATGGGTGGCTGGCTTCTCCCAGGTGTCGTGTCTTGGACAAGGTTCATTCAATAGTTGCTCGAGGGTGGGACCTGACCTGCCTGACCGAGGGGGTTGCCTACCCTTGCGCCGTTGGCTACTGCCCTATGCATTGGTGTTAGCCACAAATTCGTCAGCCTTACGTTTATTACCTCCTTGATTTGTCGGGTTATGCTGGTGACCCTTGCCGTTGCCGTTCTTCTTTCCCTTCCCTATTTTTTCTTCATCAGACACGGGATCCTTGGTACTGTCAGAATAAGCATACTTGACCAGAGCCGCCATCAACTGGCCCATGTCATTGCAGTCACGCTTGAGCCGCCCCAGCTTCTGCTTCAGAGGTTCAAAACGGCAATTTTTCTCTAACATTAAGACTGTCGAGCCTGCATCCATCTTATCAGATGAATGTATTATCTCCTTGACCCGGTGCACCCAATGGGTCGTGGACTCACCTTCCTCTTGCTTACAATTAGTCAGGTCCACGATTGACATAGGTTGCTGGCATGTGTCCTTGAAGTTCTGAATGAACCGAGTCTTTAACTCCGCCCATGAACCAATGGAATTGGGGGGCAATCCTTTTAACCAAGTGCGAGCCATTCCATCCAGCATCATAGTGAAATACTTAGCCATTGCTGCATCGCTGACTTCCAACAGCTCCATAGCCATCTCATAACTTTCAATCAGGCCCCAGGCTGCAAGTCGGCCATGTAATTAGGCACCTTACAAGGCCCCTTGAAGTCTTTTGGCAAGCGCTCATTGCGGATAGCCGACACCAGGCAAGGGACACCTCCCGTTCTTGTGGCTACTCCTACCTCAATAGAGGTTGCCGAAAAAGCCGGAAAAGCCTGATGAGCTACCTGCCTCTTGACGGTTGAACCGCCCGTTCAGCCTCTTGACGGATCCTCTCCTGATCCGCTAAGTTAAGGGCTCTACCCTGTGCCGGCTCATGCCTGCGCGGTTGGTTATGGCGTTGAGCCTTGCTCGACATTTTGGCTGAGTCCATATGCCTGCTATAGCTTGGGCTCCGGCTTGGGCGAGGGGTTGAGTGGATTCTGTCTCGACTGTAAGAGTACGCATCCTGCTGTGCCAGAGCCGTCTGAAGAAGTTCTCGCACCCTTCGTGTTTCGATTGCTGTCGGAGAGTCGCCTTCCATCGGGAGAGCCGGCAAACGAGCCGACGCAGCAATGAGATTCTCCAAAGGATTGGAAAAGTGACCCGGTGGTATTGGTGTATTATGAGGCGGAGCGGTGTTCATACGAGGCGGCTCCATGGCCCGCGGCTGAACCGGCGCTCCGGGTGTCGTGATCACAAGATGATCAGAGGACATTCCATCAACCTACTGCAAATCTTTGATGTCCCTCAGAAGTTCAAGGTTATGAGTTTGAATGTAGAAACAATCAAGAGGACAACTGCTGATCAAAAGAGAAGTTGTGGGTATGCTCCACATATTCAGGAGCTCATCAATTCTAAGATGGGCACATGAATTTATTTGCTGGATAAGGAGCATCTACCCTTACGTACTGAATTTTAAGACAACACTGTTGTGATGAATGAGGAGGAACCATCATCAGTTCAAGTTCAAGAGAAGAGAGCCAAAGCAAAGGCTGAGAAAGCTGCAAGGATGCCAAGTGCAGAAGAGGCATCTCAAGTTTTCCTGAAGAGCAAGCAAGATCAATTAGGCTATCTGATTCAATCTACACTGAGGATTGGGAAGGGCTTGGCCACCCTGACTCGGAATCAGGAGAGCCTGGACAGGATTGTTGAGACAAAATTTTATGATCTTGATCTCAAGGTAACTGAGATTCAGACTGTAGTTGAGCAGCTTCAGGAAGAAGCAGAAGAGAGGAGAGGCAAGGCAAGCACTGACGCTTTTCAGCGTGTGCCACGAGGTCCGAGGTCTACTGCAGTGCCAGTTTCAGATGCTAGAGCTACATTGTCAGCACCAGCAGCTATAGCTCCAGTGCCACCTCCAGCACCCACTCCACCAGCTCCAACTACATGGACAGATGCCTTCGTCCTTGGAGTTCTCTCTACACCACCTCCCGAAGACCAAGCGTGAGAGACGCATATCACTATGCATTTTCGAACTTTTTGGTAACTTGTGGCCAAAGGGGGACACATATGTATAGATCATAGGCTTCGAGAGAGAGAGAGAGAGAGAGTGTTGCTTTTTATCTCTCTTGCTTTTGGTTGAACTTCTTATTGTGTGAGATACTTTATGTCCTTGTGAGATACTTTTGTGATCATGTGATTGATCATTTTCTACCTTATGGCTTGTTTGGATGATACTATCTTCTATATCTCATATATGATCATTCACTTGCTTGGTGATGAGTGCATGCTTTTAATTTCTATCATTTTGAGCGCTCCACCAAGATGTATGTGACATGGAAGAGTAACCCATGATCCTAATCGATTGTGCATTTGCATTCAAAAGCAAATCTCAAATAATGCAAAAAATTAGGGGGAGCTCTTGCTTATCACATACTTCTCAAAGCGACAATGTTTTTCAATCTTATGATCATTTCTCGAAGATTTGATCTATATGTTGTCATCAATTACCAAAAAGAGGGAGATTGAAAGTGAAACTATCCCTGGGTGATTTTGGTAATTCCTAACAACATATAGCTCATTGAGCTAATGCTATTTTAAGATAAATATTTTAGGAAATCTCAATGATTGGCATGGCATGGATTAGAAAGTGGACCCCTCAAAATGCTAAGGACAAAAGATTGGCTAAAGATCCAAGCACAAGACTCTACATTTTACTTTTAGTGATCCAAGATCACATTGAGTCCATAGGAAAAGCCAATACTATTAAAAGGGGGTGAGGTGTTAATTAATGAGTTACTTGCTCAAAATGCTTAGTGATATGCTCCAAAAACCCTCAACTACTTTCTCATATCCACATATGTCCCCAACCAAAAGTCAAACTGGGCCCCACCGAAATCTTCTATCCAGCGCCACCGAGTTCACTTGACATAGCCACTGCCACAAACCCTAGTCACTTCGGTCTCACCGATAGGGATCTCGATCTCACCGAGATGGGATTGCAAACTCTCTGTTTCCCTTCGTAATGTTTCGGTCCAACCGAGATGAGCGATCGGTCCCACCGAGATTGCAATGCAAACTCTCTGTTTCCCCTTCGTAACGTTTCGGTCCAACTGAGATGAGCGAATCGGTCCCACCAAGTTTGCCTAACCAACTCTCTGTTTGTCTATTACCAAAATCGGTCCCACTGAGTTTGTGTAATCGGTCTCACTGAGATTATGTTATGCCCTAACCCTAATGGAATCGGTCCCACCGAGTGGACATGTCGGTCCCACCGAAAATCCTAACGTTCACATTTTGAACTAAATCAGTCTGACCGAGTTTTATAATTCGGTCCCACCGAGTTTGGAGATTTGTGTGTAACGGTTAGATTTTGTGTGGAGGCTATATATACCCCTCCACCCACTCTTCATTCCTAGAGAAAGCTATCAGAACATGCCTACACTTCCAACATACATTTTCTGAGAGAGAACCACCTACACTCGTGTTGAGCTCAAGATATTCCGTTCCAACCACGTAAATCTTGATCTCTAGCCTTCCCCAAGTTGCTTTCCACTCAAATCATATTTCTACCAAATCCAATCCTATGAGAGAGTTAAGTGTTGGGGAGACTATCATTTGAAGCACAAGAGCAAGGAATTCATCATCAACACACCATCTATTATCTTTTGGAGAGTGGTGTCTCCTAGATTGGTTAGGTGTCACTTGGGAGCCTCCGTCAATATTGTGGAGTTCAACCAAGGAGTTTGTACGGGCAAGGAGATCGCCTACTTCGTGAAGATCTACCCTAGTGATGCAAGCCCTTCGTGGGCGATGGCCATGGTGGGATAGACAAGGTTGCTTCTTCGTGGACCCTTCGTGGGTGGAGCCCTCCGTGGACTCGCGCAACTGTTACCCTTCGTGGGTTGAAGTCTCCATTAACGTGGATGTACGAGAGCACCACCTATGGGAACCACGCCAAAAATCTCCGTGTCTACATTGCGTTTGCTCCCTCCAAACTCCTCCCTTTATCTTCATATGCAATTGTTTTACATTCCGTTGCTATACTCTTAGAATTGCATGTGTAGGTTGATTACTTGAATTGTGCTAAGTTGCTAAAATCTGCCAAGACTTAAAATTGGAAAAGGCTAGATTTTATTTGGTCAAGTAGTCTAATCACCCCCCTCTAGACATACTTTCGATCCTACAGAAACTTCCATGAAAAATTCTACATTGTTTCCATGATCATGAACACAAGTGTTCAAGGTCGACCCTAACTTCTCCAATGGACAACCTTCCAATCACTTCTCTTTTTGAAAAAGTTTTTAGGCAAAAGATGCAAGTAATTTTTCTTTTGTATTTTCATTATTTTATTTTATTTGTTTGTTTCACCCACAACTAAAGAAAAACAAAAGGGAAAACAAAACCTACTTAGTGAAGAAAGCAAACAAGTACACACGAGAATATCAACCCACACTATTGCTGCCCGACAACGGCACCAGAAAATAGCTTGATAATCCCCAAGTGCAAGGAATCGTCGTAGCAATTTCCAAAGGTGGAAGTGATAAGTATGGAGTGTCGAACCCACAAGGAGCTAAAGGTAAGATCAATATTCTCTCAAGTCCTATCTACCACTGATACGACTCTACGTACACCGAACGTTTGCTTCCATCTAGAAACGAGAAATAAAACTACGATGTGAGTATGAAGAGGATAGCTTTGCATGATATCAGAAAACTAAAATATAAAAGTAGCTGTTGTTAACATAAATTTAGATTATATTACTATATATTATAAATAGCAAGTGTGGAAGAATGATGGGTCGGTGTGTGATACGTCTCCGTCGTATCTATAATTTTTGATTGTTCCATGCCAATATTCTACAACTTTCATATACTTTTGGCAACTTTTTATACTATTTTTGGGACTAACATATTGATCCAGTGCCCGTGGCCAGTTCCTGTTTGTTGCATGTTTTTTGTTTCGCACTAAATCCATATCAAACGGAGTCCAAACGGGGTAAAAACTGACGGAGATTTCTTTAGGAATATATGTGATTTTTGGGAAGAAAAACCAACGCGAGACGATGCCCGAGGGGGCCACGAGGCAGGGGGCAGGCGCGCCCTGGTCCCTCATGGCCACCCTGTAAGGCGGTTTATGCCCGTCTTCCGGCGCGAGAAAGCTAATATCCGGATAGAGATCATGTCAAAATTTCAGCCCAATCGGAGTTACGGATCTCCGGGAATATAAGAAATGGTGAAAGGGAAGAGTGTGAGAATGTAGAAACAGAGAGAGACAGAGAGACATATCCAATCTCGGAGGGGCTCTCTCCCCTCCCATGCCATGGAGACCAAGGACCAGAGGGGAAACCCTTCTCCCATCTAGGGAGGAGGTCAAGGAAGAATAAGAAGGAGGGGGGCTCTCTCCCCCTCGCTTCCGGTGGCGCCAGAGTGCCACCGGGGGCCATCATCATCACCACAATCTTCACCAACAACTTCACCGCCATCATCACCAGCTCTTCCCCCATCTATGCAGCGGTGTAACCCCTCTTTTACCCGCTGTAATCTCTACTTAAACATGGTTCTCAACGCTATATATTATTTCCCAATGATGTATGGCTATCCTATGATGTTTGAGTAGATCCGTTTTGTCCTATGGGTTAATTGATGATCGTGATTGGTTTGAGTTGCATGTTTTATTATTGGTGCTATCCTATGGTGCTCTCCGTGTCGCGCAAGCATGAGGGATTCCCTCTGTAGGGTTTGCAATATGCTCATGATTTGCTTATGGTGGGTGGCGTGAGTGACAGAAGCACAGACCCGAGTAAGTAGGTTGTTTGCATATGGGATAAAGAGGACTTGATACTTTAATGCTATGGTTGGGTTTTACCTTAATGATCTTTAGTAGTTGCGGATGCTTGCTAGAGTTCCAATCATAAGTGCATATGATCCAAGTAGAGAAAGTATGTTAGCTTATGCCTCCCCCTCAAATAAAATTGCAATAACGATTACCGGTCTAGTTATCGATTGCCTAGGGACAAATAAATTTCTCGTAACAACAAGCTCTTTACTAAAACCAACTTAGTTATTCCTTTATCTAAACAGCCCCTACTTTTTATTTACGTAATCTTTATTATCTTGTAAACCTATCCAACAACACCTACAAAGTACTTCTAGTTTCATACTTGTTCTAGGTAAAGCGAACATCAAGCGTGCGTACAGTTGTATCGGTGGTCGATAGAACTTGAGGGAATATTTGTTCTACCTTTAGCTCCTCGTTGGGTTCGACACTCTTACTGATCGAAAACTGTTGCGATCCCCTATACTTGTGGGTTATCAAGACCTTTTTCTGGCGCCGTTGCCGGGGAGTCATAGTGTGGGGTGAATATTCTCGTGTGTGCTTGTTTTCTTTATCACTAAGTAATTTTTATTTTCTGTTCTTAGTTGTTTTCTATCTTTAGTTATGGGTAGGAAACGCAAAATACCAAAAAATTTAGTAGTACCCACTGAAACAATGGTTGAAGAACCACTCAAAATCTATCACACTCCTGAAGCTTATTACTTGGATCATATTCGATCCCTATGTGCTCGTGCTGAAACCCCAACTAGCTTAGTTGAGGGCAAATCCTTAGATGAGCATGCTTGTTATGTGCGACACCGTATATCTGAAAAAGGGAAATGTTTACTGGATCAAATTCATCATTTGCAGTGCTGCTTGAAATTTATGCGAAATATATGATATTATTTGTAGTTCTGAAGACCCTAAGAAACACCTTCCCTACCAATGTTTGTTTAGTGATAATGGAATTGTATCTTCTTATGCTTAGGGTGTTTATAATTACTATGATGTTCAACAAATTGAAGAATTTTTTGCTTTTAAGGGTGTTTATGAAATTGCTTATTTGATTGAAAAGTATGATGGCACTCTTTACAAATCTGAAAATTTTGCCATACTTGAATATTGTTATGAGAATTATGCTTCCAATGCCTATGTTAAACCATATATCGAGGTCTCCTCCGTTGCCCAAGAAGAGACTAATATTTTGCAGGAGTCTATGGACGAAGAAATTGATGAAACTATGAGCTCATTGGATGAAAAAGATGATGAGGAGAGCGAAGAACAAAAGGAGGAAGAGCGGATTAGCTACCTATGCCCACCTTCTAATGAGAGTAACTCTTCAACTCATACATTGTTTAATTTCCCTTCGTGCTTACCGAAGGATGATTGCTATGATGATTGTTATGATCCCGTTGATTCTCTTGAAATACCCCTTTTTGATGATGCTTGCTATGCTTGTGGCCAAGATGCCAATATGAATTATGCTTATGGATATGAACTTGCTATAGTTCCTTATGTTAAACGTGAAATTGTTGCTATTGCACCCACGCATGATAGTCCTATTATCCTTTTGAATTCTCCCGACTACACTATATCAGAGAAGTTTCGACTTATTAAGGATTATATTGATGGGTTGCGTTTTACTATTACAGATGATGATTTTGATGAATATAATATGCATGTGCTTGCTGCTCCTACTTGCAATTATTATGAGAGAGGAACTATATCTCCACCTCTTTATGTTTCCAACATGGTAAAATTGCAAGAAACTGTTTATACTATGTATTGGCCTTTACTATGTGTGCATGAATTGTTCTTTTACGACATACCGATGCATAGGAAGAGAGTTAGACTTCGTCATTACTTGATATATGTAACTTTGTGCTCACTACTAAATTACAAATCATTGTTAATTAAATTGGCTTTGATATACCTTGGGATCCGGGTGGATCCATTACTTGAGCACTATATGCCTAGCTTAATGTCTTTAAAGAAAGCGCTGCCAGGGAGACAACTAGGAAGTTTTAGAGAGTCATTTATTTCTTTTATGTGCTTTTATATAGTTTAAAAACAAAAAAATAAAGAGGGGAACCCAAAACTTTTCAAAAAGAAAAGTGAAAGTGAGATAGACGAGCATTGTGAAAGTGGGGGACGTCCTTGAACTTTGTTCATGCCCATGGAAACTTTGTGAATCTTAATTACAGAAAATTTTCAACAAAAATAATTATCCCCTTGTACAATTCCATTGTATTAATAAAAAATAATTTGCCAAGGTTTGCCTTTAGGATGTTTACTTTGCTTGTTGGATTGTACGATGCAGGACAGAAACTTTGGCTGTAGTGCGCGATTTTACATTTTTTACTGGAACGTCAAATGGTTCTGATTATTTTTGGAATATCTTTATATACAAATTATTTACTTTTCCTAATTTTTGTAGAATTTTTGGAGTACCAGAGGTATGGTGAATGTGCAGATTATTACAGACTGTTCTGTTTTAGACAGATTCTGTTTTTAATGCACAGTTTGCTTGTTCTGATGAAACTATCGATTTATATCAATGGATTAAGCCATGGAAAAGTTATATTACAGTATCTACATTGAAAAAACAAAATATTAATTGGTTTGCAACAGTACTGAAAGTAGTGATTTGCTTTATTGTACTAACGGATCTTACCGAGTTTTCTGTTGAAGTTTTGTGTGGATGAAGTGTTCGATGATCGAGAAGGTCTTGATGTGAGAAGAAGGAAGAGAGGCAAGAGCTGAAGCTTGGGGATGCCCAAGGCACCCCAAGTAAATATTCAAGGAGACTCAAGCGTCTAAGCTTGGGGATGCCCCCGAAGGCATCCCCTCTTTCTTCAACAAGTATCGACATGTTTTCGGATTCGTTTCGTTCATGCGATATGTGCAATCTTGGAGCGTCTTTTGCATTTAGTTTTCATTTATGCACCATGCTGGTATGAGATAGTCCTTGGTTGATTTATAGAATGCTCTTTTCACTTCACTTATATCTTTTGAGTATGGCTTTATAGAATGCTTCATGTGCTTCACTTATATCATTTGAAGTTTGGATTGCCTATTTCTCTTCACATAGAAAACCGCCATTTGTAGAATGCTCTTTTGCTTCACTTATATTTGTTAGAGCTTGGGCATATATTTTGTAGAAATAATTATAATCTCTTGCTTTACTTATATCTATTTAGAGAGATGACAGGAACTGGTCATTCACATGGTTAGTCATAAAATCCTACATAAAACTTGTAGATCACGGAATATGATATGTTTGATTCCTTGCAATAGTTTTGCGATATAAAGATGATGATATTAGAGTCATGCTAGTGGGTAGTTGTGGATTGTAGAAATACTTGTGTTGAGGTTTGTGATTCCGGTAGCATGCACGTATGGTGAACCGTTATGTGATGAAGTCGGAGCATGATTTATTTATTGATTGTCTTCCTTATGAGTGGTGGTCGGGGACGAGCGATGGTCTTTTCCTACCAATCTATCCCCCTAGGAGCATGCGCGTAGTACTTTGTTTCGATGACTAATAGATTTTTGTAATAAGTATGTGAGTTCTTTAGGACTAATGTTGAGTCCATGGATTATACACACTCTCACCCTTCCACCATTGCTAGCCTCTCTAGTACCGCGCAACTTTCGCCGGTATAATTAACCCACCATATACCTTCCTCAAAACAGCCACCATACCTACCTATCATGGCATTTCCATAGCCATTCCGAGATATATTGCCATGAAACTTCCAGCATCATCATATACATGACTTGAGCATTCAGTGTCATATTGCTTTGCATGATCATAAGATAGCTAGCATGATGTTTTCATGGCTTGCCCGTTTTTTGATGTCATTACTACACTAGATCATTGCACATCCCGGTATATCGCCAGAGGCATTCATATAGAGTCATATATTTGTTCTAGATATTGAGTTGTAAGTAAATAAAAGTGTGATGATCATCATTATTAGAGCATTGCCCCAGTGAGGAAAGGACGATGGAGACTATGATTCCCCCACAAGTCGGGATGAGACTCCAGACTTTAAAAATAAATAAAGAGGCCAAAGAAGCCCAAATAAAAAAAAGAGGCCAAAGAAGCCCACCAAAAAAAATAAGAGAAAAAGAGAGAAGGGGTAATGTTACTATCCTTTTACCACACTTGTGATTCAGAGTAGCACCATGTTCTTCATATAGAGAGTCTCTTGAGTTATCACTTTCATATACTAGTGGGAATTTTCATTATAGAACTTGGCTTGTATATTCCGGTGATGGGCTTCCTCAAACGCCTGAGGTCTTCATGAGCAAGCAAGTTGGATGCACACCCACTTAGTTTTCAGTCTGAGCTTTCATACACTTATAGCTCTTAGTGCATCCGTTGCATGGCAATCCCTACTCACTCACATTGATATCTATTGATGGGCATCTCCATAGCCCATTGATACGCCTAGTTGATGTGAGACTATCTTCTCCTTTTTGTCTTCTCCACAACCACCATTCTATTCCACCTATAGTGTTATGTCCATGGCTCACGCTCATGTATTGCGTGAAAGTTGAAAAGGTTTGATAACATCAAAAGTATGAAACAATTGCTTGGCTTGTCATCGGGGTTGTGCATGATTTGAATATTTTGTGTGGTGAAGATGTAGCATAGCCAGACCATATGATTTTGTAGGGATAACTTTCTTTGGCCATGTTATTTTGAAAAGACATGATTTCTTTATTAGTAGGCTTGAAGTATTATTGTTTTTATGTCAAATGATAGACTATTGCTTTGAATCACTCGTGTCTTAATATTCATGCCATGATTAGATATGTGATCAAGATTATGTTAGGTAGCATTCCACATCAAAAATTATCTTTTTTATCATTTACCTACTCAAGGACGAGCAGGAATTAAGCTTGGGGATGCTGATACGTCTCTGTCGTATCTATAATTTTTTATTGTTCCATGCCAATATTCTACAACTTTCATATACTTTTGGCAACTTTTTATACTATTTTTGGGACTAACATATTGATCCAGTGCCCAATGCCTGTTCCTGTTTGTTGCATGTTTTTTGTTTCGCAGTAAATCCATATCAAACGGAGTCCAAACAGGATAAAAACTGACGGAGATTTTTTTTGGAATATATGTGATTTTTGGGAAGAAAAACCAACGCGAGACGATGCCCGAGGGGGGCACGAGGCAGGGGGCGCGCTCCAGGGGGGAGGCGCGCCCTGGGCCCTCGTGGCCACCCCGTAAGGAGGTTGATGCCCTTCTTTCGCCGCAAGAAAGCTAATATCCGGATAGAGATCGTGTCAAAATTTCAGCCCAATCGGAGTTACAGATCTTCGGGAATATAAGAAACAGTGAAAGGGAAGAATCCGAGAATGCAGAAACAGAGAGAGACAGAGAGGCATATCCAATCTCGGAGGGTCTCTCGCCCCTGCCATGCCATGGAGACCAAGGACCAGAGGGGAAACCCTTCTCCCATCTAGGGAGAAGGTCAAGGAAGAAGAAGAAGAAGGAGGGGGGCTCTCTCCCCCTCGCTTCCAGTGGCGCCGGAGTGCCACCGGGGGCCATCATCATCACCGCAATCTTCACCAACAACTTCACCGCCATCATCACCAGCTCTTCACCCCGCTATGAAGCGGTGTAACCCCTCTTTTAATCGCTGTAATCTCTACTTAAACATGGTGCTCAATGCTATATATTATTTCCCAATGATGGATGGCTATCCTATGATGTTTGAGTAGATCCGTTTGTCCTATGGGTTAATTGATGATCGTGATTGGTTTGAGTTGCATGTTTTATTATTGGTGCTGTCCTATGGTACTCTCCGTCTCGCACAAGCGTGAGGGATTCCCGCTGTAGGGTTTGCAATATGTTCATGATTTGCTTATGGTGGGTGGCGTGAGTGACAGAAGCACAGACCCGAGTAAGTAGGTTGTTTGCGTATGGGATAAAGAGGACTTGATACTTTAATGCTATGGTTGGGTTTTACCTTAATGATCTTTAGTAGTTGCGGATGCTTGCTAGAGTTCCAATCATAAGTGCATATGATCCAAGTAGAGAAAGTATGTTAGCTTATGCCTCCCCCTCAAATAAAATTGCAATAATGATTACCGGTCTAGTTATCGATTGCCTAGGGACAAATAACTTTCTCTTAACAACAAGCTCTTTACTAAAACCAACTTAGTAATTCCTTTATCTAAACAGCCCCTACTTTTTATTTACATAATCTTTATTATCTTGCAAACCTATCCAACAACACCTACAAAGTACTTATAGTTTCATACTTGTTCTAGGTAAAGCGAACATCAAGCGTGCATAGAGTTGTATCGGTGGTCGATAGAACTTGAGGGAATATTTGTTCTGCCTTTAGCTCCTCATTGGGTTCGACACTCTTACTTATCGAAAACTGTTGCGATCCCCTATACTTGTGGGTTATCAAGACCTTTTTCTGGCACCGCCGTTGCCGGGGAGTCATAGAGTGGGGTGAATATTCTCGTGTGTGCTTGTTTGCTTTATCACTAAGTAATTTTTATTTGCTGTTCTTAGTTCTTTTCTATCTTTAGTTATGGGTAGGAAACGCAAAATACCAAAAAAATTAGTTGTACCCACTGAACCAATGGTTGAAGAACCACTCAAAATCTATCACACTCCTGAAGCTTATTACTTGGATCATCTTCGATCCCTATGTGCTCGTGCTGAAACCCCAACTAGCTTAGTTGAGGGCAAATCCTTAGATGAGTATGCTTGTTATGTGCGACACCGTATATCTGAAAAAGGGAAACGTTTACTGGATCAATTCATCGTTTGCAATGCTATGCTTGGTATTTATGCATAATATATGATATTACTTGTTGTTCTGAAGACCCTAAGAAACACCTTCCCTACCAATGTTTGTTTAGTGATAATCGAATCGTATCTTCTTATGCTAAGGGTGTTTATAATTACTATGATGTTCAACAAATTGAAGAATTTGTTGCTTTTAAGGGTGCCTATGAAATTGCTTCTTTGATTGAAAAGTATGACGCTACTCTTTACAAATCTGAAAATTTTGCCATACTTGAATATTGTTATGAGAATTATGCTTCCAATGCCTATGTTAAACCATATATCGAGGTCTCCTCCGCTGTCCAAGAAGAGACTAATATTTTGCAGGAGTCTATGGATGAAGAAATTGATGAAACTGTGAGCTCCTTGGATGAAAAGGATGATGAGGAGAGCGAAGAACAAAAGGAGGAAGAGTGGATTAGCTACCCGTGCCCACCTTCTAATGAGAGTAACTCTTCAACTCATACATTGTTTAATTTCCCCCCGTGCTTACCGAAGGATGATTGCTATGATGATTGTTATGATCCCGTTGATTCTCTTGAAATACCCCTTTTTGATGATGCTTGCTATGCTTGTGGCCAAGATGCCATTATGAATTATGCTTATGGATATGAACTTGCTATAGTTCCTTATGTTAAACATGAAATTGTTGCTATTGCACCCACGCATGATAGTCCTATTATCCTTTTGAATTCTCCCGACTACACTATATCAGAGAAGTTTGCACTTATTAAGGATTATATTGATGGGTTGCGTTTTACTATTACACATGATGATTTTGATGAATATAATATGCATGTGCTTTCTGCTCCTACTTGCAATTATTATGAGAGAGGAACTATATCTCCACCTCTTTATGTTTCCAACATGGTAAAATTGCAAGAAACTGTTTATACTATGCATTGGCCTTTACTATGTGTGCATGAATTGTTCTTTTATGACATGCCGATGCATAGGAAGAGAGTTAGACTTCGTCGTTACTTGATATATGTTACTTTGTGCTCACTACTAAATTAAAAATCATTGTTAATTAAAATTGTCTTTGATATACCTTGGGATCCGGGTGGATCCATTACTTGAGCACTATATGCCTAGCTTAATGGTTTTAAAGAAAGCGCTGCCAGGGATACAACCCGAAAGTTTTAGAGAGTCATTTATTTCTGTTGTGTGCTTTCATATTGTTTAAAAACAAAAAAAGAGGGGAACCCAAAACTTTTCAAAAAGAAAAGTGAAAGTGAGATAGACGAGCATTGTGAAAGTGGGGGACGTCCTTGAACTTTGTTCATGCCCATGGAAACTTTGTGAATCTTAATTACAGAAAATTTTCAACAAAAATAATTATCCCCTTGTACAATTCCATTGTATTATAAAAATAATGTTCCAAGGTTTGCCTTTAGGATGTTTACTTTGCTTGTTGGTTTGTACGGTGCAGGACAGAAACTTTGGCTGTAGTGCGTGATTTTACATTTTTTACAGGAACGTCAAATGGTTATGATTCTTTTTGAACTGTATTTCTATACAAATTGTTTATTTTCCCTAATTTTGGTAGAATTTTTGGAGTACCAGAGGTATGGTGAATGTTCAGATTATTACAGACTGTTCTGTTTTAGACAGATTCTGTTTTTAATGCATAGTTTGCTTGTTCTGATGAAACTATCAATTTATATCAGTGAATTAAGCCATGTAAAAGTTATATTACAGTAGATACATTGCAAAAAGAAAATATTAATTGCTTTTAAACAGTACTGAAAGTAGTGATTTGCTTTATTGTACTAACGGATCTTACCGAGTTTTCTCTTGAAGTTTTGTGTGGATGAAGAGTTCGATGATCGAGAAGGTCTCGATGTGAGAAGAAGGAAGAGAAGCAAGAGCTGAAGCTTGGGGATGACCAAGGCACCCCAAGTAAATATTCAAGGAGACTCAAGCGTCTAAGCTTGGGGATGCCCCGGAAGGCATCCCCTCTTTCTTCAACAAGTATCGGTATGTTTTCGGATTCGTTTCGTTCATGCGATATGTGCAATCTTGGAGCATCTTTTGCATTTAGTTTTCATTTATGCACCATGCTGGTATGAGATAGTCCTTGGTTGATTTATAGAATGCTCTTTGCACTTCACATATATCTTTTGAGTATTGCTTTCTAGAATGCTTCTGTGCTTCACTTATATCATTTGAAGTTTGGATTGTCTGTTTCTCTTCACATAGAAAACCGCCATTTGTAGAATGCTCTTTTGCTTCACTTATGTTTGTTAGAGCGTGGGCATATCTTTTGTAGAAAGAATTAAACTCTCTTGCTTCACTTATATCTATTTAGAGAGATGACAGGAACTGGTCATTCACATGGTTAGTCATAAAATCCTACATAAAACTTGTAGATCACTGAATATGATATGTTTGATTCCTTGCAATAGTTTTGCGATATAAAGATGATGATATTAGAGTCATGCTAGTGGGTAGTGGTGGATTGTAGAAATACTTGTGTTGAGGTTTGTGATTCCCGTAGCATGCACGTATGGTGAACCGTTATGTGATGAAGTCGAAGCATGATTTATTTATTGATTGTCTTCCTTGTGAGTGGCAGTCGGGGACGAGCGATGGTCTTTTCCTACCAATATATCCCCCTAGGAGCATGCGCGTAGTACTTTGTTTCGATGACTAATAGATTTTTGCAATAAGTATGTGAGTTCTTTATGACTAATGTTGAGTCCATGGATTATACGCACTCTCACCCTTCCACCATCGCTAGCCTCTATAGTACCGTGCAACTTTCGCTGGTACAATAAACCCACCATATACCTTCCTCAAAACAGCTACCATACCTACCCATATAACATACCTACCTATCAAATTGATATTTCCTATAAAACACACCAGATATTTCATATCCATATAACAGCAACCAGGATTTCATAATCAAATTGCATCAGATAGTTTCGGCACACAGTTACGCCATTACACAACAGCACCAAGTTTCACATGAAACATCAAAAACCTTTGGAAAGTAGCATCATACACGGTAAATAGATAGATGAATCTCATCCGGGAAACTGCAGAAGCGGAAGGCAAATATTGAGCCTTCAGTGATTTTGGATGTCCTTGCAACTTTAGGCAAGTGGCTATGGATAATTGCATGCCCAACCTTCATCCTCTTCAGCAAGACATCAATATTGTGCCGTGGGTGTTGAATGAATACCTTCCTCGCCTCTTGACCATGCAGGTGGTTTGAGAGGTAATTAACGGTGAACTGCTTTGAAAAGTATTGAAAACAAAGATATGCATAAATCACTGTCATAAATTTTGAAATGGCGCAAGGGGTAAAAACAAGGTAAAAGAGTTAGTACCATCCTATAGTTGACATATGTCTTCTTCATTGTGCAAACAAAGATCTTGCTGTTATTCATCGCAAGTTTCTTCATCCTAACAATCTTTCTGAGTTTCTTGACTTGACTGATATTCATGGACATCTCATTTCCCCATATGCAAAATGGGTCGAATAGTGGGTATAAGCCTCTAACAGCAGGACCTACATGTGCAAGACCAAATTGTAAGAAACCTAAATATTAGAATGATTCCTGCAACTTCACAATAATGTGCTATTAGCCAAAGCACCATGCTTGAACAAACCTCGATGGTAAACCGCAGTTTCTCCCTTTGTTTCCCTGCAACACACATAAGGAAGATCTTGATCAGGTTAACTGAGAGTTGCCATAATATCAGTAGAATATGTATTGAGTACAACCAAATTCGATTGGTGTCACATGCATAACAATACAAAATTGTACCCACAACAAATGAAAATCAAATTACAGAAATGAACCAAACAGTTAAATGGACAGCAGACCAAATGAACCAAAATAGTTAACCGAGCACGACATTGCAGAACAGAACATGTACTACAAGATAAGACAGTTAACAAAATAAAGAATGCTTGAGAACAGTACTACAAAATGTAGCAATTGTTGACCAAAGTGTTAACTAAACATTACATTTCAGAGGACCAAACTGTTAACTGAACATCAGATTGCATATTAACCTTACAGAGGACAAATCACTAGAAGGCACTGGCGGTGGCCTCGAGAAAACAACACAAACTATATTTTAAATTAGACAACCGCGTGGCGGTGTCAACGATGGCCTCAAATACGAGGTGCTCCTCCAAGATCTAGCGGTCGGCACGCATGGCAGCCATAGCGACCTTGTGCCTAAGCTCTGAGGCCCTTGAGGCGACTGGCGAGGAGTCGGGGGAGTCCTTCCCTCGGCTCAGGTCTCGGGCCCTCCGCTCCCTGCCGGATGACGACGATGCCGGCGCCGGGTGAGGAGGGGAGGACTCTCCCTTGGTCACAAGGAAGGGCAGGTCGGGGCTGGTTCCCCCAGGGTCCGCTCCGATCCCTGGGCGATCTGAAGCCAGCCCCAGCCCTCCCGACATGGCTTCTGCTTCCGGGCCTCCCGAGGCTGAACCAAGCTGCAGGCTCGCGGGCTTCAAGTTCGGCTGGAGGTTGCTTGGGTCCGCAGGCAACGACCAGTAAGTGCTTGGTTCCCGCTTTGCTTGGTTTTTGCCGCCGTGGCTTGACGTCCATATTCTCTTGTCAGGTTGGCGCCTGCGGCGAAGAGGTTGAGAGGGGCTTCTGCGGCCCTGCTTGGGGCGAGTCCATCTGCCGGGGCGGTGCCTTCGTCCGCTGGGGAGGAAGACGGCGCGGCTCGCGCCTCCCTGGTCCGATCGTCCTCGCGAGGCCGACTAGGATGCCTTGGCGAGGAGTCAGCCCCCGTGGCCCCGCTGACCCTGGAGTCGACTGCGCTCGATGCTGCAGCCGGGGCGTCCAAGGCCCAGGGGGTTCCTTCCTGCCAACCCGTGATCACGCTGCCGCCTTCTTCGCCCGCTCCACCGGTTCCCGCTTCTTCTGATTCCTCTGCCGCCGTCCTGGACCAGGTCGCCAGCAAACTGAGCCAGCTGCGGGAGGATCTTCTAAGCGCGGACCCTCGCCTAGCGGCCGGGTGCCTGGAGCTAGCTTCTGGCTGGGCCCGTTCTGCTGCTTCTGTCCGAGCAACGCTAAGCCAGGCCGTGGCGGCCTCCGATGGGGAGAAGCAGGCCGCCAACCAAGCCAAGGCCGCCCGCGACGCCCTAGGCGACGCTGTGGCTGCCAAGGCTCGCTGCAAGGAGCTGGAGGTCGAGCTGCAAGGCCTGCGCGACGAGCTCGCCAAGGAGGTCCACGGCCGCCAGGAGAAAGAGAAGGAGATGAAGGCTCGGGAGGCTGCCGTCAAGGACCGGGACTCCAAGCTCGATGACCGCCACGGTGAACTGGAGACGCTAGAGCGGTTGCTGCAGGCGGAGAGGGCCGAGCTGGACGCCAAGGCGAAGGTCCTGGCGGAGGATCGGGTGGCCTTCGCGGAGATGGAGAAGAGGGCTCATGCCGTGCTGAAGACGCTTTACGAGAGCGGCTTGGAGGAGCCGTTGGCCGGCGCCGAGGACAGCCCCGTGAAGCTGCTTCCCTTCCTGGTCCGTGCACTTGAAGATGTCGTAGACGGCCTTGGCCCCATGGCCGAGGCCGAGGCGTGTGCCCTGTCTTTGGCGGCGCTGACGCGTGTCCTCAGCCACGTCTACCTGCGCGACCCCAACGTCGAGCTCGACAGCCTGCTGGAGCCCGTGAGCGGCAACCTTGCCGCCGCTGCCGCTGAGGCAGTGATAGGCCGAGCCGAAGCTTTGCTGGGGAGGTTCCGTGCCTTCAGCATCTTGCCTGGGCGCGGTGCCGCCAGCTCCGCAGCCCAGGAGGCGGCGCCACTGGAGAGTGATCCTTTTGCGGCTTCCGTCCTGCTTTTATTCCTGCAACATGCACCATGCCTCGCGGAGGTGTTTAAACTTGTGCTTGTGTTTGGCATCGTGAAACAATCTATGGCTTGTAATATTTGCTTTGAATTTCCTAGAATTTGCATTTTTCTCCCCTACTTGCTCGCGCTCTACGTCGGCAGGGCCCGGCCCCGCGCATACCTCACCCAGCATTAGCCCCGACCGGAAACCAGGACGGGACTAAGGAGTGAGGGGCTACGTGGCAAGTTAGGCTCTTGAGTTGCGATGCTCAGGAGTCCCCCTTGATGCACAAGCAAGAAGTAGGAAAGGGGGGAACGAGGAGTGGATTGATCGTTCTGCGTCGGCAGGGCCCGGCCCCGCGCGTACCTCACCCAGCGTTAGCCCCGACCGGAAACCAGAACGGGACTAAGGACTGAGGGGCTACGGGGCAAGTTAGGCTCCTGAGTCGCGATGCTCAGGAGTCCCCCTTGACGTTCAAACGGGTTTCCATACCTTGGCTCCACTCAGGGAGGGGCGCGTGATGACCCGGTCCAAGGGACCTGGCTGGGTGGCGTGCGCTCGGGCGAGGCCCGGGCATAGCCCCCGTGTCCAACCCCCTCGCGCGGCGCTCCCGAGGGGAGGCGTTGCGATGGTGACGGACACTGAGCTCGGGGCTCCCTAAGGTTGGTACGGCCGGAGGCCGCCCTCAGTTGTTTATCACCAGCGCGGAGCATAGCGCTTCCGTATGTGTACGGGCATAGCCGCTCCTCGGCAGTTTCGTCAGCCAGCGCGGAGCATGGTGCTTCCACTAGTACGTGGGAGGGGGCTCCCCTCCGGGAGGAGCCCCCGGGGCGTGTACAGCCCCGCCCTGACACATGGCCGGCACGGTAGGGCTAGGAGAGGTGTATCTGGGCACTCGTGAGCCAGCGCGGGACTCACGAGGCCCTACCTCGAGGCGGGGTGCGCCTGGCTCTGGGCCTTTATCAATGGTGTGTTCCTGCAGGGTGGTTAGAATGCAAATGCTCTACATCCTCAGGTCCCGGCCCTCGAGCGAGCTCAGCCGCCGCTGGTATGATAGGTCGCGATGCAGTGGGTCAAGGCCAGGGGGTGAGGGCTGGAGAGCCAGTAGGAGTCCATGAGTCGCGATGCTCAGGTACCCCCTTTTAACGTGCAAGCACTTTGCATGAAAGCGGAGAAGTCCGTGATAAGCAGCAGGTGATAATTGAGCGCGAAAGAGCAAATTCATTTTAAGTAGACGTGGGAAAAGCAAACACCGCAGGGCCAGGCCTGAGCAGCTCGGGGATGATGCAGCCCGAGGGGCACCCCCGACAAGGTAAGTAAAGAGCATAAGAAAAACGGATACATGCCGCACGGACGGACCCATGCGGCCTGGGAATGATGCGGCCCTGTGGGCACTCCTAGCTAAAAACAGAACTTAGAAAGATGTCACCTAGTGCCGTTGAAGATGATGTGATGCTGAAGAAGCGGGCGATGCGCAATGAAGACGTCGACCCTCACGAGCCCCCAGGCCTAGGAGCCTCAGGAGGCTTCGAGGCCACAGGTGGGTCTTCGAGAGCCATCTCCATCTCTGCCAGGACCGCATGATGCCTAACCTCCTGAGCCTCCAGAATGCTCCTCAGCAGGCGCTGATGAGCGGCGATCGCGTTCGGCGGGCCGAAAGGCATGCGAACGTAGCTGTGAGGCGGACCCTCGCAACGCCCCGCGCGCGAAGGCCAGAGGCGCTCCTGAGATGCGGCTCAGTTGAGCCCTGGTACGTCGATGCAGACACGCAGTCCACCATCCTCGCTAGGATGTGGGGTCATGGCGGGCAAGCGGTGGCTGCCGCGCATGACTCTCGACTCCTGTAGCTCCTGAGTGTTGCTTGCGATGAACTCCTGAGGGTTTGGTCTTCCTTGCCTTGTACCTTCCTGAGGGAAACGTGCCTGGAAGCACCCCTCCAAGTGGTGCCCGAGCGCCTCCCTCGCGACCTTGGCAAAGTCGGTGGCTCTCCAAGAAAGAGCCCCCGAGCGCTGCCTGAGGAGGGCGCCGGGCGCGCCTTCCTATGCGAGAGAGGGTGGCGCTCCCTGATTGGGCGCAGATCCTGACCCAACACCTCCGGAGGCGCCTGCCTCCTTATGGCTTGGGCCAGGCGAAGCCTTCTTCTTCTTGGGGGTCGCCTCGAGAAGTCTTCCGTTTCTGCGGTCCGGGTCTTCGATTGCTGCGGCTTGGAACGCGCGCTCAAGTGAACACACCGCGTCCCTTTCTTCACAGGGTACGGTGATGACTCCACTGCTTCCTGGCATCTTGAGGACATTGTATCCATGGTGAGTCACTGCCATGAACTTGCCCAGGGCTGGGTACCCGAGGATGGCGTTGTATGGCAGACGGATGTGGGCAACGTCGAAGTCAATGAGCTCAGTGCGGTAGTTGTTGCGCTGCCCAAAGGTGACTGGAAGGTGAACCTGCCCTATCAGAACTGTGGAACCATCGGTGACTCCTGAGAAGGGCTTGGTTGGATGAAGCTGATCATACGACACTTGGAGATTGTCGAACGTCTCGACGGACAAGATGTTGAGTCCTGCTCCGCCGTCAATGAGGGTCCTGGTGACCTGCAGGTTGCTGATGACTCGGGAGCAAAGCATCGGGAGGACTCCGGCCGTTGCCGCGCACTTGAGCTGATCCGCTGAGCTGAACGTGATAGCGCACGCGGACAACCTGAGAGGGCGCGTGGCCTCAAGCTTGGGGAGGACTGCATTTACCTCGCGAGCAAACTGCTTGAAGATGCACTGTGAGGCTGGGGCCTGCACGCCACCCAAGATGCAAGCCATTGCGCGTGACTCCTGGAAGCTCCCAGCCCCCTCGTCCTGATGTTGGTCTTTGTTCCTCCTTGGCGGTGGCGGCAGAGGAGGAAGGCCTGCGTTGCCGCGCGGGCGATCCTCATGAGGCCGATCTCTCTAGCCTCCCTCGTGAGGCTGGTCCTGCCAGTGATCCTCGCGAGGTCGGTCTCGCCATCCTTGGCGAGGGCCACGGTCTTCCCATCGTCCGCCACCTCTTCCTCCTCCTCGGCCATAGCCCCTGTCGTTGCGCTCGGGGCATCGGCCGACACGTCCATCTCTCACGGCCCTGAGCTCTTGACATTCGTTGGTGTTGTGGGTGTGGAGGTCGTGGTACACGCAGTACCGGTTGCCCTTGGATGACTCAGGCTGATCCCTGCCTCGATTGGTGTCTGGCTCCGCTGCAAGCACGGCAACCCCCTTGCGCTTCACGTCCTTGGCCTTGGGATTCTTCTCTTCTGGTTCGGCAGCCGGGGGTTCGAGGAGGGAAAGGCGCCCTTCCTCAGCCCTGGCGCACTTGGTCGCCAAGTTGAACAGCTCCAGGGATGTGCACAGGACTTCATGGATTGCTAGCTCCTCCTTCATCTTGACGTCGCGTACGCCATCGGAAAAGGCCGAGATGATGGCTTCTTCAGTCACCTTGGGGATCTTGAGGCGAGCGTTGTTGAAGCACTGGATGTATTTCTGCAGGGTTTCCCCTTGCTGTTGCTTGATGCGACGCAAATCGCTCACGGCCGGGGGCCGGTCTCGAGTGCCCTGGAAGTTGGCGATGAAGCGAGTGCGCATCTCGTCCCAGGAGGAGATTGTGCCAGGAGCCAGATGCGGGCCCCGTCCTTGAGCGCCATGGGAAACCAGTTCGCCATGACCCTTTCGTCTCCGTTGGCGGCTTTGATGCATAGCTCGCAGAGTTGCAGGAACTCCGCAGGGTCGGCCGTGCCATCGTAGCGAGGGGGCAGGTCAGGCTTGAACTTTCCTGGCCATGCAATGCCGCGTAGCTCAGGGGTGAGGGCACGACAGCCTGCTGTGCCCACCGATGCCTTTTGCTGGTACTGGGCTTGCTCCTGGGGATTACCGTGCGCCGCCGCTTGGAGTAGCGCGGGTCTTGGCGTTGAGGTGCAGGGACCCGATCTTGGCGCACCGATGCTGGGAGCACGCGAGCACCTTCTTGGGGATGAGGGATCTCTTGGCAGCTCCTTTCTTGCTGCGCAGGCGCCGGGCGCGGAGGGTCTCGCCCCGGGGATGCGCGCCTTGGAGCCAGGGCGCCTCCTTGGGGAGGAGGTGGTGGAGGCACCTCCTGATCCTCGCCTCCCGCGCGGAATGGAGGGCGAGGCAGCGAGAGGGACGGCAAGGGGGAGCCCCCCGCCGCACTGATGATCTCGGTGATGCGGGTGAGCCAGTCTTCATAAAGGTCGTCGATGGGGCGATAGTGCAAGAGCTCTCTTGCCAGGAGCAGCGCGGCGTGCGCGTCCGTGGGGGCGCGACGAGCGTGGGACGACGAAGCGGCTGGAGTCAGCGACGGTGTGGCGGTACGGCCCTCCCGCCGCATCGAAGGATGCTCGGAGGAGGCCTGCTGCTCGTTCCCCGCCGGGCCGGTGGCGGCAGGCGACGGGGAATGACGAGGACATCCGCCAACGGGCGCCGTCTGGGCGACGCGGGTGGCGAGAGTAGCCCGGCGCTCGGCGCGAGCCCGACGAGCGTCAGCCATGGACACGACGGAAGATCACACGTGAACGGCGGAACAAAGATTCAGGCGCACCCCTACTTGGCGCGCCAAATGTCGGATTTCGGGTTCCGGCAGACCCTTGAGGTTCGAACACTGGGGTGCGCGCGGAGATCTCTCCCCTACCGATCTACGTCCAATCTCCTCGCGTGATCTAAGCTGGAAACAACGAACAACATAAGGGACACGAGGTTTATACTGGTTCAGGCCACCGTTGTGGTGTAATACCCTACTCCAGTGTGTGGTGTGGTGGATTGCCTCAGGGGCTGATGACGAACAGTACAAGGGAAGAACAGCCTCGCGAGAGGTGTTCTTGAGCTGGTGCGATGAACTGCTAGGGTGAGTTCAGTCGCCCCTCTCTCTCTGCTAGGGTTCTACCAGATTTTTGGGTGTCTTCTCGATGTCTTCTCGATGTCTTCTCGATGTCTTCTCCGTGGTGGCTAGCTCTATTTATAGAGGCCATGGGCCTCTCCCCAAATAATGAGCGGGAAGGGCACCAACAATTGGCCATGTTGAAGGGGAACATATAGTACAAGTTATCCTGACCAAAGGTGGTCTTCGGCTGCCAAAAGCACTGGTGATGACGCCGTCTTGGGCTCCACGGTGACCTCCGTCCTGCCGCTCTGCTGGTCTTGGTCTCGTTGCACCGGAATGGCAACCTTTGCCCGATGCCTTGGCCTATGCTTGCCTCCTTTGCACCAAAGGGGAAACAAGGACACTGCGCAGGCCGGCGCCCGCCTGGTCTCGATCGTCATGGCTTGCGTCACGGGTTCCTCGCGAGGTACCCCTGCCTTGATCTCTCCGCCTCCTCGCGAGCCTGCCTGATGAGGCTGCCTCTGAGGAAGCTTTCCGTCGTCCGGCCCATGAGGCTTGGCCCCTCGCGAGGGTCTTGAGCTTGAGCTGATGAAGATGGGCCGCGCTAGGCCCCCACTTGAGCCACGCCCCAGGCCGCAGGCAGGCAAGTCTGGGACCCCCGTTCCCAGAACGCCGACAGTAGCTTTCTGGAACTCGTGTTCGCCGGACTTGTTGTCCTCATCATGATCATCATCTTCCTCCTTCTTATCGCGGCCTCGGGCGGGCCTCTCTTGTTGATTATGCTTGTCGCGGCGGCTCCTCGACCGCCACGATTCTTGCCGGACCCCTCAGCACCATCCTGGCCCTTCTCCTTGTCGCGCCTCTCATATTCATCTTTCTGCTTCTCTGCCAGTAGCTCAACCTGCCGGCAATTCTGGAGGTCATGGCCTTTGGTGCGGTGGATCTTGCAGTTCTGCTTGTCGGAGCCTCCTGGCTTGTCGGCAGCTGCCAAGGCCCGGCAGGCGGCGCACCCGGCAAATTCCTTGCCGGGGTCATCAACCTTGGCCTTCTTGGCAATGCCGGGTGTCGGTGTCAAAACCGGCGGATCTCGGGTAGGGGTCCCGAATTGTGCGTCTAGGATCGATGGTAACAGGATACGGGGGAAACAATGTTTACCCAGGTTCGGGCCCTCTCTATGGAGGTAATACCATACTTCCTGCTTGATTGATATTGATGAATATGAGTATCACAAGAGTTCATCTTCCACGAGATCGTAACGGCTAAAACCCTAAAAGTCTAGCCTGACTATGATTATGAGGATATATGTCTACGGAACTAGCCCTCCGGTTTATGAACACTAGGGGATCTAGGGTTACATAAGGTCAGTTACAGAGAAAGGAATCTTCATATTTGGTCGCCAAGCTTGCCTTCCACGCCAGGAAGAGTCCCATCCAGACACGGGTAGAGTCTTCAATCTTCGTATCTTCAAGACCCATCAGTCCGACCCATATCCAATAGGTCAGACGCCCGAGGACCCCTTAGTCTAGGACTCCCTTAGTAGCCCCCGAACCAGACTTCAATGACGAGGTGTCTGGCGTGCAGATAGTCTTCGGCATTGCAAGGCGGGTTCCTCCTCCTATGTCTGTAAACTGATGTATTCGGCTTTCCATTTAATGTCATACACCTCGGCTTCCATGCCTTCTTGACCTCAGCTTCCATGTGTCGAATGAATACAAGAGGTCGGGGTATTTTTACATATACCACCCTGACTGTACCAGAAAGGTGCCTATGTAAAGAGAATAGATCTCATATCCATTCCAAATCCCACAGGAAAAATCCTTAGAGCTTGCGGAGCAGAACCACACCAACATGGCTAGTGCTCCCAGCTCTTCCTTTTGTCCCCACAACTCCGTAAAGGGTAATTGGGAGAGATGTTCTATATCTCACAGTCAGCTAGTGAAGCTGCAAACACAGGGCTTTCTTCCTCCCGCGGATTTGGTCCCCGTACAAGCAGGGATGACGCCGTTCAATGGCGGGGTTCAAGCGGAGAACTTCCCCAATCCGTCCAGGGGGAACGAGTATGCTTCGTCCCCTTCTTGTTAAGAGGTGTCGGATTTCCAATCCATCCCTTCCTCCGAGGTCTACTGGAGTATTATGGCCTCCAACTGCACAGTCTCACTCCCGCCTCCATCCTGCATATTGCGGGTTATGTCGCTCTATGCGAGCTATTCCTGGGCTGCGAGGCCCATTTCGATTTATGGAGAAGACTGTTCTGCCTCGTCCCTCGTAATCAAGGAGGGTCAATATTCAAAGTGGGGGGAGCCTAAGTGTGGCGTATCGTCGGAACCGGATACCTGTCCGGTACGCCGAAGAAGGCTTCCAAAGAGTGGCCTTCCGAATGGTTCTATATCAATGACATCGCTCTTCCCGACCCAGTCCGAATGGGCCTCCCCAAAGTTTCAAGTGCTCCATTGAAGAAACGCCATAGCTGGCGTCCTTGGAGCCTCGAGGAAGAGGATAGCGCAAAGGTCAGTCAGCTGCTGGGCAAGATTAAGACCCTCGCCCAGTCCACATTGTCAATAGTCGAGGTAATGGCGATCTCCATAGCACGGGGGGTCCAACCACTCCAATACAGAGGGCTACCCATGTGGCACTACAATGGGGAAGACGCCGCCTCATGCTGCAGTCGGAAGGGCCCAAAGACCCCTGCCGCTCTGGCCAAAATATTGGCTGAACTGTATAAAGGGGAGAAGGAGCAGTTTACCCGTCTCCAATATCAAGACGGAATTTCCATGTATAATCCTCCTAGCTGGGTAAGCTCTAACTCCACTATTTTACTCCTCTCCCTGAATTATTTTTGATGGGCAGTATCCTATCCACTCATAACAAGAATGTCGAAAGGCTGTTGAGGGGATCCATGACCCTGCCCCTCAGCCGGAGGGTCACAACCGGGATCTTGACCCCGGATATGAAGAAGATTCGGACATATTTGTTGAGCTCGAGGATGGGATATTCTATCAGACGAGCTATGACGGTACGAATGTACCTATCATCGCTGATTACCCTGGCCTCCTTCCTGCTTCTCATGTGAGTAATTAAAAAGGCATTTTCTTCGAAAGAGTTCCCTTACTATGCCTCACCCATCACACTATTCTGTGTTCCAAAGGGGAGGCGTTCGACACCGCAATATGCACCAGAAGCATCTCCAAGGAGAGCAGCGCCCGCATCCTAGCACATCTTCGAAGAGGAAGGCAAATGATAACACGGCAGAACCCTCGTCAAAGAGGTAAGCCCTTTCTTTTCAAGAATACCCTTTCTGATCGCCACATCAAATTGTGATGCCATTCGCCGCATTCTATCAGGAAAAGTACCCGCCGGACTGTATCCGGGGATCCGGCCGGACGCGCCTCCACTAGTCAAGTTCCGGACCCAACCCAAAGGACGGGGCTGACACGGGAGTGGCGCCGAACTGTCCTTCCACAAATGCTTCGGACGACATGTCCATCACGAACTCTGAAGTGGACAACGCTATGAATCATCATCGTCGGAGGGCCGTTCTTCGTGACCCTGATTTTTCAAAAGAGGCATTTGATGCCTTCAACTCGACCATTGCGTACATCCAAGCTGCTCAGGATGGGCTTGTCAGAGCCACAAATCAGCATCTGAAAGATATGCGGGTAAGCGTAGATTTAATAATCATACACTAGTAGCCCCCGAGACTTAAAGTAGTTGATACAACTGATTTAAGTATCAATGTATAACCAGGTGCTTACGGAGAAGAACAACCTGTTATCTCAGGAACTAGAAAAGTGTCAGACCCAGCTAACTGTTGCCAATGTCGAACTGGAGAAATCCAAGAAGGCATCTCCTGGTAATGTTTCCCTCCATCGAGAAAACATAATGGTATACCAATAATGCTAACACAGTTGCTTACCTCTTAATAGGGTTATTAGGTCAACTGCAAGAACAACTAGAAGCCGCTCAAAGCGGAGAACAAGGAGCCAAAAAACTGCTAGCCACGGGCAAGCGTGTGCTAACAAAAGTCATTGTGGAGAAAAAAAGCTCCGGGATTCGAATACCCAACTGGGCGAGGAACTGGAAGATGTACGGGCCCAGCTGGCAGACTCCATAAAGGATAATAAAAGGCTGCGATGCGGCGTATTCAGTATGTGGTCGAACTTACCTTCGAATAATTCGGAGGTAGAAGGGGCTGATAGAGTTATGTCTGCAGGTATGCTGACCGATCATCCCGACGAGGAGATGTCCGGATCTTCGAGTGATCTGCTACAAGAGCTGTCGCAGGTGCACGAGCAATCTTGGTAGGCGGTGCGAAGTGTTGCCAAGGCCCTATGGCCATCCGCCTCTCCTTCGGGAAAGATGGAGGAGGTTATACAGCTATTCAAGGGAGCACGGCGCCGCTTTCGACTGTGGAAGATATCGGCCTGTCGGGGAGGTGCACGAGAAGCCTGGGCCATGGTGAAAACGTGGTATACCAAGCTTGATCCGAATCATACGGCTCGGGTCAGAACTCTAGGGTCAGACGGAAAAGAAGTTCCCGTTAATTTGGTATATGACCAAGTAGAAGTAGCGGCCAAGTATTCCCAGTAGGATTGTAAGTTAGACTGCCTGCTGGACGGCATAGAGGAGGAAATTTTTGAGTCCTAGTGACTATGTACTTTCCTTGACATATGTGACTCTAGCTGAATTGTAAAAATGATTGTCATGGCAGACCTTTTCGCTTCGACCTCTGGACCCGAAGGTGCGGAGTGTTTCCGAATACCTTAGTGGTATAATAGACCGGGGTATGCGTGGGAACCAGGCATAGGGGTCATAGTTGCTTGAACAGACAATGTGTATCCAGCTAGTTATGTTATATTAGATTATGATTGTAAGAAACATCTTCGAGAGAGAATAGTTCCATTAGAGGTTCCTTTCCCTGGGTGTGCATGCATTTAAAATGCATGTCCGAACTGTGATTGATAACATTACAGTACATGTAATCATCTGGGGGTTCATAATGGAAGGAATATAAAGCTTCTTTTGTCCCCCGATCAAGTATTCTCTTAAGAACACTAGCTTTAGGCTTCACCCAGTCCGAGGTACACATCCGGATGACCCGACAGTAACAATCATAGAGGTGCTCCCTTTATGCCCTAGCCGAACTAACGGGAACGTAGGGCATAAGCACAGGAGCCCGGCAACCCAGCTTGGCCAAAACTTAAGTCATGTCGATGCATATAATGGCGAAGAAAAGGTACATATGGGAAAAACACATATGTGATGAGCTTGATGCTCGGAAAATAAAAATAAGCTTATGTCCGGGAAGCCCCCAGATATAGTGGACGTACATGCTCAAGGATGTGTACATCACAGGTGCACGGTTTAGCCGTGCGAAAGATTTTAAGTTTTAGGAAAAGGAAAAACAAAAAGATAGGAAAAAGTAATGGAAACAATAGGGAGAAGGAGACAAACACATAGTTCGGCACTAGGCATAGAATCTTCGGAGTCTGGCCGCGTTCCAGGGGTTCGGCTCTAGGCGATTGTCTAATGCAGCACGCAGGCGGTACGCTCCTCCCGTGAGAACCTCGTCAATTATGAAGGGACCCTCCCACTTGGGCTTGAGTTTGTCCTTTTTCTTCTCTGGCAAGCGTAGGATGAGTTATAAGTCTTGGCCCGTACTTCTCTGCTTTGGTATCTGCGAGCCTTCTATTCATAAAATGCGGAACGGGCTTTTGTAACATCGCGCTCCTCCAGGGCATCTAGGCTATCTTGCCGATCAAGCTCGGCCTCTTTCTCTTCGTACATGCGCACTCGGGGTGAGCCGTGGATAATATCGCAGGGCAACACAGCCTCCGCGCCGTACACCATGAAGAAAGGTGTATATCCAGTAGTGCGGTTGGGCGTGGTCTGCAGCCCCCAGAGTACGGAGTCAAGCTCCTCAACCTAGTGCTTGTCTGATTCTTTCAAAGACCGCACTAGTCTAGGTTTGATTCCGCTCATAATAAGACCATTGGCCTGTTCGACTTGATCATTTGTTTGCGGGTGATAGACAGAGGCGTAATCGAGCTTAATGCCCATATTAGCACACCAAGTTTTCACATCATCGGCTGTGAAATTGGAGCCATTATCGGTGATGATGCTGTGTGGAACACCATAACGGTGCACCACGCCGGATATGAATTCTATTACTGGCCCCGCCTCGGCCGTTTTGACTGGTTTGGCCTCTATCCACTTAGTGAATTTATCCACCATGACCAGCAGATACTTTGTCTTATGGCTTCCCCCTTTAAGGGGTCCGACCATATCAAGCCCCCAGACCGCGAAAGCCAAGTGATGGGGATCGTTTGTAGAGAGGTGGGGGCATATGGCTTTGGTTGGCGAATAGCTGGCATCCGATGCAACGTTGGACAAGGTCCTGTGCATCTTCTCGGGCCGCCGGCCAGTAAAAACCTGTACGGAAGGCCTTGCTAACAAGGGCCCGAGCTGCAGCATGGTGACCGCCGAGTCCAGCGTGAATTTCAGCCAAGAGCTGCCGCCCCTCTTCCTCGGAGATACATCTTTGAAGAACCCCGGTAGCACTTTTCTTGTAGAGCTCTCCTTCGTGAACCTTGTAGGCCTTCGAGCGTAGAACAATGCAGCGAGCCTCATTCTGATCCTCCGGGGGTTCTCTCCTATTAAGGTAGGACAAGAAGGGTTCGGTCCATGGCGCAATGACTGCCATGATTAGATGGGCCGACGGTGTTATTTCGGTGGCTGAGTCCCCAATGATATCATTGTGTTCGGAGGCTAGGGTTGTGTTCGGATCCGTACTGGTGTTACCGCTCTCCCCTTGCCACACCACGGACGGCTTAAAGAGCCTTTCCAGAAAGATATTAGGTGGGACGGGGTCGCGCTTGGCGCCATTGCGAGCAAGGGCGTCCGCCGCTTGATTACTTTCTCGAGCCACGCGATGAAATTCAAGTCCCTCGAATCGAGCTGACATTTTTAGGACAACATTGTGACAAGCCTCCATCTTCGGATCTTTGGCATCAAAATCTCCGTTTCTTTGAGATATTGCGAGGTTTGAGTCCCCGCGCACTTCCAGGCGTTGTATGCCCATAGAGACAGCCATCCAGAGACCATGTAATAAGGCCTCGTATTCGGCTGCGTTATTGGAGTCTGTGTATAATATTTGGAGTACGTACTGTACTACGTCTCTAGTGGGGGATCTTAAAATGACGCCCGCTCCTAATCCTGCCAGCATTTTGGAACCATCGAAATACATAACCCAGTTCGAATATGTGCCGTACTCTTTAGGGAGTTCGGCCTCTGTCCATTCGGCGACGAAGTCTACCAGTACTTGGGATTTGATGGCTCGGCACGGGTTGTATGTTATGTCGAATGGAAGGAGCTCAATGGCCCATTTGGCTATCCGGCCCGTAGCATCGCGGTTGTTTATTATATCATTGAGTGGTACTTCGAAAGCCATCGTGATAGAACATTCTTGGAAGTAGTGTTGTAGCTTCCGGGATGCCATGAAGACCGCGCATGCTATCTTTTGATAATGAGGGTGCCAGGATTTGGATGGTGTGAGGACGGTGGATACTTAATATACCGGCTTCTGAAGTGGGAATTTGTGTCCGTCCTGCTTTCGTTCCACGACGAGCACAACGCTCACCGCCTGGTGGGTTGCCGATATGTATAATAACATGGGTTCACCGACGTTCGGTGCGGCCAGGATTGGGTTGCTCGCCAGAAGGGTTTTTATTTCTTCTAGTCCGGCTGTTGCCGCATCCATCCACTCGAAGTGATCGGTGCGCCGGAGGAGGCGATACAATGGCAATGCATTTTCCCCCAATCTGGAGATAAAGAGGCTTAAAGCTGCCACGCACCCTGTGAGTTTTTGGACCTATTTAAGGTCTGTTGGCGTGGCCAATTGTGACAAGGCTCGGATTTTGGCTGGATTTGCTTAAATTCCTCTATTGGAAACGATGAAGCCTAGCAACTTTCCAGCAGGAATGCCGAAAACACACTTTCCCGGATTGAGCTTGATGTCATATGCACGGAGGTTGTCGAATGTGAGACTTAAATCGTCTATTAGTGAGTCAACGTGCCTAGTTTTAATGACGACGTATGCTTCAACTGTCTTGTCGATCTGTTTCTCCAGGCATGTTTGAATCATGCGTTGGTAGGTGGCCCCGGCATTTTTGAGCCCGAAGGGCAGGTGTTGAAGCAGAATGGCCCGTATGGGGTAATGAATGTCGTTGCGGCTTGATCGGACTCCTTCATTCTAATTTGATGGTATCCGGAATATGCGTCGAGGAAGCATAGTGAATCGTGTCCTGCGGTGGCATTGATAATCTGGTCGATGCGGGGGAGGGGGAAGGGATCCTTAGGGCATGCCTTATTGAGGTCATTGAAATCAACGCACAGGCGCCAGGATTTATCCTTCTTTGGCACCATCACCAAGTTTGTTAGCCAGTCTGGGTGTTCTATTTCTCTAATGAATCTAGCCTCAATTAGCTTGGCTAGCTCCTCCCCCATCGCTTGACATTTGGGTTCGGAAAAACACCACAGTGTTTGTTTGACCGATTTATATCCCTTCAATATGTTGAGTCTGTGTTCGGCCAATTTGCGTGGGATTCCTGGCATATCAGAAAGGTGCCAGGCAAATATATCCCAGTTTTCGCGCAGAAATTCTCATAGCGCGGTGTCGACCGTTGGGTCTAGTTGTGCCCCGATAGATGCTATCTTCTTAGGGTCCATTGGATGGACTTGGAATTTGACTATTTCTTCTGCTGGTTTGAAGGAGGTGGATTTGGGTCGTTTGTCCAAGATTACATCGTCCCTATCCACTTTGGAGCGTCATACGGTTAATTCTTCGGCCGCGAGGGCTTCAGATAATGCCTCAAGGACCAGTGATGCGGTTTTTTTTGGCGCGGAGTGCTATGTCCGGATCACTAGAGAGAGTGATTATGTCGTTGGGCCCCGGCATCTTGAGCTTCATATACCCATAGTGATGTATAGCCTGGAAGTGTGTAAATGCATCTCTCCCCAATAGGGCATGATAACCGTTGTTGAAAGGGGCCACTTGGAAGGTTAGTTCTTCGGTCCGATAGTTCTTCGGTGTGCCGAATACCATGTCGAGTGTGATTTTTCCCGTGCATCGCGCCTCCCGACTAGGAATAATTCCTCGGAAGGTCGTGCTATTTTGCTTGATGCGGCTCCTGTCTATTTCCATTTTACTGAGTGTATCCTCGTAGATGAGGTTTAGTCCGCTGCCACCGTCCATGAGAATCTTGGTGAGTCGAAAGCCATCCACAATCGGACTGAGGACCAAGGCGGCTGGTGCCCGAATTGTCCTGAATTTTGGTTCGTCATCGGCATTGAAAGTTATGGCCGTGTCGTTCCAAGGGTTTGTTGCTGCAATTTGGCAGACTTCGGCAAGGTCGCAGAGTGCCCGTTTATGCTTATTGTTTGAAGCGAAAGTCTCGAAGACCGTTAGTACTCTGGGGTCGTCGTCTTCTGGAGGATATTTCTCTGGGTTATTTTTGGTGAGGATATCCTCGCCGCTCTTGACCACCTGCCGGAGTATCCAACATGCTCTAAGGCTGTGAGTTGATATAGTATCCGGTGTTGTGTGTAGCTTGCATGGTCCATCGAGCCATCCCTCCAGAACGGTTCCGCATCCCATAATGGGCTTATATTTCTTTGTCATTGGGCCGGGCGTACCACTAGGGTGCGTCCTTTTCACTTGAACGAGGGATTGAGTGGAAACCAGCGGTTCCCAGCAGGCTGCCTAGGTTTTCCAGGCGCTTTCCATTGTGCAGTACTTGTATACTATGGTTGCCAAGTCTGCAAAGCATGATATGCGACGATGGTTGATGGCGTTGAGGATTCCTTCATCCGTGGAATTGCTGTGGAACGCTGTGATCACGTCTTCGTCGTGGCAATCTTCAATCTTATCTTTGACAAGGAGGAATCTGGCCCAGAAGTGGTGGGCCGTTTCCTGATAATGCTTTCGTATGCCCCTGAGAGTGCTTATTTTTGGGTGGGTGGGTGGATTGAAGTCTGAACCCTGACCCAAGTTAGGATCCGGAGTTTGAACAATCTCCGGATTTGGTAGTTCGGGCTCCGGGATGTCAGCTGATTTTTTGGGCTTGTCATACGATTCTATGTTCGGAGGACCGGACATGTATTTTTGCAGGTAGGTGTCCGGCTCTTCAAGTTCGGATATCCGAACGTAGTTCGTCCTTAATATATAGGAAGAGTTGTCGTCTTGCTCCTCTACTACCGCTATTTGATGGGTGATCGGCGGAGTTTTAATTTCTCTCTGCTCGGGTTTAATCCCAATCCAATCATAGTCTGTGGAGACCCCCAGAGCGGCGATGCGATCTAGGAGCTCGTTTAAAGATGATAGCTCCGCCGGATCCATCTTCTTGGAGTACTTGGACTCAACATGAAGGGGATTTTGATGAGCCGAGAAGTCATCGTCGGCTTAACGGTCAAACGGGCGGTCATAATGAAGCCGCCTAGCCGGAGGGTTTGGCCTGGGGCCAGTGTTCCTCCGGAGGTGAGTTATCCTTGAGAACAAGGCGAGCCATCGATCCTATCTTTCGATGGCACAGTGGAACTCCCAATGAAAGCACCAATGTCGGTGTCAGAACCGGCGGATCTCGGGTAGGGGGTCCCTAACTGTGCGTCTAGGATTGATGGTAACAGGAGACGGGGGACACAATGTTTACCTAGGTTCGGGCCCTCTCTATGGAGGTAATACCCCACTTCCTGCTTGATTGATCTTGATGAATATGAGTATTACAGGAGTTGATCTACCACGAGATCGTAATGACTAAAACCCTAAAAGTCTAGCCTAACTATGATTATGAGGATATATGTCTATGGACCTAGCCCTCCGGTTTATATAAACACCGAGGGGATCTAGGGTTACATAAGGTCGGTTACAGAGAAAGGAATCTACATATTTGGTTGCCAAGCTTGCCTTCCACGCTAGGAAGAGTCCCATCTGGACACAGGTAGAGTCTTCGGTCTTCGTATCTTCACGGCCCATTAGTCCGGCTCATATCCAATAGATCGGACGCCTGAGGACCCCTTAGTCCAGGACTCCCTCGCCGGGGTTGCCGGATCCCTCGACGGCAAGCACGCTCTTTCCCTTACGCTTCTTGTTACGATGCCAACCCTTCTTTGCTGGGGCGACGGTGTCTTCGTCTGTGGAGTCGGTTTCCGTGCCGGCATCTTCGCCGGGGTACTTCCTTCCTTCTTCAGCCCGAGCGCACCTATCGGCCAGAACATACAGCTCTGCTACATCCTTAACCTTGTTCATTGCCAGCTTCATGAGCATCTTGCGGTTGCGCACATTCTGATGGAATGCACTGATGACAGCGGCGGGATGAACATCTGGGATGTTGTACTGCACAGGGCTGAACCTTTGTATGTACTTGCGCAGGGAGTCATCGTCCTTCTAGGGGATGACATGCAAATCACTCGCCTGGCCAGGATCTTGGTGGCATCCGGTAATGGCGCCAACAAACTCGTGGCACAGATCCAACGAAGAAGAGATGGAATCCGCTGGAAGGTGCATCAACCATGACATGACGTTGGGCTTAAGTGCCAACGGGAAATAATTGGCAAGCACCTTATTCGCTAGCCCCGGCAGCTTGCATCGCGATGGTGTAGATGCTGAGGAACTTTGACGGGTGAGTCTCGCCGTTGTTTTTTCTCTGACCTTAGGCTTGAACGTGCGGTGGGTGGGCCACTGGAACTGTCACAGCTCACGGGTAAAGGCTGGACAACCCACGTCGTAAGGTAGGTCACTGGCACCCCCCCCGGCGATGGGCGGTCCATAGTGGGCCTCGCGTGTCTATCTGACTGATGGCGCGCGTCCCGCTGCCGCTCGATAGTGGTCCGAGCGTCTTCCCGAGCTCGCTCCTGAAGGACTTGATGTTGGTCGCAGTGGGCTCGCGGGTCGGACGACGCCATAGAAACGTTGCTGCGGGCGTCGGCCCGGTGAGCTGGCGGTTGCTGTCGCGGCTGTGGGGGAGGAGCGTGCACCGTGGTCGCAGCGTCCCCAGTCCTCCCACCGCCGGCATGCACCGGCTTGACAGAACGGCGGCACGAGGGTTCCGCTGGGTGTGGCTCATCTTTGTTGGCGAATCTGATGAGGCTTCAAATGGTGGCCCTCCAGTCGTCGAGCTTCTCCGCTGCTGGACGGAAGTCGAGGAGTAGTTGCACGCGTGCCAACACTTCCACTGGCGTGGGTGGTAGCAAAAGCTGCGTGGACTGTGACGCGCTCCGACTTCTAACCACATTAGAAGGAGCTCTATCATGGTCTCGCTGTCGTGCGCTGTTTCCGCCGGCGTCTGGGCGCGCATGCTGGCCCGGTTCGTCTTGAGAGTGATGCAAAGGGCTCTTCCCGCGGCGGTGTCCGGAGGCACCGACGTCGCGGCGTTTCTCGTCACGCGCGGCCTGGGAAGGTCACGGCGCGGGCACCGGTTGGGGCGTCCAGGAGGTCGCCGCGTCACCCGTGGGCAGCACAGCCCCGCCCCGGGGCTCAGCGTTGCACGGCTCGTCGTCCCGGGCACGCACGACGCCGCTCGCCTGGCTCCGATTGCCACAATGTCATGGATTCTCGTGGGCCACGTCTCCTCCACCATCCGCGACCGCTCCGTCGCTCGCCTGCGCTGGGACGGGTGGCTCGGCCCCAGATGAGCCAATCTCCGTTATCGCCTTCTTCTTGGGAGCCATCGCGACGAAGGAGTCGATGAGTTGACTTCAAAACCGGATTTTCACAACCTCGGCGCCCCTACCCGGCGTGCCAAGGATGTCGGGGTTCAGGAACGACACCTATGGGATCCCTCGGGGAGTCCCTTCTACGGTTGGCGGGGCGTGGGGCTGCACAAAGAGCGGGTCTAGAAGATCAACCCGAGGGGATTTTTAGCCAGGTTCGGGCCGCAAACGATGCGTAAAACCCTAGTCCTGCTTTTTGTGTATTTAGTGTTCTTGAGCTCTTGAGCTAGCTGCATTGCATGCCTAGTCCAAAAAGTCTGAATCCTTCCTTAGTACACCTCGGGCCCCCTTTTATATGTCAAAGGGGTTGCCACAGTGGCACACAGTAGGTGGAAAGTATGTACAGTGTACAAGTCTATCTCCTGACATCCTAGGACAAACACATTTAATGAGCTGCCTATGTGTCCTCTTGCTTTATCGGGGATGGTAAAGAAGCTCGTCCCATCCATCTCCACCTTGCCTTGCTTCAACGCGCGTCCAAGGTGACGAGGCATGCAGTGCCTTGCTGGCTGGCTGGCTGCTGAGCTGGTGCGGTGGCAGGGTCTTCTCGAAGATCCGCATGCCACCACGCAGGTGCTTGGCTGGTTGGCCTAGAAGCTGCATGCTGCGACGCAGGCGCGTGCCTAGTTGGTAGGCTGGTTGCCATGTCGGAACGGGCACGGGGCAGCGAAGCTTTGGCAAGTGCGGGCCTGGCCTCGGCCCCGCAGACGCCCGTGGCAAGGGCCTTGCAGGGATCTCGTGGGCGTCCCCGGCAAGGGTCTTGCTGGGGGCTTGCGAGCGTCCCCAACAAGGGTCTTGCAGAGGGTCTTTGGTTGTCCCCGGTAAGATCTTGCCGGGGTCTTCATCTTCTGGTTCTCATCTAGGCTTGCAGGCCTTTGGTTTTCACAAAGATCTACATGCCACCATGCAGGCGCTCCTGAGCTTTGGTCTTGATGTTGTCGATGGCGTCATAACTCCTAGGCTCAAGGGTGGCGGTCTTGCTGGTGTTGGGCAAGTCGCCCCCGGCAAGGCTCTTGTCGGGGCCATGTAGGTCGTCCTGGCAAGGCTCTTGCCGAGGGAAGCTCATCTTGTCCCTTTGATCTTTATGCTTTTTGGCTTGGGTGCTGCCTCAACAGCCTTGTATCTTTCCTTCTTCTGCCCCGCCAAGCCCGGCTACAGGTGTGGCTACGACTGCCTGTGCACAAGTAAAGGGGTACAGAAAGGCACCTACTTTTGTACACCGACACTATGTAAACAGGACCTGCACACAAACAACAAAACATTGCAACCCAACGCGTAAGAGGGGTTGTCAATCCCTCCCCGGTATTGAGATATATTAAATTGTATGGGATTTGATAACTAGATCTAGCAAAAACACAAAATAGAATAAGTAAAGAGAAAGTGCAGAAAGGTATTTTTGGATTTTTGGAATAAGAGATCTAAAAATAATATGGTAGGAAATAGACCCAGGGGTCGTAGATTTCACTAGAGGCTTCTCTCAGGAAAATGGCATACGGTGGATAAACAAATTACTGTTGGGCAATTGACAGAAAAGCAAATAATTATGATGATATCCAAGGCAATGATCATGTATGTAGGCATCACGTCCAAGATTAGTAGACCAGCTCCTACCTACATCTACTACTATTACTCCACACATCGACCGCTATCATCATGCATCTAGTGTATTAACTTCATGAAGAAACGGAGTAATGCAATAAGAATGATGACATGATGTAGACAAGATCTATGCATGTAGGAATAGACCCCATATTTTTATCCTTAATAGCAATGATACATGTGTGTCATGTCTCCTTCTGTCACTGAGATTGAGCACCGCAAGATCGAACCCATCACAAAGCACCTCTTCCCATTGCAAAAAAAAAATCAATCTAGTTGGCCAAACCGAATCAATGTTTTGGAGAAGAAACACGAGGCTATAAAGATCATGCATAAAAGAGTTCAACAAAGACTCAAATAATATTCATGGATAGATCTAATCATAAAATCACAATTCGTCGGATCCCAACAAACTCGGCACAAAAAGTCATTACATTAAATAGATCTCCAAAAACATTGACGAGAACATTGTATTGAAGATCAAAAAGAGAGAAGAAGGCATGTAGCTACTACCTATGGACCCGTAGGTCTGTGGTAAACTACTCACGCATGATTAGAAGGGTGTCGGTGTCAAAACCGGCGGATCTCGGGTAGGGGGTCCCGAACTGTGCGTCTAGGTCGGATGGTAACAGGAGGCAGGGGACACGATGTTTACCCAGGTTCGGGCCCTCTTGATGGAGGTAAAACCCTATGTCCTGCTTGATTAATATTGATGATATGGGTAGTACAAGAGTAGATCTACCACGAGATCATAGAGGCTAAAACTTAGAAGCTAGCCTATGGTATGATTGTTGTTCCTTCTACGGACTAAAACTCTCCGGTTTATATAGACATCGGAGATGGCTAGGGTTACACAGAGTCGGTTACAATGGTAGGAGATCTACATATCCGTATCGCCAAGCTTGCCTTCCACGCCAAGGAAAGTCCCTTCCGGACATGGGACGAATTCTTGAATCTTGTATCTTCATAGTCCAGGAGTCCGGTCGAAGGTATAGTCCCCCTAATCCAGGACTCCCTCAGTAGCCCCTGAACCAGGCTTCAATGACGACGAGTCCGGCGCGCAGATTGTCTTCGGCATTGCAAGGCGGGTTCCTCCTCCAAGTACTTCATAGAAGATTTTGAACACAAAGGTAGTGTCCAGCTCTGCAAAATAAGTTTCCACATATTGCCATAGAGAGAATTACATTTACACAAATCTAATCTACTAACGTATTCCGTAGCGTGACATCACACCACGACCAAGTCTTTATTCGAATCGTTTTACTGTCCCACCTCAGCGCGTTTAGCGAGGCAGTTTCCTTGGCACATCTTATTAAAGTAGAGATCGTGTCCCCTTATTCCGGGATTCTCATCAATACGGGTGTGGGCAACCCAACCGCGCCATTGACTGCAGCGCTTGGGAGATAAGCGAGTTTTACCAGGATGGTGGGGGCGCATAGTCGCGTCGCCCATATAAGGGGATAAGGATCCACCTTTTTATCCACGCCTTCTTTGTCCTTTGCCTATCCATTTCCGCGCACTCGAGCTCCAGTGCCCAAGTCCGCACACCCCACCTCAACCTTCTCCAGCCATGTCCGGAGCGGGAGGCAAGTGGATGGTCTCCTCCGTCACGGAGGGACACATCAAAAGACTGAGGAAGGCCGGATACTTGTCTAACGACATTGCGCACCGGCTTCCGGAAGAGGGGCAGCTCATCCCCACCCCTAGGCCCCATGAGAGGGTGGTGTTCCTCCCCCATTTCCTCCGCGGACTGGGCTTCCCTCTCCACCCATTTGTCCGGGGGCTCATGTTCTACTATGGCCTGGATTTCCACGATCTGGCCCTGAATTTTGTCCTCAATATCTTGGCGTTTATCGTCGTGTGCGAGGCTTTCTTCTACATCCGCCCCCATTTCGGCCTATGGCTCAAGACTTTCAATGTCAAGCCGAAGGTGGTGCGCGGCACTCAGGCGGAGTGCGGAGGCACCATGGTGGGAAAGATTCCCAACATCCTATGGCACGAGGGCTCCTTCGTGGAGTCCCTAAAGGGGTGGCAATCAGGGTGGTTTTACGTCACCGAGCTGCGCGACCCTGAATGGGTCGTAGCCCCCGAGTTTCGATTCGGACCCCCTACGCAGCTCACCTCCTGGAAAGAGACGGGCCTGTCATGGGGTAAATAAGGAGAGATGACCGGACTCCAAACATGCGTCCAAACCATGGTGGATAAGAAGCTCAAACTTGTCAACGTAGTCCAGGTTATGCTCATCCGCCGGATCCTCCCGTGTCAACAACGGGCTTTCAACCTGTGGGAGTTCGACCCGGCGCAACACCGAACTCTAAGCAGGCTCTTCGACACAACGTACGAAGATGCCTGGAAGGTGCTTTTCAAGGGCGCCGAGGCCCCCATATCCGCTACCGAGGATCGCGGATTCAGCACGCAGCGTCGCGCTCATGCGGTAAGCTGTATTTACCTTTTACAGGGTATTAGTTTTTCATAGTTTGATTCCATGCAGGATCTTAAGCTCCCTTACCTTTGACAGGATTGGCAGGAGACGTCCGGACAGATCAACTGTCCGGCTCCTTTGCCCGAAGGCCTAGCGGACGCTCGCTTGGCGAAGCTGCTGGTTCCGGCACCCTATGTGGTGCCGGAGAAGAAGGCCAAGAAGAAAGCCATGGGGACTCAGAAGAGTGCCCGACGCCCGGGGGTGTCGGATTCATCATCCGACGACTCCAAGATGCACTCCTCCCGTGAAGACGAGGAGGAGGAAGGAGAGACCTCTCCCCCTCCAGCGGGGGGAGAGAAGAAAAGGAAGGCCGCCCCAACTGGGGAGGCCGAAGGGTCCAAGAAGGGGAAAACCCTTCCTCCGAACGGCTCCACCAACACCGACGACGGCGAAGAGGAGTGGCCGCACAGGGCCAAGCCCCTGGCGAGATCGTAAGTGTCCGGATACCAGAGTGATTCATAGTATTCTTCCATTGCACAGCTTTTCCTTATGTCAAACATGTTTATGCAGTCCACCCATAGACCGCCTCGACGTGTCGTCGAGCGGTTCCCTGGATTCGTCGGATGTGAATTCGCTTCCGACAGCTACCTTCCCCCACCCTACGGACGACGCCGAGGTGCTGTCCCAATAGGTTCCAAGCCAGGAGGAGGTGGTCCTGGAGGCGCCACAAGGCGACCTCCCGGACTCCAGGCGCAAAGGGGATAAAACCCCCAAGGGCTCCGAGTCCGGCCTTGAGCCGGACACCGCGCCGGAACCTTCAATGGTTCCGGACTCCAGTAGGCAGCCTCCTTCCAAGAGGGGCGAGCCTACCGAGTCGGTGACCTCCGTCCAACCGGAGGCACCAGACAATTTGCTGGAGACGCTTAACGGCGCCTCCATCGACGAGGAGCACCGTACTATTATGAGTGCGGTGATCTAGAAGGTTCAGTCCGCCAAGAGCGGACTGACTGAAGCCTGTGCCAGCCTTCTAACAGGCTTTGAGGTAGGTAAAGAATATGTAAAAATATTACCGCATAGACAGTAGCCCCTGATGCTCTATTCGGCGTTCGGAAAGAAAAGCCGAATAGAGGATCTAATAATCGCAGGAGTCTAACATAATCAAGTCAATATGTGTATGCAGGCTTCGCTGCTGGCCTCCGCCGCACTGACTGCGGAGGTGGATACGCTGAAGCAGAACCTCGTGCGATCCGAGAACGAGCTCGGCCATGCCAAGAGGCAACTCGAGGAGAAGGAAGGTAAGTAATACCTTGCGCAATTATATAGAGAAGATGTGGTTGCAAAAAATGATAGGATCAACGTGCTATTATAGGGGCCACGACCGAGGTGGCAACCCTTAAGCAAGCGCTGTCCGAGGCCGAAAACAAGGCGGCTGCGGAGCACACGGAGAGAGAGAAGCAGGAGGCGCGGGTGGATGAGGTGCAGAAAGAGCTCCAGGCTCTCGTGAAAAAACACGAGAGTTTGGAGCTTGACTCAAAGACGCAAGTGTCCGAGCTTGCGGCAACCCTCAAAAGCGCGAAGTCTGCCAAGACCGAAGCCCAGAAAGCCCTCAAAGAAATTGACGCGATGAAGAATATAGCGGCGAGTAAGGCATTCATTATGCAAAGCAAGCACGTGAAAGTGAATTATTTGTTACTTAGCCGAGTCCGGAGCTCTCCAGGAGCATTCACAGATTTGCCCCGCAGTGCATCTGATGCCGCCTCCTACTACCGAGCTGAGGAGGGGAGCTCGACGGAGAAGGTGTTCTGGTCTCAGTATGCTGAGGCCGGACACCTGGTGCCTTTGAGCGACCAGCTGAAGCAGATGGTTGAGCTCCACAAGGTTGCCGAACAGGCCGTAAAGGGCCTCCTAGTTCGGCTGTGGCCTGGAGAGGCTCTGCCTGGGAGCTACTTCGGGCTGGTGAGGTGGCTGGTGGATGCCTGTCCACGGCTTGAAGTAATCAAGCGCTCCGTCTGCATCGAAGGTGCCCGTAGGGCGATTGCCCGTGCTAAAGTGCACTGGGGCAAGATGGATGCAGAGAAGCTGGTGAAGGACGGGCCGCCGCCGGGCAAGGAGCATCGTGTCCCAGAAGCGTATTATGAGGGCGTCCTGAAGGGTGCCCGCCTTATAGCGGATGAATGCTCCAAAGATGTAATTTTTGAGTAAACTCGCATTTGTGATCCTGTATGCTGAAAACTTGTTCATATGCGCTAAGCAACGCTTTTGAATTTAAAATATTACCTTCTGTGCGACCGTTTATCAAATTTGAGAGATGGCGAGTCGTCGGCTTCTGCCCCCATGCCACGAGTGCTGGGGTGTTCGGGGTAAACATGAGCGCTCTTTTTCCCATTCTTGGGTCCTTCGAGGGAGGCGCTCAACACAACGAACAAGGCAATCGGACTATAATGCTTGAACACTCTCACTTAGCCATAGAATTCTATAATTTTAAATTTCGGCGAACCCCTAGTGTTCGGAAGACCGAGTTCGGGGCGCTATCCACGCCTAGGCCGGACAAAGCCGACTCCTCGCTCTAAGCGACATAAGTCTTTAGGGACTCGAAAACCTCTCGAACAGCGACCAGCTCTCGCCTCATCATGACGGTCAGTTTTAGCTTTCTCTACTGAGGTGCTTAGCCTAGCTCAACTGGGGCACAATCGTAGTAGTTCTCCTAGTGCTACCTTAGCCGATATGACGGAACGTAAGGTACCAAAACATAGGAGCCGGGCAAACCCAACTATTGACCCAAGACATGATTCAGAGCCGATGCATATAATGCTATAAGTTCGGGGTGCCACACTTGGGAAAGTGTTCGGACTTCTCACACCATGTTGTGGGGTACTTAAGCCCCTGGCGTATTGGCCGTACCAAAGTGTACGGGTGCAACATGTCATTAATGAACATATATTCGTAAAAAAGAGGCAATGCAATAATAGACGGAAGCTATGCATTGTTTATTTTAAAAAAGCTGCGATTAAAGCAGAACGATACAAATAGTGCGATAAGAAAAAGATGGGACTATCAAATATGTCCTTTCCAGGGGCGAGCTGCGGAATGTTATGCGAAACAGGTATACTGCTCGTTATAGAGACCACCTTAGAGTTCCGTAGTGCGACGTAGCTTTCTGCTTTCCTGGTTGTATCGTTTGTGCAGCTATTGTACTACCGGACAAGCCTTCCGAAGAATGGAGTCCTGAAAATAAGAGAAAATTAAGAAATCGGCAGCCCCTAGTGCAGTTTAAGCCACGTTTCGGGCGTGCCGTGATGGTGCCCCTCCCCCTGTGCCCATGGTATTTCCAGAGCGTAGTTATGTACGCGCAGCACTGGTTTCGCAAGTTCGCGAGGGCTGGGGTTGGGGCCGCATTGCTACGCTTTCTTTGAACGTGCCGGGCGGTCTTGGTGTAGGTTACTCCGGGCGCGCTTGATGGTGTCCGGACGTTTAATGGCCGGACTAGAGAATTGCCTTGAGAGGCTGCTTTGTACTTCCGTTGCGATAGCCGCCGTATGCTCCTCCGTTCGGAGAGAGTGTTCGGTGTTTCCATTGACCGCGATGACGCCTCGAGGGCCTGGCATTTTGAGCTTGAGGTATGCGTGGTGCGGCACCGCATTGAATTTGGCAAATGCGGTTCACCCAAGCAGTGCGTGATAGCCACTGCGGAACGGGACTATGTCGAAGATTAACTCCTCGGTTCGGAAGTTATCCGGAGATCCGAAGACCACTTCAAGTGTAACTGAGCCTGTACAGTTGGCTTCTACACATGGTATGACGCCTTTAAAGGTCGTTCTGGTGGGTTTAATCCTCGAGGGATCGATGCCCATTTTCCGCACTGTATCCTGATAAAGCAGGTTCAGGCTGCTGTCGCTGTCCATAAGGACTCTAGTGAGGTGAAATCCGTTAATAATTGGGTCTAGAACCAATGCGGCGAATCTGCCATGACGGATGCTAGTGGGGTGGTCCCTTCGATCAAAAGTGATCGGGCAGGAAGACCATGGGTTGAACTTTGGGGCGACTGGCTCCATCGCGTATACGTCCCTTAGCACACGCTTCCGCTCCCTCTTGGGGACGTGGGTTGCGTATATCATGTTCACCGTCCGCACTTGTGGGGGAAAACCTTTCTGTCCACTGTTGTTCGGCGGCCGGGGCTCCTCCTCGTCATCGCTATGCAGCCCCTTGTCTCTGCTTTTGGCATTTAACTTGCCTTCCTGCTTGAACACCCAACAATCCCTGTTGGTGTGATTGGCTGGTTTTTCGGGGGTGCCATGTATCTGTCATGAGCGGTCGAGTATTCGGTCCAAACTGGACAGGCCCAGAGTATTTCTTTTGAATGCCTTTTTCCGCTGACCGGGTTTAGAGCCTCTGAATCCGGCATTAACTGCCGTTTCCTCAGCATTGTCGCCCTTAATGCGGCGCTTTTGCTTGTTGCGACGTGACCTGCCACTGCTGTCCTTGGTATCCGAATTACCAGGGTTGTTGGTCATGTTATTGCTGCGAGCTAGCCAGCTGTCCTCTCCCGCGCAAAAGCGGGTCGTAAGTGTCATGAGGGCTGCCATAGATTTCGGCTTTTCCTGTCCTAGGTGCCGTGCAAGCCACTCGTCACGGATGTTATGCTTGAAGGCTGCTAAGGCCTCTGCATCTGGACAGTCGACAATTTGATTTTTCTTGGTTAGGAACCGTGTCCAGAATTGTCTGGCCGATTCCTCTGGCTGCTGAATTATGTGGCTTAGGTCATCGGCGTCTGGTGGTCGCACATAAGTGCCCTGGAAATTGTCGAGGAATGCAGCTTCCAGGTCCTCCCAACAACCAATTGATTCTGCTGGCAAGCTGTTAAGCCAATGCTGAGATGGTCCTTTAAGCTTGAGTGGGAGGTATTTGATGGCGTGTAAGTCATCACCGCGGGCCATGTGGATATGAAGGAGATAGTCCTCGATCCATACCGCAGGATCTGTTGTGCCATCATATGATTTGATGTTCACGGGTTTGAAACCCTCGAGGATTTGATGATCCACTACTTCATCTGTGAAGCATAGTGGGTGTGCGGCGCCTCTATATTGGTCTATATCATGACGCAGCTCAAACGAGCTTTGTCCACTGTGTTCGGCCCGGCCGGTTTTACTATATCTGGCGTGACGAGTATCGTCTCGTGCCGTGGGGTGCCCACGTGATCCGTAGATCGATCTTGTTTGCCTTGCCTTGTCCTCCGATATGTCTCGTAGGTCTGGCGCATTTTCACATGCCTTGGTAGTTTTTGAGCGGCGCCGGGGTGCGACTTGAGTGGAGGGCCGAGAGGCCTCTCTGTCGCGGCCACGGGGTGGCCGGTCGGCCGCATCATGCGCTGGTGATGTAGGTTTAAGTGCTTCCTCCTCTAATTGGGGTAGCAACCTGCGCTTTGGGTAGCTCTTGGAGGGGCGTTCGAGTTCATACTCTTCGGCCGCAAGGACTTCAGTCCATCTGTCGGCTAGCAAATCCTGATCAGCTCTAAGCTGTTGCTGTTTTTTCTTGAGGCTGTTCGCCGTGGCCATAAGCCTGCGTTTGAAACGCTCTTGTTCGACGGGATCCTCCAGCACGACAAATTCATCGTCGTCGAGGCTTGCCTCGTCTTCGGAGGGAGGCATATAATTATCGTCCTCAACCTCTCTGTCTACCGCTCTCTCATGAGGGCTGGCTTCTCTATCCTCCTATGCTGAATCTTGCTAGAGGTGGTTGTCTTCGGCACTGTCCGGGGGTGTTATTATCCCCCGTGCCGGAATCACCATTTTTGTTTTGGCGGGATTTAGAGCGGCGCCGCTGAAGCCGGCGCTTAGGCTGCTTCTTGGAGGGGTCATCCTCCGCTGTTCCATCGCCATTGCCTTCTTTTGGGGTGTCCACCATGTATATATCATACGACGAGGTGGCTTTCCAGTGCCCTATAGGCGCTGGATCTTGATCGTCTCCTGCATCGGCGTCCATACCGTCGATGTCTTCGGAGTCGAAGTCGAGCATGTCGGTTAAATCATCGACAGTGGCTACGAAGTGGGTGGTTGGTGGGCTTTGAATTTCTTCATCATCCGCATCCCAACCTTGCCGACTATAGTCCAGCCAGGGCTCTCCTGACAAAGAGAGAGACTTTAGTGAATTCAGAATATCGCCGAAGGGCGAGTGCTGAAAGATGTCCGCAGCGGTGAACTCCATGATTGGCGCCCAATCGGGTTCGATCGGTCGGGGCGCAGAAGGCTCGGAGTCCGGAGAGGAGTCCGGCTCCTTGGAGTCACGGGCTTCGCAGAGAATAGGGCTGGTGTTCGGCTCGATCGCCGTAGAGATTGCAGCCCCTGAGGCGGTGTCTAACCACCCATCCTCGGTTGGTGTGATCGGCTCCGAGCTAGGGGTCGGAGCGGACACAGGTGCGGCCTCCAGGGCACTGTTCGGCGGTAGAGCTAAATCATGCCCATCATGATAGTGCGGCGCGCTCGGCTGTGGCTTGAATCCGTCGAAGATCAAGTCTCCGCGGATGTCGGCCGTGTAGTTCAAACTTCCAAATTGAACTGATGGCCAGGGGCGTAGCTTTCGATCTGCTCCAGATGACCAAGCGAATTGGCCCGCAGTGCAAAGCCGCCGAATACGAAGATCTGTCCGGGGAGAAAAGTCTTACCCTGGATCGCACCGCTTTTGATGATCGGAGAAGCCATCGGGCCTAAAAGTGACGACACAGAGGAACTCTCAATGAAAGCACCAATGTCGGTGTCAAAACCAGCGGATCTCGGGTAGGGGGTCCCGAGCTGTGCGTCTAGGTCGGATGGTAACAGGAGGCAGGGGACACGATGTTTACCCAGGTTCGGGCCCTCTTGATGGAGGTAAAACCCTACCCTACGTCCTGCTTGATTAATATTGATGATATGGGTAGTACAAGAGTAGATCTACCACGAGATCAGAGAGGCTAAACCCTAGAAGCTAGACTATGGTATGATTGTTGTTCCTTCTACGGACTAAAACTCTCCGGTTTATATAGACACCGGAGAGGGCTAGGGTTACACAGAGTCGGTTAAAATGGTAGGAGATCTACATATCCGTATCGCCAAGCTTGCCTTCCACGCCAAGGAAAGTCCCTTCCGGACACGGGATGAAGTCTTCAATCTTGTATCTTCATAGTCTAGGAGTCCGGTCGAAGGTATAGTCCGGCCATCCGGACACCCCCTAATCCAGGACTCCCTCAAGAGGCAATTATGTTCCATCAACTCCCCTAGGGTTTTGGGATTTTAGAGTATTTATAGAGGCAGAGGTCAGTGGAGGGGGTACCTGTCGGCCCCACTACCCACCAGGGCACGCCCTGGTGCCTATTGGGCCCCACATGCCCCCTCTGGTGCACTTCTTGGGCCTCCTAGGTGTCTTCTAGGCAGAAAAAATTCTTCAAAAGGTTTCATTGCATTTGGACTCCCTTTGGTATTGATATTCTGCGAAGTCAAAAACAAGCAAAAAATAGCAACTAGCACTAGGCACTATGTCAATAAGTTAGTCCCAAAAATGATATAAAGTTGCTAGTAAATGAGTATAAAACATCCAACAATGATACTTTAATATCATGGAACAATCAAAAAATATATTTACTTAGAGATGTATCAGTTTCCCACCCCGAACCCCTCGGGTTCGACAACTTTCGATCTCATCGCCACTTATCTCCTCTGGCTCATTGTCAACAATTTGCCATCCTTCATCGCCATGTAGCCCCTTTTGTCATTTATGAAGGACACGTTCTGCTACTCTGGCTTGGGATCCTCAGCTGCCAAGTCAGACCTCATTGACGGTGACCATGAGGAGGAGCCCATCTATGACAAGTGAGGACACCAATAATTTGTTTTGCCATGCCTCTTCACAGGGGGAATCCCATGATTTGTTTTGTCGAACCCCCTTTGTAGTGAGAATATGTCTAATTTTTATTGCTATATTTGGTTGTTTGCATTATGCCTTGTTTATTTCAGCGTTTTTTGGTTGTTCAGTTGTTTTTAGTTAGCATATATCCAATTTCAATTGCTATCTTTGATTGTTTGTAGTATGCCTTGTTTATTTTAGTTATTCACAATGTGATATTCTATATGTGCAAGTATGAATTGTGCGGTTCAATTTCATCACTACTAGTTTCAACAATACCTCTATGAATGACTATATTTGGTTGCTGTTAAGCATGTTGTAGTTAACACGCCTTTCCAGTTTGATTCAGGAATAACTAGTGTACTTACACCTGCACAATACTAATATAAATGACTATGGTTGCTTGTTTTTAAATGTTAGGCCAGTTGCAGTTAACACACCTTGCCACTTCTTGTTTTGCTTAACTAGGATGCTTAAACCTGCACACTGAAGCTATCATTTGGAGATTATGTTGTCTACCATGGATATATTTGGTTGATGTTTGGCATGTTCTGCTTAACATGCCTTTAGATATACTTACATAGGACAATATTGGGAACAACTGCTATTTACCATTGAGGTTAGTTTCATCCCATGGCTTATATAGACTCATTTTTCAGGATGTCGGTAGCTGGTACCATATAGGACGGGGACTGATAAGGGATTAATCATCGAATCAGACATTTAACTGAATATATCTGTAACCCATTTATCGGTTGGTTAACTAGGGCCATATCTAATATATCTAAGGCTACATAGCAACATGCAATTTACTGAATGACTAAATATGCAATCCTAGGCTACATAGCAACAAAGAAGAGTATTACCTTAATGTTCTGATAATGCCTAGATATACATACACGAGCAACATTGGGCGGTCGGCCATCACAAGGGGTTGGACTAGAGTCGTGTGTGCCTTCTACATTGAGGAGCGCATAATACGAGCATTCCGCTTCACCTTGTTCAGCAACTAGAATGTCTTTCGCCTATTTCATTACTGTCTTTAGTAGTACAAGTATACAAGCCTGGTTCATCATTCTTTATTTGATGCTTATGTAATTCTTGAACTTATGTACCTGTGAACCATATAATGCATTGGTTGTTGAACCTGATGGATATGAATAAAGTTATAGCCTACGTCCAAATTCAAATTCGGTACAATTTTAAATAGTAGCAATTAAATTAGGTGAAAATACGCCCTGCAGGTCGTTATGGCACACACGGTCTATAAAGCACAAACGTGTGTGATATACATCATAAGCTGACATGGTTCACAAAGAGGAAATGTGTGCGACCATGCACACAATTGCCATTTATGAAGTGTGTGTGATGTCATACAATATCACAAGTGGTTTCAGCAAACCAAATATTTGTGATAGTTGCCTTATCATACACGGTTTACAATCACGAACTGTTACTGATGTCGTACGCATCGTAAATGTTGCACCACATAATAGCGTGTGCGATAGTTATCCTGTATGACACTGGTACGATAGTCCGACATTTTGTAATCCTATCCGACACTCGTACGTTGATTAGCTAAAATTCTTAATTACATATCGCATACTGTTCGGGAGAAGTAAATGTGTGTGATAGTCTCCTTATCATACACGCTTTACAATCCGATAGAGGCGGGGTGTCCCGATCTTTTGATGAGATGATAACTATCGATTGGGTGGGGATGACTTTGATGATCCGACTACAAATGTGCATGACGTTGCGCCTTAGCAATCGCTAAACCAATCTCCCGAGGTTACTGACGATGCTGGAAGCACGATCAACCTGACCATGAAGGTCTATTCCTGCACGCAATCGAAGGACAAGCAAGAATATGATAATGCAGTCTGAATATTATGAATATAGATGAAGTATTGATAAAGGTGGGGATCTGAAAGCGGTCTTGGTCTGGTCGTTGGACACAAATGAATTACACGAAGTTGCAATGGCTAACTTTTAACTAGACAAATCCCAAGGAAAAGGCTACTAGATGGATCTAGTTATATAGGAGCAAGGGGTGGCGGCCAAGGAGGTGGGAGGAAGTCCCAAGGCAGCCTAAAACTAACCCTAGGTCGTACAAGGCCAATGGGCCCAAGTAGAGGTCACGTAACACCTTTGGACTTGTAGTTTGACTCGGATTCTGCTGCAGCATCAGATTGTTTCGTCCATAACTCAACGCTCCAGACGAATTTGAAGGTGAATCCAATTGGGTTGCAAAGTGCACGGAACCTATTTTCCAACAAGAAAGAATCACCCAATTCGAAGTCCGGATGAAAAAGTTATTGATGTTTTGAGTTAGGTATGTCTGTGCAGTCCGAATCTGAGTCTAGAACATGAGAGACTTGGACTCTAACTTCTCTTGTGCCAAAAGTGACATGAGGGAACTTTTTGAACAGCAAGTAAACATATCTTTCTCCCTTATATTCATATGTGGATTGTACAAATGTCCCATACACCTGCAATTAGACATGGCACAAAAGTTTGTGAAGTATTTTTGTCCTGGATGGCATAAATAAATTATTGCATAGTTTGCATTAGAAATCACCTCACAAATATACATGTATGCAATATTTTTGGTTGTATCGAAGGTAGTCATGTCCTCATCATCCTCCCCTTCTTGAAAACAAAGTCGTCCTCGGTGTTGCTTAATCTATAATGTGGCTAACAAAAGAGACAAGGTGTGCATGTTTTATATGTATATTTCATGCATTTTTACTTCCCTTAATTTTTGCACGCATGACACATGTATACATGAGTAACTTTCATAGTTCATAAAATGTAAAGCCAAAATATTATCACAAGTATTAGAAGGAATAAAAATATTGCAACTCAATTTGCACATATAAGTGAAGCTCTTATTCATATCAAAGGATTGACAATGTTCATCGTTAAACCATCCCAACATTGGTGAATAAACCTTTTGCATCAAATTTACATGCTACAACATGCTTAAATAAGCAAACATGCAATAAGTCATTTAACACAGAATCATCACCAAGATTAGAGGTCATATCAAAATGATTAAACATTGGTTCTTTTGCATCAATAGTTAGTTCAATGGTGCACTCAAAATTGTTGGTATTTCAGCTGTTTGATCACATGACACATTCATGATAGTAACATGATTCTCTAAAATAGCTGGTGTGCTCAAATCAATAGGTAAATCAACACATGATGTATTCAAGTTAACTAGGCATGCATTATTCTCATGTGAAAGCGGAAATTTTGTACCTTTGTCATTACCTCTTATGATCAATTGAGACGATGTAGGCACTCTTGGTGGTGATGTGTCACATGGTGGAGATGATGTAGTCCTCGCAACAATGGATGTGGTTTTCATAGTACGCCTAGTAGCGGAAGAAACATTTGTATCAACTCTTGGAATGTGCACCGCGCGCTTGTTCTCCTCATGGGCAACACGTCGTTTTATTTCCTGTTCAGCTTTGCAAGCAAGACGAAACAAATGGTCCACAGGATAACACTCTTCATGAATTAGTATCTCTTGAATATCACGGTTTAATCCTGTCGAAAATCTATCCATAAAATCTTCTTCACTTTCTTATAAAAATAAGTGCAACCATGTAGTTTGTAAATCATCATAATATTTTGTTACTGTGTCAGTGCCTTGTTTTAAATGTTGTAATTTTTTAATCATGCCACGAGTATAACAAACATCAACGAATCTATCTCTCATGACAAGTCCTAAATCATCCCAAGTAGTAGGTACAAAATTAGGGTTTAACCGACAATATTCACTACACCAAACTGAAGCAAAGCTACTGCAAGTACTAACCGCAGCTTGAAATTTTCCACGCTCATCAAAATTATGGGAAGAAAATATAGCATTTATTTTGTACTCCCATTCAATATATAAATCAGGCGTAAAACGACCAGTAAATGGTGCCATGGAAACATTAACCTGATTATGTGCATTCTGATGTTGTTGCTCCCCTTGTGACAGTTGTTGTATTTTCTTAGGTGATGGCAAATTTCCCATGATCGATGAAGCCCAAGAACTAACAACTCTGGAACCGGACATAGTTAGTAGAAAGCAAGAAAAAATCCAAGAATAATGTTCCTATAAACTACTATGATGTGGTGGAAAACACTCACAGTACAGCAAATATCAATATCTTACAAGTTCTTACCATGCAGCAGGTGGTGACAGGCAACCAGCTATGTCAAATAACTCTGAATATTGAGTATAGAGACTGCCAGGGGAACGTACGTATACCCGGTGTAGAAATATGTGGAGCTTGGAAGGCTTAAATATTTGGTAGCAAAAGATTAGAAATAATCAATTCAGAGATGGAATGTTGAATAAATGCTCAACGACGGTACTATGCTGGTCCTAGGCTAGACCGGACTAGAGACGCGAGCCTAGAAAACTAATGAGGTCACGGCATAGCACAACTAGCATCAATAAATGATATGAAGTAACTCTGGACAGCAAGATATAAGTGAAGATCACAATAGTAGTAAAGATAATGATGTGAAACAACTGCCAAGCAGGATATATCAACAACTTTCTCTGAAACTTTCCTCTCAAAAAGTTTGTGCCAATTTTCTAATAATTTTTCTCAAGAATGGCACTGGTTCAAGCTTTCAAACGCAAAGAGAATCACTCAATTCCGATTTGATATGAGGAGTCAAAAAATTCCAAAACTGGCCTGAAAAACTGGAATAAGTTGTGTTCGCGAACTTCGGAGGGCAAAAAGACCTATTTAGAAGCCGATTTTGAACTGCCAAATATTGAAAAAGCTACTGCAACTATTTAGATGCGGCTCATCTCTAGCTTTCATTTGAGTACTCGTGGAGGCAAAACAGACTTTGTATGAGGAAGTTATGCCTGTTTTACTAAACAGTGCACAAAATAGATTCCAATCTGAATTCAACTACGAGATTGAGTCTAGATAGATCCGAATTTTGTTTTTTTTTCTTCTCTCTTTTTTTCCTCACACTTTTTTCTTTTTATTTCTCTCTTTTTTTCTCTCTCCCTCTTTCCAAAACAAACTAGATAAGATGCAGATTGGATCAAGCGAAGATGTGAATGATCTCAACTATGATTATGATAATGAACTGTGGGTAGCATGTGCTGGAAATTGATGGATGGGTCATGGACATCTAAAGGGATAATGATGCAGCGGCGGTGTGACTAATGTGAATAGAACTCGAAACTCTAAATGAACTAGACACTAAGACCATTAACTCGACACAACGATGCAACCGATAATTCAACTATGCAATGAAAAGAAAATAGCAAAGCCTCAGACTGGCTTGGACAAAGGATGAATAGATATAACTTTTCTGTGGCTTTTTCTTGGACAATAGGTAAGAAAATAAATCTAATCTAGGAAAAACTGGAAATTCTCACCAAGCAACCTGAAAACTGATACCACTTGATAGAGGTGGGGTCTCCCGATCTTTCCATGAGATGATAACTATCGATTGGGTGGAGATGACTTTGATGATACGACTACAAACGTGCATGACGTTGCGCCTTAGCAATCGCTAAACCAATCTCCCGAGGTTACTAACGATGCTGGAAGCATGATCAACCTGACCACGAAGGTCTATTCCTGCACGCAATCGAAGAACAAGCAAGAATATGATAATGCAATCTGAATATTGTGAATATAGATGAAGTATTGATAAAGGTGCAGATCCGAAAGCGGTCTTGGTATGGTCGTTGCACACAAACGAAGTACACAAAGTTGCAATGGCTAACTTTTAACTAAACAAATCCCAAGGAAAAAGCTACTGGATGGATCTACTTATATAGGAGCAAGGGGTGGCGGCTAAGGAGATGGGAGGACGTCCTAAGGAAGCCTAAAACTAACACTAGGTCGTACAAGGCCAATGGGCCCAAGTGAAGGTGACGTAACACCTTTGAACTTGTAGTTTGACTCGGATTCTGCTATGGCATCAGATTGTTTCATCCATAACTCAACGCTGCGGATGAATTTGAAGGTGAATCCAATTGGCTTGGAAAGTGCACGAAATCTATTTTCTAACAAAAAAGAATCACCCAATTCGGAGTCCGGATGAAAAAGTTACTGGCGTTTTAAGTCAGGTATGTTTGTGCAGTCCGAATCTGAGTCTAGAACGTGAGAGACTTGGACTCTATCTTATCTTGGGCCAAAAGTGATGTGAGAGAACTTTTTGAACCGCAAGTAAACATCTCTTTCTCCCTTATCTTCATATGTGGATTGTACAAATGTCCCATACACCTACAATTAGACATGGCACAAAAGTTTGTGAAGTATTTTTGTTCTGGATGACATAAATAAATTATTGCATAGTTTGCATTAGAAATCAGCTCACAAACATACATTTATGAAATATTTTTGGTCGTATCGAAGGTAGTCATGTCCTCACCACAATCGAAACAGATATGCACACAAAACTGTTGTCACGACATAAAGCCGACACTTGCATCAAACGGTGGAGCAGTGCTTTAGCGATGCATGGGACAGCGTGATCTTTAGTGTCGTCTGCAAATCATATCTGTAGCGTCGTGTGTATAGCAGGTTTGCTTTACAATCATGAATTGTTTGTGATGGGGTGCGCATCATAAATGTTGCACCATAGAATAGTGTATGCAATGGTAATGCTAGCACACACGAGTAGCAAGGATGGAGCTTCTAGGGTATTCGATATAGCACAAACAGCTGTGTGACGAATCACATTTGGGATAGATGTAGGCATCGCATATGCTTTGTTCTGGAAAACGTATGCATTCGTACTCCCTATCCCCGGCAGTTTCTAGGTCGTGAGTGAAGCCCCCCCTACACTACAAAAAAATACACATCCGTGACATTTTGGGCCGAACGAAAAAAAATCCTTTCATACTTATGACACTTCTATGATGATAATTGTGACAAAACCCAGTATCATCATAGATGTGGTGGGCTCCTACTTCTATGACAAAAAAATCATGACAGAAAATGGGCTTTTCGTCCTGGGCGGGCCGGAGACGCAGCTATATGACATTCTTTGGGCCGTCCATGACGAAAAAACCATGGTGGAAGTGAGTGCGAGGAAAATATCGGGGTATTCCCGATTACGGTGGGTGGTCGGGGCCGAGTGATGCATGGAGGTTTGCGCGTTTCTCTCGTACACGCACGCGCGTGGGTGTGAGGCATTGGGCTCTAACTGAACCCGAGCGAGGCGTTCGCCTACTGAACCCGAGCGATTTCACTCCAGGCTACACGTTACTGAACCCGAGTGATCGATCGATGGATGTTAACTGAACTTGATCGAGCGATTCCTTCGCTACTGCTGCTAACTGAAGCCGATCGATGTTGCCTCTTGATAAACAGTGAGCGTTGCTGGGGGGTTTGGATGAACAGTTCCTGGTGGGGGTGGATGAACATGACCCCGTGGTGTTGCCTCTGGATGAACAGGACCCCGATCGATCGAGCCGGTTGGGGCTGGATGAATAGGACCCCGTGGAGGGCTGGATGAACAGGACGACCTCATGGAAGGCTGGATGAACAGTAGACGGTGGAGGGCTGGATGAACAGTAGCCCGTGGAGGGGTGGTTGAACAGGAGCCCGTGGAGAGGGCTGGTTGAACAGTAGCCGGTGGAGTAGCGCGCGGTGGAGGCTGGATGAACAGGAGCCCATGGATGAACAGTCGTAGGTGGAGGCTGGAGGAGGTCGGCGGTGGATGAACAGTAGCCCGTGGAGGCTGGAGGGGGTCGACGGTAGAGATGAACAGTATCCCGTTGTTGGGGATATTACTACTGGGCGTAAACCGGCCTATCTGGGCCGGATTAGCTTCATCAGTAGTTAAGCATGTTAAAGCCCATGAAGGTAGATGAGGGCTCAAGACCCATAATCGGTTGAGAGCCCGTAGACGTAAACCGGCGTCAATATGTAACTTGTATTGTAAGTTAGGAATAAGTAGAGACCAAACCGGACACATCTATGAGCCGGTGTTGGGACGCTATAAACTGACGGGCGTCACCCATGTATATAAGGGGACGACCCGGCGGTGGTTCAGAAAGGACAGACAACAACTCGAGACATAGGCGAAGCTTATTGCTCCCTAGTCATCGAAACACCCATCAATTCCATCACAACTAGACGTAGGCTTTTACCTTCATTGAAGGGGCCGAACTAGTATAAACTCTCTTGCGTCCTTGTGTCCACTTTAACCCCTTCAAGCTAACCCGTCGTGATGGCTCCATGACTAAGTCCTTTCTCTAGGACATCTGCCGTGACAAAACCACGACAGTTGGCGCCCATCGTGGGGCTATCGCACGATGGTTTCCGGTTCTTGGAGGGCCGCTTTGAAGGACTCAAGGGCTACGCTGTAGGCCGGATGACTAAAAGTCGTCGCGGCAAACTCTACATCGACGACGCAGGCTGGGGCCCCAAGGCCGGCTCAATTGAGTACGGGTACCGGGTCCCCTTTGGTAGCATTCACGTTTTCATTGGCAAGATCGGTGAACCGGGCCCTGAGCCGGACATCTGCACCGACCTCGTCGAGACGGCTCAGCGTGCACGATCCGCCCGGATTAAACCGGCCATGAAGCGTGCCTTCGTGGGAATGATCCATGGAGGGAGTTATGAGGATGGATCGGAGCTTCGCGGGGCAACTACCGTTCGTTCCGGTGACGACTTTTCGACCGGAGAAACCGAATCTCTTTATCAGCTACAAGATGGCCGGATTGAGAGCTGTTCCGATGGTGACAGTATTCCGGACCCCTCTGATCTGCCTAACCGGGTTGGAATATTCATGACCGGAACACAAGCAGTGCTTCACTCTTCAACAGCCACGGCAACGATCTCCGGTTCAGCAGCGGCAATGGCTGCCGGGGCAGGAGGCCCCGTGCGCCCGCCGGCTCAGGTTCTATCAGAACTATTTGATGCGTTGGCTGTGCTTATGGCAGAAGTTAAACCGCCAGATCAGGACACTCACAACACGGAGATTGCAAAGATAAAGGAACAAATCACCCAGGCCAAAACGGATCTGGCGGCTGAGGACACCAGGATGGCCGCAGAGCGGGCCGCTTTAGACGCACAGGCCTACAGGCTTATGTTGGACCAGAGTGCGTCGCATGAAGTCATGAGGAGGAAGCACCGGTCCCGCTTACCTCCGGTTTTCGAGGCCAGAGACCTTTTCAACACTCCAGGACCAAGAACCAGCAATCCGCTGGAGGGGAACCGGGCAGAAGCCCCTGGGACCGGTGCACCGGTTCAGTCCCGTCAGATGGACCCGCCTCATCAAAACACCGTTATACCTCAGGATGCTTTAACACCCCCGGGTCACTACTCCGACCCAATGGACAATCTTGTTGCCGCTGCTGCACGACTGGAGGCCATTCTAGTTGAGGGTGACTCGCCGCAGGCAGTAGAGACGCGACGGGTTAAGGAACTTCTGAGGACAGCTTTGGCCCAATAGGAAGCGTACTCGTACAGCCGCGACCGGATCCACTCGACCCCCCGTCCAAGCCGGAGTTATAGCAGACATATGGATGAACCAGCAGTGTCGAGTAATGAACGACGTGGAGCACCCCGTGGTAACAACCCGATGGGTGGAGCTGATGACGCTCAGGAAGTGGTGAACCGGGCCCGAGCGCGCAGGGAGGCCGAGTTAGCCGCACAGCATCAGGCTCGGCAGCTCACGCCGGTTCGTCCAACCATTTCGATCGAACCTGGTGTTACTTCTAGTTCTTTGGGGGTGCCTTGCCTCGTCCCTGCTTTACGCAACGTGCGCCTGCCCAAGGATTTCAAAGGCCCACGCAAGGTACCAAATTATACGGCGGATCAACCACCAGAGACATGGGTAGAGAGCTATGATTTGGCCATGGAGATGCTTGATGTGGATGACACGGCGTGTGAGAAATACTTCACCATGATGCTTGAAGGAACGGCCCGTACTTGGTTAAAAAGCTTGCCCGCTAATTCTATCAGCTCATGGGCCCAATTACGAGCCCGGTTTATCAACAATTTCAAGGATACGTGTAAACAGCCTATGTCGATAGTGGACTTAGCTGCATGCGTCCAGGAGGAAGGAGAGTCAACGACTCATTAGGTGCGCCGGGTTTCACAAGTGCTGCACTCCTCAGACCGCATCAACGCTGACACCGCAGTATTAACCCTAGAAGGCAACTGCCGGTTTGGGCCCCTGAAGTTGAAATTGGGACGGATGAAGCGTCATTGCACCGACATGGGGACCCTCATGGCCGCTTTGGTAAAATATGCTGACTCTGATAGTACCAAGGATCCCGAATCTGATTATGACAAGATAGGGAAGGGGAAGAAGAACAGCAGCTCCAAAGGTCAGCAGCATCACTGGGTAGGCAATGGCGGAGGAGACAAGCGTAAAGAGGATGGCAACATGGATTTTGTGGCTAATACCAACGTACAGGACAATGGCCAGCGGCGCAAGGGTAGGCCGAAAAATCGTAGTGGAGCACCCAACCCCAACCCAAACCGCCTGAACTATCTGCTAAGCCAGCCCTGTCCAAAACATGGGACGAAGGAGGAGCCAGCAAACCACCTTTGGAAGGATTGCTTTATTATGCAGGAGTTCAAGAATTCTAATAATTTCCGGTATGATCACGGATCTGGCGGTGGCTCAGGGTCCGGGCCGGGTTACGGTGGAGGAAGTTCCGGTTCAGGATTTAATGGTAATCCGGGCGGACATAATGGTCAAAATAGTCAGAACAACCAGGGTGGTTACAACCAACAGCAGCAACAGTCAGGTTACCAAAGCAACCCAAAGCAGTTGAGTAGTGGGCAGTACCATGTCTTTACCACTAGCTTGGACAAGCGAGACCGGAAGGTTCAGAGGCGGGCAGTCAACTCTGTTGAACCGGCCACACCCCGTTATCTACGTTGGTCTGAACAGCCAATCATATGGAGCAGAGAGGATCACCCACTCCAGATCAATAATCCGGGTCAGTTGGCTCTGGTGGTGGCGCCTCAGGTGAGAGGTTATAAGTTCACCAAGGTGCTCATGGATGGAGGGAGCAGCATTAACATCCTATACTATGAGACCTTCCGTCGTATGGGACTAACAGATAAGAATCTCAAACCGTCCAATACAGTATTCCACGGTGTAGTGCCTGGCAGATCAGCATATCCCGTTGGTAAGATAGCTCTTGAAGTGGCCTTTGGGGATGATCATGATTCTAGGTCGGAGACATTAACGTTTGAAGTGGTGAAAATCCAAAGTCCATATCATGCCCTGTTTGGGCGTCCGGCATACGCCAAGTTTATGGCTCGGCCCTGTTATGTGTATTTGCAGCTCAAGATGTCAGGTCACAAGGGGACAATAACGGTTCACGGAAGCCGCAAAATCGCTTTGGAATGCGAGGAAGGAGATGCGGCTTATGCAGAGTCGGTTTATGCCACCGAGGAGTTGAAGTACTATAAAGACAATATTGATCCGGCGGACATGACTCCATTGAATAAGCCAACTACGGAGCATGATCAGGCCCTGAAGTTCAAATCGGCAGCAGAAACTAAGCTTGTTGACTTCGTACCTGGCGATTCGTCCAAGCAGTTCAGCATTAGTGCCAGCTTGGATCCGAAATAGGAAAGCACGCTCATCGAGTTCATCCATGAGAATCGGGACATTTTTGCATGGAAACCCTCTGACATGCCAGGTGTACCGAGGCAACTCGCTGAGCACACACTTAATGTGGATCCTAAATACAAACCGGTGAAACAGTTCCTCCGCCGGTTTAACGAAGAAAGACGCAAGGCGATTGGAGAAGAGGTAGCTAGGCTCTTAGCAGCTGGTTTTATTGTTGAAGTTTTTCACCCTGAGTGGCTTGCCAATCCGGTGCTAGTCCTTAAGAAGAACGGCACCTGGCGTATGTGTGTGGATTACACAGATCTTAATAAGGCTTGTCCAGCAGATCCTTTTGCCCTCCCCCATATTGATCAAATCATTGATGCTACGGCGGGTTGTGAGCGTTTAAGTTTTTTGGATGAATATTCTGGCTATCATCAGATCAAAATGGCAGTTAAGGACCAGGAGAAGACGACATTCATAACTCCCTTTGGAGCCTTTTGCTATGTGTCTATGCCCTTTAGGCTCAAAAGTGCCCAGGCAACTTATCAACGGTGTGTACAAAATTGTCTTCACAAGCAGATTGGCCATAATGTACATGCTTACGTGGATGATATCGTGGTTAAATCCAGGGAGAAGGAGACTCTGGTTGATGATTTGAAGGAAACCTTTGATAACCTAAGGACGTACAAGATGATGCTTAATCCGGACAAGTGTGTCTTTGGTGTACCGGCGGGCAAGTTATTGGGTTTTCTGGTGTCCAACAGGGGAATTGAGGCTAATCCGGAGAAGATCACAGCCATCACCTCCCTGGCTAAACCGAAGTGTATCAATGATGTTCAACGCCTGGCAGGCTGGATTGCCGCGTTAAGCCGGTTTATCAGCCGCCTTGGTGAGAAGGTGATCCCTTTGTATCAGATGTTGAAGAAGACGGATCAGTTCGTCTGGAGTTCTGCTGCTGATGAAGCATTTGAGGACTTAAAGCGGCAATTGGCCAATCCGCTTGTGCTCGCCGCTCCCATTGACAAGGAGCCGTTACTGCTATATGTTGCTGCTAATGCTCGTGCGGTCAGCGTGGCTATTGTGGTGGAACGAAAGGAGGCAGGTAAGGAGCATCCGGTTCAACGTCCGGTCTATTATATCAGCGAGGTACTCATTGAGTCCAAGCAAAGGTATCCGCATTGGCAGAAGCTGGTGTACGGAGTTTTTATGGCAAGCCGGAAGCTTAATCAATACTTCCAAGGGCACCCAATTACGGTGGTCAGTTCTGCTCCTTTGGGAGATATCATCCAGAACCGGGAAGCAACTGGCCGGATTGCAAAGTGGGCTATAGAGCTGGGGCCGTACGATTGAAATATGTGCCTCGGACAGCGGTTAAGTCTCAAGCACTTGTTGATTTCATCAATGATTGGACGGAAATGCAAGCACCTGAAGAAAAGCCGGATCATACGTATTGGACCATCCATTTTGACGGATCCAGGCAGTTGGAAGGCTCGGGGGCTGGAGTTGTATTAACTTCCCCACGAGGTGATAAGTTTTGTTATGTTCTCCGTTTAATATTCCCTTGTACTAACAATGCAGCTGAGTATGAAGCCTTGCTCCATGGTCTTCGGATGGCTAAAGAGATGAATCTAAGTCGAGTTAAGTGCTTTGGTGATTCGGACCTTGTGGCTCAGCAAGTGTCTGGCACTTAGGATTCCAAGGACCCACTCATGGCAGCATATCGTCGTGAGGTGGATATTGTTGCAGGTTCTTTCAGAGACTATCAGGTGGACCATGTGGACCGGCGGAAAAATGAAGCGGCGGACGCTTTAAGCCGGCTGGGCTCTCAGCGCAAACCGGTCCCACCCAATGTTTTTCTGGATGTGTTGCACAACCCGACGGTGAAGATCCCTGGTGAAGAGGATTTGGCCATTCCTGATCTGGAGGCTCAATTGGTGGCAGTTCTTCATGTTATTCCGGATTGGACGCTTCCTTACCTGGCGTACAAGAACCGGGGCGAGTTGCCAGAAGATGAGATTCTGGCCCGACAGATAATCCGGCGATCCAAGTCCATGGCTGTCATCAATGGTGAGTTGCATCATTGCAGTGTATCAGGAGCTTTTCAACGTTGCGTGTCTCCTGAAGAAGGCCGTGAAATTTTGCGTGAGATCCACGAAGGAGATTGTGGTCACCATGCCGGTTCAAAGTCTCTGGTGGCTAAAGCGTTTCGCCATGGTTTCTATTGGTTAACTGCTCATGCTGATGCGAAGGATCTGATCAGACGATGTGATGGTTGCCAAAGATTTTCAAGACGTGCTCATGTACCGGCTCAAGAATTGAGGATGATTCCAATTACTTGGCCGTTTGCGACTTGGGGGCTGGATATGGTTGGACCTTTCAAAAGGTCCAAAGATAAGAAGACCCACCTCCTGGTGGCGGTGGACAAGTTTACAAAGTGGGTGGAGGCAGAACCTGTTAGCAAGTGTGATGCAGCCACGGCGGTTCAGTTCATCAAAAAGGTGATTTTTCGGTTTGGCTTTCCGCACAGTATTATCACAGATAACGGTACCAATTTGTCCAAAGGTGCTATGAAGGAGTTCTGCGAACGGGAGTACATCCGGCTCGACGTTTCATCAGTGGCACATCCACAGTCCAATGGTCAAGCAGAAAGAGCTAATTAGGAGATCTTGAGAGGCATCAAGCCCCGGCTCATGGTTCCTTTGCAGAGAACGCCAGGTTGTTGTGTAGAAGAATTACCATCTGTGTTATGGAGCATCAATACAACACCCAACAGATCAACAAGATACACACCGTTCTTCATGGTTTATGGAGCGGAGGCGGTTCTCCCCAGTGACATCCGTCATGATTCACCTCGTGTCACGGCTTATATTGAAGCGGACAATGAAACAGCACAGCAAGATGCTTTGGACCGGTGGATGAAGAGCGTGATACCGCAGCAGCCCGATCGGCGATTTACCAGCAGGATCTTCGTCATTATCATAGTTGCCGAGTCAGAACCAGAACCTTTCAGGAAGGGGATTTGGTGCTTCGGCTCATCCAAGATCAGACTGATATGCATAAGCTATCCCCACCTTGGGAGGGGCCTTTCATGGTCAGCAAGAATCTGCACAACGGGTCATACTATCTGATTGATATTCGAGAGCATAAGGACTCACGTACATCAGAGGAGGAGACTAACAGGCCGTGGAATATAGCTCATCTTCGGCCTTACTATACCTGAGCCATTGGCTATACTTATGTACATATTACGACAATGTATATATTTTAATAAACCGGAACCTCAGCTAAAACGGGGTATCTGTTCTTTTACATCATGTGAGGTTACACGGAGTTGCTCTAAAGCGGCCTCCGATTTACCCCTTGAGTTCGCTTTGCTAAAAGCATCGTGTTATATCACTTGGAGGATTGGTCGTGTCCGAACCAATACCATGCCTCTTGATAGGCGAAAGCCACCAGATCACTTGGGGACTTGGTCATGTCTGAACCAGTCACGCCTCTTGATCGGCCTAAGGCCACAGAATCACTTGGGGGCTTGGTCGAACCCGAACCATGACCACGCCATTTGGTCGGCATAAATGCCACAAGAATCACTTGGGGACCTGGCTAACTAGAACCATAGTTACACCTAACGGGAGCTTGGTCGTGTTTGGCCATGGTTACACCATTTGATCAGATTAAATAAATATTTTTTGGTCGTGTTTCATACTTTTCTTTGAAGGTTTTTTTTGCTTTTCATTGTGTTTTTAAACCGACAAAGTTTTTTAACCAATCAATTGACGGAACACAGTTCATGTCAATCCGGAGACTATTTGCCCGGTTTGATCCTTGTTGTTAACATCCTCTTATGGAGTAACACGGTGTTTATCACAACCCGGCACGGTTTTATTATAAACCGGCACAATATAGAAGGAGTTATCAGTACTCGAAATTTGGGTTATCACCCTTACTACAAAAAGTTGGTAAAACCAACGATGTGATTCAATGTCACAGGTATGATATATTTCATATTTGATTATATATATATACAGGAGTCGTTATTTCCTCCAACAGTGTGGGTTTGCAAAACTTCACTTCAAGGTTGGCCAAGCCAACTTCACACTCAATGGTGGCAGGTATTATGTATCGCAAATTTTTTGATCATATATACTTAAAATTTTGTTTTGGATGTTTTGACTTTATACATACAGACATCATATTTCGCCTGACGGTACAACCGCGGTGGCACTTAACGAATTTCTTATTTCAGAAAGTATTTTGGAAAGTTCATTACCACAGGAAGAACAAGCTATGCACGAAGGCACATCAACATCAAAGGTATCAGCTAGCCTATTACAAGGCAACATGGTGCCCATAATAACATAATTGTTTTCCACAAAGGAGAGACAATTTTAAAACCGGCTTCCGGTTTAAGATTGGCCACCAGACTGGCCTGATGGTTGTGGGTCATCCTGCGCCGCTTTAGCTTCTGTTTCTCTACCCAGTGGCTGGAAATCCACAGTTGTCCAGTCGATTCCCATTAGTGCTTGAAAAACAGCTTCGTCATGGATTAGCGAAGACTGGTCAATATCGGGAGCGTAAGTATGCTTACGGATTGGAGGGATCAGGTTTTCCGATTCATGGATTGGTGCAGCTATTCGCTTGTTCTGGTTGTCGTATCGGGCTTGATAATGAGACAAATCTGCTTCCTTAGCTAGTTGACAAGCTAGCGGACGTACCTCCCGGTTTATGGCTCGCAAATCCGCTTCACCAAATTCTGACCCGTCTTCCTTCAAGCTGGGATAACCCTGAGCCTCTTCAATAGGATCAAAATCCGGCACCCAGGCTTTTGCCCGGATTAAAGCATTGATTGCACCATTCGAGCAGCAGATTTCTTCAGCTCTTCAACCTGGGCAGGAAGCACTGACAGTTTCATCAGAGTATCTTGAATCAAACTGGGCGCCAGTTTGTTATGAGACACGGTACAGATGATCCACCGGGCACCAGTATACAATTGTTCAACTAAGGTATAGGCGGCCTTCAATTTCTTCCGCACATCTGACCCCAAGTGACCAATGCGTGTCCCTGAAATACCATAAAGGGTTAATAAACCGGTGGCTCTGTAAGAAGGCAGAACCAATTCAGAAGACAAGCTGTCTTACCAAAGATAGCAGTGGTCATGGCATGAACGTGCCGCTTTATGCTCGTCAGTTCATCTGTTACTGGTTTTAATGCAGCCTCGGCATCCTCTGCTCGTTTGGTCAAAGCGGACTTTTCAGTGGCCCAATCCGCCCGTTTCTTCTTGAAGTTCTCCTTAAGTTGTTCCATGGCACTTAAGGCACTGGCCAATTCTTCTTTTGCCTTGGAGGTTTCAACCTATTGGGTTTTCAAGTTTTCTTGAAGATCGATGACTTGCTTTTCTTTCGCCTTCAGCTCCGCCTGCAGGCATACAGATATATGTTTCAACAAGTCGGTAGAAGGATTTAAGTGCCAACCACATAACAAGTTATGTACTTAGCACTTGGGGGCTAATGCATATTCGATCTTCATCTTTCAATTGTTTACAAAGTCCCAAGCTCAATACAAGTATTCAACTTGGCACTTGGGGGCTAATGCATATTCGATCTTCATCTTTTCAATTCTTTACAAAGTCCTAAGCTCAATACAAGTATTCAACTTGGCACTTGGGGGCTAATGGCTATTTGATCATATGTATTCTGATGCGGCAGTTTCAATTGCTTAAAGTACCGGTTTAACTATGCTAAGTTGAACCGGCCCTTGGGGACTACATCAGCGAATTTCAAAGCATCAAGATTCATATTATTAAGTCCCGGTTTGAAACAATATTTCAAATCGGCCCTTAGGGGCTAGGAGAGTCAGCAAGAATGAAAGCATACAAGCAGGAAGGAGCATATGGAAGTTACCTCATATTTATCTTTCATCATATTAACCAGACCGGCTTCGTAGTCACGGCTGGTATACAGCCGGTTTAGATAGCCGGAATGGATATCTTGGGCGTTCAGAGCAGCGTAAGCCGTCAGATCAGCGTTCCACTTGCCTTTGCCAAAAGCAGCAAATTCTTCCTTGGCAGAATGTTTGGATAAAGCCACAGGATTGCTTGGCTCAGTATGACCAGTGCCAGTAATGACAACTTCATCATTCTTGGTACCGCCGGTTTGCACTGGAGCTGTTGGCTGATCAGTAGATTTTGCTGGACCGGTGGAGCTTTCAATCCGGAGGGGACCTGTGGGCTGATGGATAGGACCTGAGGTATCAGTAGGTCTCTCTTCAGCGGTAAGATCATCATCTGGCTGCGGTGGATTGTTGGGAATATCGTCAGGGACAGCCGCTTCAAGATCGAGTGTCGTGCCTGGTTCAAGAATGACAGCTTCTTCGGCCGCTTTATCCAGGCGGGCCTTCTTGCTCGGCCTAGGTTTGGCCCTGAAAAGAATAACAAAATTAAATACAGCATATGTTCTAAGGCAATATACTGCAAACATCACGATAAATATAGCTTACCCAAGCACCGTTTTGAGCGGTGGGAGCTGAGTAGCCGATGACTCGCCAGAAGATGAGTGGGAAACAACCTGATAATCGGAGTCAGACGGATTAAGAGGTTGACGAAAACAGCCCGCTTTAGGACAAGCACTGACAAGCAAAATAGAGACCTCGGAATGACGTTTCCGAACCGGACTGTTCGGTAAACCGGCGGAGGTAACTACCTGGCCGCTGTGCCGGGTGGTGCGGCGAGCTTCGTGTTGTTGAGTCTTCATAAGAAGTTTAGGATCCAAATAAGCAAGAGGATGAGAAAATTTAACTTTCCGGTTTGCCTGACAGATTTTTTGTGAAGGCAAAGTTTCTGAATCGGAAGAGAGAATAATTACCTCTGCAACATCCGCATGGCTGGCTTCGGCATCATCCTGACAAATATCATCATCAATAAGATGCATGAAAAATAAACGAAGTGAGTCAAGCTCTACCTCAAGGTCCGGATTATCCACCTCGTCATCAGGGGCCGGATTAGAAGATGCAGTGGTTCTTTTCCGGTGGGCAGTCTTCTTCACAGCTTTAGTTTTTTGCCGGGTTGCTCTTTCCGGTTTATCTGTTTTCTCTGGTTTCTCCTGTGGCAGCTTTTTGCTCCAAAACGGATCATCGCCCTGATTATGCAGACACTGATATTAAAAACAATGACCAGACATATCAATAACAGGTTCAACAAAGAGAAAAATCAAAGTCTTACAGCTGGCGGTTTGTTGGTGGCACAAAAGGGAAGCAGGCCGGTTCTAGCTCAGATGTGTTCCGGTTCATTCAGTATCTTACGCACAGCCTCTGTGATTTCTTGACCGGATAGCTGAAGTCTTGAATGTCGCAGTGGGTCATCCACACTATCAGTATATTCGCACATCAAACCGGAGCGCTGACTAAGGGGCAGTATGCTCCATGATATCCAATAGAGAGCAAGGTCAACCCCTGTTAAACCGTTGGCCATAAAGGCTCTAAGCTTTGACAGCTGGGGAGCATATTTGCTTCTCTCCTAAGCAGTCAATCTTTGAGGAAAAGGATGGGTATTGCTGAGCCGCTCCGGACGAAACCCAGGCAAGGGATTCTCACCAGCAGGGGAGGTGTCTTTGCAGTAGAACCATGTCTGATTCCACTCCTTGGGGTGACTGTGTAGCTTGGCGTGAGGGTATGTGACCTCTTTCCTTTTTTGAATCGCCATGCCACCCAATTCCGTATTAGAGACATCAGTAAACTCAGTATGGCGGTTTAGATGGAAAAGATCTCTGAATAATTCTACTGTGGGCTCCTCTTGAAAGAACACCTCACAGAGCACTTGGAAGTGGCACATATTTGTAACAGAGTTGGGGCCAGTGTCTTGCGGATGGAGTTGAAAATCAGCCAGAACATCCCGGTAAAATTTAGAACCGGGCGGTTTAAAGCCCGGGGCTAAGTGGTCTATGAAAACAACAACCTCTCCTTCTCGAGGTGTGGGGGGGCATTCTTTGCCAGGAGCCCTCCAATGGAGGGTGTCTTTGCTGCCCAAGGCGCCAATAAGGACTAAATCCTCTAGTTGATCCTCTGTGACGTGGGAAGGGACCCAATTGCACTCATATACTTGCTTGTCCATGACGGAATCTACAAGGTAGAAGATACCGGTTCAAAAATACATTTGATCAAGGTATGTTGGTATGGGCACTGTTAAACCGGAGGCAGAACTATCTGAACCGGAGTTTCATGAAGCAACCAATATCTGGCGGTTCAACAAGGGGACTAATGGTATATATCGATTGGTAAAATTCTTCTACAAAGTTAAACCGCCGGATCTAAGCATTGAACAATCAAGACTGCAGATGAGTAAGTACGCAAAAACAGATTTCACAACATTATGCTACAGCTTTGGATCTGGAACATGTTTATAAAGGAGATAAATATTCAAGGCCCAAAAGGAGCAGTACCGAATCAATAAGCAAAGGTATGGATAAGATCTATGCTCTTAGTATGCCGGACAGTGAAAACGGAGGATAAAAACTACCGCTACACAGAGCGAAGATACACAGACTCGTCTAAGGATCTATCATATGAACAAGAAGCAAGCGATGAACACGGGAAGAACAGGGAAACCCTAGAACAGATCTATGATGGAAAGGATAGAAGACTTACTGGGGCTGAGGAAGAAGCGGAAGGTCGCCGCGGTGCTCTGGTGCGTTCAGGGTGATGCAGCGGCCAAGGTTGGTGCAGAGGTCGACGGCGGCGGCGGAGCTCCAAAGACTGGGCGACGTGAGGAAGAGGAAGCAGAAGGGCACGAAGGGGAAAAAGGGATGACCCTTCGGTCCTATTTATAAAGCAAGGGACATGGGTCAGGCGCGAAAATCAAGGAGCCGCAAGTTTGGAAACAGAGCGATCGCCTCGATTATCGCGGATCTATTAAACAAGAAGGTATCACGGATAGTTTCTTTATGATAGATGACGTCATGCCGATTTACTGCGATCAGAGAAGATGACATCACGGCGGTTCACCAAACTACAAGAAGATGTTGAAAATGAAGTTTTTTGCTAAGGATTGACATGAACCTGTTCAAATCAATCTGGGGCCTAATGTTGGGGATATTACTACTGGGCGTAAACCGGCCTATCTGGGCTGGATTAGCTTCATCAGTAGTTAAGCATGTTAAAGCCCATGAAGGTAGATGAGGGCTCAAGACCCATAATCGGTTGAGAGCCCATAGCTGTAAACCGGTGTCAATATGTAACTTCTATTGTAAGTTAGGAATAAGTAGAGACCAAACCGGACACATCTATGAGCCGGTGTTGGGACGCTGTAAACCGACGGGCGTCACCCATGTATATAAGGGGACGACCCGGCGGCGGTTCAGAAAGGACAGACAACAACTCGAGACATAGGCGAAGCTTATTGCTCCCTAGTCATCGAAACACCCATCAATTCCATCACAACTAGACGTAGGCTTTTACCTTCATTGAAGGGGCCGAACTAGTATAAACTCTCTTGCATCCTTGTGTCCGCTTTAAACCCTTCAAGCTAACCCATCGCGATGGCTCCACGACTAAGTCCTTTCTCTAGGACATCTGCCGTGACAAAACCACGACACCCGTGGAGTCCTGTTTTGCGGTACGCCACACCCCTCCTGATGAACAGGACCCCCATCTCGATTGTAGCGCTCCAACACAAGTCTGTTTCCTTCGTTTTGCGGTACGCCACACCCCTCCCGATCAACAGGACCCCGTTTCGACCGTAGGAGGTCCGTTTCCTCTATTTTACGGTACGCCAGACCCCTCCCGATGAACAGGATCCCATTTTGAACATGGCCGGTCGAACACAAGGTCGTTTCCTCCGTTGTGCGGTATGCCAGGCCTTGTTTCCATCGGTTGTTCCGTCCAAGCCGGTTGGCTCCCACGCATTCCGTTGCCTCCCGATGAACACGACGCATTTCGTTGCCTCCCCATGAAAACAACGACGACGCAATTTCTCCGTTCTGACCCAGCCATGTACACGAGCCCTGGCCGTACGTATGCGCGAGTAGGCGTTCGAGACCCCGCCCGTATGTACATACGTGGCCGTATTTTCTTTCTTGCACCCTGGCCGCTGTACATACATGTACATGCTACGTGCACGCCTCTACTGCGACACATGCGCGTCTACATCGACCAGTATGTATGTACACATTCGCGACCAGAATGACAATGCTACATACGCTTCAACCAAGTGGGTCCCGACTGTCAGGCACTTCCTTGCATGCGAAGATGTAGCTGGTGGGTCCCAGCAGTCAGGGGGCGAATCGTTTTTTTGCCCGGACGCACTTCCTTGCATGCGAAGATGTAGCTGGAGGGTCCTACCAGTCAGAGGGGAAAACGTTTTTTTCGCGAAATACGATGGCCTGTCCGGTGGGTCCCTGCTGTCAGGTGGAGGAATAATTATTTTGCGCGTAATAAGGAGGCACTTCCTTGCGGCCACCATGGACCCAGCTGTCAGCCTCTCCACATACAGTACTCTTCCGATGGAAGTCGTTCCTTGACCACGTTGACCATGCTGCGCCGAGAGCCCCAGGGCGGTGGACGATGGCGAGGCCTAGGAAGGGGACGATGCGGAGCCGGGGAAGACGCGACAGTTGATGCCCACGCGGAGAGGAGTATGAGGGTTCACTGGTTCGGCTGCAGTGTGAGGCTTCCATCGCCGCAGAATAACAGGGGGTGTGGGTGAGTAGAGGGATGCCCTGGCCAGCGGTGGGAGTAGTAGGGGGCAGTGAGGCCTGCACGGCAGCACAGCCGACCACGGCAGGCGGGAGCAGGCGGTCCCGCCGGCGCTGGATTTGGCGGCTGGAGCAAGAAGATTAGAGATTGAAGAAACACGACGGCCGTTGGATTGACATCCAACGGTTACGTCTGCTAGAATCTTTTGTTGACGTATATAATAACTAAAAAAATCTTGCATACGCGTCAACTTAATAGGCCCACAAATCAGACCATTCCCTCTTTTTTTAATAATTTATATATAGCTCATTGCGACTTCTTATGCAATTTATTACAGTCCGTTTCTTGGTTGGACAGGGCCAATTTCGCATATTTTTGTGGGTTCCAAACTATTTTTGATACCGAAATGTCAAGCCAGATTTAAAGTACTTTGAAGATATATTTAAATTAGGTTAATGCCTAGTGAAATAGGAATCTGAAAATGTGAAAAAATTCAAAAACTATAAAGTAATTGCCAATTTGTCATCTGTTTTTATATTTACAACCCATTTCATATTACTTTCAAGATTTGCAGGCGTCTTGAAAGAGTTGGAGCCCATCAGTGCATAGAAAAATAAGTAGGCCTGGATTGGGTATTCTTCAAAAAAATAAACTGGGCTCATTTTCACAAGGAAAAAATAGCTGGGCTGGTCACATGGTGAACATAAAATATAAGCCTGGGCTAGACGGGCCACAGCCCAGTTCAAACCCTGCTCCGTCTCAACAATAACAAAAAAATACTGCTCGAGCAGCTACGTCCCAGGTGTCAGCTGATCTTGTGTTGTTCTCTTGTCTATTGACTATATACGCTCACAATGTCATGGGTCCCAGATGTTAGGAAAACACTAGGAGGAAGCATTTTATTTTTCCATACATTGACATGGTGGGCCCCTACTGTTGTCCTCTCCACATACTTCTGCTGATTCCTGTTGTTTGTTGACCATGTTGACAACGCGAGAGGGCGGCGCTGCGGCGACCGCACCCAAGCGTGCGGAGGACGACGGCGAGGCCTTGGACGTCGGCATTAATGATTTAGGAGACGGTGGGGCGGCGATGCGTGCGCTGAGGCGCAGCCAGCCGTGGGAGGCGAAAGCAGGCGGCTGATGTCTACTACACAACCTTCTTCTTGTAGACGTTGTTGGGCCTCCAAGTGCAGAGGTTTGTAGGACAGTAGCAAATTTCCCTCAAGTGGATGACCTAAGGTTTATCAATCCGTGGGAGGCGTAGGATAAAGATGGTTTCTCTCAAGCAACCCTAAAACCAAATAACAAAGAGTCTCTTGTGTCCCCAAGACACCCAATACAATGGTAAATTGTATAGGTGCACTAGTTCGGCGAATAAATGGTGATACAAGTGCAATGTGGATGGTAGATATAGGTTTTTGTAATCTGAAAATATTAAAACAGCAAGGTAGCAAGTGGTAAAAGTGAGCACAAACAGTATTGCAATGCTAGGAAACAAGGCCTAGGGTTCATACTTTCACTAGTGCAAGTTCTTTCAACAATAATAACATAATTGGATCATATAACTATCCCTCAACATGCAACAACGAGTCACTCCAAAGTCACTAATAGCGGAGAACAAACGAAGAGATTATGGTAGGGTACGAAACCACCTCAAAGTTATTCTTTCTGATCGATCTATTCAAGAGTTCATACTAGAATAACACCTTAAGACACAAATCAACCAAAACCCTAATGTCACCTAGATACTCCAATCTCACCTCAAGTATCCATGGGTATGATTATACGATATACATCACACAATCTCAGATTCATCTATTCAACCAACACAAAGAACTTCAAAGAGTGCCCCAAAGTTTCTACTGGAGAGTCAAGACGAAAACGTGTGCCAACCCCTATGAATAAGTTCACGAGGTCACGGAAATCGCAAGTTGATCACCAAAACATACATCAAGTGGATCACCTGATATCCCATTGTCACCACAGATAAGCACATACAAGACATACATCAAGTGTTCTCAAATCCTTAAAGACTCAATCCGATAAGATAACTTCAAAGGGAAAACTCAATTCATCACAAGAGAGTAGAGGGGGAGAAACATCATAAGATCCAACTATAATAACAAAGCTCGCGATACATCAAGATTGTGCCGACTCAAGAACATGAGAGAGAGAGAGATCAAACACATAGCTACTGGTACATACTGAGGGAGTCCTGGACTAAGGGGTCCTCGGGCGTCCGGTCTATTATCTATGGGCCAGACTGATGGGTTGTGAATTATACAAAGACCGAAGACTACACCTGTGTCCGGACGGGACTCTCATTGGCGTGGAAGGCAAGCTTGGCGACGGAATATGCAAATTCCCTTCTTTGTAACCGACCTTGTGTAACCCTAGATCCTCCGGGTGTCTATATAAACTGGAGGACTTAATCCGGATAGGATACTCAATACCTTAGTCATACAAGATAGTCTTCTAGGGTTTAGCCATTACGATCTCGTGGTAGATCAACTCTTGTAATACTCATATTCATCAATATCAATCAAGCGGGACGTAGGGTATTACCTCCATCAAGAGGGCCCGAACCTGGGTAAAACTTCGTGTCCCCTGTCTCCTGTTACCATCAACCTTAGACACACAGTTCTGGACCCCCTACCCGACATCCGCCGGTTTTGACACCGACATTGGTGCTTTCATTGGGAGTTCCTCTGTGTTGTCGCTGTCTACGGAGAAACTTTCCTCCCCGGGAAGATCTTCGTGTTCGGCGGCTTCGCACTGCGGGCCAACTCATTTGGCCATCTAGAGCAGATTGAAAGCTACGCCCTTGGCCATCAGGTCAGATTCGGGAGCTTGAACTATGTCACGGACATCCGTGGAGACTTGATCCTCGACGGATTCGATACCACGGTGGCCACTCCCGACCACCCCGATGATCATGACCTAAATCAGTCATCGGGCCGCATCCAGGAGATCGCTCATGTAACCGCTCTGGCCCTAGAGCCGGAGAAGGCCGCGCCATCCAAAGACGGGAGGATGAACCCCAACTCGGAGGCCGCAGATTCCACGGCGTTGGAGCCGCACATGGACCTGGTCTCACACGATGCCTATGCCACCGGAACACCGGACTCGTCTTTGGCCGTAGGTTCCGAACCGCGCGAGCCCGTGGATGCCGAGCTTGATCATTTATCGATCTTCAAATTCAGCGCCACAGACATCTTCCAGCACTCGCCTTTGGGTAATGTGCTAAACTCATTAAAAACCTGTCCTTGGCGGAGGACTCTTAGCCGAACTATATCCGACTCGAACTAGGGGCTAACAGTGGAGAACTTTTCTTCCCACCCGCCACCCACTTTATAGCCACGATCGAGGATTTGACCGACGAACTTGATTACGACTCCGAGGACATCAACGGTATGGACGACGATGTCGGAGAAGAAGAGGCCCAGAACTCGCCGTTCACCGGATGCTGGACGGCCACTTCCTCGTATGACGTATACATGGTGGATGAACCAAAGGAGAACAGCGGCGACGATAAGGAAGACCAAGTTGAGGATAAACCTTCCGAAATAGAGTCCAAGCGCCGGCGTCAGCGGCGCCGCTCTAAGTCACGCCACAGTAAAAACAGCAACACCGGCACAGGAGAAGGTGACACCCCGGAAGGTGATGAGGACAATGAAGATCACGTCGATAAAGCAAACAAACAAGATGAACGGGAAGCTGAGCAGGTTAGCCCTGTTAAAAAGGCCACGCACCAAGATTCGAAGGATGATAATTACCTCCCGCTCTCCGAAGATGAGGTGATCCTCAGCGCCGAAGACTTCATCGTGCCCGAGGAACCTCTTGAGCAGGAGCGCTTCAAGCGCCAGCTAATAGCCACAGCAAGGAGCCTGAAAAAGAAGCAGCAACAGCTTCAAGCTGACCAAGATCTGCTCAATGATAAATGGACTGATGTCCTAGCAGCCGAGGAGTACGGCCTCAAGCGCCCAACCAAAAGCTACCCAAAACGCAAATTTCTACCTCAGTTTGACGAGGAGGCGCCGGAGCACATACCGCCATCGCACAATACGGCCGACCGACCACCACGTGGTCGGGACAAAACGACAACTCATGCCGAACACCAGCCTGCCCCGCCTCATCACTCAGGCAGAGGAAAATTAGCCCACGACCATACATATGACCTCCGGCAGAACCTGAACAATAAAGCAGGACATACAAGATCAATCTATGGATCATGAGGGCGCACCTCGACACGTGACCATGACCACCTATTCGGATGTGACAAACCCAGTCATACAGGGGCCGAACACCGCATACGGACTCTATTAGAGCTGTGTCACGATACGACCCGATATAGAGGCCCCGCACACCCTCATTGCTTCACCGATGAGGTCCTGGATCATGAATTCCCCGAAGGATTCAAGCCCGTTAACATCGAATCATACGATGGAACCATGAAGCCCGTGGTGTGGATCGAGACTTCATTCTCCACATCCATATGGCCTGCGGAGATGACCTCCACGCCATAAAATACCTCCCTCTAAACCTCAAAGGGCCAGCTCGGCATTGGCTAAATAGTCTGCCTGAAAATTCCATTGGCAGCTGGGAGGACTTGGAAGAGGCCTTCCTCGATAACTTCCAAGGTACATATGTTCGACCTCCGGACGCTGAAAACTTAAGCCATATAGTTCAACTTCCCAGAGAGCCCGCCAGGAAATTCTGGATAAGGTTCTTAACTAAAAAGAACCAAATTGTCGACTGTTCGGATGCCAAAGCTCTAGCAGCTTTTAAGCATAGCATCCGCGGAGAATGCCTCACTCGCCACCTCAGCCAAGAAAAGCCAAAATTCATGGCAGCCCTCACGACACTCATGACCCGCTTTTGTGCGGGCGAGGACAGTTGGTTGGCTCGTAGCAAAAACAATGCAAGCGACGCCAGCACCCCTGAAGTTAAAGCAACAAAGACAAGTCTCGACGCAATAGATACAAGCACTGAAACAACAGTGACAACACCGAGGATAAGGCAGTCAACACCGAATTCAGTGGCTCTAAGTCCGGCCAGCGGAAGAAGCCGTTCCAAAAGAACAATTCGGGCCCATCCAGCTTGACCGCATACTTGATCGTCCGTGCCAGATTCACGGCACCCCCGATAAGCCTCCTAATCATACAAATAGAGAGTGATAGTTTTTCAAACAGGCCGGCAAATTAAACACCGAGAAGAGGGAAAGGGGATCGCAAAGCGAGGACGTTGACGAAGAGCCACGACAACCGAACACAGGGGGACAGAAGAAGTTTCCCCCTCAGGTCAAAACGATGAACATGATATATGCTAGCCACATCCCCAAGAGGGAACGCAAGCGTGCGCTCAAGGACGTCTACGCGATAGAGCCAGTCTCCCCAAAATTCAATCCATGGTCGTCATGCCCGATCACCTTTGATCGCCGGGATCACCCGACCAACATCCTTCACGGAGGCTCAACCGCACTGGTCTTAGACCCAATAATTGATGGGTTCCACCTAACTCGTGTCCTTATGGACGGCGGTAGCAGCCTCAATCTGCCCTATCAGGATACAGTGCAAAAAATGGGCATTAACTCATCAAGGATCAAGCCTACAAGGACCACCTTTAAAGGAGTCATCCTAGGCGTAGAGGCCCGTTGTACGGGCTCAATCACACTAGAGGTTGTCTTAGGATCTCCGGACAACTTCCGAAGCGAGGAGTTAGTCTTCGATATTGTCCCATTCCGCAGTGGCTATCGTGCACTGCTCAAACGAACTGTGTTTGCTCGATTCAACATAGTGCCACACTATGCTTATCTCAAGCTCAAGATGCCCGGCCCACGCGGTGTCATAACAGTCAATGGAAATACGCTATGCTCTCTTCGTACAGAAGAGCACACAGCTGCCCTAGCAGCAGAAGTACAAAGTGGTCTTCTCAAGCAGAACCTTCATTCGGCTGCCGAGCCCTCGGACACCCTTAAGAGGGTCCGGACTACTCTGTAGCAGGAGAGCTGGGCCCATCAGGATCTCGACTAGCAATCCGGCCTCCATCTCAGTCCCGATCAAGCGGCGGCCTGCGTGCCGTGCATACATAACTACGCACTCAAAATTCCATGGGCATCGGCGGAGGCATAACTAGCTTGTGATCCACGACACGGCTCAACCGACATCGGATACACATATACTTTTGCTTTGCTTGTTTTATTTCAGGTTCTAATCCCACAGACCCCATAGGGTGGTCTGGTTATCGGTCCTCTTGAAGGACAAACACACCAAGATGGCGAGGAGCGCAGACATACGGGGACTTTTTAGGTGATATCGTTAATGATAACTCTACCTGTCTTCCAGGACCCACATGCAGCTCTTCCCTGGTTTCGGCATGTTCAAAAGCCTGTGGCTTATTGCACTACTTGTATCAATGCGCCTTGACATACTAATTACATTACAGTGAAAATAGTTTGTAGCTGGAGCTGTAGGACTCCAGCTTTGTAGCGACCCGACCTCAGACGGTCAAGTCTCTGTGTATCTGTGCCATCCCTGGATCGGTATGCTGGCACACACAATACATCAATGTATATATCAAAGTGCAATCACATGTATAAATAACGTAAAACTGATATATACCTCATAAGTCTCAGCGGAAACAAATAATCGGGTGTGGAGTCCCATCAACGCCATCGGCAGGTTGAGTGTAGACCGTAACCCTGTACCGTACTCTTACTCATCGGAAGGAACATATCTGCAACATGAGACGTTGCAGACGTGTAGGTCAGTACATTGAATGTACCGGCAAGATCACAATATGAGGAAAACAGATGATAAAACTATTCTATATGCAATATGGCTTTGTGGCTCTGCGTCTGATGTTTTTTTGCGTAAAAGCTGGTTTTATTTTCCCTACAACAAAGGAATATCAGGAGTCTGTACTACAGAGTTTTCTGTCATGACATGGTTCCGCCAACCGATGTCCCATACCCAAATCATCATGAGTTGCCCACAATTAAATTATCAGTCTGGTGTTGAGAGTTCCGAGATAGATCCAAGTCCAGAGGCTCAAATTGTCCGTAACCGGGGACACAGCTAATCGATTAGGTTTTTAACCCACTGCAGAGGTTTGTACACTTTACCCGCAAGATTCGATCCCTCTCTTTACATTCTCGCACTTCAGGATGTTTGAGAACAAGATGACCGAAACATGGTCTTCCGAAGAGTTCCTCTGACCACTGTCCGGTGCTCATCCAATCCTACCGTAGTTCTACATATGCTAGCACCGTCCCAGCCAGAGTCACAACTAAGGTCAACCAAGCCAGAGCCCATAGTGACTTGCGGTTGCACAGGTAAGCTTCCGGGCATGAAGTATTCTTCCGTCTCTTTGAGTCTGGGTGAAGCTTTCCACAAGATGTCATGGCGCTTCTCCATGCATCCCGGCCAACCACTGGTTTCTCCAGGGTGCCCGTCAACCGTCCTTCACCCAGTAGTGTGTATTGAAACCTTGTCTTGAGTCTCGAAATCCTGAGGAGTCCTGAAGATGCAGTCCTTGCAGACGCCATCATGAAGTTGTCGTCTTTGATGTAAAGTCCTTCATTCTCACACCACTCCTGAGCACTCATACCAAACCCCGTCTACTACAGCGTAGCATTAAAACTATATACATCCCGGGCTTGGTAACAGGGAGGTGGGTTCCTACCTCATGCATTCTACTCAACTACAAGAATCAATATCACTACTGGAGAAGTTGTTGCAAGGATGACACTAAATGCAATAAAAATATAGGTATGAAAAACATGGTCAAAGTGAACTTGCCTGGTATGTTGATGAAGATATAAACGCTCTTGGAAACTTGATAAAACTATTCGTCACTCCGATGTAAATCTATATAGTCAAACATGGTAATCATATAAGCAATCGTCCTAGCAAAAAAATACTAGCACTCAAAATAACAATCAAAAAGCAAGAAGAAAACCAAATAAAAACCAAAGGAAAACTTTGAAAGAAAACTTCAAGGAAAACTAGTGGAGACCAAATGCACACAAATCTTACATAACTTCACTAAATTACTCTAATAACTTTTCTACAGTAAAGAAAATAAAATTCTAATAAAACAACAACAAAAAAATTTACTAAAGCATTTACTAGCAAAAGGAACTAGTATGAAAACTATTGTAACTGACTAGTTAACACCAGAACAACTATAACAACTAGCAAAAGACAAAAGTAAACAATACTAAAATAATTATCAAACTAATTTACTCCTAAATAACAGAATCAATGACAACGTATAATGAAGTGACAAAAAGAGTTACTTTTGAAACTAATGGAACTACTTTTATCAACTATCACTATGAACTAAACAAACAAATACCTAAATAGTATCTAAACACTAGTAAATAACTACAAAAAATTATCTACTGCAGTCTAACATAAACATATGACAACATGTAAAAATTTACAAAAAGAATTAACTAAAAATAATTAAAAACACTAATTATATGACTAAAACAACTACATAAGCAAAACAATACTGTTTTTTTATAAAACCCTAATTTAAAATACTCTAAAATTACCAAACTAAATCCTACAGCTAAACAATACCACAAGTGACCAATAGCAAAAAGAATCATGTAAAAATCTATTTTTAAACTCAAGTTATGGCCAAAATACCAATTTGAACATAATTCATCAAATTCAAATTTAAACAACTCAAATTTGAAATCCAATGCCACTAACAGAAACTTCAACAAATTTCGAATCTAATGCAAAAAGAATCAATCAATTTGGATCTAAAACATAAAATTTATAAGCAATATAAAATCAGAACTATTCTGATTTTAAAACAGAAACGAAAACAACAACAAAAAAAACTAACGGGCGCTACGGGGTGTGCGAGCTGAAACTAAACAGCGCTCGGGCGGAAAATAACCGAAACGCGTACGGGCCAAAAGAGAAAGACCGATTGGCTAAACCGATTAGATCTAAACCGTAAATAAACCGAAGCTAAACCGATCTAGTAAAAAAACCTAACTGTTCGATCTAATCTAATCACGACCGTATAATCTAGATCGGACGGACGAGGAGGGAGAGAGAGCTCACCGTGGTGGTGGTCGAGGCGAGTGCGTCGGGCGACGACGGTGGCGGCGCTCCGGTGATCTTCGGCGTCAGTGGAGTGGCCAGGGAGATGAAGCAGACGACGACGAGTCCAACGGTGTTTGTGGCGCCGGTGGAGGTGGTCGGAGACGGTCGGCGGAGAGGTCGAGGCGGCGGTGGCGTTCGGGCGTCGATGGTGGCGGCGGTCCGGTGGGTTTTGGGCGTGGGTGAGGGCACGGGGAGATGCGGACGAGCGAGGGGAGTCCGGAGGTGGTCTCGGGGGCGGCGAGGGGGTCGGAGTAGCTCGGTGGGGCGGCAATGGCGCGGCGGGGGCACTCGGCTCTGGAGAGCAATTGAGAAGGAGGCGGGGGGTTCTCGGAAGGGGCTTTGGGGAGGAATTGGTCGAGGGGCGGGAGGTATATGTAGGGGAGGGGTTCCTTGGTGGAGGGGGCGAATCGGAGGAGGATCCCGCGATCTCCGGGATACGGCGGCGGCGGCGGTGGTTCTAGCGTGGGGAGGAAGAAGAGGAAGATGCGGGTGGGGCGATCGGGCGGTGGGACCCAGCGGTCAGCGGCACAGGGCGAGTGAGGAGAGAGCGGGCGACCGAGGCGAAGGGGCTCCGGGCGTGCAGTGGCTTCTGGGCCAGCCTGGCGCATAGATGGGCCGAGGGAGAGCGAGAGAGAGAAAGTTATGTGGGCCCTTGGTCCGTTGGCTTCGGCTATTTTTTTAATAAAGCACAGACAAGAATACTGAATAAAGGAAAAACAATAATACTTTTATATAGACATATTATATATCAAAATGACTGGAAGAATAAATCCTACAACATGAACATATTTACATGGTGAAATAAAATTCACATAAATTCTAATAAATCAAAAAGTGATACTGATGCAATTAAAATGCAAAAAATATTACATTAAGATACCAAAATTATTTCAAACTAAATTTTCTCCATTTTTATAATGTAGGGAATCATTTTACCCTATTTTCCATATAGTTTAATTTTGGAGAAAAATAATTCGAAATAAACCAAATAACTCCAAATGGTTTTGAATTTAAAAAAATTCAAACCATCTTCAAACCTTTCTTCATACTTCCAACTCATATTTCATATACATTGAAGAAGTCATTTTATCTTCCCTCTTGAAAATCATTGAGTTGCATAAAGTTTATGAATTTGAAATACTTTCAGATGGAATTCAAATATTCTTTTTCCAAAAAACCCTTTTCATTTCAAATGGAAGAAGTCATGTCATCTTCACACTAGTGTTATGATGATGAAATGAATTTGAATCCCCAGAGATCAAAAGTCAAAAAGAAAGCCTGGGAAATTCATTTCATTCCCTCTCATTAAACTTTCAAAAAGTTTCAAATTCCACTCAATTTCACACAATCAATCAGTCAACAATCAAACAAACAAATCAGAATTATTTATTTAATATAACATTCCAAAATTTAGAATTTTGGGATGTTACAAATCTACCATACTTAAAATGAATCTCGTCCTCGAGATTCGAAGAGGCTAGCAAGAAAAGATTAGGGTTTGGGGGTCTTCCAGCAAATCCATTGTTCAGAAAGGTCGGGGTGCTACCACACTTAAAATCATGGGTATGGTTCAGACAAACTCAGGTACTCCATCCTTTTGGGTTGCTGGTGTCAGTGTTCTCCGGAATAGCTCTTTCACGGGTGCTGTTCTGGTCGGGGCATAACCTTTTCCTGAAACACGTGTCCTTTCATCCTGGTGACGTTCTTTCGAGTCTGGGTCTTCTTAGCTGACTGGTCTGTCGCCAATACTAAATAATTATCGAAATTCTCATGGTGGTCAACCATGTATGGTTTCTCTTGCAGAAAAATGGGTTTGGTTGAATCTCACTGTATATCCTACGATTGGCAACGGGTGCCTGGTACATGGATCAATCATCCTACCATTCTATGGTTTTATGGATTGACGTGTCGACACTCTTCTAAGGTTTTCAAGGCTCTCTAATTTTCCATCAACGTATGATAGTTCATGATAGAAGTCTCCGGTATGGGGGTCAATCCATCCCCTACTTGAACCATTACTACATATGCAGACATCGAATCATGTATTCTAACACTTGGGCATACTCACAAGCATTGCAGAATTTCTCTTGTCGACGAACTAAGTTCGAATAAATCCATTGTTTCTGCAAGCTGAACAAGACATCTAACGGTTCTTCACATCTCTCGGGTTTTCGTATCCTCCTAAAAATGTCGGTTGATTATCTCAGAGTTTTCTTCCAAAATATCTTCCTTCAGCAAGAGTGTGCTTGCTTCTTATTAACTCCGGGGCCTGTGGGTTATGGCCCAATTCAACTCTTGTAAAATTTAACTCATCCTTTCGAGGATTATCATTCCGTATTCCAACATTACATCTCCTTTAAATCCAATAGTACTTCTTCCTTCATACCCTTGTGGTGACGATCATACAAAACTCCAACTTATTTGGTCCAGCTCCCTTCTATGGACCGCCATGAATAAGACATTTCTTTCTTCATTGATCTTGTGGCTTTACGGAGTACTACCACACTTAAAATGAAATGCACTAGTTTATCCATAAATAATATTATTTTTCATATCAAATCTTTTATTACATCCTTAACCATTTTTCGTAAATCCAACTTCCAAAAAGTACTTTGTTACAAATGCTGCCACCCACATGGTTTGGTATGGTCAGGCATTACTTCCAACTTTATTTATTTATCCTCCTTGAGGATTCTTTAGTCCCACTGGAATTGTGCGACATGCGCCTTGAAATCTTCAATCTTTTGTTTCATCGTGGTGGCCTTGAGCTTCACCTCCATCATCTCTGCATGCACTTCTCTTAGGTATTCCTGAGTATAACGGATTCTTGCTTCAAGTATTTCTCCGATCTGGCGTATGGCTTCCATGGCTGCTTCACGAACAGCGTCGAAGAAAGTTGCTTGTGGTACACATGAGATGAAAAAGCACTGCCCCATCATCTTTGGGCAAACTCCTTTCATACGGTGGAGGTGTACCTCCACATACCAAAGTTCCACTCCCTTTTGCATGACGGGGTAGCCTTTGTAGACTGCATCTCCTTCAAGGTGAATATGCTTCATCATGTCCTTCAGGATCTTCGGGTAATCATGATCACTTGTCAGGGTCATGATCGTTTCCGGACCTTTAAGGAAAGACTCGTAAAGGGTCGTCATCTGCAGTTGTAAAACAAAAATGGTGCTGAGAATAAGGTACATATCTCCTGGGGTACACATTCATATCATCCAAACAAAACTTCAAACTCAATTTCCAACATCCAGTTTATGCATCACAACTCACTTTCTTCCATGTTCATCCAGAATATTAATTTCCAAGATAAAATATAACAACTCCTTAAAGCCTTTCAGCATATGACATATCAACTTTATTGAGTCATGAATTATTACAATCTCTGAGTAATCTATTACATAACTCAACCCCGCATTCTCATGAAAAGTGTTTTCCATACTACCCTTATTACTGATATCAACATCTCCACTACTCAGCTCCAGATTTCTCATGATTTGAACAATCCCTAGAAAAATGTCCTGCTTCCTTGCAACGAAAACAAATAACTTCCGGCATGTCTCGAGGCTTCTTGGTGATGGTGCCTGCTCCTTGAGTTCCTTGCTTCCTTTCGAGACAATCATTGGCATAATGCCCGACGTCCTTACATTCGAAACAGGTAATATGACTCTTGTCCCTCTTTGCAGAAATTGGGTTGTTCTGAGGGTGTCTTTGTTTTCTCTTCCTGGTTTTCTTCGTTCTGATCAAACGTTCTATTCCCCGTGGATAAAACTCCACTGCTTCTGTCGGGAAGTATCCCAGATACTCTTTTCTTTCCTTGGTGCAATACTGTGAAAAATGTCCTTCTTCTCCACATGAATAACAGGCATTGGAGTAAAATCTATTGAGGCTTTCTCCATCAGGGTCTTCAACAGTTTCCTTAATCACAGGTTCTTTCATAACTTCTCGGAAGGCTTTTGTCATTCCTTCTTCTTGCCTCTGAATAATTTGTTGCACCGTGATGTAAATGTGACACTGAGCTGGGTAGTGGGTGGTTCCTTCACAGAAGAAACAAGTCACCTGACTAGTTGGGCATTCCTCAGCTAAGTGTTTCTCCTTACAATGAGGGCATCCCTCCTTGTGTTTCTCCTGGGTGTGTCCTATTTCTCCGCAAATTTTGCAGGCACAAGGTTTATTTCTTGGGGTATCATGGTGCTTCCGGATAAGACGTGATCTTGTCAGAGTCTTCTTGAATTCTTCCCAAGTCCTTGCTCCATTCCATCCCTGTATAGCTTGATGCATATGCCACCATGTTGTAGCACTTCCTTCAAAGTACTGAAGAGCATACGATACTTCATTCTTCCTTGAAACCAAATTGCTCCCGAAGTGATTCTCCATGTTCTGAATCCATAGCTCTGCCTCCGACTGGGTTTTCGGTACAGAGAATACCAGTCCAACTTCATTCATCATCTACTGGGTCCAAGGGTTTTAGGGTGAGATAAGAGAGAGGTGGGGAGGGATATACACAATACACACAATAGTCTTGAAGAAATGAGTTTTATTTTGTGGCTGTCGGAAAAACATCAAACAAATGACAGCTCACAAATCGCCGCATCTAACGTAAGTATATAACAGGGGTTTGGTCTTCTAAAAGTCAAATAAATCTTTAGAGTCTTCAGATTCTTTGAGTCTCCGGAGTCTTCAACTGTTGTAGCTTCAAATCTTCTAATGCATGGTCAAATCCTGTTTACTCCGAAATGGTCATCGGTTGTCCGATATCTTGTCCTTCTTGGAGCGGCTTTAGTTGATCCTCCATGTGGTCAAAAGGGAAAGGGGTATATTCTAACTATTTGAAGTAAGAGAGGATATTTGATAAAATCAGAAAAGATGAGTAGTAATGGATTCTTTTGGAAATAAAGTTTTAGATATTTCCTGTCCTAGGGCTTTCCGATTTCTAGGGTCACGTCCTACAGTCAACATGTGCTCTGATACCATATCTGTAGCGACCCAACCTCAGACGGTCAAGTCTCTGTGTATCTGTGCCATCCCTGGATCGGTATGCTGGCACACACAATACATCAATGTATATATCAAAGTGCAATCACATGTATAAATAACGTAAAACTGATATATACCTCATAAGTCTCAGCGGAAACAAATAATCGGGTGTGGAGTCCCATCAACGCCATCGGCAGGTTGAGTGTAGACCGTAACCCTGTACCGTACTCTTACTCATCGGAAGGAACATATCTGCAACATGAGACGTTGCAGCCGTGTAGGTCAGTACATTGAATGTACTGGCAAGATCACAATATGAGGAAAACAGATGATAAAACTATTCTATATGCAATATGGCTTTGTGGCTCTGCGTCTGATGTTTTTTTGCGTAAAAGCTGGTTTTATTTTCCCTACAACAAAGGAATATCAGGAGTCTGTACTACGGAGTTTTCTGTCATGACATGGTTCCGCCAACCGATGTCCCATACCCAAATTATCATGAGTTTCCCACAATTAAATTACTAGTCCGATGTTGAGAGTTCCGAGATAGATCCAAGTCCAGAGGCTCAAATTGTCCGTAACCAGGGACACAGCTAATCGATTAGGTTTTTAACCCTCTGTAGAGGTTTGTACACTTTACCCGCAAGATTCGATCCCTCTCTTTACATTCTCGCACTTCAGGATGTTTGAGAACAAGATGACCGAAACATGGTCTTCCGAAGAGTTCCTCTGACCACTCTCCGGTGCTCATCCAATCCTACCGTAGTTCTACATCTCCTAGCACCGTCCCAGCCAGAGTCACAACTAAGGTCAACCAAGCCAGAGCCCATAGTGACTTGCGGTTGCACAGGTAAGCTTCCGGGCATGAAGTATTCTTCCGTCTCTTTGAGTCTGGGTGAAGCTTTCCGCAAGATGTCATGGCGCTTCTCCATGCATCCCGGCCAACCACTGGTTTCTCCAGGGTGCCCGTCAACCGTCCTTCACCCAGTAGTGTGTATTGAAATCTTGTCTTGAGTCTCGAAATCCTGAGGAGTCCTGAAGATGCAATCCTTGCAGACGCCATCATGAAGTTGTCGTCTTTGACGTAAAGTCCTTCATTCTCACACCACTCCCGAGCACTCATACCAAACCCCATCTACTACAGTGTAGCATTAAAACTATATACGTCCCGGGCTTGGTAACAGGGAGGTGGGTTCCTACCTCATGCATTCTACTCAACTACAAGAATCAATATCACTACTGGAGAAGTTGTTGCAAGGATGACACTAAATGCAATAAAAATATAGGTATGAAAAACATGGTCAAAGTGAACTTGCCTGGTATGTTGATGAAGATATAAACGCTCTCGGAAACTTGATAAAACTATTCGTCACTCCGATGTAAATCTATATAGTCAAACATGGTAATCATATAAGCAATCGTCCTAGCAAAAAAATACTAGCACTCAAAATAACAATCAAAAAGCAAGAAGAAAACCAAATAAAAACCAAAGGAAAACTTTGAAAGAAAACTTCAAGGAAAACTAGTGGATACCAAATGCACACAAATCTTACATAACATCACTAAATTACTCTAATAACTTTTCTACAGTAAAGAAAATAAAATTCTAATAAAACAACAACAAAAAAATTTACTAAAGCATTTACTAGCAAAAGGAACTAGTATGAAAACTTTTGTAACTGACTAGTTAACACCAGAACAACTATAACAACTAGCAAAAGACAAAAGTAAACAATACTAAAATAATTATCAAACTAATTTACTCCTAAATAACAGAATCAATGACAACGTATAATGAAGTGGCAAAAAGAGTTACTTTTGAAACTAATGGAACTACTTTTATCAACTATCACTATGAACTAAACAAACAAATACTAAAATAGTAGCTAAACACTACTAAATAACTACAAAAATTTATCTACTACAGTCTAACATAAACATATGACAACATGTAAAAATTTACAAAAAGAATTAACTAAAAATAATTAAAAACACTAATTATATGACTAAAACAACTACATAAGAAAAACAATACTGCTTTTAATAAAACCCTAATTTAAATACTCTAAAATTACCAAACTAAATCGTACAGCTAAACAATACCACAAGTGACCAGTAGCAAAAAGAATCATGTAAAAATCTATTTTTAAACTCAAGTTATGGCCAAAATACCAATTTGAACATAATTCATCAAATTCAAATTTAAACAACTCAAATTTGAAATCCAATGCCACTAACAGAAACTTCAACAAATTTCGAATCTAATGCAAAAAGAATCAATCAATTTGGATCTAAAACATAAAAATTATAAGCAATATAATATCAGAACTATTCTGATTTGAAAACAGAAACGAAAACAACAACAAAAAACTAACGGGCGCTACGGGGTGTGCGAGCTGAAACTAAACAACGCTCGGGCGGAAAATAACCGAAACGCGTACGGGCCAAAAGAGAAAGACCGATTGGCTAAACCGATTAGATCTAAACCATAAATAAACCAAAGCTAAACCGATCTAGTAAAAAAACCTAACTGTTCGATCTAATCTAATCACGACCGTATAATCTAGATCGGACGAACGAGGAGGGAGAGAGAGCTCACCGCGGTGGTGGTCGACGGCGAGTGCGTCGGGCGACGACGGTGGCGGTGCTCCGGTGATCTTCGGTGTCAGTGGAGTGGCCAGGGAGATGAAGCAGACGACGACAAGTCCAACGGTGGTCGTGGCGCCGGTGGAGGTGGTCGGAGACGGTCGGCGGCGAGGTCGAGGCGGCGGTGGCGTTCGGGCGTCGACGGTGGCGGCGCTCCGGTGGGTTTTGGGCGTGGGTGAGGGCACGGGGAGATGCAGACGAGCGAGGGGAGTCCGGAGGTGGTCTCGGGGGCGGCGAGGGGGTCAGAGTAGCTCGGTGGGGCGGCAATGGCGCGGCGGGGGCACTCGGCTCCGGCGAGCAATTGAGAAGGAGGCGGGGGTTCTCGGAAGGGGCTTTGGGGAGGAATTGGTCGAGGGGCGGGAGGTATATATAGGGGAGGGGTTCCTTGGTGGAGGGGGTGAATCGGGGGAGGATCCCGCGATCTCCGGGATACGGCGGTGGGGGCGGTGGTTTTGGCGTGGGGAGGAAGAAGAGGAAGATGTGGGTGGGGTGATCGGGCGGTGGGACCCAGCGGTCAGCGGCACAGGGCGAGCGAGGAGAGAGCAGGCGACCGAGGCGAAGGGGCTCCGGGCGTGCGCGTGGCTGCTGGGCCAGCCTGGCATGTAGATGGGCCGAGGGAGAGCGAGAGAGAGAAAGTTATGTGGGCCCTTGGTCCGTTGGATTCGGCTATTTTTTTAATAAAGCACAGACAAGAATACTGAATAAAGGAAAAACAATAATACTTTTATATAGACATATTATATATCAAAATGACCGAAAGACTAAATCCTACAACATGAACATCTTTACATGGTGAAATAAAATTCACATAAATTCTAATAAATCAAAAAGTGATACTGATGCAATTAAAATGCAAATAAAATTACATTAAGATACCAAAATTATTTCAAACTAAAATTTCTCCATTTTTATAATGTAGGGAATCATTTTACCCTATTTTCCATATAGTTTAATTTTGGAGAAAAATAATTCGAAATAAACCAAATAACTCCAAATGGTTTTGAATTTTAAAAAAATTCAAACCATCTTCAAACCTTTCTTCATACTTCCAACTCATATTTCATATATATTGAAGAAGTCATTTTATCTTCCCTCATGAAAATCATTGAGTTGCATAAAGTTTATGAATTTGAAATACTTTCAGATGGAATTCAAATATTCTTTTTCCAAAAACCATTTTCATTTCAAATGGAAGAAGTCATGTCATCTTCACACTAGTGTTATGATGATGAAATGAATGTGAATCCCCAGAGATCAAAAGTCAAAAAGAAATCCTGGGAAAGTCACTTCATTCCCTCTCATTAAACTTTCAAAAAGTTTCAAATTCCACTCAATTTCACACAATCAATCACTCAACAATCAAACAAACAAATCCGAATTATTTATTTAATATAACATTCCAAAATTTAGAATTTTGGGATGTTACAAGATTTTTTGTAACAGCCTGGATTTTGGACCTTTCTTTTTCTTTTGATTTATTTGGTTTTTGCTCTGTTTTTATTTTTTTGGAGTGGTTCTGTGGCCTTGTCACCTGGGAAATCATCTTCATCTCCTCTCCCAAGTGACTCAGGACCCTCAATACCTTGCCAAGATCATGTCACTCCACTGCTTGACCAAACCCTAAAATCTTTTTCTAGGACATATTCCTTTTCCTATTAAAGAAATAAACCCTATCTTCCCTAGGTTGTGAAATAACCTATATTTTTGCCCATCCAAAAATCACCAAATAATTCTTATATATTGTTTGGGTCATATCTTCCTCAAATATGGCAAAATATTTCATTGGCCATATTTCCCATCATGCTCAATAAATTCATTCCCTATTCTGTCCTAAATGGCACATTGTGAAGAAACTGTTATTTATCCTTTCCCATTTGCCCCCAAACTTTTTGGGAATTATATGTCATCCAAATAATTGACCTGTACCAAAATTCAACTTTATTTGCCTAGCCAAACTTCATCGGTGATTTTTCAAAGTTCATGTTTGAGGGAAGCCCTTGTGAAGGAAGTGCTAGTTAGGATTATGCAAATGAGTTGAAATTTTGCACACTCCTTCTTGTGCTCATATTATCTCATTCCTACAAGTTTCAGCCCCATCCAATCATCTATGTGAGCATAGGACCAAATATTTTCTTCTGGTAAAATTTTCAGGTTGTGAAGCAAGTGCATTTTATATTGCTTCAAAACTCCTGATAAATTATCAGACTATTCTCCTACCCAAATAACTTCTCTCTGCCAAATTTGGCATCAATTCTTAAAGCCTATATTTCTCTAGAATTTTTGCAAGTTTCTGGACAGAGGGAATAGCTGTGAAGGAAGTACCATTTTGGTAAAACCAATTGATATGAAATTTTTACAGCTTCTTACTATGACCAAATCATAATGAATTGCCAAATTTGAGCTCAAGTTGATGGACCATGTGAGTGCATCACCCAAATCTCATTTCTGGACCAGATTTGGCAGTTGCAAAGCAACTATATTAAATCTTGGTCTTAATCTTCTCAAAGTTTCTAGGGTGAAAGTCTTTCTTACCCTAAACCTCGTAGACAACTCCATTTGACCCAATCAAATCTCTGTTGATCAGCAGTGCTCGGTCAAGTTTACTGCAGTAAACTTCAGACGGTGATTGCCATTTAACCATACCACTTTTCAGTGATATACCACCTCAGTTGTAACCTCCCCTAGAAGAACTTACCTGTAGACAACAATTTCCAGCCCCTCTCCCCCGCTACATGCTAGTGCACGCGGTTACCGCGTTAATGGCATCACCGTGCCCGCGCTCTGTGTGTAGTGTCCGTTTGTGCTTCGGCAGCTCCTCCTCTCTTCGGCTTCGCGCGCGTGAGCGTGTCCAACAGTTGTACCGCGTCGTCTCCGTCCTCCTAGACCTCTCTCCCTCTCCGTAAGACCCCTTGCCGATGCTCGCCCACGGGTGCATCGTGCTCCATTTGGCTCCAAGTTCGTTTTGGCCTCTTCCTCTACTCTGCGGCGTCGCCTACCCCTCCGTGAGCTCTGAATCAATAGCTCGTCGTGTTCCCGCGCTCTCCCGTGCTCGCTGGCCGTCGCCAGAGCCTCGGTCGGACGTGCCCGGCGGCACCCGAGCCCATCCCTCTTGCCCGCTTATATATAGGCCTTCCCCGAGCCGTTCGAGCACACCAGCAGCCTCGCCTCACTCTCTCAGTCCTCCCCGACCATTCCCTTGAGCTCCAAGAGCTCCCGAGCTCCCCCATGGCCGCCATGGCCACCGTCTCTGTCCTCCACGATTTCGGCAATGGCGAGCCGCTCCCTCTCCCGTCCCACCACGAGAGCCATCTACCACCACCCCAGAACCTTCCCTGTCCTCCTCCTTGCCCTCCGATGGCCTCTCGCAGTGCTTCCCATCTCTGACCGAAGCAGCTGTCCGCCGCGGTCGAGTTCCTGCCCATCTTCGTCGTCTCAGGCGCCCATGATTCAGCCCACCCGCTGCGCCTCGGTCCCCCGAGCACGCTGGTGTGCCGAGTGCTGCTGGAGGTGTCCTGTGTCACTAACAAAGCTCGTCGGGGCCGGCGCTGCCCCTTTGTCCACGCGGGATCACTGGAGGAGGAAGAAGGAGCCAGCCGGGCGGGCCCCACCAGCGCACGGGACCCCCTCGTCAGTCACCTGGTGTTGACCCCGCCCTGCCCACGTGGATAAGTGGCCGGCCCCACCCGTAAGCCTCACATCTCTAACCAGCCCTAGGCCCGCGTCTTTTAAGCATCGAAAAGAGGTGAATCCAACGCCCACTTCTTCATCTCGTCGATCCCGTTCTGTTGGTATCATTTTCATTATGTTCAACAATCCGAAAATGAGCATTTTGCCCTTGCGCTTAATCAACCCCTCCGAGAGAGAACGTTTTCTGGCGGTTCTTTCTGCGAGCTTCTCGCACTTTCTCCTGGTGATTTCTTCCAGCCCAGGCAAGACACACTCCCCATTTGCATGATTGTAGTGAAGTGACATGGTTTATTTATTTAAACTTGTTTAAAATATTGCATTAGCTATGTATGATTTGTTCATGGCATTTCTTGGAGTATGGTTTGATCTAGATGTTGCCATGATATTGCCTAGAGTTCTAGGACTTATGTTTTGATGATTATGTGGATTACATGTGCCTTTGGATTCTTAGTGGCTATTATGATTATTTTCATGATGGTATCTGGTACTATTTTGGAGTATTACTTTGGATATCATGTTGCCTTTGGATTATTAGTGGCTAGTGTTATTTCCATCATGATGCTAGAGGATATTTTGTTTTGGAGTATGATGTTGGAGACGATGCTTGCATGTGGATCATAGTTGGATAGTTAGTTCTTGATATTTGAGTAGTAGTCTTATCGTTCTTCTATTCATCATGATAGTAGTGTTATACTGTCCTCGGAGTATTTTGGTATGACGATATTAAGCTTTGGATTATTTGTTGGATATTGCTATGACTTGGATTATAGTTTGATACTTGATATCAGGGTATTAGTTATCACTGTTATATTTTGGGGATAAATTCCGTCATGAAGTTGGTCAGGTGCCACCGAACCGGGCTTTTCCGGTGCAACCACGCTTACCTTTATGGGAAGCTCCTAACTGGGTCTATTGTCTTGCCTCTCGCCGGTGCATCCAATGAGGGAAGGTTATGGGCGCGCGCTACCCTCATCAGGTAGGCGGACATAAGCCTTGTGTGCCCGTTGTTGTTGTTGTACCCGGGTTGTCCCTGTTTTGGACGGTTTATGTTTGGCCACGACGGTGATCGTTGGTGCCTTTGGTAGGCACGGGGCCACCCAGGACTTAGCCCAAAGGGGAGTTGGTCGGAGTGGCCGGGAGAGTGTCATGGCAGTAGATCAGTTTTGTCGGAATGCCGTTGGTCCACCCGAATGGGAGTGCGAGGCCATGGGTTCTGTGGTGTGGGTAAAGTGCGCTACCTCTGCAGAGTGTGTGTGTGTTTAATCTATCGATAGCCGCGTCCTCGGTCATGGGCATGGGTTCGTGCTAGATCACACCGTCCGATCAACACTCACATGACGGAATGACTTATAGGTGATTTATATGTTGATATTTTGAGCAGTATAGATTGGCAGGATGTTGATGATGATGTTGGAGACCAAGTGTTGGTCACGGTAGTGATCGCCAGAAAGATCACCGTTTGAGACCAAATGGAGGTCTTGGTAGTGATCGCCAGAAAGATCACCGTTTGAGACCAAGTGTTGGTCATGGTTGTGACCGCCGGAATGATCACCGTTTGGTTTTGATCAGGAGGTGATCGAGATGGTATATTGCTTGGCCGATTAGCCAAGAGAGATATGGTTATGGAGATCTGAGATGGTGATTTATTAGTATTGTATTAGTTTCATACCATGCTTAGTTGTTGTTTCATCATGGTAGTTGTTAATTAATTAACTAATCTGTTAATGCTATGTTATTGTCTTGCCTTGATGTTTATGGTTGTTGTGAGCTTGCAAGTACATTCAATGTACTGACCTGGCGTGTCATGCCAGATTGCATGTGATGCCATGATTGCTTGATTGCTTGTCAAGGTTGCCGTGCGTGCGAGCTAGATCGTGTCCTAGCCAGAGTCCCTGCGGAGTGGAGTTCACCACCTTCGTCGTCGTTCCGCTGCTAGAAGTATTCCGCTGCTACGAGTTGTTTTACTGCTAGCATAGAGCAAGTGTAGTATCGCAAGCGTAGTGTCGTCGTGCTGATGTGCTTCTTTGTAACATCAGACCCTTGTATTTTTATTATTGTAATAAGAGCTGATTTGTTCTATGTCAAGCAGTGCCATATTCCAGAGACTGCTCCTTGATCTCTGGGATGGAATACGGGGCGTTCCGGTTTCTCTGAGCCGGGGTGCCACAGCGCGTGGTATCAGACCAAGTCTGGCTACAGGACGCCCTAGTTAGTGCGAGCGGTAGAAATCGGTAGTAATCGGTAGTATAGAGTCTGGCTTGCTTATTGCATTTGGTTGCTGCATTTGTTTGTTGCATAGCATGCATATAGCCTTAGTATTTGTTGCTAACGGTTTATCTGGTGAGTGTAGCTGGCATCGGCTCGGATCCACTACAGCTCAGCCTTTGCATTTCTCCAGTTTTCTTTTCTTGCCTGTTTTTTCCGGTGTTTGGCGTCATTTCTATCCTAGCAGAGTGATGCCAAGTGATCCCGACACTGTTTGCAAAAATGGTGCTCATCTATCGCGCTGAATTCCTTCCTTCAGCCCCATTTTGTTTCGGTGGTAGACATGCTTCTACCCTGAATCGTCCTTTTTATCTTGTCGTGTTGACAACCCTTAATGGTGTTAGTTATCAAGAAAGGGCAATGCCAGCAGACTCAGTTTCCCCGCTATCCTTATTTCTTGGACGAGTACGGATATTTTCCGTCCTCTTGATAATAATGTGGCAACGACATTTGTGTCCTGCTACATGGTTACCAAGTACGTCCTCGCCTCCGAGCTAGTCCAGGTTGCTACCTGGCTAAGCTAGCACTTGGTGTAGCGCTGTTTACACCAATTCTTCCACACATTTATTCATCCTCGTGCACATCGTCACAACATGCTAGATCGTAGAACTGGAGATCCCGCGAGATTTGTGTGCTTAAGTAGGCATGCATATTGTGTGACTAGCAGTAATATATGACACTGATTGTGTGTGAATTGATTGTTGTCATGTGCTTTTGTTTAGTTGAGTTTTCTTTTGCTTCTTTCTTTTGGGCCCCGGTGTTACATTAGTTTTTTCCCCTATAAAGAGTTGCTCATCAACCGATGCCGGATCCAAAGAATCAGCAAGGAGTTCAAATATTTGGAAACTCAGCTAAATAGAATGGAATTCTCAGCCGACTGCAGTGAAATGGGGAATATTTGATTTTGAGGCTGATAATCAATTTTGCATTAGTGTGCACTCCTCACAATAGTACTGATAACTCAAGTCTGTATCAGTATAAACTCCTCACAGCAGTAATGATCAGCAGCAAGATAAGTCAGGTACAAGATCAACGGTATATTTTTAGTCAAAGGTATGGAGCATATACAAAATTTTGGCTCAGCGATGCATGATGCTTGAAATATGTTATCATCCAAAATAAAGTCAGCATGTGATATGCTCAAGGAAGACAGTCAAACAAATTTTCTCATGCAAATAATCAGCCGTAGAATGTTATGGGCGTGTGTGTGGATTTTAGTCTGTATATCATAGTATGAAGCTTTGGATGTAAGAGACTCAGTATTCTTTCACACGCTGTCGGAAGAAATTTATGATGCAAGGCTCCTCAATTTTCCTCAGCATGATATGTGAAAAATTTCTGGTACAAGATACCCGGTCTTACACAGCAAGATATCTCGATATAAGCTTCTGACAGACGAAAATGAATCTTTCTCACCAAGCAACCCGAGGAGAAGCTTCTCAAGTACGGAAACCCGGCTTCTCCTGCACAATACATAGGTCAAGGTTCGTGTGTAAGCTATCGAGGTTTCTTCTACACGCTACCCAGACAAAAGCCTCGAGCAGGATCTAAGGGTCTTCCTCAGCAAGCTACTCGGGTGGCTTCCCTAGTAAGTCACCCAGTCCGCGTCAGTACCACAGTATGCACCGTCCTCAGAGATTATATGATGAGTTGGCAGTATATGGCAGTACATCTCAAGGACCAGATTTGCAATAATTTTGTCAGAGGTACAATTTAGTCAAAACATATGCCTGCCGCAATAATCGGGTATTTAGTTGCATATGATTATTATACCTATGGTAAGCATGTATCCCCGGTCAGATCAGTCACTCATATGGGATAAGGCACTGATCCAACAGATATATGTAAGGAAAGTAAGGATTCAACAACCTCACGAGTCAAGTGAAGGAAAATAAGCAGAGATACATCTTATGTAATACAAGGATCGACAAGATCTGAATATGACATTGCAGAATTAACAGTCATGACAATGGACACCAAGGCCAATATTCTGCACCTACAAGGGGATCTCATGAGCTCTTGTCACCCTCTTATATGGTTGGCCTCAACAATGGGCTCTCTACAGCTACAAGCCCCGAACATATGTCATATGTGTGCGGACCCAGGTCAGAAAATAAGCAAAAGGAATAATGCCAACAATATCGCACTAACCACAGTCATGGTCATACGAAAATCAAGGACATGTGTGGCCAAGTTATTTCAGTAAAGTATTCTAACAAATAAAATCATGACCATCAAAGGTTGAGGCTGACAACAAAGGTATGATGATTTTTGCACAACCATCAAGGTCCGGATACCCAAATCGGTTTAGAGGCCGTAATTCCATATGATCCCCAAAGGCATACCCTCAGAGGCCTACTCTGTTTTACAAGGATTTCATATCCCGCTGACCCGCTTGGAATGGTTAGGATGGAAAATCCAAATAGGTATACCGACAAAATGAGAAAGTCAAAAGCCGAACAATCAGCTCAGACCCGGTATACTCACCGATGGAATCAAGTACACGGCCAGTCTGTCAGGAAAAAACAATTGTCCGTCAGCCCCCTGTCGGGCCAGCCTCAAGATGTAAATATTTGAGGTATGACACAGCTATAACTCCATACACAGTTATATTGCTCCTGACAAAAGGCAGTCATATCTTTACATATCTCACGCTCGAGCCAAAGAAATAAATCAAAATCAGTACCACCTATGAGGAGTCAGATCCCGTCAGGAGATGGCCATGATCAATTCTCAACATTTATTGAAACCAGAAGGCTTGCATTTATTTGAAGCAACCCCATGACAGAAGTATTAATGTTTTCATGACAAAAGGAAATTTATTCTCAGATCCATTGGATATCACCGTGGGTATGAAGGAATCTATGTCAGCAAAAGGATTTGGTGTGTGAGCAAAAACCCATCAGAATTTGGGGAAAAGGTAAAGCAAACCACCCCGATCAAAGGTAATCAAATCATATAAAATTATTGGGGGAACGATAACTAAAGGAAAAAGGATACCCGAGCTGGAAACGGTGTCCTCAAGTCATACTTGTTCCCTGAGTAACTAAATCTCGAGGACGAGATTTCTTTAAGGGGGTAAGAGTTGTAATAGCCTGGATTTTGGCCCTTTCTTTCTCTTTTGATTTATTTGGTTTTTGCTCTTTTTTTGGAGTGGTTCTGTGGCCTTGTCACCTGGGAAATCATCTTCATCTCCTCCCCCAAGTGACTCAGGACCCTCAAAACCTTGCCAAGATCATGTCACTCCACTGCTTGACCAAACCCTAAAATCTTTTTCTAGGAAATATTCCTTTTCCTATTAAAGAAATAAACCCTATCTGCCCTAGGTTGTGAAGCAACCTATATTTTTGCCCATTCAAAAATCCCCAAATAATTATTATAAATTGTTTGGGTCATATATTCCTCAAATATGGCAGAATATTTCATTGGCCATATTTCCCACCATGCTCAATAAATTCATTTCCTATTCAGTCCTAAATGGCACATTGTGAAGCAAGTGCTATTTATCCTTACCCATTTCCCCCAAACTTTTTGGGCATGATATATCATCCAAATAATTGACCTGTGCCAAAATTAAACTATATTTGCCTAGCCAAACTTCCTCAGTGATTTTTCAAAATTCCTGTCTGAGGGAAGCCCTTGTGAAGGAAGTGCTAGCTAGGTTAATCCAAATGAGTTGAAATTTTGCACACCCCTTTTTGTGCTCATATTATCTCACTCCTACAAGTTTCAGCCCCATCCAATCATATATGTGAGCACAGGACCAAATATTTTCTTCTGGTAAAATTTTCAGGTTGTGAAGCAAGTGCATTTTATATTGCTTCAAAAATCCTGATGAATTACCAAACGCTTCTCCTACCCGAATAACTTCTCTCCACAAAATTTGGAATCAATTTTTAAAGCCAATATGTCTCTAGAATTTGTGCAAGTTTCTAGACAGAGGGAATAGCTGTGAAGGAAGTACCATTTTGGTAAAACCAATTGGTATGAAATTTTTACAGCTTCTTACTATGACCAAATCATAATGACTTGCCAAATTTGAGCTCAAGTTGATGGACCATGTGAGTGCATCATCGAAATCTCATTTCTGGACCAGATTCGGTAGTTGCAAAGCAACTATATTAAATCTTGGTCTTAATCTTCTCAAAGTTACCAGGGTGAAATTCTTACTTACCCTAAACCTCGTAGACAACTCCATTTGACACAATCAAATCTCTGTTGATTAGAAGTGCTCGGTGAAGTTTACTGTAGTAAACTTCAGACGATGATTACCATTTAACCATACCACTTTCACTGATATACCACCTCAGTTGTAACCTCCCCTGGAAGTACTTACCCGTAGACAACAATTTCCAGCCCCTCTCCCCCGCTACATGCCAGTGCACGCGGTGACCGCGTTAATGGCATCACTGTGCACGTGCTCTATGTGTGCAGTGGCCGCGTCCAGTGGCCGTTTGTGCTTCGGCAGCTCCTCCTCTCGTCGGCTTCGCGCGCGTGAGCGTGTCCAACAGTTTTACCGCGTAGTAGCCTTCCTCCTGGACCTCTCTCCCTCTCCGTAAAACCCCTCGCCGACGCTCGCCCACGGGTGCACTGTGCTCCGTTTGGCTCCGAGCTTGTTTCGGCCTCTTCCTCTGCTCTCCGGCGTCGTCTACCCCTCTGTGAGCTCTGAATCAATATCTCGTCGTGTTCCTGCGCCCTCCCGTGCTCGCTGGCCGTCGCCAGAGCCTCGGCCGGACGTGCCCGGCGGCACCCGAGCCCATCCCTCTCGCCCGCCTATATATAGGCCTCCCCCGAGCCTTTCGAGCACACCAGTAGCCTCGCCTCACTCTCTCAGTCCTCCCTGACCCCTCCCTTGAGCTCAAAGAGCTCCCGAGCCTCCCAATGGCCGCCATGGCCGCCGTCTCTGTCCTCCACGAATTCAGCAATGGCGAGCCACTCCCTCTCTCCTCCCACCACGAGAGCCATCCACCACCACCCCAGAACCTTCCCCGTCCTCCTCCTTGCCCTCCGGTGGCCTCTCGCAGTGCTTCCCATCTCTGACTGAAGCAGCCGTCCGCCGCAGTCGAGTTCCTGCCCATCTCCGTCGTCTCCGGCGCTCGTGATTCAGCCCACCCGCTGTGCCTCGGTCCCCCGAGCACGCTGGTGTGCCAAGTGCTGCTGGAGGTGTCCTGTGTCGCCGGCAAAGCTCGTTGGGGCCAGCGATGCCCCTCTGTCCACGCGGGATCGCTGGAGGAGGAAGAAGGAGCCAGCCGGGCTGGCCCTACCAGCGCACGGGACCCCCTCGTCAGCCACCCGGCGTTGACCCTGCCCTGCCCACGTGGATAAGTAGTCGGCCCCACCCGTAAGCCTCATGTCTCTGACCAGCCCCGGGCCCGTGTGTTTTAAGTGAAAACGTATTTCTGTGAATACATTTTCACCTCTGGAAAACGCACTCCCTTTCTTCTTCGGCCCAGAGTACGCTTTCTCTTTCCGAAAGCGCATTTCTCTAAAGACGTTTTCTGTTTTTCTGTCGAAACCCTATTTGAAAATATTTTCATTACAGATAAGTCCCTGGCAGAAAAACAATTGTATCTTTTCAACCACAACTCCAAAAGAGGTGAATCCAACGCCCACTTCTTCGTCTCGTCGAGCCCGTTCTGTTGGTATCATTTTCATTATGTTTCAACATTCCGAAAATGACCATTTTGCCCTTGCGCTTAATCAGCCCCTCTGAGAGAGAACGTTTTCCAGCGATTCTTTCTGCGAGCTTCTCGCACTTTCTCCCAGTGATTTCTTCCACCCCAGGAAGCCACACCCTCCATTTGCATGATTGCAATGCAGTGACATGGTGTATTTATTTAAACTTGTTTAAAATATTGCATTATCTATGTATGATTTGTTCATGGCATTTCTCGGAGTATGGTTTGATCTAGATGTTGCCATGATATTGCCTGGAGTTCTAGGACTTATGTTTTGATGATTATGTGGATTACATGTGCCTTTGGATTCTTAGTGGCTATTATGATTATTTTCATGATGGTATCTGGTACTATTTTGGAGTATTACTTTGGATATCATGTTGCCTTTGGATTATTAGTGGCTAGTGTTATTTCCATCATGATGCTAGAGGATATTTTGTTTTGGAGTATGATGTTGGAGACGATGCTTGCATGTGGATCATAGTTGGATAGTTAGTTCTTGATATTTGAGTAGTAGTCTTATCGTTCTTCTATTCATCATGATAGTAGTGTTATACTGTCCTCGGAGTATTTTGGTATGACGATATTAAGCTTTGGATTATTTGTTGGATATTGCTATGACTTGGATTATAGTTTGATACTTGATATCAGGGTATTAGTTATCACTGTTATATTTTGGGGATAAATTCCGTCATGAAGTTGGTCAGGTGCCACCGAACCGGGCTTTTCCGGTGCAACCACGCTTACCTTTATGGGAAGCTCCTAACTGGGTCTATTGTCTTGCCTCTCGCCGGTGCATCCAATGAGGGAAGGTTATGGGCGCGCGCTACCCTCATCAGGTAGGCGGACATAAGCCTTGTGTGCCCGTTGTTGTTGTTGTACCCGGGTTGTCCCTGTTTTGGACGGTTTATGTTTGGCCACGACGGTGATCGTTGGTGCCTTTGGTAGGCACAGGGCCACCCAGGACTTAGCCCAAAGGGGAGTTGGTCGGAGTGGCCGGGAGAGTGTCATGGCAGTAGATCAGTTTTGTCGGAATGCCGTTGGTCCACCCGAATGGGAGTGCGAGGCCATGGGTTCTGTGGTGTGGGTAAAGTGCGCTACCTCTGCAGAGTGTGTGTGTGTTTAATCTATCGATAGCCGCGTCCTCGGTCATGGGCATGGGTTCGTGCTAGATCACACCGTCCGATCAACACTCACATGACGGAATGACTTATAGGTGATTTATATGTTGATATTTTGAGCAGTATAGATTGGCAGGATGTTGATGATGATGTTGGAGACCAAGTTTTGGTCACGGTAGTGATCGCCAGAAAGATCACCGTTTGAGACCAAATGGAGGTCTTGGTAGTGATCGCCAGAAAGATCACCGTTTGAGACCAAGTGTTGGTCATGGTTGTGACCGCCGGAATGATCACCGTTTGGTTTTGATCAGGAGGTGATCGAGATGGTATATTGCTTGGCCGATTAGCCAAGAGAGATATGGTTATGGAGATCTGAGATGGTGATTTATTAGTATTGTATCAGTTTCATACCATGCTTAGTAGTTGTTTCATCATGGTAATTGTTAATTAATTAACCTATTAATGCTATGTTATTGTCTTGCCTTGATCTTTATGGTTTTTGTGAGCTTGCAAGTACATTCAATGTTCTGACCTGGCGTGTCATGCCAGATTGCAGGTGATGCCATGATTGCTTGATTGCTTGTTAAGGTTTCCGTGGGTGCGAGCTAGATCGTGTCCCAGCCAGCATCCCTGCGGAGTGGAGTTCACCACCTTTGTCGTTGTTCCACTGCTAGAAGTATTCCGCTGCTATGAGTTGTTTCGCTGCTAGCATAGAGCAAGTGTAGTATCGCAGGCGTAACGTCGCCGTGCTAATGTGCTTCTTTGTAAAATCACACCCTTGTATTTTTATTATTGTAATAAGAGCTTATTTGTTCTATGTCAAGCAGTGTCGTATTCCAGAGACTTCTTCGATCTCTTGGCTGGAATATGGGGCTTTCTGGTTTCTCTGAGCCGGGGTGCCACATTTTTACCTTTACATATTTTCTGTTTTCTTTCTCTCTCTTCTCTATTTTTTCAGTTTCCCTGTGGATAACCCCATCAGGTAGCACCCGTACACTTTGGTATGTTTTGATGTTTACCTGGGGCTTTATAGCACCCAACATTACTGCAACAAAAGTCTGAACACTTCTTGTAAGTATAGTTCAACACCCCGAATTTAGCATTATATGCATGGGCTCCGAATCATGTCTTTTGTCAATAGTTGGGTTGCCCGGCTCGTGTGCTTGCTATCCAACGTTCCGCTACATCGGCTATGGTAGTAAAGGGAGAATTACTGCGATTGTGCCCTGGTCTAAACCGGATGAGCACTTTAGTAGAGAAATTCGAAAACTGACTGTCATGATGCGGCGAGAGCCGGTCAGCTGTTCGGAGGTCTCAAATCATTGGAGGTTTTTCCGCATTTCACGAATGATCGGTACTTTCCTGATCAGACGCTAACAGCACCCTGGTTCGTATACCAGGGGCTGCGCCTATGTTCTATTATAAAACTCCTATGGCTAAGTGAGGGTGTTCAAGCCGTATAGTCTGGTTGCCTGGTTCGTTGCGCTAAATAACTCTTTCAAGGACCATATAATTGGATCAAGATTGTTTAGATACCATCTTGAACACCTCCGTACTACCTATGTGAGGGCAGAAGCCGACGACTGGCCAACCCTCAGATTTCATACAACACGGCCGCACAGGAGGATGCAATTAAAACATAATGAAAATTATATTACAAAGCGGATTTGTTTTCATAATACAAGACAAAATACGAGTGTATTCACTCGAAAATAACGTCCTACCCACACTACGCGGCTACAATACGAGACCCCTCTAGGACATCCGCAATGTAGCGCTCGGGCGTACGGTGCTCCTTGCCCTTCGGCGGCCCCTTGGTCAGCTCGATGGCATCCATCTTCGCCCACCACAATTTGCAACGAGCAAAGGCCATCCGGGCACCTTCACTACAGACCGACCGCTTTACGACCTCAAGCCGCAGGCAGGCACTAACAAGCCGCTTCACAAGCCCGAAGTAGCTGCTGGGCACCGGCGCAGAAGGCCATAGCCGGACTATCAGGTCCCTCATGGCCAGCTCGGCCGCCTTGTGCAGCTCGACCAACTTTTTTAGCTGGTCGCTGAAGGATACCGGATGTTCTGTCCCAAGATATTGAGACCAGAACAGCTTCTCCGTCGAACACCCTTCCTCGGCTCGATAGAATTCAGCAACATCGGATACGCCGCGTGGCAAATCCGTGAACACCCCTGTAGAGCACCGAATTCGGGTAAGTAAAAGGAGCGTCTCTTTCACAGACTTGCCTTGCATAATGAAAGCCTTACCCGCCGCAATCTTCTTAGCCGCCTGGAGTTCCTGAAGGGCGCTCTAGGCCTTGGCTCGAGCCTCTTGCCTCTTGTGCACTCTGGCAGGCCTTCGCAAGTTTAGACGCCTAGTCTTCGAATCACGCTTCAGGGACTCATACTTCTTGACGGCATCCTGAAGCTCTTGCTGAACCTCGCTGACCCGGGCCTCGTGCTTTTAGCGTACAGCGTGTTCCCTGCCGGCTTTGCCCTCGGCCTCGGCTAATTCCTTCTTGAGGGCCGCCACCTCGGTCGTGGCCCCTAGCATAGTCCACGACACTTTAGTCAGCATGAAGTATTCATCCTTCCTAACATACACGCACAGGTTACTGCATACCTTAGCTGTCCTCCAGCTGCTTCTTCATAAGGCTGAGCTCTTTCTCGGCCCGCTCCAGGCTCCGCTTCAATTTGGAGACTTCTGTAGTATGAGCGGCAACAGCCAGCAACGATGCCTGCTTATTTTTATAGACATCATATATTAGACTCCTGCGAAAATTGTTTTGATCCTCTCTTCGGCTTTTCTTTCCGAACACCAAACAGAGCATCAGGGGCTACTGTCTATGCTGTGATATTCTTTCTACAATTATTATTACCTCAAAGCCTGTTAAAAGGCTAGTGCAAGCTTCGGTCAGCCCGTTTTTGGCAGACTGAACCTTTTTGATCACCGTACCCATGAGGACACGGTGTTCATCTACAATAGAAGCACCTCGCAGTGCTTCCAGCAGATCATCTGGCGCCTCTGGTTGGACAGAGGTCACCGCGGAACAGGCACACCCCCTCCTTTCAGGGAAGGCTGTTCGCCGGACTTCGAAACTGCACAGGTCTCTGGAACGATATCCGGCTGGGGGCAGAATGGAACTTGGCCCCCACCATCAGTCCCCATGGGGGCTTCTTCCCCCATGTGTCCGGCGGCCGTGGAGTCATCCTTGGACGCTACCCTGATGATTTCCGGAGCCTCCTCTTGGTCGGGAAAGGCCCTTTGGGACACCACCTCATCGTTGCCTTTGGGCGAGGTAGAGCGAGCAGGTGGTGGCGACATGCTAGCCATCTCCTTTGAGTCCAGCTAGCCCTCTGTCGAGGGTTGCGGAGAATTGTCACGGGCCGGACTACAATAGCATAAATTAAACATATTAATATGGCAAAGGAGAAGGGCCATACATTTGTATGAGCATAAGGTCTTTGGTACTTATGAAGCGGCCCGAGGCTTGGTCCAGGGCATTCGTTTCGGACTACTATCGACATCCCACGCGGAGTTCTCCACAAGGGAGCCTTTCCCCCTCTTGGGTGCCTTCACCTCTAGGTTCATGGAGGCCACCCTTTTCTTCCTTCCCCCCTCAGGGGGGAGTTGTTTTCTTCCTCCTCGTTGTCGTCGTCTTCAGCAACCAGAGGGTCAGTTTCGTCTTCGGACAACAGGTCCGAAGTATCCTTTCGACGAAGGCCACTCCTGGTCCCCTTGGCTTCCTTCTTGGTCTTCTTCTCTGGCACTTCATAAGGCGCCGGGAACAACATCTTTGTCGGGAGTGGGGTCTCTTTGTCTTCGGGTAGCGGGGCTGCACAGTTAATCCAACTTGCTATGTTGGTCCAGGCCTAAGAAAAGATTGACAGGAGAGCTTAGACTTCTTTCTCACAATACGCTAGTAAATATTATGCCTTGAGAGCATGAAAGAGCTTACCGAATTGGCTTGGCGCTTTGAGCTAAGCCCACGACCTCGGTTATAGGTGGTGGCGTCTCGCCTACCTTGAAGAGCACTTTCCATATATCCTCGTGCGTTGTACCTAAGAGCTCTAGTAGCATCTGGTGCTTGGCCGGATCGAATTCCCATAAATAGCAGGTCCAGCATTGGCACGGGAGGATCCGGTGGATGAGCATGACCTGGATCACATTGACAAGCTTGATCTTGTTAGATATCATGTTCTGGACACACGTCTGGAGCCCTGTCAGCTCGTCCGGAGTACCCCAGGATAGGCCCTTCTCTTGCCAGGAGGTGAGCCGCATCGGAGCTCCGGATTGGAATTCGGGGGCCGCCGTCTAGTTGGCGTCGCATGGCTCGGTGATGTAGAACCACCCTGATTACCACCCCTTCACTGTTTCCACGAAAGAACCTTCGATCTAGGTGACGTTGGGCATCCTACCCAACATAGCTCCTCCGCACTCTGCCTGTTGACTGCTCACCACCTTCGGCTTCACGTTGAAAGTCTTCAGCCATAGGCCGAAATGAGGTGGGATGCGGAGAAAGGCCTCGCACATGACTATAAATTCTGAGATGTTGAGAATAAATTTGGGGGCTAGATCATGGAAATCTAGCCCATAATAAAACATTACTCCGCGGACAAACGGGTGGAGAGGGAATCCAAGCCCGCGGACAAAATGTGTGAGGAACACCACTCTCTCATGAGGCTCGGGGGTGGGGACGATCTGTCCCTTGGCCGGAAGTCGGTAAACGATTTCCTTTGCCAGGGGGTGGGGACGATCTGTCCCTCGGCCGGAAGTCGGTAAACGATTTCCTTGGACAGGTATCCGGCCTCTCGGAGCTCCTCTATATTTTTCCTCTTAACGGAGGAGGCCATCAATTTGCCGCCAGCTCCAGATTTGGACATGATTGGGTGTTTGTTTGAATGGGAGCGAATGAGGACTTGGGCGTTAGAGCTCAAGAACGGAGAGGGGGGAAGAAAGCGTGGGAGAAGAAAGGGGAATCTTATCTCCTTATAAGGACGGTGAATATCGAACGCCCCCCCCCATTCGCCTTAAAATTCGCCTGCTCCCAAGGGCTATGTAAACGGAGCGATTGGGTTACCCACGCCCGTATTGATGAGAATCCCGTAATAAGGGGACACGATCTCTGCTTTGACAAGACGTGCCAATGACAATCACGTCTCAAAACATGGGGCGAAAAACGGTTCAAAATTATGACCGGACAGGAGTGACGTCGCATTATTAAAGTTGTCAGCAAATTGGACTTGTGTGTTATTATATTCTCTCTGCGGTTGTGTGCGGTGTGTGTTACAGGTTCGGACACGATCAATTCATCTGGATACTATTCGGGAGTTCAGAAGGAGGAATCCGCCTTGCAATGCCGAAGACAGTACTACGTGCCGGATACCTTGTCATTGAAGCCAGGTTCAGGGGCTACTGAGGGAGTCCTGGACTAAGGGGTCCTCGGGCGACCGGCATGTTATCTATGGGCCGGACTGATGGGCTGTGAAGATACGAAGACCGAAGAATACACCCGTGTCCGGACGGGACTCTCCTTGGCGTGGAAGGCAAGCTTGGCGACGGAATATGTAAATTCCCTTCTTTGTAACCGACCTTGTGTAACCCTAGATCCTCCGGGTGTCTATATAAACCGGAGGCTTAGTCCGGATAGGATAATAAATACCTTAGTCATACATGCTAGACTTCTAGGATTTAGCCATTATGATCTCGTGGTAGATCAACTCTTGTAATACTCGTATTCATCAATATCAATCAAGTAGGACGTAGGGTATTACCTCCATCACGAGGGCCCGAACCTGGGTAAAACTTCGTGTCCCCTATCTCCTGTTACCATCAACCTTTGACGCACGGTTCAGGACCCCCTACCCGAGATCCGCCGGTTTTGACACCGACACATACCCTCATCCCCGAGGGTGAACTACTCCCTCCTTGTCATGGAGAGCGCCGGGATGATGAAGATGGCCACGGGAGAGGGATTCCCCCCTCCGGCAGGGTGCCGGAACGGCTCTAGATTAGTTTTCGGTGGCTACGGAGGCTTCTGGCGGCGGTACTCCCGATCTATTCGGTTCCCCGATGTTTTTAGGGCATATGGACATATATAGGCGAAAAAAGTCGGTCAGGGGAGCCACGAGGGGCCCATGAGGATGGTGGGATCGCCCAGGGGGTAGGGCGCGCATCCCTGCCCCGTGGCTTCCTCGAAGCTTCCCTGACGTCTACTCCAAGTCTCCTGGATTGCGTCCGTTCCAAAAATAACTCTCCTGAAGGTTTCATTCCGTTTGGACTCCGTTTGATATTCCTTTTCTTCGAAACACTAAAATAGGCAAGAAAACAACAATTTGGGCTGGGCCTCTGGTTAATAGGTTAGTCCCAAAAATAATATAAAAGTGTATAATAAAGCCCATAAACATCCAAAACAGATAACATAATAGCATGGAACAATCTAAAAATATATATACGTTGGAGACGTATCAAGCATCCCCAAGCTTAATTCATGCTCGTCCTCGAGTAGGTAAATGATAAAAACAGAATTTTTTATGTGGAATGCTTTCTAGAATATTCTACAATGTATTTTTCTCTATTGTGGCATGAATGTTCAAATCCGAAAGATTCAAGATAAAAGTTTATTGTTGACATAAAAATAGAAATACTCCAAGTATGCCAATCAAGCAATTGTGTCTTATCAAAATACCATAGCCAAAGAAAACTTATCCCCACAAAGTCATATAATTTGGCCATGCTTCATTTTCATCACACAAAATGCTCTCATCATGCACAACCCCAATGACAAGCCAAGAAATTGTTTCATACTTAGCCTTTTCAAACTCTTTCAACTTTAACGCAATATATGAGCGCGAGCCATGGACATAGCACTATGGGTGGAATAGAATATGATGATTGAGGTTGTGTGAGAAGACAAAAAGGGAGAAAGTCTCACATTGACACGGCTAATCAATGGACTATGGAGATGCCCACCGATTGATGTCAATGCAAGGAGTAGGGATTGCCATGCAACGGATGCACTAGAGCTATAAATATATGACAACTCATCAAAGAAACTAAGTGGGTGTGCATCCAACTCGCTTGCTCACGAAGACCTAGGGCATTAGAGGAAGCCCATCATTGGAATATACATGCCAATTTCTATAATGAAAAATTCCCACTAGTATATTAAAGTGACAAAATAAGAGACTCTCTATCATGAAGATCATGGTGCTACTTTGAAGCACAAGTGTGAAAAAGGATAGTAACATTGTCCCTTTTCTCTTTTTCTCTCATTCTCCTTTTTTTATTTGGGCATTCTTTCTTTTTTTTCTTTTTTGGGCCTCTTTTCTTTTTTTTTTCTTTTTTTTCGTCCGGAGTCTCATCCCGACTTGTGGGGGAATTATAGTCTCCATCTTCCTTTCCTCACATGGGACAATGCTCTAATGATGATCATCACACTTTTATTTTCTTACAACTCAAGAATTACAACTCGATACTTAGAACAAAATATGACTCTATGTGAATGCCTCCGGCAGTATACCGGGATTACGTTGAATCAAGAGTGACATGTATGAAAAATTAAGCATGGTGGCCTTGCCACAAATACGATGTCAACTACATGATCATGCAAAGCAATATGACAATGATGATGCATGTCATAATAAATGGAATGGTGGAAAATTGCATGGCAATATATCTCGAAATGGCTATGGAAATTCAATAAGAGGTAGGTATGATGGCTGTTTTGAGGAAGATATAAAGAGGCTTATGCGTGATAGAGTGTATCATATCACGGGGTTTGGATGCACCGGCGAAGTTTGCACCAACTCTCAAGGTGAGAAAGGGTAATGCACGGTACCAAAGAGGCTAGCAATGATGGAAGGGTGAGAGTGCGTATAATCCATGGACTCAACATTAGTCATAAAGAAATCACATACTTATTGCAAAAATCTACAAGTCATCAAAACCGAGCACTACATGCATGCTCCTAGTGGGATAGATTTGTAGGAAAAGACCATCGCTCGTCCCCGACCGCCATCCATAAGGAAAGCAATCAAAGAACACCCCATGCTTCAAATTTGTCACATAACGTTTACCATATGAGCATGTTACGGGACTTGCCAACTTCAACATAAGTATTCATCAATTTCACAATTACTCAACTAGCACACCTCTAATATTACCACCTTTATATCTCAAAAAAATCTATCAAGCATCCAACTTCTCTTAGAATTTAAAATTTATAACAAAAGTCAATTACCATGCTGTTCTAAAGGACTCTCAAAATGATATAAGTGAAGCATGAGAGATCAATTATTTCTATGAAATAGAACCACCGCCGTGCTCTAAAAGATATAAGCGAAGCACTAGAGCAAAAATTATCCAACTCAAAAGATATAAGTGAAGCACATAGAGTGTTCTAATAAATTCCAATTCATGTGTGTCTCTCCCAAAAGGTGTGTAGAGCAAGGATGATTGTGGTAAACTAAAAAGCAAAGAATCAAATCATACAAGACGCTCCAAGCAAAACACATATCATGTGGCGAATAAAAATATAGCTCCAAGTAAAGTTACCGATGGACGAAGATGAAAGAGGGGATGCCTTCCGGGGCATCCCCAAGCTTAGGCTTTTGGTTGTCCTTGGATTTTACCTTGGGGTGCCTTGGGAATCCCCAAGCTTAGGCTCTTGCCGCTCCTTGTTCCATAATCCATCAACTCTTTACCCAAAACATGAAAACTTCACAACACAAAACTTAAAAGAAAATATTCGTGAGCTCCATTAGTAAAAGAAAACAAACCACCACTTCAAGGTACTGTAATGAACTCATTATTTATTTATATTGGTGTTAAACCTACTGTATTACAACTTTTCTATGGTTCATAAACTCCGTAGATTCATCAAAATAAGCAAACAACACCCGAAAAACAGAATCTGTCAAAAACAGAACAGTCTGTAGTAATCAGTAGGTTTTGAATACTTCTGGAACCCCAAAAATTCTAAAATAAATTGATGTACGTGAGGAATTTCTCTATTAATCATCTTCAAAAATAATTAACTAAATATCACTCTCCATTAAAAAATGGCAGCAATTCTCGTGAGCGCTAAAGTTTCTGTTTTTTTACAGCAAGATCAAAAAGACTCTCCCCAAGTCTTCCCAAAGGTTCTACTTGGCACAAACACTAATTAAAACATAAAACAACATCTAACCAGAGGCTAGGTAGATTATTTATTACTAAACAGGAATAAAAATCAAGGAACAAAAATAAAATTGGGTTGCCTCCCAACAAGCGCTAACATTTAACGCCCCTAGCTAGGCATGATGATTTCAATGATGCTCACATAAAAGATATGAATTGAAACATAAAGAGAGCATCATGAATAATATGACTGGCACATTTAAGTCTAACTCACTTCCTATGCATAGGGATTTTGTGAGCAAACAACTTATGGGAACAATAATCAACTAGCATAGGAAGGCAAAACAAGCATAACTTTAAAACTTTAAGTACATAAGAGGAAACTTGATATTATTGCAATTCCTAAAAGCATATATTCCTCCCTCATAATAATTTTCAGTAGCATCATGAATGAATTCAACAATATAACCATCACATAAAGCATTCTTTTCATGATCTACAAGCATAGAAATTTTATTACTCTCCACATAAGCAAAATCCTCCTCTTTCGGAATAGTGGGAGTATCATAAAAGACTCGAATACTATAAATTGTTTCCACATTAAAAGAGTAATGTCCAGAAAAAGGGTACTCATAATCATGAAAAGTTTTATAAATATAATCATCACTACTTTTTATAGCATAAGTGTCATCACAATAATCATCATAAGTAGCAACTTTGTTCTCATCATAGTCAATTGAAACCTCTTCCAAGATAGTGGAATCATTACTAAATAAAGTCATGACCTCTCCAAATCCACTTTCATAACTATCACAATAAGATTCAACACCCTCCAAAATAGTGGGATCATTACTTCCTAAAGTTGACACTATTCCAAACCCACTTTCATTAATATAATCATCATAAGTAGGGGGCATGCTATCATCATAACAAATTTGCATATCAAAACTTGGGAGGCTAAAAATATCATCGTCATTAAACATAGCATCCCCAAGCTTGGGACAAACATTAATTGCAGCAAATATATTCTCAAACATGTCATTCTCATCAAACATAGCATCCCCAAGCTTGGGCCTTTTCATATCATAAGCATAATCACTCTCATCATTAATAGTATGGATAGCGCCAATAGTATAACAATTATCATCATCACAATGAGTAATAGGAGCAACATCATTTGGGCGGATTACCTTATTACCTTTACTTCTCCGTCTTTTCTTTTTCTTCTTCACATTATGTGTGGGTTCAATCCTCTTTTTGGAGCTCCTTATTAATGAGATTGGTTGAATAGAAGGCTCCTCCTCGTTACCTAATTCATCATAAGAAATAATAGGAGGATATTGGGAAGCCTGTCGGATTTCGGGTTCCGGCAGACCCTTGAGGTTCGAACACTGGGGTGTGCGTGGAGATCTCTCCCCCACCGATCTACGCCCAATCTCCTCGCGTGATCTAAGCTGGAGACAACGAACAACACAAGGGACATGAGGTTTATACTGGTTCGGGCCACTGTTGTGGTGTAATACCCTACTCCAGTGTGTGGTGTGGTGGATTGCCTCAGGGGCTGCTGATGAACTGTACAAGGGAAGAACAGCCTCGCGAGAGGTGTTCTTGAGCTGGTGCGATGAACTGCTAGGGTGAGTTCAGTCGTCTCTCTCTCTCTCTCTCTCTGCTAGGGCTCTACTAGATTTCTAGATGTCCCTCTACTCTGTGTGGCTAGTTCTACTTATAGAGGCCCTAGGCCTCTCCCCAAATAATGAGCGGGAAGGGCGCCAACAATTAGCCATTTTGAAGGGGAACATCTAGTACAAGTTATCCTGACCAAAGGTGGTCTTCGGCTGCCAAAAGTACTGGTGATGACGCCGTCTTGGGCTCCACGGTGACCTCCGTCCTGTCGCTCTGCTGGTCTTGGTCTCGTTGCACCGGAATGGTAACCTTTGCCCGATGCCTTGGCCTGTGCTTGCCCCCTTTGCACCAAAGGGGAAACAAGGACACTGCGCAGGCCGGTGCCCGCCTGGCGCCCGCCTGGTCTCGATCGTCATGGCTTGCGTCACGGGCTCCTCGCGAGGTACCCCTGCCTTGATCTCTCCGCCTCCTCGCGAGCCTACCTGATAAGGCTGCCTCTGAGGAAGCTTCCTGTCGTACGCCCCACGAGGCTTGGCCCCTCGCGAGGGTCTTGAGCTTGAGCTGATGAAGATGGGCCGCGCAGGGCCCCCACTTGAGCCACGCCGCAGGCCGCAGGCAGGCAAGTCTGCGGACCCCCGTTCCCAGAACGCCGACAGTAGCCCCCGGGCCCAAGGCGCGCCCGGGCTTGGCCTAGCAGGAAAGCAAAGGGGCAAGCGCGAAGTGCCGCGGGCCCTAACAGCCTACGGCCTTGGGTGCCGCATGGCGTTTGATTGGACGTGGGCGACTGCGCTTCCCCACGACGCCTCGGCGACTGCACAACTTGATAAGTCCCTGCATGTAGAGAAACCGATCATGATTACATGCGATCGTGGTGCTCAGTGGTTGGCCTCCTGCGGCTATTAGGACGGGGCCGCGCGAGCCCCTTCAGCCTGTCCCTTCTTGCTGCTCCTTTTCTTCTTGTTGGCTACTCGCAGTCCCCATGGCCCCAAAGAGGTTCTCGGTCGCGGAGAAAGGAAAGGCCCCCCAGGCAGGGCCTGACTCCCCCCCAACCAAGTGCGGCCGAGGCCGCCCTCGTAAGTATACCATGGTCCCCGTGGTGGCCTCCCGCGGCCATGGAGCGGTTCCCTGCGCGGTGGTGAGCGCCCGGTTGCCGGCGGGGGCACGCCATGGGTGTGCGCCCCCCTAGGCCATGCTTTCGCTCTGCGGAGGTGCTGTCGGAGTTTGTCGTGTGGTCGGCAGACCCATCCAGCACCAGGCTCCAGCTCCCCCGTTTCTTCGTAGATGAACTACCGGCCAGCGCTCAGTGCGGCTTCTGGCTCTAGGCAGACGGCTGCTGCAGCAGGGCCTCCCGGGCTTTGCTGGAGGTCTCCGTTTCTGGGAATGGGGCTCTGGCGCCCGGCTGGCAAACGTTTGCCCGCGTGCGCGGCCTGGGCCGGTGGTGCACCCTGTACTTCAAGTTTGATGGCGACGCCACCCTCTACATGAGGGTGTTCGGGGAAGATGGTCGCCGTGCCGGGTGTTGCCCTGAAGACGACGACCGCGGCCGCCTGCCCAGCCCCGGCACTGACCAGGATGAAGATGGCGACTGGCATACAGGCGGAGGTGCTCGGGGTGCGCTGAGCTTCGGCGACCCTCTCTCAGGCAGCAGCTCCTCCAGCGGTGGCCGTGACCAGCCCCCACGCCGTCGTGCCTGCCTGGGTGAAGGTAGCGGGTCAGCCCGCCGTCGCGCCCCGGTGAAGCGAGAGGAGGGATCCGCCTGAGCCCCAGGAGCAGCTCGAGCCTTCGCTATGGGCTAGCGCAGGACGAATCGCGCCCGTTTTGTTTTCTTTCTTACCCTACGCAAAAACAGAAAGTAATGTAGGGCCCCGCAGGGGCGTGTTAGAACTGCTGATGTTTAACCATCACGTTGTTTCCGCTATTTCTGCGCTGTGTTTCCGCGCCGCGCACCCATGTGCAGGAACTATTTTAGCTCGGTGGGGCTTGGCGCGGTCCTCGCCTCCCGAGGTCGTGGCCTCCTCGCGCGCTTTGTGCCCTAGAAGGATCAGTAGGAGGGGTAACTTACGGTCTTGGTTGTGGGGGCGATCGGCCCAGGTCCCGCGCTCGTGTCGCGATGACCATGGGGCACGGACTGGGAGGGGTGCTCTCGCAGAGGACTCGGATAGGAAAGCTCCAAACGATTGGGGCAGAAAACACTCGCGAGGGCACCCGTGAACCTCCCTCGCGAGACTTGTGCGAGAGAAAACGAGGCAAGCGAGCGAGAAAGACAAAGAGTCACAAGCCAGGAACGTCAGCAACTCCAATAAAACTTCAAACTGGAATAAACAAGCCAACTGCAGAAAGCAAATGGGAAAGCCGCTTCCGGCACCTATTCTAGTCTTCGACGTCTTCTCACCAGCGCAGAGCTAAGTGCTGCCACTGGGCGTGGGCGGGAGCCCCCGAGGCCCGAGGGCGGCACTCCGGAGACTCCCGGGCGTGTATAGCCCCACTCATTATTACGTGAGAGTGTCACGGGAGGCGAGCTTCACAGGCACCGGGCCTTTCCCAAAATGCAGCAGCTTCACAGGCATTCGCCTTCTTCATAGGCACCGGGCCTTTCCCAAAACACAGCAGCTTCACAGGCATTCGCCTTCTTCACAGGCACCGGGCCTTTCCCAAAACGCAGCAGCTTCACAGGCATTGGCCTTCTTCACAGGCACCAGGCCTTTCCCAAAACGCAGCAGCTTCGCAGGCATTCGCCTTCTTCACAGGCACCGGGCCTTTCCCAAAACGCAGCAGCTTCACAGGCATTCGCCTTCTTCACAGGCACCGGGCCTTTCCTAGGCGCTAGGCCTCGCTTAGGGATAGAACCTCCGAAGATATTGAATGTTCCACGCGTTCTGGATGGGTACCCCCTCCGTGGTCTCCAAGCATGCGGAGCCAGTCCTGGAGACATGAACAACCTTGAATGGGCCCTCCCACATGGGAGAGAGCTTGTGCAGCCCTTCCCTGGAGAGAACCCGTCTGAGCACGAGATCCCCTATCTCAAGAGTTCTGGGGCGGATGTTGCGGCAGTGGTATCGTCGCAGCGCCTGTTGATACCTTACCGCTCGCAGCGCGGCTTCTCGACGGCGTTCCTCCCCCAGCACAAGATCCGTCCCCCGCATGGCGTCCTGCTGCGTCTCGTCGAACACCAGGACCCGTGCGGAGCGACGCCTGACCTCGTGAGGGAGAACAGCCTCTGCTCCATAGACGAGGAAGAACGGGGTCTCACCAGTCGGCTTGGTCGCAGTTGTGCGGATTGACCACAGCACGGACTAGAGCTCGTCGTACCAGCCCCTGCCGCAAGCCTCCAGCTTCTTCTTGAAGGTCCTGGCTTTGAGGCCCCTCAGGACCTCCGCGTTGGCCCGCTCGGCCTGGCCGTTGCTCCGGGGGTGTGCTACCGAAGCGTAGCATATCTGCGTTCCAAGGTTAGCATAGTACGTTTTGAAGAGATTACTGGTGAATTGCGAACCGTTGTCAGTGATGATGCGATTGGGCATCCCAAATCGGCTCACGAGGCCCTTGATGAATTTGACCGCAGAGCCTGCCGAGATTGTGCGGATGGCTTCCACCTCAGCCCACTTGGTGAATTTGTCCACGGCGACGTAGAGGTAGCGATAGCCCCCTGGCGCTCGAGGAAACAGGCCTAGAATGTCCAGCCCCCAAACTGCGAACGGCCATGAGAGGGGTATAGTCTGTAGACCCCCCGCAGGCTGATGGATCTGCTTAGCGTGAAACTGGCAGGCCTCGCAAGCCTTCACAAGCTCAACGGCGTCGTTGAGCGCCGTGGGCCAGTAGAATCCACGACGAAACGCCTTGCCAACGAGGGTCCGTGACGACGAGTGGTGCCCGCAGTCTCTGCCGTGTATGTCCGCCAGTAGCTCCTCCCCTTGCTCTCGAGAGATGCAATGTAGGGACACATCATTTGGTCGCTTCCTGTAGAGCTCTCCATCCCTGATGCAATAAGCCGTGGCCTGCCGCGCCACACGCTCCGCTTCCTCCTCATTCTCGGGCAGAGTCCCTTGCATCAGGTAGTTCTTGAGCTCTAGGATCCAACACCCTTCCTGAGGCTCTAACGCCAGGAGCAGGCGCGCCCCTGAGGCTGGGCCGCAGACCGGGGCTCCTGAGGTAGGCGGCTGAGGGAGCTCCTCCCTTGGTTGCGCCGTGCTCGACAATGGCGGCACCACCGAGGGTTTGAAGAGCCGCTCCTCAAAGACGCCAGGCTCCTGAGGCAGCCGCCTGGACCCCGTCTTGGCAATGTCATCGGCCTCCTGATTGCTGCCATGAGGCACATGCTGCAACTCCAGCCCCCAGAACTGTTTCTCCATCTTGCGAACCTCAGCGAGGTAGGCTTCCATGTGCTCGTCCTTTGGCTCATATATCTTGTTGGAGAAGTTGACGAGGAGCTGCGAATCGCCCTTAATGACGAGGCGCTTTACCCCTAAGGCAATTGCGGCCTTCAAGCCGGCTATTAGGCCCTCGTACTCCGCTATGTTGTTGGAGACCTTTTCTCCGTGCTGGAAGCAGAGTTCTACGGCGTAATAGAGTTTGTCCTAGGTAGGGGACACAAGCACTGCGCCAGCTCCCGCACCGTGTCGGGAGAACGCCCCATCGAAGTACATGACCTAGCCGTCCGGTGCTTCACTTCCCAGGGAAAATGATCGGTCTTCGCCTGCCTCGAGACACGGCGCTTCTGCCCATTCTGCCACAAAATCTGCAAGTGTGGCTCCCTTGATGACTCTAGTTGTACTGAATTCTAGCTGAAATGCTTGTAGCTCAATGTTCCACTCAGCGACCCTCCCAGCTGAGTTGGGGCTCCTGAGTACTCTTTCCAAGGGGTATGCTGAGATGACTTTGATGGGATGGCCTTGGAAGTAGTGGCGCAGCTTGCGTGAGGCCACTAGTAGTGCAAGGAGGAGTTTCTGAGGCATGGGGTACCGTGCCCTTGCGTCCCGTAGCACCGTGCTGACGAAGTACATGGGATGCTCGACGAGGTTGAGGGTTCTGGCGCAGCTTGCATCCTCCAGTGGTCGAGGCATCTCTTGAGACGACGGAGCCCCTAGCGCTAGGTCGCCTGAAGAGGCCTCTCCTGCACCGGGCGCGTTCTCCTGCTGTGGCTGTTCCTTTCCTGCTGCGATTGCGGCCTTTGCGAGGCCCTCCTGGTTCTGCTTTGCTTCAGTTCGGACGGTTGATGCCGCCTTGGCACAGCGCTCCTCCCTAACCGCCACCAGGGCCGCGCTAGCGGAGTAGGGGGTGGCCGTGAGGTAGAGCACCAGGGGCTCCCGAGGACGCGGAGCTACCATCACTGGTGGGCTGGTAAGGTACCTCTTGAGGTCTTGTAATGCCTTGTCGGCCTCTTCAGTCCATTCGAAGGGGCCCTTTTTCTTCATTAGCTCGAAGAAGGGCAGCACTCGTTCCCCCAGCATGGAGATGAAGCGCCCCAGCGCAGTTATACGCCTGGTGAGCTTCTACATTTCTTTGAGGGTCCTTGGCGGGCTCATGTCTTCGACTGCCTTGACCTTCTCCGGGTTGGCCTCGATGCCCCTGTGGGACACGAGGAAACCCAGGAGCTTGCCTGAGGGGACTCCAAACACGCACTTCTCCGGGTTGAGCCGTAGGTCCACTTCGTTGAGGCTCGCAAAGGTTTCTTCCAGGTCCTGTATCAGGGTTCTTGCCTCACGAGACTTGACCACAATGTCATCGACGTAAGCTTCAGCGTTCCTCCCGAGCTGCCGGCCTAAGGCGATGTGCATCAGCTGCTGAAAGGTCGCTCCTGCGTTGCGCAACCCAAACGACATGCACGTATAGCAGTGCACTCCACACGGGGTCAGGAAAGCCGTCTTCTCCATGTCTTCTACCGCCATCTTGATCTGGTGATAGCCCGAGAAGGCATCCAGGAAGCACAATAGGTCACACTCTGCGGTGGAGTCGACTATCTGGTCAATGCGGGGGAGCGAAAATGGATCCTGCGGGCAGGCCTTGTTGAGGTTGGTGAAGTCGACACACATGTGCTCCTTTCCTCCCTTTTTAGGCACAACGACCAGATTAGCCAGCCAATCAGGGTAGCAGACCTCGCGGATAACTCCTGCCGCCTCTAGCTTCCGGGTCTCTTGAACGATGAAAGCCTGCTTCTCAGTAGACTGCCGCCTTGCCCTCTGCTTCACGGGGCGCACATTGGGGCACACGTTGAGGTGATGCTCAATTACTTCCCTTGGGACCCCAGGTTCCCACGCGAACACCTTCTTGTTCACACGCAGGAACCTGATCAGGGCCTTCTCCTGCTCGGGCTCGAGGTTGGCCCCTATGGTGAAGGTGGCGCTAGTGGACCCGTCCTCGTCGACTGGTACCTGCTTGGTTTGCGCCTTGTCTTGGGTGAACAACTGCTTCTTTTTAGCCGGCGCAACCCCCTTGGGCTCAAGGGTGTCGGTGCTAGTGGGATGTGCCACCGCGGCCTCCCTGAAAACAAGCTGGAGCACCTGCAGCGCATCCGTTGTGTCTCCTGACACGGTGAGGATGAAGCTGCTCCCAGGCATCTTCATGAGGTTGTACGTCAGGTGAGTTGCTACCATGAACCGAGCCAAGGACGGATAGCCGAGGATGGCGTTGTAGGGGAGGTCAACGAGGGCGATGTCGAAGTCGATCAGCTCCGTGCGGAAGTTGTCGCAGGTGCCGAAGGTCACTAGGAGGCGGATCTGTCCCAAGGAGGCGGTGGAACCGGCTCCGACGCCTGAGAAAGGCCTGCTGGGTTGGAGCTGCTCCAGCGGCAGATGGAGCAGGCTGAAGGCCTCCACCGAGAGCACGTCGAGGCCGGCACCACCGTCGATGAGGGTCCTGGTGATGGCCACTTGGCAGATGGTGGGGGTGCACAGCATCGGGAGCGCGCCCGAACCAATGGGGTTGAAGGGGTGGTCCTCCGAGTCGAAGGTTAGATCGGCCTCGGGCACCACCCAGCCCGGGGGGCTTCTCGGCGCTTGGAGGCGGTGCTGATCCGGTGGGTGAACGGCTTGACGTGATGGCTCGAGGGTGGTGCCTGGGAGCCACCCAGGAGAGCGGCGACGACGGGCGGCGCTGGTGCGGCGAAACAGGCGAGGAAGAGGTCGCGCAGCTCCTCCCAGGAGGTGACAGAGGCCGTCGGCAGGTGGAGGAGCCACGCGCGCGGGACGCCGGTGAGGGCCACGGGTAACCAGTTGGCCATCACCCGGTCGTCGCCCCCGGCTCTGAGGACGGCCTCCTCGTACGCCAGCAGGAAAATCATCGGGTCTGTCGCGCCGTCGTAGCGCGGCGGCATCTCGGGCCTGAACTTGCACGGCCACTGCACCTGTCGCAAGGCGGGGGCCAAGGCCCGGAGGCCCCTGGCCCCAGTGTTGGCATCCGTTGCTGGAGCGGGCGGCATGTTGTCTGCCATGAGGGCGGGATGCGATGTCAGGGGAGAGTGGGTTGTCAAGAGGGGAAGACTCCGGCGCACCCCTACCTGGCGCGCCAAATGTCGGATCTTGAGTTCCGGCAGACCCTTGAGGTTCGAACACTGGGGTGCGCGCGGAGATCTCTCCCCCACCGATCTACGCCCAATCTCCTCACGTGATCTAAGATGGAAACAACGAACAACACAAGGGACACGAGGTTTATACTGGTTCGGGCCACCATTGTGGTGTAATACCCTACTCCAGTGTGTGGTGTGGTGGATTGCCTCAGGGGCTGCTGATGAACAGTACAAGGGAAGAACAGCCTCGCGAGAGGTGTTCTTGAGCTGGTGCGATGAACTGCTAGGGTGAGTTCAGTCGCCTCTCTCTCTCTCTCTGCTAGGGCTCTACCAGATTTCAAGATATCCCTCTGCTCTGTGTGGCTAGTTCTACTTATAGAGGCCTTGGGCCTCTCCCCAAATAATGAGCGGGAAGGGCGCCAACAATTGGCCATTTTGAAGGGGAACATCTAGTACAAGTTATCCTGACCAAAGGTGGTCTTCGGCTGCCAGAAGTATTGGTGATGACGCCGTATTGGGCTCCACGGTGACCTCCGTCCTGCTGCTCTCCTGGTCTTGGTCTCGTTGCATCGAAATGGTAACCTTTGCCCGATGCCTTGGCCTGTGCTTGCCCCCTTTGCACCAAAGGGGAAACAAGGACACTGCGTAGGCTGACGCCCTCCTGGCGCCCGCCTGGTCTCGATCATCATGGCTTGCGTCACGGGCTCCTCGCGAGGTACCCCTGCCTTGATCTCTCCGCCTCCTCGCGATCCTGCCTGATGAGGCTGCCTCTGAGGAAGCTTCCTTTCGTCCGCCCCGCGAGGCTTGGCCCCTCGCGAGGGTCTTGAGCTTGAGCTAATGAAGATGGGCCGCGCTCCCCCACTTGAGCCACGCCACAGGCAGGCAAGTCTGGGGACCCCCGTTCCCAGAACGCTGACAAAGCCTCTTCCCTTTCATTAGTATTCTCTTCATCCTCTATTTGTTTTCTTTCTTTATGTAATTAGCAATATAAGGATTTTCAATGCAATTCACCGCACAATACATAAAAATTTCTTCTAGATCAATATCGAGGAATTTCTCAAGGTTATATTCTGGAATATGCTTAGTTATACGTTTCATTTCTTCATAACCCAAAAGCAAACTAAGTTCATTATGATGTTCAAGGGAAATCAAATCATCACAATATTTGGACACGATACGATCATGAAACAATTTGCATTGGAGATTTAAATGACCATGTTCATTGCAAAGTTCACAAGTATGGCGAAGAAATTTTAAATTTTCAGCACAAACATCTAGCCTCTCTTGCAACCATTTAGTTTCTAAATACTTATGCCTCTTGCAAAGTCTATCTTCCCTATTTGGTGTGTACTTGCAAACTCTATGCACTCCACAAAAGTTGACATGCTTATAAGAGACATTTTCATCATGAATGGTGCAATCATCATTAGTACTATGGATATTCAAGGAGTTCATACTAACAACATTGCAATCATGCTCATCATTCAAAGATTTAGTGCCAAACATTCTAATGCATTCTTCCTCTAGCAATTGAGCACAATTATCGGAATCCTTATTCTCATGAAAGATATTAAAAAGATGAAGCGTATGAGGTACCCTCAATTCCATTTTTTGTAGTTTTCTTTTATAAACTAAACTAGTGATAAAACAAGAAACAAAAAAGATTTGATTGCAAGATCTAAAGATATACCTTCAAGCGCTAACCTCCCCAGCAACGGCGCCAGAAAAGAGCTTGATGTCTACTACACAACCTTGTTCTTGTAGACGTTGTTGGGCCTCCAAGTGCAGAGGTTTGTAGGACAATAGAAAATTTCCCTCAAGTGGATGACCTAAGGTTTGTCAATCTATGGGAGGCGTAGGATGAATATGGTCTCTCTTAAGCAACCCTGCAACCAAATAACAAAGAGCCTCTTGTGTCCCCAACACACTCAATACAATGGTAAATTGTATAGGTGCACTAGTTCGGCGAACAGAAGGTGATACAAATGCAATATGGATGGTAGATATAGCTTTTTGTAATCTGAAAATATAAAAACAGCAAGGTAGAAAGTGGTAAAAGTGAGCACAAAGTATTGCAATGCTAGGAAACAAGGCCTAGGGTTCATACTTTAACTAGTGCAAGTTCTCTAAACAATAATAACATAATTGGATCATATAAATATCCCTCAACATGCAACAAAGAGTCACTCCAAAGTCACTAATAGCGGAGAACAAACGAAGAGATTATGGTAGGGGTACGAAACCACCTCAAAGTTATTCTTTCTGATCGATCTATTGAAGAGTCCATACTAGAATAACACCTTAAGACACAAATCAACCAAAACCCTAATGTCACCTAGATACTCCAATGTCAACTCAAGTATCCATGGGTATGATTATACGATATGCATCACACAATCTCAGATTCATCTATTCAACCAACACAAAGAACTTCAAAGAGTGCCCCAAAGTTTCTACCGGAGAGTCAAGACGAAAACGTGTGCCAACCCATATGCATAAGTTCACAAGGTCACGGAACTCGCATGTTGATCACCAAAACATACATCAAGTGGATCATGTGATATTCCGTTGTCACCAAAGATAAGAACATGCCAGAAATACATCAAGTGTTCTCAAATCCTTAAAGACTCAATCCGATAAGATAACTTCAAAGGGAAAACTCAATTCATCACAAGAGAGCAGAGGGGGAGAAACATCATAAGATCCAACTATAATAGCAAAGCTCGCGATACATCAAGATCGTGCCGACTCAAGAACATGAGAGAGAGAGAGAGATCAAACACATAGCTACAGGTACATACCCTCAGCCCTGAGGGTGAACTACTCCCTCCTCGTCATGGAGAGCGCCAGGATGATGAAGATGACCACCGGAGAGGGATTCCCCCCCTCCGGCAGGGTGCCGGAACGGGTCTAGATTGGTTTTCGGTGGCTACAGAGGCTTCTCGCGGTGGAACTCCCTATCTATTTTGTTCCCTGATGTTTTTAGGGTATATGGACATATATATAGGCGAAAGAAGTCGGTCATGGGAGCCATGAGGGGCCCACGAGGGTGGCGTCGCACCCAGGGGGGTAGGACGCGCCTCCCTGCCTCGTGGCTTCCTCGAAGCTTCCCTCACGTCTACTCCAAGTCTCTTGGATTGCTTCCATTCCAAAAATAACACTCCCGAAGGTTTCATTCCGTTTGGACTCCGTTTGATAATCCTTTTCTTCGAAACACTGAAATAGGCAAGAAAACAGCAATTTGGGCTGGGCCTCCGGTTAATAGGTTAGTCCCAAAAATAATGTAAAATTGTATAATAAAGCCCATAAACATCCAAAACAGATAATATAATAGCATGCAACAGTCAAAAATTATAGATACGTTGGAGACGTATCAGCGGCCCCGCCGGTGCTAGTTTGGTTTTGGCGGCTGGAGGAAGATAGGACTGAAGAAACACGACAGACTATAAAAGCAGCAGGAGTACTTAACAACCTTTACTGAAACCAGCAGGGGCAGTTAACAACCATAGCTAAAAGAAGTATGAGTACTTATACAGGTTCAACCGTACAAAGCACGCCTCGAACAGTGCTACTTTCCCTACAGTTAACCAAGGGTGAGGCCGCCAAGCCCCAGGACAAGGCTCAGGCGCCACCCTGCACATCCACAACATTCTGAAAGTAGCTTCATCTCGCAATGTGGTCAATAAACAGGATATTCGCTTTAGAGCCATGGAAAAGAAGGAACATCATCTTCTGTCCTATTCTCCAAGATGGACGAGCCTTCATTATTTGAGACCACCTGTTGGTGTCAAAACCGGCAGATCTCGGGTAGGGGGTCCCGAACTGTGCGTCTAAGGTGGATGGTAACAGGAGGCAGGGGACACGATGTTTACCCAGGTTCGGGCCCTCTTCATGGAGGTAATACCCTACGTCCTGCTTGATTGTTCTTGATGATATGAGTATTACAAGAGTTGATCTACCACGAAATCATAGAGGCTAAACCCTAGAAGCTAGCCTATGGTATGATTGTCTGTTGTCCTATGGACTAAACACTCCGGTTTATATAGATACCGGAGGGGACTAGGGTTACACAAGGTCAGTTACAAGGGAGAAGATATACATATCCGTATTGCCTAGCTTGCCTTCCACGCCAAGGAGAGTCCCATCCGGACACGAGACGAAGTCTTCAATCTTGTATCTTCATAGTCCAATAGTCCGGCTGTCCGGAGACCCCCTAATCCAGGACTCCCTCAGTAGCCCCTGAACTAGGCTTCAATGACGATGAGTCCGGCGCGCAGTATTGTCTTCGGCATTGCAAGGCGGGTTCCTCCTCCAAATACTCCATGGAAGAGTTTGAACACAAGGATAGTGCCCGGCCCTGAAAAAATAAGTTCCACATACCACCGTAGAGAGAATAATATTTCCACAAATCTAATCTGCTGACATGTTTTGATAGCATGACATCATGCCACGGCCCGGTCATTATTCCAACCATTTTTCTCAACCCGCACTGCACATATCGTGAGGCAGTTTTCTTGACACGTCTTGTCAAAGCAGAGATCGCGTTCCCCTTATCACGTGATTCTCATCAATACAGACGTGGGTAACCCAACCGTGCCTGTTGGTACGACGCCTAGATCTTAGGCAAGTCCAAAACGGCCACGAGGAGGACGCTTGATATTCACCCCCTTTATAACGAGGACAAGGCCTTTTCTTTTTCCCTCTCGTGCTCAATCGAATCCTTCCCCCGCCTCAAGTTCTAACACCCAAAGCTCAAGTCAGGCACTTTGGACCTTCAACTATATCCTGATCCAACCTTCAAGGTCGTTGGATGCCCTCCTCTATAACAGAGGAGGACATCAAGAAGCCGAGAGAGGCCAGTTATCTGATCGCCGAAATTTCACATAGGCTGCCTACCCAAGGGCAGGTCGTCCCTACTCCCGAACCCACCAAGAGAATCGTGTTCATCTCCCACTTCCTCCGAGGACTAGGCCTCGCTCTGGATCCCTTTGTCAGGGGTCTTATGTTCTATTATGGGCTGGATTTCCATGATCTGGCCCCAGACTCTCTTCTTCACATCTCGCCATTTATTGTCGTATGTGAGGCCTTCCTCCGCATTACCCCTCACTTCGGCCTGTGGCTCAAGACCTTCGATGTGAAGCCCAAGACGATCGAGGGGTGGCACGCAGAGTGCGGAGGTGCTTTAATAAGCAAAATCGCTGATGCTCCATGGCCAGAGGGCTCCTTCCCAGAGGTGTCCGGATTGTGGCAACGGGAGTGGTTTTACATCACAGCTCCCCGAAGTGCCAAGTGGGTAGCCGCCCCCACCTTTCGCTCGGCCCCCCTACCGCAACTGATGTCATGGATCAGCAGGGGGCTGAGCTGGGGTCCAGCAAAGGACATGCCAATAATGCATAGCCGTATCCGAGATCTCTTTGAGAGAGATTTTAGTCTGGCTATGGTAATCCAAGTTATGCTAGTTCGTCGAGTCCAGCCTTGCAAACGCCGGCCCCTCCGTATGTGGGAATTCAACCCGGAAGTACCGCGAGCTATTTCCGCATTTCCTCGGCATGACGCTCGAAGAGATGTATAAATCGTTCTTCGGACCCCAAATAAAGTGTCCGGACACCTCCGAGGATGTTGGTTTAAGCTGCAACCGCTCTTCTACCCAAGTAAGTAATCCCATGACCGAACCCGCCATCCTTTTATTTATCATGGCGTCATTCTAAAGAGTCGCTCTTTGAACAAGACTGGATAACAAAGGTGAAGATGATCAGGTGTTCGGCCCCCCTTCCTAAGGGTTTGGAAAATCCGGTACTGGACAAGATGCTCGAGCCAGTGCCTTATCTAGTGCCCTCAAAGGAAGATGAAGGGGGATTAAAGAGGGCAAAAGCGGGTGAGGGAGTCCTGGATTAGGGGGTGTTCGGATAGCCGGACTATACCTTCAGCCGTGTCCGGAAGGCAAGCTTGGCGATACGGATATGAAGATCTCCTACCATTATAACCGACTTTGTGTAACCCTAACCCTCTCCGGTGTCTATATAAACTGGAGGGTTTTAGTCCGTAGGACAACAGATACATCAACAATCATACCATAGGCTAGCTTCTAGGGTTTAGCCTCTTCGATCTCGTGGTAGATCTACTCTTGTACTACCCATATCATCAATATTAATCAAGCAGGATGTAAGGTTTTACCTCCATCGAGAGGGCCCGAACCTGGGTAAAACTTCGTGTCCCTTGTCTCCTGTTACCATCCGGCCTAGACGCACAGTTCGGGACCCCCTACCCGAGATCCGCCGGTTTTGACACAGACATTGGTGCTTTCATTGAGAGTTCCTCTGTGTCGTCGCCGTCAGGCTCGATGGCTCCTACGATCATCAATAGCGATGCAATCCAGGGCGAGACCTTCCTCCCCGGACAGATCTTCGTCTTCGGCGGCTTCGCACTGCGGGTCAATTCGCTTGGCCGTCTGGAGCAGATCGAAAGCTACGCCCCTGGCCGTCAGGTCAGATTTGGAAGTTTAAACTACACGGCGGACATCCACGGGGACTTGATCTTCGACAGATTCGAGCCACTGCTGAGCGCGCCACACTGTCATGACGAGCATGATCCAGCTCTGCCGCCGAACAGTGCCCTGGAGGCCGCACCCGCGTCGGCTCCGACCCTTAATTCGGAGCCAACTGCGCCGATCGAGGATGGGCGGTTGGACGCCACCTCGGGGGCTGTGACCCCAACGGCGATTGAGCCGAACACCATCCCCATACTCCGCGAGACTCGTGACTCCAAGGAACCGGACTCCTCTCCAGACTCCGAACCCTCCACGCCCCTGCCGATCGAATCCGATTGGGCGTCGGTCATGGAGTTCACTGCCACGGACATCTTTCAGCACTCACCTCTCGGCGATATCCTGAAGTCACTGAAGTCTCTCTCTTTATCAGGAGAGCCCTGGCCGGATTACGGTCAGCAATGTTGGGGTACGGACGATGAAGAAATTCAAAGCCCACCCACCACCCACTTTGTAGCCACCGTCGACGACTTAACCGACATGCTCGACCTCGACTCTGAAGACATCGACGGTATGGATGCCAATGAAGGAGACGATGAAGAACCAGCGCCTATTGGGCCCTGGAACGCCACCTCGTCACATGACGTATACATGGTGGACGCACCAAAAGATGACGACGAGGAGCGGAAGGACGCACCGAAGGCTTGTTCCCTCGAAAAGCAGTCAAAGCGGCGACGCAAGCGCCACCCCAAATCCCGCCCCGACAGAAATAGCGATCACACAGACCCAACACTGGAGCAGGGCGAACCGCTGCCGGACAGCGGCAATCAGGATAATCAAACTGAACAAACAAATCCTATCAAGGATCATGGTCCGGACGACATAACGCCGGACAGGCACCCGGAGCAGCAGACTGCCCGTAAAAGGCTTGTTGCCACCGCGAGGAGTCTGAGAAAGAAGAAGCAAAGGCTCAAGGCCGCGCAAGACACACTCCAAATCAGATGGAGTAAAATACTTAGCACAGCAGCAAGGTACGGCGACAATCGCCCCTACAAGAGCTACCCAAAGGGAAGCTGCTACCCGAATTCGATGAGGAGGCCTCAGACCCCCCACAACCAAATATCAAAGCAGCCACCTGGTCTAATGGACGACCACTCTACCAACACAGAGCGGCATACAATGCCGCTCACCATACAACACGCAACCAATGCGAGGGCTCGCACCCAAAGAACAGTGCAACAAGATCCATCTATGGACCACGCAAGCGCGCCCCAGCATACAATACAACACAACAAACATCCGAACAACATGGTACACCCAGCTACAGGGGTGCCGCACACCCCCTATGTTTCACTGATGAGGTGCTGGACCATGAATTTCCAGAGGGATTCAAGCCCGTAAACATAGAGGCATACGACGGAACAACAGACCCTGGGGTCTGGATTGAGGATTACATCCTTCATATCCATATGGCTCGAGGAGATGATCTCCACACCATCAAGTACCTACCTCTCAAGCTCAAAGGGCCAGCTCGTCACTGGCTCAAAGGCCTCCCCGAAAGCTCCATTGGAAGTTGGGAAGAGCTCGAAGACGCCTTTCAGGCAAATTTTCAAGGGACTTATGTCTGACCTCCGGATGCGGACGATTTGAGTCATATAACTCAACAGCCCGGAGAGTCAGCCCAAAAGCTTTGGAACAGGTTTCTTACTAAAAAGAACCAGATTGTCGACTGTCCGGACGCTGAAGCCTTAGCGGCTTTCAAGCATAGCATCCGTGATGAATGGCTCGCCAGACACCTCGGCCAAAATAAGCCGAGAACGATGGCCGCATTAACAAACCTCATGACCCGCTTTTGCGTGGGAGAGGATAGCTAGTTAGCCAGATGCAGTACCAGCGATCCCAGTACATCCGAAGTTAGAGATGGAAACGGGAAATCACGGCGTAACAACAATAACAAACGCCGGAATAAAGAAGACAGCACGAAGGGCATGGCAGTAAATGCCGGATTCAAAAGCTCTCGGCCAGGACAAAAGCCGCCCCCTAAAGGCACCAGGGATGAATTGTCCAGCCTCAACAAAATTCTGGACCAAGTATGTCAGATTCATAGTACCCCAGGTAAACCTGCTAATCATACCCACAGAGAATGTTGGGTCTTCAAGCAATCCGGCAAGCTCAACGCCATACATAAGGGGGAGGATACACCAAGTGAAGATGAGGACGAGCCCCCCAAGCAAGACACGGGGGAGCAAAAGCAATTTCCACCAGAAGTCAAAACAGTAGACGTGTTACACGTAATCAAGGGAAAAAACAAGGCGGCACTCCCAGGAAAGTATACCCAAGTGCCTGTCACCACGAAGTCCTGCCACTGGTCATCTCAACCGATCACTTTCGACCATCGTGATTACTCAGCAAGTATCCGACACGCAGGATGGGCTGCCCTGGTATTAGACCCAGTAATTGGCGGATATCACTTCACAAGGGTCTTGATGGATGGCGGCAGTAGCCTAAACCTAATATAGCAGGATACAATCCGCGGGATGGGGTTAGACCCAACACAAATTCGCCATAGCAATACTACCTTTAAAGGAGTCACGCCAGGCCCAGGGGCTCGTTGTACGGGCTCCCTCCTACTACAAGTTACATTTGGCACCTCCGATAACTTTCGTTGCGAGCATTTAACTTTCCACATCGCTCCGTTTCAAAGTGGCTATCAAGCACTGCTCGGACGCGAAGCTTTCACTCGCTTTAACGCAATACCACACTACGCCTCCCTTACACTCAAGATGCCCGGTCCACGTGGCATCATCACAGTGCACGGAAATATTTAGCGATCTCTACGCGCCGAAGAGAGTGAGGCTGCCTTGGCCGCCACACACTAAAGGCGCCCGGACAAGCGAAAGCATCCAATAGGTCGTCAAGACCTCAGATACAACTAATCAAGTCCGGCACCGCTATTTATACGGAAATAACTGGTCACACCCCTATTTGTCAATACAAGGGGCTCAACGCGTGCAGACAAGCGGCAATTTCTTATCATCTTGAATTATACATGGTTTCTTTGTAAACTATCCTTTTGCACGGCAACTTTTTCACTTAACTTCCTCTCTTTTACAGACGATCATCGCGCTACACCCGTGCAGGATACGACACAACGGAGACACAGGCGCAGACGTGCAGCAGGGACCCACTCCAAGGATTCTTTTTAGATTAAGACCCTGCGTAAACCTTTTTTACTGTCTCTTGTTGATACATATCCACCGTTGAGAAGGATGCTTACGTCTTGGCATGTGGCCATGCCAGAACAATGCACGTACCTGGACACACGGGGCTTCTTACAAAGGCCACTATTTAGGCCCGGTTTATACCACAAAGACTGAATACCTTAGGGAGTGTTCGGCGTCACGAGTTTGGCCCTATATGCATCAGCCCCGAATCATTGTCTTTGGTCACATGTTGGGTTTGCCCGGCTCTTGTGTTTTGGTGCCTTATGTTCCGCCTTGCCGGCTAAGGTAGCACCAGGAGAACTACTGTGATTGTGCCCTGGTTCATCCGGACGAGCACCTCAGTAGAGAAAGCCGAAAACTGACTGTCATGATATAGCGTGAGACTGGTCAACCACTCGATGACCTGTGGGAATGTTAGAATTCCTCCGCTTTAACGAAGGGCCGTTTCCCGGCCAGGCATGTATGCACCCCGAGATCAGGAGAGTGCGGAGCCACCAGTAGCCCCACTGTCAAACTCCTATGGCTAAGTGAAAGTGCTAAAGCATCATAGTCCGGTTGCCTCACTCGCTCCGCTATCACCTCCTTAATAGGACCAAGACGATGGGTTAAGTGTGAATGCGTGTTTTTGCGAGCACCTCCGCATTATATGCGTGAGGATTGAAGCCGACGGCTGCAATCTTTCAGGTTATACACATGTATACATAAACGGCCGCCCAGGAGGCATCATATTACTTTCAGGCAAAAGTATAAAAATAGCCTTATAAAAATTTATAAAAGCATTTCGCTTACAATGAGATTACATATCACTCAAACATAATATTTTTTGAGCACTGGGTCTCTATCAAACGGGCACCCTCAAGAACTTCTTCAAAGTAGTGCTCGACAGCCTTTCGACCTATAGCCGAATCCCGCGCTGCAACATTGGTAGCATCCATCTCTGCCCAATATGCCTTAACACGGGCAAAGGCCATCCGTGCGCCCTCTATGCACGCCGACCTCCTCATAGCATCAATACACGGCACCACGTCAAGGACCTGCTGCACCAAGCTAAAATAGCTGTTCGGTTTTGGCCTTCCTGGCCATAGCTGATCCATGACAGACCTCATAGAGAGTCCGGACAACCTATTTAGTTCAGCCCACTTGGCTAATTGGTCAGTCAATGAAAGTGGACACTCGGGAGAATGGAATTGCCTCCAAAACAACTGGTCTACTCCACGGTCCGTCTGACCTTGGAAGTACTTGGCCGCATCGGCAGCGCTCGCCGCCAAATCCATATAGGCATCCTCCGAACTCCACAGCCGATCCAGAGGGGCATACCGTGGATCTCCGAATTTCCTCCGCAACATAAAGGATTTCCCAGCTACAATATCCCCGGCTTCCCGCAGATCCTCCTTCTTTTCCCTCATAGCAGAGCGGAGATCCTTTTTCATCGCAGCGGCCTTATCAAGGTCTGATGCCTTCGCTTGGTTTTCCTTTTCAAGAACCCGGCAATGGTCGGCAGTGGCTTTAATTCTATAGCCATCTTGGCCATCTTGTCTCGGGTCTCACTGTGCACGGCCGTCTCGGCTTGCAACTCTTCGGCCGCCTTCACAGCAGCCGCATTACCTAACCTTGCTTGTTCCTTGGCTCGGGCAAGTTCTGCCCGCAAGGCTTCAACAGTGGCAGCCCCATCTGCAGTCACAACATATTTAAGATACTGGCATCATGCTGATCTTCCTATGTGGAGTTTACCAGATATTGACACTTACCATGTGCCTCGTCAAGCCTTTTGTTAACAAGCTCGATGTCGGCGTCGGCCGCATCCAACTACCGTTCTAAATGGGCAAACTCGCTAGTCCGGCTAGCCACCGGAGCTTCCATCACCTGCACATAAAGGCAGTATGGTTATTTCCTGGGAATATGATCCTCTGTTCGTCGTCGTTTCTGACAACAACCAGAGTCTTAGGGGCTACTACCTACACAGGGCACACCTAGCGTGTGTAGGATTATCATACATGCTTTTACGTACCTCAATGCCTGTCTGTAGACTCATAAAAGCTTCGTGCAATCCGCTTTCAGCGGACGATATTCTCTCCATCACCGTATTCATCACCACATGGTGTTCATCTGCGATGGCCGCTCGCCCCACCAACTCCCTCAGAACATCCGATCGCACACTAGACGGGGCCGGACCCTTTTGTCTGCTCCCTTCGGGAGCCGGACACCGGGAGCTTCAGGGGTCAATGGGATTATCTTCTGGCCTCACCGGACTCAGAGAGGCCCTCCGCGACGACACTTCAGGGTCACCCGCTTCTGGAGCGGAGGAGTCTTGAGGAGGCGTTTCGCTCTCCATCATCTCTGGAAGAAGATCCCCCGAAGATGAGCTCATTTGAGAGGGGCTAAGGCCCGAACTGCAAAATATATGCGGTGGTTATTTTCTCAGAAGAAAAAAATGGCATATCTGCACTATTAAATATATTTTGGGTCACTTACGACTCGTGGGAGAATTGATCCCCCAGCGGACTTTGTGCGGCAACATCGCCCCCAAGGTGGGACCCTCTGTGGGAGACTTCTTCTCCCGTTTGGAAGCTTCGGCTTCCGAATCCCCGAGTGCAGTCCTTTTCCTCTTCTGGTCGCCTTTCCTCATGGAGACGCTCGCTCCCTCGGCTAGAATGGGCAGCGTTGGGGCCCGCGTCCGCCCGCATTATCCTCCACGGTATCTTCCTTCAAGGACTCCGAGCAAGGTGCGGTCTGCAACATCTTTTCCAATACCGGATTTTCCAAACCCTCAGGGAGGGGGGCCGAACGCCGAATCAACTTCGCCTTTGTTAGCCAGTCCTGGTCAAAAAGCAAACTCTCAGAAATAACTTCGTAACAAAGTAGAGAAAGTATGTTCGGCCGGAAGATGCCTTACCTGTTCGGCGGTGTGGTTGCTACTCAGGCCCACATCCTCGGTGATTTCTGGACACTCCGTCTGAGGTCCGAAGAATGACTTGTACATCTCCTCGTGCGTCAGGCCGAGAAAATTTTGAATGGCACGCGGTCCCTCGGGATTGAACTCCCACAGGCAAAGAGGCCGGCGTTTGCAAGGCTGGACTTGACAAACCAGCATAACCTGTATCACCGCAACCAAACTGAAATCTACATTAAAGAGATCTCGAACGCGGCCTTGCAGTATAGGCACGTCCTTGACTGGACCCCAGCTCAGACCTCTGCTGATCCATGACATCAGCTGTGGTGGGGGGCCCGAGCGAAAAATAGGGGGCCCGCCCACTTGGCACTTCTAGGAGCCGTGATGTAGAACCACTCCTGTTGCCACAATTCAGACACCTCTGGGATGGAACCTTTGGGCCACGGAGCTCCCGTCATCTTGCGTATTGCGGCACCTCCGCATGCTGCATGTTGCCCCTCGACCAGCTTCGGCTTCACTTCAAAGGTCTTGAGCCATAGGCCAAAGTGAGGGGTAACCCGAAGGAAGGCCTCGCACACGATAATAAATGTCGTGATATGAAGAAAGGAGTCCGGAGCTAGATCATGAAAATCTAGCCCGTAGTAAAACATCAAACCCCTGACAAAAGGATCTAGGGCAAGGCCTAGGCATCGGAGGAAGTGGGAAACGAACACGACGTTCTCGTTAGATTCGAGGGTGGGGACAGCCTGCCCTCGGGGAGGCAGCCGATGCAAAATCTCGGCGGTCAGATATCTGGCCTCCCTCAACTTCTTGATGTCTTCTTCCGTGATGGTGGAAGGCATCCATCGGCCTTGAAGGCTAGATCCAGACATGACTGAAGGTTCGGGGCGCCTGACCTGAACTTCGGGCGTTTGAACTTGAGGTGGGGGAAGGATTCAATTGAGCATGGGAGGGAAAAAGAAAAGCCTTGTCCCCTTTATAAAGAGGGTGAATATCAAGCGTCCTCTCCGTGTCCATTTGTACTTGCCTATAATCTCGGAGTCCTAGAAGCGGTTGGGTTACCCACGCCCGTATTGATGAGAATCCCGGGATAAGGGGACACGATCTCTGCTTTAACAAGACATGCCAAGCAATCCACCTCGCATGACGCGCTGAGGTGGGATAATGAAACGACTCGGATAAAGGCTTGGCCGTGGTGTGACACGCTATGGAATACGTCAGCAGATTAGATTGGTGTAAATATTATTCTCTCTATGGCAATATGTGGAAACTTATTTTGCAGAGCCGGACACTATCTTCGTGTTCAAAATCTTCTATGAAGTACTTGGAGGAGGAACCCGCCTTGCAATGCCGAAGACAATCTGCGTGCTGGACTCGTCGTCATTGAAGCCAAGTTTAGGGGCTACTGAGGGAGTCCTGGATTAGGGGGTGTTCGGATAGCCGGACTATACCTTCAGCCGGACTCCTGGACTATAAAGATACAAGATTGAAGACTTCGTCCCGTGTTCGGAAGGGACTTTCCTTGGCGTGGAAGGCAAGCTTGGCGATACGGATATGAAGATCTCCTACCATTATAACCGACTTTGTGTAACCCTAGCCCTCTCCGGTGTCTATATAAACCGGAGGGTTTTAGTCCGTAGGACAACATATACATCAACAATCATACCATAGGCTAGCTTCTAGGGTTTAGCCTCTTCAATCTCGTGGTAGATCTACTCTTGTACTACCCATATCATCAATATTAATCAAGCAGGACATAGGGTTTTACCTCCATCGAGAGGGCCCGAACCTGGGTAAAACTTCGTGTCCCTTGTCTCCTGTTACCATCCGGCCTAGACGCACAGTTCGGGACCCCCTACCCGAGATCCGCCGGTTTTGACACAGACATTGGTGCTTTCATTGAGAGTTCCTCTGTGTCGTCGCCGTCAGGCTCGATGGCTCCTACGATCATCAATAGCGATGCAATCCAGGGCGAGACCTTCCTCCCCGGACAGATCTTCGTCTTCGGCGGCTTCGCACTGCGGGTCAATTCGCTTGGCCGTCTGGAGCAGATCGAAAGCTACGCCCCTGGCCGTCAGGTCAGATTTGGAAGTTTAAACTACACGGCGGACATCCGCGGGGACTTGATCTTCGACAGATTCGAGCCACTGCTGAGCGCGCCACACTGTCATGACGAGCATGATCCAGCTCTGCCGCCGAACAGTGCCCTGGAGGCCGCACCCGCGTCGGCTCCGACCCTTAATTCGGAGCCAACTGCGCCGATCGAGGATGGGCGGTTGGACGCCACCTCGGGGGCTGTGACCCCAACGGCGATTGAGCCGAACACCATCCCCATACTCCGCGAGACTCGTGACTCCAAGGAACCGGACTCCTCTCCAGACTCCGAACCCTCCACGCCCCTGCCGATCGAATCCGATTGGGCGTCGGTCATGGAGTTCACTGCCACGGACATCTTTCAGCACTCGCCTCTCGGCAATATCCTGAAGTCACTGAAGTCTCTCTCTTTATCAGGAGAGCCCTGGCCGGATTACGGTCAGCAATGTTGGGGTACGGACGATGAAGAAATTCAAAGCCCACCCACCACCCACTTTGTAGCCACCGTCGACGACTTAACCGACATGCTCGACCTCGACTCTGAAGACATCGACGGTATGGATGCCAATGAAGGAGACGATGAAGAACCAGCGCCTATTGGGCCCTGGAACGCCACCTCGTCACATGACGTATACATGGTGGACTCAGCACCGTGTCCGCGCGGGGATCAGCCCTCTACCGAGCTGTAAGTGATCGAAAAGTACTTAATAGTGAAAATATCCTACCTTACTTCCGAAGACAATAACCGGTGCTCATAAATTGTAGTCCGGATCATAGCCCTTCTCGACAGAGTTCGTCTTCGGGGGATCTCCTTCCGGAGATCATGGAGAGCGAAATGCCTCCCCCTGACACCCCGCCTCCAGAGGTGGGCGACCCTGAAGTGTCGTCGCGGAGGATATCTCCGGATCCACCAAAGCCAGAGGATAACCCTTTGACTACCTGGAATCCCCAGTATCCGGCTTCTAAGGAGAGCGGCAGCAAGGGTCCAGAACCGTACAGTGTGCGGTCGGACATGCTGAAGGATCTTCTGGGGCAAGCGGCCGTCTCGAAAGCGCATCGTACACTAATGGGTACGGTAATTGAAAGGATTTCATCCGCTGAAAGTGGTTTACATGAAGCCTTTATGAGTCTGCTGAAGGGCTTTGAGGTATGTGAAATAGTGTATGTTTTTTATAGTACCGCACACGTTAGGTGTGCCCTATGCAGATAGTATCCCCTGAGACTCTGGTTGTCATCGAGAACGGCGGCAACCAGAGGATCATATTCCTAGGTAATAACTCGACTGCCTTTATGTGCAGGTGACTGAGGCTACGGTGGCTAGCCGAACTGATGGGTTTACCGAGCTAAAGCGGCAACTTGATGCGGCCGATGCCGATATCGTGCTTGTCAACCAGCGGCTTCACGAGGCACAGGGTGACTGATTTCTCTGGTGATCGTCACATAATGAGAGGAGCATGATGCCAGTATCTTTAATATGTTGTGACTGCAGATGGAGCTGCCATCGTGGAGACCCTTCGGGCGGAGCTTGCCCGAGCCAAGGAGCAAGCAAGGAGTTGCAATGCGGCCGCTCTAAAGGCGGCTGAAGAGTTAAGGGCCGATCAGGCCGCGCATTGCGAGAGCAAGGAAAGAATAGCCAAAATGGCTGTAGAATTAAAAGATGCCGCTGACCGTTACCAGCCTCTTAAAGAAGAAAGCCGAGCGAGGGTGACGGACCTGGAGAAGGCCCTGGTAGCTGCCAAGGAAGCCCGCTCCAAAATTAGAGCGGCGAAAGAGGAGCTGCATCATGCTGCAGATATCGTGTCTGGGAAGCCCTTCTTGTTGCGGACTAAATTCGGAGATCCGAAGTATGCTCCTCTTGACTGACTATGGAGTTCTGTGGACGCCTACGTGGATTTGGTTGCAAGTGCTGCCGATGCGGCCGAGTACTTCAAGGATCAGAAAGATCACGAAGTGGAGAAGTTGTTCTGGTCACAGTTTCATGCTCCGGTCCGTCCGCTGCTGTTGAATGAGCGAATGGCCGAGTGGGCCGAGCTCCATAGGTTGTCCGGACTTGCCATGAGGTCCTTGGTGCTGTGCCACGCATCAATGCTGTAAAGAGATCGACGTGCATAGAGGGTGTGCGGATGGCCTTTGCCCGTGTTAAGACATACTGGGCGGAGATGGAGGCCTCCACTGTTGCGACACAGGGTTCGGCCGTAGGCCGAGTGGCTGCCGAGCACTACTTTGAAGAAGTTCTTGAAGGCGCTCGTTCGATAGAGGCTTAGTGCTCGAAGAATATTATGTTCTAGTGACATGTATTCCCATTGTAATAACAATGTTTACTCAATTTATCAAGGTTGTATTTATACTTTTGCCCAAAAGTACTGTGATGCCTCCTGTGCGTCCGTTTATGTATATATGTATATAACCTGAAAGTTTGCAGTCGTCGGCTTCCGCCCCCACGCATATAATGCGGGGGTGTTCGCAGAAAACGCATATCCACACTTGATCCAACGTCTTGGTCCGTTAAGGAGGTGGTAGCGCAACGAACGAGGCAATCAGACTATATTTCTTTAACACTTTCACTTTGCCATAGAGATTTGACGGTGGGGCTACTATATAGCCCTGGTACTTCTGCGCTCATCCGAATATGGGGCGCGTACGTACATGACCTGGAAACGGCCCTTTATTAATGCGGAGGAATCCCGAAGATTCTACTGAGTCATCGAGTGGTTGACCAGTCTCTCGCTATATCATGACAATCAGTTTTCGGCTTTCTCTACTAAGGTGCTCATCCGGATGAACCAGGGCACAATCGCAGTAGTTCTCCCAGTGCTACCTTAGCCAATATAACGGAACGTAAGGTACCAAAACATGGGAGCCGGGCTAACCCAACATTTGACCGAAGACATGATTCGGAGCTGATGCATATAGGGCCAAACTCGCGACGCCGAACACTCCCTAAGGTGTTCGGTCTTTATAATATATACCGGGCTAAACAATGCCCTCAATAATAGACCCCATGTGTCCAGGTACGTGCAATATCCTGACGTGGCCACATGCCAATAACGTCAGCATCCCTCTCGGTTGTGTCGAGTATCCGGAGGATGAGAGCAACAAGAGACAGTAAAGGTTTACGCAGGGTCTTAATCTAAAAAGAAACCTTTGGGTGGGTCCCTGCTGCACGTATGCACTTGTGTCTCTGTTATGCCGTGTCCTAGACGGGTGTAGCACGATTGTCATCTGTAAAAGGAAAGAACTTAGGTGAAAGTTGCCGTGCCGAAAAAAAGAATTGGTTATTATCAATGAACTATCAAAATTCAACAGAAGTCAAGTTGAGCCGGGCTGGCCCTGATTACACGCGGGAAGCCCCTGGTATCGTCTTTGAGGGTTTGATCATCAAACTAATCTCGTGTATATGTGATGGAACGCCGGACTCGTCTAACCGTGTCCGTGGTCTTGATGGCCTGCCATTTTTTCTGGTTAGTGAGGCCGTCTAGTTCGCGGCTATTAGAGACGCCGCACCCTCTTCCATACGTGAAAAACGTTCGGTATTTCCGCTAACTATGATGATGCCATGTGGACCGGGCATTTTAAGCTTCAGAAAATCATAATGCGGTATTGCGTTAAAATGAGCGAAAGCCGTTCTTCCGAGTAGTGCTTGATAACCACTTCGGAATGGAGCGACGTGGAAAGTTAACCTTTCGCTTCGGAAGTTATCGGGAGAACCGAATACCACCTCTAGCAGTAGAGAGCCCGTACAGCGGGCCTCTTGGCCTGGTATTACTTCCTTGAAGGTAGTAATATTGTGGCTTATTTGTGTCGGGTCTATCCCCATTTTAGGGACTGTGTCCTGATATATCAGATTTAGATCACTGCCGCCGTCCATGAGGACTCGTGTGAAATGGTACCCGTTTATTATTGGGTCTAACACCAAGGCCGCCAATCCCTCGTGCCGGATATTTGTCGCGTGATCCCTACGATCAAATGTGATCGGGCAGGCCAACCAGGGGTTGAACTTAGGGGTGACGGGCTCTATGGTGCGTGTGTCTCGGAGTGCATGCTTGCTTCTCCTCTTCGTCACATGGATCACGTTTACCGTTTTAACCTCTGGTGGGAACTTTTTCTGTCCTCTGGTGCTTTGCTGGCGAGGTTCATCCTCGTCTTCGCTTGGTGTCTCTTCCCCTTTGTGTTTGGCGGTTAGCTTACCAGCTTGCTTGAAGACCCAACATTCTCTATGGGTATGATTTCCAGGTTTGTCGGGGGTGCCGTGAATCTGATAGAGCTTGTCAAGAATTTTGTTTATGCCAGATTGTCCTTCTCTGCTGCCTTTGAAAGGCTTTTTCCACTGACCTGGTCGAGGGCCCCTGAATCCGGCGTTTACCGCCGTGTTATCTGGGATGCCTTCTTTATTTCGACGCTTGTTTTTGTTGCGTCGTGGTTTTCCATTGCCATCCCTGACTTCGTATGTGCTTGGGTCACTGGTGCTGCTACGGGCCAACCAGCTGTCCTCGCCCGCACAAAAGCGGGTCATGAGGCTTGTTAGGGCTGCCATTGTTCTCGGTTTTTCTTGGCCGAGGTGTCTGGCGAGCCATTCGTCTCGTACGCTGTGTTTAAAAGCTGCTAAGGCTTCGGCGTCCGGACATTCGATGATTTGGTTCTTCTTGGTGAGGAACTTGTTCCAAAGCTTTCGGGCGGACTCTCCGGACTATTGGATTGTGTGACTTAAATCGTGTGCATCCGGAGGTCGCACATAAGTCCCTTGAAAATTAGCCCGAAAAGCGTCCTCGAGCTCCTCCCAACTTCCAATTGAGTTTTCGGGGAGGCTTTTCAGCCAGTGCCGAGCTGGCCCTTTAAGATTAAGGGGCAAGTATTTGATGGCATGGAGATCGTCTCCGCGAGCCATATGAATATGGAGGATAAAGTCCTCGATCCAGACTCCAGGGTCTGTCGTCCCGTCATACGCCTCTATGTTCACCGGTTTGAATCCTTCTGGGAATTCGTGGTCCAGCACCTCATCAGTGAAACATAAGGGGTGTGCCGCACCCCTGTATTGGGATGTGCCATGGTGTTCGGACAGTTGTAGTATTCGGTTTTGGTTTTGTACCGGAGCGCGCTTCCTAGATACATAGATGGATCTGGTCGCTCCGGATTTTTGGTGCAAGTTCTCACATAGATCGTGTGTCGACTTACGCGCGACTTTGATAGCCGCTCTATCGCATTCACAAGGTGGTGGATCCGGCCGGTTGGCCATATCATTCTTCGGCTGTGTGGACTCTAAGGCCTCGTCGTCGAATTCCGGTAATAGCTTGCGCTTTGGATAGGTTTTTGTGTGGTAATTCCACCATACTTTGTTTCCTTGTCGAGCACTTTGTTCCACCTATTGTTGAGCGTATCTTGTGCAGCCTTAAACCTTTGCTTATGTTTCTTCAGGCTTCTCGCTGTGGCAATAAGCCTTCTGCGGAGGTTCTCCTATTCCAAGTGCGTTTTCGGGATGATGTGTGCATCTTCGTCCGGACTGTTTTCCTCCCCAGACGGGGTTTGATGAGGTTTATCCTTGGCATCGCCGTGTTCGGACGCCGGGTCCGTACTATGTTCGCCGTTTGCATCTTGATCATGCTCTGCCACCGGGGTGGTGCAGTCGTCGTTTCTTCTAGAGTCGACTAGACTGTTATTTCCTCTTGCGCTGTTATCGCTGTTTTTGCTATGGCGGGACTTAGAGCGGCGCCGCTGACATCGGCGCTAGGGCTGCTTGGAGGGGGCATCCTCCGTTGTCGCTTCGCCATTGCCCTCCGTGGGTGTATCCACCATGTATATGTCATGTGATGAAGTGGTGGTCCGGCGCCCTGTGGGCGGTGGTTCCTATTCGTCTCCTGCATCGTCGTCCATACCGTCGATGTCTTCGGAGTCGAAGTCGAGCATGTCGGTTAAGTCGTCGACAGTGGCTACTAAGTGGGTGGTGGGTGGGCAGCGAATTTCTTCGTCGTCTGTATCCCATTCTTGCCAGACATAGTTCGGCCAAGGTTCTCCTGGCAGGGAGAGAGACCTTAATGAATTTAGCATATCGCCGAAGGGCGAGTGCTGAAAGATATCCGTGGAGGTGAACTCCATGATCGGCGCCCCGTCGGATTCGATGGGTGCGGATGTAGGTGGCTCGGAGCCCGTGGCCGGAGAAGAATCCAGTGATTCGGCGACGCGCCTCGTAAGGGGTAAAGTCAGTATCCGGCTCTATCTCCACTGAGAGTGCAGCCTCCATGGCGGGGTCTATCCCTCCGCTCTCAGATGGCGCAATTTGCTCCGGATTGATGGCCGGAGTAGTTACAGATGCGATCTACCGAACATTGTCCGATAGCAGAGTTACGTCATGCTCGTCGCGACTAAGCGGCGCACCTGGCATGGGCTCGAATCCATCGAAGATCAAGTCTCCGCGGATGTCGGCCGTGTAATTCAAGTTTCCAAATCTGACCTGATGGACAGGGGCGTAGCTCTCGATCTGCTCCAGATGGCCAAGCGAATTGGCCCGCGGTGTGAAGCCGCCGAATACGAATATCTGTCCGGGGAGGAAAACCTCACCCTGGACCGCATCGTTACCGATGATCGAAGGAGCCATCAAGCCTTACGGCGACAACACAGTGGAACTCTCAATGAAAGCACCAATGTCGGTGTCAAAACCGGCGGATCTCGGGTAGGGGGTCCCGAACTATGCGTCTAAGGCAGATGGTAACAGGAGGCAGGGGACATGATGTTTACCCAGGTTCGGGCCCTCTTGATGGAGGTAATACCCTACGTCTTGCTTGATTGTTCTTGATGATATGAGTATTACAAGAGTTGATCTACCACAAGGTCGTAGAGGCTAAACCCTAGAAGCTAGCCTATGGTATGATTGTCTGTTGTCCTATGGACTAAACCCTCCGGTTTATATAGATACCGGAGGGGGCTAGGGTTACACAAGGTCGGTTACAAGGGAGGAGATATACATATCCGTATTGCCTAGCTTGCCTTCCACGCCAAGGAGAGTCCCATCCGGACACGAGACGAAGTCTTCAATCTTGTATCTTCATAGTCCAACAGTCCGGCCAAAGGATGTAGTCTGGCTGTCTGGAGACCCTCTAATCCAGGACTCCCTCACCACCCATGAATAAGTATCTTTTCACCTCCAAGGGGAATGGAGTAGGTCGACATAAACATCATGTTGTGACGAAGCGCAAGTCTGACCCGAAAATGGCCAGGCATCTGTATAGGAACAATAGAACTGGGCAGTTTCTGTTTCAAGAAGATCATAGCTGTAAAACTGTGTATAAGCAATAGTTTATGAACAACATATATCATAGAAAACAGCTCATACCATAAGTATCTCGACACAGTTGGACCTGTTCAACGAGTGCAGAAGTGGCACACATATCCCACGTGGCCTTCCACCATTGAAACGCCCCACAAGGACCTCAAGACGATCAATAAAGTCTAGGAACTTGTGGATGTCGTCCTAGTCAACTTCAGTGCCATTAGTAACAGCCGAGTTGTTACAAAATAACAAACAAGCAGCCTGCTTAACTCTAAACAAAACCTACACGTGCCACCAATTATAAGAAAATATTAGTTAGAAGTAGCATCTTCGTGAGAGATTCGTTGCTACTTCTAAAGTTAAATTGTGATTAGTTAGACAGAATAGGTGGATTAAGGAGTAATCGAGGCAATAAGCAAGAACCAGATACATAACTAACATGGATGAACAATTCAAACGACATCGGGGTGGAAGATTGCAGTGAAGATGAGACCATGTTCTGCTATTTCCGTGAACATTCGTGCGCCAACTTTCAGTCTGTAACACTTGAGAAACTTTATCCAAGTTCGGCCATAAAAAGCAGCGATCTTCTTGGTTCATGAACCCAACTCCGAACTTATATCCATGGCTTGTCTTCACTGTGACCATTAAACTGGTGTACTCAGTTATGGCAAGGCTGAGCATCTTGAGTACATGTGTTCTGGCAGAGCAAATAATGCACTGCAGGAAAAATAATATGAGAACACAATGTATTCCCTATCCAAATCTAGAAATAACTTCCTCCTTCACATCAGTGTTGACCATCATACTGGTAGTACCTTTTATCCAAATATAGCAATCCAAATTTCCAAATTAGTCGATAGCATGTTCAAAAAACCCCACCCTCCGGATGGAAAAGAGGATTCTAGGAACATACTGTGCGCGTTTTAAAATCCTGCATTAGGATGAGAAGGAACAAGTCTGGCGTCTCGCCGAGGGCGCAGAAACTTGTAGGGTCCTCGCACTTTGGGCACTACAAATGAAACACACTAGATTCAGTAGGTAGAAAAATGCATCAACGGCGGCGACTGCCATCCTAGGATTACCCGCGACCAAGGGACTTGGATTTATCGGGGATGGATGAAGAATTCGTACCTGGTTCTCCATGAGAAAACCCTATGTAATCGCCGAGAGGGGGTTTTCTCTGAAGAAGCAGACGAGGGAGGGGATTCGGGCCCAGTGAAATATTGCCGCTTCGTCCGTCCAGCTTACTGCTAAAGCTGGAAAGACGGGTTCCGATTTGGCGGCTCATTGGGCATTACTATGGCGCTACGGCCGGGGTATGTCTACCATGCAGTTGTGCACTCTAATTTGTGCATATGGCACGTGGACCCCGTTGCCGGATGCCCCGCATATCAGCGAAAGGAAGTAGAAAGACAAGAGTAACTAGTTACACATAAATATTTTTAGAGAGATACTCCATCTGTAAATAAATACACAAATCTTTTATATCACAACTTTATACATAAGAAAAATGAAGGGGAATATATATAACATATATAATTATAAAAAAACAGAGTTGTTTTTAACACAGTATAGACGAGTTGGTGATGATGGTGTGCCTGCCATCCTGCAATATAGGCCGTCCGATTTATATCTGACGGATAGGAAGGAAACTATGACAATTTTGCAAAAAGGTACCCACACACCTCTCCACATTTGCAAATAAGGCCTTCCCTCATTCATACTTTTCTCTCACAAGATAAAATACTCATACAAATGCATCTTGATGTTACGTGCAACGCATGGGCATTATGGGGGTTCAGTTGAGAATATAATACTCAGACAGGCTCACGGTTCTGGACTTTGGGTCGTAGGCCCACCCTGCATGTTTGGGGGCCCATGTGTTCTACCTCAGCACTTTTCATATTGCAAGCGATCGGTACGGCGCTGGTTTTAAATGTTGTCACAAGGCGAATACACAAAATTGAATAAAGCATGGCAACTATTGGAATGAAATCAAATGACATTTCCTAACCAGCAATGAGAGTTGCAATTCTATCAACGATATACCATGTGATAAATAATACTGTCGTATTACTTATACACATAGGACACCTGTTTCACCATGCCAGATTATTACATCAAAATCTCTCGGAGGATAGATTAGTTCGGCAGTTGCGTGCTGCTACTGAAGAATTTCAAAGTTGATTTGGACCAGCTCTCCTTGCCGAGAAAGTTCAATTTTGAGATCATCCCCTACCGCAAGATATGATTTATATTTGAACCTTGACCATCCTTTAGCATCAATCCTCATGCGACCATCCTTTGTACTTACGGTATATTGTGCATGGTAAGAGAAACTTGGCTGCTATCGCCCGGATTGTTGAACGACTCCCTCGTTGCTCTAGGAATTCTCTGTTTGCAAACAAGAAGACATACCCAAACAGTTAGATCAACATAGTGAATCATGCGAAACAACATGGAAAGAAAAAAGAATGAAGCACTTGGGCAGCCAATGCTTACCAAGAAGGTGGACGTGTTGGTTTTTGTAAGGACTTTGGTATATGATGTGCGAACTGCAGCCCAGTCTGTTGCCGGTGCAACTGCTCGTTCGGTTGCCGCTGCACGGGCCGGAGCAGATGCAAGTGCAAGTGTTGGTGCAGGTGCTGAAGCCGCTGCTGCTGCCGGAGATGGTGCTCCTTGTAGAGCTGGTGCCGGTTGAAAGTGCAACTATCCCTGGGTGGTTTTGGTAATTCCTAAAAACATATAGCTCATTGAGCTAATGCTACTTGAAGATAAATATTTTAGGAAAAGCTCAATGATTGACATGGCATGGATTAGAAAGTGGACCCTCAAAATGCTAAGGACAAAAGGATTGGCTCAAGCTCAAAGCACAAGAGTCTACATTTCATTTCTAGTGATCCAAGATCACACTGAGTCCATAGGAAAAGCCAATACTATTAAGAAGGGGTGAGGTATTGCTTAATGAGGTTCTTGCTCAAAGTGCTTAGTGATATGCTCCACAACCCTCAACCACTTTCTCATATCCAAATATATCCCAAACCAAAAGTCAAACTCGGCCCCACCGATTTGATCTATCCGACGCCACCGAGTTCACTTGACATAGCCACTACCACAAACCCTAGTCTTTTCGGTCCCACCGATAGGGATCTCGGTCTCACCGAGATGGGATTGTAATCTCATCGTTTCCCTTCATAACATTTCAGTCCAACCGAGATGAGCGAATGGTCCCACCGAGATTGCAATGCAAACTCTTTGTTTCCCTTTCGTAATGTTTCGGTCCTACCGAAAGAGCGAGTCGGTCCCACCGAGATTGCCTGACCAACTCTCTGGTTAGTCTATTACCAAAATCGGTCTCACCGAGTTTGTGTAATCGGTCTCACCGAGATTACGTTATGCCCCAACCCTAATGATATTGGTCCCACCGAGTTGACATGTCGGTCCCACCGAAAACCCTAACGGTCACATTATGAACTAAATTGGTCTGACCGAGTTGTATGATTCGGTCCCACCGAGTTTGGTGATTTGTGTCTAATGGTTAGATTTTTTGTGGAGGCTATATATACCCCTCCACCCATTCTTCATTCGTGGAGAGAGCCATCAGAATATTCCTACACTTCCAACATCATCGCCCCACTGATTGCACGGGTCAGGCGCACCGACATCGCCTCTCGGTCACTTCATCAATCCGGCATTGACCGTGTCACAAGCTATGACCAGCGTCGGCATGGCCGCACTATTGCTTTTTCAAGCCGATGTCCATCACGCCGAACTGCTTCAACACCTCGGCTGACATGGCAGCTGCAATGTCTCCTTACTGATCCGCCCCATCATCTCGGCTAGACCGGGGACTTTGCTATTTCTTCATCAACATACTTCGGTGACTTCGGTGTCACCAGCCGACCAGCTTCGTCACATTAGCTGGACCGGGGGCCTTGCCTCGGCGAGCCCACCTTTGCCAGCATCGCCAAGCCGTCTCTTTATCGCCCATCAGGCAATGGGTGTCTGGATCGAGTCCCAACTTTGGGAGTAACCTTTCTTCAGATTGCTACAACAGACAAACCAGGTGCTATTAATCCTAGTATTTTTCTTGCCTGGGTTTATTTTTTCCAAGGAATTATTACTTTGGTTTGTTTCATCATCTGTACACAGGTCTATCAAATGGTGGGTGCATTAACAACGACCGCGTGGTGGTTCGGTCAGTTTCCATATACAGTTCGGCGAATGCAGCATCCGGAACCCAGACTGGCCTGTGAATTCAGGCTTGGTGACGCCTTCACCGCGTCACGTTGACGCCCTGCATCGACATAACTTCAGTGCCATGCCACATCTCTTTCAATAAATTATTTTTGCGAAAAGCAATTATCCTTTTTGGTCATCACTATTTTATGTGTGTAGGTGATCGACTTTGACTGCGTCACGCGGTCACTTCGGCAAGCCGACATCGTTGTCCCAATCGGCTCGCGTGATCACCTTGTTCGTCGAATCGCCATACCAACATGTTCGGTTGCCTCGGGGACTTCGGCATCGCTGAGAGAGCTCTACCTTATCGAGTGTTCGGCACACGGGCCATATTTCTTTTATTACTCACTTTGCGTAAATTATTAATTATGCAACAATTTTTTGTATTATTCCTATTATCTCCGGCTTGCACTATTTTCTGTGCACAGGTAAAGGATCCAGGTCGGGCAGCGCTGTCACCTCGGCGTACCAACATACCACGTCACCTCAGCTGGACCGTGGGTTCGTCATTACTTCATTAAGCAACGCCGAGGACTTCGGCATCTCACTGCCGGCCTGCATTGGCTGTGCTATGTCGCCACTTTGGAGTGCCGAGCTCTTTGCTCCGCCACCTCGGGACCGGCTTGGGGGCTGGGACCTTGTCCCGCTGTAAGCTCGGGCCGTGCATCTACACCGAGCACATTAACCAGCTAAGTCGCTTCCATGCTTAAAAACCTTTAGTTTTAAATTTCGTTTGGTTCGACCAAGCATTGTGCTTTTTTTGACAAAAAGTCATTTGCAAAGAACTTTCTTTGTCATAACCTTGTTTGTTGCAAGCAAATTCAAATACCCCGTTTACTTGGGGGCATCCTTTATGAAGCATTTCCTCTTGCATATGATTATACTTGTACGACTTCATTCCTTGTTCGTGTATTACGCCACAATATGCACCATGTTGACTTAAGTGTTTCACAAGCTGGGTTGCCTGGCTCCTGTGCTTACCCCTACGTTCCCAATTGTTCGTCTAGGCAGTAAAGGGAGCACCTCTGTGATTGTTACTACCGGGTCATCCGAGTTAGTACCTCAGACTGGGTGAAGCCGAAAGCTAGCGCTCTTATTGTTTTCAATAATGGTCGGCACACAATGGAACTCATGAGTACAAAAAATCTATTGCACAAGTCTCATAGTAACAATGAACAACTGAAGAAAGGTATCAGTGGAGGTACTATTTTCTTCGAAGATGCTCCTTACACTTCGTCGGTAATATAGCATAAGTTCCATGAGCGCGCATTGTCTGTTACAGCCTTATGGCCTGATTGCCTGGTTATCGGAAACACCGTCGATGCTTTCGACAGGTGGAGTACATGACACTTTTTGGTCCTTGACGGAAGAGGGAGAAGCCGACGGCCGGTTAAGACGAGTTTAAAGTTTGGGTGAACACAGATATGATATAAGTACATCGGTACATACAATCATTATACATAAAATTCTTTTACCCAAGTCACTTGGGGGCTCTTAAAATTTACATGTGCTGTTTTGTAGTAATTGTGTTTTCTTCTTCGTCATTGCAAAGTCTTTTTCTACCGCTCCTTTTTCGACTCGAGTGTATGGTCAATAGCCGGACAGCCTGTCTTCTATCTAAAAAGCCGCTCGAGTTTAGTTCGCTAAACTGGCCTCGAAGAAGTACCCCGCCTTTGGGATAAGGACCTCGATGCCATAGGCTGGCCCGCTTGAAGTGTTGAGATCGGGTGTGTCATGTTAAAGCACGACAGTAGCAAATTTTTTTCTTTTTTCCAATTTTCGGATTGGCACTGAACACTTGATCTTGTTCGGACGTCAAGTTTTTACTGACGTTTTTTGGTTTTCCAAGCTTATGGCACTTTTAAACTATTTGTGTGTTTTTAGCACAAGTCTCGTAGTGCAACGCCGGACACCTTTAGAGATTTGGCAAAAACATTCTCTGATATTGCTAAATATGGATCGGTTTTGAATTGTGTCTTCGGTCAATAGTTGGGTTTCCCGGCTCCTGCACTTGCCTCCTACGTTCCGCTTTGTTCGGCTAGGTGTGCAAAGGGAGAACCACTCCGGTTGTGCTTCCATCTCACATGGTTAAGTACCGCAGTGGAGAAAGCCGAAAACTGACTGTCGCAATAAGCATAAACTGGCCAGCGGTCTGATGACTGTGTTAAATGACGGGCCATTCAGAACATTGGCCAAAGTGTTTATGGCTTGACCTCGGATGTCGCCGAACACTAACCGAGGGCTCATTGCTAGCTTCCCCAGTTTAAAGATCCTATGACTAAGTGAAAGTTATAAAGCCCGCATATCTGATTGCCTCGTTTCCTCTAACATAACCGCCTTCAGGCACCGAGACGTCGGCTAAGGGTTGTCTTGTTATTGCGGAGACACCCTATGTAGTATCTACAAAGGGGTAGAAGCCGGCGATGGGCCACTTTCAACTGATAAACGGTCGCAACAGAGTCAAAATAAACATATCATCGTCATTTGTATTTAATATACAAGGGCTGCCTTCCGTAATCATCGTTGTAAAGCCATAAATATGCATCAATTTGACTTAAGATTTTTGCCAAGATGGGTTGCCTGGCTCCTGTGCTTACCCCTATGTTCCCGATTGTTCGGCTAGGCGGTAAAGGGAGAACCTCTGTGATTGTTACTACCGGGTCATCCGAGTTAGTACCTCAGACTAGGTGAAGCCGAAAGAGAGAGATCTTAAAGGATCACATTGATTGGCAACGCGGAAAATAAATTTTTTGGTTCATTAATACCACAGAGTTCGGGAACTTTCCCCGAACTAAATCCTCAATATTTTCTTCCCACATTGATTGGAGGTGAGGTTTCATGATCATGATAAGCATGACAACCCAAAGAAAGGAACCGATAGCGGGACTATTTTCCTTGGAAGATATTTCTTACATTAAGTAATATAACATATCTATCCGCGTACCTTTGTTTATAAAACCATATGGCCGGATTGCCTTGTTTTCCATAAATCTTTGCCCTTATAACGGCTTTATAAAGTAGGACAAACACTCCCCGGCTTCTGGCCGAGGAGGTTGAAGCCGATGGTCGGTCAACAAAGTTTTGTACAATGCGGATCCGAGCATTAATGATGTAAAGTACTTGGATACATAGAATCATTACACATAATTTGTGCTTTTACTTTGGATATCGATCCTTAATTCGGCAACACGTGCCCACATTAAGGCTCGGGGGCTACTGGGCTTTGGGATTATCATTCACTAATATTGAAAGGGGCGTATCGATCCCCTGATCTGGTGTTGCCACCCGACCAGTGTCTCGGGGCTACTGCATTGACAATCCAATGCAAAAAATTTAAAGTGCAATATAGCTTTCGAGGAGATTATGATCCTCAGGTTGGTCGGCCACACCCAACCTGAGTCTCGAGGAATTTGCACACCGCTTTTTGTGTCCCGAAGTATTCCGCCGAGCTAGGAGTTGATCCTCAGTCCGATTTTGTGAATCAACCTGAGTCTCAGGGGCTACTGGGATCAGCGGTCTTATGTCATCCTTCAGGTGCATCTCGTGTTTTAGACCGATACACACCTTGAGGGCTACTGGCTATATATCTCGGCAGAGAATAAATTGCACCAATCAAAAATATTGACAAAAAATCAGCCCGCAGTCGGGGTGGTGCACCACCACGGAAGCAGTCCGGCATAAAGCTCGGGCGCTAGTGGCTGGCTCCATAGAGGGCATTTCCGGCATTAAGCTTGGCTAAACTCCTTCAACTTTTTTGAACCAAGGTGATTTATGACACCTCGGATACAGTCCGGCGTTGGAGCTCGGATACATTCTGGCGTTGAGGCTCGGATACAGCCCGGCGTTAGAGCTTGGACATAGTCCGGCGTTGAAGATCGGATATAGTCCGGCGTTGGAGCTTGGAAACATTCCGGCGTTGGAGCTCGGAAGTGGTCCGTCGTTGGTGCTCGGCTGCAAAAGATACCTCGAATGTAGTCCGGTGTGGGAGCTCGAATGCAAGAGGACGCTGCAGCCCGGGAACAACTTCAAACCCGAGGTCTGGCATAAAAATAACAAGGCATTGATGAAGGCCGAGAATTAAAGGGGCTCCTCGGATAGCCGATGTGTAAACTCTTTGGATTTACCTCGGCTATCCTCAAGATTGAAGATGTGAAGATTTGTTGAACCAGTTTTCAAGACCGACGACTGAAGATGAAGAACAGTTTGGAAGAATCGAGCAGCGTCCCCAACTTGAAGACCGGTTCAGGGGGCTACTGACGGTGTCCTAGACTACGGGGTACTCACCACGTCATCTCCCAATCGGTTGGATTGGGCCGAGGACCCCCATGGTCGTATGCTCATGGGCCAGTTCGGACATCCGATGTATACACGAGGAAGATTCCACAAGACTTGGCGATCAAGACAAGGACTCCTCTACACCGGTGTATTCGACTAGGACTCTTGTTATCCTAGGCCTCGGTACATTATATAAGCTGAGGCCAGGCTAGTCGGTAGATTATTATGACATTACTCCTCATACCTGTAGGGTATAGACCACAACATATGATCTCGAGGTAGATCAACTATTGTAACCCCTATACTCATCAAAGTCAATCAAGCAGGAAGTAGGGTATTACCTCCATCAAGAGGGCCCGAACCTGGGTAAACATCGTGTCCCCTATCTCCTGTTACCATCGATCCTTAGATGCACAATTCGGGACCCCCTACCCGAGATCTGCCGGTTTTGACACCGACAGTCTCCTTCTGCCTTGATTTCCATAGCTTTGGTGATCATAGCCTTGGTTTCACAACCTAGGAGAGTATGGCGTCTAGTGAGGGAAATTAGCACCGTAGAGGTCCTTACTTTGATGGTACTAATTTTGCTAGTTGGAAGCATAAGATAAAAATGCATATTCTTGGACATAACCCCGCCGTTTGGGCTATTGTGTGTATTGTCTTGCAAGGTGAATTCTTTGATGGGAGGGAACCGAACCGTGAGGCTAGCATAGAAGAGTTGAAGATGCTGCAATACAATGCTCAAGCTTGTGATATTCTCTTCAACGGATTGTGCCCCGAAGAATTCAACAAAATCAGCCGTCTTGAGAATGCAAAGGAAATTTGGGATACTTTGATTGATATGAACGAAGGTACCAACTCCGTCAAGGAATCAAATTGGTCGTGCTTCAAAGTCAACTTGAAAAGTTCAAAATGAAGGATGGTGAAGGTGTCGCTGAAATGTACTCTAGGCTTGCTCTCATCACAAATGAGATTGCCGGCTTAGGAAGTGAAGAGATGACCGATAGATCCATCATCAAGAAGATCCTAAGAGTCTTGGATGGAAAATATGATACCGTGTGCACATTGATCCAAATGATGCCCAATTACAAAGATCTCAAGACAACGGAAGTCATTGGAAGAATTGTTTCTCATGAGATGTCACTCAAGGATAAGGAAGAGCTTCACAACAAGTCAAGTGGTGCTTACAAAGCCTCATATGATGCTCCCACATCATCAAGTAAGAAACAAAACTTCAATGAAGAATTGAGCCTAATGGTGAAGAACTTCAACGAGTTCTACAAGAGTAGAAGCAAGGAAAGAAGTTCCAAGTCAAGGTCCTACAATGACAAAATATCTTCAAGTCGTGAACGTAATTGCTACAATTGTGGAAGACCCGGACACTACTCCAATGAGTGTACGACTCCCTACAAAAGAAGAGAAGGTTCTCCCAAAAGAAGGAGTAGGAGAGAAGAATCACCACCAAGAGAGAGAAGGAGTAGAGATGACCGTTATGAATGAATAACATCACGAAGAACCAAGGATTTGGAAAGGAAGGACAAATCATCAAGGCGCTACACAAAATGAAGACATCAAGGTCACGTTGGTGTATGGGTATCCGGCTCCAACTCCGACGATCACTCTGAGAGAAGTTATCACTCTGACTCCGAATATACTCAAGATGAGGGTGTTGCCGGTCTAGCACTTGTGTCAACCAACTCCTACGACATATTTGAGTCACGAAATGAAGGAATTGGAAGATGATTCATGGCTAAAGGCCCAAAGGTATCACACCCCGAGTAAGTTGATTTCAATATTGATGAACATGACTTGCTAGGTGATGATGATTTACTTGTTGACAATTCTAGTGATGAAAACTATGATGAACTTTCTATTAATCATGCTAATCAAGACAAAACGAATGACAATGATAAGAAGGAGATTGAGCATCTAACTAAAGAGCTAAACACTCTTAAGTTAGCTCATGAAACTATCTTGGAAAATCATCGAGAGCTTTTAAAGACTCGTGAGAAGTTACGCTTCGAAAAGCTCAACCTTGAGCAAGAGCATGGGTTCTTAAAGGCGATCAATGATGATCTTTGCAAGAAAAGTTCTTCTTACATTGCCAAGTGTTTACTCTTGTCTACTTACATGCCACAAGTTGAATCTAGCAACAAGAACAAGAAAGATTCTTCTTCAAGTAGTAACAATAATCATGCCAAACCCAATGATGTTGCTTCTAGTAGTTCTCTTGATTCCACTAATGATTCTCTTAGCCAAGTTACACTTGAGCAAGAAAATAGCTTATTGAAGGGAATTATAGAGAAAGGTGTTTACAAGAGCCTTGCCGGAAGTAAGCAATTTGAGGAAATTGTACGCAAGCAAGGAAGACACCGGAAGAATCAAGGTGTTGGTTTTGAATGAAAGTTCAATGCCAATGGAGTTGAGTGGGAAGAAGATCAATACCCCAAGACGAAGTTTGTTCCTCAACAAGAGAAGTATGATCCTAGTTCTTTCCAAGGAACACAAGCTCAAGATGATCTTACACCACAAGACCACAAGCAAAAAGGCAAGCACAAGCTTCAAGAGGAGATTGATGCATTTGAAGAAGCTCCCAAAGCCTTGGTCAAGTGGGTCCCCAAGACTACATCAAGTTCTACTTCATCAAGTACGACTACAACTCCAAGGATTCCCATCAAGATGGTGTGGATCCTGAAGAACAAGAACTAGAGAGTTCTTGAGGGTGAATCCGCCAACACACTTCACTCATATCATTTTGGCGAGGACAAGTGCAAACAACTTCCATATCTTGCACTAGTTCAAGGAGTCACAAACCCTCTTGTTGGTAAGACAAGGGACAAGGTAACCTAATGCATTCATGGACATCATCTCATGTGAACATCACTCTATATCTATGGATATCCTTGTTTGTTCCTTGTGGGTATTGAAAGTGCAACTCACTCCAAAGGATTGCTCCAAAGGATCTACATCAACATTGAGCATCTACATCTTCAACACCTACATGAAGTCATCTTCGACAATACCCAAGGTTAGTTCATCCCTCTTAGGGGGGATATCACATCTAGGGGGAGCTTTGCTCTAATCAATTGAGCTAAAGCAACTCTAATGGTGTGAACACAACAATGCTTTATGTAAAAGTGGCAAACCCACTTGTGCTTAAACGATGAGTATGACCTACGATCAAATGTTCTTATTTGACTCCTAAGTCAATATACTCATATATAGATGACCTAGTCATCGCCAAATTGCTTGATAGATGCTAGAGTGTTTGTGCATGCTTTGTCACAAATTTCATTTGTCATATTATTGTGTGAGCATGTTGGTTGCATATTTTACTCATTCGAGGACATTCATTTGTTGCTTTGATTGTTTGGCTTTTTCTCTTTTGCCAAATGGATGGACAAGAATGCCTAAGAACTCCCTCTAGCTATCTATGCTTTCCTCGTCTTAAATCTATTCATGCTACATCACAAAGTTTGATCAAGTCAGATTCGAACCACTCTGTGTGAGGAGCACTCGGAGTCCCCGATTCGTCATAGACTTCAACTTCCAAAACCTCTTTGTGCATTTCGGTTTGACCGAGTCATCCATTTCGGTCACACCAAGATCACTAAGTTGATCTAGGTTTTCAATCTCGGTGCAACCAACTAGAAATTTTCGGTCATGCCGAGTTGCAGTACCACTTGCAGTTTTGCATCTTGGTGCCACCGAGTTGTTCCACTCGGTCACACCGACAGGGTCAGGTTATATATACTGACGGGTAAAATTTTAGAATTTTTCCAAAACTTTTCACCCGCGCGTGACCTGCTCTGCCTCCTCGAGTCTCTGGATCGTCCTCTCGCCGCCAGCCACCTCCCGTCGCTGGTCTCCGCCGTCGTCAATGACAATCTGCCTCGCCGTTGCCGCTGTAGGAAGTTCACCACCGATGTAAGGTATGAACCTGATCTTTGTCCTATTCCTTAACTCCAGTTCGTAGCACATTGCTTTGCCATGATTCTTGCCATGTATGAAATTATCCTGTCCAGCGAAAGCATCCCGTAGATTAGATTTGATTTGAAAATTTAGGGTTAGGTCTCCATCGAAGTCATCTCGGACCGACCGAGTTGTAGAAATCGGTCTCACCGATTTGGCTTAGGCCATTGCACATGCGTTTTCGGTCTGATTGAAAATTGCAAATCGGTGTGACCGAGTTCGATTCTCTGTGAAACCCTAGCAGTCTCGGTGCCACTGAACTGTGAGTCGGTCTGATCGAGTTCACTAGTTTAGGTTCCAGCAGCTGCTTCGGTATCACCGAGTTTACAAATCGATAGATCCGAAATGCTTTATGTGAAGAACTAAAACTAAGTTTTTAAATCATCTGTTTTGCAAAAATTCTACACTTTGTGATGCTCATCTACTCTACCTCATCTACAACCTATTCACAAGGTCTACTGACAGTTTGCCTGCAAGATGTCTGATCAAAGTGATAGCTAGAATAAGTCTGAGGAGCAGGTTCATATGAGTGAGGGCACTAGTCCCTCTAGCACTTTTGATGAGGGCAGCAGGAGCACACCAAGCAACTTGCCCAAGGCACCCACCTAAACAAGGAAGAAGACGACCTTAGATTCTGAGAATGAGGAGTGTGTGGCTGTTGAGGAAGAAGTCAGCTCCAAGAAAAAGGCGCTGAAGAAAGAGTATGGCTCAGCTGCTACAACAAAGCTAGGGATGCACAAGAAGGCTCCAACAAAGAGGATTCCCATGTCTAAGGCCAGAGCCTCAACTACTGAAACCTCCAAGCCAACTAAAGAGGCAGTTGGAGAAGGAAAGAAAAGGAAGGAAAGGGTCAAGAAGACCACTGCTAGAGTACTTGGAAGATCCTCCATTATTAGAGATTCAGAAGAAGAGGAGGAGGAAGAGGATGTTGCACCAGCTCCTAAGGCTCAGAAGCTTATGGGATATGCAATCAAGTCAGGGGCTGCTCCATCTAAGCCCAAGTCTGCTCCCAAGACTGCTGCTCAGAAACCCCCGAAGCCCAAGAGGAACACCATGAGTATACCTGCTGAGGAGAAGAACAAGGCCCCAGTGCCTGAAGCTGAAGAAGAAGAAGAAGATGATGATTCTCTTGTTTTGAGGAAGTTGAAGCCCAAAATTCTTGACCACAATGATGCTCATCCAGTTGCTGAGGACGTGCACATCAGGAAAGATGCAAGACTAAGGTTGTGGAGATAGTGTGATCCCTATGCTGTTAGGAGGAGGACTGCAGTTGACTACATGTTCCATACAAAGGAACAACAAGATTTCCATGAGACTATTCTGCTTGACAAGAAGCCCGTAGTGTGTGACATGAAATGGGTGGACTGGGAGTTCATCCAGGAAAATGAAGATCACTTCCCAGGAGTGTATGACAGCTTTAAGGTATGTGGAGTTGATGAATTCGTTGGACAAAAGCTCACCAAATGGAATGATGAGTTGATCATGTAGTTCTACTCCACTGCCCACTTCTATACAAATGGGAGGATAGTTTGGATGTCTGAGGGTAGCAGGTACCAGTCCACAGTTGATGAATGGGCCAAGCTAATCAATGCCCCAGAGGAACATGAAGATGACTTGGATGTGTATGCCAAGAATAAAGACCACAACTCAATGGAAAACATGTACAAGGAGATCCCTGATAAGGCTTTAGAAACTCACAAGCTTGGATCTATGCATTTCTTGTTGTCTGGTCTGCTTACCATTAACTGGATCTTAAGGCACACATTGCTACCCAAGTAAGGAGATCAGAAGATGATCAGAGGACACTCCTTCAACATGCTGCAAATTTTTGATGTTCCCCAAAAACTCAAAGTTATGAGCTTGATTGTAGAAATGATCAAAAGGACTGCTGCTGGTCAAAAGAGGAGTTGTGGATATGCTCCACATATTCAGGAGCTCATCAACTCTAAGATGGGATAGGGAATTACTTGCTGGACAAGGAGCATCTACCTCTATATCCTGAGTTTGAAGACAGCACTGTTGTGATGAATGAGGAAGAACCATCATCAACTCAAGTCCAGGAAAAGGGAGCAAGGAAAAGGCTGAGAAAGCTTCCTAGATGCAAAGTGTTGAAGAGGCATCTCGAGTCTTCCTGAAGAGCAAGCAACACCAGTTAGGATATCTGATTCAAGTTACACTGAGGATTGAGAAGGGCTTGGCCACCCTGACTCAGAATCAGGAGAGCCTGGAGAGGATTGTGGAAACAAAATTCTATGATATTGATCTGAAGGTGACTGAGATTCGGACTGTAGTTGAGCAGCTTCAGGAGGAAGAAGAGGAGAGGAGACAAAAAGCAACCACTGATGCTTTTAAGCGTGTGCCATGAGATCCAAGGTCTGCTGCAGTGCTAGTCTCATATGCTAGAGCTTCAGTGTCAGCACTAGCAGCTACAGCTCCAGTGCCACCTCCAGCACCCACTCCATCAACTCTAACTACTTCATCGGAAGCCATCGTCCTTGGAGTTCTATCTACACCACCTCCCGAAGACCAAGCCTGAAAGACGTATAGCACTATGAATTTTCAAACTTTTTGGTAACTTGTTGCCAAAGGGGGAGAAATATGTATAGATCATAGGCTTCGAGAGAGTGTGTCTTGCTTTTTGTCTCTCTTGCTATTTTTGTTGAACTACTTTATTGTGTGCTTGTGTGAGATACTTTATGTCCTTGTGAGATACCCATATGATCATGTGGTTGATCATACGCTACCTTAATGTTTGGTTGAATGATGCTATCCTTTATATTCCATATATGATCATTCACTTGCTTGGTGATGACTGCATGCTTTTAATTTCTATCATTTTGAGTGCTCCACCAAGATGTATGTGATATGGAAGAGTAACCCATGATCCTAATCGATTGTGCATTTGCATTCAAAAGAAAATTTAAAATAATGCAAGGGTGCCAGGCGGGCGCCAGCCCGCGCAGAGTCCTTCTTTCCTCTTTGGTGCAAAGGGAGCAAGCGCAGATGAGAGCATCAAGCAAAGGCACCCGTTTCAGTGCAACGAGACCAAGACCAGTCCAACGGCAGGGAGGAAGTCATTGTGGAGCCCAAGCCAGCGTCACCACCAGAGCCTTTGGCAGGCGAGGACCAACTTTAGTCAGGATAAGTGTACCAGATGTTCCCCTTCAAAGTGGCCAATTGTTGGCGCCCTTCCCGCTCAATATTTGGGAAGAGGCCCAGGGCCTTTGCCTATAAATAGGACTAGCCACCCACAGGGTAAAAGAGATCAGATCACAATCGAGAAGAGAGAGAGAGAGAGAGAAGGGTGACTGAACTCCTCCTAGCAGTTCGTCGCCCCAGCCAAGAACAGACCCTCGCGAGGTTGTTCTTCCTTGTATTGCTCATCATCATCAGCCCAAGAGGCAATCCACCACACCACAAACTGGAGTAGGGTATTACACCACAACGGTGGCCCGAACCAGTATAAACCCTGTGTCTCTTGTGATGTTCTTTCCATAGCTTAGATCTTAGCGAGGCGGAGGGGTGCTGGTAGGTAGAAGGCGAAATCTCCGCGCGCACCCCAGTGTTCGAACCTCAAGGGTCTGCTAGAACCCGAAATACAACATTTGGCGCGCCAGGTAGGGGTGCGCCGGAATCCACCTTCTACTGCTTCATGTCCCATCGCGTCGTCATCACCATGTCCGGCGACCAGGCAGGCAACCTAGATCCATGGGCAGCGTGGCCCGCCCGCGCAGAGCCGCTCACCTTAGGCGACCCCGTGCCCCAGGCAGCTCGCGGTCCGCAGGGCGCTGCGGGCCGCGGGGGACGCAGACAGGCTTCGACAGTTCTCACACCGCGGCAGGCGCGGTCGGCAGCAAGGGCCTCCAATCACGCCGTGACCACGACACCGTACACCCGCCGGGAGCGGGCGAACTCGAGGGCCGCGCTCACGGTGGCCCGAGAGCTGCTGCAGTGCAGGCTGGTGGAGGGCGGCCGCGACGTGTTGCTGGAGCGGGTGGCAGAGCTCCTGGGCGTCGCCGCCTCGGGGGCTCACCCCTTCTGCACCCAGCTCCCATCTCAAGCCCAGGGCGGCCCACGCGGGGGCTCCGCGTGCGCCCACGGGCTCCAAGGCTACTCCAACGCCAGCGAAGCTGTCGGCACCGGACCGGCGGCGGCGCTGCCCCCGCTCCCGGTCCGCGAAGAAGAAGGACTCGACGCGACCCACGACCCCAGTGGACAGCCGCGCTACCACCCCACGGTGGGCGCGTCAAGCAGAGCTGCGTGGCACGCGGAGCACTACGGCATGGCCTTCGGGATGACGGCGCCAGAAGAATACGTGCCCCTCATGATGGACCAAGGACACCCTCACGAGGGCGAACAAGGCTCGCTCCTCAGCCCAAGCTGGGGGGACGAGGCGCCAGAAGCTGAGCCCTTCCAGGAGCCCCAGGACGGTCCCACTGGCCACGCTGGAGGCAACGATTATCGGGTATCGCTAATTCCTCAGGAGCAGGCATACGCTAATCATGGATCGCAGGAGGTGCAGGTCGCCACAGCGAGCAGCTGCCCTGCTCCCACAGTCTCCTACCCCTCGAAAGGAGGGCGCATGGGGCTGCAGGAGAGGGGACGAGATCCGACATCACCACCGCGGCGTTCGGAGCAAGGTGTTCTCAGGAGGTAGGCCCTCTGCTGGGGAGGTGCCTCAGGGCCTGCCCCTGGCGGAGGACCCGTGGTCGTCGGGGGAACCGCTGGCGACCGCTCTACCCCATCGGCGGCGTCCTGGTTTCCGGTCGTCGTTGATGGCACTAGAGTGTGGCGCAAGGTGAGGCCCTCGTCTGGCGATATGAAGCAAGGCCGGTACCTGTGAAGAAGGCCCAGTGCCTGTGAAGCTCGCCGCCCCGTGACACTCTCACGTAATAATGAGTGGGGCTGTACACGCCCCGGAGTCTCAGGGGTGCCAGCCTCAGGCCCTGGGGCTCCCTCTCACACCCAATGGCAGCACTTAGCTCCGCGCTCGTGAGAAGACGTCCAAGACTAGATTAGGTGCCAGACACGGCCTTTTGTCTGCTTTCGTTGCTTTGGTTGTCACTTTCCCCCGCTGGATTTAAGTTGGATTCGAATTTGAGATTTGCGTGTGTTCGGGGAAGGGGTGCTTAGTCTCGTTTGAGCAATTTCTCGTGTTTTGATTACCACTTCGCCTCAGCTGCCTCCCCTCATGAGCCCCTCGCGAGCCGGGTCAGGCCTAGCTTGCGCGCAGCCCAGACTGTCGCCGCTGCGTCCTCTCAGGAGGTTTTTTTTACTGCAGATCCTACGGATTCGATCAGGGAACACTCGGGACACCACAGGCTACCTCAGGGCCCGCACGGGACAAAGGTAAACTAGCCGACCAGCGCATCGCTTAAGCCAACCACTTGGCGCGGACGCATGGGCAATATAACGTCTACTGATACGATGGACACAAGTTTTACATGAGGGGCTCCCCCTCCAAAATGCTCTCACAGCCATCAGGCCAAAACCTGAGTTCTGTTCATGCAGGGTAAGGAAACAGGAATGATGCATGATCAGTCGGATAAATCCCCCAATGCGTCCTCAGGAGCACCACCTGAACCGTTGCTGGCGTCGCTGAACTCGCCATCGCTGTCTGCGTCGCCGCCAGCGGCGTCAGGGCCGTTCACCACACCGCCCTCGTCGGCAGCCAGGATCACGCCGTCGTTGTCTAAAGCAAAGGCCCTGACAAGAGCATCCACATTGTCTTCCACCCAGTGCGTCAGGTCGTCTCGGACGGCCTGGGGGACTGGGGTGATGGTGGCATCGAAATCGAAGTGGGGATCCATGTTCCGGAGATGGTTGAAGATGCGAGAAAAGGCGCGCCCGAGCAGGGGCGGCTCCTCTCCTCCACCAACCTGTCGGCCCTGACCGACCGCGCCTCCAGCTGCGTCACCACGTCGGTGAAGAACTGAAGGTTGCCGGCGTAGTTGACTGCGTGCAGCTCGCCAACAGCCGCCTCGCAAATGTTGCCCAAGGCTGTGTTGGCTCTCTCCTGGAGCGTGGTGAGCATGGGGCTGTGCCCATGCTCCAGGATCCGCCGCTGACGTATCTCGTCCGCATTCTGGCGCGCGACGACCTCAGCCTCCTCCACTCGCTGGCGAAGAAGGAGCACCTCGGCCTGGGAGGTGGTTGACTCCCCTTGCGCTACCTCAAGGGTGGCCCGAAAAGCATCGGCCCGCCGCGTCGCTTCCTCCAGCTTGGCCCTCAAGGCAGCAGTCCTACCTTCAGCCTCGGCCCGGATCAACCCCAGCCTCTCCTCGAACTCGTGCTCGAGGTTCAAGCACGCCATCGCCACCCGACGTCCGACCTCCTCCAGGACACGGGCTTCCCGTGCAGCGACATCATCCTCCGCCTGCGTCACCAAGCGCTCCCTCGTCTCCAGACGCTCGTACTCGCGGGTACGTTCGGCGGCTTCCTGCGTCAGTGCCTCCTCACGCTTCTGGAGCTCTACTGGGTCGCCAGAGGCCACCTTCATCGACGCGAGGGCTGCCTCGCGTAGCTCCACTTGCTCCTCCAGTGAGTGGCACCAGGCCAGGAGCTCCCGAGCCCGCTCCTCCGCCGCCTCTCGCCGCCGGTCAGCTTCCCGGGCCTCCTCAGCGGCCCAAGATCAGGCCTCCTGAGAGGCCACCAGCGACGCCTTGGCCTCTGCGTCGTCAAGATCACGCTGACGGCGTGCAAGGGCGATGGCGCCCTCCAGCTCGCGCCTCTCTGTAGCCAGGCGCAGGCCCTCGGCCTCAAGGCACGCATCTTCATCAGAAAGCTCCTCACCAAGCAGGCTCACCGCGTCAGCCGCCCTTCGAAGGAATCCTTGGCGAAGAGCGCGACGCTCCTGGGCGCGCTCGAGCACGTCTTCCACACCATCATCTGCCCCAAGCAAGCGCCGGGGGCCACGAATCAGCACTCCCCCGCCGGGCAGGGGGCTGGGGGCTGGCACCCTCGCGACGGCCGGGCACGCCACGCCAGAAGCCCGGCCTGGAGCCAGCCCATCCCCAGATGAAGAGCGCAGGGAGTGCCTCAGCCAATCGCAGTCCACGACCAGGCAAGAAGCCCACGGCAGGCTGGCTATGCCACGAGAAGGCCCGCGAAGGAGGATCGCGAGGTGCGCAGGGCCACGATGTGCCTCAGGACGGTTCGCCACTCCGATCGCCCTCACCACAAGGGCTCTGCTGCTCGGAGCGCTTGAGGACGGTGGAGGGGGCGAAGCCAAGGGGGACGGCACCTCAGCCGTCTCCGCGAGCTCGGCTGGAAGGGGCCTGCGGAGCAGGGATCAGTAAAAGCAACTGAAGGATCAGGAGCTGGGAAAGGAGAAGGCTTACTCATCAGTGGTGAAGTACTTCCTACGCTTCAGCAGGCGACAAGGGTAATCGTCGCCCAGGGCCTCCCTTCTCTCCCGGAGGGCCTCAAAGTCCACGCGGAAGCGGCCCAAGAGTTGAGCGCAGGGATCAACCTACGGCGAACACGGAGCGTCAAGGCGATCCGTGTCAGGGGCGCCTGCCTGATGCGCGCTGCCAATCGCCTCGCCAAGAGAAGGCCTCAGTCGCAGGCGCTGAGGGCAGCTGCTTGCCACCCTCAGCCTCAGCGGCACGGGCCCTAAGAGCTGCTCCCTCGTGAGCATCGCCCGGCGCTGTCACCCTGCCGGGAGCCCCCTCGGCCTCTGGCGCCTCATGCCTCCCTGCTCCGCCACTTGAGGAAGAGTCGCCTTGGCCGACTGGAAGGGCAGTCACCATCACTGGGTTCTCGCGAGGCCCCTGGAGGCCGGCGGGGCGCGGCCCCCACTCATCAAAGATAGGCATCTGATTTACAAAATCGCCCCTGTTCTGGCAGAGGTACAGCAAGGCCCCTCCCTGCTGGATGCTGCCAGGGTTGGGGTCCCTAGTCAGGATCAAGAGCGCTATCCTCAGCACTTCAGGCGTCAGGTCCTCTTCCTGGAGCCTCATACGATCATCACGCCCGCTGAAGGCCCACATCCGGCGGGAGTGGCGTTGGAGAGGAGCAACGCGGCGTAGCAGGAACTCCTTCACCACCTTGGGCACTGTCACGCCAAGCGACCTCAAGAACGCGAAGCGGTGCCAGACGAAGACGAGCCAGGGGCTCTCAAGCGTCTCCTGGCCCCAGCCCGAATTGGGGACAGCAGGCAAAGTTGGCTCTGATAGCAGGGGGCTGGGCACCCCTGCATCCACATACAGCCACCGCTCGCGGAACCCAGCCACGGGCAAAGGGAGCCTGAAGTCAATCCCTGAGGCCGCTGTCTCAGACGCGGCAACGAAGCTCACGCACACCCAGCATTGGGTAGGGTCGACAAGGCGCAGAGAGAAGAAGTGGCGCAGCAAGGCAACTGAGGGAAGGATGCCCATCATTGCCTCGCAAACAAACGCAAAGACCGAAAGGAGGGTGATGGATTCAGGACCCAGATGCATCATGTGGATCTGATAGTGGGAAAGCACGGCATTGAAGAAATCAGAAAAGGGGGGAACCAGACCCGCCCACAGGGCGTCGGCAAAATACGGGACCTCGGTGACTATCCTGTCGATGGAGAAGTGGGATGCGGGGCAGGCCGTCGTCCTCCCGCATTCGTTGAAGATAGTGGCCAGAGCCGAGCTGACCTTGCCCAAGCCCTCGGTGGGGGCCGCCAACAACGGCGAGCAAGGCGGAGGCATGGGTTTCTTCCCTCTTCCCTTCTTCGTCGGAGCCATGGCGATGGGAAGGGGGGGAGGTTCGAGATTGGGTTGAAAACAGAAGCTGGAGTTCAAGAGGAGGAAGGACAGAGGGCGCTCGAGCAACAGAAAGGGGAGCGGCTATGTACGACTACGAGTCCGCCTAGCATGGCGCAAAATAAGGGGGCGTGGGGGAACAGTGCTGCCCACGCCCAATCAACCGCCACACAGTGCCTGAGGCCGCAGGCTGTTAGGGCCCGCGGCGCTTCGCTCTTGCCCATTCGCCTCCCTGCACGGCCAAGTCCGGGCGCGCCTTGGGCCCGGGGGCTACTATCGGCGTTCTGGGAACGGGGGTCCCCAGACTTGCCTGCCTGCGGCCTGCGGCGTGGCTCAAAAGGGGGCCCAGCACGGCCCATCTTCATCAACACAGACCCAAGACCCTCGCTAGGGGCCAAGCCTCGCGGGGCGGACGACACGAAGCTTCCTCAGGCACGGCCTCATCAGGCTGGCTCGCGAGGAGGCGGAGAGATCAAGGCGGGGTACCTCATGAGGTGCCCGTGACGCAAGCCATGACGACCAAGGGTGCCAGGCGGGCGCCAGCCCGCAGAGTCCTTCTTTCCTCTTTGGTGCAAAGGGAGCAAGCGCAGACGAGAGCATCAAGCAAAGGCACCCGTTTCGGTGCAACGAGACCAAGACCAGTCCAACGGCAGGGAGGAAGTCATTGTGGAGCCCAAGCCAGCGTCACCACCAGAGCCTTTGGCAGGCGAGGACCAACTTTAGTCAGGATAAGTGTACCAGATGTTCCCCTTCAAAGTGGCCAATTGTTGGCGCCCTTCCCGCTCAATATTTGGGAAGAGGCCCAGGGCCTTTGCCTATAAATAGGACTAGCCACCCACAGGGTAAAAGAGATCAGATCACAATCGAGAAGAGAGAGAGAGAGAGAAGGGTGACTGAACTCCTCCTAGCAGTTCGTCGCCCCAGCCAAGAACAGACCCTCGCGAGGTTGTTCTTCCTTGTATTGCTCATCATCATCAGCCCAAGAGGCAATCCACCACACCACAAACTGGAGTAGGGTATTACACCACAACGGTGGCCCGAACCAGTATAAACCCTGTGTCTCTTGTGATGTTCTTTCCATAGCTTAGATCTTAGCGAGGCAGAGGGGTGCAGGTAGGTAGAAGGCGAAATCTCTGCGCGCACCCCAGTGTTCGAACCTCAAGGGTCTGCCGGAACCCGAAATCCGACAGCTCCAAAACCCTCAACCACTTTCTCATATCCAAATATATCCCAAACCAAAAGTCAAACTCGGCCCCACCGATTTGATCTATTTGGCGCCACCTAGTTCACTTGACATAGCCACTACCACAAACCCTAGTCTTTTCGGTCCCACCGATAGGGATCTCGGTCTCATCGAGATGGGATTGTAATCTCTCTGTTTCCCTTCGCAACGTTTCGTCCAACCGAGATGAGCGATCGGTCCCACCGAGATTCCAATGCAAACTCTTTGTTTCCCTTTCGTAACGTTTCAGTCCTACCGAAAGAGCGAATCGGTCCCATCGAGATTGCCTGACCAACTCTCTGGTTAGTCTATTACCAAAATCGGGCTCACCGAGTTTGTGTAATTGGTCTCACTGAGATTACGTTATGCCCTAACCCTAATGATATCGGTCCCACCGAGTTGACATGTCGGTCCCACCGAAGACCTAACGGTCACATTATGAACTAAATCGGTCTGACCGAGTTGTATGATTCGGTCCCACCGAGTTTGGCGATTTGTGTGTAATGGATAGATTTTGTGTGGAGGCTATATATACCCCTCCACCCACTCTTCATTCGTGGAGAGAGCCATCAAAACATGCCTACACTTCCAACATACATTTTCTGAGAGAGAACCACCTACACTTGTGTTGAGGTCAAGATACTTCATTCCAACCACATAAATCTTGATCTCTAGCCTTCCCCAAGTTGCTTTCCACTCAAATCATCTTTCCACCAAATCCTATCCTATGAGAGAGAGTTGAGTGTTGGGGAGACTATCATTTGAGCAAGGATTTCATCATCAACACACCATTTGTTACCTCTTGGAGAGTGGTGCCTCCTAGATTGGTTAGGTGTCACTTGGGAGCCTCCGTCAAGATTGTGGAGTTGAACCAAGGAGTTTGTACAGGCAAGGAGATCGCCTACTTCATGAAGATCTACTCTAGTGAGGCAAGTCCTTCGTGGGCGATGGCCAATGTGGGATAGACAAGGTTGCTTCTTCATGGACCCTTCGTGGGTGGAGCCCTCCTTGGACTCACACAACCGTTACCCTTCGCCGGTTGAAGTCTCCATCAACATGGATGTACGATAGCACCACCTATCGGAACCACGCCAAAAATCTCTGTGTCAACATTGCGTTTGCTCCCTCCAAACTCCTCCCTTTACCTTCATATGCAATTGTTTTACATTCTGCTGCTATACTCTTAGAATTGCATGTGTAGGTAGTTTGCTTGACTTGTGCTTAGTTGCTAAAATCTGCCAAGAATTAAAATTGAGAAAAGGCTAGATTTTTATTTGGTCAAGTAGTCTAATCACCACCCCCCCTCTAGACATACTTTCGATCCTACATCGGTGTCGGAGCAGGTGCCGGTGTCGATGCCCGATCTTCCGGTAGATCAGCCTGACCCGCTGTCGCGGTCGGTGCCCAATCCTCGGCTGGATTAGACTGAGCTGTTGCCGCTGTCAGTGCTAGAGCAACTGCCGGTGCTCGATCCGTTGCGAAGGTGGTACCGATGTGCGAGACAGTGGCGATCGTGTCTGGTCTGCTATGATCAGCTTTCTAACTTGACTAGGCTCCGTGACCATGATCCTGTTTTTTTCTTCATTTGTTTTAAACGCGAGAAGGACTAATTGTGGCGTTTTTGTTAAACCAAACTGCAGTTCATCATTGGGATTTAGCTTGTACTCAGACAACAGACTGATCCAATTTTTTCCAGTAATATAAGTGATGGAGAGTGCCTTCGTTACTAACACGACATAAGAAGTGAAACCTGCAAAAATAGCCATCGTAGATCAAACCAAACGGTTTATTCTGTGATGAATGTCACATGGCAAAACCTGCATCGTAAAATTGCAGGAAAAGAAAGAAAACATGACATTAAATCAATAAGATTTAGACAGTAAATCAAGAAGACTGACTTGATGTGACACGAGTGAATCCTTACCAGGAAATCACTATGTTGAAGTACTAAACAGAAGATTGATCATCCAACTACGGGTGGCATGCAGGGGGCCCGCCTACTCCCATAAGCAGGACAGTCCAAAGGTCGTGACAAATCGTATGGACCGAACATCCATGGGACTGGAAATCCTGGTGGATGCGATAAACCCTGCAATGCATACAAATATTGGAGTGTAACCATAATTGATAAACCATCCTCACAAAAAAGATGATCTGGATACTTCAAAATATACAAACTGAATTGAGTGGACAGACATTAACATAGACCGTTCTCAGGACTGACCACACACCAAAAGTAGCAGTACTAATAAACAATACAGGGTTCACAAACACAAATCAAGTACTGAACAATAGTACTTACTACAGACAAGCAAAGTTGCACTAATTAAACTCTGTAGACTATTTCTTGCCACCGACCTACAGGATGAACCCCGCATAACTGACTAGGACATGGACTTCGTGAGAGATGTCTACATGCACCATCTCCATCTCGTCAACCTTGGAGAACCTATCAGAGTGGTCTTTCCACTCATAAACATGATGATGAAGATAGGCCGCATCAATTTGTTGGGAAGCTTTACAAGAACCACACCCTTTGTAATCGAAGGCACAGCCAGGAAATTGTTGTGGTCAAGTACAGCCTCGAGAACACGCTTGGCAACAATGCTACAGGAAAACACTAGTTCAGGACAGGTGGCGACAAGGACACAGCAGCTGGATAGTTTAGCAGTAGAACTCATCCTCAGGTCTTCCAGTTCACACGGCATGACTTTGAGAACTTCATCTCCACCGCAGACCTTGTTCTAATTCAAACAGAAACCATATTTTATTACTACCTCCGTTCAGAAATATAAGATGATTTTCAATATTACACTCCATATATGACTACATATACGCATAGAAATGAGTGAACAAAGACACTAGAACATGTCTTCAAAGGCATGAGAGCAGAGGGATTACATGCAATATCCATAACACAAGTTACTGAGGCAAATATACCCTCTTCAAAGGTAGCATTGATGTTCATAAAGTACTCCCTCCGTCCCAAAATTCTTGTCTTAGATTTGTCTAGATACGGATGTATCAAGTCACATTTTAGTATTAGATACATCCGTATCTAGACAAATCTAAGACAAGAAATTTGGGACAGAGGGAGTAGTTGAAAGTAATAAGAAATCAGTGTCAACCTCTCGCATGTGTTGGTCAAAAGAGGAATTTAGAACCGTCAGTTGGCACACAAAAATCACATGTACCGCGTGTTAGATGTAAAAACAAGATCAAGATCGAGAAAAAGATCATCAAGAAGAGATATTACCTGGACTTGCTTAATGAGGGATCCCGGAGAGGGGGACTTGGACAGGGCGATGGCTTTGAGCTTGTCTGTGGTAGTCTCGGCAGGGTGCTTGCGCTCCTTCGTACCATGAGCCTCGACGGTTTTGGCCAGAGCCATAGACATCACTTCGGCCGTTGCTCCAGCGTCCATCAAGAAATAGTCAAATAGAAATAAAAGAAAATAAACCATAATCACAAACCCAAAAGAAGAACAGAGAGGGAGTTATAGGATCAGTCTCGGGGTTGCAAGACCGGGCATTGGCCAGAATCAACACCATTGATGTGCTCACCTTTCCTTCTTTGGGCGAGAAGAACAATGGCAGAAGCAGGTCGGGGTTTTCTTGAAGAAATGAGGAACAAGATGAGGGAGAAGCGAGTTGGGTAGAGAGGAAGCTGAGAGAGAAGAGTGAAATGATGGTTGCTTCGTCCGTCCAACTTACTGCTGGAAAGGAGGGGGTTTGTGATTTGACGGCTCATTGGGCATTACTGTAGCGCTTCGATTGGGGTAGTCTACCGTCACTCTACTATGGAGTAATTTAGTGCATGGCTGGTGGAACCCGATGCTGGTTGTCCCACACGTCGGCGAAAGTGAGTAATTTAGTGCATGGCTGGAGGAGGATCCACACGGTAGAGCGTATCCACTATTTTTATGAAGAAAAAAATGATTACAGCAGGCGTTTCCACTCTTACGACGAAGGAGTGTGAAACACGGCAGCCACTTGAACATACACAGTGCTCCTACTACTAGGCATGTGCAGTGGTTCATACGTCAGTACTACATAATCTTGTTGCTAGTGTAGTAAGATATGACAACAACAAATGATGTTGTGCGCATGTCAATTATATGAACAGTAATGTAGTAACATAGTACCGCTTTTTTGACTGTCCGGTTGAGAATGAACGGTGAGATCAATGTTAATAGAACTAGGTCTACAGCGCACGGAGAGTACGATGCTATAGTACTCCACAAAACATGAACCATATGAAGCACGAATAGTGTTAAGCAGGGTGTATGAAGGGTGCACGGGATGGGAGAAAAAGTCCCTTCTCGACCCACTTTTGGGTGTTTGGCAGAGTGCATGAAGGGTGCATGAGTGGAATAGTAGGTTAACACAAATACATGAAGAGGAAACAACTATATTGAGATGTGAATGCAACCAACCACACCCACACACTTTGTGCTACAGTGACTGGTCTGCACCGTCTGAGTTTGATCCAACGGTCATGTTGCGCCGAGACATGGACATTCCCATGCAGAGGGTGCCTAAACACCACCGAAGTCCGTCTGTTTCTCAAGGCGCACGACGTTGGTGATGCAGGGGGAGAAACGGCTGAAAGGCAATGTAATCTATGGGAAGGCGGAGGGAGCCAGCCGAGGAGCGGGGAATCTTTTGGTTTTCACCATGGTAAAACACCAGTCGACGACTTCTCACATCAGGGAGTAGTGGGTTTTACAAGCGGAGTCATCATGACTAATTGCTGCCGCGCCTGCTCCCGTCAATCAAAAAATTAAAAAGCCTTCCGCGCCTGCTCCCATCAATCAAAAAGTTAAAAATCCTGCCGCACCCAAACACCAGAGCAACACCGCGGTGGATATTTAAATTTACCTGTCGGCAAGTAGATAAAAAAGGGGTGAAAAAACAAATGTGGTGGCGGCCTAGCTAATTGGTCGAACTAGCCCAACTAGCTAGCCACCGTGCTTCACTGATGTACTCGGCGGCAAAGGTGGTCTTTCATGATCTGACGACTCATTTACTTGCTTCGGCGAAAACACGCGGTAGGGCATCCCACGTAAGGAAGAATGTATGCGTGCACCACCCGGGAGGACTCCGAAACCGCGCGGTAGGGTGTGCCATGTCTCAGCACGGAGGAAAAATGTGCATGTAAAAATATACTGTGTCAGACGTAGTACCTATGGTTTGACCGAAAACACCCCACTAGCCACACAGCTTCATCATGCTAATGTGGCACGGAGGATAGGTGTGGTTAGCTCCGTCACGACCAGCCACAACGTCTCTTGTTCTAGGCGATTCTTCTATTTTCCAAGCTTTTTTAGTTGTAATAACACCACGGCAAGCTAGCGCCGCTCTTCATGTGTGCCCGTACAAAGGTTAGACGATGGAGAGAAGAGAGACATCGCAAACCTAGGACCCAGCAGTAAGTGAGTCAACGGTCATGCACGTGTTGACGAGGCACTCCCTCTACTCTACTCAACGTAATACTGTATAAAATCAAGTTATGGGACAAAGCCAACAACCGTTGTTGTTTCAGGCTATCGACTTACACTTTGTAGTCCAGGTTGCCAGTTCGAATCTCGTCTTTCAGATTTGTTAGTTTTAGGTCCAAATTTGATTAATGACAAGTGGGACCCCGATGTGTTGTTCCGATATTTCAGTGTAGGATGGTTTTTTTGAACAAACACTTTGCGCGGTTAGACAAGTAACAGCATGAGTTACACGTATTTTGCAAGTTTACAAACAAAAATGACAGCGGCATAGAATATCACATCCACCCCGCAGCTTAGATGCTATGGTGATACGAGTTTTTACACCGTTGGAAGTGAGATCCAATGGCTTGGGAGTAGTCTTTGTAATTATGCGCAATTTCCAAACTCTCCAAAGGTTTTTTTGCAAATGAAACATTCAGGCCTCGTGTGTGCCACTGCATCTTGGATCCAACGGCTCCCCGTTGCTCATATTAGGTGCTCCCCGTAGATTAATTACCCTCTACGGTGATATGAGCATCTAGGTCGTATGATCAGTGCTCAGATGGCACATGCGTAGTACTTGTACTTTCTGCGCAATTCCCAAACTCTCTTAGCCGTATATTGCAAAAACATTAAAACCTCCTACTGTGGGTCGTTAGATCTCCATGAACTCATATCACCATAGAATCTAAGGTGCGGGAGCACCTCATATTCTCCCGTGCGAGAAAACATTAGGTGCTCTCGCAGCTTGGATGCTACGGTGATACGAGCTTCGAGGTCGTTTGATCTGAGATCCAATGGCATCTGAGCAGTCTTTGTGCTTGTAAGCAGTGGCCGAACTCTTTGGGGGCTTTTCTGCAAAAAAAATCATTCGAACCACCGAGGAGGTGTTGTCACAAATCCAATGGCTCCGAAGAGCTTGTATCACCAAAGCATCTAAGGTGTGGTAGCACATGATATTCTTACATACAGGAGAATATGATGTCCTCCTTCATCATAGATGCTATGGTGATACGAGCTTCGAGGTCGTTGGATATGGGATCCAAGGGCATCTGAGTAGTTTTTGTACAAATTGTGTGCAATTCTCAAACTCATCAAGGTTTCCTGTAAAAATATTAAGACATCATGTGAGCTGCTATATCTCAGATCTACATGCTCCAAGCAACTCGTATCGGCATATAGCATCTAAGGTATGGGGCACATGATATTCTCCAGGGGAGGAGGGGTGGGGGTGCACAACCAATCGGTGATTGGGAGGGTGGGGACAAATATAATCTAAACAACCCTAAACAGAGCTTCACAATTTTATCTAAGGTTGAGGGGCTGACCCTCGACAATCATAGATCCGCCTAATTAAACAAAACATTTGCATGTATTGTAGTACTAGACTTAATATTCATGTTTCAGTTTCATGTTCATTTTAAATATTGAATTGAGGACCATGCATGTCTTATATTTTGCTCCCTTCGTTCCTAAATATTAGTCTTTTTAGAGATTTCAAATGGACTGGCACATACGGATGTATATAGACATATTTTAGAGTGTAGATTCACTCATTTTGCTCCGTATGTAGTCACTTGTTGAAATCTCTAAAAGACTAATATTTAGGAACAGAAGGAGTATTTTTGAATTCGTGTCATACATGCATGGTTTGGAAAAATAGATGCACTATACATATTGGATTGTTGTTGTGTTCATGTGTGTGTGTGGTCATATGCTTGATACATACAAAGTTTTCTCACCTCCATATTGTTCATCATTTAAATTTGAATTTGCATTGAAAAACTTACTAGGGATACCATGAAATATGAAATCCATGTTGAGATCACTATATGACAAATTCACTCTAATTCAACAACTCGTCATAAATCAATTACCACATTGAGATTAGTATTTGGAAGGAAAATACGGGCATTGTAATACACATAGATTCGTTTGGCAATTTAAAAGGTTCCTTTCGTATTCTCAAATGGTAGGACCCAACGGCATACCAGCCAGACCTTGGCTCATGTTGATCCTAAAAAATAATAAATAATAAAATATCAGGCTCGTGTCCTTCTAGTGGCGTGCGTGGTACGCACATTAGGCAACCCCAACCAGTCGAGCCTCCGCATTTCGAGTCGAAATATCTGGCGGCTAGAATTCCAGACCTAGGAAATTCCCCTCATGTCCCCGGTCCATAATGACTACCGATGAACAACAGAGGGATGCTTTAGTAACTAGACAAGGTTACCTACCGTGCCAAGCATGGTTCAATTCCCTCGGTCGCCGCTCACCAAGGTCACCCATCAACTGCATTGCCTAGTACTACTACTACTACTACACCAGGATGAGCACAGAATTGAGCCCGTTTGTTCGTGCCTAGTACTTGAGTTAATATATCAGGCAATGCACTGGTATGGAGGGATTATCCTTTTACTCTGCATATATAACTTGTCTGAAGTCTAACTAAGCAAAATGTTTGACCAAATCCTTTCTTAAGAAATACAACAGGACAAATGTATGGCTTGAAAATTTATTGCATGATGCAGGTTATGATATTGTTTCGAATCCTGGATCTTAAATTTTATAAAATCCAAAAGTGACCATAAATTCTTGAAACTGAGCTTGGTCACGTGATATGGCACAAATATTACTTCGTAATTTTTTCTTCAATTTGAGACAAGCTGCTTATGACAAGTTGCACAAATGAAGAGCCAAGGTATTTTGGAACAAAGACCTGTCACGTTAAGGCGAACGCTTTCACTATTGAAACCGTGGGCGTTTCCGTGCCGCCACAAGTCCTGCTTCTCATTGGCAGGTGCCGTTCGAGCAAGCGTGTGAGTCGATGGGAGGCGTGCGAGCAGACCGCTGCACCGGCTGACAGGGAGGCGTGTAAGCAGACCGGTGTGCAGGCTCACCGGGAGGCGTGCCCTTTGACCAAGCTCCGCCACCCACCTTCGTCCCAACTGCTCCCACTTTTAATGTCGTCGGTGCTGCAGTTTAAAATCAACCCCGCACTACCCGGTATCGCTACAATCTTCTCTTTTCCTCTCCGATTCTCCTGTCGTCTACCTCCAACCAGCCTGACCTAAACGTACGCCATGCCGCACCACGATGGTCTGCCCTTAGTCTTCCAGTTTCCTGAGGAAGACACCCAGCTGGAGTCTCAAGAACATAAGGCGCTTTGGGACGAGCTTGAACTGGCCTTGCGGGAAGACGCCGTGCCTATCCCCGCTCCCATTCCGGCTCCGTTGCCCCGACTACGCCAGCGCCCATCCCCGTGGCATTGATGGGCTGGGAGCCACACATTGTCGCCGAGCTCGATGCCACGGGGTTCCACGAGGTCCCTGCCAACTTTCACATGCCCATGCACCTGCCAGCGCATGCGCCTGCGCATGAACTCACGCGCACGCCCGTGCCGGTGTCCGTGCACCTGGCAGCGCATGCGCCTACGCGTGCACGGACATGCGTGCCCGTGCTGGTGCCCGTGCACACGAATGTCTCCGTTGTGCCATTGACAGCGCATGTCCCTGCGCGGGTGCCAGTGCCCCCCTCAACGACATGGATGGCCGCCGTCGAACGCTTCCTTGCACCAACGCCAGTCGCCTCCTCCCACTAGTTGACTCGCTCTGAAGTCCAGAACATTTTGGCCTTCCTTGAAGCTTGGCCAACGTCCAGGAGTACGCCAACAACGGCGCAAGGCGCCGCCGTCGCCGTCAGTTAGTGGCCCGATGACACATAGAGCACGGCAGAGGAGCCGCTTCCCACCACAAGACGCCCCCACTGCCGCCGCGTAATCTAAATTTCCCATAAAAAATGTTCGGATTGCCATGCTTAAAATCTGAACGTTTATCATTTCCATTTATTTTAGATCGATCCTCGTATAATTCACAGTCGGAGTTAGACTGAACGAAATCTATGATTTGATCGATTGAATGTTCTGCTAGAGTCGTATCAAATTAAATATGAAACGTCATCAAGCCACATGTATTCCTTGTCATCCAACGACCTAGACTGCTTCAATGTCGAGCGCTCAACACGTTTAGCGTGTAGTTAATTTCATGCCAAAAATAGTGTTAATCACATAATAACACGCAAATAATATCCTACTTAATATCCGCATGCACTTAATATACTTCCAAATTAACATGCATTGCACTTACACACTGACTAGTGCTGCTAGTACGTGAAACTGGTGCCGTAACTTGTGAACGTGCCCAGATATGGTCAACGGCAACATCGCCCGCGAGTTCTTCGTGTTTTCCCATGCGTCTAAACGCAGAAGGGGAGGAGAGAGAGAGCACACAGGGAACCCACCAGTAAGTGAAGGTGAATAGTACTTAAAATAGTATTACATGTTATCCATTAAATAGGCTATGGTAATATAAATACATTATGTGAACAGAGCGAGGTACAACAAACATTGTTGTTCTACGTATGTTGCCTATTATGTGAACAAAGGCCCTGGTCGCATGTTCGATCCTCGTCCTTTATTTTTTAATTTGTATATGGGTCCAAATTTGTTTCATGACATGTGGGCCCCTCGGTGTGTAGTTTGTAGCACTTTAATTTGTGGGTCGAAATTTATTCCATTCCAAGTGGACTATCAGTGTGTAGTTTTGTAGCTTATTTATAATAATTAAAGAGAACAACAGAGTTTTTTGCAATAATACCATGGTGCGACGTTGAAGGCGAGAAAGGATGTGCGAGAGAGCGATGACCGAGCCAGAGGGAAATCAACTAGGGGAGTTGCGGGGGTTGCAACGGTGTTTGGAGTAGTTGTGGGCCGAATGCTACGAAAATATAATCTAAACCGACCGGAATAAATGCCTACACAAATTAATCCAAGGTTGGAGTGTCCCTTGCAATGTAAATAGCTCCGGCTTTGCGAGGGATGGAGAGGTAGCTTCAATGTGTGGAAGATACGGCGTGAGAAAGCGAGGTCAATCGAGAGACATATAGATAGAGAGACAAAGTGAGTGTGGTCCGACATCCATTGAACAGATATATATGCTCTGGAGAGATATTGTCTGATTGAGCTTTTGGCAAGGGTGAGGGCTGTAAGATAGAGCTTGAGAGATGACCCAGTCACAGGCGTGTAGATATATTTTGTGCGTGGGAGGAAGCAAGGTCAATCAATCACATAGGGTCATTGTGCGATCGAAAGAGTGAGACGGGTTGGAGAGTGTGACCTAGATAGACAATGTGCGTGAGAGAGTATACAATGTGAATAGGTCGAATTGGGCTCAAACATGGTGATATATCGTTTTTGTCTGAGAAAGAGCGACGTCAATCGAGACATACAAAGAGAGAGAGAGGGGGGGATAGAGAGGGAGAGAGAGAGAGAGAGAGAGAGAGAGATTGAGCGAGCGTGGCCCGCCATGAGGTCAAAAGAGTGGGGGCGGCTTGGATGGACTGACCTGGATGGACAATCTGCGTGAGAGAGTATAGAGTGTGTCGATCGAGGCCCGAACAAGGAGATATATCATTTGTGTGTGAAAGAAAACGAGGTTAAATGAGACTCAGCTAAAGAGAGCGAGATTGAGAAGGTGTGGCCCGCCGTGCGGAAGAAAGAGTGAGACTTTCTCGAGGGAGTGACCTAGATAGACAACATCCGTGTGTGCACACGAGAGGTTGGGGGACTAGATAGGCAATGCATGTATTTAGCGCGAGAGGGAGTGTAACGCCCTGAGACTGTTGCGCTAGCTGTCTTCCAGTTATTCGCTGTCTTTGCCATGTCATTTTCTTGCGTGTTTCATCTTGCCATGTCAGCATGTGCATTGCATCATCATGTTTTCAAAACTTACATTCGTCCGGGTTCCCCCAGTTCCGTCTGTTGTCCGTTCTGAGCCCAGACACACTTGCACGCGCCCGCGGCACGTCTGAAATATAATTTTGTAAGTGGCCAGAAAATGTTCTCAGAATGGGTTGAAAGTTGGCATGCGGTGTTGTTATGTTGTCAGTAGGCCGCCTGCCAAGTTTCATCGCATTCGGAGTCTGTTTGACGCCCCAACGGATAACTATAGCGACATTATAGTCGAACAAATCGTCGGACGTTTTTGGTCTCTGGAAACAGTCGCCGGGCCTCTCTCTCTCTTCTCTTCTCTCAGCCAAGGCTTTCTGCAGAGCCCACTACCTACCGCCAGGTCCAATCTAACCTCTCTCGTCTGCCCGCGGCCCTCCTCGCGCGCGCGTCCGAAAGTTGTCCCGAACCCGACCCGAGCAGTCCTGAGTGATGGATCCGGATCATCCCCAAACATCCCCTAATTATCTTCGATTTCTCTTTTGGACTCCAAAATCCATTTATTCCGGACCACCCAATCGTAATCGGAGGATCCAAATCATCCCCCTTTCGTATATATATATAGACACTAGTCCATTTTTAGACCCAAATCCCTAATTTCTAGGGATCCTCCTAGCTACCGCCGCCACTCCTCTTGTCTCCACCCACCTCGGGATCAACCCCCATCCAATCCGTGTGCGCGTCCCTGATCCAAAATCCTGTCGATCACTCCCCACCAACCATCGGCCTCCTCTGCTTCACTTCGAAACCCCAACAGCCGAGCCCCTTGCGCGCCACCCTGCTCGAGCAGGAGCTCGACCTGTTGCCTCAACCACCACCGGCGACCAGGGCCAGGCCGTCCCAGCGCCACACCCTGCCTCTCCTTCTCTTTTCCTTCTTCCCCTATTTCTTCTCTCTCCCTCAACCAGCGGTCTCTCTCTCTCTTTCTTCAGGGATAACAGAAGCATGCCCATCATGGCCGCCTCGTCCCGGAGCAAGCTTGTCGGCATC